>NW_027555625.1:247789998-249034998 GCF_003287225.1 Phascolarctos cinereus
TTAGCAAAGCAGAAGCTGAGCTATCTGGCCCATCAGTAGATAGTCTTATCTAGGAGATGTCTCACCCTGTGAGTAAGCCCCCAGCAGAGAGACTACAGTGGATCCCACTCCACAGTGAACTTCATGAAGACTCTACAAAGAGAAAAAAGAATTTCTGGGACTAGGAAGGTACCTCTTTGCCACAAGTATTCTTTACATATGTGTTTCAGTGCTATGTACTTTAAATTATCACCCACTCTCCCCACGGACTTGGTATGTATTTGTCAGAGAGTACATCCCAGGATTTACACCAAGTCCTTGTGCCATGCCTGCTCAATAAACATCTTTTGTATAAGCTAATGAAGTGTGAATGGCATGACTGTTAATTTGTAGACTCATGAATAATAGTTTTATGTCAGCCTCTCAAGATTATCCCCAGAATTTTGAAGAGAGAAGTACTTAGCTTCCTTCTGGGGACCTAAACTGTGAGCCAAAGTGACCAGTATAGGAGTGACTCCAGAAGGGCTGCTAAATATATGTGTATATGTTTGTATTTAAATGCCATCTTCCCTGATAGAATGTAAACTCCTTAAGGCCGGAGGCTGTTTCACTTGTTCTTTGTATCTCTACTGCCAAGCACAGTGCCTGGTGTATAGCAGGTGCTTAATAAATGTTTGTTGTTTGCTTGATAGTTCATGTATCATAGTTGTTTGTGAAGATGCTTTCTCACTTTTAGGTTGTAAGCCTCTTGAAAGCAAGGTCCATAACATAGATATCTTAGAATCTCTTGTGCCTTAAAAAAAAAAAAAGCCTTCGGTTGCTCCCATTTATTCCTAAGAAAAAATACAAACTTCTTACTCTGGAGTTTAAGATATTCCACAATTGGGTTCCAATCTACTTTTCCAGCTTTATTTCATATTATTCCTGTTCAAGTACTCATTTTTTCTGGCCAAACTAGTATTTCCTTAAATCAAATTTCTATCATCTCTCTCTTCTATGTATCTATACAAACTATTCTTCAATCTAGAATATACCACCTTATTCCTTCTGACTTTCAGATTTCATTTCTTCTTCACAGCTCAACTTAGATTACTGCCTCTACAAGTCGTTCCATGATCTCCCCAGCTGTCATTGCTCTTTCCCTGCCTCAAATCTTCCTTGGGCACTTTGTTCTCTCTCTCTCTTGCACCTTGCATCCCTATTTTGGTATTATATTTATGTGTGTACTTGATAGATAAACTCTTTGAAGGCAAGGACAGTTTTGTTTTTGTCTTTGTATTCCAAGTTGTTAACACAGCACTATGTGCATAGCAAATAAATGCTAAATAAATGTTGAATTGAACATTAGGTATTAAATAAATTTGTTGAATACGTGAATGAATGAGTGTCCTTGAAAAAGAGGAAATAAGTCTGGCTATTTGGACACATAGAGGAATGGTCAAGTTTCTCTTGTTATCTGTGGTTCTGGGCCCTCAAGACTCTGGGTTCACACGAAGTAGATCTGATTTTAGGGGTTCCCTCAAAAGGGTCACATTCTCTCTCTTTTGGTTTGTTGTCCTGACCTGAAGTTTACTCCAGGAAAATCTCCTAATATAACTTGTGTTTAGGTTTCCACAAATGTAGGCTATAGGGGTCCCCTGCTCCTATACAAGCGCTCAAGGCAATAAACGTAGAGAATAGCCTTTATTTATTCCATAGGAAAGGACTTTGTAGGAGTCAAAGGACTCGTGGGAACCCATAAGCAGATTAGAGAAGGTACAAAAACATTTTAAAAGCCTGTAAGCTTCTTTCAGAGAGGAAATCACCTTGGGGTTCTTAGATAAGGCAACTCCTCCAACATTCAAGTAAATCCCTAGTTCCCTCAATGGGTCCTGTAGAGTCTCCCCATGACTCTTAGTCTCTCTCTAGTTTGGATTCTCTCTGGAAGTCAAATACATCTTGGGGCTTCTGGATAGGTAATCCCCTTCTCCTAAGAGTTACATTATCTTATATTAATATTTCCCCTCCCCCCAGCATTACAGTTCCTCCAGGGCCCATATTGGTTAGCCCCTTCTTTCTCCAGAGTGACACTGCTCAGGACTTCTCTGCCTTCCTAGAAGGCCAGGTCACTGAACTCTTAAATTTGGGGGTAGCTCATGAGGCAACCCCCAAGGCTGGCACTAAAGAAATCTCTCTCCTTTAACTAAAAGGAGATCAAGCCACCTAGGAAATCCCTTTTCCCTGTCTAGAAGGCCATATTCTAGGATTTTTAAACTCGGGGCTACTCAAAAGGTACCCTCTAATGCTGACTTTTCCCAAATTCTCCCTTCTTTGACTAAAAATACAGAGCTTAGAATTATGCTGTTCAGAAAATTGAAATGCTGCTCCTCTACACAGGAGGTTGGGGTTCAGGAATATTGTCCATGAACTTCTCTTTTGGGGCAAGTAGGCAAGTACAAGTCTGCTTCTGCTATGTGATTCTGTAAGAACACTTATCATTTGCTGCCATCTCTTGGACTGGGTAAGTCCATTATCAGAAATTCTATTCATAGGTCATATGGGTGAAAACATTTTAGGAAGGTACTTTTAATTCCCATATGTTTCTAACCAAAAGCAATCATTTTCATTTCCCAGAGGGAAGGAGACTGTGTGCACATACAGGCTTCTCCTACCCAGTACACAGGTCCATTCTGCTAAATTCTAGCCTGTCTTCTACATGGGGAAAAGGGTGAAGAAGATGAAAAAAGGAGGGGGAGTGGTAGGTCTCCCAATTAATTTTTAAAGGTTGTTGGAGGAAGTTAGTTTCTCCAACAAGGGTTCATCCTTCCCAGTGTCTTAGATAGCCCGCCATCATGCAGACAACCTGAGTCCCTGGAACCTCAATCAGGAGTCATCCCTTGACTTCTCAACAAGAAATAACACACATACCTCTGCCCTCCATGGTGAGATGCCCATCAAATATCTGAGAGGTTCACTACCCTATAAATTCATCTGGTTAGTTGGGGAACTTATTAAATTGGTCAGGAAATTCCCTGGATTAACCCCTTATACTCTCATCTTCTAATGGCAGAGATATTTCCGTTAATCACAGATCCGCCTAGATATGAGATTGAGGAAAAAGTGGAAGTGTACCTGTTAGAGAAAGTGAGTAGGAAAGGGAGATCAGTAGACTTAATCTTCTTTATCAACCAAGATGAAAAAGCCGCAGGAAGTTCTCTTAGAGATTGCTTTATCGGTGGCAGCTTTAAGTATGTCTTTTTCCACTCTACCAAGATGCCTAAACTTCCAAGCCCACAGCTCCCTCCCTCCCTCACTGGGTAATCTGTAGATCTTAGTCTTGGAACTTGGGGGACAAGGTTGCTGTAAATGCTGAGAGGCAGTATGTGTCTTGGGGTATGTGTGCTCTAGGGTTGGGAAATAGTGGGGAGGGAGGGGAAGGAGGGAGAGAGAGACAAAGAGAGAGAAAGACAGAGACAGACAGAGATACAGAAGGACAGAGAGAGACAGAAACAGAGATGGACAGGGAGAGACAGAGGGAAAGAGACAGAGACAGAAAAGCAGAGAGAGAGCTTTTATTGGGCACTTTTATTGGTAGAAGACAGGCTAGAATGCCTCTAGCATTCTAATCAGATTTTTCAAAAAGGCAAGGGACCTAAGTCGGCCTGACAACTTCCTCCTACCCCTACATAATAGGCTACCTGTTGTCCCTTTGTGACACTTTCTCATGGAACATAAACTAAAAACAACAGTTGCCATAGCCATAGGCTTTCTGCTTTACGAAGCATTTTATATACTTATCTGTCTAGATTCTCACAATAATCCTTGTGATAGATAGGACAAATAGTATTAATTCCATCTTGCAAATGAGGAAAATGAGGTGCAGAAAAATAAGTATTATTAACCTGTGTGTCTTGTCCAAAGTCATAAAGCTTAATAAATGTTTGTTGATTGGTTAATAAATGATAGAACAGGGACTAGAAACCAAATCCTCTGTCTCCAGATAATAGAAGAGACTTCAGAGACCAGCCAATCCAACTCCTTCATTTAATATATAAGAGAACTCAGGCCCAGAGACTTGCCCAGTATTGTACTAGTAACAAACCAAGGGACATGTATTCAAATACCGGTTCCCTAATGACAAATTTCATGCTAATTTCACCATACTATGCTCCACTGTACTGAGCTGCTGGGTTGTATCTAATAGCCTTAAACCTGTACACTTTGGGGTCCTTGGGAAAGAATCCAGTGTGGAACCTGGTTAGGAGCAGCATTTCCCTCAACTGAAGGAGCCTCTTTCATGAGGAGTAGGAAAAAAAAAAAACATACTAGGCTTGGTTCATATCTAAGCCCCCTGGGGGAAACACTATATTCAGTTTACTTACTCTAAGCCACTAGTTAATTAACAGCCGATGCACAGAAGTTTTCACTATACCTCCCTTTGGACTCAAGAAAAAAATGAGTCAACATTCAATTAACTCATTTCCCTAGTCAATTCTCAGTGCAAACCTTCCTTCTCAAATGGGGAGGAAAAAAAGCAAGTCTAAGATAACTTTCATGATCTTATTGATGCAAACCCTGACAGTTCATATCTTTTCTGGGCTTGCTGGATTCTACGGACATTTACAAAGCCTCTCACACCATGGTAAATTTGTGAGAAAAGTGCCCAATAAAAGCTAAGTTATCATTTTGCAAAGGATGATTTTTGTTCTGCTGGTACAATCCTTTCCTCTCCTTCATCAGATATGTTCATGACTAGGCAACATCGATTCAGCCAGTCAGCCAAGCATTTATAAAGTGCTAGGTACTGTGCTAGGCACTCAGAATATGTTTTTAAAAAAACAACAACACTTTTTTTTCAAGGTGATCACAGTATTCTAATGGGGGAGAGAATAATCGAATAACAACATACATATAAGAGGTACACAGTGCAAATGGAAAGTAATCTCAGCCAGAACATTCTGGGGTGAAGGGTGGGTGTGGAGGCTGGGAAAGGCCTCCTGCAGAAGCTGGAATTTGAGCTGAATCTTGTTGAAAGAAGCTAAGAAATCTAGAAGGGGGAAGAGAGAGAGAGAAGAGAGAGAGAGAGGAGAGAGAGAGAGAGAGAGAGAGAGAGAGAGAGAGAGAGAGAGCGCATTCTAGACATTGGGAGGAAAGTCAGTACAAAGGCACATTTCAGGAAACGGGGTGTGATGCAGTGGATAGAGCAGCAGGCCTGGAGTCAGAAAGACTGATCTTCCCACCTTCATATCTGGCCTCAGACACCTGCTAGCTGTGTGACCCTGGGCAAGTTGTTTAACCCTATTTACCTCAGTTTCCTCATCTGTAAAATGAGCTCAAGAAGGAAATGGCAAACCACTTCAGTATCTCTGCCAAGAAAACCCCAAATGAGATCATGAAGAGTTAGATATGACTGAAAAGTGACTGAACAAATGTGAAAAATAGCAGGTGGATCAGGATGGATCATAAGACTCATGGAAGTATAAGATCACTGGGAAGGTAGAAATGGGGTTTAGAGATGAAGGGTTTCAAATACCAAAAAAGATTTCATACTTGATCACAAGGTAATGGGGAGCCACTGGAGTGTTTGTGAGTGAAGGGAGAAATGGTTACAGCTATATTTTAGGAAAATCTCTTTGGCAGTGAATGTGTTGCAGGTAGGGATCAAACTCTGGGGCTATGGATCACTCATAGACCAGGGGCTCAAATAAAATCCTTTTACTAAAAACATATTCCAATACTCCTAGGTTGAAGCAATTCCCCAGGTGATTGAAAGCAGTTTAGAAAGATAAAAACAGAAAAAAGCCATTGGCACAAAGGTTAAAAAGAAGTCAGCAAGGAGGCTCCCAGGGATCTCTGGAATTGAAGTCCTAAAAACTGCTATTATATTCTTCTTAACCAAAGGCCTTATGGTGGTTCCCAGATCAATCCGCCTCAGTGTAAGGTTAATCCAAACTGCCACAGGTCTGAACCACGAGTTCCTTGTTCATATAGTATTGTAGGAGAGTGTGATGTTAAACTCAATCCTCCTAGTTCCACCATTATTCTGACCTAGGACAGTTAAATTAAGATACTAGACTGTCACAACTGCAAAGGACCCTTTGGTCCTCACCTCTTCTCCCCTACATCTTATCCTCATTTTGCAGATGAGAAAACTGAAGCACTGACAAGAGACTTCCCCCCGGAATAGTGGTAAAGTCTATGTAAGAATTCCAAGGGAAGGTACTAAAGCCTAAGAACGGATTATTCCTACCCCTGTACTAAACTTAAGGGCCCGGTTCATAATGATCAGAGTTTTGGACCTAGAAGGGACCTTAGAGGTCATCTAATCCAATTCCTTCATTTTATAGATAAGAAAACAGAGGCTCAAAAGGTTATCTAATTTGTACAAGGTCACACACTTACTAAGTGGTAGAGGATGGATGATTAGATTGGATTAGAAGTTAGCTCTTCCTGACTTCAAGTGCAATGATCTACCTACTACACCCCAGACATCAGGGATGAAGGGAGTCAGCATTGGTGTGGTACCTGATAGCAAGTGTTATTGGACTGTGAAGCAGGAGATCTGGGTTCTAGTTGCAGTCTTGCTGCTAACTAGCTACTGTGTGGACTCCTGAAAGTCATTTCCTATTTGCAGGTCTCAGTTTCCTCATCTGAAAAATGAGAAGGATGTAGCTTAAAAGGTCTCTTCTGGCTCCATAGTTTTGAAACCTTTTCCTACCAAAGGCTTTAAGAATAGCCTCTAGCTCACCATCCTTGCCAATCAAGGAAGAGGACTGTCCCCTCCGGGTGGGAATAGGCTGTAGAGAAAGGTTAGTATTTGATGACAATGTTAACTGTCCTTGGGGAGGTGGGGGGAGTCTGAGTGATGGGGGCCATGAGATTGGTAATCTCATCAGAAAAATAAAAAAGCAATAGGAAGAAATACAAAGTAACCTTATCTTTCCTATATGAAAACCAAAAGGAATGTATCAAAATGTATGTTTCATTATCTGGAATATACTGTAGGTAAAACCGGTGTTTCAAGTAGAATAAGGGAAAGAAGGCTGGTGTATTCAGACTGTAAACAAACTCAGAGAATCAAAAATATGTCTCCTCTTGATCTAAAGAAACATTATAGAAAGGATACCAGAATCTCACCAGGAACCCTGTTTCCTTCTCTATAAAATGAGAGGGTTAGAGTAAAAGATCTTTAAGGTTTCTTTTAATCCTGATGTTCTATAAAATGCACCTTAGGCCTCATTGACACACCGTCAACTTCCTGGGGACCCAATTTCTCTTTTTTTAAAAAAAATTATTATTATTTTTTTTGTGAGGCAATTGGGGTTAAGTGACTTGTGCAGGGTCACACAGCTAGTGTCAAGTGTCTGATGCTGAATTTGAACTCAAGTCCTCTTGACTCCAAGGCCAGAGCTCTATCCACTGCGCCACCTAGCTGCCCCCTAATTTCTCTTCTTGATCAAAAGAAATTTGTCTTGATTTCCCAGATATTTTACCTTTCTCCCTACACTAAACTCAGATCCCCAAACCCCAGCTTGCAGGATTGAGATACACTCTCCAAATCTTCCTGGCCTCTGGGCTGATTTGGCTCTCTTGATTTAAAGCTTTACCATTCCCAAGCCATCATTTCAGGCAGTCCAGATCTGTCATAGGTCCATGCAGTATGTTTTTTTTTTTAAATCACTATCTTGGATAAAGGCACAGATAGCATACGTATTAAATTTGCAGGTGGTGCAAAGCTAGGAGGGATAGCCAACACATTGAGTAACAGCATCAATATCTAAAATGATTTTGACAGGCTAGAAAAATGTATAAAACCTAATAAGATGAAATTTAACATGGGTTCAAACCAATTTCCCATGTGCAAGATGGAAAAGAACTGGAGTTCTAGGAGACTATGAGCTCAACGAGTGGGAAACATTGCGATGTGGCAGCCAAAACCATTAATGTACTCAGACTGCATTTAGAGATGCATGCTGTCCAGCACTAGGGAGGTGTGAGTCTTACTGTACTCTGCCCTGGTCAGATCACATCTGGAATATTGTGTTCAGTTATGACCACCAAATGTTTGGAAGCATGTTGATAGGTTAGAGAATGTCTGGAGGTGGGCAAAAAGGATAGCTATATTTCATGCCATATGAGGAATAATGAAAAGAACTGGGGGTGTATAACTAGGAAAAGAGAATATTTCAAGGAGGAGGAGAGCATGAAAACTGTCTTAAAGTATCTGAAGGATTGCTATGTGGGATCAGACTCATTCTGCTCATCAGAACAAGGAGCAATGGATGGACATTTCAGAGAGTTAAATTTAAACTGATGCATAGTGAAGTGAGTAGAAATAGAATAATTTCTACAATGATAACATGGTAGAGAAAAGTAATTTTGATAGATTTTAGAATCCTAATCAACACAATGATAAACCCTGAGTCCAGAAGAATGAAGATGAAACACAACACTCATCTTATGACAGAGAGATAGATGATGAACTCGAAATGCAGAAAGAGATATTGCTCGTTTTCAGACATGGCTAATGTGGGAATTTATTTTGCTGGGCTATGCAGCTGTGTATTGAGGGCTTGATCCTCTTTTTATTATTTGCTCAATTAGAAGGGGGTTAGGGAGGGACAGATTAATAAAAAAATTTTTTAAAGAAAGTAAATTGAAGCTATTTAAAGAAAACCCCTCAATTCAGAGGCAAAACTTTGTATTAATTAGAATTATCCAAAATAAAATAGCTTGCCTTGGGTGAATATTGGGTTACTCCCAGGGTTGTGCTGGAGCCAGCTCCTATCAGATCTCTGAGAGCCAACGTTAGATTTTCAATGTTAAATTTTCAGTGTGAGTATTTACACCTCAGAAATTGGAAAATGCTACAAATTAGGGCTTGGTTCCTTCCTTCCTTCCTTCCTTCCTTCCTTCCTTCCTTCCTTCCTTCCTTCCTTCCTTCCTTCCTTCCTTCCTTCCTTCCTTTCTCTGATTACCTAGACTTAAGATAGTGATGGAGAAAATGAAACTTAAAAGTGTGGCAGGTTTACAATAGCCTGCTCCTCCTCCCCCGTTTGGTTGTTAAACATTTACCACCACACTCCTGCTTACTCTTCACTAAAGGTCTTCATATGAAGGCTAGATGACTACTCATTAATCATATTGCGGAGAGGATTCATATACAAGTGTGGGTTTAACTAAAATGGCCTCTGAGGTCCCTTACATCTCAGAGATTCTTTGATTCTAAAATTCTCTTGTCCTCCTTTTCCCACCACTATCTTTAGGTGTCCTTACCTAGCACTCACACCTGATTCCCTCCTCTTACCTGTCTTCATAAACTCTAACATAAAAGTATGTTTTCTGCGGTTTATTTACAAGGGGAAAGAGTATATACAAATTCTGAAATGATGTGCTAAGGGGAGGTCATTAGAAATGTGTATTAAAGAAAACTACCTAGTATTGGGCTTAGAAAGACCTGAGTTCAGATTCTGACTCAGATACTAGCTGCATGATTCTAGGCAAGCCACTTAACCTCTCTCAGCCTCAGCATCTTCATTAGTAAAATGAAGGAGTTGGCCTTGATGACCTACCTCTAAGGTTCCTTTCCAGATCTGAACTTATGAGTCTGTGGACCAGATGGTCTTAAACTTTCTAAACAATCCTATCCTAAAGTTCTCCTAGATCTAGTGTGGCCTTCTTGATTAACCCTTTTTCATGTGTTTATGTCATTATGGCCCCAGATGAGAAAGGTATCTTGCTTTCAGATTATAGCCTAATTTAGAGTCTGTTTACTTGGGCTTTTTGGACTGAGTTTATTGTTCCATTCCTCCAATCCCAGTTTTACTTTCAACTAATTACATAAGCTTTCTGATGGCATGAATGCTTGGTTTGCCTAGGGTGGGCTAACAGATGAGAGACTGGTCTTACGAAGTCTTTTTAGGAATCAATGATCAGATATATTGATCTCTGTTCCTCCTAGAGTTTCTTTACTCCACTACTGAAAGGTTTTTGAAGGGATTGAGAAGGATTCAATATTACCACCACTGGACCACAGTTTCTTTATCTGTAAAATAAGAGGTTGGTCCAGGTGATGCCTAAGGTCCTACCTATCTTTTAAATTCTATAATCCTTCGACTTCTCTGAGGGCAACAATGCACTTTCCTGTTGGCCAGGGGATAGGGGTGAGGACAAGAGAGGAAAGATGGTCTATCTGCTTTTCCAGGAGGCTAGGTGCCTCTGCAATTAATCGTACCTTGACACCAATTAGTGCTGGTCCCATCTCTCCTGTCTACCATCTTAAGTAACCTGATAAGCTGAGGATGATTTTGGGTGCTGGCATTTCAATAGTTTTTCAAGGTCAGTCTGTGATAACCAGATGTGAGGTTGTATACTGAGTGGAGATTCTTTCCCCAGACCATGCCCTGAGCCAAGGGATGAAATAAAATCTCTCCCTTGAAAAAGCAAACCAGACCATTGTCCATCTCTTGTCTCCTCCTCATTCTCACTCAGCCAGTGGGAAAGTGCCTTGTTGCCCTAGAGAACAAATAGAATTTAGAGATGGGTGGAATGCTGGAGATCATTTAATCCAACCTTATGGATGAAGAAACAGTTACAGAGAAGTGACAGGACCTGCTGCATCACCTGTGTGATGCAACTGACACAGTGAATCACAGGTTTGGGATTTGAATCCTTCTTCTGACCTCAAATCCAGAGTTCTTTTTATTACAAGCTATTATCTTGCAACCCTAGCTGTTGCAGCATTAACATAGAGGAAGATCTCATTCTTAACCCCACATCTTCCCAACCAGATCAAACAAGGTAGTTTGGAGGAAGGGAGGTCCAGTGCTGGGTGCTGGGGAGGGCTAAGCCAAGAACAATGTGGCCACCCCCCTCAGCAGAGACCCCATGCTCACCTGGCTAGCCAAGATCAGTCTGTTTCTCCTTTATTATTATTATTATTTTATGAGATGCTTTTTCAAGATATCTTGTTTTAATTTCCCCCAACAAATTCTGGCTTCCTGTATAAATAATCTAATAAAAGGCAAAGGGGCTGAGTCCTGATATCCTTGATGGCTATGAAATGTCTGCTCATTGTTTTTGCAGAAATTCAAGGGGAAATGCATCTGCTGCTTATCTTTTATCTTTCTCCATTCATCCAGAGGATGAAAAGTCTCCCCTCCCTCCCCACCCAGTCCTGAGAGCACAGTATGTGTTACCCAACACCAGGGAATTCAATTAGCTTTAAGGTCAGTCTGTACCTTTCCATAATCAAATGGCTTTCCAAACTCTCGCAAAGCCACAACAGGTGTTTCATTCATGCTGTCTGTCTACCTGGCAGGGGCCCAACGTACTTCCCTTTGAGGGCCAGCTCCCAGTGAAGCCACTGCCCCCTGCATAGAAAATGCTGTCTGCCTCCAGTGCTGAGTCCGGTCCCAGCCTCAGTCCTGGGGTTTCCTTTTCCAAATCAAAAGCAGTCACATAGTTACAGAACCTTAGAGCTGGAAGGATTCTTAAAGACCAACTTCTACCCCATAATTTTATAGATAGGGATGTCAATCCAGAAGGGAGAAGTGAATTTTCCAAATTTAAACCACAAAGTAGTGACAAAGCTAGCCTAGGACCTAACTCCTAACTCTCACTCTTTCCATGATACCATAATGATTCTAGGTTTTTGGGTTTTTTTCCCCCTGCCAATGATTGCAGCCCAAGGATAGCAGCCCATCCTTCCCACAAGGCACTGAAGGACATTTTCACACATCTATGGGTGGACATGGGTTTGAGAGTCAGAGAACCCAAGTTTAAAATCTTTCTTCTGCCACTTACAACCCATGTAAATTTGGGCAAGTCAAATCCTTTCTTCACACCCAAGTTTTCTCATCTATAAAACAGTGAGACTAGACTAGATGGCTTGTAAGTTTCTTTCTAACTCTAAATATTACTAGCTTCTTTCTCTCAGAGCTATAACAAAGATGGGATGATCAGGGTTTTGCCTCATGTTGCTGAATTTAGAGAGTGCTTACAGAACTCATCCTTCAGCACTTAGAAGCAAACAAAAGAATTTAACACCTAGTTAGCAAGAATAAATTGAATAAAATTGAAAGCTAGTAGATAGTGGGCTGGGATGGACCTCTCCTCTACTCTGCCCTGTTTCCTAGCCCTTTACATGGAATAACCCCCATTAGTAGCTTTGTGCCAGCATCCTGGGTTCTGCCTTCCAAAAGTGAGTATGCTTTCAGCCACAAGCCCTGGATGTGTTTTGTGGTACTTACCCTAGGAGAAAAAGTCCCTCAATATGGTTCTTCTCTCCCTTTCCCAATATTTATATCTCATTCCCTTTTCTCTTTCCCCTTTCTCTTTCCTATGCTGTTTCTCTCCCTCCTCTTGACTTTTTTTTCTGTTTCTATGTTTTTCTTTTTCCCCACTCTGTCTTTTCTCCTCTCTCTGTCTTTCCTTCCCTCTTTTTCTTCTCCTTTTCCATTTTCCTCCTCTCTTAAGCCCAGTGCCTTAAATATACCAAGAGTATTTTAACAGCTTCCCTCAGCTCCAGAAAGTGGGGTCACTGATCCCTCTCCTGGCTGTTCCTGAGGTTTGGCTTTCTAAAAGCAGGCTGTGGATTTTGTGTCTAGAAACAATCAACTGTGAAAGTGAGATTTGTCTAGATGATTCCTTTGCACTGGGGGCAAGGAATTCTGAGGATTAAATACTTACAGGGCAGCTTCAGTTTAGGAAAAGTAAGATCTTTGTAAATCCTAGGCTACCAGAAAAGAGTTTCTCCTTCCCAACAGAAACACATGGGTGTACTTGTTGCCTATATACAATGATATTTGATGACACCAGCTGTCAGATAAAACTCAGGTAACTGCAGCCACACCAACTCATAGCAAGATGAATCAGCCTTTATCTTACCCCAAGAAGAAGGAAGGTGGAATCCTTTAAGACTACAAATATATCCTTAGGCCTGAAATTCCACTACCAGAGAACCATTTATTATGAACTTATTTATAAAAATATTTTGATAACTCCATTTCAATATAATTAGCTTCCTTTACAGTCCTATGTGTTGTGTTTTATACATTTAAAAACATTCTGACATGGCAGGGCCTGTATGAAATGAGGCAGAGTGAAATGAAAAGAACCAGAAGTTTGTGCAAAGTAGCAGCAATATTGTAATGATGAACTGTGAAAGACTTGGCTACTCTGATCAATACAATGATCCAAGATGATTCCAGAGGAGAGAGAAAAATGATGAAATGTGAATACAAATCAAAGTATAGTTTTCTCAATTATTTTTATTGCTTTTTTTTTGTGCTGCAGCAAAATGACTAATGATTTCACATTCTAATTGATGTCATCTTCCTTGCCTTCTCAGTGGGTGGGGAAAGGGTGGGAGAAAGAGAATTTGGAACTCAAAATTTAAAAAGAAAAGAATGTTTAAAATAAATAAATAATGTTTTTTAAAAAAAAATATTCTGAAGAAAGGTCCATGGGCTTTGACAGCCAGCCAGAGTGGTTCATGACACAAAAATGGTTAAAAAGTCCTGATATATTGGATTATACAGGATCATGCTAGCAGAGGTCCTACAGGCTACTTAATCAAACCCCTGCATTTTTCAGACAAGACAACTAAGGCCTAAAGATGTAAAGTAGCTAAGGTCACCCTGTCAGAATTTGAAGCCAAGACCTGTACTCTTTCTGGTACAGCATTTTCATGCTTCATGTTTCAAATATGAAATGTTTTACATAATTGCACATATATAGCGTTTATCTGACTGTTTACCATCTTAGGGAAGGGGGAGGGGAAGGAAGGATTGAATTCGGAATTCAAAGCGTTAAATAAAATTGTCTAAAAAATTAAAATAAAGTAAAATAAAATAAAATAAAATGCCCATCCATCTGGGAGCTTGGCACTGTGACAAGAGCAGTGAGCTGGAAGTCAGATGTTTAGTTCTATTTGGGACTTTGGGTAAATCACCTAAAGTTACAGGATCATAAGATAGAGCTAGAAGGAAACTTTGAGGTCATCTAGTTCAGTTCCTTGACTTTCTAGATGTGGGAAGTAAGGGCTGAAGAGAAGTGAAGCTAAGCTAAGACTTACCCAGTGCCCGGGCAGCTAGGTGGCACGATGAATAGAGCACTGCAACTGGAGTCGGGAAGATCTGAGTTCAAATCCAGCCTCAGAAACTTCCTAGCTAAGTGATCATGGATGAGTCACTTGACTTTTATCTGCCTCAGTTTCCTCAGTTGTAAAATGGGAGTAATAAGAGTACCTATAACAACCTAGGGATATTTTGTGTGTGTGTGTGTGAAATGAAATAATGTTTGTGAAGTGCTTGACACATTGTAGGTGCTTCTCTTTACCTCTCCCTGCCAAAGCTATACAGATACCATGTTCAAGTCTGGCTTAGAACCCAGGTCTTCTGACTCCAACTCCCTTAATTTCTTCCACTATATAATGATAGGGTTGGACTCAGTGGTCTCTAGGTCCTCTTCTGAATCTGATGTTCTGTGACCTCTGGATCTTGCTGTTAGTTGTTAGTCACTGATACCTCAGGGTGGATGAAAGGGAGCAAGTTCCTCATTGGAGAGAGAGAAAGGGCATTGAGTGGGAAGGGAGAAGAGGTCATAGAACCAGAGGCTGGCTAGTCATTCAGGGAGGCATCTTCGTCTTCATCTCCTCTTCCTCCTCTTTCTTCTTCTTCTTCTTCTTCTTCTTCTTCTTCTTCTTCTTCTTCTTCTTCTTCTTCTTCTTCTTCTTCTTCTTCTTCTTCTTCTTCCTCCTCCTCCTCCTCCTCCTCCTTATTATTACTGACAGCAACAACCACAGCAAAAGTATTCATAACAGTGGCATGATTCACATTTGTATAGTGCTTTGAGATTTGAAAAGCAGGAAAAGATCTGTGACTAACAAAACATATAGTCAGCCTACAAAATTCTCATCCCCAAAGTCTATCCCATTCCCTTTTCTCTTTCCACTAACATGTCCTCTGTGGTATGTTTCTTACTGAGACTTCTCCCTTTCACAGCTTCACTGTAACCAAGCACCTTGGCCAACATGCTTCCTGTGACCTGATCTTACCTGCAGAGTAGTTTGGGCTGGACAAGCAAACAGTATGTATTGTGCTTCCTTCCCATTTCCACCCTGTCCTACCTGGAGCCCCTGATGAGTAGAAACCAGCCCAAGAACTTAGCTAGCAGTATGTAATTCGATTTAATTTAACAAGCTTTTATGGAACACTTACTACGTGCAAAATACTGCTACTTAAATGGAGAGATTATGAAGAGTATATAAAAACAGGTCTCTGTCCTCAAGGACCTTATAGTCCAGGAAAAAAATTATAATAATTACTATCACTTACAGAGGATTTTATAGTTTGTAAATGCTTCTCTCTCATTCTCATTTGAGTGGAAAAGTGAATAAAAAATCATCTGATTCCCCACAATAGCCTTTCCACAGCAGCACCTGTCCATTCTGTCTCAGATTAGATCTTTTATCTCCTGAGATGCCCACAGTTTATCTTCTCTAAAGTTTGATCTGGCTTCTCCATATCCATCTCGGGTCCTGGCTTCTCTGGGCTTACTCCCTCCCTGGCCAGCTTCTCACTCACCCCCATATAATAAGAGCAGTCTCTATGAGAAATGCCAGCTGTTCTGGCACAGATGCAACATTTCAAAAATGTGAACTATGCGGGGCTGGCCTCTCCCTTTCTTTTCCCCTCCCCCTAGTAAGAGCAGGTCTGCAAAGGGGAAGGAATTTGTCTATCCATGACAGGCAGGCCTGGCTTAGCAGTCCCATGGTCTCTACAGAAATTTCAAACACACTAAGAGTGGGATTGTTCTAAAGAGAGAGACAAAAGGGATTTTAAGATTAATAGAACTAGAGTTAGAAAGGATTTCAGAGGCAATTTGACCCCTCTCTTGCATTTTACAGTTTTGGAAACTGAGGCTCAGAAATGTTAAATGTATTCAAGATCAATAGGCTATCAGGAATCAGAGGCAAATTTTGAACCCAGGGTAAGAGATAGGTTTTTTGTTTTTTGGTTTTTTTGGTTAGGCAATGGGGTTAAGTGACTTGCCCAGGGTCACACAGCTAATAAGTGTTATGTGTCTGAGGCCGGATTTGAACTCAGTTCCTCCTGAATCCAGGGCCGGTCCTCTATCTACTGTGCCACCTAGCTGCCCCTAGAGATAGGTATTTTTAAATGACCTTGCCAGTGACAGGCATCCTGCTGTTCTGTACAAGTAAGAGTCACACTCTCTGGTGCCAAGGTCAGATGCCAAAATACATTTTGCTTAGCATTTTACAGTGCTTAGCCACAGTGCCCGACACATAGTAGATGTTTAATGAATGCTTGTTCCCCTCACTCATACTTTTATCTATGCTGCGTGAGAAGGGGCACACAATCTGGGTTAGAAAACCTGGTTCCCTGGGCAGCTAGGTGGCTCAGTGGATAGAGCACCAGCCCTGGATTCAAGAGGACCTGAGTTCAAATCCGACCTTAGCCCGAACACTTGATACCTACTAGCTGTGTGACCCTGGGCAAGTCATTTAACCCCAACTGCCTGGAAAAAAAATTTTTTAAAAAAAAGAGAAAAAAGAAAACCTGATTCTGAAACCTGGTTCTGCTCAGTGACATTGAGCAAGTCACTTTCCCTCTCCGGGCCTCAGTTACCCTAGTTGTAAAATGATAAAGTTGGACTCTTCCAGCTCTAAATCCTATGACACTCTGATCTCTGTCCCTTCCATAATGCGTAAGGCATAGCTACCCTCTGAAGCTAATCTTTCAACTCTATAGGTTGCAACCAGTAGATATGATAGGGAGTGGTGGAGTGACTGACCCAGGCAGGTCCCTGTGTCTATTGAAATTATAGCTAAGAAACTGCAGAACTGAAGGGAGAGGTCTGCTAGTCCAGTGTGCCCACGGACATACACCAGTTTCAAACAGATATGTGCACATGTATAAGTGTGTCAGGCAAAGCCCTGTTTTAGGTTTAGATTAGTAGCATCTGCATATGGAAAGCTCAGGAACATACCTGGGCTGGTGGCATAGATAACGAACTTCTTCCCTTCCCCCTTGACATTGTCTCTCCAATTGCTTCTCTTCCTGGTCATTTACAGGGGAGAGCAGAAGAGACAGGATTTGAAATCCTAGGGAACTCTGAAACCCCAATGCTGTTTATAAGCTACGAAAGTATATGGAATAATCACCATAAGTCAGAGGGAAATCTCTGACTGATCAACCCAAGCTCTAGACTTAGAAAAGAAATCCAAACAAAAGACAAAGTAAGCTTCAGGTCCTAGTTAGCTCTGATGACATTGCTCTTTTCCCCCCCTAAAGCTGAAAATCTCCTGGTAGAGGGCTAAAAGGCTCAGTAATATCAAAGACTCTGAAGGAACACCACAGAGGAAGCTTTCTGCCGGTCCCAGGGCAAGGGTTTTCTTGCCTTTTCTAAAAAAGCTAGAAATCAATTTTAAGCTAAGAACAAAACAACAACACTCATTCTTTCCCAAGAAGGAGACAGCTGGGTATTTCAGTTGAACGGAAGCTAGAGGTGGTGGAGACTGCCTTGGAGCACTGTCTTGACAAGATGACCAGGGTCATTCAGCAACACCAAAGGATGGGGGTAGAGGTAGTGGAGGACTGCAGAGAACAGGCCTTTCCAGCAGAAACCATGAGACTAGGAGCCACATAATGACATTAGAAAAGATGACATCATTAGAAGACATTAGAAGCCTGAATCACGGAAGGCATGGATTGCCTTTTCACAAGTGTCTTGGTGATGTGATCATATCTCTCAATGTGTGTCCCTTATGTGTATCCATTCTACCCACTGATACTATTGTGAATTTATGGAAGGGTATGCCGTAGGGTGATCAGGGAAATGTTTTGTTACTATTTTTTTTTACTATGTCATTTCATTAACAGCCTTTGCTTAAAACTAATTGTGTCTTCTGGCTGATAATCAAAGGTGAACACATTGATTAGGGCTTGTAAACTAGAGTTTTATGTGATATGCATCCACAGAGTACCTTGAGCCTAGGGCAGCTAATTGGGTGATGTGCACATTTTGGAGTGCCCCTGGTACTATACGTGTTATATTTACCCATTAGCGCCTATTTTCTGCATCACATAGAAATAGTAGCTGATATTTATGTAACACTTAAAGATTTCAAAGCACTTTAAAAATAATTTCAATTGTTCCCTACAATAATCTTAAGTAGATATGATAGGTATTATTCTCATTTTACAGATAGGAAACTGAGTCTCAGAAAAGTCAAATGACTTACTTGTCCAAGGACATATGGCTAATACTTGACAGAGATGGGGTTTTAGCCCAACTCCTGATTCCAAATTCAATGCTCTTCCTACCACATTGTGTTTGCTCACTCTACCCATTAGCCTTCCCATCAGCAGCCCACTTCTCTAGCCTGATATTTCTCCCTTTTCCATACTCTCCGTCAAATTGGATGATCCACCTCCCTTGAATGTGATCTGTTTTCTTCTGTTCCCATGTCTTTGTGCTTCCTATTTCTCATGCCTTGGAACATGATTCCTCCCACTTTTTGCCTGGTGAATTCTTATCCATTCTTTAAAGCCCTATTGAAAATGCCACTTCCTTCATTAAAGTCTTCTTTGATCTCATCAATGGGTAATGATATTTTTTCCTGAACCTCATGTGCTTTACATATTAAATTTCAAGAATCCATGATTTTATCAGTGGGGGTATTTCCTTTACCAACATAGACCATAATCCCTCTACACCCTAGCAGAGCTCTAGACCAGTGCCCTGCAAACAGTAGGTGTTCAATAAATGTTCATTGATGTTATGTGAATAGTAATAACCTTCTTTTATAAAGTGCTTTAAGTTTTAAAAAGCATTTTCTTTAGCACCTTGTGAGGTAGGCAATACAAATATTATTGTACCCATTTTATAGATAAAAAAAACACACTGAGGAATAGAGAAGTTAAGTTACTTGCCCAGGATTACAGAGCTACTTAAGTGTCAGAACCAGAACTCAAACTCAGATCTTCTGGCTCTAATATTGGACTCTTTCCACTACACCAGGCTATTATATACATTGCATATACATAGCAAATTTTTATTTAATAAAAAAGTAACACTTTACCCACTCTGTACACAAGGTCTCCCACATATTAAATGCTTTATCAATGCTTGTTGAGTTGACTTGTTGCCTGCATGGAGAAATCCACACTTTTTTGTAACCAAAGGGAAGGTGTTTCGGGTACTGTAATAGGTGGCCTAGGAATGAAACAAAACTTTGTAACTCAGTTCATCCCTATCCCACAACTCCTAGTACAGGGTAAGATGCACAAGGACAAGGACTGCTTTTCATTTTGTCTTTATATTCCCAGGGCCAAGTGCAGTGCCTTGCATGCAACTTAATAAATGTTTGTTGAACGAATGGTCTATGTAACCTTAAACCCGTGTACAGACTGGTCTTTACAAGCCTAGGCCTCTAACTCTAGCCAGCTGAGCCAAGTAGTCTCAGACAACGCACAATGGCTTATGTCTCTGTGCATATCTAATAATTTCACAGACATCACCATATAAACACATACATGCTACAGTGTACACACACTTTTCTTTAATATTCCTGTCCCCTGGGAAATTTGTTTCAGGAGTCATGGGGATTTCAAATAGTAAATGAAATGCTGTCCTCTTGGGTTGCTTTCCCTGGGTACAAGCCCAGAGTCCTGAAAGCTCTGAATGCTCTGCCCCAAGCCTGGACCAGCTGAGAGGCGGGGGTTGGAAAAGGTCCCTTATGGGAGGGACCGCTGCCCTTCCATATGCCACTGAGCCCTGACTCCCAGTCAGCAGTAGGTACCTACTTCACCTCCCCTCCTTCTTCCCCCCAGGGAATTCAGGGCCCTTTCTCCATAGGTTTAAGGTGGTTGGGGGCAGGTTATTAGGGATGGGGTATGACAGGCTATTCAAGAGAAGGCATTGGAGCCATTAGCAAGCTGGGCCTAAGCTATCATTGCTTTTTAGCCAGGTTTCTAGCAGGGGGCCACCTGTTATAGAAGAGTCAGATCCCAGAAGAGGCCTCCACCTACAGCAGCCCTCAGAAGGAATAAAAGGGTCTCTTACTGCCTGCTTTGCTCCACCCTTAAGCAGGGGTGCCAAGGCCAACAGACCCAGTTTGTCTTTGCCCTCAGGACATTCTAGACTTGCTGGAACAAGACAGAGACTCACTGCACAGACGAAATAGTTAAATACTGTAAATACTGTTTAGGTCTGGCTTTTCTGTTACTTGGGCTTTCTTGTCTCTCTCTCTCTCTCTCTCTCTCTCTCTCTCTCTCTCTCTCTCTCTCTCTCTCTCTCTCTCTGCCTTGTTCAAACTAGTAAAATGATTTCATGAAGTGTGAATGCATGGGGAGAACACACCCTACTACATAATGTGTGCTAAGGTATGCTAAGGATTCAATAACAATCCAGTCAATGTCAGAGTGGTACAGGACTATATTCCTTGCCCCCAGCTCCAGCCATCATTAGATTGACTATCGCATGGAATATAGAATGCCAAGGCTGATTGAAACCTTAGGATATAGAGCACAGAATATCAAAGTGGAGGACCTTAGAACATATATAGGAGATAAAATAACAGATCTGAAAGGGACCTTGAAAATTAGTTGTTCCAAACTCTCTACTTTATGAGGTAGATGATGAAACTGGGACCCAGAGAGGGGAAATGATTTTCTCATGGTCAATAATGAGTTAATGACACAACCCAAGTCTACACACACACACACACACACACACACACACAAACACACAAACACACACACGCACTCATGCACACATATATTTACTAAATTCCCTTGACACAATTACTTAAATACTTTAAATATACATGAGGGAGAACACCATCTATTGACATAGGTCCTCAACACATTATAATAGATGCATATCTGTATATTTATATGTATATGTGGATGTGTGTGTGTATATATGTATGTATATATATATATATGTATTTCCTATAAATCCTTCATTCTCAAAAAGGACTAATGCCTCAATTCTTACCTAGCATATATACACACACATACACATATACACATACATAAACATACAAACATACATATTATATATTATGTATGTGTATACATATACATACACACATACATATATATATATGTATATATGTATATATATCTTTAAGGTTTGCAATGTGATTTAAACATATTATCTCATTTGAACCTTACAACAAACCTAGGAGGTAGGTGCCAATATCCTTAGTTTATAGATAAGGAAGCTGAGACAGAGGTTAAGTGATTTGCCCAGTATCACAGTAGAGCTAGTAAGTACCTGAGGTAGGATTTGAACTCAGATCATTCTAATTCCAAGTTTCACACTCTATCCACTGCTGCCCAGCAGACATCAGTAGGTAATCTCTGTGATACATTAGAAACAAACAAAAAATTATTATCCAGAAGTCAAGCTTCGCTGATGAGCCTCTGCAAGCTTAGCTGGCTCATCCTAGCATTATAGATATGCAATCCATCACTAAGGCCATACTTGAAGCCTTCCAAGGAAAGTGTAGGCATGCATTGCCCATTAGTGCTTTTTTGAGAGTACAGAGGATGACTCCTAACTGGGTTTCAGGGATTAGGACTGGCTCCAAAATGACTGGCTAGGGTGCTGGGGAGGATGAATTTTTGTTTGGTCCTTAACCAATCTGGCTTATAGCGATATTTACGGCTACTAAATTTTATCTTGTTAACTTTTGCTCACCATTCCAACTTGTTAAAATTTTTTTGGATTCTGATTTTTTTAGAGGTCAATCAATCAATCAATATTTTTTAAGCACCTACTAAGGGCCAGGCACTGTGCTAAGCTCTGGGTATATAAAAGGAGGCAAAAGACAGCCTCTGTCCTCAAGGAGCTCACAATCTAATAGAAATGACAATAAGCAAACAAATATGTACACACAAGCTATACACAGGACAAACAGGAACTGATTAACAGAGAGAAGACACTAGAATTAAGAGGGGTTGGGATGTGAGATTGGATTGTTAACCAATATATTAGCTTTCCCTCCCCACTTTCTGACATATGCAAATTTGATAGCCATGCCATTTATGCCTTTATCCAAGTCACTGGGAAAAATATTGGATAGGACAGCCCTGTGACACTGCTAGATATTTCCCACTAGCTTAACATAGATCAGTCTACCAATTCTGAACTTACCTAAGTCTATTGCCATTCTATCCCCATCTCTCCATGTTGTGTCCTACGATAGATTTCCACAGAATCATAGACTCATAGTTGAAAGGGATCTTAGAAGCTATCTTGCCCAAGCTGTATCTGAATAGTAATCACCTCTGTAACTTTTCTGACAAGTGATCATTTAGCCTTAGCTTGAAGATCTCCAGTACGGGGAAATCTACTACTTTCCAGAAGCAGCTAATTCTGCTTTTTAGATAGTTGTAATTGTTACAAAGTTCTTCCTTACTCAGAGCCTAAATTTGTCTCCCTATAACTTTTGTCCTTTGGGTTAGAAACTCTGAGTCCTGGACTCTGGAGCCAAATAAAATAAGTCTAATCCCTCTTCTATATGAGGATCTCCAGTTATCGCCCAGCCTTGCTGAAATCTAGATAGACCATGTCCATAACATTCTATTTATCTACTAATCTAATAACAGTGTCATAAAAGGAAGTAAAGTTAGTGTGATATGGCTTGGTCATTCTACTCCGCCATCTTGGCTCTGTCCCCCTGACTTGTTCATTCTAATTGGCTCCTAGTGATCATCTCATCTTTTTTTTTAGTCAAGTTCTGATTAGTTTGAATAATAAATCCCTGTAAAGTGGTTTAATTATTTAAATTTGCACTGCTTGTTTCCGTTGGAAAGTGTGGGCATGCTTTATTGGGAGGACAGAAGATGATTGTCCAAATGGCCATGTTTTATGTAACTATAACTTCGAACAGTGTGAGTTTGAATGCATGTGACTACTTCATTATTCATACCAATTAGGATCTATCTGAGCTCACTAGAAATATTTTTATTAATATGTTCTATAATTTGATCAAGAATCAAACTCAAGCTCATTAGCTTGTAAGCTTGAAGTAGTTACCTTCTTTCCTTTTCTGGAAAAGGAATATTTGCCTATTTCCTGTCCATCCTCTGTCCCCTCTCCTATTCACCCTGACCCTTTGAAAGATCCCTGACAGTAATTTAGCAATGTTGTTTTGTTGATAGTTGCATCTAGCTCTTCATGACCCTATTTGGGGTTTTCTTGTCAAAAATATTGGAGTGGTTTGCCGTTTCCTTCTCTAGCTCATTTTACAAATGAAGAAACTGAAGCAAACAGGGCTAAGTGACTGGCCCAGGGTCACACAACTTGTAAGTGTCTGAGGTCAGATTTGAACTCAGGTCCTAATCCCATCCACCAAATGGAGGCTGATGGTTTTAATAAGTACTGTGAGTTATTGAGTGGAAAAACATCTTAATATTAGAAGTACATCCTGAATGTAAGGACAAGGACATTATAAGACTGTTAGAGGGAACTGAAAAAGAGATGGAGAAATGCAAAGAGCTAATTAGCAGAGTAAAACTGGAAGAAACTACCCAAGGGGTAGGAATTAATCTCTAAACCACCCTCTGAGGAAGAGGAATCAATTAAGAATTTAGAAGATTAGATGAGTCATTGCTAATAGGAAAACTGAGTCATATTTAGGTTAGAGAAAGATGCCTCTAATGTTGGTAGCATTAAGCACAGATTTCTTATAACACAAAAATATTCTATGCCCACATCAGGAATCTTCTCAAAGCAAAAGCCCTGTCATCCTGAAGAATAATCAGCAGAGAATTAATCTAGGCATCCTATAGAATTACTAAAAGGTTGGCAGACATCTGGACTGGGGAAAAAAAGTACACTTTAATAGAAAGTATCAAGGGCCTTGCTTTTGAATTTGGGATGTCACCGAGAGCAGAAAAACATGAAATTACTTATCAAATAGCACTATAAGCCTGGCCTAAGTGCTAGGATGGCATATGCTATCCCAGGCTTAGCTGTGTCATTCAGCAAAAAAGAAGAATCACCATGCAGATCTGAGAATTGAGCCTTACTGTTGAGCCTTACTATTAAGATTGGTAGAAAAAGGAGTAATGTGACCTGAGAGAAAAAAAAAACAGCAACATAGTTACAATGACCCAAGGAGGTTGAGGTCTACATGGATGGCCTGAGCTAAAGACATATCCTGCAAATGCTCTGCCAGATAAAAATCATTTGACCTGTGTGCAGTTAATAATGTAAAAAATTTTTGATAATGAACTGAGGATGTAGTGACTAGCCCAACTCAGGAAAAATTAATATCTTTTCATAGGAGGGCTAAAGAAGCCCAGCAAGAGAGTCATACCGACCAATGAGACGGATTTAAAGACAAAAGCTTACTGAGAAGCTGTTGAAAGATGAAACTGGAGACAAAATTATCCTATGTGTAAAGATAAAAGACCAAGAGGACAGAGATGACAACAGTCTGAGGCAAGATCAGTATCAGCACAAGTATATTCCATCCCATTCCATCTGTTATCATCAACCAATCCATGCCAAGTAGGGCCCTGTTCTTTCCTTTGCTCCCTCCCTTTGTCCCACTCCCTGCTAAAGCCCTTTATGTTGTCATTAGCATTTATCACAAACCTCCATCTCCCCAGACTTTAGCTCTCCTGATACCACTCTTACAGGAACACACTACATTGCTGCATTTATCCTCAGTTTCTAGTCCTCACTTCCATCTGCTACTCACATATGTCTCTCCCCAATCGAGTCCAAACTCCACTCAGCTGTCAAATTCATCTTCCTAAAGCACAAGTCTGACCATGTCACCCCTCTTCTCAATAAACCTCAATGGTTTCCTATCATTTCTTTAGTGGTTCAGTTATTCAGTCATGTCTGACTCTTCATAATCCCAAGGAGCATAGCACACCAGGCCTTTTTATTGCTAAGTGTCTCCTGAAGTCTGTCCAAACTCATGTTATATGATTTCTGGGATCAAATAAAATCCTCTGGCATTCAAAGCTCTTCATAACCTGACCTCCCCACATTTCCAGTCTTCTTATACTTACTCACATATCATACCACCCATGTGCTCTAGTGAATCTTGCCTCCTTGTTTTTCCTCCCATATGACATTTCATCTCCCAATTCTGGGCATTTTAATGGCTTTTCTCCATTCATGGAATACTCTCCCTCCTTATCTCCACTTCATGGCTTCCCTGGCTTCCTTCAAGTTCCAACTAAAATCTTACCTTCTACAGGAAGCCTTTCCTGATTCCCTGTAATTCTAGTGCCCTCCTTCTGTTGATTATCTCCAATTTGTCCTGTATATAGCTTTTTTTGTACATAGTTGTTTGCATTCTATCTCCTCCATTAGAGCTCCTCGGAAGCAGGATAGCAGGAAGCAGGAAGCAGAACCCTCGACAGAGTTGCTTGAATGAAGACATGGAGGTAAGAGACGAAATGTCAGATTTGGAGGAATGTCTAGCATTCCAATTTAACTGGAACCTAGAAGGTATGAGGGGAGAAATGTTAAAATAATGTCAGAAAGGGAGGCATAAGCCAAGTTGCAGAGAGCCTCAAATCCATGGCTGAGAACTTTCCAATTTATTTTAGAAGAACTAGGAAGGTTTTTTTTTCTTATTATGAGTGATATGGTCAGATATATGCCCTAGGAAACTTATTTTGGCATGTATGTGGACAACAAATTGGAATTAATAGAGATCGGAGTGAGAGAGACCAATTAGGAGGCCATTACAATAGTCCAGTCAAGAAATATGAGTATTTGATCTAGTATGGTAGCCATGTCAGTGGAGAGAAGAGGTTTGCTATGACGACAATGATGACAATAACAATGATGACAACGAACAACAACAATCAGAGGAGAGAGAGAGAATAAGAGGAAGTGGAAAATTTCTGATTAAATACGGCTGCAAGAAGTCCAACACAATGAAAAGACAAGTTGAATAAAATGAGAAACAGAAAGCTCGTTCATCACAAATATATTGAATAACAGAACAACTATAACAAGAGAGGTGACTGGAACTCAAAAAGAAAGGAATTTCTGCAGGGCCAGATTGACTTAGAAAACCACAAATTAACACTGTCTATGTTATATCACATTTTATTTATTTTGTTAAATATTTCCTAATTACATTTTAATCTGTTTCAGGCCTCACTGGAGGGTGTTGACTGCATGCAGCAGGTGGGCAGTGAATTTTACACCTCTGAATGAGACCCTAGCTTCTCTGCAGAACTGGAAAGTGCTCAGCCTGGGTAAGATTCATGATTATTAGATCAGATACTACCCAGTGATACGTGAATTACTAGCGCAGGACTTTACTAGCTTCCTCTCAGAAGCAAGACTGATCCCACTTTACTTAACAGAAGGCTTCACATATCTGCTACCCAAAGACGAGAATACTAGCAGCCAATTATATGTGTATGTACTTTATACAAGGACTCACAGCTCATATCACTACAAAAAAATCTATAAATACCAACAAGAAAACAATGTACTAAATGGGGTACAAAAAGTGTGTGGCAAAAAAAATCTCAGCTTTAAAGAATAATATTATTGGTAAAAGTCAATAGATGGAATTATAATATCCAAGTTTCATTTGTTGATTGTGGCAAAGCCTTTGACTCAATTCACTCATGGCTTATTCATATGTAATGGGGCCATACTATGGAACATGAGCAAAGCTGTCTTTCCTATATCTAGATGAGCATTTGTGTGATTCAGCACTTGGGTACACTGAGGATCATGAGCCCCTGCCTGTTTCTGGCTGTGTGGTGGCTCAGCATTGGAAGTACTTGATACTTCAGTGTGACGCAACAAACCGTCATTAGTTGTTCGCTCTCCTGCCCTCTCACCATGAGGCGGAGAGGGACAGGTACTTCATTATTTGAAAAGAAGAGATATTTTCTCTTCTTTCTCTTCCTTTGACTCTCCCATAGTGATAGTTGTTTTGCATTGGAATTTCAGTAAGAGGTGAGGGAAAAAGGCAGCTTGCTCTGTCTTCCACCTTGGCCACCATGCAGCTATGAGCACATGACAGATAAATCCCAGTCCTTCATAGGTGAACTTGATCCTGGATATGGGACTGCTTCTCTGTTCTTTCCCGATCTTAGATGAATGAGCATCAGTCCTTCGATTGACATGTTCAGTTTTTTTTTTTTGTGAGGCAATTGGGGTTAAGTGACTTGCCCAGAATCACACAGTTAGTGAGTGTTGTGTGTCTGAGGCCAGATTTGAACTCAGGTCCTCCTGACTCCAGGGCTGGTGCTCTATCCAAGACATGTTCAGTCTTGCATGCCACCTTGTGAATCTAAGAAATTGAGAGATCCTGCACCTTTTGGTTGGAGCTGACTGGTAGCAGTCCCCAACAGCTAATCCAGTTCTTGATGAAAGTGACCACTGACAGGAGGATGAACCCAATACCTGTCCTGACTTGTCAGAAGACATCTGCTATAGAGGGAAAGTGCAGAACTGAGGTAAAATGTGGAACGCATAGTCAGTAGTACCATGAATTGTTTCATGTTCAAGTATTTATGACTCAGCCTCCCAGTAGACTGTTATGTTACTGATGGCTTTAAATCTGTTAGTGATGCTTGTATTTTGTGTTAACCACTTCTTTTGTGTATAGGAAATAAATACTCATCCCATACTTGATTCATAATAAATATTTCTGCTCCCCCCCTTTTTGGTGAGTCCCTGGACATGAACTAAAACATAAGTCATATACACTTTGTTTTCACCAGATTGCCAGGGTTGTACTTACAACAAGCCAAAGAGTACGAGAAAAGGGAGCCTAACCCCTCTTACTAGAGGCCAGACTTCCTCAGGCCTGAACCCAGTCTGGATCTCACATATAGGTTCTTAGCAGATAGGCCTCTTAGAGGAGAAAGGAGTGGATACTGTGCCACAGTCCCTTGTGCCTCGAAATGGGTTAATATTAGATATTATATATGTAATATATAATAACATTCTATATTATATGTTATAATATAATATACAATAAAATATATAAAATAGATCCAAGTAGAGTGAGAATATTAGAGTAGTTGATGTCTACATGGAAATTGTTTATTTTAAATATACCATCAACACAATAATATTGAGAACAATTGATAGAAAATGACATTTTTCAAAGAGACAGTTTAAGTCCATTATAGTTCTGCCTAGCCTTAAATTCATTATCATCTCTCCCAAATACAACTAGGTATGACTTTCAAAATTAAAGGGGGAATTGAAACAAAAAATTGAATTGATCACTTGATGTACAGTTGACATCAAGCAATATGATGCTCCTGAAAAACACATTAAATAGAACCTTAATCCCATGGATTCTTACTTCAGTGATATCAAAATGCCATTTGAACTAAATGAATGCAAAATCCTTAGTGTAGTACAAGGAAGGATAAGGACTGAGTGCTGTGTGCTTGAATCTGTAGGTTAACTTGAAGCCAAAAAGAAGGCGATATTTACAAATACATTTATCTCCTTCCAGGCAAGACACTGAGCATAAAGCTATCAAGAAATCTGTGGCTGATTATGTTAAGAAACTTACTGAGGCATCCAGAAATCAAAATTTAATGGGAAGATCATGTTTAAGGCAATTAACAGTGATGAAATCCTAGTTTTAATGTATATTTTCAAAACCATAAAATGGGCCAGAATGGATTTTGAAAGTATCCTAACAAAAGTTATTCACAATATTAACAAAAACACATGGCTCATCAGCCTGAAACAGCTACGGAAAGATGAACATTTCATGGTCAAAAAGGAGCACACAATAAAACAGGTGAAATACAAAGAGAAATACACTTTCGTAACCAACAGAGAGCTGATTTCAATATTACCTTCTGTAGGAAGCCTTGCCTAGTCTCCCCAGCTGCTAGTGCTTTACCCTCTGAGATTACCTCTACTTTGTGTAGCTCTCATGTGTAACTAGTTATTTATGTCTTGTCTCTACCATTGGAATTTAAGCTTCTTGAGAGCAGAAACTCTTTCCCCCTTTCTTTGTATCCTATGCATGAAGCACAGTGCCTGGCACATAACACGTGCTTAATAAATATTGTTTTCCCTGGTTGACCTCCCAAAGCAATCGTAAAGACTGATAACATGTATAGTGCCATTTGATCTGTCAAATGTAATTAAAAGTGACTTATTTCTGGAGAGCAAAAATGCATTAGTGGAATCAAAAGGCACTCCATGGGTGACATCCAGAGGAAGTCAAACAACAATGTGTTAACAAGGAAGTATTTAGCAAATGACTGAATCATGCATATTTGTTTATTGAAAAGCTGAGGTTTATGATAGTGATTCAGGATCAAGTCACTGTCACCAGAAATTATAGAAAGGTTATCCTTAAGAAATCTAAATTTAGTGATTAATTAAGTGTAGTGGTGAAAACTGTGCATGGTAGGTTGCAAAAATTCGATAAAGACAAGACCAGATGGCTAAAATTAAACACCAGAATCCCACTATCCTATATAAATTAACAGGCAGCAAAACTCC
Source organism: Phascolarctos cinereus (assembly GCF_003287225.1). Taxonomy (NCBI): domain Eukaryota; kingdom Metazoa; phylum Chordata; class Mammalia; order Diprotodontia; family Phascolarctidae; genus Phascolarctos; species Phascolarctos cinereus. The sequence goes on from NW_027555625.1 coordinate 247,819,477, forward strand.
CTAATACAAATACAAACTTCCATATACTCTTGAGAATAATAAACTGTACAAGACCTGTAGCATCATTACAGATAAATCTGTTGCTTACCACTTTCCAGATATGTCATTAATTGATAAAACTTTAGGAACAATGTTTTTAGGAAATAATACCTTGCCAAATATTCATAATTTTTAAATTGCATGAATTGAAAGGCCTTCGTGATATAGAAACCTACCAGAAGAAATCAAAATCATAATGCAGAAATGTATTTCATTCCTGTCTCCCTGAATGCTTCTGAAGTTGTCCAGAGGATACTTTCAGAGGGTCTGCAGAAGATGGACTAACATTCTAATAATCTTATTCAATGAAAAAAAGCAGTTATTTTATCTACCTCTGTAACAATCCGAAGAATATTGCATATAAAAGACTAAAAGGATACAAATTTGTTTTTAAACTTTTTTTTTATAATTTGAACTCCATAAAAAAAGATGAGAATGAGATAGCAATGATAATAATAATTTACATTTATGGAACACTTCAAAATTTATAAAATATATCTCATTTGAGCATTACAAAAATCTCTTAAGGTAGATAATATAACTATTACTCCAATTTTATATATCTGGGAACTGAGCAGCTAAGAAGTTGTGACTTACCTATGATCACAAACTTCATGAGTATCCAAGGCAGAGTTTGAACCCAGGCCTTCCTGACTTCAAGTCAATACTTGTGGGTGCTGTGAAGTTAATATCAATGTTATTGCTGTTTGGTTGTTTCAGTTAGATCCTATGCTCCATGACCTTTTGTGGGGTTTTCTTGGCAAAGATAGTGGAGTGGTTTGCCATTTCCTTCATGAAGAGTAGCTGAGGCAAACAGGGTTAAGTGACTTGTCCAGGGTCACAGCTAGTAAGTGTCTGAGGCTGGATTTGAATTCAGATCTTTGTGACTCCAGGCCCAGAGCTCTATCCACTGTGCCACCTAGCTGCCCAAGATCAATAGGACTTGGCAACTGATTGGACGGGAGTGGGGCAAGAGAAAGAGAAGAGTCAAGGATGACTTCAAGGTAAGGACCTAGGGGACTAGGGGAATGGTAGTACTCTGAAGAGAAATAGGGAGGATTGAAGGAGGATTAGGCTTAGGGAGAAAGAGGAATATTTCAGTTTTAAAATGTTGAGTCTGAGGTGTTAATGGTGTGGAACCTGCTCATAATAACAGCTATTATTTATATAGTGTTTTAAGGTTGGCAAAGCGCTTTACAAATATTTCATAAGATCCTCACGATAACCCTTAGAGGTAGATACTATTATGATAACATTTTATGTATAGGGAAACTGAGGCAGAGAGGTGTTATTTGCCTAGTCTCACACAGTTAGTGTCCAAGGCAGGCCTGGGATTCAGGCCTTCCTGACTCCAAGGCCAGTGCTCCATCTACTGTGCCATCTTGTTGCTCAAGCAGACAGATAGTTCTTTTATATTCTCCTGGTCCCACCTGGACCAAAGCACTGTATAGAAAAGAAATAAGGGTTTGGTAGGAAGTACCCCAAATGATAAAATGATGGGACTGTTGTAAAATTGTCACGCTAGTAAAACAGTTAAAAATCCAAGGGAATGAACTGCTCATGGACAATATAGAAAGGCAGCCAGGCTGGGGAGCATGCTTGAGAGAAACCTCATGTAACCAGATAGGGAAATCCCCCCTCCCCTGCTCCCTGTCTCTCCCACTTTCCTGAGCTTCCATGGGCACTGGCACTTTAGAAATGCTGGCAAGGCGGGAGCAGGGAAGGGGAAGCCACCTGAATGGGAAACACCACACGAAACACAACATAGATCAAGCGCTTGCAGGGTGAGTTTGGGAGTCCTCCTGAACCTCAGGGGCTAAAATGAAGGTTGGTAAAAGCAGCTATTTTTTTTTTGCCTTATTCCTTGAGACTTTGACCTCTGAGTGTGGGGAGCTCTTCCCTAACAAAAGTATTAGTTCTAATCTGATTATTGGTGTTGATAGCTTAGGATCAGACCACACTGATGAAGATCCTTTGGAAAAACTGAAGTTGTGACTCAGTCATGGGGGTTGGGGAGAGAGGTGGTTGGGGAGTGACTACTTATGCTAGGAATACGGATGACTGACTCTGTTACTTGAGCCACTGGAAGCTTAGTATTATCTTTTAAATTTTAACTTCTTTCAGTAGATATTCTGAACTAAAATATGAGTGTGTTTTCCCTTTGGGACATGCAAAATGGGCAAGTGAGGCATAGGTATTGACTGGAAATTTCCCTTGAGTCTGATGAGGTCACAATAACAAGCCCATTTGAGATAAACGTGTGAAATATTATATGTGAATATTAACATTTTATTTTAAAATCAGTTTTATTGATATTTTTGTCTTTACAAAAAGCTAAATTTTTCCTGTATTCCCCTCCCACCTTCCCTTCCCCATCATTAAGCAGGCAAGCAATTTGATAAAGGTTATACATGTGCAATCATGCAAAACATATTTCTATATTAGTCATATTGTGAAAGAAAACACAGACCAAAAAAAAAAAACCCAACAACCCGGTATGCTTTGATCTGCATTCAAATTCCATCAGTTCTTTTTCTGGAGGTGAATAGCATTTTTCATCATAGGTCCTTCAGAACTATCTTGGATCTTTGTATTGCTGGGGATAGCTAAGTCATTCACAATTGATTACAGTACAATATTGCTGTTACTGTATAACAGAATTTTTTAAAAAAGAATAAGAGAAAAAATGAGCAAAATCAATGAACACATCATAGAAATGTTGTTATTTGCAGTACTCCACAAATGGACCTTACCTCTGCAAAGGGGTAGGTGGGAAATGTCTTCTTATGTCTTTTCTTTAAACTTGCTCTTTATAATTTCATGACATTCCATTTCAGTTGTTTATGGTTATCTTTTCCATTTACATTGTTGCAGTTATTATGTATGTTGTTTTCCTGGCCCTGCTTACTTCACTTTGTATCAGTCTTTCCATCTTTGCGTGCTACTGTGTGTTTATCATGTTCCTAACTGCTTACAACATAATATTCCATAACATTTGTGTACCACAGTTTGTTTAGTCATTTCCCCCAATAAATGAGTACCTACTTTGTTCCCAGCTCCATGATACCACAAAAAGTGCTGCTGTAAACATTTGGAATTATATGGAGCCTTTCTTTCCATCAGTGACCTCCTTGGGTGTATATGCGTAACACTGGAATCATTGAGCCAGAGTACGAACATTTTATTCACTTTATTTGTATAATTCCAAATTGCTTTCCAGAATGATGTCACATTTAAAACCCTATGCTAAACTGAGAGGAACCTGAAGCAAGGTGTATGGATGGCTAAAGGTGGGGAAGATGCTCCTACATTGAGGAAAATTTCAACGATCTTCAGTTACAGCATCAGTCCCATGTTACTGAAGGATAATACCGAATCAATCCTCCCACTTTTATATATGGGGTCTAGGATAGCCCTTTGAGGCATCTCTCCTAACTTTACTCATAGTGAATATGTTACAGTGGGACATCCAGGTGGACATGTCCAGCAGGCATTTGGTGATAGTATTCAGGAGAGAGATTAGGATTAGATATATGAGTCTGGGCATCATTTGTATAGTGAGGATAATTGAATTCATGGAAGCAGATGAGAAAGTGAATTATGAGAGAAAAGAAAGAGACCCAGTACATATTTTTTGAGGACTCTGATGCTTGAGGGTAATGCAAAATGGATAAAAAAAAAATAGAAAAGCTGCTATGAGGAAGGTGTCAGGCAAGATGAAAACCAGGAGAAAACAGTGTCATAGAAGCCAAGTGATGAGAGAAGATTCATGAAGAGGGAATTATCAGTAGCCTCAAAAGGTTCAGAAAGGTCAAGGAAGAGAAAGCTTGAGAAAAGATCATCAGATTTAGCAGTTTACTTTGGAAATTTTTGAGAGAACATTTCGGTAGAGCCATGGAGTTTGAAGTTGGGTTTGCAAGTATCTGAGAAGGGTGGTGAAGAAATGGTAGGAATGAGTGTAGATTAACTTTTTCTAAGGATGTAGTAGTTAAAGGAGAGGGGGAAAGGAAGAGGGAGGGAAGGAGGGAAGGAGAGAGAGAGAGAGAGAGAGAGAGAGAGAGAGAGAGAGAGAGAGAGAGAGAGAGAGAGATTGAGGGGATTGAGGGATGGACATGGTCAACCAAAGTTTGTTTGTTTTGTTTTGTTTTGTTTTGTTTTGTTTTGTTTTGTTTTGTTTTGTTTTGTTTTGTTTTAGGATGGAGGAGAACTGCGCATGTTGGTAGGAAAAGGGGAAGGATCCAGTAGATAGCAAGAAACTGAAGATAGAGAGGGGTGGGGAGGTGTGATCATTGAAAGGGCAAGCTTCCAGAACGGACAAGGAAATGAAATCAATAGCATAAGTGGAAGGGTTAGTCTTGGCAAGAAAGGCTACCTTTTTCTCAGAGACTGGGATAAAGAAGGAAAAGACAGGTGAAAATGTAGAGGGGGAGAGGTGGCAGCTCATGACAGATGGTCTCAATTTCTCTGAAAAATAGGATGTGAAGTCATCTGCTGAGGGGGTTGGGATATCATTGTGGGCTTGAAGAAAGAGGAGCTTTGCAACAGCTGCTGTGGAGAGAGTGATAGTAAATCAGGAGAAAGTAAAGGGCCTGCAAAATCTGTTTCTGTACATCTCATCTCTTTTGGTGTGTGAAGCTCTTCAGTCTGGTTCTACCTTTCCAGGCTTCTATTACAGCATTCTCCACCACAGGTTTTCCACTCTTGCCAGACTGGACTTACTGCTGTTCCCCATATGGGACATCCCATTTCTTCCCCCTTTTGGCTGCCACAAGCTGGACTCCATGCCCTGAATGTTCACCTTCTTCACTTTCAACCCCAGCTTCCTTCAAGTCTGGCTCAGGTGTCCTTTCCCACAACAGCCCTCCTGATTGGCCCAGTTAATGACTGAGATTCTCCAGATTAGTGCCTCCACCCCAGATGACTTAGTATTCACTTACCTTCATACGAATTGTATCCCTTCCCTACTCCCAAGTAGAAAGAAATCTTTCTTCCGGGGTTGTTTTGCATTTGTCTTAGTATCCCCAGCACCAAGATCTTTTCAGTCTTATGATGGATACTTTGTAAAAACTTATAAAATTGATTCACCTAATCTCTCAGGTGTAAAGAGTCTGACAGATCCCTGTAGCAGATATAGTCAGGAAGCCATGTTTGAAATTCAAACGTACCCATTTTTTTTCCATTAATGTCTCTTTTAAGGTGAGAAGATAATAGATCTAGAGTTGAAAGGCAGGCAGCTGCTGGTGCAGTAGATGAATGCTTGGATCTGGGTTGAGAAAGACCTGAGTTCAAATCTCTACCTCAGACACTTCCTAGCAGTATGACACTGGGTAAATTACTTAACTTCCATCTGCCTCAGTACTCTCATCTGTAAAGTGGGCATAATAATAGCATCTCCCCTCACCCCACCCCTGGGTTATTATGAGGATAAAATGAGATCATATTTGCAAAGCACTTGAAGCATAAATGCTAGCTAGTATTTAATTCAGTCACCTCATTTTTACAGATGGAGGAAAACAGGCATAGAGAAATCAAGTGACGACCTAAGGCCATATAGACAGACCTGAGAGCTGAACCCCTGGTTTATTATTTGGCCATAACATTATTAATACATTACCAAATTTGATGACTATCTCCAGCCCTACACTAATGCCAATGGAGTACCTACCTGGGTTGGTTTGCTACTGAACTATCTACCTAGGCATTTCTTGGCACAGCTTCTTTTCTGTGATCCTGATTCTGATCCTGATCACATTGTTTTGACTGAAGTCCTGCTTTTGTGGAAGCAATAAGCCATAGTGTAACTTCAGCAATGGAGCTGGGGTTGGGGCTTCTAAGACTAGGAAGCTTCTGGCAACCCTACTCCCACCCAGAGCCATGGCCTTTCTCAGCCTTCTCCATCCCCCAGGCACACAGCTCCTCCCAGCCCTTCCCCCAGTCTCTCTGCTTTGTTTGCCCCCAGTGTTACACCATTAGCAAAATATTTGCTCTGCAGAAGAAGTATCTTGGAAATATTTTTTCCCCAGGAATGTAAACAGCTCTACGGTGAGATTCCCAAAGGCTTTCTTGGGCCCTGGAGGGAAGAAAAGAGGGACCCTTCTCTTTCAGGGGAGGGATTTATAGAGAGAGACCCTAATAAGGGCAGCTGGGTAAGGGATGAGGTCACTGAGTTATTAAGGTGATGATCAGAGTTGTCCTCATTCTCTGGTTTCTGGTCCTGGTTGGAACAAAGATGTTAGGTAAGCAGAGGAGATAAGGAACCTGTGGCCCAAAGAGATTTAGTGACTTGCCCAAGGTCACATGGCTTGTTAATGGCCAAGCTTAAGCTTAGGAGAAATCAGGTCTCTTAAAGCTAAGGACTGTCACTGGACCATGACGCTCTGACCCTAATACCTGATGTGCTTCTTACTTTGCTATATGATGTTGGGTATCAATCAATAGGCATACCTTGTTTTACCAGTATGTACCAAACACTGTAATAGGTGTAGGTGGTATCAAGAGATACACATACCAGTCCCCACCCTCAGGGAAAGGCAAGCAATATGTATATTAAGCAGTACATGCAAAATATAGTTAAGCTCAATAAAAAGTGTTTGGGGGAAGAGATACTAGCAACTGGGTCATCAGAAAAGGCTTTAATGTGACAGTGGCATTGAAGTCTAAAGGAAACTAAGAGATGAGATGAGGCAGGAGTGTGATCCAAGCATGGGGGATAGTCTATGCAAAGATGAGGAGACAAGAATTGGAATGTCATGTGTGAGTAACTGCAAAAAAGGCCAGTTTGATTGCTCCAAAGAACAAGAGTATTAATTTGTAACAAGGCTGGAAAGGGAGGTCGGAGCCAAGCTGTGTAGGACTTTAAATGCAAAAATGAAGGAGTTTGTACTTGCTCCTAGAGGTAATGTTGCTATCGTAATTCAGTCGTACTCTTTGTGACTCTGTGGACTATGCTGTCCATGGCATTTTCTTGGTAAAGATACTGGAGCGGGGGTTACCATTTCCTTCTGTAGGGGATTAAGGCAAACAGAGGTTAAGTGATTTACCCAGGGTTACAGATCTAAAAAGTATCTGAGGCTGCAGTTGAACTCAGATCTTCCTGACTTCAGGCCCGCATTCTATCTAATAAGCCATCTAGCCTCCTTTCCTAGAGGTAATATTAATCCCATAAAGCCTTATTAAGTATGTTCAAGGCACTGTGTTGCATTATAAGAATACAAAGACAGCTACAAAATAGCCCCTGCCCTCAAGAAACTTACCTTCTATTTGGTGGATATAGCATATACACAATTAAATAGATACAAAAAATACACAAATAACGTAGTTTCAAGAAGTAAAGCACTGACAATTGGGGTGGGTGGAGGGCCAATCAGAAAAGGCTTCTTCTTGTACAAGATGGCAGCTGACCTAAGCCTTGAAATCAGCTGAAGACTCAGAAGTAAGGAGGAAGTACATTCACAGTGTAGGGATCAGCTTGTACAAGGATCTTAGCTTTAGAGTTATGAGACCTTCAAGGTTATCTAGTCCAACCCCCTCCTTTTTTAGATAAGGAAGCTAAGACTCAGGGATGTGGTGACTTGCCCAAGTTTACAGAGATCTTAAATGATTAGTGTCTGCTCTTTCAGGCAGGCCCCCAGTCATGTTTCCTTTTACTCTCCAATTCTGGAACCGTAAGCAAACCGGTGCTGCCATTGTTCTTGGAAGGGTGTCCATCTACTTCCACGTGGTCTGCCCGACCATCTCCATACACTTTCTGAACCAAAGTACCCTTTCTTGGTCATCACTTTTCAATATATTCTCTTTATTAGAATTTAAGAGGGAAGAAAGGGAATGAGCATTTATTAAAGTGGCTACTATGTGCCAGGCTGCTAGGTTAAGTCCTTTACATAGTAAAGCAATATAGTATCTCATTTGATCCTCATACAACTCTCTAGGTTAGATGTTATTATTACCCCCATTTTATAGTTGAGGAATTAGGAAGAAGAGGTTAAATGACTTGGCCAGGGTCACATAACTAGTAAGTGTCTGAGGCCAAATTTGAACTTTTCTTCCTGACTCTGGGTCCAGACTCTGTCCACTGTACTCCCAGCTGCCTTGGCATAATGTAAATCTCCTTTAGAACTGGGACTGTCTTTGCTTTTTCTCATTTGTAACCTGAGCACTCAGCTTGGAGCTTGATAATTTCTTTTTCAGCTATTCATAAGAACTTAAATACTTCTTCCCTCCTTCCATTTCTTCCTTTCTCCTTCCTTTCTTTCCTTTCTACTTCCCTTTCTCCCTTCCTTCCTTCTTTCCATCCTTTCTTTTCTTCCTCCCTCCCTCCCTTTCTTTTCTTCCTCCCTCCCTCCCTTTCTTTTTTCCTCCTTTTCTCTTTCTTTCTTTCCTTCCTTCTTTCTTCTTTCTTTCTTTCTTTCTTTCTTTCTTTCTTTCTTTCTCTCTTCTCTCTCTCTCTCTCTCTCTCTCTCTCTCTCTCTCTCTCTCTCTCTCTCTCTCTCTCTCTCTCCCTCCCTCCCTCCCTCCCTCCCTCCCTTCCTTCCTTCCTTCCTTCCTTCCTTCCTTCCTTCCTTCCTTCCTTCCTTCCTTCCTTCCTTTGCTTCAAACTCAGGTCCATGTTTCCAGCTCAGGGCTTTTTCCTTTGCTCTGTTCTGCCTCTCAGAGCTAGTGGGTCATGTTCATTGAAATGACAAGTGCTTGAAGGGGAGTATGGTATTATAAAATCAGACTGGAAAAGTAGGTATGAGACATGGCAGTAGAGGGCTTTAATGATACTAATCTTTTAACTGTGGATTTGCTCTTATTATTCTTGTATAAATACAAGTGATAATTATTCATTTCTCCTTCTACCTAACTCCTAGCTCTTTAATCTAGAAATTTGAGGTTTCTAAGGCAGTGAAACTTATCTCACGGGATCTCCTCCTCTGACTGTAGCTCATGGCCTTAGTAATAGACAAAGGCAACTTAGTTCAGTTTCACAATTCTAAACCTAACACCTTGACCTCTGGGTAGACTGTTTTACCTGCCTTCAAGACCCAAGGGCAAGAGGAATAATTCTCTAGGGTGATTTCAAAGTGAATGAAGATACCCCAGTGAATGGAACACAGTTAAAAAGCATTTATTAAATGCTTACTATGTGCCCTGATATTAAAATACACAAGTGAAGACAGCCAGTGGCCACAAGAAGATTATATTCTAATGGGGGAGACAACATCTATAGGGGAGGGTAGACAGGGAGAGGTGGTTTGGTTGAGAAAGTTAGAAGATAGTGAACAAAACCAAAGGGGAGTAGATTGACACACCAATTCTCATAACAACGGTGGCATTGATTTGGTTTTGGTTCCTGAGCTGGAAAGAGGAAGAGGGCTTGTCAAGGTAGCCACACAGTTGATGAAAAGATGGTCAGGGAGGGAAGAATAGTGAAGTAAGGCTAGAGCTGGCCTAGAAATAACAATATAGTGTGGACATTCTGGAGCTGAAAGAGTTAAATATTCCAGGACATGTTCTCTGGTCTGGGCAAGAAGGTGGTTAGTGAGAAGATGAAGGAGAAACACATAGGACAGAAAGGTGCCTGAAAGGACATGAATAAAGCTCACTCGATATATATCTAGATACAATTCCAAAATGTTCCTTTTTGGAAACAAAGAACAATTTAAATAGTAGATGGAATATTAAATGCCCATGGGTAAGACATGCCAATATAATAACAATGACAAGACCACCAAAGTTAATTTGTAGATTTGGAGATATACCAATCAAACTACCAAAGGGGTACTTTATAGAACTAGACAAAATAATAAAAAAGTTCATTTGTAGGAAGAAAAGATCTAGAATATCAAGGGAAATAATGAAAAAGGTATGAATGAAGAAGGAATAGCACTTCTAGACCTCAAACTATATTATATTATAAAGCATTTTATGCTGGTTAAAAAATATAAAAAAGTAGATCAATGGAACAGATTAGACCATAAAGAATCAGAAATAACTGGATTCAATACACGAATGCTTAACAAACACCAAAACATGAACTATGTGGGAAAGAATTCTCTATTTGATATGAAGTTCTGGGAAAAATGGTAAAAAGTCTGACGAAAATAGGTTTAGACTAGCATCTTATGCCATTGTTGTTGTTCAGTCATGTCCAACTTTTTGTGACCTTATATGTGGTTTTCTTGGCAAAGACACTAGAGTGGTTAGCCATTTCCTTCTCCAGTGGCTTGGGAAAACAGTGGTTAAGTGACTTGCCCAGGGTCACACAGCTAGTAAGTGTCTGAAGCCAGATATTAACTCAGATCTTTCTGACTCTAGGCCGAGAGCATTATCCGCTGAGCCACCTAACTGCCTCTATTTTATGCCATGTTCCATAATAAATTCAAAATGGATACATGACCTGAATCTTAACGATTATGCCATAAAAACTTAGAAGTGAAGAGGGATGGACCATTTGGTTTCCTCATCCTGGTATTCATAGCTCTCCTTTTGGCCTGCAGAGCCATATTCCACCATCTATAGGCCTGGAAATATGTATGATGTATTGGGATAAAGAATACTGAACCTCGTGTATTATCTGTGTGTTTCTGGTTGGGATATTGAGGAAGGCTAGGGTGGTAGAAATCTGGTTGCATTAGTAAACACTGTACACATACCTACCAGGATGCTCATCCCCATATCTCTAAAGCCGGGGTGGAGAACCTGTAGCCTTGAGGACACATGTGGTCCTCTACGTCCTCAAGTGTGCCTCTTTGACTTAATCCACACTAGAGGACCTAGAGGGCCACATGTGGCCTTGAGGCTGCAGGTTCCCCATCCCTGCTCTAAAGCAAAGGTCCTTAACTTTTTTTTTTTAATGGACTCCTTTGGCAGTCTGGGGAAACCCAAGGACCTCTTCTCAGAAGAGGGGATAGAGGACCTGAGTTTAAATCCTGTCTCAGAAATGTAACTGTGTGATCATGGGCAGTCACTTAACCCTCTCAGCTTTGGTTCCCTCATCTGTAAAATGGGGATAATAATAGTATCTACTCACAGGATTATTGTGAGGATCAATATGTGTAAAATATTTTATAAACTATAAAGTGACATATAAATAAATGACAGCTATTATTATTTTCAAATGCATAAAATAAAATGTATAAGATTACAAAGGAAACTAAAGGTTGGTGAAAAATAAAGATAAATTTCTTCTTATCCAAGTTCATGGACCTCCTAAAATATATCTATTAATTTCTTTGGTGTTGGTGAACCCCCAGATTAAGAATCCCTGCTCTAAAGGCTTCTTCTTAACCTATAGAGCAGGAGAAGCCTTTCTTTTCTCATCTCTCTGACAATCTAGTTACACCCAAATCTCTAAGTCAGAATAGCACTTTCCCTTCCCTGCCCCCAACTGAAAGCAGAGTCCAATCTCACTTAGTGGTTACCTGAGTGTAACCTGGGGCAGGGTAGAGAGAAAATGAAAGAAGTTGTCTTCAGTCACCCATTCTGGGATCCATATCACCCCAAAGGAATGTGCAGAGAGGGTTCCTGGCCAGTGTCCACCTTCCTCCCCCTCCCCAACACTCACTGCTCATTCAGAGGAAGAGGAATGTAATCAAACTCTGTAGGGAATGAGAGAGAGGGAGAGAGAGAGAGAGCTGGGTGAAAGGGGATGGGGAATAAGTGTTACCTCCAGCTTTTTGAAAATTACCCTGGATACCAGCTCTTTCTTGCCTGGAGCCTAGTTGGCCAGCTGCTGGGGGGTCTCCTCCCATCCTTTGCCCCCTCCCCTGACCCAAAAAGGCCTCAAAGCCATTTGGCTTGGCCTGGTGTTAATTGATGTCTCCCTCCTTTGAATTCCTGCAGTACTCACAGACTGTACCACACACTTTAGCACTTGATCACGCCCTGTCCTCTGTGCTTCAGTATTAGTCCATGTGTGGGAGTCTTTCCTCTCTAAACAGACTAAGAGAACAGGGCCTGAGTCACAAAATCAGAGAACCACAGAGTTGGAAGGAACCTTGGAAGCCACCTCATCCTCCCTGTATGTGAAGAAGAATTCACTCTGTAGTATATTGGACACACTGTCATCTAAACTTTGTATGAAGATCTCTACTAAAGAGAAACCATTGCCTCCTGAGGCAGCCCAATCTACTTTCAGATAGGGCTATGAGGACAGTTTTCCTCTAATCAAGCTTAAATCTTCCTGCATCTTCTACTCCTTGCTTCTAGTTCTACCCTTTAAGAAAAAATGAAACAAATCTACTTCTTCTTCCATGTGTCAGCCCTTCAAATACTTGAAAGGCAGCTAGATGACATAGTGGATAGATCTATGACCTGGAATCAGAAAGACCCTAAATTTAAAAGCCTTAGACGCTTACTGACTGTGTGACTGTCACTTAATCTGTCTGCCCCAGTTTCCCCAAGTATAAAATGGGGATAATAATAGCACCTACTGCCAGGGTTTGATCTCAAATGCAAATCAGATACTATTTGTAAAGTATTTTACAAATATTAAAGTGCTATGTAAATGTTACCTATTATCATTACTTGAAGACTGCTATCATATTCCTTCTTTTCCAATGTCTTCAACCAGTTCTCCTAAAATGTGGCGTCCAGAACTGAGCACGATACTTTAGAATCTAGGTTTTGTCCAATAAGAGAGAATACAAAGGCAACTAGGTGGAATAGTGAATAGAACACCACACCTGGAGTCTGGAAGACCTTAATTCAAATCCAGCCTCAGACATTTTCTAGGTGTTTCACCCTGGACAAATCACTTAATTGCTGTCTGCCTCAGTTTCCTAAACTATAAGAGGGATCTAATAACATATCCTACCTCATAAGGTTGTTGTGAGCACCAAATGAGACAATATTTTTAAAAGGTTTAGTGCAATGCCTAGCATACAGCAGGATCTTAATAAATGCTTATTCCTGGGGGCAGCTAGGTGGCGCAGTGGATAGAGCCTTGGATTCAGGAGGACCTGAGTTCAAATCTGGCCTCAGACACATAACACTAGCTGCGTGAACCTGGGCAAGTCACTTAACCCCATTGCCTAGCCAAAAAATAGAATTTTAAAAAAAATGCTTATTCCCTTCCCTTTCCCTACTCTTCCCTACCCTTCCCTTGATTGTCACTAGCCTCTTTAAATTGGACACTCTCTCTTAATTAAGCCTAAAATTGCGTTAGTTTTTTTGGTTACTATATTATAGTTACTATATCATACTTATAGTGTGCTCGTAGTTTGATACATCTCCCAACTCTGAACTGTTTATCTGCCTTTCCAATCTTGTTCTCGTGAAGTTGATTTTTTTAAACCTGAGTAAAGTATTAAATTTTATTTTATTAGATTTAGCCCATCATTTCATCCTGTTCAGATATTTTTACATCCTAACTCTTATCCATTGTATTAGCTTCTCCTCCTAGCTTTGTGTTATGTGCAAATGTATTTTCTCCTACTCACTGATGTTGTTGTTTAGTTGTTTTCAGTTGTGTCTGAACCTCAGTGATCTCCTTTTGGGTTTTCTTGGCAAAGATATTAAAGTGGTTTGCCATTTCTTTCTCCAGTTCATTTTACAAATGAGGAATTGAGACAAATGGGGTTAAGTGACTTGCCCAGGATCGTATAGCTAGTAAGTGTCTGAGGCCGGCTTTGAACTCAGAAAGATGAGTCTTCCTGATTCTAGACCTAACACTCTATCTACTGGGTCACTTATCTACCTAAACTCACTAATGCAAATATTAAAATAGCACAGGACCAAGGATAGATCCATTGGGTACTATACCAGAGACCTGGTACAGAAAGAAGAATCAGCAAACCTAGGTCTGGATAATTCTGACTCCACTACTTATTACTCATATGACTTTGGGCAAGTCGTTTAATTTTTCTGAACTTGTTTCTTCATGACTAGATTGTCTCTAAGCTCCCTTCCACTTCTGATTCTATGATTCAATGGCACCCTACTAAGGTAACATCAAACCATTCTCTTTGGGTGCAGTCACTTTACCGGATCCCAAAATAGCTTACATGTCTCTACCTTATCCACGAGAATATCATGAGTGACTTTGTCAAAAGCAGAGAGCAGTTCTGAGTCTAAGGCTGGCCTACAGGAGCTATTCAGGGGAGACTTTGATAAAGACCTCTTGGCCTCAACTCCCCACGTCCCCATGAAGGCAATTTGTTCACCCAAAGGAGAAAGAGTTTAGCATGAGGTCTCCTAAAGTATCAGTGTTTGAAAAGTAGAGCCTTCTTGTGAGACTCATTGGGCCCTGGGGAAGCAGGCAGGTACAAGGGAAAGCAGACAGAACTTGGAGTCATAAAATTGATTCCTCATGAGGAGTTGACTACTCATATGACTTTGGATAAGCCACTTAACCTCTCTAGGCCTCAGCTTCCTTATCTGTAAAATAAAGGGTTGGGCTTTGATGGCCTCTGAGGTAGACCTTTCCAGCTCTAAATTTATGATCTCACTGAGACAGAGAAACATCGTCTCATCATACCAAGCTCTGCTGTGTAATTTGAGGAGTTATTATTAGGAGACAAGATACTACTTGCTTCCCAGAGCACTACATGTGCCCAGGAGGAATAATTCCTCTGTTCCAGCTTCTGCAGAAAATGCTTATTACCTCATGCCTGTCTCTGCAGTTAACTATTGAAACACAAAATCCCTATAAAATACCTGGCTTGAGAATGACATCTTCTCTTGATTTCTGTTTCTATTTATTGCCTGGTGTACCAAATGGTTCTGGTCTACACTGATCTCCCTCCCTCCCTTAGAGTTCCCACTGTCCTCAGAGAAATCAAGACATAATCTTACATCACTCACACCAGATTCTGTTATGTTCTCTAATATTCCATGGATGAGTTTCTCTCTTCCCCCATTAGAGTGTGAACTTCCAAAGCCAGGACCCCAGTAGGGCCCAAGTCATATGTATACCTCTGTAGTACTTGGGGATGGGCACATGGGCACATAGGAAGCCTCAATATGTACCTCAACAAACACTTATTCAGCCCCTACTACATTTGAGGTACTGTCTTAGGGCTGGAGAACAAAAATGAAAAACAGAGCTGACTTAAGGAGCTTCCACTCTAATAAATGTGAGACAAAGTAGAAAGTGACTAAGGCAGAGGAGAGCCAAACTAAGCTAGAAAATCTGAGGCAGAAGACTAATCAATTGTTTCCCCAGCTAATTACAATTAAAAAACCCCCATTTATTACAATATTAATAATTCAACCAACAGTACTTATATTTCCAAGAAAAAAATGGCTTTGATCAGACTTTCCCTGGGATCTAGACCAGGGCCTCTTTAGTAACTTCCTACAAATTAGGGTCATTCAGGGACACAATATTTAGGATCTTAGAGCTTGAAGCCTTAGAAATGATTTAGTCAAACCATTTTGTTTTGTAAATGAGTCTCAGACAGATAATTTGACTTGTCCAAGGTTATTCAGGTATATCATCCTTAGTTAACATCTCAAGCCTTGTTGGACAAATTACTACGAAATTTCAGTTCTTTTTTCCCTTGCTTCCATAAGCCAGAGCTGAGGGGAGGAGGGGTGTTTCTCTTTGCTGAGCACCTTCTATTAAGGAGGTTTAGAGGCGCCATTAAGCTGATGAAAGGAATCCAGTCTGAACAGGTCTCGATGCTAGAGCTTGTCTGCTTCTGAAGATGAAAGGCTGTTTGTGTGCAAAGAGGGGAAGGGGGACTTAGGGTGTGGCCCCTCCCCATCCTGGGGCATACAGAGCCAGGATCAGACCACCTGCATCTGAGCTCAGGATGGGATGAGGACTAGTCTGCAGCTCCAGGAGCCTGAGGCCAGGGAAGGTGCTTCTCCTTCCTTCCAAACTTGCTCTGGGTTGGGACCCAATAAAAGAATCTGATTGGCTGTGGTTTCAGAGAAGGGGGGAGGGGAAGAGTGGGAGAGAAAGGACAATAAAGTGCTGAGCAGAGCCTTGCTGAGCCCAGCAGAGCTGCCACCCATTACTGGCTGGCTGACAGGCCTGGACTTGGCCTAGACCTTCCCTCAGAATAAGAAATCAGATTCACTTTTTTCTTGGAGGAGTTTGGGGGTGGGGTGGCAGTGGAGGGGGCCAACAGCTTGTGAAACAAAGATTTCCTTCTGTTGCTGTTTTTGTGGTCAGCTCGCCTTGCTGATACCTCTCAATCGCGCAAAGATAATCTGCCTCCTTTCCAAAGCTTAGGCTCCTGCTATTCCCTCCTAGGGGAAAAGAGCCCACAGGGTAGGTTCCCCCCCTGTCAGTCAGAGCTAGCTTTACCAGGAGATAGTCATCTGATGGTATGAAGTAAAAAGTGCAAGGGGAAGGATCGTACGAGTCTCCCTGAAATTCCACTATTAGAGTTTCATTCCTTTGGAATGAAAGCACTGACTTTCTGGTACCTCTTTTTAAATGCAAGCCCCATTGGGAGGCAGAACACCTTTATTTCCCAGAGAATCAGTGTGTACTGAACATTTTTCTTGGGACAAGGAGGGACCTTGAGGTTCACTAGAAGTCTAGACCTGGCTCAATTAAAGTAAAGGAGAGTTCATGGAGAGGTTAAAGTCTAGGGGCCCCTTGAAGACAAACTTCCTGTGCTTACCTTCTGTTCCATTCCCCATGTCACCCCTGGACCCACTGTCTGCTTGGCTCTTGTTCAGAAGCCAAGGGCCAAAGGGAAATGAGGCAGAGCCTTTATCCTTCTTCCCATTTCTGACAACCCCACTTTTTGTAAGGGGTTTAAGCTGAGTCCCTTTAAACAGCTGAGCAAACCTAGTTGATAGAGTCCGCCTCACACAGTTCCAGGCTCGTCCTTTCCAGTTGTTGGCTAGTGAAAATAACAATGGATATGGAGTCAGAAAGCCTGGGTTTGAACACTGTGTTTGCCCTTATTTCCAGGATAATCTCGGGCAAATCAGTTCTGAGCCTCAGTTTGCTCATCTGTTCAAATAAAGATAATAATACTGACATTACCCACTTTACAGGGTTGATACCATTTTAAATGAGACAATGTATGCAAGTTGCTTTATAACTGTAAAATGTGTTAGCCATTATTATCATTATTTTCATGATCATTATTATTCTGCACATGGTTTCACTTCAGTCAAAAAGAATGGGAACAAGAGACTAACTGGTCCTCCCTGAGACTGCCTACACAGAGAAGGAATTCTGCCAGGAATCCGGCCTTGGTTGCTACCTTCCAAATAAATTTCCTTTTGGAGAAAAGGTGTTCTGGAGGTTCAGAGTAAGGACATTCTGTCTGCCAGACCCCCATTTATTGTTCCCTCTATGAGCCTGCCTGACCTATAGCCAGTAGGCCGCCCCCCCCCCCAAGCATAAATACCATTGTACCCTGAGTATCCCAGCCCTGTCAGTGCCTCAGATGAACAATTGCTGAAATGGAATACATGAACTCATGGGTTCTAACATTTAAAAAGCCCAACCAAGCACTACCTCATCCAAGAAGCCTTCCTTGATCCCTCCAGATATTAATGGTCTCTGGACCTCACTTTGTACCTCTTGAATGCCCTGATTACTGTTATCTTCATGAAGACGGAAACTATATCTTGTCTAAATATGTATCTCTCTGCAGCCCAGCAGAGAAATTTTCACATAACATATACTTAATAAATGTGAATTGAGTTGAATCAAAGCACCCAAGCCCTCCTTTTTCCAACTGTGATCCTTGTAACCACACATACAGACACTACAGTGAGAACTAGCACCTACCAGTGGCATCATCCATCATGTTTAGCCACCCCACTGAATGAATAGAGACATCTTGCCCTGGAATGCAATAGACAAAGAGAATAGCAATAAATCCAGGGCCTCTCCATTTCCCTTTCAGGCTGGTGTAGGGTTGTATCAGACATTCTACCTCTGAATTGAGAAAGATGGAAGAAAAAAGAAATCAGTTAGTGCTGCAACTTCACTGGGGGAGCAAGGGCAGGGAGGAAAGATAAAATTGATAGAAGTGAAAACCAGTGTGTGTGTGTGTGTGTGTGTGTGTGTGTGTGTGTGTGTGTGTGTGTGCATGTGCTGGGATTCAGTGACTCCTTTGACACACCACTACTTCTTTCTGAGCCTCCTGGGGTAGCTCACCCTCAACAAAGCCCAGAAATCAGTCTTTTCTCCTGGTGTCGCTGGAGCCACAGTAACCCAGTAACCATTCAGAGGAAGTACTCCTGTGTAGCCAAAAGGGTAGTGAGCTGGAAGTTAGCATCTCTAGGCCCCAGTCTAGACTGTGCCACTAGGCAGTAGCACATTCTCTGCCAAGTTGTTTCCTTTCTCTGAGCCTTACTTTCCTCATTTGTAAGAATGAAGGGGCTTCAATTTTCTTGGACAAAATGGGGGCTGAAACAGCTAAAACTGGATGCCATGTGCAGGGAGTTGCTAGAGTCTGCTTTAACTTTCTGGTGCAGGCCAGTTGAGCATTTACATCACAGAAATCAATAAAAGCTACAATTCTGGGCTCGATTTTGGTTGTCTAGGTTTAAAGTGGTAGAGAAAATGTTAATAATACAGATTAAATTTAAAACTGCCACGTGGTTTCTCTCCCCACCCCCATAAGCTGGTTGTTAAACATTTACCAGCATACCACTTCCTTTAGGCATCTCAAACTCAAAATATGTAAAATAGACCTCATTAGTTTCTTCTTTGCCTCCTCCTGGCCCATCACTCCACTTCTGAGCTTCTCTATTTCTGTTTAGGAAATCACTATCCCTCTAGTGACCTAGGTTTGAAGCCCTCACTCACTGCAAGTCTAATCAGTTCCTAAATCTTGTCTACTAAGTGTCATGTATTGTATGTCTGAGACCAGATTTGAACTCAGGTCCTCCTGACTACAGGGCTGGTACTCTATCCACTGAGCCACCCTAGCTGCTCCTATCTCCACACTTCTTGCATCCATCTCCTTCTCTACGCTCACATAGTGCCCACCCTAGTTTAAGCACCCACATCTCGCTAAGAGTATTTCAATAACCTCCTAATTCGATACTCCCTCCAGTTACCAAAGTGATTTTTTAAAAATGTAGTCTTAGCCATAATACTGATTGCTCTCTCTTCAATAAACGTAAGCGATTCTCTACTCCCTCTAGGAGACAATATAAATGCTTCTGTTTGACATTTAAAGCCCCTTGCAGCCTGACGCCTTTCCTATCTTTCCAGTCTTTGGACATGTGACTTCCCTCTTTTGGCCCAGTCTTTACTGTCCTATTTCCTGTTCCTCATACAAGATGTTCTGTCTCCCATGATACTACTTTTTCACTGGCTGGCCTCTGTTCCTGGTGGGTGCACTCCCTCACTGGCTTCCTTCGGGATTCAGCTCAAGCACCCCTCCTGCCAAAGGCCTTTGGTGGACTCCCCAGTTACTAGCGCCTTTTCCTCTAAGTTTATACTTTGGATTTACTTTGTATCTTATATGTACCTATGTGCTGCATTTTCCCCATTAGAAGGTAAGCTTCTTGAAGGCAGGGGTTGGTTTTTCTTTTTCTTGGTATCCTCAGCACTTAACAGGGTACCTGACACATGTAATAATAGCTAATATTTACATGGTATTTTACATACATTGTCTCATTTGATTTGCTCCTCACAATAACTTCATGATTGAGGTGATAACCTTATCCTCATTTTACAGATAAGGAAACTGAGGCTGAAAGACTAAATGACTTGTCCAATGTCACATAGCTAGTAAGTATCTGAGGCAGAATTTGAGCTCTGGGCCATCTCTTTATCCACTATGCTGCCTAGCTGCCTCCATAGTAAGTAGTATAAACATTTAAAAAAAAGTTTTTATTGATACATTTTTTAAAATTCCAGTATCCCTACTCCTCCACTTTCCAAAGAACCATCACACATAACAAATTGTTGTTCAATTGTTAAGTTGTATCTGACTATTCATGACCCCATATAGGATTTTCTTGGCAAAGATACTGGAATGGTTTGTCATTTCCTTCTTTGTTAGTAAGGCAAACAGAGGTTAAGTGATTTGCCCAAGGTCACATATCTAGTGAGTGTCTGAGGCCAGATTTTAACTTGAGTCTTCCTGACTCTAAGGCCAACACTTTATCCACACAGCCACCTATTATCTTTGAAAGGCAAAAAAGAGACAGAAAAAGAAGAGGAAAAAAAATCAGCATAACTGGTTAATATATCAAAAAAAATCTGAAAATATGTGCAATGTATAATGCTTGTGGACCTCCCAATTCTGCAAAGGGGTGAGATAGGGTTATTTTCTCATAGTTCTTCTTTTGAGCCATGCTTTTTTTTCTTAAATAATTTTTTGATATCCACTTTCAATTTTTTTGTGTGCGATCATTATTTCCATTTCCATTGTCATTGTGTATTGGTTCCATTTACTTCACTTTGGATCAGTTTATGGAGATCTTTCAATGCTTCTCTGTATTCATTATATTCATAATTTCTTATTGCACAAATTGGTTGGTTATCCTTTATTCTCAAAGAGGACCAAAATGACATCACTATGTTTATAGTGCATCCGACTATGACTGATCCTGATCAGACCAATATAAGCTCGGAATGCTCTACCACAGGTCAGGCACAAAAAGACCATATGAACATTTGGGGTGGATTCTCTAAATTTGTATGTCTTGTATTTCCTTTGAGCGACTTCAAATGTCCTTTGTTCACAGAGCACAACACCTCTGATGAGGGCACACCATGCTGAGTGGTCCTGTGCCAGTGTCTCCCATGTCACACAATCAATTCCAAAGTTAAGAGAGACCTTGAAAGTGTCCTTGTATTGCTTCTTCTGACCATCATGGAGTGCTTGCCCTCTGTGAGTTCTCCATAAAAGAATCTTTTTGGCAGGCTTACATTTTGCATCCTAAAAAAGTGGCCAGTCCTTTGTAGTTGTGCTCTCTGCAGTAGAGTTTGAATGCTTGGCAGTTTAGTTCAAAAAAGGACTTCAGTGTCTGGTATCTTATCCTGCCAGGTGATCTTTAGAATCTTCTTAAGACAATTCAAATGGAAGTGATTCAGTTTCCTGGCAAGGCATTGGTATACTGTCCAAATTTCACAGGCATACAACAATGAGGTCAGCACAACAACTCTGTAAACCTTCAGTTTGGTAGTCAGTCTAATACCTCTTCTCTCCCACACTTTCCTTTAGTGCCTCCCAAACACTTAGCTAGTTCTGGCAATGCACTTGTCAACTTCTTTATCAATGTGTATGTCCCTAGAAAGCATACTGCCAAGGTAAGTGAACTTATCCACAGCATTCAAAATTTCTCCATTTGCTGTAATCAGTGGTTTAACATAAAGATAGTGTGGGACTGTCTGATGGAGTACCTGTGTGTTCTTGGTGTTATTTATTAGGCCAAAATTAGCACAAGCAGCAGAGAATTGATCCATACTTTGTTGCATCTCAGCTTCAGAGGTTGCATTGAGTGCATAGTAACATTCCATTATATCAATATACATAACCTGTTTAGCTATTTCCCAATTGGTGGGCATCTACTTTACTTCTAATTCTTTGTTATGATAAAGAGTGCTGCTAGAAATATTTTGATGTATATGAGTACTTTCTTCTTATCAACGACCTCCTTAGGGTGTAAGCCTATTATTAATGGAATTTCTGGGGCAAAGGATATGTATGTTTTAGTCACTTTATTTCCATCACTTTCTTTTTCTTTTTCTTGGCTAGGCAATGGGGTTAAGTGACTTGCCCAAGGTCACACAACTAGTAAGTGTTAAGTGTTGGAGGCCAGATTTGAACTCAGGTCCTCCTGACTCCAGGGCTAGTGCTCTATCCACTGCGCCATCTAGCTGCCCCTCATCACTTTCCAAAATGGTTGCATTGATTCATAGCTCCACCAACAATGCACTAGTGTGCCTATCTTCCCATAACCTCTACAACATTGACTATTTCCATCTTTTGTCATCTTCGCCAATTTGCAGAGTGTGAGACAAAATCTCAGGGCTATTTCAACTGGAATTTTTCTTATTATCAGTGATTTAGAGAATTCTTTCATGTGGTTGCTAACAGTTTACAAATCATTTGAGAACTGCTTGTTCTTAACCTTTGATCACTTATCTATTGAGGAATGGCTTTTAGTCTTATACATATCTGTTAATTGTTTATGTATCTTAAATTCCAAACCCTTATCAGAGAAATTTGATACAAAGATTTTTCCCATTCAACTGTTTCCCTTCTTATCCTAGGGGCATTCACTTTCTACTGAAGCTTTTCAGTTTCATGTAATCAAAGTTATCTGTTTTATCTTCTGTGATTACCTCTATCCCTTTTTGGTTAAGAATACATCTGCTCATAGATGTGAGAGGTACATGATCTGCTTCTCTTCTCATTTTTAAAACGTGTGGTCTTTAATTAAGGTCATGTATCCATTCAGAATGTATTATGGATCAAGTAAGGTGTTGGCCTAAACCCAATTTCTGCCAGATCATTTGCAGTTTCCCCCCCAATTTTTATCAACTAGGAAGTTGTTTCCCGAGTAATTTATGTTTCCTGGTTTATTGAACATTGGTTTGTTGAGTTCTATTGTTTCTGAATCTCCCTTGTACAGTCTGTTTCATTGATTTATCTCGCTGTTCTTTAACCAACACCAGATGGTTTTGATAATCACTGTTTTATGATATAGTTTGAGGTCTGGAAGTTTCATGGTAAGTTCTTAATTCTTACTTGTTGATTGATTAAAGTTTAAAGGAAATTAAATTAAAATTTATTTTGAGAACTTTAGATACTGTTATATCCACGGATGTCTTTGGAGTATCACAGAGTGAGGCTTGGAATTGCTGGTCCAAAGAGGTAAAAGTGGACATTTTCTCTTCTTGTTTCTCTCTGAAGTCTTCAAAAGATTTGTTTCCAGTCTTTGCTTAGGTTTGCTATGCCTCTCCTTTCTCCACTCCCTCAATTCCCATGTATGAAATCCCTTTAATGGTAGAGAAAGCTACTCATTCCATAACCAGAGAGCAGACTTAGACTACAAGTGTGTCTGGGGCAGGGAGGGAGCACAATGATTGGTGGACACATACATTGGGATGCAAGTACAATTTGGAATGGGACATGGAGTAGCACAGCAGATGTTCTGAAAAAGATTTAGGGTTTTCATGACATCATCTAAGCAGTGAACCTGGATGTGAACCCGGGTCTTTTGATTACAAATCCATCCTACTTCACAATGCTTATTATCTCCTGCTACTTTCCAGTATAAAACCAATACTGAAGCTATGTAAGCTCAAGATGAATCAGAAATGTGATGTGGCAATCCAAAAGACTAATATGATGTTAGATTGAAAGAGGCATAATTTTCAGTAACCAGTAGGTGATAGTCTCACCATACTACACTCTAATCAAACTTGATCTGTAGCCCTGTGCCACAGTTTAGGAACACTGAAGGCTGGAGAGTGTCCAGAAGTGGGTAAGGCAACCAGAATGATAAAGGGTCTTGAGAAAACATCATATGCAAATCAGCTGAGGAAATTGGACATGTTTAGCCTAGAGTAGAGGAGACTCAGGATAAGAGTCCTCAAGAATCTGAAGCGCTATTATGAAGAGGAGGTTTTAGACTTGTACTGTTTAGTTCCAGAGGACTGAACTGGGAGTAATAAGAAATTGCATAGGCAAATTTAAGTTTGATGTTAGGTAAAACATCCTAGCAATTAAGACTGTCTAAAAGTAGAATGGACTACCTTAAGAGGTAATGGTTTCCCCTCTTTGAGGGCTTTTGGGCAGAGGCTGGATGACCATTTGGCATGTGGTTACCTGTTATGTGGCTCCTACATTGGTCTCCTGCTCAGTTCTGGCTAAGGCAAGGCCAACCCTGGGCATTTGACTTGACTTGGCTATTGTGGATTCTACACCACAACCTCTCCATGAAAACCAAAATTCTATTTTCCCTCAATCTGGCTTGAATAACTTGCAAATGCTCAGTATTTTTTTCCCCTTTATTTTTTCTTGATTTTAGCACCTTGGGCTTGTGGAATGTTTATTGTTTTAAATATGAGACAGGCTTTAATGAAGGCAAAGTCTATCAAGCTTAAAGTGTTGTGGTGATGCCCTAGGGAACAGAAGGTGTTTTAGATTTCTTAAATTAACGCATCATTTCACAAGGACTCACATGAAGTGGAAATGTGGGATTCATGACTCAGTTAACAGCCATTCATGGGAAACAATTTATAATTATGGGACAAAAGTTATCAACCTATTCATATCCTTTGGCATAGAGATCTCATTACTGGGCATATACCTCAAGGAGATCAAAGAAGGAAAGAAATGCTCCAAATATATTAAGATTCTGTGGTGGCAAACCAAAACAAAATAAAAACCCAAATAAACAAAGTAGGTGTCCAATGATTAGGAAATGGTTGGACAAATTGTGATTTATGATGTGCAATGGCCTATTCTGACAAAAATGAGTATGAGAGAAATAAAAGAAGACTCATATGAACTCTTGCTGAGTGATGTCAGCATAACTCAAAATAGAATATACCCAATATTATAATAATGCAAATGCAAATGCTGAAAGAAAGCTGATCTTATACTAATTGAAATAATCAATCTTGGCCCCAGAGATTAGATAATAAAATATAGTTGCAGTGGGAGAGGTGAGGACCTATGGGGACAGTATGTTGTATACACTGTCAGACATGGTCATTACATTATCTAGCCTTTATTTTAAGTTATCTCAATGACTATTGGTCAGTTGTTTTTTTGTATCAGCTAGCTCACATATTCCTCCTATTTTTTCAAACTTTGATTTTGGTTTACTCTATCATGCTGCCTCATGCAGTGGTTGATTTCGCTTTGTTCTATTCTAGTTTTCAAGAAGTCCCCGTCTCTGTCTTCTAAGTTATTTATTCTCTCTTCAATTCTTTCTTCAAGCTCTTATTTCATTTTTTAATCTCTTGCTGCATTTCTTCTAAGTATTTATATAGGCCTTGCAGAAAGTTCATTTTTTCTCTTTTTCTTCTGCTCACAGTTATTAGAGTTCTTTCCTCCTTCTTTGCGGGGATTTTAAGATTTTTCAATAATTTCTTTTTATAGTAGTCAATGTCTTCTTTGGTGTATTAATTTCTCTAGCTTTAGTTCCTGCATTGGGGCTTTGTGACTGGGCCAGGCTCTACTCCCTGCTATTCTTTTGGGTACAGTGATTGGCCTTACTTGGTCTCTGCCTGGGTCACTTTCTTGTACTGACCTTTTACTCCGGGTTCCCAGCCCCTAGAGGAGGACCCTTTATGGTATCTCAAGACAAGGTGTTAGGGACCTTACAGCCCTGAAATGTCCCAGACCAAGCCATGTCTATACTAGTTGCTGCTGCTCCCTAGAACTTCTAAAAGCTCCACCTCCCTGCCATGGGTTTAACTGTCCTAGGACTTTCTCCACTCTTGCTGCCTCTGGACAAAACCCTGTAGACTGCACATGTTTGGGCCCTTCTCTGGTTGTGCTGAGACGGCAGTCTTGTTTGTCTACTTTAGAGCTGGCTTTCCTAGCAGCTCTCTTTCCTGTTGTCTGTAGGCTGCTGGCTGACTTTTTGTGAGATTCTGAGGAGGAATTTCTCATTAGAGTTCTTGATCATTGTTTATTCTAGTGAGCATTTCAGTTTTTTTCTGGTGTTGGTGTGGGGGAGCTGGCCAGCCTGCCTGCGTTCTGGCAGCTCCTCTGGCTGGAAGTCTCACTTGGCCCTTCTAAATTGTTTTTTTTTTCCTTTCCTTTGTT
This sequence comes from Phascolarctos cinereus, assembly GCF_003287225.1. Lineage (NCBI taxonomy): Eukaryota > Metazoa > Chordata > Mammalia > Diprotodontia > Phascolarctidae > Phascolarctos > Phascolarctos cinereus. The sequence goes on from NW_027555625.1 coordinate 247,845,168, forward strand.
ACGAGGGCAGATTCGGTGTTGGGGTGGGGTGTGTGCTTGTATACATAGAAATAACTAATATGAAAATTAAAGTCATCAAAGGACATCATTATTATTTTAAAAAGTCATTCATGGGAAGCAACAGAAGATACTAAAATCCATCTGTCTCTTGCAAGGGTGGGGACTTCTGAAGTTTGGATTCAGTTAAAGGGCCACGTTTGAGGACCTAGAGGGCCACATGTGGTCTCGAGGTCACAGGTTCCCCACCCCTGTTCTAGAGTAAAATGAGCTTCCCTAGAATAGTCATAGCCCACAAGGGGCTCTGGCCCTAGGTCTTGGGCCACTGCCCTCTTTCAAAGAGCCACCCTGAAAAAAACCCAACAAAAAAACAACTCACCTCACTCCCCGTCTGCAATCCCTTTATTTTTCTTAAATTAAATTTTCATCTCATTATGACCTTAACAATTCCCAACAAACGTTCCAATATACAAATAAAAAATAAGGCTATGTAACCATGTTACATTTGAATTTGAATTTTTGAGCATGTTACGTTTAACAAAATTGCCTTGATTGTTTATGTCCCTTCCTGAACTGGGTTTTGTTTTCTCTTGTTCTCTCTAAATAGGAGCCACAAGACCCCACAGGCTTGAGATCATAGATAAGGCTCCCAATGCAAATTCTCCTGGGATTTCAGGGAGCCCAAGTCTGAAATATATTGAACCTCAGAGGGAAAAGTACTGGGTTTTGATTCAGAAGACCTGGATTCAAAGCCCATCTCTGTTACTTTAGGCAAGTCATTTAAGCTCTCTGAGTCTCACAGTTTTGTCTTCTGTCAAATGGAAATAAGCCTTGGAATACCTAACTTATAGAGCTGTAATAAGAACCAAATGAGATAATAGAAGTAAAATTCTTTGTAACCAGCAAGGGCTAAACAAATGAGCTATTTGCTAGTGACTCATTTTGGAACCTTCTCTGAGAGATGGCCTTAAGTGGGTGGGGAGGGACCAGGCAAAGACGAGGTACCTGAAGGGAGGAGGGAGGGTGACTCGGGGTGAGAAAGGGTTGGGCAAAAGAGAGAATGGGGGTCTGGCCATCATTTTTGCCGCCAGTGAGCCAACCCTGGCTTTCAAACATCTGGCACACATGGAGCCCCAAAGCAGATAGTTAGAACTCCTATTGATATGGCATTTAAAGATTTACAAGGCGTTTTCTTCCTTACAGCCCTGTGAGGTAGGGAATGCAAATATCATTAGCCTTGTTTGACAGATAAGGAAACTGAAAGGCAAAGAGGCTGAGTGACCTGTCTATGCTCACAGATGAAGACAGCCTGCTTCCAGAGGCTTGGGGGCTAAACACACAGTAGGGAACAATGTGGTCTCCAGGTTCCTGGACTGACAGATCACATGCTCCAGGGTGGTAGGGCAGCCAGACTGCACAGGGAGAAGGCTTTTTCTTTGCAGTGACCTGAAGCTCACCCCATACTCCATGTCTCCAAGGGAGAGGATTTCCTTGTACCGAACTTGTTCCTTTTCAAAATACAATGGTTTTTCAGGTCTGTGCTGGAGGCCTCTCTCTTTGCTCACTGGCTTTCCCTGACCTTAATACCGATGATTGTATTGATCACAGCTGGCCCAGACTTTTCACGGGGGGGGGGGGGGGGGGAGAGAAGGGGGAGGGGAGGGAGGAGGGGTTCAGGAGCGAGCCTGCCCACTCCTTCAGGCTGGATGCAGTTGGCATAAGCAGAGTGGCAGCTTCTGTCTGCTCATGTGCTTTCTTGCCAGGGTCAACAAGTTTCCATTCTGAATTCTGAGCCCTGGAATGCAGTGACCAGCCTGGCTGGAAAGACTCACAAGTGGTTCTGGGATCACTCCAGCTGCAATGGGTTTTATGTCTTAAGAAGGGGTGTGATCTGGGTCTCTTTCCCAAGAGTAGAGAGAGTAGTAGGGGGTCTGATAGTTCACTTCAATACCTAGATAATCTACTTAGAGAATTAGGGGCTACTAGATTTGTAGGATTGTAGGGGATAAAACTACGACCAATGGTTGGCAATTACAGAGAAGTATATTTTGGCTAGATAAAAGAAATAACATCCTCTCTGAGATTTCTGAAAATAGAATGGGGCTGTTTCATCAGGTAGTAGGCTTTCCATTATGACAAGTGTTCACCAGCTGGTTTTCTTCTGCCTCTCCTATCATACCAGACACAAGGCTGGGAACATAGTAGGTATTTTATTGAATTCTCATAATAGGAAGAGACCTAGGTCATATAGTCTAACATGTATCTGTACAGGAATCAACTCAGCAAGTGGTCATTTGACCTCCACTTAGATACCTTAGGTACTGGTGATGGGGAATTTATTACCTTATAATGCAGCCCATTCCTCTTTTGAACCATCTCAACTGTTAAGAATTTTTTGTTAGTTAGTTTTTGCTTTAAGCCTAATGTACCTCTTTGCAACTTTCTTGCATTGGTCCTAATTCCACTCTCAGGGAACAAGCATAAGAAATCTAATTTCACTTTCACATTGGACTTGAAGATGGCCACCTTTGAGTCCTTCCCTCCATTTCCTAAATTTTCTCTTCTTTAGGTATTCCCATTTCCTTCAACAGAGACTCACACAGCCCAGTTTTGAGTGTCCTCACCACCATTCTGCTCATCTCCTCTGGCCACACCCCAGTATATCTTCTTTCTAAAATATGGCACCTTGAGATGAATACAATATTCCAAATATGGCGACACCAGCATAGAAATGATGGAATTCTCCCTGCTTGGAGGTCTTCAAGTAGATGCTAGAAGACCTATCACGTATGGATCCTTTTCAGGTATAGGTAGGACTAGAATCTCACTAGATAATCAGTAGCACTTCTTAACTCTCAAACTCTCTGGGATTCTGTGTGACTACAGTGGGACTATCATGTCCTCCACACTGCACATTATGCCTCTATTCCTACGGATTGTAAACTGGGTGTTTTTGGCTGCCATGTCACACTGCTGACTAAAAGGGAGTTTGCTGTCCCATAAATTACCCCCTAACAACTAACTTTTTTTTTACAAGGTTTGTTTAGTCACGTATTTTTCGTCTCATACTTTGCAAAGGGTTTAAAAAACTGAAATGCATTTGTGGAGCCATCTCTGTTGCTTCTATACCCACCAGTAAATCTTCCAGAGACCACACCCTGAAGGAGCTTTGGAACTGGCTCCTGATGAATAAGAGAGCAAAAGCAGGTACATTTATTAAGTACTGGAAGGGGGAAGGGCTTATCTGGGTGGCCCCAGATCTGACACCGCTTCCTCTCCTGATTGGTGAATCCCTCACTCAGGTCATCATCTCATGAGGGGCCCAGGCCACCCCCACTTCACTCCCAGATCAACTTTCAGGACTTCATATCCTCACTAGCAGCTTTTCCCCCATGTGGGTACCCTCTTCTCTTCCAGCTTTTCTGTATATGTATTCCCCACTAGAATGTAAGCTCCTTGACCATTTGCTTTTATTTGTATCCCAACCCCAGTGCTAAGCAGAGTATCTGGCACATCTGGTACATCAGAGTATCTGGTCCTGGGTGGCTAGGTGGGACAGTAGATAGACTGCCTGGTGTGGAGCCAGGAAGACCTGAGTTCAAATCCAGCTTCAGACACTCCTGGTGTAGTAGTAAAGTACTGGGCAAATCACTTAACTGTTTGCTTCAGTTTCCTTACTTGTAAAAAATGAGCTGGAGAAGGAAATGGCAAATTACTCCAGTATGACTACCAAGAAAACCCCAAGTGCAGTCACGAAGAGTTGGACATAACTGAAAAACAACAGCACCTCTTGCCCTGGGAACTGTAATCAAATCAATATTACCATTGCTTTTGGCAAAAGTGTGTCAATTGACTACCCTGCCCAGGCCAAAACTCCCCTATATTCTGTTTTTGTTGTCTCCTCCTATTAGAATGTAATCTCCCTGAGGACAAGCACTCCCTCTCCCTCTCTCTCTCTCTCTCTCTCTCTCTCTCTCTCTCTCTCTCTCTCTCTCTCTCTCTCTCTCTCTCTCCCTCCCTTTCTCTCTCCCTCCTTCTCTCTGTAATTTCGTTCCCAGTGATTTAGCACAGTGCCTGATACACAAAAAACAGTTTCTTTTTTTTTGACTTATTAACTACTTTATATTTATCCCTATTAACTTTCATAAAGCTAGATTCAGTCCATTGTTCTGACTTTTGAGGTCTTTTTGGATCCTGATTTGATCACACGGCATATTAGCTATCCGTTCCAGCTTGTATGTTGACCTGCATTAGACAGATGGATCACTAATGGTAACTCAGGTGCTGGGTGGCCTCTTTTCTTCTTCCCACCACATATCTTATTCTTTTCATTTTTCTCTTTCCTTCTGTCCTTTTCTTTTTCTCTCTTCCTCCCTCTATACCCCTATCCTCCCTGCATTTCCTTCCTTATTTCCTCTAGCTGATGCCTTTGTCCTGTCAGTGACTTCCTGCAAGCTACTTCCCAGGACGAGTCTATACCTTGGGCTAAAACAGTTTCTGACCAGCAGTCAGTATATCAAGATCTAATACGGAGATTGAACAAGCTGAGAGAAAAAAGTCCAAAGGAATCAGTAGATCCAGTAGATCCCCAAGGCAGCCCAAGGCAGGAAGCCTACTGTGAAGAGTTGGCAAAACTGTAAGGACTACCCACTCTTCCTGAGCCAACCTGGAGAATAGGCAGTGTCTGCTCCCTTCTGGAGGAGTCTTGAATTGAAGTTATCTTCCTCAAGTTTTATAACACATGTTTTAGCCTTTCTCAGATGTGACATTCTCCTATTAGATGTGCCTAGGTTTCCAAGTCTGGAGGGTAAAAATCTAGGCCCTTAAATAAAAGGAAAAAGTGTCAGCCATCAAATGAAAACTTAACTTTGAAGGTCAGTGATTTTATTGGGGTGGGTATTCCCTCAATGGATACAAATTCTGTCCCCTCTGTGCCTTAGTAAATGGATAGTCTTTACAAGTTACAGCGGCTAAAAAAATCGGTGGCCAGCCCTTTGGTGATGCACCACTCTTGATTTAGATAGGCCAGTCCTTGGTCTGTCCCTGAGCCTATACTTGAAGCCTTTCCAGTCTGGTAGGCCCTGCCAGATCTCATGCTCCACTGGGGTAGCCTTTGAGGAGCCAGGATCACCTCCACAATTAGACATTTGAAATGGATTTTTGAGGAGGTAATGAAAATCATGTTATTGGAAATCTGTAGCCAGAAATCCCCTAGCTCTTCAGAGAAGGAAAGCTAGAGGCCATATGTGGGAATAGTATGACCAGGTGAGGAGAAGCCGAAGGTCTCTTGGCCATTGCATGGTAAGAGATGACTTGCCTACAGAAGAGGCATGGCTGCTCCGACAGATTTTGGCTGAAGCCTAAGGGCCGAACTGCTGACCCAATGACCTATTCAGCCTGATGTTCTACCCACTTGAGATTGACATTTTCTGAATACCACTTTTGGGCTAATGGAAGCTCAGGGTAATGTGCCAAGAGATGGTGTCTGGTGCTGCTTGCTAGCTCCAGGATGTCCTGCCAAGGAGCCTGCCAGGCAGGAGGCAGCTGGTTAGCTGCTGAGAGGGAAGCAGGCCCTGAGCCAGTAAAGCCAGTGAGGATGGTTCTCTGGAACCACACGGTGGCCGATGAGAAGAATGCAGGAGGAAGCAAGCTCTCCTGAGGCCTCCTGGTTACTTTACGGAGGCTGTTGAGAGAGGTGGGGTGAACTGTTTGCTTTGTTTTCTCTCTAAATATGTAGTATAATATGCTCAACATAGGCTTTGTTCTCCTAATGCATACTCTTTCGCATCATCTTTCTCCCAAAAGTCGTTTGATGATTTGGCCCACATGTAAATGTATTGATAGTCTTAATGTAAATAAAAAGATATTCTAGTTTTATGTGAGTTTGAATATCTGGGGAAAAGTTAGCTAAGGTGGATCTTGATTTGCACCATAATGACATGTCTGCAAATAGAATTGTAATTGTAAATAGAATTTGTACAAATATATTCTATCTTAAATGCATGGGGCTAGAGGTGGGGGGAGCTTCTTCACTGAAGGAAAACAACTATGAATCCTTTTAGAAAGTACACAATCACTTCCTAATTTTTATGATTTATGTGTTAAAATTCAGGGTTGCCAGGTTTTCTTAAAGTTAGAGTGTACCTCTGTTTATAGCGTTCATAGAGGTTTCCCTTTGATACTATAACTATTGTTACCAGCACATAGTGGCTCCACATCCATAGTGGGTGGATAAGTTTAATGTGACCTATAGAAAAGAATGGGCTGCTGGGCAGTGCAGTGGAAAGAGCACCAGGCCTGGAGTCAGGAAGACCTGAGCTCAAATACAGCCTCAGACATTTACTCACTGTGTGACCCTGGCCAAGTCACTTAACCCCGTTTGCCTCAGTTTCCTCATCTACAAAATGAGCTGGAGAAGGAAATGGCAAACCACTCCAGTATCTTTGCCAAGAAAGCCCCAAATGGGGTCACAGAGAGTTGGACATGACTGACAATGAGTCAACAGCAACGATGAAATAGAAAAGAGTGGTTGTAACCCAAGTCTACGTTTTGGGTGTGTGCAGTCTGTAGCCAGTTACCAGGGACAACTTGTGTCGAGAAGCAGCCCACAATATTACATTATGACACTATAAAGCTAAAAAAGAAGACATGGAGAAAATTGGAAGACATGGACAGAGCTGCCAAGCTCCCCGAAGTATGTGGGTGGTGCAGCAGAGAGGGTGCTGTGCTCTGAGACAAGAAGACCGGAATTTACATCCTGCCCCAGAGACTCCCTAGCTGTATGGCCCTGAGCAAGCGACTTCACCTTTCTCAGTTTTAGGGTTTTTTAATCTGCAAAATGGCGATAACAATACCTACCTCACTGGATTATTGTGAGGACTGAGCAAGATGACATGTAAAACACTGCAAACCTTAAAGCGCTGTATATAAATTCTAGTTATTGTTATTCATCTAACTATCAGTTCCTATGAGAACAATACAAAGCGTCCCCTTCCCTCAAGGCAAGCCTTTAGGGAGGAATTATGGGGGGAAAGAAGGGCAAAAATGACACAGAATGAAGAAGCATGAAGGGGCCATAGTTTGGCTTGAGGAAGGGACTACCTATGCAGAGGAAATCATTGACCTTTCTAAGTATGAAAGTTCAGAAAGGAGAAAGTTCATGGTTTTACAAAGCTTACCCCCGTTAATACCAGATCCAGATGTTGCAAAGCCCATATGACCCAAACACATAACATACATCTCCCCCAGCCCCCAAACAAAATATAGATGTGTTTAAACACAGAATTTGTGTTTATAAACAGAGTGGGTCTGTAAACATTCGGTGAACTCACAAAAAATACTGAGCCATTTTTCTTAATAAGCATTCATCTCTGTAATCCTTGTCCTGTATTACATTTCAGTAAAATCACGGGATCGTAGATTTAGAACTGGAAAGGACCTCCAAGGTGTTTCAGCCCAACTCTGTCATTTTACAGATAAGGAAACTGAGGCCCAGGGGTTAAATGACTTGGTCAAGCTTATACAGGTACTTAGTAGCAGAGTTAGGATTTGAATCCTAGTTCCTTTCACTACAAATTCAGTACTTTTCCTACAGTATAAGACTGCCTCATTGAGAACCACTGAAAGTCACAGGCTATATGCCCATTTGAAAATGTTTATTGCTGCTATTTTTTCTATTTTTTTGCTGGTATTTTTTCAAAATCACAGACTGACCCACAGAATGAAATTAATATTGATCCATTGCTTAGCAGTGCCTGACATGTAGTAGGTGGTTAATAAGTGTCTACTGATTGATCAATTGACTCCAATGTACCAACTTTTGTCAAAATTAGCCAGCTTCTTTGAAAGTTATTGCAAAACAGAAAGATAAGAAATGTGGGATTCTGCTAAGGCAAGGGAAAACAAAATAACGAAAAGACTTTACTTCATTTAGCCAAGTCATTTCTTGATTTCAGACCATTGATTGTTTATTTGTACCGAGCACCTACCATGAGCTCAACATTGTGTAAGATACAGTGCAGGATTCAGAAGAAATTGAAGATTTGATCCCTAACCTCAAGGAACTTACAATCTAGTTGGGGAGACAAGACTAGCCATGGGAAAGAAGTGACAGCATATTGAAGTGCTGAATTATGCAGTACATGAAGTAAATTACCTAAGAGGAAAGAATTGTCATAGAAAAGAGTGGTACCTGAGAGGTGAAGGTGACACTCACCTCCTCATGGAAGAGATGAGATTTGGTCTGGGCTTTGAAGGAGAGGCAACATTGGGATGCACAGACAGGAACTAGGAGAATATTTGAAGTGGGAGAAAAAAGAATGAGAAAAACTTAATTTTGTTCATATTTGGCATATCAATAAGATATAGACCCTCCCATAAGTTTTCCTGGAAGTGAAGACTGAGTTTGAAAAGAGAGCTGTGTGGTGTTTAGGATGAGAGAGTATGAGGTAGGGCAACATGTGCAACTTGAGCAAAAGAGAGAAGAGAGAAAGGGGAGCCATACCCACAGAGATTGTTCGATGGGGTAGAAAGCAACTGGACTTCCTTTAGGGAGGTTGGCGTCAGAGTCAATGGCAGCCAGACAGGAATACAGCAATTGGATTAGAGAAAGGACCTGAACAAAAGTGCATTCTCTCCATCTCAAATGAGTAGAGGATGAAAGACATCTTTTCCCTTCCTTTTCCCTCCCTCCATCTGTTTGGTAGGAACTTAAAAAAAAAAACTACCTGTGTCCCATTTTCCAGTCCACCAGGACAGGATGCTGATGGTGTTTTGGAAGACATTCCCTATTTAAAAATAAATTAGTTTGATCCCATTTTCTGCAGGCATGTCATTAATGGAGATCAGAACGTGTGTGAGGTGGTGGTGGTAGGCAGGGTGGGCAGGTCAGTCCTAAGGCTTCTTTGTATTTCTCTCTGATAGGACCTGTAGTTCTAGTGTGGGAGATTAAAAGACCTCCCCGTGTACTATCTAGTCAAAGCTTGGTTTTATGAATGATTCTGAAACTCTTCCAAGCAAAACTCTAAAACTTGAACTCAGGATTCAAGGTACTTCATTTTTCTGAAGGAATGGATTGGAGGACTGGTGTTTGTAGGATGTGAGTACAGGTCAAGGAGGCTAACTCCTCCTTTTCTCCAAGAAATGTAGACCTAAGAGGGATTAGAGGAGAAAGTTCAGCTTCTGGGCTGGTCAGTAGGCTTGGTCCATGAGGATTTCAAGCTTTCCTTTTTCAATTGGCAGGGGAAAGTGAGAGAATATAGCATGTTTTCCTTTAGAAGACATTCTACCCAATCCCTCCTCCCCACCCCATGCTTCACAGTGACATCTAATGTTCAAAGGACTGGAGAAAAGGCAAGGAAACTCAGGAGTACAAAACGGCTTGGCAGTTGGTGGGAAGGGGAACATAAAGGAGATGATTTAGCAGGAGCAAGGAGGCCAGAGGATGCTGGGAGGAGCACAACCAAAAGTAAGGAAAAAGATTCTTTTCTTATCAAGGCCAATGTCAAAAGGCTCTTTTCCCACCATCCTGATGGACAGAAAATAGGACACAGGTAGTTTTGGTTTTTTTAAGCTCTTACCAAACAGATGGAAGGAGGAAAGTGGAAGGGAAAAGATATCCTTTACACTGGTGAGCATAGTCTCAGACTCTCATTGCCTCTTGGTTCTCCAGGGAACTGCCCAGAAAGGACATCATCTTTTAATAGTAGAGTCCCAGTACAGACCTTCTGTTTTAGACTTCATTCAGAGCATCATGGAAAACAGAGTTGGGGAAGAAAAGATCGTGGCCCTTTGGCCTCCACCTTGTCCTGTGGACATGTACATTCGTTTTCCATCTGGCTTTTGGCCATGGGGCTCCACCCTTTTCTAGGGAATTTTAGCCTTTTTTAAAAAGCAGACTTTTGATGAGAGAATAAAGTGACCTGACCTTTCTTCCCCAAGCTGTGCTGGGCTTATATGGAGCACAAAATAGGTCTGTTTACTCCACAAGCATACAGAATCCTAATTAATGAGAAGTCTCTCCATGGAATGTCTTCAATTTTTATAAACTGAATAGTAACTTGAACTCTATACTTATTCTATTGTCATCCTACTCATCAATATCCAACAAACTTGATATGAGACATCTGAGGCTGAGCAAAGACAGTTTTCTCAGAGCTAAATTTCTAAGAGATGATTCTGATAGGGACACACGGAAAGCAGGGCATAAACATATCTCATGCCTTGGTACCTCACTACACCAGCTCCAGAAAACTTTTGGTTCAAGGAGAGCATAAACTTTGCTCAGCCAGATAAATGAATATTATTTTCAAGTCACTGATGTGGGATCTCATAAGAGGACTTTATTAGCGAAAAGAGCAAAGAAATTCAGCTTCTCTGCACCAGATGTTATTTGAGCTCTGCTTTTTTTATAATGCTGAATGCTTTCAGTTCCAATTAGAACCTTGGGCAGTTGAAACTTCTGCCCTTTCTTGAACAATAGTTTACTTCCTGGCGGAAAGCAAGGCCTGATTTGTTTTCCGTTGTTTACTCCTGGCTGATTAGCACTACTTGGAAGCGTCAAAGCTTTCTCTAGGACATCTACACCAAATCTTTCCACAGCTGAATGTGCTGGAAAGCAGATTTCAGCCAATGGCTCTAGAGTAGAGGATAACATGATGAAATTTTTTCATTCGACACAGATACGTGGAGTGCCTACTGTGAAAAAGGTACCATGGTCAGTGCGGAGGCGGATACAAGTACAGGTAAGACATAGTCCCTGTCCTCAAGCACCTGACATATGACCAACAGGGCATGGAAAATGGATGCAAGGTTCCAATTCAGCCCCCTAGACTTCAGTTACTGAAATAGCTTTGAATGCCTTGCTCCTGGCAAGCTTTCCCCCAGAGACTGTCTCGAGTTGGCTCCCTATAACCATGTAAGGGCAGTGTTGTCTTATTTCACCTTAGTTCAGCTCATTCCCTTTCTTGGTTTGAGAAGGGAACTATTCTTGTCCCTGGGCAGCTAGGGGGCATTTTGCCTATCGTGAGTCCTTAGCAAAACTATCTTTAAAATACCTCTTTGGAAGAATCCCAGGCAAACCTACTAAGCACTTTTTTTTATTGTGAAAAATTCTGGCCACACTCTGACCTTTTTCTTAACTTTTAGAGAATCAACTTGTTTTTTATTTCAAAAAATGCCTTTTTTCCTTTTGTTTAAATACTGCTTCAGTTTCCCCTCTGCCTCCTTCTCTGTTTATTCTTTTCTTCCCTTGCCATACACTTTTGTGGTTTTCAAATAAATTGAACCTGAAGAATGGGACAGCAGCTCTAGAAATTCTGGTTGTTTTATAACCTGTGGCCTGTTACCCCCACCCTGTCCCCACCCACCCACCCAAGACTCTGGCCACACACAGACCAAGTTCAGTTCTGGGATATAATCCCCATAGTGTCATCTCCTTTTGGTTCATTCTAGTGACTGACCCCAAGAAAACAATTTTCTTTTTTTGGCTCATTGTTTTTACCTGGAGTTACTCCAGGAAAAATCTCCAAATATAGCTTATGTTTGGCTTGTGTCTTGCTCTTCTCAAATGTGGGCATCAGAGTCCCACTTCTCATGCAGGCACTCAAGGCGGTAATGCATGTAAGTAGATCAGTTTTTATTTTACCTTCCAGAAATTTGGAACATGCAGGACCCAGAAACTAATACGGGAACACATACAGTACCCAAATAGCTCATTAGCTTCCTGAACTTGGGGTTGCATTTAGGATGACCTTTTGACATTCTGGTGGATCCCTCGCCTTCCCTACATGAAATCCTGCAGGATCAAAGTATCCCCCCTGTGTTTTGGATTCTCCACCATCCCCCCTCCAAAAGACAAGCATACTTTGGGGCTGCTAAGCAAGCACCTTCCCACAGGACCTACACTGTCTGAATAACTCACTGGCTTTTCTACTTAAGAAGGATGCGGCTCAGGGACTATGTGAGCAATCTTCTTCAAAGAAACACACTATAACTGATGTCTTGATTTTGGGGTTGCCCATAAGGCAATCCTAAAAGCTGATGCTGCTTAAGAAATGTACCTTTTCTGCTCAAAGGCTAGAGATTCTGGTATCATACCGGTTAGAGAAACAAAAATCTCCCATCTTCTACCCAGGATTTTGAAATTCATGACCATTGTCTATGAACCACCCCCTCAGATCAAATGGCCATTTAAATGTTACCCCTGCCATGTGCTTCCAAAGAAATCGTCAGTGCCTTAATTGTTATCCCTTGGGCTGGGAAAGCCTGCTTTTGGTTCTGTCCTCAGGCTGCTTGAAAGCACATACAATTTCCAGGTGCCTCTGCCACAAAACAGCTATTTCCAGTTCTTGGGGGAAGAGGAGGGGGAGAGGCTGTGCACAGGCACAGGTTTCTTTCCCCCTAGCACCAGGCCTATTCTGTAGCATGGTAGTATGTCTTCTAAACAGAGAAAGGTGAATAAGAAATTAAAAAAGAGAGCTGGTCTGTCAGCTTTCTTCGAGGCCACGACCCCATGAGGTTTGTGATAACCCAGTCAGAGGGTGAGAAAATGAATTACATTTTCCCCTCTCCCTTTAATAATTTCTAATTATGGGGCTTGTTTCCAACACAACTATACTACTTTTCATCCTTTATCACCTTCTACTCTCCCACTCCATCCCTTTCTGCTACTGAGTTCCCAGTCTTCCTCCTTCTGGGTTAGCTGTTTGTCTCTTGGGGGAAATTATAGTCCAACTGTGACTCAGATAATACAGGAACACATACAGCACCCCAGCAGCTGCCGCATAGATACTATTGGGGAAATCCTTGACAATCTCAATCCACTCTCTGCCACCAGATCATGGCTGTGGCAGGTGCCCCTTGGAGAATGAATTTCAGGGTAATAAATAATGAATAGTCAACAGTGAACAGCAAACTCATTCCCTTCCATTTTGAGGGGAACAGAAGGTGTCGCGTGGAATGAGCAGGCGTGCATGGGTTGTAAACTGCTTTGCAGATCTCGTTATGCTAGTTTTCTCTCCAAATCCATCTCTGCTCTGAGCATCTATATTTCTGTTGAGGGCACCGCCACATTTCTAGTCATCCAAGTTGATATAAAGGTGGGGTTGGAACCACCCTACTCCATTTTAGGCTTGATTTCCTAATTCTGAGGTAAGAACATGTCTCAGTCAATCAGTTACATATTGGCCCTAAATGAAAGGCTAAAACTTCAAATGGGAATGACTGATGTTGCACAATAATTGTGTTTGGATGGGCCAAGAAAATTTGACCATGCCAAAGGGATCATCTATAAATTATCAAGTGAATTGAGAAGAAATTTATTTCAGAAATTAGAGGGAGCATAGAATTCTAGTTGAACCCATCTGAAAAGAAATCACCTGGGTGGAGGGACAGTGAAGGGGAAGAGATCTCAGCTTCAGTCTGGGCCAGATCTCCTTCCCTTTTTCCCATCTTTGGCCAGAGGAGGACCTTTCAAGGTTCATAGGGTCTAGAAGATTCTGGACTTCTCATCATTCCATCTGTGTCCTAGTAGCATCTCCAGATCAAGGGATAACAGGGTCTGCATTGTAAGCCAAGGATGCTGATTTACGATACTTAAGAGGGAAGTTCTTGGGTACCCTACAAATAGGAGAAAAGGGCTTCCAACAACCAGGATCTGTGTTCTCTTAAACTTGAGCCAACTTTCTCTTGAACACTGCGTCACAAAATTGAGATGGATGTTTGGTACCAAATGTCCTTAATGTACCACTTTAATAACCATGACAATTCTAAAACTTAAGGCTGGCTGACTAAACCGATTCCCAACCGAGGACCTGGGGATGGGGAAAGCAAACCAGTGGGACTAAGCCAATGGCATCAGAGACTCATCCCTGAGATCTAGACATATCCTGAGGACCCCATGCATTGATGGGAGTGGGTATGAGGATACCCAGAGCTTATGTGGGCAACATTCTGAATCAGTGGTATTCTCAATTCCTCACTCTTACACATATCCACAGCAATTGCCGAATCTTGTTATTTTTATCTCTACTACATTTCTTACATCTGCCCCTTCTCTCCTTTCACAAAATCACCACTCTGTTTAAGGCCTTCATCACCTCTCTCTTGGACTTGCAATGGCTTCCTAATTGACATCCTTACCTCAAGTCTTTCCCCTTTTCAATCCACCTGCCATGAAGCTGCCAAAGAGATTTTCCTAAAGTGAAAGTAGGATCATGTCACCCCTCCTACTCAGTAAACCTCATTGGTATGTTATTGATTCTAGGATAAAGTATAAATTCCTTTGTGTGCCATTTAATCCCTCTAACAACCTAGTTCCAATCTATCTTTCCAGCCTTATTATACATTATTTCCCTTCCTACATTTCACGGTACTGGCAAATTGGCTTCCTTCCTGTTCCTCATGCTCATACAAAAACAACAAAAACATTTAAACATGAATAGGAAATTAAGATTTGATATCATCCATTCAGCAGAACCACATAGAGAAAGAATGGATTCAAACTGAAAATTTTTGCTGAGTTGAAATCAGTGACAATTTACCTTTACTTGCTGTTTTTGCATTATGTATGATGAATACCTTTATACAGAGAAACATGACTCCTGCTGATAAGCTGGTAATGTTCACTGGCTATTATGACCTACTATCTGATTTTTGTATTGTGTATCTTTCAATCACAGACGTCTTGAAAAAGAAATTCATCTGGTAGGCTAGCTACATTGGTCAAATTAAATGAATAATTAATTACTAACAAGCAATTATTATTTAAAAGATTTCCTTATCCCCAGGACATACAGGAGATTTTAAAAAAATAATGAAGCATATTCAGCCACATTATTTTAAAAATATTGTAGCTAACAATATTTTGGTGAGAACAAAATGGTTTTGGTACCATTAATAAATGGCAGAAAAGAAAGGGGAGAAGAGGGTGTGGAGGAGACAAGAAAGAAGGGGAGGGGAGGGGAGGAGAAAAGAAAACTTTTTTCTCCCAAGAGTAATTCCCTTTCAGGGTCCAGGTTCCTGTGCTACTTCTGGCTCCTGGCTTACACTCACTCAACTGAACTCCCTGAATTTGTCTAGGGTTTAGCTTTTTAAAGTCCTAGGATGGCACATCCAGGTTTTGTTCTTCCAATGAGCTTCCTCCCTATAATTCCATCAAATAAAGGCATTCCTTCTTTGTAAAGTGATCTGATTGTTAACACCCCATTAACTCATCTGCCTTTTACTCCTTGTTTTCCATGAGTATATCAGTTATGGTGGTGGTGGTACATACATGATATATTAATAGATCATATACTTTATGAATAAGTGCACATATGTTGTGGAGGTCCTAAGACTTGTTTGTATGTGATATCCCATAGGGTATGATACTTTTAGAGAACACAAAGCGGGATACATTTGCAGACAAGAGTCCATCCTCCAGAATCCCAGCCAGCGAATCATCTCAAAGGCGGCTCTGATCATTGAGAATTGATGAGGAATTCTGTGTCCTCTCATCAAAGTATGAGTAGGTTGCTTACACTGACATGGGGAGGAGTCCTTCAGATGCTTCCAATCAAAGGCCTCCATCCTGTAATGTGATCAAGGAGGTTAGGGAATGAATCATAATAATACCTAGTATTTATTTAGTGTTTTAAGGTTTTCAAAACTCTTTACAAACATTATCTCATTTGATCCTCATAACACCCTGAGAGATGTGTTGTTGTTGTTCAGGCATGTCTAACTCTTCATGACCCCATTGGGGGTTTTTGTGGCAAAGATAATGGAACAGTTTGCCATTTCCTTCCCGAGCTCATTTTACAGATGAGGAAACTAAGGCAAACAGGGTTAAGTGACTTGCCCAGAGTCACACAGCTTGTAGGTGTTGGAGGTCAGATTTCAACTCAGGAAGGTGAGTCTTCCTGACTCCCGGGCCAGCACTGTATCCACTGTGCTGTGTAGCTACCCTAACAGGTGCTATTATTAGCTATTTTACAGATGAGGAAATTGAGGCAAACAGAGGTTAAGTGACTTGCCCAGGGTCAGTCAGTGTCTGAGGCTGGATTTGAACTCAGGTCTTCTAGACTCAGCACTCTATACATTGTTTCACCTAGCTGCCTATCAAATTCAGCAAATTTAGACAGATATTTTAAGACAAAAACAAAACAAAACAAAACCCAACACTATTATAAGCAGGATTTTAAGGAATTCTTCCTAAAACTACATCACTACCTAAAGTAGGTGCTAGAGAAAGTTATAATGAAAAACAACAATAATAGCTTCCATGTATATAAATGCTTTAAGAATTATAAAATGGTTAACATATTTTACCTCATTTGATCCTCTCAAAGCAAATAGTATTATTATTCCAGTTCTACCTGTCTGGTTGCTAATTCTCTGCTGGATTATTGGCCACCCCTCCCCACCAGTGTATGAGTTTATCCTAGGGCTCTGTCCTAGGCTCTCCTCTCTTTCTACTTTATTTTTCAGTGAGCCCATAAGTTCCCACGGATTCAGTTACCATCTCTATGCATATGAGTCCTACATTATATCCAGCACCAGTCTCTCTCTGGAACTCCACTCTTGCATCACTTAACTGCTTATTGCATGTCTCTAGCTGGATGGCATTTCAAACTCAATGTGTCCAAAACAAGCCATTATCTCTCCTCACTAAATGCTCTTCTCTTCCTAACTTGCCAGGTTCTGTTGAGGGCACTTCCACCTTTCCAAACAGCCAGGTGAACAGTATCTGAGTCATTCTTGAGGCTTCCCTCTCCCTTACCTTTCATATGCACTCACCCTGGGAACTAGCATTAGGTCAGAAAAGCTTGCAGAAGGTGGGATTTCAGCTAAAACTTGAAGGTAGCAGAGAAGACATCAGGGGAAGCTGAGGAGGGAGGGCATTCCAGGCACGAAAGTCAGCAAGGGAAAATGCAGTTACACGATGGAATAGTGTCTGCAAGGAACGGCAAGGAGGCAATTGTCACTGACTCATAATGTACGTGGAGAAGAGGAAGGTGTAAGAAGACTAGAAAGGTAGGAAGCAGCCAAACATGGAGGGCTTCAAAAGCCAAACAGAGGATTTCATATTTTCTCTTTATATTATATTTAATAGATTTGATATTCATGTTATATTTATATCATTTTTCTCTGTCATTGAGTATCATTGTCCTACAGCTATCCAGGCAAAAGCCCTCATTTTAGAGATGAGGAAACTGAGGTCCAGAGTCATTAAATGATTTCTCAAGGTCATAGAACTATTAAATAGCAGAGCTGGAATTTTAAACCAGGTCTTCTGACTCCAAATGGAGTGCTCTTTTTACTGCACCACACTACCTTCCATTTTGATCTTCCTCTTTTCAATAACAGAGCTTTAAAAAGCCCAAACCAACCCTTTTTGCTGTTCTCAGCTTTCCTTGCGAGTTTCACCATATTTTGATCTTTGCTACTTGACACAATTCTTAAAGGACTGTGTCAAGCTCTGTAGTCAGCCTTCTTTAGCTGCCCTTGCTTACATCCTCTGTACTTCTTAAAAAAAAAAAATCTAACCTGGCTGATGAATCACCTGTATTTCCATATAGTTCTTTAGGCAATTCCCTGAAAGGTGGTGAAGAGGAAGGGGAGCATTCTACAGAGAGGGAACACAGATCATGTGATTACATTGAGGTGGGAGATGGGATTTCAAGTTTAGGGGAAATAGCTAGTAGTCCAATCTGGTTGGAATGTAGAGCATGGGAAGATGAGTAATACAAAATATTCCTGGCTAAATTTTTACTTTATCCTAGGGACAATAGGGAGTCATTGCAAGTTTTTGGGTAGGAAAATACATGGACAGGCCTTTGCCATGGGAATGTTATTTTGTTAACTATATAGGGAATGGATTTGAGTGGGGAGAGGCTTAAGATGGGTAGACCAATTAGGAGTCATATATCACAATAGTGCAGGCAAGAGACACAGGGTTACAGGCCTAGAGTCTGAGGGGGCTTCCAAGATCCTTTACTCCAACCTCCTCATCTTACAGATGCACAAACCGAGGCTTGGATAAGTGTCTTGACTGAGGTCATACAGATTTAGGAAAAAATATTTATTAAGTATTATTTAATATATAATTTTTCAAAATAAAAATTAAATTCAGTAAACATTTACGAAGCACTTAGTATGTATATGGTGAGGCAGCTAGGTGGTGCAGTAAATAGAGTGCCAGCCAGTCAGGAGGACCTGAGTTCAAATCCAGCCTCAAACACTTACTAGTTGTGTGATCCTGGGCAAGTCACTTAACCCTGTATGCCTCAGTTTCCTCATCTGTAAAATGAGCTGGAAAAGGAAATGGCAAACCACTCCAGTATCCTCATCAAGAAAACCCCAAATGGCATTATGAAGGGCTGGACGTGACCAATTGACTAAAGAACAACAATAACAAGAAGTATATGGTAATATGGAATAGTGTCTATTTTTTGCTTTTCTCTGTCTCCCCAGTGCTTGGTACAGTACCTACCACATAGCAGCTGCTTAATAAATGCTCGTTCCTTTGACCTTTCCTTGAGAACAGGGACTGGTGACTTGTTGACATGACTTAGAGATTCAAAGATGAAAAACAATGTAACCTGCAGTCTAGTAGAGATGATTGGGCCCTTAACATGAGATAGTAAGACAGCAGGAAGATCACACAGTTTAATGTAGTCCAGAGAAAGAGGAAAAGAGGAGAGAGGATGAACCAGAGAGCCCACTGGAGATGTACAGGGAACAAAAAGGAGGAGGGGTTCATGGGACTTAGAACTGGAACAAGCCTTATGGATCATCTTGCCCAACCCCTTCATTTAAAAAATTATAAATTTGGTCAAATCAATAAGAAGAAACAGACAAAACTAGGGTGAAATCTTATCCCAAGCCCTAAGTTTTAACAACAGGTAATCAAACAAATTGACCAACAAGTAGCTGGTTGGTTAATTGGTCGGTTGCTGTCCTTCAGTCTCAAAGAGGACCAACTTGACATCACTATGTTGGGATTGAGATACAATGTTTCTGACTATGGCTGGCAGACCAACACAAACTCAGAACATTCTGCCACAGGTTGGGCACCAATAGTCCATGTGAACATCTAGAGTGTAGAGGTCTTTAAATTTGTATATCTCATGTTTCTTTTGAGCTACTTCAATTCTGCTTTGCTCATAGAGTACAGTTTCTTCTTTGATGTGGGTATACCATGCTGGGTATTCTTGTGCCAGAGTCTTCTGTGGCTCACAATCAATTCCAAAATTCTTCAGAGAGACCTTGAGAGTATTCTTGTATCCCTTCTTCTGACCTCCTTGTGAGTGCTTGCCTTGTGTGAATTCTCTGTAAAATAGTCTTTTAGGCAAACGTACCTTTGGCATTCAACTAATGTGATTGGAGTTGTGCTCGCTGCAGTAGAGTTTGAATGCTTGGCAGTTTAGCTCAAGAAAGGACCTCAGTGCTGAGTACCTTATTTTGCCAAGTTATCTTCAGAATCTTCCCAAGACAACTCAAATAGAAGTGATTAAGTTTCCTGGCAAGATGTCCAGGTTTTACAGTCATACAACAATGAGGTCAGCACAATGGCTCGGTAGACCTTCAGTTTGGTAGGCAGTCTAACATCTTTTCTCTCCCACACTTTCCTTTGGAGCCTCCCCAATACTGAGCTAGCTCTGGCAATGCATATGTCAATGTCATCTATGTGTACATCCTTGGAAAGTATACTCCAAGATAAGTGAACTTATCTACAGCATTCAAAAATAAACAAGTAATCAAAGAAAATGCTTTTCTTCTGTGACTTGTATTCTCAACATCTAATGCAGAGCATTGAGCATATTCTTAATAAGTATTGATTTGAACTGTCTTTTTTAGGAGAGCCCTAGGTTCTGTCACTTTTGTCACTGTTTTATTTCCTTCTTTTCTTTAACACACACACACACACACCACACACACACACACACACATACACAAATCTTTTATTTTATAGATGAGGAAACTGAAACTTATCTCTCCTTCCACCACTCTATGGTTCAGCCAAATTGACCTCTCTATTCCTCAAACATATATTCTGTCTTCTATGTCTGTGCCTTTGCATTGTCCATTCCACTCTACTCCCCCAATGCCTTCTGCTTCATCTCTACTTCATAGAATCCCTCACTTCCTTTAAGACTGAGCTCAAGTAAGATCTAGAGGAAGCCTTTCACCCTAGCTACTAGCACACTCTCCAACCATCTACTGTTTATTTTGTATATACTTACAAATGAGGTGTATGATGTATTCAGGGAAGACTGGAACCTCTAGCATGAGGGCTTGCTAAACTCTTTTCAAGGTTGCTCATCAATTACCTTCGGGTCTACCTGTCACCAATGCTCACCTGTGGCTCCAAGAAGCTACAGCATAAGCAGCAGCTACCCCCAGTAAAACTATCTCAGCAGACTAGTTAAACCAGCTTGAGGGTAACCAACAAGCCTTAAACCTGTTGGTGAATTAGAGGGATATCTCACCTAAGCATATGATGACTTCCAGAATGGGCTTATGAGAACATTTTGTTCCAGTATCCATGAAGGTGGCTAAAACAGGGCTGTGAAGTGCCTAGAGCTTGGTCAGACATCTAAGATGCCAAGGCCATCCACTGCATCCAGGGTCATCACCAACTGTCCTGACTTTTATTTTGCCATTGGACTTTGATTATTCTGGAAGAGAAAATGAGGCTGACAACTTTGTGCAACTCTGCCTCATTTAAATCCAATTCACACACAAGACATGACATCACCACCTGGATCACTGGTCCTCTTGGAAAGGAAGAACAATGACACATACATAGGTATAAATGTGTGTAGACATGCATATATACAGGCACACATATACATACACACAATCACACTTTTCTCCCTTCTCACCTCCCTTTGAAAGCAAAGCTTTTTTTTTTGGTCTTTGTATCCTCAGCAACTAGTACAAGTGCTTGGCACATAAGTATTTATTTAATAAATGCTTGATTTGCTGATTTTAGATAAGTAGTAAGCTTCTTGGGCTTCAGTTTCTATCACTGTAAAACGAGGGGGTTGCATTTATGGTCTTTAAAAAACCTTTTTTTCCAGTTTTACATTTATGATTTTTGAGAGGTAGAGTAGTCCAAGGTCACCCAGTCAGTAAGCATGAGTAAGCAGTACAGTCAGGATTCAAACTCGGTGGGGTGGGGGGGGTGTGTGTGGTGTGGTGTGTGCGTGTGCGTGTGTCTCTCAAGATAGTGGGAACGGTGAGGACGCCCTCTGGGTATGTACCACTCGGTGGCACTTGGGACAAAGTGTGAGGTGATGGGGGACATCATCGGATATACGCCACTTAGAGGGCATGGGGAGTAATTCAGCGGGACACAAAAGTGACATTCAGGATGATTTGTATTATTGCTGTTTGGTAAAACAGAGAAGATAAAGACAGAGGGGAAGAACCTTCCAGAGTTGCCTCGAGGAAATGAAAGTGGGAGGGGGGAAAGGGAAGGGATTCGGGCACAGTGCGCAGACTCAGTACTCCGCCGCCGCGTTGTGCCCCGGAAGTGTTTCCTGCGGTTCCGCCTCCAACCCCTCTTATCCGTGCTTGGAGAAGCGCCGCCTCCTTTTTCTCTTCCGCCGCTTTCGTGTTTGCACTCGGTAAGTTTTCTCTGCTGCCCCAAGAGCCCTCTCTAATCCCCCCCGCCCCCTCCGCTGTAATTTCGGAGGTCCAGGGCCGGGTCCCCCTGTCCGAGGTGGGGTTCAGCCGCCGGCCAAGTTCCTGGGCTGGCCGGCAGTGCTCGGGCGGGTCGGAATCAATCCTCGTGGTCGGTCTGAGAAGGAAGGAGGAGGGCGGGAGGCCCCCAGCCGAGGTCTGTGCTCACTCCCGGCGGTGAATCTTTGTCTTCCGCAGGCCCCTCAGCTTCCGACATGCAGAACGATGCCGGTGAATTCGTGGATCTCTACGTGCCCCGGAAATGGTGAGCAAGGGCGGCTCGTGTCCCCCCCCCCGTGGCCGGTTCCCGACCCCCGCCGTAAGGGGGACATCCCCTCCCCCACGCGCACCCCAACCATTCTATCCTTGTCCCGTCCTCCCGCCGAGCTCCCCTGACTCGGACCGTTGTCCCCGCAGCTCCGCGAGCAACAGGATCATCGGGGCCAAGGACCACGCGTCCATCCAGATGAACGTGGCCGAGGTGAGCGCCACTTGGCTGGAGGAGCCGGGGTCCGGTTGTCAGTTTATTGGCGTGAGGCCAAACTAGCGTCAGCTCGGGAATCTGGGAGCCTAGATCCTTGTCTTAGGAGAGAAACAAATGGAGGAATGGAGACAGGAACAGTAATAGTCAGCTCTGAATGTAGCATTTAAGTTTTGCAAAACGCATTGTGTGTTGTTTAGCCTCAGAACAGCTCCAAGGTAGGTGCTGTTATCCACATTTTACAGATCAGGAAACTGAAGCCAGGAGAGGTTAAGTGATTTGTCAGAAATCATGCCCCTTGTTTAAAGTCACAGTAAGTTAGTGTTGAATCCAGAACCAGAATTCAGATCTGCTGGCTTCTCAGCTGCTTGATATTAGTCCTGAAGTTTGAAATCTTAAATCTTTTGACATGTTGGGAACTAGATTACAGATCCATGGTTTAGAAGCCAGGAAATTTGGAAGTTCTTATTTAACGTTGGAAATGAGTAGCTCTAATATATTACAGTACACTGGGATGGAGACCTGCTGTAGCCTAAAAAACAAAACAAAATAAACCTGTAAAATTGATGATGGGCCTTCACCAATGAGCAAAAGCTTAAATGAATGATACTATGGAGATTCAGCCTCCATAAGTTGTTGATTAACTCTCACAAAAGATTAACTCTCAGCAGAAGTGTAGTGTAAGGCAGATTTATGTTTAGTATAATGCTGAATAATTGTCTTTCTTTGTCAAGCAATAATATCCTAATTCAGAGTTTACTTAGAAACCCAGAACATGCTGAAACAAACTCTGCATACAAATGGTTGGGTGTATTTTTTCCAAATATTAAATGAGATGTTTTTTCCATAGCTTATAAAAAATAGAAATAATTTGTTCCAATTGAAAAGTGAACTATAATTATCTTTTTTTAGGTTGACAAGGTCACAGGCAGATTCAATGGCCAGTTTAAAACTTATGCTATTTGTGGAGCAATTCGTAGAATGGTGAGTAGTTTTTCTCTTAAGTAGGTAACAAATTTCAAAACATTAAGCACGCGATGAGAAATAAGGTTTGAGAATTGTAACGTGAATATGACTGGTGGGATCATAGGTCTCTACAAGGCATTCTGTCTACTTACATTCTGACAAAAAAAAATTCGGGTCCAGTAGTTGTTCTAGTCTGGTTGATTAAAGAAAAAGGGGTAATAAGGTGGAGAACAAGGTAGCTGTTATAAACTACTTGAAATGAAGAAGGATTAAACCAAGAACACATTACAAAAGCACCTTTTAGCTTGATTTTTAAAAAATTTGCTTAACAGTTTGAGTTGTCCAAAAGTCAGATGAGCTGTTGGAGAGTTGCTTAAACAGATTACATGATGGAGAGAAGGTTCCTAGTTAGGTATGGTTTGAATTAGATGACATTAGATTGGATTAAATCTTGCCATTTTTAACTTGAAAAAGCACAGCTATTTGCTCTGCAGCTGTAGTCAAAAGACTAGGTTGGTTGTCAGATCCAGTGCTCTTTCCCCTTGATAAAGTCAAGGATACTCAATACTCACTTCCTACCTCACATGTAAAGCATTCTGCGGTGCTGTGCTCACTTTGTTACGAGGTTTAACATGTTCATAATCTCACTAGATTTCTGGAAAAAGATAACCTTTTTAGTTACTCAACTGAAACTTAAAATCTTATAGCTAATTAAGTATCAGATAAAGCTAATTCAAACTAACTTATTTAAGGGAGAATCTGATGACTCTATTCTTCGGCTGGCAAAAAATGATGGTATTGTTTCAAAGTAAGTACATCAGTCCTACTTGAATACCCTTAGTTTTTTTTTTCTTCTAAGTTTCATAATTTTCAATAATTTTTCTTCTTGTTCCCCTTAGGAACTTCTAATTGAAGAAATCTTGTGGAAAATGTCTTAATAAATCAGAAAAGCAGCATTGTGTGTTGATTCATTTTTATGTTAATAGTTTTTTGAGGTCAACACTTAAAGTGACTTTAGCATTAAGAACTGTTTAACTATTCCCACTATTAGCCATCTCAGTTACCACATACAGAGAATGTCTGAGAAAACATACATATCAAAAGCAAGTTTTATTTCACAGCACATCTCAATTTCACAAATTCATCATCTTACTATTGAAAACAGACCAATTACAAGTGACTCAAATACAATGACATTTAAAACTAAATAGTTTACACAAGTTTACATTAACCTAGTGCAGTTGTGCTGAAAGAAAGCAGCACTACATATTATAGCCACAAACCCAAATACTTAAACACAGACAGCTCAAACATTCCAACATTTTTTCTTGAAAAGTTTTAGGGCTTAATTTTGGTTTAAATATTGGCTTTGTTGCAGTAATTCTTTGCTACCACACAGTGGCAGCTTTTATATTACTAAAAAGGGTACATTTATTATAACAAGGCTTTTGAGCCAAATAGGTTATATAAAACCGATTTGGCAGCTAAAATTGAAAACTACACATATATACACACAGTTAAACTTAAATTACTGTATTTGCCAACAGTTTCACTATTGGCCATACAGAATGTTTAGAGGAAAGTACCTAAAGTATATGTTGTAAACCATAGAGCAAATATTTGGGAATCATACCCTTACAGTGCTTAACATGTATTTTATAAGTACCCTTTTGAGACGATTTCAATGGCATAACTTATTTTTAAGAAGACTCAATGCCCAGTAGGTACTGTGCATGTAATTTCATAGTTAGACCAGCCAAACTGAAGTAATAACTTTTAATAATTTTAGGCTGGCTCCTTAGTAAAATGGATAAAGGGACAACCTCATGGGGAAAATAAGTTTAAGGTGCTTATACAAATAGGATTGTTATTGGCTCATTTAAAAACTGAAACACTGTCCCATAAAGAGTATTTGAGCATAGCATAGTTCATACTTTTTGTAGCTTCCGTAATAATACTCATCTGTAGATGATTCCAAAGCTATCGTAGCTATATTGGTAGTACTGTGTCAGGCAAAAAACGATTTTGATGGACAAGATGATAAATATACCTGTTTCATGCTGATCTCCATCCCTGCCTCCCCTAGCAACTGTCAAACTAATTCATTACCTGTAATTGTTATATGGTGCAACATAACCCCAGTAGAAAACAGAAATCTTTAAATGGCTGGGAGCTAGTTAAAAAAACAAAATAGGCAAAGGGACTAGTAGTCTAGTATGACATGTTTGGGAAAAAAAAAGACAAAACTGGGAAGGGATGGTGAGGAGTGCAAGTCCTTTAATTATGTTCAAATATTTAGGCTTGATTGGACCTGGGTTAATTTACCACAATGTCTAATATACCCAATAGCAACCAGTACTTGAGAGGCCTAAATTGTTTGGACTGAAGATTGGCCGGTAACCTGGCCCTGATTTCCAGACAGTACTGGCAACAAGTGTTTTTAAAAAGGTTTTCCCCATAAAGAAACTTGTTTCAGTTCTTGTATATGTCAGCATGCTTTTCAACTGTGTGGAACTCAGCTTACATGTTTATCATGCAAGTTAATTTTTCAAAGACATATTTGATAAAGATTGACCTGAATACTGATCATGTGTTGCATACAAATTCATAAAATACAAGTTTATGACCAGTTGGTATCATCACTGTAGTATATACTGTGTAAGACACATCAACTATTTGAAATTTGCAGCAATTAAAGTCTAACCTATGCCTTTACAAAATTGTGTACACAATTTGATACTATGTGTACAATATTTAATGTAGCCCAAACAGGCAAAACAAGTTTACAGTACTTTAAAGAGCAACTGTCCCTCTCTCTCTTCCAGAGCAAGGTATGTTATTCAAGTTGGTCTTAAGTAAATTCCTTAATCAAAAAAATCCAATTATTTTTGTTCGCTTGGAAAAACCAAAATGAACACCAATTTTCTCAATCACAATATTGCTTAGGAAAAAAGAAAATGTTAATCAGCAAGTAACTACTGTAGGACCAAAGTGTTGCAAATTTTATCCAAACATTTGTTTAGTACTTGAGTTATATGTCATTTTCCTGCCCATGACAGTTACAAGCATTGTACTCAAGTCTTACAAGTGCCTGTTTGGATAAGCAACATGCCAGTTTCAAGAGGAACATCACAGTGGCATGATGCTTGGAAGAACAGAATTCGAGTGAAAAAATACAATTAAAAAACTTCAAATCTTGTTTCATTGGCTTAATTTGATAGCAGAAACTATAACTGCTGACACTTGAGAGAACTGCATGCAAAAAGTAGTCAAAAAGGTACTTTGCTTTTGGTACTTAAAACAATGGCAAAGACCATCCTGAAGTGACAGAAACCGCAAATCACCCTTTCAGCCAATGCACTTCTCAAGTATGACTGCATGATGAGATATTTCCCAACATTTAACATTCTAAAATTTTAACTATCCCTTTATCCATATATTAATGCTTAAATGAGTAATTAAATCATCGATGAACCAATTGTTCAAGATCTGGAAATCCATGTCCCATTGTTATGATAATGCAGTTGTGGAATTCTTTTCTGAATGCAAGGCAAATGCAGGTAAGCATAAAATGCTATTGTATAATTTAAGAATTTATAACTTACGCAAGAAAAAGACTGGTACCAGACCAGTTTCAGGCACATAAAAAAAATGCATTGTGTTCATATAAAAAAATGCAGGAAAAATTTCAAATACCATTTGAAGTATGACATTTTGGAATGAAAGTAATGATGAGTAAGTAAGAAAACAAGATAAAAATCTTTCAAAGGAACAATAGCATAACATCTTTTGAAAGGAAGAATAAACAGCCACAGTGACAACTACATCATGAATTACTTGTGCTTTAGTGTCTGAAGGAAATAATCCTTTCTGTGCCAATAAACCTGTTTTCACCCAACAAATACTCAACTATGCCATTATGAGAACACACATTTTAAGTAACTGAAAGCTGTGACATAATAGGGGCACACAAAAGATTAGTAGGAAGTGGAAGTCATTCAGCAGCAAAGCATTCTGTAAATCTTCCTGCCAACTGGGTAGAACTTGGCTTTGGCTACGACTGCTGCGTGAGACGTCTATAATGAGGTAAAACTTGGTTCTCAGGAAGGTAAAGGGCCAGTTCCAGAGCCACAAGCACTGTAAATTCAAATCCAATTAGATCTCTTCGGTTGAATCGGAATCGTTCTTCTAACTTCTGCAATAAAGAAGAAAGAATAAGATTGTTTTCTCCATTATTTTCTAGCTATGTTAACAGACATCACTTTGCTCAATTGTGGCTGTCGCTTTTTTCCGGGATCAAACAAAACAAAACCAGAAAAAAAACTTAATTGCCTTCATGTCTAAATCTGAAGACATTGGGATATTTCTGTTAATGACTTAAAACATTTCCAAAGCCTGGGAAGAACAACTAGTAAATGCACAAATCATCACCCTCCTTACATCTGTGTTGTAAAGGATAAAGATCTGTTAGTTTAAGTGAGACCACCTTCCTTCCAGTTGCCATCATGGGGAAAATAGCACCAGTCTATATTTATATTTGATCTTTAGCTCTGAATTCTATAATTCTATGTCCTTATATATATGAATTTTAATGTCCTCTCATCTTCCCACAGCAGCGGAGATCAGAAATTACACCCTAGTTAATGTCTGTTGCTAGCAGATACAGGTGGAATTTAGGAAATTTGTAGAAACCATTCAGCATGCTCTGACTAGACAAACCAAAAGCTGGAACTGCCAACAGGCTTGGTACTTATACACTTCATGTTGTATCATGAAAACAGCAGAATTCTGGTTCTACTTACATCAATGAGCTGCTTGACTTCGTTCTTCCTGAGGTCGCTGCTGATCTTTGCTGCAAGGAGCACACAAGCGCCAGCGCACAGTTTGCGGTTCTGTTTGTTTAGCTTGCCTTGTAAGACAAGCTTCTCAAAGTAAACATAAGCCATTGACACGGTAACTGGTTCGAGGTTGCATTCTTCAGAGAGATTCCTCATTTCCCGTTTTAAGCTGTGAGTAAACAAAAACCAAATCATGTTTCTGGTCATGAGGCAGCATGGATCCTAATAGTTTTACAGACTAAGCAGTTTTATAAACAAGTGGGAGATGATTACCTTCCTACAAGTTTAAATGACTGCTAGCCCATCTTTACTCATGTTTTTCTTACCTTCTAATTTTACTCAGCGTAAGTTTGATGTGAGGAAACTTCTCTTTAAATGTTTCATTCATGTCCTTTTTAAGGTCTGAAGGCTTCACGTATTCTATCACGGTGGTCTGAAATAGGAAAGGAAGTTGCCTGTCATTTAAGGCATTTTCATAGTTGAACATTTACATTGCTTCAAAGCCAATTTACCCTCAAACCCCATCTTGGCACCTCCTACTGCCATAACGATTATGGGTACAGCCTTGGGTGTCAAAATGAAATGTCACTGTTTAGTTGTTTTCATGCCAATGCTTGTTAACAGCCAGGTTTATGCAAATAAATATGGACTGTTTTCAAAACCTTAAAATTCTCTATGGAAAGCTGTTTTGGGAGGTTTAATGAAATGAAGATGAAACCTTATAATAAGGTCCTGAAGCAGGGTTTAGAATATAGAATTATGCATGAGTTCTGTGCTGCTTAGGGGGGTTAAGTAACTGAATAAAAAGAGACAATATTGCTGACTAGCTGTTCCCAGACTGCCAAGAGGCACAAGAATTCCACTAATTTTTGTTATTTATAATCAATCTTAGTTTCCTTGAAACAAGTTTCTTAGCATAATTCTAGTTGCTAAGTTATTAATCTGTTTTAAATGGGAACCATTTGTCCAAAATGAATGTCACTTAAACATGTGTGGCCATCAGTCAATAAGCATTTATCGAGTACCTACTATGTGCTAGGAACTGTTCTAAGGACTGAGGATTCAAAAAAAGGAAAAAATAATAAAAAGTCCTTGCTTTCAAGGAGTCCACTGGGGGGAGACAATATGCAAACAACTATGTACAAACAAGATATATGAAGATAAATTGGAGGGGGCAGCTAGGTGGTGCAGTGGATAGAGCTCAGGCCTTGGAGTCAGGAGGACCTGAATTCAAATCTGAAATTAGATACTTGACACTTACTAGATGTGTGACCCTGGGCAAGTCACTTAACCCTGACTGCTTCACCAAAAAGCCAAAAGAAAAAAAAAGATTGAAAAAGGCTGCTTGTAAAAGGTGGGATTTTAGCTGAGAAGCAAGGAAGCCAGAGATGAAGGAAAGAATTCCAGTCACAGTTACAAGCCAGGGAAATGCAAGCAGTGGGGAGATGGAGTTTCATGTTCTCAGAATAACAAAGAGGCCAGTCACTGGGATTGTAGAGCAAGGAATATGTGTGGAGAATACTGAAGGTGAGAAAGGAAAGACTGGAAAAGTAGTTGAGGGCCAGATTATAAAGGGCTTTGAATATCAAACAGGATTAAGTGGGGGAGAGGGGTATGACATGATCAGACCTACATTGAGGAAGATCGATTTGACAGCTGAGTGAAGAATGATCTGGTGTGAGGAGAGACACTTGAGGCTGGGAGATGGACCAGCAGGCTATTTCAATAGTCCGGTATAAGGTCACGGAGGGCCTGTACCAGGGTAGCAGCAGTATCAGAGGAGGGAAGGGAATATATATCAGAGACCTTACATCAATAAAATTGACAGGCCTTAGCAAAAGACTGGATATATGGGATGAGTAAGGATGACACCTATGTTGGAACCTAGGTAACTAGGAAGGTGGTGGCAGCCTCACCAGTAAGAGAGAACCGATACTAGAAGAATTTAACCACTTAGCCTTAATTCTTCGTCCAGTTTTAGAGGATAATGCTACTAATGATTTGTTTTCTTCATATACAGGCACGTTAAAATCCACTGTTGTCAAATCTCTTTTGTAACATGGTTTATTTTCCCACTAATCTTCCTAAGGACAGATACTCAAAGGTTTTACTAATCTGATTCTGTAGCATTGTATGTATACAGTCAGTGTTAAATTAAGCAACTTTTTTTTTTGACAGAATGAACATTCTAGCACCTTGATTGATTACACAATCTGCCACTAAATCAATTCTTTAGTAAATGCTAGACACAGAAAAATACCACTGTTCAATTTTTATACACTTTGTTGTTTTCTTACCATATATGATGCAAAGATAAGAACACGCTTGTGTTTCCCACAGGGCCACTGAGGATCATCAAGGAGATTAGGATTATATTCTATTGAATCACCTGTCTCACTCCCTAGAAGCACAAACAATCGCATCAGACATAGGAATCAGTCAGAAACTGCTTTCAGATAAAAGGTACCCAGCAAATGTTTGGTGTTATTTTTTTTCCCTTTAAATCACTGATTTCAGTTTCAATTTTTTTTAAGTCACCAGCAAGGTGGACAGAGTACTAGCCTTGAAGTGGAACACCCAATTCAAATGCTGCTTTAGATACTTCGTAACTATGTGACCTTGGATAAATCTCAACTTCTTTCGTCTCAGTTTCTCATCTGTAAAATGGGGATGATAATAGCACTTACCTCACAGGTTTAAGATCAAATAAGATAATCTGTAGTGCTCTGTAAGCCTTAAATTGCTATATATAAGTTACTAATGATAATAACAATAATATTAATATGTTTAACTGAGAAAAAAGTTAAAGGTTGTTTATAAGGAACAGAAAAAGATGTTAGATTACTGACCCCTACTTCTACTAAGGATAGGGAAAGCAGAAGTGGGTCTAATAAGGCCATTCATTGTGAATTTCCTCTTCTTCCCTTCTCATCTCACATTACCCAAAGGCCTTTTGCTACTATCTCCTCCTTTACCTTTGTCTCACATGAAAAGGTGGGCCTTCTCCTTGCCAAGGCTAATCTGTGCAAGTGATCCTCCGTCCTATCCTGTCTTCTCCAACAGGTTGCCTCCTCTATCATCCCTATTCTCTCACTTATATTCAATGTCTCCCTGACTACTGGCTGCTTCCCTACTGCTTAAAATATGCCAATGTCTCTCTCATCCTCAAAACCCCGCCATTTGCTCCATCCATGCCCATTAGCTATTGGCCCATATCTTTCCTTTGTGGCTAAACTCCTTGAGAAGGCCATCTACAAAGATGCCTCCACTTCCTTTCCTCTTATTCTCTTCTTAACTTTCTACAGTTTGGTTCCTGATCTCATCATTCAGCCAAAATAGCTCTCTCCATATCTAATAATTTATTAATTGCCAAACCTCATAGTCTCTTCTCAATCTTCATCCTTTTTGACCTCTCTACAGTCTTTAACGCTATCAATCATCGGCTTCTCCTTGCTACTATATTCTCTCTAGGTATTCATGACATTATTCTCTCTTGCTTCTCATACCATCAATCTGACCACCCTTTAGGCTTCTTTACTAAATCTTCTTCCAAGGAATACTTGCTAGCCATGGGTATTCATAGGGCTCTGTCCTGGGCCCTCTTCTCTTTTCCTTTTGAATGACTGACTTATACTATAGAGTGAAGAATTTAATTTAGATATTATGTTAAATGGAAAAATTTCCTGGGTGGGAAGAAAGCTGTAAAATTTCTTTCCTTAGATCTTTCATAGAAAACTAGAGCTTCATCTCTCTGAAATGGGATAAATGTGTTCCCAGCAAATGGACATAAATGTGCGTGCATGTTCATACATCTCAAAAATGCCAGCATACCCATCATTGGCATTTCTTTGGGTTTATATACTGTCATAGTGAGGAACAAGGGCATAGTCCATCGTGGAAATTCTCCTAGTCATATGCTTAAGGTAGAAGGTCAAGTGTGCATGAATTTGACTGAATGGTTGGGAGTGGTAGAGAAAAAAAGATAAATGTAAATTGTGAGTCAACTACAACATTTAGATAGGACACATGGATGGAAATTATTTTTCTAACTAAAACTGAATTTGCCTATTTCTTCCCTGTTAAGTGAAAATGGCAGGAAACAGTGTTTCTACTAATGAAACTCTCAGACATTTGTTACAATAAATGCTGCACTTAGGATAATTAGTGAAAATGTGGTGAGAATCAGTAAATGAACATACATGTACAATATATCCACATTCACTTTTGGGGTATTTTTATTGGTTTTCAGTTTTGTTTTTGCTTGTTCAGTTTTTCTTTTTGTTCTTCATATATGTATTGATGGAAGACAAATTTGGTCAAAAATAAGTATTAATAGTACCATACAACTATAAAGGTAATATTATTATGTCACTGAAGTTACTCAGTGAAGCAGTACTCTTGACAAATGGTTAATTTTTAAAGCTGGATTTCCTTTTGTGAGATCTGAACCAATTTAGTCCTTAACTGAAACACTAAAAACAACACAGGCAACATAATAATTAATGTGTACCTGCAAGTCTACTAAACAATTCTAAGATGATTTTCCCACATTTAATTTTTGAAATTTATTCTTGGCTCCCTTTAACTTCTGTTAAGCCTTTATCAATCTGCTTTCTCCATTTCCTCCAGTATTTATCTTTCTGGGTATGTATCTCAGCATATTAATGCTGGTCTTAAGTTGGCTTAATTTCAGCTACTGGTCACGTCATTGTTGCTGGCATGCTAAGTCTTTGTTCAAAATAAGCTTATTAGATTCGCTTTACTTTTTCAGTCTCCCCCATCCCCAATCCATCCTTCACACAGCTGCCAAAGTAATATTCTGAAAGCACAGATCTGACCACATCATGTTCAAGAGGCTCCAGGGTACTCTTGTAGCTTCTAGGATCACACATAAGCTCTTCTGTTTTCCATTTAAACTCCTTCACAATGTCGCCCCAGCCTGCCTTTTCATATTCTTACATATTTCCTTCCTTCTTCCACTCAAGGATCTGGTTAAATGGGCTTTTCTTGCCATCCTTCAAACATGACCCTCTGTCTCCCTCCTTGGTACTTTGGACCAGACTGCTCACTTCTCCTTTAGAACTCTTGCTTCTTTCAAAGCTCAACTCAAGTGCCACTGTGAGACTTTTCCTTATCCTCCCAACTACTAGTTTCTCCCTGTCAGAAATTCCAGTGTATTTACTGTGTATATATTTTGTATCAATTTGAGTGTGTACATGTTTCTCCTGATAGAATGTAAGCTCCTTGAGGGCAAAGATTGCTTATTTTTGTTTTTATTGTCAGTTCTGGACACACAGGTTCTTAAATAAGTCCTTGTACATTGGTTAATGAACTGAAAGAAAACCTTATGATATAAAACTTCCTACCTAATTCTGTGCCTGATGGCACAGATTTAGCTGTTGCAGATTTGTATCTTGACCCAGGCAGAGTCCGTGGAACGTTAGATCGAGGCTGAGATGCTGCAGCGTGATTATCACTCTTATGTGTGACAAGGGCATTTGTAGGATACAAAAATTTTGCATAAGATACTACCTGAAAAACAAGTTCACGTTCAGTATTACTCTTCCTCACTTGACTGAGTTAGACCAAAAAATAAACAGCGCTCCCCCACCCTCCAACCCAAGATTCAGGAGGCTTTTCTTGATGTTGAATGTAATGTTGATACAGAAAGCAAAAATGAACCCATTCCCAACTGCTTACTCAGGATGAGAGGAAAAAATCATATTCATAGGCTCTCTTTTCAACTTTAATTTTATTTCCTTTTACTCACATCAGTAGTCCAGTTTGACCCTACTGAGCTCCTATGAACAGAAATTAATGTCTATGTCTGGATTAGTTCCACAAGGAATTTTACCACTGAAAAACCAGCATCTGAATAAAGTCCATTTATATATGATCCAAATGAATATTTTGTGTATTTTACCACTGTTTTGATAATCTGTAGTATTCAATCCTGCCCACTGTTCTACCATTTCAACATTTATGACTTCAAATGTTTCCTATGAAGACTTCATATAATATAATGAATTGAAAAGGATTAGTGCTATGTGATATGAGATTTAAGACACATTCCTCCAAATAAGAGATCTGCTTATATATTTTTGTTTGTGTTAAAGTAGTAGCTTAATATTTAGCTTCTTTAGAAAAATAAAATCAGAAGTGCAAATGGCAATATAATACATAAGTCTATCTTCCATAAGTTTGTATAAGCTTCTCTCCTATTTATATCTTTCAATTAATTATAAACATTTATATACCCAAAGTTAAAATTTTTAAATAAAAGTTTAAATGTTTAGCTCTTTCAGTATTTTTAAAAATTCTGACTTCAAAAATACTATAGACAATAATTAGCATTAGTTGCTCTGAAAATATGAAGACTATTCTCTTACCTTTCCATCAGCACCAAGCTCAACTCCTTCCAATACAAAGACCATCTCAGAAGACACTGAAACCCCACCAGATGGATGCCTCTGTTTCTGGCTTTCTACCTTCATGTCACTGTAAAAGTATTTAGATCAAAGATGGTATATTCTAGGATGATGAAGTTCCTTCCTTTTATAGTAAATGAACTACTGAGGTGGGGGAGGGGGACTGAGAAAGGAGAAAAGAGGAGAAAGGAGTGGCTAGATTTTTTTAAACATCAATACTGATGAAGATGTTTAGATCATTTTTTTTCCTCTTTCTCCATGAAAAATCAGTTCTGGACATCTATATCAATAAGCCACTGAAAATACAAAGGAATAGAATCTGAATGTTCATACGAATAAAACTGGGTTAAGACTATTTAAAAGATAAATAGCATTAAGAGATATTAGGAAATTCCCTAACATTGTATTGTAACATTCCTTTTCATGATGGCTACCAATCTGCTACATAATACCATTTTCTATAAATCAAAATAAAATTTGTATTGGCCAATAAATTTAGTGAGCACCACTACCTACCTCTGTTTAAAGGAATGTGCACATTTCACAGGCAAATTTGTAGGTAAAATCAAATTGTAGCAATACACAGCCAGTAAGCTTTAGAAACTGCCGGAGTAATTGGTGTTTTCCCACACTAGGGGAAGAATGGTTTTCTATTATTGACTATTTTTATAGTATGTTTGCACACAATACTATTTCTACTGCTAAACATCCGTTTCCTTCCACAAATTATGTACAGGACAATCAAGTGGACAGGATGTGGAGAACACAATTGTATTCCATGTAAAGTGAAGGAACAATAAAGGCAATTTATAAATAAACAGGTTCCCAAAAGAAATATTTTTTTTTTAAAAAAGCAGCAACACAAAATCACCTCAAAATGCTAAAAGAACATGAATAATTTTAATTAACAGGAAGTTGAATTAGATCAAACTTTTACTGAGTTCTGAATGCTTTCTTCTGTACTCTTTAGGGGACAATTCTCCATTAACTGTAAGAGGTCTGAGTTTAAGAGGGTGAGCTTTGTTGTTCTATTCTTAACAAACACACACTTCCCCTCTGGGTTGTGTTGTCCTGGACAGCTTTTAAATCGTATCACATATACCACACCTTGTACAATGCTAATGCTCTTGTTATCAAACTTATGGAAGAATACACGGTGCTCATTATGCAGATGTTTTTGTTGTTCAATTGTGGCCCACTCTTTGTGACCTCATTTGGTGATTTTTAGGCAAAGATACTGGAGTGGTCTGCTCTTTCCTTCTCCAGCTCATTTTACAGATGAGGAAATAGAGGCCAATGGGGTTGAATGACTTGCCCAAGGTCACACAGCTAGTAAGTGTCTGAGGCCAGATTTGAACACAGGAAGATGAGTCTTTCTGACTCCAGGCCCTTTGCTCTATCCACCATACCACCTAGCTGCCCCAACGTGCAGGTGTAGAGGTAAGCAAATTATAAATTACACACTATGTCTACTGTGAAACTTGTCAGATCTATACAATTAAAATCATTACTTACCTGATCCGAATGCTTTCTCCATAAGGCAAAATAGAAAACGCTGCACACAAGGACCTTTTAGCACAAATCAGAACTATCCTGAAATGCAATGGGGAAAACAAATGATATAGGAAAGGTCCACAAAATTAGAACCATAAGCTAAGCATACTCATAAATATTGTAAGCAATTCAAATTACATGTTGGTTTCAATTCATCTCTACAAATGTATTAATAATAGCTGATGATTATACAGTGCTTTAATGTTTATAAAAAACTTAATACATTATCTCCTTTGGTTCTCATAGTTAACTATTGAAGCTAGAAGAGATTACATGTGCCCAAGATGACATAGTTAATAAGTATCAGAAGTAGAATTTGAATTTAGGCTTCTTAACTCCAATGTTCTTTCTATTATACCATGCTTCCTCTCAATTACATATTATGTGCTTAGGCTTTGGCTTAAATATTTTCTTTTACCTAAAAAAGCAAGCACATATTTCATTCTTAAAAATTCAGAAGATGGAAAACTTTCTAAGTTATTCCCTCATTTAGATACTTAAGTCCAGTGAACAAGAAAAGGTTAATGTCACTGATAAAACTGTGGGCCACCTCAAGCATAGAGTCTGAAGCTGCTGTTTCCTCCGAGTAGTGATTTTCTTTTGGTTATTAAAGGCTTAAGACCAATAGGTGGGGATTTGATCAACTAGTGCTAGTATCTCCCTTTCTCCACCCACACCAAATCTCATTATAATGGTGATAATTACTGTCAATAGCTAACCCTCTGAGCTGATCGTGGATGACTGAATTATACACACTGCAACATTTCTGGCAGATTAACAAGAGGGCTCAGGAAAGAGTCTCCATGTTCATATTGAACAGATGGCTGGATAGGGTTATTCCTCACTTTGGCCATCTCTATAGCTTCACCAGCAACCTTCCTGTCCTGGGGTCTTGCTCTTTAGATGGGTGACTGTCTCTATTGGTGATGCAGTGACTGGTGACTCCTAATTTGAGGAAAAACTCCAGCCATGATTAATTTACTCCCCAACTCTGACCATCATGACCTCCTCCATAACCTCAGCAGCAGTCTTCTTCTTCTTCCTCAACTATCCTTTCCTCTCCCCTCCCCATTCTGGAAACAAGACCAAATTAACTCTGCCAACCTATTCCTCTAAGGTCCCACTCCCCTTTTTGTGTGGCCTCCATCCTTGGAATTTAAGATCCTTCAGTTGTGAGACTGTCTCTGCTTTTTGTATGTGTATCCCCACAGAAGGGCTTAAAAATGCTTTCCCACTCATTTTTGGTTATTTGCTCATGAAAAGTTATTTACTGCCTAAAGCAAAAAGCAAGGCATTTGATAGGCCAATGATCCAATTAATGAGGTAAAGCCTTAATATTAAGAGTCACAAGACCTTAAAGTTAAAATTTTCTTCCTGTGATCCAAGTTTTTAATACTCCTCCTTCCTGTCCTCACCGTTACTGAAACTGAAGATGGCATATTACATATCGACCAGTAATATTGTGGTCATCCATTCCCTGGGCCTTAGTTTCTTCATCATTAATTTGAGAGGTTTAGATTTTATGACTCTTAAGGTCTCTTCTAGTTCTGAATCTATGATCCTAAAAGATTAGGCAAGTGTGAACCAGAACTACTTCTTTTTTTTTGGGCGAGGCAATGGGGTAAAGTGACTTGCCCAGGATCACACAGCTACTAAGTGTTATGTGTCTGAGGCCAGATTTGAACTCAGGTTCTCCTGACTTCAGGGCCAGTGCTCTATCCACTGCACCACTTAGCTGCCCCTAGAACTTCATTCTTCCTAGTGGAAAACAAAATTATAAGAATAAGCCCTTCTCCAAATGATAAATGGTCTAAAGATTATGAAAAAGCAGTTTTCAAGTTCCCAAGCTACCTATAGTGATATTTAAAAATGTTCCAAATTACTAATTATTAGAAAAACACAAGTTATAAAAGCAACTCTGAGGTTTGACCTCAAACCCATCAGATTGGCAAAACAGACAAAAAAAGAAAATGACATATTGGAGGGGCTGTGGGAAAACTCAAAATCCATGTACTGCTCGAACTATGAACTGGTTTAAACTATTCTATAAAACAACTTGGAATTATGTCCCCTCCAAATTATTGCTCTTTGACTCAGTGATATCACTATCACAACTAGATGCCAAAGATATCAAAGAAAGAAGAAAAGACCCATATGTACAAATATATTGCTAGCAGCTCTTTTTGTGGTGGCAAAGAACTAGAAACTACCAAGTTTCCCATCAATTGGGTAATAACTTAACAAATTATGGTACATGAAAGCAATGAAATACTATTTTGCTATATGAAATGAAGAAAGAGTTGGTTTTAGAGAGACCTGGGAAAACTTGTGTGGAATGATGCACAGTGAAAAGAACCAGGAAAATGATTTATATTATAACATCAGTATTGTAAAAATGAATAGTTCTGAAAGACTTCTGAATTCTGATGAATGAAATAACCAACTACATTTCTAGAAGACTGATGAATGCTACTCAATTGATAGATGATGGATTAATGTGCAGAATGAGAAATGCATTTTGGGATATGGCCAGTTTGTTTTGTTTGATTTTTTATATCTATCTCTATCTATTTATCTATCTATCTATCTATGAGAGATACAAGGGCTCTTCCTTTTTCTTTAAGCATGTGGGAGAAAGTGGGATGGAGGAAAAAATGTAGGTTAACTGAAAAGATATTTTAAAAAATCCAACTTGGTGCATGTCACCTTTATAATATGAAGTATATCACAAATAATTCATAGTAGGTCAAAAGAGCAAGAATTAATTTATCAGGGAAACTTAAGTAAAATTAATTTCATCTTTCCTTCTATCATAAATCCTAATTCCTAATTGCCAATTAAAACTGAGCCAGCATTTCTTTTTGAAGGTCTATTGATGCCTTTTATTTTTATATCAATCTTGAAAAAATATATCTTACCCACTGCCCTCTCTTTGTAACAAATATTAAAAAAGAAAAACTAACACATTGCTTCTGACAGTATATGCAACATTTGACACAAATAATCTCCTCTCAGGCCTAAAAGTTATGCATTCTAAAATACCTATTTTTTATTGCTAGCCTATACTCTCTATCCTAATTTTAACTTCTCCTTTAAATGTTTACTAGAATACTGCCATCATATTTTCTAGATTATCACCAAAAATTCCAAGGATGACTTGTAAATCTTACATGTTTTAAAATGAGCACTTCCATGTGTGTATATATGTATACATACACGTATATATTAGTAATAATATGGAGAAGAAAGGAAAGAAAAGTTGACCTAGTAAGGAAAAAGAAGAATGCTTATTTCTAAATATATTTTTTTTCTTTCTTTCGGGGGAGGGGGTGAGGCAATCGGGGTTAAGTGACTTGCCCAGGGTCACACAGCTAGTAAGTGTCCAGTGTCTGGTCTGAGGCAGGATTTGAACACAGGTCCTCCTGACTCCAGGTCTGGTGCTCTCTCCACTGCGCCACCTAACTGCCCCTAAATAGTTATATTTTTTAAAGATACAACCAAACTGCATCTGTTCAATCTGCATAGGACTGATTCACTTCACATGAAGCCTTCCTTTCCTGATGCCTTAAGCTGATATGATCTTTCTTCTGGAATTACCTTCTATATATTTTGTACCAACTTATAAAAACAGCTAGTGTTTATATATTGCTTTAAGTTTACAAGGCACTTTACATATGTTATCTCATTTGATTCTCGTAACAACCCAATGAGATGGGTGCTAATTATTACCCAGTTTTTTCTGTTTTCTTGATGTATTTTGTTTTCATATTACAAACATTTATAGATTACTCCCACTTTGTGAGAAGTGTCTTATGATGGAGTAAAACAGGTAAAATCACTAATACAGTAACCTTATTGAAAGTTCATGCAATATTTCACATCTGTAGTTACCTTCTAACCTACCCCAGTTGTGGTTTGGTCATTTTTCAGTTGTGTCCAACTCTTTGTGGCCCCATTTGGGGTTTCCTAGGCAAAGATACTGGAGTGATTTGTCATCTTCTTCTCCAGCTCATTTTACAGATGAAGAGCTGAGGCAAACAGGGTTAAGTGACTTGCCCAGGATCACGCAGCTAGGAAGTGTCGGAGGGCAGATTTGGACTCAGGAAGATGAGTCTTCCTGACTCTAGGCTTGGCACTCCATCCACTCTGCTACCTAACTACCTGGTAACACCCTCCCTGCCCCTCCCTTCCCCCTGCTACTTCTCTATTTTAAGAAAATGTGCAAAAATCTATTTTTTCACTCTCCCATACTCACATGCCATCAAAAAAAGGAAAAAAAAGCAAATTTCTTATAACATATCTATAGTCAAGCAAAACAAATTTCCCCAGTAGTTGTACACACACACACAAAATATGTTTTATTCTGTAACCTAAATCCATCACCCCTTTGTAATGGCTAGCATATTTCATCATCTGTCCTCTGCAATCATGAATGGTCACTGTATTGATCATAGTTTACAGCTTTCAAAGTTCTCTGCTTTTACAATGTTGTATAAAATGTTCTATTGGATCTGCTTGTTTCATTCCTAATTAGTTTATAAAAGTGCTCAGAAAGATTCATTTTTATAATATTGATCTTTTAGTATAAATTGTTCTGTTTCTGCTCATTTCACTCTGCATCACAACACAATAATATCTCATCATCTTTATATATTGCAACTTATTCTGCCATTTCTTAATTGTTGGACATCCTCTTAGTTTTCATTTTTTTAAACGACCACAAAGAGAGCTGCTACAAATATATTTGCACACATCAGACCTTTTCCTCTTTCTTTATCTCTTTTGGGTATATGTCTAGCGCTGGAATAGCTTTGGGAAAATATGCTCTTTAGTAACTTGGCTTGTATAATTACAAAGTATTTTCCAGAATGGTTGTACCTACTGATAGGTCCACCAACAGTGCATCAAGATCCCTGTTTTCCCACAGCCCTTCCCATGTTTATCATTGTCCTTTTTGGGTCATCTTTGCCACTATGATGGGTGTGAGTTCCTAATTATAGATGAGGAAACTGAGGGGCAGAGAAGTTAAATGACTTGCCCATATTTGAACAGCTATTAAGTGTCTGAGGCAGGATTAGAACTCAGATCTTTCTGATTTTAAGTACAACACTGCCCACTGTGCTACCTAGATGGATATATGTTGTTTTCCCTGATGGAATGAGTTTCTTGAGGGCAGGGATGGTTTCATTGGTGTCTTTGTGTCCATAGGGCCTAGCACAGTGCCTGGAACATAATTAGTGTTTGTTGATTAAGCAAGTGAATAATTCACTTAGGCATAGTGATGGCTAGGTGTCAGGGACAGTAAGAAGGACAGTTTGGCTGGACCACACAATGCATGTATGGAAGTAGTGTGTAATAAGCTTAGTAAAGGAGGTTAAGATGACAGCGAGGTGTCCCAGTGGATGAAATGCCGGGCCTGAAGTCAGGAAGACCTGAGTTAAAATCCTGCCTCAGACACTTACTAGCTATATGGGCAAGTCACTTAAACCCTGTTTGCCTCAGTTTCCTTCATCTGGAAAATGAGCTAGAGAAGGAAATAGCAAATCACTTTGGGATCTTTGCCAAGAAAACCCCAAATAGGATCATGAAGAGTTGGACACAACTGAACAACAATAAAAAAAAAAAGAGGTTAAAACCAGGCTATTTAAGTCTTTAAATTCCAAACAGGTGCTTGTATATAGATCCTACACGTAATAGGAAGTGCTTCTTAAGGAGGGGAATTACAGTCAGAACTATATTTTAGGGATGTCACTGGAAGATATGAGTTTCAAGTCAACTGGGTAATTTCTAAAGTTCTAAGATTCTACTGCAAATGAAGCCTCCCCCCCAAAACCACACATTTAATAATTTGAAAATCTTCATATATTAACCTGCTCTATTGGTCTTATGATTTTAAGTAGACTTATGGAGATAGGTATTTCACCTGAAAATATACTGTAGAAGAAACACTCAAACCATGTAAAGAACATTATGTTTCTATATTAAAGTAATAAAAAATCAAAGGTCACCTGCTATTTTTTGTGTCATACTGTCTCATGTTCTTAATAAAATGAGTCTTCTTCAAGCCTTTGTGTCTTGGTGATCCAGATATGTGTTTGGTCCTGCAATTGGAAAGGAAAAAAATAAATAAATTCCTCCCCACCCCCTAGACTCTTCAATAGGGATTGTATGATCAGATAGCAGCACCAGCATGCAGGACCTCCGGCACTTTTCTCGGACAAGGGTAGCAGGGGGAAAAGGAGTGCATGCAACAAGATTAATGCTGCTTTGAAAGAGTACCTTTGTACAGTGGCATATTCCACTATGTCTTCTAAAAATTCTAGAGAACAGCGCTGGGAGATAAAACGCCTTCTGCAAAAATGTACACCAACACGAAGAGTGAACAATATTAATTGGAAGTTGTAGTGAATAGAAACTAAAAAAAGTCTGTGAAGGATCCCTTAAAATATTTATCAAAAAAGTAAAAACAAAAAAAATAATCCTCTCAATAGTCATTCTTTAAAATTTCAGGAAAAAAGACAGACTCATTAGTATGCAAAATTCAGCTTAAAAGAATGGGTCAAGAAGATTTTTATTATCTATTTTAATTAGAAGACCTTATACTTAAATGGGATCTATGAACTCACCAATGTGGGTAAATCCCTCCATTAGTCCCAAACAACCCATCCATACCTTTTCATTTTTGGGTACCTTACCCATGTTTTTTCCTACAGATCCTCCAGAGGTCTTCCTCTCTAACATTACATTTCTTCCCCTCCAATCCTACCTTCCATACCCTCTTTGGTACTAGAGTACTTTCTCAAGATCTTTTTACCTTTCACAGTACAATGGAAACACTCTAGTGGTCTATTTGTTACCATTTGCTCTTGTTACATGGCTGGCCCACTTCCTTTTCAAATCACAAATTTATTTCTTCAATGATATATTACTATAGGGTATATATTATATATCATTATATATTATAAATAATATATTATATAAAATATCAATTATATATATACTAGTTCTTGCAGACTGTGAAACAATTGATGCTTCTAGAAAAACAGATCTTTTAAGAAATGCATTAAAAAAATCTGAAAAAGTTGCTCTTCTGTCTTTGAGGACTGAGATTTCTGGATGGTAATATCAATAATCCACATGAAAAGCAAATTAGTGTGCTAG
Organism: Phascolarctos cinereus; assembly: GCF_003287225.1. Classification (NCBI taxonomy): domain Eukaryota; kingdom Metazoa; phylum Chordata; class Mammalia; order Diprotodontia; family Phascolarctidae; genus Phascolarctos; species Phascolarctos cinereus. Next base: position 247,888,262 of record NW_027555625.1, read on the forward strand.
AATCTCATCCTTACTAATACTTAATATTTACTTAGCATAGTGTAAGTTACAGTTATTTTGTATAATTTCTGGGAGAAAACTGGTTTAAGATGAAAATCCCATATCTCTACTTTCCTAAACATTATTGCTTCCATTTTAAGGAATTATTGTATAGAAATAAATATATTTCAAATATATCTATCTTTTTGGAACATACAATGGCAAGTGAGACATATATGTATATATGTACATGTATGTATACGTGAACACATATATATAAATGATTCTGCCTAGAAGATGCATGAAAGATAATTTCTAACTTCAAGGCAGTGTCAGGAAAGGTTTCACAGAGGAGGTGGCATTTCAGCTAGGTCTTGAAGTACTGGTTCAATTTCAATGGCTGGAAATGGCAGGGAGGACTGGTGGAATGGTGGAAAGACATCATAGGATGCTAGAGGGTAGAATAATTGGTGAACGGTACTGTAAAACAACGTTAGAAAGAGAGCAATTAAAAAAACCCCTTCCATTTTATTAACATTTTCTTTTCTACATAAACAATTTATGGCAATTTCTGTGGAACACGTAAACAACAACAACAACAAAATTAGGGAATACTAGCAGGGACATTTGTTCCCCCAAACATAAGATTTATTGGGAAGATGAGAAGAGAACTAATTTTACACAAAAACAAATATCCTATGCTAAAAACGAGGCAAGTACTTTTAAACTTTAATATATTTAATATATTGTGTGATTAAAAAAATTTATTCTATATCTCATTATGTCAGTGACCTCCCAAAAGGAGTACACATGATCCACTGAGTGTGGGAATAAAATACTCTTATATTTTATTTCTACTTATTATCTAAAAAATAAGTTAGACAGTAAGTTTTACATATAGTGTAGTATTTGAGGCCTCCTTTAAGAAAGTATGGAGGGGCAGCTATGTGGTGCCATGGATAGAGCACCAGCCCTGGAGTCAGGAGAACCTGAGTTCAAATACGACCTCTGACACTTGACAATTACTGGCTGTGTGACCCTGGGAAGTCACTTAACCCCACTGCCTAGCAAAGAACAACAACAACAACAAAAGTATGGGAATTCACCAAGCACAGAAGAGATGAGAGAGTGGGACTTTGTTCACTTTCACTCTTACCTCATACTTTAAGGGGTTTTTTTTATAATGTACACAATATATTGGCACAGTAGTACATGTGTGTAACAAATAAATGTATTTTTATTTTAAAAAAAATCTTTTTTACGTATAAGTGTGTGATTCAAAAAATTTAGAGACTGTGATATTATCATGGCCTTAATAAAACCACATGACTGACCTATGTTTTCCACAAGTGAACTGTTTTAAAGAAATGACATCAATGAAAAAATTGGTTCACTGAAAACCAAGATCCAGAATTACACATAAACTGTGTGCCTGATTAAATATATCAATATATCATCCAGTTTTAATTAAACTAACTCTCATAAAACGGACAAGTGTGTTAAAAAGATTCCTGTAAAGAAACTGTGGACTGATAATACCAATAATGAACACAAGTGAATGATAAGAAAATGGGAGAGCTAACACTTTTAGTCCTAAGGGGATCTGTCAGCCATATTACAAGTAAAACAATGACAATCTAATCATATCTAACAAGAAGGAGCACCCCCAAATTTAAAAAAAGTTATCAAGAAGACTGAAAAATGGATTACATCCTCTACTGTTAATGATTAACCCCTGCCCTAAGTGTATGATGTGCCTTCTGATATTAGCTAATAATAGCATAAAACCATTGTGACTAGCAAGACTCTTAAGAACTAGGCTTTTGTTGTCAAAAACGTGTCAAATCTAAAAGTCTCATATTTGCACACTTTAAAAACAATTTTCTAACTTGATTAAAAATATTCCAAATGAAGAATTTCAGTGAATTTTTGCTTGATATCAGGAAAGATGGAAATTTACCAACTGAATGTCCACAAAGACTTGTGGATAATTTCTGGATAGGATGAAAAAATAAGTACCATGATTTACAGTAAGCAGGGCCAATGATGTACTTTTTCTACTTGTAACTACATACATTGGTGAGGTATCTTTTTCACAAAAACTATGGCAATAAACTGAACTTAGTACATGAACTTAGCTGTGTTGCAAAATGTTAAAGATTTTTAAAAAATAAATGTTCAATAACCTGGCTTACTAAAAACTGAATATTTAGTGATAAAAAGTTTGTGTACCATTTAAATTTATTTCACTCTTATCTCGTACTTTAAGGGTTTTTTTTTGGTTTGGCTTTATAATGTACACAATATATTGGCAGAATAGTACATATATATAACAAATAAATGTATTTTTTTTATTAAAATTTTTTTTGCTCATAGGTGTGTATGATCCAAAAAATTTGGAGACTGATATATGTGATATTATCATGACCTAATAAAACTCACATGACTGGCCTATGCTTTCCACAAATGAAGTATTTTAAAGAAATGACATCAATGAAAAATTGGTTCACTGAAAACCAAGATCCAGAATTTCACATTCTAGTCTATGCCACTGATAATGCTATTCCTTATGCAATAGCAATTTGGTGCATAAGAAGTCAATACTACATTCTCTCAGATTTGGGGAAATTTTCAGTAACTTTATGTGAGCAAAATTATCTATAGTTCAATTTCTGCTCAAGTGATTGTTAATTTTTCTCAAGGCACTGGAAGCACATTTTGTTAGCTTAGGCAAAGTTCACTGTTCATAATGTGCTAATTAATATATTAAGTCAGGAGCTAAGATTTTATTCTGGAGCACAACATTCTTACTATCCTATTTGTGCAAGGGACTCAATTAGATTTATGTTTGACTACTACAAGATGAATGTGTCAGAACCTGGGCTTATGTAAAGTGTGTTGTAAACCTTGGTGTTATATGTCACCTATTATACTTTTATTAAGTGAAGCTATGAAAGAAAGGCAAAAATGACTCTAAAACAGAATTCAGAAATATTATGAAATATTTCATCAGGGGTCTGTGCTGAGCAATGATAATATTAACAGCTAGTATTTACATAGCGCTTTAAGGTTTGCAAAACACTTTCCAAAATTATTATCTTATTTTATTCTCCTAATGCCAGGAAGAGGGTGCTATTATCTTTACTTTACAAATGCAGCAAACAAAATTAAGTGACTTCCCTTGGATCCCATAGTCAGAAATGTCTGAGATCACATTTGAACTCAGATCTTACAGACTCCAGGTCCAGCATTCTACCCACTGCCTAACACTTTGCAATGTGAGAGATAAAAAGGATGAGGCAATGGTGGGAAGATGGATCAAAAATCCAAATATAATTTCATTTTATTCTCAAGTATGCAGGTATTACATAGTAGGCAAAAACCTGTTACCTTATGATGAATTAAGAGAAAGCATAATGTGCAGAATGAGGGAAGTGATGATGAGGTCATATTCCTTATGAACTCTGCTCTAGTCAGACTATGCCTGGAATATAATGATATTGATGATAATAAAAATAAATACTTCCATTTATACTGCACTGTAAGGTTTGGAAAGTGTTTTACAAATATTATCAGATTTTTTCCTCACAATAACCTTGGGAGGTAGATGCTATTATTACCTTCATTTAACAGATGAGGAAACTGAGAAAGACAGATGTTAACTGATTTACCTATGGTTATCTAGCTAATAACTGTTTGAGGCAGGATTTGAAACTCAGGTTTTATTGAGTCTAGGTCCAAGCACTCTAAACTGCTGCACTGCCAGCTGCCTAAGTAGAATTATGGTGTCCAATTCTAGGCAACATGGGGCAAATCTAGGGAAGTGCGGTCAGGATGGTGATGTCTCTGTATCTGAGGATCAGATGAAGAAAACAGAAAGGCTGAAAAAGCCTGAACAAGAGGAGATTTGGCTGTCTAGGTACTTAAAGATCTGTCTTATGGAAGAAGGACCAGATTTGTTCTGTCTGTCCTCAGAGGGCAGAACTAGAACAAAGTTGTAACTAGCAGACAACTCTGCAAAGTGTGTTCTCCAGGAAACTGTGAACAAGTTCAGTTGGGGGCAAAGGAGAGGATGGAGGAGAAACCTTGAGATACAAGGCTTTGGCAGGACACAGTGAGGCTGCTGCTTGGCAAATATCCACAGGGTGGAGTGGAAAAGCATCAGTAACTTCCTATGTTAACTAATTATTCTTGATAATTAGGTGTCAAGGAATTCTATCAACACCCTCTAAATCTTAGAGCCTGCCCTTTCTCATTATGACTCTTGAATAGAAAAAAAATGATAAAAGCTGTAGTGAGGGAGATTTAGATATGGAGACAGATTTAGATGTGATGTACAGAACTATTTCCTAAAAAATTAGACTATTCTTTTGTGGATAGTAGAGTTTCCCCTTCCTGGAGGTCTTTAACTGGAATCTGGAAGATTACTCATCAGGGACAGTGCAGAAGGATTACTGTTTAAGCGCAGGTCAGATTACATGGCCTTTGGCCTCTTCCAAATGTGAAATTCTGTCATCGGGCTAGAATATTTTATGAAAATGAGAAGTGATTTAAAAATTACATAGAAATGACACCCTAAAGCCTAGAATGATAAAAATGCACATCTTTCCAGTAAGTAATAATAATAATGATAGCTGACATTTATATAGCACTTCAAGGTTTACAAAACACTCTATACTTACATTATTTAAATTGTGGAGAATATTCTTAACCAAATAGTTTCTATTAATTATTCTGTTAATACAGACACATGATATAACTGAAACTCAAGTTATTTATAGATTCAATAATCCCTCAAAGCTCAGACTTGGAAACTCAAATTGCAATGTGTTGAAAGTCACAGGATAAAGTCAGTCACCAGGTCAACTAAAATGAGGACAAAGACACTAGGCTTCTTTACCACAAAGTATATTGACTGAAGTCAGGCATTGGTCCCATCTACTTAGAGACAAGAGAATGAACAGTCAAGTAATTTGAGTTCAATAGTTAGAGCAATCTACTGCATACCAGAATACTGAGTGCTCCCAAAGTCTTAGCACAGTTAGAAGCTTTAATAGTGTACAACTACACTAAGACTTTTGGAGCATAGGGGGAAAAAACCTTTTAAGTTATATAAACAAAAACACAAATATATAAAGAAGTATACCCTTTAATGCTAGCCTCAGAAGAATGTTGTGAGGGTTACTACTTATAGGGGCAAAGAAAATTGTAAAATATTTTGAACGCAGATGCTTTATATCATTGTTCTTGAAAGGTTCCAGAAGTATTTAATGCATTACTTGAACCACTTATTTTGGGGACACACATGCATAAGAAACAAAGTGGGATTCTGGCCAGTAGCTGACAGATAGGGTTATGTTTTCAAACCTGAGAGGATGAGGCAATTTCAAGCCCTTTCCTTCTCCATACACAAGGCAAATTTATTCTTGGCAGTCTATAGAGTGACCCCATATCACAAGTGTATCACAGACATATTTTGTTTAACTCAATCATAGCTCTAAGCATAGATTTAAGTTGGAAGGGATCTCAGAGACGATTTAGTCTTTAGCGCACCTGAACAATAATCTTCCATATCACTTACTTATGACCATCCAGTCTCTGCTTGAACACCTCCAGTGAGGTGGAAACTCTAACGTCCAGAAATAGTCCATTCTACTTTTAGACAGCTCAGACTGTGAGAAGGGTTTTCTTACAAGCTAAAATCTGCCAACGCAAACTGAATTGTAGACTCCTAATTTTTCTCTTTGGAAATAAGAACAAGTTTAATAGTTCTTATAAGTGACAACCCTTCAAATACTTGAAGACACCTACCATGTTTTCTCTAAATCTTTTTTCTTAACTAAACACCCCTAGCTTTTTCAATTAAGATGCACCAGAGTATAACTATAACTGAATAATTACTGGATATGCACTAGTCTTTTTGATAACATGGAAACAGATGGAGACTACTACACAGGAGAACCCACTGTTTAAACGACTTAAGTTACAGTTCCCAAACTTTATTCTCCACATCCTTCTGATATCCCTCATAAATCATTTTAAATGATAATAGTAATAATTATTTTTAAGAGAGAACATACAGCATTCGTATCTACAGCTATACCACAAACGTACAATTTTAAAATGGGTTTCTGAATCTGACAGTGGCTTCTTCACCTAGAAGTGGATAGTTATGTGTCACTGTCTTGTTATCTATCTGGGAAACAAAAATATTCATCTTCATAGATATTCTATGGAAAAAATGAAATTCATTTGATATTTGTAAAAAGATATACCTAATCACTCTCATGCAGGAGGTACAGCAATGTGTTTTGGGTTTCTAAGTAAATTTAGTTTTAAGAGGTCAGCTGATCATGAAAGGCTACATTCTTAAATACTACAGGAGGTACTAAAGAAAACTTCCAACCATCTCTACTCTCAAAGTGGGGCAAGAAAAACAAACCTATGTGACCCTTAACCAGTTTTACATATTTACAAGAATTTTGGGGGGAAGTTTTTTCATTATAGGTGAGCAGAGGTAAATTTTATAATTTATAATTTCTGTGTGTCTAGTACTAAGGGGAATAATGAATTCCCTTTAAGAAGTTAAAAATTCTGAAATAATTATAATAATTATTATCAATAATGATTAATAGTATCATTAATAATAATAGTCACTAACAGCTATAGAATACTTTAAGGTTGGCAAGCTGCTTTATGAACAGCATATGTTCTGGAGCTACTCTTCCAGCTCTTACTTATGCTAAGGAGTCAGTCAAGTGCCTGTGATGTGGCCATGTGTTCTTCTTAGGGTTCTGGGGTTAACCCTGAGGGGTTGGGGTTTTCTTTCCAATACTATATAGCTCTCGAGAACCTGACAGTGTGCTTTCTGTTAATATTATGAGTCGATTATCAGTCAGCCAGACTTAATTAACTTTTAGAAAACGGGTATTTTACTATAGTGGGCTCTGTATATTTGTTTTTAAAACTAGGGAGAGGAAGACTATAACTACAGGTACCTAGTGAGACAATAGGAGTGGTTTTGGGGAAGGAACCCTGAACCAGAAGTTGTAAGAGTCCTGGCTCTGCCACCAATTGGCTCTATAGCCTTGGGCAAGTCAACCTCTCGTAGCCTTAATTTCTTCATCTATTGAAGGAAAAGAAAGCTGTAATATACTTTGTGGTAAAGAGGCCTAGTGTGGCTGTCTCTTACCTTCCCACAAGTACATAAAGTATCTGGGGAAAGTGGGCTCAAGGTTAGAGCACATGTGGCAAACTCAGAGCTCAAGTCCTTTTACTGGAGTCCTCAGATCTTCCCTTTAGGTGGAGTGTAGCTTTTTTTTCTGGGCTCTTTGTAGAACCTTGAGTTCTACACAGGCAGTCCTTGACTCCACTGCAGACACTGCAATCTATGCAACTGGGGATGCTTCTAGGACAAAGATAGGAAACTGGCCAGTACTCTGGTGGTTCTGAACTAGCTCCCTGGTTTTGAGCAGGCCTCACCTGATTGGAACAGACTTGCTGTACGATGTCGCTGCAGCTCATCCAATAACTTTCAAGGCATTTCTGCACTTAAGTCTAAAGTTTTTGACTGACTAATTGAGAAGTAGTCTCATTTGACAACTATATCAGAGTTAAATGGGTGATTTTGATCCCATCTTTACACATACATTATTTCATCTGATCTTCAGATCTGTCAGGTAGGTACAATTATTATCTCCATTTTGCAGATGAGGAAACTGTGGCTGAAAGAGATTAAGTGGTTTTATCTTTACAAAGCTTTAATCAGTCTGTTAATCAGTTTACAAGTTAGCAGGGTTGTGTATTTAGACCAGGAAGAGATCTAAGGGCCATCCGGTCCAATCTTCTCTTTTCACAGATGAGGAAATTAAAGCCTAGAGAAGTTAGATGACTTGCCTAAAGTCAAAGGCAGTAGAAGTATTTTAACCCAGGTCCTCAAATCCCTTACTTCTTGCTTACTTTTATCGAAGTTAAAGTTATCAGTCAAACTCTTATTCAAGTTTTCATTCTCGCCAGGCCGTTCTATCAACTTATCTTTCACTTCTCAGGCTACTGGACCCCATTTAGATCTCCAATAATTAAATCTTAACTGAAGAACAAGTAATTCAAACTTCAACTGGGAACCATGTACAGAGAACCTCCAAATCTCCTGCTTACTAAGTTACTAGTCTATTCCTTAGTCCAAGCATGTAAATCTCACAAACCCTAGAACTAGGGTAACCTTAAAGATAATCTGGCAGATTTGCTCCCTACCCTCATTTGACATATAAGGAAACTAAAGCTCAAAGGGGGTAAGTGACTTCTGGTGGCCTTGTGCATATCTAGAATGAACTCAATGGGAAGCAACTGACAGGCGTGAGCATCAGGATAAGATATGCTAAAGAGCAATGTCTCTTAAAGCAAAATATAAATAAAGTGAAGAATGGATTTTAAATGAATTTTTAAATCAACAGGAAACTAAAACCATGGTCAAATATTCTTGAATTATGGAATCAAAGAATGTTAGCACAGAAACGAACTTTACAAATCATCTATTCCAACTCCCCAGAATTTTTGTCAGCAATTTTTGGGACAAGAAACATGAGATATGCCCAGAATGAAGGGAATTGCAGAGGTAGTCCTGGGATACCATAAAGTTGCTGCTGAGAAATGGAAACATCAACTAGTAATTTCCTATTTTAACTTCTTGTTAATTAGGTGCTAAAGGTCAGTTTCTATACTGCTGAGAAACTGCAACTGCTGTCAAAACTCTCCAAAGCTGGCATCTTGGGACAAAGCCCTGTCACCCTTCCCTGGTTACAGCTCTTTCTTTTCCTTCAATAGATGAAGAAATTAAGGCTACGAGAGGTTGACTTGCCCAAGGCTATAGAGCCAATTGGTGGCAGAGCCAGGACTCTTACAACTTCTGGTTCAGGGTTCCTTCCCCAAAACCACGCCTATTGTCTCACTAGGTACCTGTAGTTATAGTCTTCCTCCCCCTAGTTTTAAAAACAAATATACAGAATATATTTATTTTTGCACAATATACACAGTAATCATGTAAAATAATTATCTAGTTCTCTTTTAAATAAACTAGCTGAAATGGCTGCTGTGCTTTAGAATTGTCATTTTTGGCACACAGAGGAGGCATCCCGTGCTTAATAGTGTACTTCCAGTTACCACACAGTGTTCACTTAATTTTAGACAACTGTTCAATAATAGGATTTACATCCTCAATGGATATTTTATGGTTTCCAGCATTTGACAAGTTTTCCATTTTGATTCTGAATTGTCTTAGGCCATAAGCTGTCACAGTTCTGAAAGGCACAAATTACTCCCTCCCCTCCTGCAGTCAGACCTAGGAATGACTTAATTTTAAGGTTAATTTTAGACAGTGGCTAATGAACCAGCCTAATAAAGGCTTACATTACAAACCACAATATTCCTGACAATGACAAATCAGAGAAGCACACAGTCCAATGATGTGCTGAGCAATGGTTAAGTAAGAAACAAAATTACAAAGGCCAGCATAGTTTAGGGGAGATTAACAAACAAACAGAAAACAACTTCAGTCATTAGTATGTGAGATAAGGACAAAACACATGGGTAGCTGGAATACTTTTGGTATCAGAAATTATACCCATGGACTTCTCAGTAATTTTAGCTGGTTATTTACACGCTTTCCCTCCTCACTGTGGGAAAAGTGGTCTGGTCTAAACAACTATCAATAGGAATTTGTATTTTTTTAGGAAGGTAGGGAAAATTTATTGCTGATAGAGGCCTCTATGCACTCTTTTTGGGAACAAAGGGTAGAGAGTCAAGGAAGAGGAAAGATGTAAGATGGGAAGGTAAGACTAGTAAAAGTTTGGTGAGATCCATGCAAATTTATGGAAATTTTGGTTTTTTTTTTTTTAAGCAGAACTACGTAAGTGAATCTTTGCTTTCATGGATGCAGATGTTCCCTTAATTATGAAGATTACAATATATTCCCACCTGCTCATCCTGGGCTACTCTTGTCTCTGTGCTCCTATGTTTGACACAAGGAATCTGCCCGATATGCTGGGTCCCTTCGTTATTTTCTTTTGACACTGCAAGGATACCAGTGGAACACAAGGATTATCTGTTATTTCTTGACACATGATCAGCTCAAGTTTTTTCACACTTGTACATTTCTTTGGTGACATCCTTCACTTTGGTTCTTCCAAGTAGTTCCTTAGTTGTTGCATATTACAATCTGCCCACACCTTCCACGAGCTTCTGTACTGCCTTATGAGTGACAGTAATTTTCAATTATTTGGAAAATGTAAGGTCCCATGACCTGCAACTATACAACAATGCTGGTAGAGTATTAGTATTGAAAAGATACACCTTTTTTCCCTGGAGAAATCTGGAGTCATTAAAGGAAATTTTCTAACGGTAATCTAGCCCATTCTGTTCTTCCCATTTAAGTCTGGGACAGTTCGCATTACTGGCCCATATGTATATATTTAAGTAAGCAGATACAGTGGGATGTCATTTAGATTTAAAAACATTATTTAAAAAAGCCTCTTTCTGCACCCTGAATGTATTACCTCTCTGTCAGATGGTGGGTAGCATGCATCATCATCAGTGCCCTGGAATCATGGAAAGTGATTACAGTGATGAGAATTCTTAAATCTTTCAAAGCTGTTTGGCTTTAAAATGTTATTATTATTACATAACTTGTTCTCCTGATTCTGCTTACTTCACTCTTCATTAGTTCATACAAGTCTTCCCAAGTTTCTCTGAAACTATCTCAAGTTTTTTTTTTTTTACAGTACAACAGTATTTCATTACATTCATATATCATAATTTGTTCAGTTATTCCCTAATTAACTGGTACCTCTTTAGTTTCTGGTTCTTTGACACCACAAAAAGAACTGCTATAAATAAGATGTTTTTTTTGTTCTTTTCCTCTTTCTTTGATCTCTTTGGGCTATAGGCCTAGTATTAATATTGTTGGGTCAAAGAGTATGCACAATTCAGTAACTTTTTGGGCACGGTTCCAAATTACTTTCCAGAATGACTTGATACTTTCATAGTTCCATCAGCATGGCTCAGTGTGTCATTCTAGTTCTTTGCTTTTCTTTTTTCCCTTCCCCCCATTAATCTTCCTTTCACATCAGGAAGTTTCTTTTGATTTCAATTATGCCCTCCCTGATTTTATCTTCCCTCTTAACTCTTTGTCCCTGCTTGTTTCCCAGTTGGGTGTGAAGTATTTCTACAACTCTGTGTGTTCAATCCTCCTCTGTCAGTTTCAGATTAGCGTTCATCTGATGTTTACTTCCTTTGCACCTTCCTACACTGAGGAAGTCTACTCTTCTCACATACTCCAAATATTGGAAATAACAAGTTCCTCTCAGACCAGACATCTGACACTTAGTAGCTGTCTGACCACCGGCAAGTCACTTAACCCCACTTGCCTTGCAAAAATAAAAAAATAAAACAGAACAAACAAACAAAAAGAAATAGTAAGTTCCATCTCCTTCTTTCTAATGTATCTCGTTTACCCTCCCTTCTTTTTCCCTTCTACAAAACCTCAAAACAGAACCAACCTACCCTCAGGATTTCTGCTTTCTTTTTTAATTCCCTCAACACTTCGATGACATTAAGGTTCTGAAAGCCACTTGTTTCTTCTCCCCGTTAGAATGTTAGCACCACATCATCATAAAGCTTCTTCTAATTGTCCATTACCTTTCCAGGTTCTTCTGGATTCTTCTGCTTGTATTTCAAAGCCTCTATTCAGCTCCAGTCTACACAGAAATACTGAAAGTCCTCTATTCCATTAACAATCTACCCATACTGCATACCCCCTGCCCAGTCTCCCTTTTCCACAGCTGTATACTCAGTTTTTCAGGGTGAGACAGTCTTGGTTGTAAGCCTCCTTCTTTTGTCTTTTGGATTTTAAGATCTCTAATTTACAGTAGAAACTGTCAGGTCTGTGTGATCCTGACTCTAGTTCCTTGTCCCTTGTTCCTGAACAGCTTCTTTCTGGAAGCTTGACATATTTTTTTTTCTTTGATGGAGGTGTTCTGGATTTTTGCTATGACATTCCTGTAACTTTTTCTTTTGGAATTCTTTTCAGTGGATTCTAGTTTCACCTTGCTCCCTAGTTTTATGGATAATTTTTCAGGCGGTTTCTTGAAATCTAGTGCCCAGGCTTTTAAAAAATTATCATTTTTAGAGAGCCTAATGATTCTGAAATTATCTCTCCTTAACTTATTTTTCAGGTGAATTCCTTTTGATATCAGATACACCTTACATTTTCTTCTATTTTTTCAGTCCTTTGATTTTGTCCTGATATTTCTGTGTCATGGAACAACTGATTTTTGTGTGGTCTACTCTAGTTTTCAGGGAGTCCATTTCATTACTCTCCACTTTCTCTTTATTCTCTCTTCCAATTCTTTCCTTCAAAGTTTTTTTTTTAAATCTCTTCATTTTTTTCCCTAGGTGTTCATGAAGAAGCTCCTGCCAAAGAAGACCATCACATGTTCTGCAACTTAAGGTTTCAGAATTGCCTGAAGCAGAGTCTGGGCATTGTAGAAGTTGGAAGGACTTGAATCTAGGTCTTCCTGGCTCAAGATAGGTTCTTTATCCACTGAGTCATGTTGCCTCTCATTCACATCAAAAATATACACATGCATTTCAAAGCTAAATACTTGTATAAGTCATTTTTGAGTTATTCAAATCTTTGGTTCCTCCTGGCTGCAGAAGATCTATTATCCACAGAGAGCTGACTGTATTTAAAATTGATTTAAATGGCTAGGAACTATTTCATTTAAGTTAAAGTTGCATATACTTTTCTTTCTAACAATTTAGCATTAGGAACAGATTATATTTTTTATAACTATAAGAACTTAACACATTGTACTTCTGGAAAAAGACATGACCAAGAGAAATGGGAACACAGAAAAATTTTACACATGTACACAATTTGTCTACATTATGTGATCTTGAAAAGAAGAACTGAATTATAAATAGGCACACCTGTGAAATGGTGTCATTAGCATACAATGCTCCTCATCCAGCAAAGAAGTTTAATGACAGAAGTAGCAACATTTTGTTTCTCTTTGGACTCTGTAGTTATGAAACTACTTGTTGAAAATATACAATGTTAGTACTTGAATTTTTATGCTGTATATGAAAAGCAAAAAGACTTCCATAGAATGTTATAGAATTTATTATATTAAAATTATGTTTTATCAATGTTAAACTTGCTTTTTCTAAAGTTCTTTTATAACCAGTCACACATCCTACACAATCATTTGGCAACATCACGGACATTGGGTGAATCCCAGTCTGCTTAGAAAAGTTTACTAGTAGTCAGAGCACTTCCCCAGACCACCTAAGATGTATGCTTCTTTCACTGTGGACATTTAAGAAGTTTGATAGAAAGGAACCTCTAAATAACAAGTCATTAGGGAGCATGGTGCAGCAAAAAGAACCCTGGACTAGAAGACACAATACTTGAATTTTAGTTCTTGGTAAGTTGCTTCATTTCTGAGAATGTTTCTTGCTCATTTTTTATAAGATCTCTGTGTAGGGGGAGTTGGATCAGACGATCTCTAAAGTCTTTTTCATTTCTGAGATTCTATGATTTTGCATACTGGGACACACCTGAAGAGAAACTTGTGAAAGGCTTATAGTTTAAAAAAATTATTATTATTGTTTAGAGCTGAAGCTTGGAGTTTAGCCCGTGAGCTTGGTAGTTTGATTCCGGATAGCCGTGAAATCTTCATCTAACAGAAACACGATTACAAACCTGCTCTATTCTAGGTAGTATGTAGCATCAGAGAAATAGTGAATGGCTTCAGTCTGACAAGCAGAAAAGTTCCACGTACACAGCTTTATCTCTTTAAATAAGAGGAACAGTTTTAAATGTTTCTGCAATCCAGTTTACACTGTCTAATAGAAATTAGATGCTTCAGTGTTACTTTTGTTCATAATTAGGCAGTAAAGAGTTTAGTTAAAATTTTAAGACTTCAAGATTCTAAAATGGGTAAGTTATGAAGAAGGCAATAAATAACCACACAGAATTCCATTCTGTGAAGCTTCTCCTTCTCTCCTGAGTTGGTTCCCTAATCTGACCATTAAATGGGGTTTTTGCCAGTTACTAATTAAACTGATGTTTTAATATTGAGAACTTCTCTTGAATCATTTTGTAATGTTTTGTGTGAATTTTTTCGAATTACTAGCAATCTGGATTTAGAAACTATAAGAGACACAAGGGATATATAAAATTATATACTACTGAAGTATCTATATTTAGATTATTAACTCCAAATTTATAAGCATTTTGTTACATACCCCCCCCCAAAAAAAAGCATATTTATCAGTGCTCTAAAACCAAAGTCTGGGAAAAAAGTAGAATGGTACAGTAGAAAAAACACTGGCTCTGGAGCCAGAGAACTTGGGTCAAATCCTATTTCTGAAGCTTCCCACCTGTCTGACTTTAGGCAAGTCACTTCACTTTTCCGGGCTTTGGTTTCTTTTTCTTTTCTTTCAAGGCAATTGGGGTTAAGTGACTTGCCCAGGGTCACACTGCTAATAAATGTCAAGTGTTTGGTCTGAGGTCACATTTGAACTCAGGTCCTCCTGACTTCAGGGCCAGTGCTCCATCCACTGTGCCACCTAGCTGCCCCTGGGCTTTGGTTTGTTTAGACTGTGGGACTAAGGTTTCTTTCCTCTTTGGATTTACAATCTGGGAGATACTTCCAATGACTGATTATAGAGAATATTCTTAAGGCAATAAAAATGCTTCATTTAAAAAAAATAATTGACTTTTGCGCAATAAAACTTTGTAAATCTTAATTAATGAGGGTAGAATGATACCTAGGATAAAAGCCACTGGACTTGATTAAGAGGTCATCCTCTTCTCATCCCTATCTAGAAATATTTATCATTTCTACTGTGGGCAGCTGGGTAGATTAGTGGAAAAAGTGCTAGACCTACAGTCAGGAACACCTGAGATCAAATTCCTCTTTGGGCCTCAGTTTCCTCATCTGTAAAATGAAAGGGATGGACTTGATGACTATTAAGGTCCCTCTCTCTTTTATAACCACACTCTTAGAAAAAGTTTTCTTCTCTCTTTGGTGCCATTTCCTCAACTTTTCAGTACTTTGCAATGTAGTTTCTGACTTTAATGGAATGAGGTTGCTCTCAAGTTGCCAATGATTTCTTAATGGCTGGATCTGGTAGCTGTTTCTCATTCTTTATCCTTCTTGAGCTATCTGCAACATTTCACACTGGTGACCGCCCTCTCATCTCTGGTTTTTTAATGACACTACTTTCTCTTGGTTTTCGCCTGCTTGACAGTCTTCTATGCTGGATAATGTTTCAAATCCTGCCCCCTTACTGTGGGTGCACCCCAAGGCTCTGTCCTGGTTCGTCTTTTTATACTCTTTCAGTGACCTCATCAGTTCTTATGAGTTTAATTAGCATCTCTGTGCAGATGACTTCCAGATCTAAACATCTAGTCTGGTTATATATCCTGGATTATAGAAGTTGAAAGAGCACTGGCTCTAGAATCAGAAGATGTGGGTTCAAAACCTACCTTTTACACTTAGTACTTGTATGGCCCTTGGCAAGTCACTTGATTTCCTTGGGCCTCAGTTTTCTCATCTGTAAAATCAGGGGATTGGTCCTGTCCAACTCCAGATAAATGATCCTATGATCCCACATCACCAGTGTGGTGGAAATGTCCAGCTGGATGGGTGTTCTATAAGCACCTCAAACTTAACATGTCCAAAACACAGCTTATTATCTTTCTCCATAAGCATTCCTCTCTTAACTTCACTGTTTTTATTGAAGGCATCAACATCCTTCCAGTCACACACTTGAGTCATCCTCAGCTCCTCATTCTCCCTTACCCCAAATATCCATCAGTTGCCAAGTTTCCTCTATTCTACCTTCATGACAACTCTTGAATTAATTGCCTCTCTATTACTATGGCCACCATTACAATTCAGGTTTCAGGCACCTCTTGATAAGAGTATTACAAGAGTCTCCTACGTGGCCTTTCTGCCTCAAGCCTCTCCCTTCTCCAGCCATCCTCTTCAAAGGGGCCAAAGTGACTTTCCTAAAGCTCAAGTCTGGCCAAGTCACTCCGATTCTCAAATTCCAGTGTCTATTTCTAGAGGCAAAAGCGACAAACTCCTTTGGCTTTTCAAGCCCTTCACAACTTGGCTCTAACCTGCCTTTGCAGCTTTATACATTACTCCCCCTTTACACTCTCCATGATCCAACCAAATGGGCTTTCTTGCAGTTTTTCACACAATACTCCATCTCCTGTCTGCATGCCTTTGAACAAGCCGTCCACATTTGTAATGAACTCCTCCTAGACTTTACCTTCTAGAATTTCTAGTATCCTTCAAAACTCAGCTCACCTTCCAAAGAAGTGTGACAAAATATGAAAGGCAAAGACAAATAAGGACAAAAAAAAAACCAAAAGAAGAAATTTTTTTAAAAATCCTTGTTTTGAAGAAAATCAAGAAACCTGTAAAAATGCAGCTTATTTGTTATTTTTAAAGCATCTTAGCATAATAAAAATGAAATCTATCTAGGAGATAATATTTTTGTTAGGAGATTAAGAATTCAGATGATTCATTCATTTACTCAGTGGCATAACTACAATGATCAATTCCAGACCAAAAGTCAAGCCATCACATTAATAAAAGTTATATCCAATGCCTAGCTTACTTTAATAACTTCAATATACTTGCTATTTTTGTATCTTAAAAACAACTAGGAAGAGAACTCTAAGGAATGGTAGTTACTATCTGAACCTCTAAAGTAGTATCAGCATGAGCCATGTATCACTGAGAAAATCATATTTTTAAAAATCCCAATGTATAACAAGTAAACTAGGCTGTGATTATCCTATCTTCAGATTTCTCTAGTACCCACTCAGAATAAATGATTTAATTAATAGATAACCTTTCAGGACACATTGCAAATTGACTACAATTGTAAGTCAACACATAATTATCCATAGTTTTTCTATACAGAAAGCATCATGTTACTATAGAGATAAAATAATCTTGTATAATGCAAAAATGACCTTAAAAACATAGGTAATTAAACACCATGTAATGATAGTTTTCTACTGCTTCACACTTCTACTGCAGTGTTTATACCAGTCACAAGGCTGGCAATGATTTTACATACGAAGTTTGAAAAACATAGTGTTTTAAACACATGACAACATTAAAACTCAATTTTCTTAAGACCCTTGTTATTACAGCTAGAATAGATCTGTTTTCCGGAGATTACTTTCCTAGACCACATCAGAAGATTGAAATCCAGTAAGATCAACTGAACAAGCACTTTTATGTTGGATGCCTTTCCTGATAGGCCCAGGAAAATCACTGTAGTTATAATTACACTTTGGACTAACTTGTGTTATTTCATTCTGGTTAAGAAATTTAAATTTTTACAATTAAAAAAGGTGTTTCTGTTAGTTTTTTAAAAAACAAACGGCATCAGACTCAGCCCTAAGAGTGACTTATAAATCCAGTGCCTTATAATCATTTATTAGCTAAAGATCTCTCTCTCTTTCTCTCCTCCCTACCCCCTTTAAAGAAAATCACTAACATTTAGAAAATGCTATTGTAAAAAAGATCAATTATTTTACTGATGGCAGATTCAAAGCTCAAGTCCCATCTTCTGCAAGAAGGCTTTTTCTAGTCCTCCTGAATCTTAGTGCCTTCCCTCTGAAAGTTTCCCCAATTTATCCTGTAGAGTATATATCTTGTTTGTACTTAGTTATTTGCACCATTAGACTGGGGTTCCTTGAGAGCAGGGGCCTTTTCTGTTTACTTTTCTTTGTATCCCCAGAACTTAGCACAGTGCCTGCCTGGTATAGAGTAGGCACTATAATGTTTGTTGGCCCAATTTGACCTAGAGATTTCTTTACTATTGTAAAGTATCAAATGACAGCTTTTATAAAGCTCTCCCTAAATAACTCATCGGGTAGAACTAGCTACACATAGCTACACCAAAATCATCTTCTGAAATACATAAGAGTTTCACTTGGGGTGAAGCGCCAGCTCAATTCAATTTATTTTCCTCTAGAATTAAAAATGAGCGCACACACGAAATAGTTTTCAAGCAAAATATGTAATTACTTACATCTATCTGCTTAAAAAATTAATCTTTTTTATTTAACATAAATTTAGGAATTCAACATAAATTAAAATGCACAAGATAAGCTTCTGAAGGCTCTCTTAAAAAAACTGAAATTAATTTGCTTTCAAGGAAGCATCTTTGGGGAGTCTTGGCTGATAATTCAAGTGGGGTTTGAATTAATGTTCACTTCTTGGGAAAAGAACTGTTATAAGTAGAACTTTTTACAGCTCCAAGTAAGAACTACTTCAAATATAAACTATTTTCTGAAGACAAAATAGCCATCAAGGTCATGAAAACAATTCATAAAAAACGCTCACGGTTGGTCTGCTTTAAAGAACCTAAAAACAAACCTCAGGACGGGACCCTATTTGCAAACACTACAGTTTTTAAACGTGAGATATGCCTAAGCATCTTCTCCTGCTGACAGAAGGGTCAGAAGATGCTGTCAGGAAATGATGGGAGGCAGGTAAGGCATCAGCACTGGAGCAATGGCCCAAACACTTGTTCATGAGGTGAAAGCATAAACTGGGAAGGGGGGGGAAAGAAAAAGCAAAAGCAGAAGCCTGGATATGCTGCTAAAAAAAAAAAAGTCATCTACACACTGTCATGTGTGTTTCCTGAGACGGAAGGGAAACCACAAAAAAAAGGTAAATAAGTTAGATGCTGGAGGGAGTCTTTGGAAGGAGTTGTGGGGGGCGGGGTGCTCGGGTCGAGGGGTGCAGAACTCAGCAGCAGCATCCAGGCGAGCACGGATACCCCAAAGTGGGGCTCCACGGTGCTCCCACCTCTCCCCGCATCCTCCCAGCGCCCCCCCACCCCGGCCCTCTGCGGGGCGCTCCCCGCCCCCATCTGCCCGCAGGACTCTCACCTTTGCCGCTGGACCTCCAAGGTGAAGCCGCTGCTGGTCTGCGTGGGGCTGAGGAGCCCCTGCGGGGTTGGGGGGGCGCCCTTGCCCCCCAGCACCGACATACCCGCGGCGGCTGCGGCCCCGGCGGCGGCGGAGGGGGGCGCGGTGAGCGGGCCGGGCGAGCCCAGCTGACCCCCAAGCAGCAGCAGCTGGGGCAGAAAGACGCCGCTTCGGGGGCCCGGGGGCTCGGCTTCGCCGCGGGCCGGCGGCAGGGGACTGTCCTTGGGCAGCTGCAAGAGCAGGGCCGGGGCTGGGGGAGGCCCGTTGGGGGCCCCGGGACGGGACGGCCCGACGGCAGAGGGAGGCAGCGGGTGCCCGGCGGGGGACTCCCCGGCCGCCGCCGCCGCCTGCCCGGACGCGCTCTCATCCTGAGTCTGAGGCGGGGGCTTCTCGCCGCCAGGGAAGAGGCTGGGGGGCCGGCCATCCAACGAGATGTTGTTGAGGAAAAAGAGGGCGGCCTGTCGGCGGCGGGAGTCGCCCCGCTTCCTCAGCTGCGGAGGATGGCGGGGCGCTGGGTGCTCCCGGGGGGTTGGCGAGGTCGGTGGAAGCTTGGAGGACGAGCCGGTGCCGGTGGCGGCGGAGGCAGAGGCGGCTGAAGAAGAGCCGCCCGCTGCGGCCGCAGCCATTCTCTAAATGAGCCGCAGCGGCCCCAGCCGGCCAGAGTGGCCCTGTCGGGAACGCGCACGCCCATCGCCCATTGGCCACGGCGCGTGGGCATGCAAATAAGAGGATCCTTTGAGGAATTCTATTGGGTATCCTGCTCGGGGGGGCGGGCCAAGCCTTTCTCCAGGGAATGCTCCCCTGGGTCCTAGAGGCTATTGAGATTAGGTCTTGAGGGAGCGCCTGGGCTGCTCGCCCGTCCCCCCTTCCCCCCCTCCCCCCGCGGGGACAGATGAGCAGCCAAGTGGCTGGGCGGGTTGGGAGGGCGCCAAGACGCCCTGTGCCTCCCGCGTAGTGGGTTTGAATCCAGGCCTGGGGAGGGGTGCGGGTACTGGAGTCGTAGCTAATGCCCAGCTCTTGGGAGAAATGGGAGCTTTCGCTCACTTGCTAGGCTGCAGGTGGGATAGCCCTTTGTTGTTGAAGGCTGGGGAAGGAGCGGGTTTGATCTCCCGCTTCCTTTCTTTGCTTCTCCCGCACTGGGCTCTGCTGGTCTGAAGCTGGAGCTGACCTTGTGAAGGGGAAGGAACCTCGCACTTCCTCATTTGTTTACAGAAGACAAAGGAACTACTACACATTCTTGATAATGCCATCTTTATTAATATCGTTATAATAAATTATTCACTAGTGGTAATGATGACATTGAGCTTTATCACTGATCTCCATGTAAGAGTTTTCATTTATAGAATGCTAGAGATCACCTTGCTTCAATCCCTTCATCTTAAGGGTAGAGGTGGACACTGAGTTCCAAACATAAGTGACTTGACCAAAGTCACACCAAGAGGACAGCTAAGTGGCTCAGTGGATAGAGCTCTGATTCAGGAAGACCCGAGTTCAAATTCGAAAGCCTTGTTGTGAGGATCAAATGAGATAATATTTATAAAGTGCCTGGCATGTAGTAAGTGCTTTATGAAAACTTACAAATACATACACATATGTGAAATGCACACATACTTGGAAGCTAAGTGTTACAACTGCACTAGAGCTTAGAGAGGTACTGCCTAGAGACACTGCTGCCACTCAACACAGCCTTCCAGTGAGGTCCCCCAGTATTACACCATATATATGCATGCATATGTATGTGTATACATACATACACATACATATGCATGCACATATATACATATACATATATGTATATGTGAAGAATATGAATAAGAAAGCACAGAGATGTTCACTCAAGATATTTGATATCTTGGAATATATTTTATGTGTATGTATAAACTGGCTCTATGAAGGGGAAGGGAGTATACACACACACTGGCTGTATGAAAAGGAAGAGAATACACACATATTCAATATAATTTTAAATGTATATGTATATACATTTATATATACATATAAAAATACATTTAAATTATATAATTATATTTCCCCTTCATACAGCTCGTTTAGAGGTAGAACTGGGACCAGAACCCATACCTTAGAGTCCATTACACCCCATTACTTTCTTTCCTGGTAAGGTGGATTGCTTTGGGCTCTTATCCCCACTGGTTTTACTTATGGAAGCAGTAGAGAGACCTCACCATGTGGCTATGTTGAGTGGCCAGCAGTGTATCTAGAAGTATTTCTACGTTCCAGTGCAATTATTATTATATAACATTCAGTTTCCAAATTCTTAAATGGCTTGTTTCCAGCAGGTAAAGGGACCCTTCATGCAGTTGTCCTAATTTTCCTGTTCTTCTCCAATCTCCTGCCTGTGTGGTCCAGCAGACTTCAAGGTCCAGATCTCAGACTATCTAGAGACAAACAGGATTGGGCTCACCTGAGGGGATACGGAAAGTGACTGTTTTAATATATTCCATGAACAATTGACTGTGGTTTTGGAACCGAAGGGTACAAGTGCTGGAAGGGACCTTAAAGCCCTCTAACTTTACAGATGAGGGTATGTGACTTGCCTAAATTCATGCATTATTTATAACAAAGTTGGGGCTGGGCCCAGGTCTCCATTACTCTTTCTGCCTCACTATCCCTACCTCAGGTATTCTCTTGCTCTGCATCTTTTTTCTGTTCTCTGAGTTCTTGATTCTCCCATTTATCTGTATTCTGGCCGGAGGTGTTGGCACAGATAATTCCAAAGAGTGAGAAATTAAAAACTCGTTTGTAATTAGATTTGGAATGTAATTTTCCATAGTGTACTAATGTGTAATTATGTGCCAATCAGAAACACTAATGGTTTGTGGAGAGGATGGAAAGGGATTTGATTGGGGTTTAGGCCTGAGACAAGCTGCTAATGGATAATTGAAAGTTGACTGCATTTCTTTTTTTTTTTTTTGGTTAGAAAGAATAATACCAGGGTTACAATTTGGTATCTCATAACTCTCCCTCATGCCCTGCCAGGTTGAAATGTAGATCCACATTGCTTGTGAATGATCAGAATTGTCCTTGTATAGCATGAATGTGTGAAGGGACAAGATGCTCCCTACTTTTCCTTATTCCTTCTTGACCTTCCCCCTCCTCCAATTAATTTAGACAAAGAGTAGGCAGGGCCTTGGGTTCATAATAACTATTTGCACACAGGCATGGGCTGTCAATACAGTATATATACTGTATATATACGTATATAGGCACACACATAATATGTGCCCAACTTTCAGTCAATCCATCTACAAATATTTATTAATAATAATATCTAGCATTTGTATAGTGTTGTAACATTTGCAAAATGCTTTACAAATATCTCATTTTATTCTCACAACACCCCTGGGAGATAAGTGCTATTATTATCCCTTTTATAGGAAAACTGAGGCAGACAGAGGTTTAAATGACACAGCTAGTAAATGTCTGGGGCTAAATTTGAACTCAGGTCTTCTTGACTCTAACTCCAGTAACCTATTCATTTCATCACCTGGGGGCCTCACTAATTAAGCACCTGATATATACCAGGTGCTGGGAATATAAGGACAAAAGTGAAACAATCCTCATCCTTGAGAACCATACAATCTGTCCAGCAAAGATAACATGTACATGTATAGTAATATACAAAATGCATTAGGAATAGATATAAGGTAATTTGAGGGGAAGAAGGAGACAAGCAGCAGAGTACTTCATGGAGAAGGCAACACTCAAGCAGTGAGTTCAAGGAAATCAGCAAGGGGTTCTAAAAAGCAGAGATAGATGAAGAGAGAGTGAATTCCAGGCATGGCGGGCAACGGATTCAAAGGCCCAGAGGCAGGAATCAGATTGTTTCATATGAAAAGCAGTAAGACAGCCAGTTTGGTTGGACTGTGGTTTATGTGAAAGAGAGAAATGTGCAACAAGACTAGAAAGGTAGATTGGGACCAGATTGTGATGGGCTTTAAATGTCAAATGGAAGAGTTCGTATTTGCTCCTAGATTGAATAAGGAACTGCCAGAGTTTTTTGAGTAGGCAGGGAAATCACACATTTGGATCTGGAAGGGACCTTAGAGGCCAGTGACATTGTAAGACCTACACTTTAGGAAATCACTTTAGCAGTTGTAGGGAGAGACTTGAGGCAAGAAGATGTTTAAGGGGGCTATTGTTTAAGAAAACCTGATATGGGAAAAGTCATCTTTACATGGTCCCTTAGTCAGGTGACCTAGGTTCTAATTCATATTTTCTTAAGCTATTTTTTGTATTACAAATTCAGTTATAGAATCAGAATGATGTTTTAAAATTCACAAAATATAATGCATAGGATCATAAAGAAAACCAATTATGTTGAAATATAGTTATCAAAATAGATTTTAAAAATTCGTTCATAGACCCCAAGTTAAAAATCTTCATTCTAGTTCTTCTTCCATACCCCCAAGAACTTGCTATGTGACATTGAGCAAATCTTTTTTAAAGGGCCTTGGTTTCATCAAGTATGAAATGAGGGGTTGGGGCCAGATGATCTCTGACTGGTGTATTGTGTTCTCCTTCATCTGTTTTGTTTAGCCCCAATTATAGACCTTTGGAGGGAAGTAATTTCTCTCCAATTATCCCTGCCTCCTCCTCCAATTCTGACATTCTCTGAGTGTTGTCAAGCACTGGATTTTCAAGAGATGTGTGACTGAGCTCAATCACAGAGGATCAGATATGTTACTGTAGATTGAGTCCTAGACACATGCCAACATCATGCAGATCCCGCTTTTTTCAGCTCCTCAGGTCACTTGAGTCTGTGCCAGGGATTCTTAGACCATTTTTGTGTCATAGACCCCTCTGCCAATCTGGTGAAGCCTATGGACCCCTTCTCAAAATAATATTTTTGAATGGATAAAATAAAATACATTGGATTACCAAGAAAGTCAATTATATGAAATAATGATAAAATATTTTTTTCTCATGCAAGTTTATAGACATACTGAAATCTATCCAACTCTCAGGGTTTATTTAAGGCCAAATAAGCTAATATCTGTAAAGTGCTTACCACTGTGCCTCACCTATAGTAGGAGTATAATAAATAAATGTCCTTTGGAGTTAAGAACTCCTGGTCTTGGAGAGAACTTTTCCTATCTACATGGTAAATGCAACCTCATAGTGGCTGTGTTAGACTCTGAGAATGTTAGATTCTGAGATATGATATACTCTGTCTAGAATCAGGACCTCTGGACCTTTGCCTGGAATATAGACCTCAATTATAGGACTTCCCACCCCCAGAAACTCAAGGAACCCAAACAAATCAAGAGGAGATCTCAACAACTATCAGCAAGATAGCCTTCAGCTAGAGCTACACAGACCAAGCAGAGAGGAACCTGGCACACCTGACCAGTTAAACTGAGATATTGCACCACTCTGCAGAACCTGACCTGGCTCATTCATTCCCATACTCTCCAGACACTACACCATGAATGTTACCAAAGGTTAGCCAGTCTGACATCTTGCTATAGTAACACCAGTCTTTTCCACTGATCCCACCTAATTGATCTCTCCTTTCTAACCCAGAAACATGGAACTGCTAGAATGGATCTCTAGTACATTGCTTCACCTGTATTCCTCCATTCCAGTACCTATTGCTAATACCATGGATCTAAGAAATATATCAGGCATAATCAAAAGCTTCCCTTAGTGCACAAAGAATTTTACTCTTTGGTTGGCAGCATGGATTAGAGTTGGAGCCTGCAGTACTGCTGGTTGGCATAATGGCCTTCGGCCTTTGGCAAAGTCAGAAGAAATGCTGTTCTTGAGCTTGATGAGGGCATTTGTCCTTCTGCTCTGAGTGGTTTTGGCTCCGGTCCCTGGAGCGTGGAGGGCACTTGTACAGGGTTTTGTTTAAAAACTGGCTTCTGCAGTGAATGCGTTTGATCTGGGGCCAAGCAAACCGAATGCTTGCTCTGACCCTGAAGGAGGAAGAGAAAGCCCCAGCCAGCCTGAACAGCATCTCTTTTCTCTCTTGTATCCATGCTGGGCTGTTCTCGGCACAGAATCCTCCAACACAGCTCCTTGGTGGCTGGAAGGGTTTTGTGCTTCAGGCTGGTGTTCCTTACTCTTTCTTCATTTTGAATATTTGTGTAGCATTATTCTGAACTCATTCTTCCAGAGCAAGGCCAGCTTCATCTCCCCTTAGGAAAGTTGGGGTGTCCTTGAGGCATTGGGGGAGTCTTTCTCTAATGCCATCAGCCCAGACCTCCATTCCCATATACTCTCCCCCACTATTAATCATCAGTAATTAGCTCCTGGTTTCGTTTAACCAATTAATATCAGTTAGCTTTTACAAAGGGATGTTTACTGAAAAGATATAGGAAGAGCCAAATGTACAAACATGTTCTTATCAACACATGTGGGTATTGTCTCCCCTGTAATACCTTGGGCCTCAGGGAGAAAGGACTCAGACAATGCAGTTTCTGCATAGCATTTGCTACCAAGTTCCTTTACAAATGTGGCATAGCTTGTGGTTAGAGGAGGTTGAATCTCTGCTATTGCCTAACAGAACCAGGGCAAGTGCTTTGGATTTCGATCCTCACCATCTTGTTTCTGGCAAATTCTGGCATGGATTCCAGCTCCTTGACTTTGGGTGGCTTGTTCTGCTGACCATTGAACGTCCCAAGGTCATAGCTATCTCCAATTTCCTTGGGGTGGGGATATATCTAACAGACACAGAAACCATAGTAGGGCCATATGGCCTAGGTAGGAAGATAAAAGCCTGAAGACTTTCCCCACCAAAGGCTTGCTTAGTTTCCTCATTCCAGCACAGGCAGGTAGGAATAAGGATCCCCTTGTTTTGAATTTATCTCAGTTCTGGCTGTAAAGCACATCAATGGTCCTCCTCCTCATCATATGGTTAGATGACCAGAACCAGTTACAGAAAGAATGTCTGGGCATGTTCCAAATTGGGGATTAGGACACTTACACTTCATATCATCTTTCTGGAAGCAGCCCCCCCCATCCAAGCCTCTTCACATGGGGATTGACCCCCATTACACCTATATTATTTGCTCCTTCTAGGATTATCCTCTAGCTTTCTCTCTTTTCTTCTGAATCTAATACATCTCTAAAAGACCACTGAAGTGACACTGTGGTTTAAGGAAAGGTCATAGATGAGAAGTGCCTCTCCCCAGAGCCTCAAATAGCAATTTTTATGCTTGGAACAATTATCACAAAATAGATCCTGGGGCATACGACACAAAACTTGTCCTCAGATCAACCATGGGGCTAGTGGTTAGGGCATGACTCCATAAAGAGGAGTCAGAGATCCCGGGATATCAGCTCCTATTGGGGGGAGATCCTGAGATGCCTTGAGGCTGCTACAGGGTAGGCCACTGACCAGGGACGAATTCACCTGTTATTTGGTGGTAGTGAAGAAATGTTTTATCTGGTAACTTCCTAATTTAACTAATTATTCTTTTTTAAAAGAAATTTTTACTGCCATCTTTTGCTATTACATGGTCTCAATTTCCCCCATATCTCCTTCCTTTCCACCTCTTACAGAGACATTATACGTAACAAAGATTTTAAGAAGAAAAATGAAAAAGAGGAAGAGAAAAAAACAGCAAAAAGCAATCAAAATATTTTAAAAATCTGACATGTAAAGTTTTTCTTATGTAGGTTGTATAAGTCTACATAAATATTATCTACAATTAGATTTACCTAAATTTGGCTCACAGGGTGGTGTGAATAGACATATCTGGAATTTCACTCATCCTTCTTTACAGGAGACTTTTTATTTCTGCTTGGATGGGAACAAAGGATTGAGGCCATAAAGTGGACTGTTTTGCTCTCCTCAGAGAGTGGATATTGGAGTAGAATTATACCTGTCTCCTCCCCAAGTCCTCCATACGCATTGCTAATCTAGGGAAAATGCTTTCTTGATCACTATCTTTTAACCAAAGGAGTGCCCCAGGCTATATCCAAATGTTTGACTTGCTTCTCAGCAACAGCTAGTTATATAAAGACCATTGCGATGGTGAATAAAGACTAAACCCATTTTCCTAAGCAATTTTTCCAATAGCAAGCAGGAATCATAGAAGTTATACAGATTGGAATACCAAACACGCACAAAATGAATGAACTCTCCCTTTGGGAGCAAGATATCTCAGTTTAGCCAAGGAAAGGAATTTCCAAGCTTACCCAAACAGAAATTTCCCAAAGTCTCTCTATTAGGGAAAACTAGAAGTAGAATACAGGTAAGCATTGACTCCTCTACAATTATTCTTCTCACAGTTATCGCTATCCCCATGGTGGGGCACTCCCATGATCCGGTAAATACGCATAGAATTCTTTGGCCCTCCTTTCTAACCAGATTATTTCTAACCGGAATTATTATGGTATTAAAAGACAAAATATGTTGATATTATATAATATATCCATATATTTTATGCATTTCTGAGTTTGTAAACTTTTTCTGTGTCTGCGGCTTCTGCAAAACTCCCCCCAAATTCCCATTTAATTTCTTATGCTGGCCTGTGATATATTGAAACTGCAATGGGAAAAGTCATGATGTGGAAGGGATAACTGTACATGTAAGCTTCTTCCCAAAGTTTTTTCTCCTTCCAGGGGCCTTTCCCTGAAGAGAGCTTGGATCTGTGTGTGTCCTCTCTCAAAGCCAAAAGGCAGAGAAAGAACCTTCCTCTCCCAAGCTCCTGCCATATCTGCCTTTCACACAGGCACAGAACATTAAGTAATCATTTTATCCACCAGTGATTATGTAAATGCCCAGCCTTGAACCCCAGTTACAGACAATATACGCAATGTTCCATACCCATGGACTTCCCCCCCTAACTTCTGCAAGAAATTTGGAGGAGTGTCTTCCTATATCTCTTCTTTGTGGCAAAGATTGTTCTTTGTAATCTGGCAACATTCGTTTTCAACTGTTTTATGTTGTTATTTCCATTTCCATTTTAGCAAATTATTCTTGCTTATTAGTTTCTATGCTGTTGTGAGAATGAACATAACAGTCAATTTATATATGTAACAAAATGTGAAATTATAAAATCTTTAAAAATAATTATTATTTTATAATTATTTATATTGTTTGCATTCATTTATTTGGATTTATTTGTAATTAGAAATCTTATTAATAAGTATTTTTGTACCCTCTAAATTTTAGTGCTCTGGGAAAAGCCCTAGTTATGCAAGCCTAATTATGGCTCTGCCTTCCATCATACCAATGAAGAACACTATGCCTTTCAGGATACACTTGCCCCCTTCAGCCCTGTTCCTTACCCTCCTCTAAATCTTATTAGCACAGTGACAAATGTAAGGTAGAAAGCTGTGGATCTGAGAATCTCCATTTCTAGGGTGCTTGTTTTCTAGGGTGTTTCTGAAGTCTGGAGACTGACCTTAATAATAATAATGAAAACAGTGACAGCCGACATTTAGATAGTGCTTTAAGGTTTGCTAAGTGTTTTACATCCATTATTTCATTTGTTCTTGGTGTCAGAGTATATTATAAATTAATGAGGTGCACCGCTTTCTTGAGGAGGGTAGTAGTACCTTGTGCTGACAAATATTTACACTGCCATTTCTAAGGAAACCCATCTACTGATGGTTTGAGAGATGGTAGAGTTTGAACCTTAACTTTCTTTGGATAGAATGAAGATGTCTTAGGTTGGTTCATCCCAATGTAAGTGGGATAGGAAGTGTGGAGGTTTCATCGTGGAGCCAGAATGGATACATATTAGTTTCATCAACCTGCTTAGAGATTTTGAAATATTTGGTTCCTTGGGTCACTTTGTTCTAAGGGGTGCCTTTTCCTACCTGTGAAATGCAACCTAATATTTGCTATGTTAAAACTGAGAATGCCTAGTCGAAAATTAGACAGCTATGTACATAGATGGAAAAGATCAGCCTATAGTGATAACTTGTTACTATCTCACCTTTGGGCTATAAAGGACCATCAAGATGTTCTTTTGGTGCTGATAACTGGTGTAGTAGGTAACTGGCAGCTGGCTCCCAGGTGTTTATTACAGAATGTAGAGAGGAGTCTGAGTGTGACAGGATGTTGGTCTTTGTTTTGAGTAACTGTATGAAAGCCAAGGGAGTCTGAGTCAGTGGTGTGTCAGCAGGGTGTGAAGCAATGTGTCTTGTGACCAACTGAGGGTGTTATTTGGGTAAAGATTCTTAGGCAATTTGAGGGCATGGATGGATAGAAGGTTGTGGTTCCACACTTAGGTGAATCTCCATTTAGATAATTTGGGAGTAATTCAGAAGTAAGGCTGTGAAGATGTAAAAGGAGTGATGCTATGGAACGTGTTCTGGCTCCCTGTGGCTGGGCACAAACATTGGACTCTTGCTGAGGGGCAGGTGCTTCACCTTACTGAGATATTGACGAAGGTCTTGACTGGTCCTCATGTTTTCCTATGGCTTGGTATTGAGTCCTTGGGAATGGAATCTGGAGGAGGCACCTTCTTCCATAGTAAGCTGGAACAGCTATAATAAGGCTCTATGCCCTCTCTCTTAGATTAGAAATCAAACTGGCCTGGGTGAAAATTTCTGCCATGGGGAGCTCCAGCATATAGGACAGAAGTGGGGAACTCATTTTTCTACTGCTTTCCTCCAATGCATAGGGCAATTCAGATGGAGTTCTGGACAAAAATATCTTAGGTGGGTCCCTGGAATATGTAGGGCACCTAGAATTTCTCCAATGGATCCCTGAAAAAGCTATAGGGCATTTCAAATGATGGTCCAAACTCACTTCTTTTTAGATAGGTTAAAAAAAAAGAAATCAGACTTTGATAAACTCCAAAAATGTGTGGGTTGGCCCAAAAGGAATTAAACACTTGGGAATGACAGGAATCAATTCCTCCCCCTTTCCTCCATATCCCAGAAGAGCCTCAGAGATGTGAATCATGACTCATGGAGGCTGCTTCCCACCAGCGGCCATAATTCTGGGCTCAAGCAGACCAAGATTCATTTTGGGAATGGCCTGGCAACAAAGAGACGGGATCAAGCTTTTCCGGAAATCTCTGGTTTATGATGTCTCCACCCCAGAGCAGAATAATGGAGAAAATCTCTAAAAATCAAGCTTAGATATGGTTCACATCTAGGGTCTTCCCATGAAGGATTAACAGGATCCTATCCATAAAAGGAATTCATTCTATAAAGAGGATATCAAATATAGGACAGGTATTTATTTCTTCCATCACAAAAAAATTCCTCAAGTACATAAAAACCTTATTAAGTGTTCATTTAAAAAAAACACTTAAAACATGAAACTATAATTGGTCATATCTATCTTGCTCTCCTGGGAGGTAAGGACAACTTTGTTGGACTTCTAAACAAATGCTTCACATTCATCTCAAAACTTTACTGTTTGAGTAACTTACAAAACCCAGGTCTTCCTGACAGTTAGACATGTCTTTTTTTTCCTTTGTAATTAGTCATCTTCTCTCCTAAAGAGTGGTGTAGTTGTAGAAAGCACCTTCTATTGGGCAGTGGGGACCAAGTTAGGAACTCCCAACCTTTTGAACTCACAAGATTACTGCCACTAAGTTTGTAAACATCTATTTCTTAGGATCATTGCTTGCTGAGCTGGGCTTAGGAAAAGAAATACAAAACAGAATAGGCACTCAGATATTTAAGACCAAGTTTCAAGATCATCTTCTAGACAAATACATGTTCTAGGTGCTTTGTACTTGAGTTGAAACTATTGTGGATGCTGGGGGTGGGGAGGGTAGAAACATCTCCTTCTTCCCTTGCCGAAACCCAAGAAAAAGCTAGTGCTAGATCTATTCTAAGAGAAGGAGGCCTGAAAGAGAGAAAAGGTAGAAACTTTTCATAGCTCTTACCAGGGTGGAAGGAGTTATACTTGGTTTTGCAGGGTAGGTTATTCTTGGTTGTAATCCTAGCTCTTTTGCCTTCCAGAATATCATATTCCAAGCCCTGTACTCTTTGAAGTGGTAGCTGCTAAATCTTGAGTGATCCTGACTGTGGCTACATGATATTTGAATGGTTTCTTTCTGGCTTCTTGAAGTATTTTCTCTTTGACCTAAGAGTTTTGGAATTTGGCTATAATATGCCTGAGAGTTTAATTTTGAGATCTCTATCAGGTGGTAATTGGTGGATTCTTTCAATTTCTATTTTACTCTTTGGTTGAAGGATATTTGGGCAGTTTCCCTTGACAATTTCTTTAAATATGATGTTTAGGGTCTTTTATTTTTGATCGTGGTTTTCATAGACTCTAATAATTCTTAAATTATTTCTCCTCTATCTATTTTTTAGGGCAGTTATTTTTCTTATGAGATATTTTACATTTTCTTTTCTTTTCTTTTTATTCTTTTAACTTTGTTTTATTGTTTCTGGATATCTCATGGAATCATTAGTTTCCACTTGCCCAGTTCTAACTTTTAAGAAATTATTTTCATCAGTGAGCTTTTGTACTTTTTCCATTTGTCTAATTCTGTCTTTTAAGGTGCTTTCTTCAGTATTTTTTGATGCCTCTTTTACTAAGCTGTTAATTGTCTCTTATAATTTTCTTCCTTTGCTTTCATTTCTTTACCTAGTTTCCCCTCTACCATTGTTATTTGATTTTGATTTTTTAAAGCTCTTCTAGGAATTCTTATTAGGCTTGTATCCAATTAGCATTTTTCTTTGAGGCTTTGCTTGTTTTGACTTTATTATTATTATTATTTTTCCTGAGTTTGTGTCTTAATCTTCCCTGTCACCATAGTAGCTTTTCATGGTCAGGTTCTTCTTCTTTTTTTTTCCTTCTCATTTTTCTACCTTATTACTTGATTGGGAACTTTATGTTAAAGTTTGAGCTCTGTTTCCAGCTTGGGGCAGGGAGGGGCTTTTTTGTATTGATGTTTTCAGAGTTAGCTGGGGGCTTGGAACTTTTCAGGTGCTTCCAAGGTAGTGTGATCTGGGGAGAGGTGTGCTCACTTCTCTCCTGTCAACATTCTAGTCCTTTTCTAGGAAGGTTCCCTGACCCTTTGGTACCAGAAGCAATACTTCCTTGGGGTCCCTGATCCCTTGGGGCTTGAAGAGATACTGCCCCTCATGCTTTCCACTCTGTTGTGACTGAAAGTACTCCTCCCTACCCTTGAAGTGGGTGTAGGCAATGGAGTTGCCATTTGGTCTTTTGTACAGTGCTAGCCCAGGGGGTCCCCTGTAATCTCTTTCTGACCAGTTACCAGGTCCCCTTACCTTACCTTATCTTACTTTGACTTGAAATATCCTGAAGTTGCTGCTGCCTCTGTTGCCACCACTTAGCCCCACTACTGGTGTTTCATCCACATGGGCTCTGGGCCAGCCTCCTCCCCCATGTCACAGATCTCTCTTTCTGACCTCCTAGGTTGTCTTGTGCTGGAAGAATGTCTCACTCTGACCTTTTGTTGGCTGTGCCTCTCCAGAATTAGATTTGAGGTGTTATTTTAAAGTTGTTTGGAGGGGAATGTTGGGAGAACTAAACTGAGTGCTTTCTCTACTCTGCCATCTTGGTTTCACCCTTGGAAATTCCATACCCTCATTTCTGAACACTGCACCAGAGTAGTTCCCTTGTTCTGCTATAATTGTTCCTTATTAATTGTGTCATCACATGATCCTATTAATTAATAATGTTTGTGTTCTTGCAGCATAAATGTTAAGCTACGTGAAAACCGTGATTGCTGGGCACGTGCATTATAAATCATCTTGAAACCATCATGGACCATCACAAATGTTCTGCAGAAACAAACCTTGTATTGCTGTTCATTTCAGTATTAAGGCTATTTTCTGATTTAAACTAATCTTTTGCTTATGTTACTGTTCTATCTGGTAGTTTTTCAGATGAACTTGCTGGCAGCCCTGGTGAGTTGTTCAGCTAGATAGCTCAGTGTATAGAGCAATGGGCCTGGGCTTGGGAATATTTGAGTTCAAATCTAGCCTCAGACACTTACTAACTTCATAACCCTGGGCAAGTCACTTAATCTCTATTTGCCTCAGTTTCTCATCTATAAAATGAGCTGAAGAAGGAAATGGCAAGTCTCTTAACCTGTTTGCCTGAATTGCTTCAACTATAAAATGAGGATAATAATAGCATCTACCTCCCAGGGTTGTTGTGAGGATAAAATGAGATACTATTTTTAAAGTGCTTGGCACAATGCCTGGCATATAGGAGGCACTACATAAATGCTTATTTCTTTCTTTTCTCTCCTCCTCTTCTTCCTTCCTTATCCCTCCAACCTTACACACACTCAGCAGTGTTTCTGTGAGCATGTAGCTGGTGTGCTGGTAATAGAAGAGATGAAAGTAACATCTGAAGTGATTCTTTCCTTACAAAGGTTAGTTTATATATGGAATCTTGCAGATAATAGTGAGCATATGAAGCCTTATTGGATTTTAATTCTTATAGAATTTTCCACATAAAATATTAATAATTATTTTATAATCAGTTTTATTATTTTTAGTTTTCATAATTATAGGTATAAATTTTATGATTTGTAATTATGTAACATAAAATTTAGTTTAGTACTTTTTTTGGACAAAAGTCATTATAGTTATTGTAAACACTAAATGAATAAATCCGGGTAGTTAGGTGGCACAGTGGATAGAGTGCCAGATCTGGAGTCAGGAAGACTCCTTTTCCAGAATTCAAATCTGGGTCTCCAACATTTATTAGCTGTGTGGCCCTGGGCAAGTCACTTAACCCTTCTTGCCTCAGTTTTCTAATCTGTAAAATGAGCTGGAAAAGGAAATGGCAATACACTCTAGTATCTCTGCCAAGAAAACCTCAAATGGGGTCACAAAGAGTCAGACACCCCTGAACAACAACAGTGAATAGTATGAGGGATATATTAAATGTATTAAATTGTCCTGGTGGCTCATAACACATTTCCCCAAGCATTGGGAACCTCAGCTTCATGGGATTGCCAGTGTTATCACGAAGCAGGCCACTGCCAGCATATGTCCAGATAATGAGATTAAGACATTCTGGGTCCTAATGCTGATCTCCACAGATGGGTTCTGGCTTTTGGAGATTATCATGATGAAGCCCTGGCTGAAGTAACAATCTAATCAGCACAGTCTGATCCTCCAGGGGTCTTTGTAAGATAGCTCTCAGGGATTACAAATCATTCTAAAGTTGATTGAATGAATAAGTGACTTTGGGAGCATGTGTGAGTACATCTGTGTCATCTTGTTAGGGTTCTGTGATCTCTGACATGATCACATTTGAGAGACCAGGGAAGGGCTCAGAAGATGTTGTCAAAGATTAACATAGAGCCATTGCTATCCAAACCCTTCCACATTCTTTATGCTTGAGGTCTTGGAAAGCTTGGAGCATATGATTTGCTAAGGGACACACAGTACAGGGAAGCAGGGGCCAATACTCACAGCTACCCAGGAAGCCTAGATCTTCAGCACCATAGTCTTTGTCATGTCTCCTCTCCCCTGCTTCCACAACAATCAACTTTCCAAACAATAGAATGAGTCAGTTTTATAAACAGTAGTCCTGCAATTCTGATGTCTCTATTAAAAAAATCTGCTGCCTTCAGGCTGCCTCGGAATGGAAGAGAAGTTGGTGCTCTTCTCAGGGCACCTGGAGTTGTCACTTGCTTACCTCCCCAAATCAGCTGTCTTGGCTTCCTTAATGTGGTCATACCCTTCCTGCACTTCTCCTTCCTGGGAAGTATCCCCTTCCTTTTCTCCCCACTGCCGATAAAAACCAATTCCTACTTGGTTCCATTTTCTAAGGACTCTGATATCAGTCAGCTAAAACAAATAGCCTTCTCTGGTCTCATTTTTCCAGGGTGCTGCTCTCAGCTAGCTTTCCTTGAGTCATCCTGTTAATAGGTGATAATGGTTTAATGAGCTGTATACCTCTTGGCAACATAGTTGTCCTGGAGACACAGTCCAAAGAATGAAGCTCTAATGGGTGTATCATAAGCACTGTGGCAGAACACTGGAGAAGATCTTTGGTCAGCTAAGCTGTAAAGAAAGGGGGTGCATCCTGTGAACTTTGCAGGGGGTGGTGGTGTTAGGAATGACCTGTGTATTAGTTTGAATTAAAATTAATGGATGAAAATGCATTTATTGCATGCTTCCTATGTGCTAAGCATGGTGCTCAGGGTAGGGATACAAATACAAACCAAGCAAGACGGTCCTGTCCTCAAGGAGCTTACATTTAATGGGAGAAGACAGCACGTGAAGAAGATCTAGGAAGGAGTCTGGGTATACCATGTATGGTGGTGTGGTTTGGAAATGGTCCAGAAGTGTCCTGGAAACCTGGTTTGTGAGAAAGATCCTCTATCAGGGTTCTGGTGGGAGAGAAATGAGGAAAAGTCGAGTACAGGTGGCATGGTTTGGAAATGGCTGAATTTTGATTGTGAGGTGATGGGAACTATTCTAATTTGCCTGTTTATATTTCTTGTTTTTTCCTTTATGGAAGAGGTGAAGTTTAATGCCTACTTACAGTAACTAAAGATTTACATACTACATAGGCAGGGCACTAGAGTTTGCCCTTGCCACCAGGATATTGCTTAGAAAAGAAAATTGATAACAGTGAGCCTTGGATTGGAAGAATGGACCAATGATCTTTGTCCAAAGAGCCCAGTTGGGGGAATCCCAAATTTTGTTTGGGTGGATAAATGCAAAGACAAAATACTCCTAAACAGCGTTCCTTAGCTCAGTGTTGGGGTGGTCACAGACCCCCAAATGGGTTTGGTTCTTATTTTCCAGATGATGATTCTGAAGGTATTTCATAATGGGCAGAAGGGTCCAGTTGTCCATCTTCCCCTGCAAAGACTGGTTATTTTTCCACTTGGAGGAAAAGATGCCTGTCTTTGTCAGGCCACTAAGGGAGTAGATACAAAGTGCTCCAGTCACAGGGGAGGAGATTAGGCTAGTCAGACTAACCATGGAGAAGATTGTAGAACATGATAGGTTAAGGTGTTTAAAGTCACCTAATTTAAGATTGGGTAGTTTTCATTTATATACTTCACCACTGGCCTTACCCTGTTGTTTCAATTCTGAATTTTTATAGTCTCTTTTATTTTACAATCAAACCATAGAAAGCACATGCCTATGCTTAGGTGCAATGAGGAGGAGGAAGGTTGGTGTAAGGAAAGGAGACAGAAGAAGCACAGGTAATTCGAGCTCCGATGTGTCAGATCTCTGAGTCCAGGGAGTGAGGTTAGTATGGGCCAGGAAAATGCAATAGTCTCAGGGACTCATGTTGGGATGAGGGAGTGTGCTGGAGCCAACTGGTACAGGCTCCTGAGGTCTGATTGTTTAATTTTCAGCGTGCACATTTACACCTCAGAAAACAGCAAACAATACAAATCAGGGCTTGAATTTTTGTTTTGTTTATTGTCTATGCTTAAGAAAGTCCTAGAGAAAATATAAATGCAGATGAAACTTGTATCTGCGTATAATTTTTAAAAAATCATTCATCAGTATACCCCTAGGTTTAGGAATCAGGGTATTTCAGTTGGGGATGTAAGGTAGAGCTGAAGACAATTTGAGGGAAACAGTTAGGGTTCTAAGGAATCTGATGGGTGAATGAGTAAGTGAATGAATGAATGAATTACAGACTTTGTTAAGCACTTACTTTGTGCCAAGCATTTTGCTTAGTTCTGGGGATACAAAAAGGAAAAGCTCCTAGGGACCTCACACTTTAATTGAAGGAGAAAACACATACAAAAGAATTCAGCAGCAGAGCACATGGAGACTTCCAGAGGTCCTGAGGGTATAGCAATAGGACGAGTAGCAAGGTCTAGCAAGCCAGATGAAAGCGTCAGGGGGTCTGGAGAGTATAGAGGCAGGGCATATGATTAGGTCTGGGGGTGCTCCATCTAACTGAAAAGATTAGAGCTGGTAATCCCTTCATCATTCAAGCAATGTGAGCAGGATTCCTGCGTGACTGAGTGAGGTGGGGTCTGGGCTACCCAAGGATTTGGGGAGAGAGTGAAAGGAAGGGAAGGGGATAGGCCACCCTTAGTGGTGGGTGATGTAGGTCAGTAAGGTCTAAGGCCTAATGATGAATCCTTGCTTCCATTAAGGTCAGCCCTCTGGATTGACTTAATAACCTAACTCCTTTCATGAGTACACTGTATTCACTGAAGAAGCATTTAACAAGGAATTTATATGAGTACATGCTTCCACCGCTGTCCTGTAATCACGATGTATTTACAAGCCTTGCTTCCAAAGACTTCAAAGTACTGTTAATACCTAGCATCTCATTTGTCTTTATGGTAGCTTTGTCAATGGAAGAAAGAGTTGACCTTAATGTTCTTATTTCACAGATGGAGTGAGTGAGGCGCGGGTTGTCTGGAGAGGGAAGTTACTAAAGAGCATCTAAGAAGAAAACTAAGAATCTATATACCAGGCTGTTGTGGGTCAGGCTATTGTGGGTGGGTAGGGGAGTGAGTGTGCCAATGGGACAATTGATTGTATGAATCCAAAAGTCTAACATGAAAACCACATTTTGGGCTTTGGGAATGTGAAGCTCATTCCTAGCATCTGTTGTGTTTTCTTGAATCAGAATTTATAGTTTGATTACTTTTGTTTGGGCTCTTATAATCCTTTTTTAATAGCTGGTAATTTTGATCTTTAACTCTTCTATTCTCCTCAACTTAAAACTAGCCTTTGAAGTTAATGATGAGTTGGGGCGCTCTGCCTTCCCAAAGTCTGCATAGGCTCCCACTGGGCTATGCTCTTTGGCTCCCTTGTGTCACTGATCATGGCCAAATTGCTCGTGGGGAACTTGGTCAGTCGGGGAGAACTCCTGGAAGTCTCTGCTTCCTAATTACTCAGGGGAAAATTTCCTGTAGTGCTTTGAAGATTGGGGCAGGACTCTTAAAGATTTGCTATCAGGGATGGTCCCTTCTACTCATAACCTCCCATGCCTGGCTCTGTGTATTTCTCTGGGAATCACCTGGAGTCCTGTAGTAGCCCTGGTTTGTGGAAGATGATTCTGTTCAAGCCATGGTCTTGTGGGGGAATAGTTGGTAGCCAAAGTAGTTATGTCTGTATCTTAGTAAAGAAAAAAATATTTTGAAAGACAAAATAGTCCTAAATGGCATTGGTCAAGTCAGGTAATCCTTAGGCCTCCCAAATGGATCTGGGTCACTCAAATTACGATTCTTCAGAATCTCTTAATGAACAGAAGGGTGCAATTGTTTTTCTTCCCTTGCAAAGACTAGTTACTTTTCTATTGTGGACATTACCTTTGTTTCTCTGAAACTCAACCTATAGATGTCACAATACTTCAGTGAGTCTATGATTTTATTAGTGTGGATATTCTTTCTATTTGTGCAGTCCATAGCCTCTCCATACCTTTTTATCCTGTGCAATTCTTGTCTGTCTATCTGTCTGTCTAGCTAGAAATCCCCCATAGATCATCTACCCTAATGCATCAAAGAACTTACTCTGATTTTTTTAACCTTTCCTGAATACATTTAGGGTATCCAGACCCCACCTACGTGGGGTCTTTAATGATGGTTTTTGCTCTACTTCTTACATTCAAGTTACTGTCGGTGACATGTTATAGCCTGTTGGCATCCACCATGTCTAGCTTTTTGTGACACTACTCTTTCCTAGATATTCTCCCAGTTTTCTGACCTTCCTTACTCTCTTATGCTGGATCTTCATCCACATTAGGCTTGTTAGCACGTATCTGTCCTGGGCTCTTTCTCTTCTCCATCTATACTATTTCATTTGGTGATCTCATCTGCTCCCATGGATTCAATTATCATCCCTATGCCAGTGATTCTCAAATCTGTTTATACAACTTTCATCTCTCTGCTGACTTCCAGGCTCACATCTCCATTTGCCTATTGGATATGTTGAACCAGATGACCTTCCTGAATCTGAAACTCAGCACGTTCAAAACTGACCTTGTTATCTTTTCTTTTAAGCCACCCTTCCTCCCAAACTTCCTTATTACTATGGCAGGCACTACCACCCTCTGGGTCACCCAGGTTCATAATCTCATCCTCAACTCCTCACTCACTCTCACTCCCCATATCCAATCTGTTGCCAAGACTTGTTGATCTTACCTTTGTAACATCTCTCCCATCTGCCCTTTCTGTCCTCTAGCACTGCCAGTGCCCTGGTTGAAGGCCTTATCACCTCGTGCCTAGATTATTGCAAGAGCCTGCTGGTCTGCCTGCCATAAATCTCTCCCTACTTCAGTTCATCCTCTACTCATTTGTTAAAGTGACCTTCCTAACATACAAGTTTAACCATGTCATCCTCCTATTCAACAAATGCCAGTAGCTCCCTATCACCTCCAAGATCAAATATAAAATACTCTGGCAATCGAAGCCCTTTATAACTTACACTGCCACATTTCCAGTCTTCTAACCCCTTATCCTCTCCTTCCCTGCCCTACCCATGTACTTTTCAGTTCAGTAATACTGGCTTCCTTGCTAAGCCTAGAACAAGATAGTCTACCTTCCAATTCCTAGTATTTTCCCTGGTTGTCCTCCAGCCATAGAATGCTTTCCCTTCTCATCTCTGCCTGCTGGCTTCCCTGGCTTCCTTCAAGTTTTAGCTAAAACCCCATCTTTTCAAGCAGGCCTTTCCCAAACCCCTCTTAATTCTCATACCTTCCCTCTGTTGATTATCTCCAATTTATCCTGCATATATCTTGTTTGTACATAGCTGTTTGCGTGTTGTCTCCTCCGTTAGACTGTGAGCTCCTTGAGAGCAGGGACTGTCTTTTACCTTCCTTTGTCTCCCCAGTATTTAGCACAGTTCTTGACATATAGCAGATGCTTAATAAATGTTTATTGACTGACTATGTGTCCTTCCATTGTGTTTTCGGTGATAGGATCATATGATAAATTCGGAGCTGAAAGGGACCTTGGAAGTCATTAAATACAACTGCATTTTACAGATGAGGAAATCGAGGCCTAGGTCACACAGATAATATGTTCCTAATCAAAGATTTGACCTAGGTTTTTCAACTATAAATTTAATGCTCTTTGCACTTTACCACAGTGCCTGCAATTGTGATTATTCTGAAATCGTCATATTCTGTAACAGATATACCATACATTTATTTAAAAAAAATTTATTTCTGATATTCTAAGGCTATATCAGCAAAGCCCAAGCTCTAGCAGCTTCTACCATATTGGAAAGGCTTTGAATATACTCTTGGCCACAGACTATGTTTGTTTTCCAAGGACCACCTTTGCTAAGTATGGAGAATCCCATTATACATATACTGGTCACTTGGTCATGAACAATTTGGCCATCAAAATCATAAATCAAAGGCAAACAGGATTTGCATTGTGCTTTTGCCTTTATTAGAGTCTCTGTTTTAAGTGAGCACTTTTTATTATGCATACATTTTTATTAATTTTAATTGTGATAGTTTGTTGTTTTGCCAATGTTTTTACATAAATAACTCTGCTCTTTGTGTTTTGATCTCCTTGAGAATAAGGTCCCATCTTTGGTTTGTGTTTCCCTTTCATGTGTATGCCAGTTCTGGGCAGAGGTGGGAATTCAGCTGAAGATGCTAACAGCCTGACCATATCTTCCAAGCAGACTCCAAAGGATCTATAGGCCTTCAAAATTTCCCAGAAATATGGTCACCATCCCCCAGAGCATGCTGTAGCAACTATCTTAGTAGGTACAGGGACAAGGACATTCCATCCTTGATCATATTTATCAGTGCCCGCTCCATCTAATCCTACTCATTAAACTTCCCTCACAAGTGGCTGAAGGGAGATCTTTCTACAAAGAACAAGCCTGTGGTGTGTGGACCCATGCATCCTTGTGATGTGAATCAAGTCAGGATTGAAGATAATTTTGGTGATATCATAAAAATGGGGAATATGGAATCCCTGTCCCTTTTCTTACTGCTCCTCCCAATGCTCTCTCTCTCTCTCCTACTTCCAAAATGTGTTGTGGGAATCAAAAAAGCTAATTCCATCTTGGGCTGTGTTAATAGAAGTCTCGTTTCTCAAGTGGAGAAGCTCGTCCACTCTCTGCTGTTGTCAGACTACCTCTGCGGCATCACGCTTAGTTCTGGATACCACATTTTAGGAAGGACACTGGCAAGCTGGAGCATGTCTTGAAAATTGTGGCCAGGATGGTAAAGAAGGCAGCTAGAAACTATGTCATATGAAGAATGTTTGAAGGAATTGGGAGTGTTTACCTGGGAGGTGGGGTGAGGAACATTGGCTCATGGATTCAGAGATGGAAGGGATCTTAGCGGTTATATCCAATCTCTTCATTTTATTCATGAGGAAAACTGAGATCCAGAGAAGTTAAGTGATTTGCTCAGGGTAGTATAGTTAGTAAATAGGGGAGCTGGGGTTTGAACCCAAGTCCTCTGATTCAAAATCCATTGTTCTTTCTTACTGCATCACATTTCTGCCTTCCAATAGCTGAAGGCTTTTTATATAGAAGAGGTAGTAAGTAGACATTCTGTATAGCTCTTGAGGGTGAGACTAGTGATATAGATGTAGCAGTGACAGGAGGGCAAATTTTGGTTCTGCATAAAGAAGAGCTTTCTAACTGCCAGAAAGGATTGGCAGTGGAGGGGGTTGCCTCATGGGATAACGCCCTCCCCATCACAAGATGTATTCAAGCAGGACTGAATGACCCTCTGTTAGTTATGTCATAGAGGATTCTTGCATGGGGTGGGAGGATAGACTTGGTAACCTTTAATGTTTCTTCCAATCTGAATATTCTATAAATCACACGGCTTCCATTTGAAATTTTATTTCCACAAAATGTCACATCATTTCAATGGTAAGAACACAACACAGAATAGAATTTCATATCACAGTGTTTTGAATTGAGAAAAAATGTTCAACAGGAAGGATTTTTGGATTACTCTCCAAGCCTATGGACCACAAAGATTAAGAGAAAAACCCAGAATTACTGTCTAATGCCCACCATTTTGGAATTAAGTGCAGTCTACCTATTGATTACCTTTTCTGATTGACTGTTAGCCTTGTCTGATTGGCTTTTCTATGACTTCTCTCTGCCATCTTTAGCTTTGGTAAAATACATTATTACCAGACTTCTCCACTAGGTGGCAGACCCAGCCTATGAGAAAAAAAAAATAACTTGTATGCAGCATTCAAGGCAGACCTTTTCTCATTCTCTGCATCCTGGCTGCCCAACTTTGACCTATTTACAGAGGATGCTTAATCTGCACAATAGAATGTTGCTTACATGTTGCCTGTAAATTGAATTGTAGAAACTAAGTCATTTCTAAATACACAAGAACATTTTAAACCTCTGTAGAGAAATGTATCCAAGCAAAGGCTGGATGATACCTTTCAGGGTTGTGGTAGAAAAAAAGCTCATGGTCTGTTTCAGGATAGTGCTAGGTGACTTCTGAGACCTCTTCTAATTGTAAGCCCACGTATCCTTTTGTGAAGCCCAATTCGGTTCTTAACTTATTTTTGTATAAGCCCGATTTTTTATCCAAAGTGGCCACATCTGGCCACCATGTACCTCATTCCTCACAGAACCACAGATTTTCAAAGTTAGAAGAGAGCTCAGAGGCTATCTAGTTTAAGCCGTACCCAAACAATAATCCACTCTATAAATGCCTGATCAGTGGTCATCTAGCTTTTATTGGAATATCTCCAGTGAAGAAACTTTTTTTAGCTTCTTGCATATTTATACCAAGATGTCCTGCTAGAACTTCTAACTCCACATGGCCAAAACTGAACTCGTCATTATCGCCCTCCCCAAAAATGTCCCACCTCCTAACTTCTCAATTTCTACAGATGGTATTTCATCCTCCCAGCTTTCCAGGCTGAAAACCTCAAGGTCATTGACTGTATCCTCTTTCTACCACTGACAGAGTCCCAGGGAGGTCTAGAGGTGAAAAATGAGAGTAGGAGGCTTGGCCAATGTAAAAATCCAGGGATCCTGAGGCTCCTAGTCCTCAGAAATACAGCCTTTACCAATAATGGCTTCATTTTTTGGCCAAGAAGATGCACTATTACATTGCGGTTTTCAGTGTAGGTTTAAGGACCTCATTGACCTGCCTGGCATTGCACCCCTTATGGTCAGAGCCATGTAGTTTAGCCCTCAGTTTCTTGAATTGAATTATATTGTTTCTTATATTGTTCACTCCCTCCCCCCTCCCACCTGAGTCTGGTTTCCCCAGTCAGACTATGAGCTCCGTGAGGGTAAGGACCAAGTCTCCTGTCTCTCCTAGAATGCAGGCTAATACAGGGCCACCGATATTATCATACACAAAGAAGGTGCATAATCAA
The DNA here is from genome assembly GCF_003287225.1 of Phascolarctos cinereus. Classification (NCBI taxonomy): domain Eukaryota; kingdom Metazoa; phylum Chordata; class Mammalia; order Diprotodontia; family Phascolarctidae; genus Phascolarctos; species Phascolarctos cinereus. The sequence continues at coordinate 247,931,477 of NW_027555625.1, forward strand.
GACTTGTTGACTTTATGGGAGAGAGTAGAATCTGTTGGCCATAACAAGGCTTTTGGATTACTTGTGGATTCCAGTGGTCCTACTCTCAAATGCTGCCTCTGGATAATTGAGAATTGGTAGAATCAGTAAAGCACAGGGAGCAGAATGCAGTCAGTTTCTGAGGGCTGTCATGGGCTCCTTCTTTTGTAGAGAGATGGTAGGGTCTTAGAGCCAGCCATCTCTGTCTGACCAGTGGCCACTGTGTTCCTGCTGTTTCTTTCTTCTGAGAGGAAGGCAGGTGAATATCTCCAAGTTCAGAGAGCAGCAGAGATGTGAATACCAGGACCTTCTATTCTTCTTTTTTCTTCCCCTCTACTACCTCTGTTCCAAGTTTACCTGGTCTGAAGCCTTGGACCATCCACCTCCCAGATCCATTCAATTACTATTTGACTTTTCCCTAAGGGAGGAAAAGATGCTAATTTCTGTTTCCAGGAATTACCATGACTCCAAGGCTGAAGGCTGGACACAAATGTTCGGCAGAAAAAAAGTTCCCCACTCGAGAGGAGGATTGAGCCTTTGCAAACCCTTCTGTTCCCAGGGCTCTTTGTTCAGTCATCAAACTACTTCTCCTTTATGTAAGAACCTTCCAGCCATTTGCACACAGTCCTCAGAGTTTACCGCCAAAGATTGATTGTGTTCATTTTACTTAAGATAAGAGTGGAGGCCAGAGGGGTTCCTGAATTTGTGCCATCTCTTTCTTGCTAAGATGGTTTGTGCTTTTAGAAACTAGTTAAAAAGATTTATCCCTGTTTACTCCTTTCCCTCCACACCAAACCAAGCCTTCATAATGCCCTTTGCTTGCCTTACTCTTATCCCCTGGGAGAAGTACACAGTGGTGTTGAAATCTAGGATTGGGGAAGGAACTCACAGAGTCCAAGACTGCTGGCACTTTGGAGTTTGGAGACTCTGGTCTTGGTCACTTGGCCATTTTATGTCATTTCTTTTTTGTTTGTCTTAATGAAAACAAAACTTCCTGAATTCCCACTCATGGCCCACTCATGGAAGTCTCCTCCAAAGCCCCATTGCTTGAAGCAGGGCTGGGATTGTCTTCTTCCTTTGGGCTTCCTTCTTCAATCTGGGCAGAGACCTCTTTCACTCTTCTTCTTCCTCTTGGGGACTTCTTAGCTACCATAAACAAGAAGGCAGACACTGGAATTAACATCAGGGTGGGGGAATCTTTCAGAAAAAGGACTACATAGGTCATTGGATGTGAGGGATACTGGGAAAAATGGACCCTAAGCTAGATCAGATCTGAGACCAGGGCCTGCCCCAGGCAAATTGCTGAGCAGGCACCCACTCATTTTTATTTCCACACATCTTCCTTACTGTCTAGCAATCCTCTTTTCCTATTCTACAGAAGTCCTGGGCTTTCTGGCAGTCCAAAGCAACCCATCCATGCCTGTCTTCTCTCACTCTTTCCAGTGGTGTTTTTGCAAATTACCTTCCCAGTTACAACTCCTAAGCTCTCTATATGGAAACTCTTGGCCAGATATTAGGAGAAAAACTTTTGATAAATTAAGTCATACTAAGCTGTGAATTCGATACAATTTTTTCAAGAGTGTTTGGATATAAGAGGCTCGTTAACTTTTTTTTTCTTTTGTTAGGCAATGGGGTTAAGTGACTTGCCCAGGGTCACACAGCTAGTAAGCGTTATGTGTCTGAGGCCAGCTTTGAACTCAGGTCCTCCTGACTCCAGGGCTGGTGCTCTATCCACTGTGCCACCTAGTTGCCCCGAGGCTTGTTAACTTAAAGAGCCCTATAATTGGTGCCACTTAAGGTTGGAACAGTATGAAGAATCTCAAGCATTGTGGAGGAGATCCTTTTGAGAAGTGCAACCAGATGCCTTTTCCCATGTTCCCAGCCAATAAGCAGTAAGCATTCTTCAGGATTGTGGAGGCATTTACTTCCGGAAGAACATTATCTTCCAGGAATGGAGGCCTTGACACAGGGAAACATATCTTCTAGAGGTAGGAGTGAAGGAGCAAAAAAAAGAATAACAGAATCTTTGCATTTTAGAGCTGGGAGAGACCATTAAACTCAGCCCATGTCTGAGCAGAAATCCCCTCCCCCTAACCAAAGTACTAAATTAGTCTTGTTACTGGATTTTTTTTTGCCTCAGTTTAATAATCAGGCAAAGGAGAGTCATCTTTCTGAAGACGATACAAAGCACATAGAAGCAACCTAGTACAGAGGAAAGTAATGCTGGATTTGGAATCAGAAGACCTGCCTCTGCCACTTTCTACCTGTGTGACCCTGGGCAGGTCACTCAACCTCTTTAGCCTCAGTTCTTCAACTGTAAAATTGAGGGGTTTGACTAGGTGACCTGGGCAGTCCCCTCCAGTTCTAAGTCTGTGATAGAGCTCGGGTTATCTGGGCTGAACTTTCTGATTATTTGGATTCTTGATAAATGAGCGTTTTATTGTTAAAAAAGCCTTTTGGGCCACCAGAAACATAGTGCAGTGCTTTCTCTGGAAGTTAGGCTTATCTCTTTGGTTTGGGGTCCAAGCTGATTTTCTAGTAGCTTAGATAACTCCTTGTCATAAAACTCTGTTCCCTGGGGTGAGGAGCATCCTAGATTGGGTATTTTCCCTCTCAAATCATTCCATTTTCAGTGAGTCCTATCATTGACTTACATGACCTAGAGAAATAATACTTTCCCCAGGCCACTTATGGAATAAGAGGAGTAGGGTGAGAAGCATTTGTTTTTCTGCCTCTTTCTGCTAGGTGTCTGTGCAGGAAGAATTTTCTTTGAAGGTTTGCCTAACTTTGAAGATGTACCTAGGGGATTAGTGGCATTTTCTGGCTCCTTATGCTTCCTGTGTGGCAAGCCCAGGCCCTTCTATCTCAGGATGTAGGCAGCTACTTCCAGGGAGGTAATCCTTTTCGTTGCTACTCCAGAATTTAATTACAGCTCTTGTATCCAGAGTCCCTTCAAACTAGGGGAAAAAAAAACCAAAACCAAAACCAAACACAAACCACATGGGGCAGCTGGGTGGCAAAATGGATAGAGTGCAGGGCCAGGAATCAGGAGAACCCAGTTCAAATATGGCCTCAGGCACTTACTAGCTGTGTGATCCTGGGCAAGTCACTTAACCTTGATTGCCTCCAAAAACTCCCCCAAAACAAAACAGAACAAAACAAAACGAAACAAAAAAGCAAGGGCAGAGTGAAGATTGCTTGCTAGTAAGAAATCAAAGAAGACTTCCTCACAGTGTAAGGGGGCACATACTCTGGGTGTATATGACTGAGGGCAGGGAATTCTACTTTGTGGGCCCTTTCTTTGCAAAAATGAGCAGCTGTGGCATGGACCCTGCTTTGTGGTATGTTCTCCAGGAGACAGTCATGCTAGCTCTATGGGAGTCCCACTCTGGTAGTATACAGTTGTTTTTTTCTCTTTTAATAATATTTCCATTAAATACAAGGCAAATAAGAGGTAGTAGATCGAAGGCTGCTCTTGGAATCAGGAACACCAATGTTCATATCCAGCCTCTGATACATATAAGCTGCATGGTTGTTTTTCAGTTGTGTCCAACTCTTCATTTGGGGTTTTCTTGGCAAAGATACTAGAGTGGTTTGCCATTTCCTTTTCTACTTATTTTACAGATGAAGAAACTGAGGTAAACAAGGTTAAGTGACTTGGTCAAGGTAACACAGCTAGTAAGTGTCTGAGGTCAGATTTGGACTCTGGTCTTCCTGACTCCAGGCCCAGCACTCTATGCACTATGGCACCACCTAGCTGTGTGGTAAGTCACATAATTTGTCAGTGCCCCCAGAAGTCTCTAAAAGTAGGTTACAGATGAGTTGCTGATCTCCAACAGTGAAAGGTGTTTCCACACTGGGAATTACCCACACTGATTAAAAATACTCATCTGCACTAAAAAAGAAAATATTTCAAATGCTCAAAAGGAAGTAAAAAACCAAGTTGTAGGGTAACCCCAGGTGAGAGGCTGAGCCCATCTGCTATCCTTGTGCGTTCAGGAAACTCCATCACGACTAAGATTCACCAGATGGAACCACGAAGCTCCTGCCAGTACCCCATCTTGAATTGTACCAAAACAAAGAACTGACTTAATAAACCCACAGCTTCCCCACCCATGGCCCCTTGGGGCCCATCTGTACCATTCTGCAAAACATCTGGTTTGCATGATGAGGCAGGATGCAGCTACTGAGCTTGGGGCTGCTTAAAGCTTGGTCTTATCAAGGGCAATTTTCTGCTTATTCACCAGTAGGAAATAGCTGTATAACCCATGCCATTGTTGGAAAGTCCAACTGCTACAGCCGGTCTGGAAAATAAACAGGAGTTGCATAAAAGCTTTCTCCAAATGTCAATAGTGTATTGTGGAGTGGGTGGCCTCCGCTGTCAATCCATGTTTCTGGATATTGCTTGTATAAACACTGAGGGACTTACATGTATTAGCTTATGTGTGAAAGAGGGCTCTTTCAGAGCTCTGGTTGCCAAGTCTGGGTGGCTAACCATTAGCAGGAAGTTCCCTGGACTGGAGAGATACGTGGGGTTCCCAATGTACAGGGGACCGTGTCTTATCACAGGGAACGCAAACCCCAATAGTATCACCCTAGGCAAATGTTTGAGCAGCATGAGCTTCTTGTGGTGGGAACAAACAGTCAGGCTTCACCCTCTGCAGCTCTTCCGCTTTTAAATGGAATCCTAATCCAGCAAGCCCAGGGTTTGGGCCCCAGCATCCTGGGAAAGGGCCTGAAATAGTTTCTGATACTTGATTTGGAACTTTTGTTACATAGCAGGATAATGGTAGCAGTGATGACAAAAAGTCTCTTTGTATGATACCTTTAACCTTTTGACCTCATAAACATTATTTCCATTCATTTTTTTCTTTCTTTCTCTTCCGTAATGCTTTAAATTACTCCAGCTGTAAGCAACCTTACAGATCATTCAGGTCAACTCTTTCATTTACAGATGAGGAAACTGAGACCCAGAGAAAAGAAAAGGCGGCATGGCGTGATGTATTCTGCTTGATAGAATGCAATTTCCTTGAGGGCCAGTACTGTCTTGTTTTTTTCAATTTGTTTCCAGTGCAAGTACTTATTAAGATGACTACTATGTATCAGGCACACAAATATAAAAGTCAGACAATACCTGCCCTCAAGGCACTTACATTCTACCCAGGGGGATAGAATATGTTCATAGTGCTTTCTAGTTTATGAAGTTTGATCTCACTCCTGGCCCAGTGTTCAGCTGAACCTAGATGCTGGGCTACCTTGAAGCCATTCAGGTGGTTTTAGTCACAGCTTTGAGTAGGCAGATGATAAGTATGTCCAGAGTTGCTGGGAGGCAAATTCAAACATGATTAGAAACTAGAAATAATAATTGCCCCCTGAGACCTGGCTCTCCTTCTCCCCTATCATCCCCTCCTCTCTCTCCCATAATGCTCTTTACCCTCTTGGAAAAGCCAACTCTTTCGGCTGGGCCTTCTTCTCTTATACCTTTACTCCATAGATCTTGTCCTCGTTTCCGTTTCTTGGGCAATCCCTGTATTTTATCCTTCACACAGAAATACCTTAGGTCTTCTCCCTGGGTATCTTGGTTGGTTCCTGGGTCATAATTAGGAGGCACCTGAAGCACATGAGAGATATTGCTTAGGTTAGGACACAGCACCTTCTAATCCCAGGTCAGAATCATAGGGTTTGGAGCTGGAGGGGTTCAACCACCTCATTTTATAGAAAATAAACTATGGCTCAGAGAGGGACACACAGTTAGTAGTTATGCTGGGACATGAACTCCTCTGGCTTTAAATCTACTGCTGGTTCCATTTTTCCCTTCATGTTATCTTCGCATTCTCATTCAACCATCTTCCCCTTTGGTGTCCCTAAGTCCCAGGTGGCAGGAACAAACCTCACTGTCTGAGGTATCCATCTCATCAGACTCTGGCTTCGAGGACTCAGCGTGGTTGGTGTCTGTAAGGCACAAGAAAGAATGTTGGGCTCTTGGTTTTAGTGAACAATGGCTTAGAAGTTCAGCTGTTTGTGTCCACATCTCATTTCATTGCAATAAAAGGCCTTTAATGTCATCAGAATCACCTACTATAGAAATCCCTACTGTAACCCCCCCAACAAGTTGTTGGTGAGCTTTGACTTGAAGACCTACTATGAGGGAACCCATTACCTCCCAAAGAAGCCAGTTCCACTTTTGGGTAGTCCAATGGTTGGGAAGTTTTCCATCACATTAAGCCTAAGCTGGCCTTTTTATGGCTTCCCCTCAGTCCTCCTGGTTCTGTTCCCTGGGGCCAACAAGTAATAAGGATAGGGATTGAGCTATGATTTTATAGGTTGTATGCCTATAGGTATAAGGAACTTGAAGGTAAAGAAACTTCCTTTATCAATGCAGGTAGGAACTTTCTCTTCAATTTACAACTTTAGTGAGTTGCCTTGAGCACTGAGAGATTGAATGACTTGTCCATAGTCACAATCACAGCCAGTTTATGTGAGGGATGGAACTTGAACCCAGGTCTTCCTTAATTGGAAGCTGGCTCTCTATCCACTATGACAAGCCTAATCTTTATTCCATATGATAGTCCTTGAAAAGTCCAGCAGAGCTTTTATATCTCTCTAGACTTTTCTACAGAATAAACATCCTTCAATTGTTTCTCATATGATGTGGGCTCAAGACTCTTCACCATCCATCCTAGTTTCCTTTCTCTGGACAGTCTACAGCTTAGCAGTGTCCTTACACTGTGGAGCCCAGAATATTCTAGTGGTCTGACCAGGGCAGAGTACAGAGGGCTGTCCTCTTCTTCCTGGAAGCTATGCCTGTCTTAATGAAGCCCAGAGCTAATGTATTAGCTTTTTAGCCATCCCATTACATTGTTGACTCATATTGAGATTGTGACCCACTAAAACCCCCAGATCATTTTCAAACAAAGTGCTATCTCTCTGATCTTGTACTTGTGAAGTTAGAGTGGTCCCTCTACCAGTGCAGATCACATTGGATGGCAACCTTTGTCTCTATCCTTCTATAAGCCTTCCAAGTAGGGTCCACTCAGCATAGAGAAGGTCCTCCTCTAATTGTTGTAGTATCTTAGACTAGTTAGTGTGGTATAATATGCAAAAAACTGAATTCATCATCTTCTCCCACCAAATTCTTCCTTCTTCTTAACTTCCTTATTCATGAAGTTGCCTCTGTGCTCCCAGTCACCTAGGATGACAACCTAGGTATCATGCTTGACTCCTCACTCTCTCTCAACCTCCCCATCTCCATATTTAATCTATTGCCAATCTATTTACGTTTGTAACACCTCTCATTTTATAGTCTTCTCTCCATTGACACTGTCACCTTTGACAATGTCTCCACTGACACTCTACCTCCTCTCCATTGATACTACTACCACCGTGGTGCTGGCACTAATCACCTCATGCCTAGGCTATTGCAATAAGCTGCTGGTTGGTCTTCTTGCCTCCAGTCTATCCTCCACTCAGCGGTCAAAATTTCCCAAAGCACAGGTCTGATCGTGTCACCTCCCTGTTCAATAAATCGAGTGGTTCCATATTACCTCTAGTTCCCTATTCTAGTTCTAGTTCTCTAGGTTCCTTAACACCACCAGGATGAAATATAAAATAGACTCTGACATTCAAAACCCTGTATAACCTAGCTCTTTCCTACAATTCTAGTTTTCTTACACTTTATTCCTCCCCCATATACTCTGTGACCCAATGACATTGGCCTCTTTGCTGTTTCTCAGCCAAGACCCTTAAATTTCCAACTCCATGCATTTTTACCAGCTGTCCCCTTTGCCTGGAATTCTCTTCTTCCTCACCCTCTCCTCCTGGATTGTTTGAAGTCTCAGCTAAAGTCTCACCTTCTGTAAGAAGTCTTTCCCAGTTCTCCTCAATCTTAGTGTCTTCCCTCTGGGAAACTGGGATGTTTTCCAGTTTCTTCTGTCTATACCTTGTTTGTACGTAATTGTCTGCATGTTGTCCCTCCCATCAGACTGTGAGCTTCCTGAGGGCAAGGACTGTTTTTTTTAAAACCCTTTTTTTGTATCAGTGTGTTGCTTAGCACAGTGTATTGCACGTAGGAAGTGCTTAACTTCAATGCTTATTGACTTTAATTACAGGCTCTCCTAAATAAGATTCATAATCATTCACATTTAATGCTAATGTCTTTTATCTGTTGACAACCACCAATTTACTTTGTCTTATATATATTTTGTGTATGTAGCTGTTTTTCTGCTGTCTTCTTCATTAGACTATGAGTTCCTTGAGGACAAGGATTGTCTTTTGCCTTGCTTTGTATTTCCAGTGCTTAGCACAGTGCCTGGCACATAGTAGGCGCTTCATAAATGCTTATTGACTGAGTGACTACTTTCTCTCATTCTTACTGCATAACTAGCCCGCCTCCTTTTCCAGTCATCCATGTCCTAGATTATGTCTGGTTTCTTTCATAACCAGAATGTCAATATGGATGTGGTTCAGTTCCTCCAGCAATATGTCAGCTCATTGACCGTTGGCCAAATAGCCCACATTAAGAATATGAACAATTAAATTAATGTTTGTATACTGTATAAGAACTGTGTAAACAATACCTTCTGTACCCTACTTCATTATTATGGAAGCTGAAGGGAGAAAGGAACACGTAAGACTGAGGACTATTTTGTATTTTGTCTATTTCTTGGGTCTCAATGCCCTCCTCCTCCTCTCCCCACCAATGGCCATCATTTAGTGGGATCCAGCCCTCTGGCAATGGTCCTCCCTGCACGTAGCTAGTACAGCAGATACAGTGTGTAGGTTCATAGTATATTTAGATGATAATAACAGTCTTTTTCTCTGTTTCATCAGGATATAGCACTTCATAGTGGTTTGCAAAATGTCTCAGAGTGGATAGAGACTTTACTAGCCATAGTCTCATTGAATCTGTACTGAAGTAGACAGGACAGAGATAATAATTCTAATTTTACAGTCACTTTTCCACCATCCATCTTTTAGGGGATCCAGCCTTGCTGTTTTAGACACCTTGCTAGGCTGGAATAAGATTCATCCCTCTCTTGGGGAATATAATGCCAGGTCAAAGAAAGCCTGTCACCCAGGAGAGGAGTTCCCTCATTGACATGTCATTCACTGACACCTTGGTGCAAAAGAATATATCACCCCATTCTTGAGAGCAGTTTTTGATGTAGGCAGAGGGAGGGACCCTGGAGAACAAGGAACAAAGGCCCTGGGCCCAGGAAAAGGAGTCTAGGCATGTCAAGCTTTCCTGATTTCCCACTTTGCCAAGGGTCACCTCGGCCCAGCACTAGGCCTGTCAGCCACACCTCCACCCCAGATCTCCTGATCTCCCCAGGATCTTCTTGCTAGACCCAAGGCTCAGTTTACATAGTGAGTTGGCAGTGGCCAAAGCCGTCTTAGGCTACATCTCTTGATGTGACTCATGGTCTGGCTCCCAGGAAGTAGGCATGAAGGGATTCAATTATAACAACATGGGGAAGGCTCGGAAAATGACTACAGTTAGAAGGAAAGAAGTAGGAGGAGGATTCTAGAGTCTCAGTCACATGAAGAAATCCAGAACTGGAAAGGCCTTGAACAGGAATCTATTCTAGTTCTTCTCCACCAGCTGGGCAAATATCTAAACCACTCAAGCTACCCTCTAATGAGTTGTATCTTGGTTTTGTAATAACATAGCATTTGTATAATATTTTATATATTTTCAAGCAATTCTACTTATATAAAACACTCATTCCTTTCCAAATATGTTTTCCTTTCTGTCATCTTATCTTCCCAATACCCATGTGAGATAGATTTATTCTTTTTCCCATTTTACAGATGATGAAACAGAGACTCAGACAGGTAAATTGTCCAAGATCAATACCCTTAATGATACTACCCTGAACTACTTTTCAATTTTATCAAGGTCACTTTGAATCTTAACCTCTGCAAATTTGTGGACCATTATTCTCTATGCCATTCATCATCAATATGCATATTGAATAAGGGGGGTCCCTAGGATTTGTCCTTTCTGAATGTCACTCCACGGGTTCACCACAACCCACTAATAATACATTGTTCTCAATGACATGGATGCAATAGTCCTGTAGTTAGCAAGAATATTGGCTTTAAATCAGGAGACCAAGATTTTCATCTCAACTCTACCATTTGCTATCATGTTACCTTGGGCAGGTCATTTTACTTCTCTGAGTTGTTGTTGTTATTGTTGTTGCTGTTGTTTTTGGTGGGGCAGTTGGGTTTAAGTGACTTGCCCAGGGTCACATAGCTAGTAAGTGTTAAGTGTCTGAGGCTGGGATTTGAACTCAGGTCCTCTCGACTCCAAGGCTGGAGCTCTATCCATTGAGCCACTTAGCTGCCCCTACTTCTTTGAGTTTTAGATTCCTCATCTATAAAATGGGGATAATTATAGTTGTACTACGTAGAAAGGCAACAGAGCATAGTGGGTAGAGGGCTGGACTGAGAGTCAGGAAGATGTGTGTTTTAATCTAAGACTTATTCTTGGATCCATGGGTATGTTGCTTGTCTTTCTGAGGTTCAATTTCCTCATCCTTAGAATGGGGATAATACCCGTGGTACCTAACTCATAGTGTTGTTGTAAAGTCAGAGGAAATAATATGTGAAAAGTACTTTGTAAACTTGAAAGTTCTAAATAAGTGTCATAAATAAATGTCTAAATAAATTCTTATTATTAGCTACCTCTAAGCTAAGGTATCCAGTGAGGTCATGTATATAAATTGCTATAGAAATATAAACAATTATTATTACTGTGACATATCAATTATTTTATGGATATGATATGATCTTAGGATCATAGGATATAGAGCTTTAAGAGCCCTTAGAGATCACTTAGTCCATTTTATAGTTGAGGAAACTGAAATCTGCAGAAGAGAAGATGGCTGTCCATGGTCATCCAGGGAGTAAGTGGCAGAGGCAATATCCTTTAAGCAATTATTTTACATTTTAGCAGAAGACCATGGTTGGGAGAGGGATTCAGAACTGTCCCAGAGATGGAAATATAATCTGAAAGTGCAACAAGCAATGAATTTTGTATTGCAATCCAATCAATATGCTAGATTAAGCTATTTAAAAATAACAACTAACATTTCCATAAAACTTTAAAATTTGATATATTATCACATTTTAGCCTCATATCAACCCTGTGAGGTAGGTGCTATAGGCATTATTATTTCCATTATATACATTTGGGGCAGCTAGGTGACAGAACAGATTGAGCTTTGAGCCAGGAGTCAGGAAAACCCAAGTTCAAATCCAACCTCAGACACTTACTAGCTACATGACCTTGGGTAAGTCACTTAACCTCTGTCAGCCTTGGTTTTCTCATCTGTAAAATGGGGATAATAATTGCACCTACCTCCCAGGATTGGTGTGCAGATCAAATGAGATAATGATTATAAAGTGCCAAACACAATGCCTGGCACATAGTCAGCACTATACAAATGTTGGCTAGTATTATTGGGAAGTCGAACCTCCTGTAGGTTAAGTGACTTGCTCAGGATAACACAGCTAATAAGTGTCAGAGGCAGGCTTCTGAACCTAAGTCTTCCAGACTCCCAGTCCAGCAGTCTGTGCACTGTGTCCCTTTATCTGTTATTTTGATGTCACATACTAGTAGGATTACCTGGATGACCATCTGCTTCTTGTTTCCGGAGAGACAACCTCAGCCTGATTCCTGGTTCATGTTCAGCCTCGTCTGAAGTGAGCTTGCTGGGATGATGACCTTGTGTGGATGGCATTCGCTCCTAGGAGATAACATGGAGGACAATAGTATTTAGCATCTCCTGGGCTCTGCGTACTTTCTGATCTAAGCAGCCGATCCCTCCAAACCTGGGGCTTAAAGAAGCCCTCTCTGGGTCCCTGCTACCCCAATCCTTGTTCCAGAGCAGGAAATTCCTAGGCTTTGGACCCAGGCAATATTCTGCTATTGTTCCCATGCTCAATCTTATTTCAAGTGCCATCCCTTGATATATGATATTTTATAGGTTTTTCGTGGGATTTTACAAATCATGAAACCCAATCCCTAATTTTTATAGGTGATAAAACAGGTTCACAAAGTTAAGTGGCTGAGCTGGGATTTGAACTCAGGCCTTCTGACTTCAATTCTAATATTTTCCCCCCATGTCTTATTGTAACACTAGGTGACTTTTAAGTACCCTCTTTAAGGTCTAGATGATCTCCGAGGATTTTTCTAACTCTGGGCAGCTAAGCTCCTTTGGCTTTTGGTTTTTATCATTTTGCTTTTCATTGATGGGGTCATTTTTCAAAGGAGCCCTGTGAGACATTGTTGTTCAGGCACAGAAAATTTTATTTACTTAAAGAATAATCAATGCAATAGTCTAGAAATCAAAATGCACAACTTAAGAAATTTAGAGGCCACTGAAGGCCTCTAAGGGTGTTTTTTTTCTTTTTAATTTAAAGTGCTCTCATTTAACTGGGAGTAGTCCCTAAATCCCATGGATGCTATAGTAAAGAGAATAAGGAGGGTGACAAGCAATTAACACTTTTTCATACAGCTATATAGTTCTCTAATATTTCCTGTGTGGCAAGCTTGTCTCATGATTAGAGAGACAAGGAGGAGACTTCTCATATGCTCCCCAAGGACAGTGAGCCTGTATTCTTCTGAGTACAGGTACTACAATTCTGAGCAGATGGGGATGGGGTGGGGTTGCAGGTTGTGGAAAAACTTGTTGGCTTACTGATCAAACAGGCCAAGAGGAACACAGGCCTTGGAGTCATAAGACCTAGGCTTTATTTCCAGCTCTGTCACATACTAACAAAAAATCAGTTTTTAAAAAAAATCACTTTGATTTCTTTGTCTGAAAACTGCCTGTTTATATCCTTTGACCATTTATCAATTGGGGAATGACTCAGTTCTCTATATATTTGAGAAACGAGGCCTTTATCGGAGATACTTGTTGCAAAAGTTAAAGAATTTTTTTCCAATTTTATATAATCAGAATTATCTATTTTACATTTTGTAATGCTCTATCTTTTTTGGTCCTAAATTCTTCCCTTACCCAAAATCTGGCAGATACATTATTACATGCTCTCCTAATTTGCTTATGGTATTACCTTTTATGTGTAAATCATGTGTCCATTTTGTCCTCTTCTTGGTATATGATGTGAGATATTGGTCTATACCTAGTTGCTACCACAGTTTTCCAGTTTTCACAGCAGTTTTTGTCAAATAATGAGTTTTTGTCCCAAAAGTTTGGATCTTTGAGTTTATCATATGCTAGATTACTATATGGTCATTTACTATAATGTATTGTATATCAAATTCATTCCACTGATCTACCACTTTATTTCTTAGCCAGTACCAGATTATTCTGATGTATTACCTATATCTGATTTCTTACCATCTCAGAGAGGGGGGAAGGAAGGGAAGAAGGGAGTAATAGAACTTGGAACTCAAAACTTTAACCCTACCCCCCACTTAATAGTATTTTATTTTTTCCAATTACATGTAAAGATAGTTTTCAACATTTATTTTTATAAGATTTTGAGCTCCAAATTTTTCTTTCTTCTTCCCTCTTCTCCCCCCTCTCCAAAACAGCAAATAATCTGATATAGGTTATACAAGTACAATCATGTTAAACGTATTTCCACATTAGTTATGTTGTGGAAGAAGAATCAGAACAAAATGGAAAAACCACAAGAAAGAAAAACCAAAAACCAAAAAACCCCCACCAAAAACCAAAATGAAAATAGTATGCCAAATTTGATCTGCATTCAGACTCCATTGTTCTTTCTCTGGATGTGGATAGCATTTTCCATTGTGAGTTTTTTGGAATTGTCTTGGATCATTGTATTGCCGAGAAGAGCTAAGTCTATTATAGTTGATCATTGAAAAATGTTGCTGTTACAGTATACAATGTTTTCCGGGTTCTGTTCATTTCACTCAGCATTAGTTCATGTAAGTCTTCCCATGTTTTTCTGAACTCTGCCTGATCATTATTTCATATAGCACAATAGCATTCCATTACACTCACATACCACAAGTTGTTCAGCCATTCCTCCAATTGGAGGGCATCCCTGCAAATTCCAGTTCTTTGCCAACACAAAGAAAGCTGCTATAAATATTTTTGTACATGTGGGTCCTTTCCCCTTTTTATGACCTCTTTGGGATACAGACATAGTAATGGTATTGCTAGATGAAAGGTGTGCAGTTTTATAGCCCTTTGAGTATGGCCCTCAAAACTTAAAAAATGTTAAAAATTGTTTTAACATGTAGCTAGAGAAAAATAAATAATATTTTAAAATTACTTTCAGATTGACAAAGCACTTTTTCACAGATGCTCCTACGAGGTAAGTAGTATGTTATTTTCACTTTACAAATGAATAATCTGAGACTAAGAAAGATGAAATCCCTTGTCCAAGATCGCACAACTAGTAAGTAGTAGACCTGGGATTTGAAAGTGTCTTCTGACTCCATGCCCAGCAAGACTAGCTGTATAACATTTTACTTTGTGCCTCGTTTTTCTTCACTGTAAAATGAGTGAATTGATGTATTTGGCCTCTCAGATCCTTCCCCTCTGAAGGTCTAAAATTCTGTTATTCTGTGATCTACGCCTAAACTACGAGGGGATGGGTCTTAGACGTCAAGGCAAACTTGTGGATAAGTTGGGTGACAATGGAGCATGGCTTGCTATGGGAGCTTGGGGTGGGGTAGGGAAACCCCACTTAGAATGCCCTCTCCTCTTTTTTACTCCTCTACCTATCCTTCAAGGTTTGAATCTCCCAAGATTACTCAGGCCCACACTCAACTATCCATTTTCTAAACTCTGATTGTGCCTGGAGTTCATACTTCATATTTTACCACTTAATTGTTCTCTGTTTCACAAGTGTCAGTCTTGTTTTCTTAGCTAAACTGTGAAATCCTTGAGGGCGGGGTGGTGGCTTTCCTAAACTACACTTGAATAAAACTCTCCTACAATATCCCCAACAAATGCTCAAGTCTTCGCTTAATGACTTCTAGGAATGGAGGGGACCCACTTACCTCCAGAAGCAGCTCATTCCATTTTTTTGGATAACATTAATTGTTAGGAGATTTTCCCCCCTTATATCATGCCTGAGTTTGCCTCTGTAACTTTTAGCCATTGCTCTTAATTGTGTCTTCTGGAGCCAGACAGAAAAGTTTAAACCATCATCCAAGTGATAGCCCTTCAAATACATGATGACAGTGTTCTAAGTCCCTTGATATCAAATTCTGTTTTCCTTAGTATCACCTTGTCATTCTGTCAGCATCCCTGCTGCCTGTCTTAGCTATGAATAACCAGCCACCCATGTGATGTGACCTAAGGATGCTATGAGATAAAATTCTGAAATGTATTATAAAGGGATAGTTTGTGGACCTCTCAAAAAAGGAGCAGTGATCATGAAAAGTTAGAATGGCTCTACGCAAAATGAGGTCATTAAAAAAAAGCAACCTAGCAGCCCTTTGTATGGTGGCAAGAAAATGGAAAGAAAGTATATGCCAATTGATTGGGGAATAAATGAACAAGTTGTGTAAATGAATGTAATGAAATATTATTTGCTAAATAATATTTAAAAAAATATGTTTTAAGTATTTTAAGAAATTATAAAATGAGGAATTCAGAGAAATGTGAGAAGACCTGTGTGAATTGAGGCAGAGTTACAAAATAGAATCAGCAGAACAATATGCAGGACTGCAATAGAGTTTTAAAATGCTAAAAGATAGCTTAATCTATAGTAAGTGAAATGACTTATATTGTTTCCAGAGGACAAATAATGAAACACATTTCCCTTTTTCAGTAGAGAGGTAATGGACTATGGGTGCAGGATGTTACATATCCTGGCAGATGAGCCACTCTGTAGATTCATTTTGCTTCCCTGTTTTGAATTATTACAAGGAAGGGCTCTATCATGAGATGATAGTGACATATAAACCAAAAGGCATTAATAAAATATTTAAAAAGGTCATGCCACACTAAATTTACTTGCTTATGTGACATGGTTATTAAAGTAGTAGATCAGGGAATGTAGTAGATATGATTAACTTAGCTATTAGCAAAGCATCTGGTAAAGTCTCAGGTTATTTTTTGGAAAAGATAGAATAAGATGGGCTATGGAGGGGGGGGAACTTTTGGCCTTGAGGCCACCTATGGCCCTCTAGGTCTTCAGGTGTGGCCCTTGGACTGAATTCAGTCAATTAGGTGTATTTGGAATTGGTTGAATGACTAAATCAAAAAAATAGCTATCTTGTCACTGTCATCTTGGAAGGAGGTATGCAGGGAGATATCTGTGCTTGGCCTTATGTTGATAAACATTTTTTTCTTTTTTAATCAATGATTTGGATAGAGGCTTACCCAGAGGCTACAGATGGCTGAAAGGAAGAGGGCTACCTTTCAAAAATAGGCAGACAAGCCAGAAGGAGAGGATCACTAATTTTCTGCTCTATTCAATTAAATAAATGTTGATAAATATTGAAGTTATGGGAGGTATAGAAATAAAAGTCCTAGAGCTTGTCCTTAGAGTTTGCAGTCACATGGATAAATTGAATATAACATAGAAAAGGATATTAAAGGCAACCTGCTGCCTTAAAAAACTCTAGAGGCTCCCTATCAGCTTTAGGATGAAATATCTGTTTGGCATGTAAAACTCTTTACAAGATGTCTTCTTCCTATTATTTTAGTTTTCTTACACATCATCTTCTGGCACGTTGAGGTCCAGGCTTACTCTCTGTTCTTTACACATTATGCTCCCATGTTTCATCTCCATACCTTTGTACTAGGCTATCCCCTGTGCTTGGAATGTTCTCTTTCTCACCTCTTGGAATCCCTGGCTTCCTACAAGATTCAGCTTAAGCAGCCACCTTCTGAGGGAGGTCTTTCCTGTCTCCACCCTCCTCCCCTGCCACTCCTTCTCCTCTTATTATGCCTTGCATAGTGTCTACTTTGCATGTATCTTGCATATGTTTATTTTTTCACACATTATCTCCTCCATTAGAATGTAAGCTCTTTGAGGTCTGGGAGTATCTTTATACCCTCCAGTGTTTAGCAGAATACCTGGCACTTGAAAAGAGAACAGTTGTTTGCTTGTTGATTGATTTGAAAGGCAGTCTCTGAAGAATGCAGACAAGCTAAAGAGTAGGTAGGAAAACACCAATGTAGGCAGCAGGGTCCAGGAAGTCTTCCTAGGGAGGTAGATCTTGAGCAGGAGCCCTGGGGTGGGAGGTGGGGGTGGTCCAGGGCTGAAGAAGGCTTAGCAGGGAGGAGAAAGACTGAGTCCCCTGGTGCCTCAGCTCCTGGATGGACAGGCACCAATCACATTCTAGTCTGAACCATCTGGACAGCTCTTTAGCCTCAGCTGAGTACACTAAGGTGTGTCAGAGGGCACAGGGCACTCTGTTGGCAGGCTCCTTGATGTCTTTCTGAGAGTCAAAAAATACTCTTGAAGGGTGGCATCTGCTTTGGGGACCTGTGAGCTCCTGTTCTGTGGAGCCTGCTTTGGCTTCACAGAAATCACAGATCCTGATTTGTTTCAAAAGGCAGGTAGTTAGTTATTGAGTAATCTTTCTAGGAGACATCACAGTGCCTGGGGCGGTGCTGGAGCCCCTTCCCAGGAGGCTCAGAGAGTTTGAGAGTCACTAGGCAATAAATCAGGATTTGTCACCTGCATCCTTAGGAGTCAGACTGAGGCCACTCAGAATATTGGGGGTAGAGGGAAGGGAGAGGAGGAGGTAATTAAACCCCAGTAGTTCCCTTAGAAAGAATAAAGGAATGAATAGTCATTAATGCATCAGTGGGGCTGCTAGGCTTAGAGTTAGATCCCCTTTTATTTACCTGTTCTGTGTTGGGCTTTAGGAGTCTCCATCCTATATTCTATTCTCTCTCAATTTCTTGGAGTAAACACCACCTAAACCACAATGTGAATGTGTTTTCCTTTTGGTTCACATAAAGTGAGAACTGAAGTTAAGAATGTTAATGGTGAAATGAAATATAGGTTATGCTTGGAGATTTCCTCAGAGCTTAAGCCAAAATACAAGCAGAATTTGTGATAGAATCATGAAATGCAATATGTAAATAAGTATTTTACATCCTGAGAGCCCTAGACAGAGCCTAGAAAAACCTGGGCCAAGCTAAGTCAAGGGACTAAGGAAAAAGGCAAGGGGAGGGAAAAGGCAAATGCTTGTTGCATTTAGGACAACTTTCTAATTAACCTGCCTTACAGGTGTCAAAAATCCTTCTTTCACTATCTACCTACCTTTAATGATTCAATTAAATACCTCATCTCATGAAGATCTATTTTCATAGTTTCATGTGGAATAAGCATCACCTACCCTGATATCCATTACTGAGATAATTTATTAAGGCATTTTGAAAATTTTGGGCACCATATAAATGTCAGCTGTTGTTATTTATTATTATCATCACACCTTTGACCCTTATTTTCCATGTAACCTTGGCAAGTCACTTGCCTGCTATGTAACTGAGTCAATTTCCTAAGACTTACCTGCTACGATATAGACAAGTTAGATGACAAGTTTATCAGACTTTGAGATAACACAAAGCTTATATGATTAGCTAACACACTAGGTTACAGAGTGAAGATTTCAGAAGAACTTGACAGGCTAGAGCACTGAGATGACTTTAATAATATTAAATGTGAAGTCTTATTCTTGGATTAAAACAATCAACTTCACAAGTACAAAATGAAATGGTATGCCTAGATGGCTATTAATCTAAAACTATCTAGAAATTTTAGTGCTTTGTAAGCTCAATAGGAGTCAACAGCATTATGTGGTAAGCAAGAAACATAATAAAAGCAGTCTTAGGCTTCATTGAAATAGCCCTGGTGTCTTATTTCAATAATGTCTGACTTTTGCACAGATTTAGTCATGCTGTTCCTACTCAAAATCCTTCCTTGGCTACCTTATTGTCTACAGTACAAAGTAGCCAGCACCTAGGACAGTGCATACGCATAATAAGTGCTTAATAGAGACTTGTTGATTGATAGTAGGTACTTAATAAATGTTTGAATTGAATTCTTTTTGATTATGCTTCTCTCTCATCAAAGTACAAATACATTTTAAACAAATCTCTTTCCCATTAGCCAAGTATACAAATACTTGGAGCTATTACCAGGCATTGGCATTGACATTGATTTCTCAATGCCTTTCCTGATGGCTGACTGGAGGTATCAAGCATCAATAGGGGAGGTCTGTCTAGCTTCTCTAAGCAGATGAGTTGGCAGTGGGTGGGTACCTGAGAGAGGACACCAGGATAAAAAGAAGTTGCCCAAAGCCAGACCTGGAGATCTCAGTGATCTGAACTGGTCTAGCCTCTGGCTTGTGAGTGACACCCTTAAAAAGAGAGTTGGATTCCATCAATGACAGGCTTGCTTAATAAGGTCAGGCCTTCGTGGGCCAGGCTTTGTTGGGGGAGGGGGAGGAGGCGGGGAGGACCACTTCGGGCTCTGGTCACTTACCAAAGTTGCAGATGGATCATCGCTCTCCTGGCTGCAGACTCGATCTACATCTCTATGAACGTCTTGGGGATTGGAGGCTGGGAATTTGCTTAGGGTCTCTGGAGCCAGAAGGGAGTGAGCCCCTTTGCCCCTCTGTGCCAAAGATCTTTCCCCTAACCTTGGACTTGGGCTTCGAATCTCCGGGGGACTAGGGGACTTGAGCCAATCGGGGAGTCTAGGGGCTTCCCGACACCGGCCATAGTCGGAGAGGTCCAGGGGCTTGTCCAGGACATAATTCCGGCTCGTTTCCTCCTTCTCCCTTGCCTCTGAGCAGTCGCTCCCCACTAGGAGCAGAGGTCTCATAGGCTCTGCACAAGGCTCCCTGGGTGGATGCTTCTCTTCCTTCTGTGTCTCTTTTCCTCCGGAGTCTGCAGCCTGGTGGGGAGAAGAGGGCGCCTTCTCCTCCCGTTCCGCTGGAGCTGTATCTCGGTCTCTGGTGCTCTCCACCCGAGCTCGGAGCCCCCGAAGCTGCTGCTGGGCCAGGAGGTACTGCAGCCTCTCCCTTTGCTCCAGGAACTGGAGCGTGCCCTCCAGTCTCTGGTCCCGCATGTACACGATAGCTCCGGGCAGGTCTAAGAAGGCCGGGCGGTCCTCCCAGTCCTCCTGCAGTCGGCTCCGGACTTCCTCGCCCTCCCCGCCCTTCAGCCCACTCCTCGAAAAGCTCTGGGTCCCCGTGGGCGAAGAGCAGTGACTCCGGAGGCCGAAGCGATGCAGGGACAAGTGGCGGTTGAGAAGACAGAGGTGCTCACTGCGCGCTGTCAACTTTAGGGATTCATAGGAAGAGGCTGACTCTCGGGAATCCTGCTTGTTTGTTTTCATGTAGCTGAGCCGGGCACGGGGAGAAAAAGACAACACAGGGCAATTGACTAATCCGATGTGAGAACGACAAAAATGCACTTAAACCCCTCCGTTCTCAGTTTCCCCTTCTGTAAAGTGAAGGGGTGGGGTTTGGAGGATTTCCAAGATTCCTCCCACCTCTGACATTGTGCTTTCTGGTGGGGAGAACACTGCTTTGTATTATCTACCCTTGTGGTTCATATACGTTCAAAGCTGGAAGGGACCTCACAGGTCAACCCTCACATTTGACAAACCGAGGTCCAGAGAGATTAAACGACTTATTCAAAGTTATATACAAGTAATAAGCAGAATTTGAAACTAATCCTCTCTGACTTCAAGACCAGTACTTTTAACACTGTCATATCATATGCACCTGTATTCACTCCCTTTCTCTAGATCATCCTTCACAGGGCTGCCAGGCCAGGTCATGTCACTGCTGGAAAATATGCATTGAACAGAATTCTGAGAGTTTAGGTTTAGGAGTCAAGGAAGTTAGTACTTTTACCCCATAGTAGGAACCCGATGGATTTTCAATGAAGGCCCAACAAGCACATTAATGAATGTCCTCATCCTCCTAAATATTCTTTCACTTTAAGGTATGAGAAAAATAGTTGATAGTTTTTTTCTTTATGCCCATTGTAGTGGCCAGAAGGCTGGCATTGTAGTTAGGAAGCTCTAGTATCAAATCCTGTCTCTGACAAATACTGGCTATGTGTTGCAGGGTAAGTCACTTAACTTCTCAATATTACAGACATTTGTCTAAGACTGTATATAGTACAGAACAGTCACAAGTCTGAATCGCTGGAAGGAGTTTACAAACTAGATCTCTACCCTGATGAAATTTCAGGGTATTGCTATTGCCTTCCCACACATCCCACATCTGGAGTATTGTAAAATTATAGAATGTTAGATTACATGGGGAATATAGGGTGATCAGTTGCCACCTCCAAGTGTAACTTCTTTCTGGCTAGAATGCTTTCCTATTTCTTTTTTTCCCCCTCTTCAGGACCTACAGAATCCTTTAAGAATCAACCCTAAGACTCACAGAGCCTTTTCTATGAAGCCCTTAATGATCTCTCCCACCACTGAATTTTTACAGTACTTAGGTTTGTCCCATTCAGTAGGCACTTATTACCTAGAGCCTTTTATTATTAGCTCTTTTTGCATACTGGTGAGACTTGTTTCTTCAAGTAGACCTTGAAGTTCCTGAGGGCAGGGTCTCCATCTTCTCTTTCTACTCTCTTCCCCTACCACAGAACCTTGCACTCAATAAACATTGTTAATTGGTGTTAACTGGGTTTGCATTCTCTGTGCTTACCCCAATTGAGGGTTTTATGGACTTGAGGTTGTAGAAGCCATATGTTGGGCAAGTGGGATGGGGGAAACCAGCTTGCAAGTAAATTTTTGCCACTGAATACCTGTAGTGAGGAGCTAGATGCAGATAATTAAGAGTTGGTTCTATACAAAGGGAAAGAAAAAGGTTTTTTTTGGGGGGGGAGTGGGAATCTATTTACGTTCAACTCTCACTTCTGCCAATACTTTAATCTTTTCAAACAACTAATTATAGAAAACAAACATCTAGTTTCTGGTGACAGAGTTGGAGGAATGTAGAGCAACTGGAATGTTTGTTCCTATTGGGAATAGTTTTTACCTCAGATGTAATTTACATCTCTGCACCCCAGATGGATTCTACAGACATAATTTCCTTTTTTGTGTGTTTGTCCACCTTTCACAGGGGACCAAGCTCACAGGGAGAAGCCATCTGTTGCCTAGTGAGAACCAGCAGCCAGGGTTTTCTTCACAATTTAGTGCTTAGTTATGTTCTTTCTAGAATGAAGAATCATAGGATCAAAGGGATAGGGAGTAGACCTGTGATATCATTGGCAGAAGAAACTCCTGCCAATGCAGGTCAGACCTTCTCTGCAACTTACGGTGTTAGACAGTAACCTAGAGCATTGAGAACTTTAGTGGTTTACATAGAGTTGTATAGTCAATATGTGTTAGAGGGCAAAACTTATACATAAGTCTTCCTGGCTTTGAGTATAGCTCCACTATGACCCGATGCCTCTCCATATGATCATAGAAAAGGTAATAGAAGGTTAGAATTGGAAGGGACTTGGGAGCTCACCTAGGCCAAACCCC
The DNA here is from genome assembly GCF_003287225.1 of Phascolarctos cinereus. Taxonomy (NCBI): domain Eukaryota; kingdom Metazoa; phylum Chordata; class Mammalia; order Diprotodontia; family Phascolarctidae; genus Phascolarctos; species Phascolarctos cinereus. The sequence continues at coordinate 247,953,974 of NW_027555625.1, forward strand.
TCATTTTACAAATGAGGAAACTGAAGTCCAGAAAGAGGAAATGACCTTTCTGATGTAACATAATTGGTTAGCAAAATCCAGTGTGGAGGCAGACCCATCACATTGAAAACAGGCTCTTTCCTCAAGTGATGGGCATTTAAGTTGGTTACATGATGACAGAGTGAGCTTCTGTGCTCACCCAAAATTTCTATGTTAGTGTAAAACTCCCCAGAAGTAGCTGGAAGTGATTGAAGCCAGCTCAGCAGAGGTACCAATCTTTCTTTCAATCAACAAATATTTACTGAGCACTTCTTGGATACTCAGGTGCTATGGGTTAGACAAGAAAGGAGAATGGTCTGGGGCAGCTAGGTGTCACAGTGGATAGAGCACCAGCCCTGGATTCAGGAGGACCTGAGTTCAAATCCGGCCTCAGACACATAACACTTACTAGCTGTGTGACCCTGGGCAAGTCACTTAACCCCATTGCCTAGCCAAAAAAACAAAAAAACAAAAACAAAAAAAAAAAGAAAGGAGAATGGTCTGAGCATTTGGAGAGCTCACTGACTATTTGAGGAGAGAACTCAGGAAAGTAGTAGTAGTGCAGTGTAAAGAGTAGCAGAGTGGGGGAAGGGAGACTTGGGTTCTAACCTCAGCTCACATTCAGCCCTATTAATCTGGCCTCAAGAGATAGGAGAGCTCTGGGAAGGAGGGAGGTGAAGAAGGTAGTTCCCAGAAATCTTGAACAAGCTTGGTTTGATTTCGAGAGCCCTGATTTTAAAGGCTCAGACCATGAAGGGATAAACTTAAGGACAAAAGGGACAGTTACCCTGAGCTCCCAGGTGTCTAGAGCTCCAGAGGCCCTCTTGGAATAAGTGTGTGGTGAAGTGTTGGTTCTGCCTCTGATCTCCCTTCCACCAGTTTATTCATTCTTCCCCATCCCTTCCTCTGATCCCACTTCCAAACTCAGGCAGCTTCATTAGCATAGGGATTGATAGAAAACAGGGTGCTATCAGCTTAGATTTAGCTCAGACTGTGCAGCCCAGATGTCAGGTCCTGGGGGAGTGAACAGGGACTCCATCCCACCACAGGGATGGAAGCTTGGATCAGGGCTGGAATGGAGATCCCTGTTTAGGAGGATGGAAATGGTGGAGAATATGCTACAAGAAGCAACTTCTAGGGAGTTCCTAGGAATGACCAGTTCCTTCAACATTTCCTCCTGTGACCTTACTCCCCATTTGGACAGAGCAGCACTTCCTTCGAATGCTTGGCTTTCCCAATCTTCTCCCACCCCAATACTTCACCGTAACCCAGGTAGTTCCCATAGTTCTCTCAAATTGATTTCCAGAGAGATGATATTCTAGTTTGGTCTGGGCATTTGGGATAGCAACTGGACTGCTGTTCGGATGGGCCTCTCACTCTGGGAAGTATGTAGGGGAAGGCCAAATCCACTTCCTCACCCTGATTCACTCCATTTAATATATGGGAGGGGGTCCCTTTTGCCTGGGACTGTTTTTTCAGGGCTGTTTCAGGGCTTTCTTTTTTCTTAATTACAGGGTTATAGATTGAGATTGTATGTTATATATTATAGATTGAGGCTGGCTGACTTTAGAGTCATCTAGATGACCTTAGAGGTCAGTTAGTCCAGTTCCCTCATTTTGGACATAAAGAAATTGAGGATCAGAGAGGTTAAGTAATTGGTCCAAGGTCACACAGGTAGTAAATGGCAGAGTCGGGATTTGAACCCTGGTCTTCTGACCCATTGCTCTTTCTGATGTATCATGTTCTACCCCCAACTCAGATGTGATCTTCTGTGTGTGCTGAGGAGATTGAGGAAGGGGAGCTCCACTCACCTGTCCAGGGTATGGCTTCGGTCATAGGATGGGGATGGAGGGCTGCTTCTTGGCGGGGGTGGAGTAGCTGCTTCAGAAGAGTTTTTCTCTGAGAGGCAAGCCCTGGAGCCTGGTCTGACCACAGCAATGGTCCCATGCAGCTGATTAGAAATCCTCTGGGGATTCTGAAGAGAGGGAAGGTGAGAACAGCATCAGGGTTATAATATTCATTACACTTAAACAAGGGCACATAGTATCCTATGCAGATGTGCTCCAATTTAAACAACTCTGTTTCATGTATGTACGTATATATGGTTATTCACATTACACTACAAAAGATAGTAACCTACTCCTTACACTGCTGACTTAATAAGGGGCCCTGGACAATCATCTAACCTCACTGGCTCTCAGTTTTCTCATCTGTTAAATGAGGATAGTACCTGCTCTGTTTCTCTCACAAAGTTTTTGTGAGAATAAAATGTGAAATTTCTTTGAAAAGTACAAAGCTCTATAAAATGCAGGGTTTCATTATTAATACTGTTCTTTAAGTAGTAAGTTACTCACTGTATTTAAGTGTTTATTTGCAGATTACAATATCTTAGAATCATAGAATCTCAGAGCTGGAAGAGACCATAGGTATTGTCTAGTCCAGCCTGTACCCAAATAATGAATTATATCTGTAACATCCTTGGCAAATGGTTGGTCGTTCAGCTTCTGCAGGAAGACTTACAATAATATTCAGGACAACTGGCTGGAAATGTCCAATAGACAGCAGTTGGTGGGGTGGAATTAGAGCTCAGGACATAGATTAGGGCTGGATATAGAGGTCTAAGTCATTTATAAAGAAATGATAGTTGAACCTAGGTGAGTAGATACCAAGAAAAGGGGTATAGGGAGAGAAGAGAAGAGGAAAGTCCCAGGACACGGTGTTAAGTGGGAGCACACATGGTTAGGGGCAGAGACAAGGATGGAGATCTGGCAAAGGAGATTAATTTTAGGAGATTAGTAGTCAGAGCAGAGAGAGAGCAGTAGTCAGAACAGAAGTCAGTGTCATGAAAGCTGAGGGAAGAGAGAGTTTAGGAGTAGAGAGTGATCAATATTGTCAAGAGCTACAGAGAAAAAGTATAAGGGCTAAGAAAAGGCTGTGAGATTTAGCAATGAAGAGATCCTTGGTAAACATGGAAAGGGCAGTTGCATTACAGTGATGAGGTCAGAAGTCAGACTGCAAAGGGGTGAAAAGTGAGTGGAAAGGAAGTGATAGAGAGAAGTATAGATACTTTTTCTTTTCTAGGCATTTGACTGAAAGGGAGGAGAGACAGAGGACAGTATAGCTAGTTTCCAATTAGTGAGAAAAAAGAATCCCCAGAAGTGATCACACATATTTAAGTTTGCACTTTTCAAAATTATAATTATGCAAAATATGTTTATTTGTTCTAGCTCAGTGGAAATATTGGGACCTAAATGTGCCTTTCTATTTTAACTATTCTTGCTAATGTTAGGCCAGTTCAATTGGAGTCTTGGCTTCTAGCCTCTTCTTTTTACAATCCATCTTCCACATAGCTGTAACAATAAGCTTCCTAAAGCACAAGCCTGACTGCATCATTCCCTTCCTCCAGAATCTTCATTGGCTCCCTACTGCATTTAAGATAAAATACAAACTTCTCCATTTGATATTTAAAACCCTTCCCAATCTGACTTCAGCTTATCTTTCCAGGCTTATTTCATGTAACTCTCCTTCATACATGATATATTCCAGCTGGACTGGATTACTTGCTATTCCCTGATCTCTTCAGTCCATTTCCTACCTATGCACATCTATGTGTCTTTGTACAGGTTGTCCTCATCCTTTAGAAGCATCCTTCCTCGTCTCTGCCTCTTAGAATCTTTTTCTTGAAAGCTTAGCCAATATGCCACCTTCTACAGAAAGACTTTATCTATCTAGTCATTAATGCTTCTTCATTCCTTAAATAGCCATTTTTATATTTATCTATTTGCATTTTATATCCACTCCCCAGTAAAATGTAAACTCCTTGAGGACAGGGTATATTTTACATTTTGTCTTTGTTTCCTAAACCTCTACAACTGTCTTGCACCCAGTAGATGCTTAAGAAATGCTTGTTGGCTTGAATTGGATAGGGGAACTCATAATTTTTTTTAAAGCAGCTCATCCCAATTTAGGATAAGTCTAATAATTAGAATGTTTTCCCCCCACATTTATTTCCTAATAGTTTCTAACTATTACCTCTCATTTTATACCCTGGGGATAGGTCTAATCCATCTTCTATACGAATAGCCTTCAAACATTTGAAGATAAGCTCTTATGTCTACCACCTAAGCCTTCTCTTGTCTAGGCTAAACATCCTTTGTTCCTTCAAGTCATTTTTGTATGGCATGCTTTTGATATCTTAGTTGTCCTTATTGGGATATTCTATGTCTTGTCAATATCTTTGCTTAAATGTGATTCTTGCACTTATGGGTAAAGTTCAATGGGACTTTAACTTCACAAAATGTCAGAGCTAGACTTCCAGGAGCGAAGATGGCAGAGTAAGCAGTAAATTGCTGTAACTCTCCTATATTCACCTCCAAATAACCATAAATTAGCACCCCAAAACAAATCAAGGAACAGCAGAGCCAGCAAAAAGATGGGGTGAAATAATTTTTGAGCCCAAGAAACTTGGGAGATTGGCAGGAAAGATCTGTCTCACTTGGGTAAAAGGGGAGTGCAGTCCAAGACAGGAAGTGTCCCAGCAAGCCAGCAGCAAACCAGTGGGAGATCCTGAGCCCCCGTGCAGTGGAGCAGGCAAATGTCAACACCACGATCCCCACATACTTCAGGATACCCAGGGGAATGGGCAGACTCCAGCTCTGAGAACTGCCAGGTGCTTCAACATTGCCCTGGCAAACTGGCAACCTCTAGTGGCCAGACCTCCACATGCTTCAGCATGGCCCTGGGCAAACAGGCAGCTTGCAGGGGCCAGATGCTGCGTGCTTCAGTGTAGCCCTGGGGAAACACATGAAACACCCCATAGGCCTCGGCACATACCAGACACCAGCACTGGGACCCTGGCTCAGCACCAGGTAGGCTGCCAGACCCCTATGGCCACTAGCAGTGCCAGCACCCCCACCTCAGTCCAGCAGCAGACACGAGGGTCCCCCATGGGCCTCTGGGCAACATCAGTGCAGCACCAGGTAAACAGCCAGGCCCTGCGATCCCTGGCACAAGAAGCCTGAGACAGTGCCCCTTCCATCCTGTGGGCAGAGATCAAATTTAAAGGAAAGGAAAAAGGCCAAAAAAGATGAACAAAACAACAACAACAGAATCTGACCATAGAAAGTTATTTATGGCGACAGAGAAGATCAAGATGCAAACTTGGAAGAGGACAACAATGTCAAAACACCTATGGGCAAAGCCTCAAACAAAAATGGGAAGTGGCTTGAGCCCAGAAAGAACTAATGGCAGAGCTCAAAAGGGAGTTTAAAAATCATAAAATAGAGGCAGAAGAAAAATTGGGAAAAGAAATGATAGCGATGCAAAAGAATTATGAAAAAAAGTCAACAGCTTGGAAAAAGGAAACAACTGCTTAAAAAGTAGAATTGGCCAAATGGAAAAGGAGTTACAAAAATCCACCAAAAAAACCCAACTTCTTAAACACTGCCATTGGCCAAGTGGAAAAAGAAGTACAAATGCTAACTGAGGAAAACAACTTAAAAGTTAGAATTGGGCAAGTGGAAGCTAATGACTCTATAAGATATCAAGAATCAAACAAATTCAGAAGAATTAAAAAGTATAAGAAAATGTAAAATACCTTGTTGGAAAAACAACTGACCTGGAAAATAGATCCAGGAGAGACAATGTCAGAATCATTGAACTACCTGAAAGCCAGAATCAAAAGGAGGACCTTCACATTTCAAGAAATTATCAAGGAAAACTTCCCTGATATCCTGGAACCAGAGGGCAAAATAGTCATTGAAAGAATCCACTGATTATCTCAGGAAAGAAATACCAAAATAAAATCTCAAGGAACATTATAGCCAAATTTCAGAGCTATCAGGTCAAGGAAAAAATACCGCAAGTGGTCAGAAAGAAACAATTCAAATATTGGGGAGCCACAATAGAGATTACACAGGACTTACTAGCTGCAATATTAAAGGATCAGAGGTCATAGAACATGATATTCCAGAAGGCAAAGGAGCTAGGACTACAACCAAGAATCACCTACCCAGAAAAAGTAAGCATAATACTTCAAGGGAAAAAAACAGTCACTCAATGAAATTGAAGGATTCCAAACTTTCATAAGGAGAAGACCAGAATTGAACAAAAAAATGATCTCCAATAATCAAGACCCAAGACAAGCCTAAAAAGGGAAAAAAGGAAAATAAAACATAAGGGATTCAATGGAGCTGAACTGTTTACATCTGTACATGGGAAGATGATAATTGTAATTCTTAAAAATTGTACCACTAATAGTACATCTAAAAGGCATGGACATAGACAGAGGGAATGGGTATAAGGTGAATTTGAGGAGATAACATAAAAATAATTAAGGGATGAGAAAGAGGAGGAAGAATGGGGTTATTCCACATGAAAAGGCACAAAAAACCTCTTACAGTGGAGGGAAAGATGGGAGGGTGGGTGATGGGCATTGTTTAAACCTTACTCTCATCAGTATTGGCTCAAAGAGGGAATAATATACACAATCAATTGAGAATAGAATTCTATCTTACACAACAGGAAATAGGAAGGGAAGAGATTACATAAAGGGGGAGGACTGACAGAAGAGAGGGCAGGCTTGAGGAGGCAGTAGACAGAAGCAAAACACTGTCAAGGAGGGAAAGGGTGAAAGGAGAGAGAGAGGACAAACAGGAAGAAACATAGGGTGGAGGGAAATACAGTTAGTAATCATAACTGTGAATGGGATAAACTTTCTCATAAAGTGGAAGCAGATAGCAGAATGGTTAAAAAAACCCCCAGAATCCTACAATACGTTATTTACAAGAAACACCCTTAAAGCAGAGAGACACACACAAGGTAAAGGTAAGGGGCTAGAGCAGAATTTATTATGCTTCAGTTGAAGTGGAAAAAAAAAGCAGGGTAGCAATCCTGATCTCAGACAAAGCAAAAGCAAAAATAGACCTAATTAAAAGAGGTAAGGAAGAAAACAACATCTTTCTAAAAGGTACCATAGACAATGAAGTAACACATTAATTCACCAAGTGGTATAACATCCAAATTCTTAAAAGAGAGGTTAAGTGAGTTACAGGAAGAAATAGACAGCAAAATTATACTAGTGGGGGAGCTCAGAACTTGATAAATCCAACCAAAAAATAAACAAGGAAGAAACCATGGAGGTGAATAAAATATTAGGGAAAGTTAGATATGATCAGACCTTTGGAGAAAACTGAAATGGGAACAGAATAGAACTCTTTTTTTCCCTCAGCAGCACATGGCACATACACAAAAATTGACCATGTATCAAGGCACAAAAACCTCAAAATCAAATGTAGAAAGGCAGAAATATTAAATGTATTCTTTTCAGATCATAGAGCAATAAAAATTATATTCAATAAAGGGTAGTGGAAAGATAGATTAAAAATTATTTGGAAACTAAATAATCTATTTTTGTTTTTAGGCAATTGGGGTTAAGTCACTTGCCCAGGGTCACACAGTTATTAAGTGTCAAGCCTTTGGTCTGAGGCCAGATTTGAACTCAGGTCCTCCTGACTTCAGGGTCGGGGTCTATCCACTGTTCCATCTAGCTGCCCCTTAAATAATCTAATCCTAAAGTATAAAGGGGTCAAAGAACAAATCATAGAAATAATCAATAATTTTGTTAAAGAGAATGTCAACAATGAGAAAACATCTAAAAAATTATGGGTTGCAGCTAAAGCAGTACTTAAAGGAACATTTATTTCTCTAAATTCTTACGTCAACAAAATAGAGAAGGAGCAGATCAATGAATTAGGCATGCAGCTTAAAAAACTAGAAACAGTGCAGGCAGTGATGTGGCACAGTATAGATCATTGGCCCTGGAGTCAGGAGGACCTGAGTTCAAATCTGTTCTCAGACACTTGACACTTACTAGCTGTGTGACCCTGGGCAAGTCACTGAACTCCATTGCCTAGTTAAAAACCAAAACAAAACACTAGAAAAAGAACAAATTAAAAATCTCCAATTGAAAACCAAACTGGAAATCCTGAAAATCAAAAATGAGATTAATAAAATTGAAAGTGAAAAAAAGCCACTGAACTAATAAATAAAATAAGGAGTGGTTTTCTGAAAAAACAAACAAACAAACAATAAGATAGATAAGCCACTGGTTAATTTGGCTAAAAAAAAAAAGAAGAAAACCAAATATCCAGTGTCAAATATGAAAAGGGTGAAATCACCACCAACAAATAAATTAAAGTAATGATTAGGAAGTATTTTGCCCAATTATATGTCAATAAATCTGATTATCTGAATAAAATTGATGAATATTTATGAAAATATAAATTACCTGGATTAATAGATCAGGAAATAGAATGCCTAAATAACTCCATCTTAGAAAAAGAAATTGAACAAGCCATTAATTAACTCCCTAAAAAACCCCCCTGGACTGGATGGCTTCACAAGTGAATTCTACCAAACACGTAAAGAACAATTGATTCCAATACTATATATAAACTATTTGGAAAAATAAGTGAAGAAAGTCCTACAACACTCCTTTTATGACACAAATACGGTGTTGATACCTAAACCAGGAAGAGCTAAAACAGAGAAAGAAAATTATAGACCAATTTCTTTAATGAATATCAATGCAAAAATTTTGAACAAAATACTAGCAAGGCAATTTCAGCAATATATCACAAAGATTATGGTGGGATTTATACCAGGAATGCAGGGTTGGTTTGATATTAGGAAAACTCAACATAATTGACCATATCAATAACAAAACCAACAGAAATCATATGATTATCTCAAAAGATGTCAAAAAAGTTTTTGACAAAATACAGCATACATTCCTAAGAAAAACACTAGAGAGCATAGGAATAAAGGGAACATTCTTTATAATGGTAAGTAGTATCTATCTAAAACCCATCAGCAAGTGTTATCTGGAATGGAGATAAGCTAGAAGCCTCCTCAATAAGATCAAGAGTGAAGCAAGTATGCTCATTATCACCACTGTTATTCAATAGAATACTAGAAATGTTAGCTATAGTAATAAGAGAAGAAAAAGACATCAAAGGAATTAGAATAGGCAAAACTATCACTCTTTGCAGATGATATAATGGTATATTTAGAGAACCCTAGAGAATCAACTAAAAAACAACTTGAAATAATTAACAACTTTAGCAAAGTTGCAGTATATAAGATAAGCCAATACAAGTCATCAGCATTTCTTTATATGACCAACAAAGCCCAGCAGCAAGAGATAGAAAGAGAAATCTCATTTAAAATAACTGTAAACCATATAAAATACTTGGGGTGGGAGGATCTACCTGCCAAGACAAACCCAGGAACTATATGAACATAATTACAAAACACTTTTCATACAAATAAAGTTGGATAAACAATTTGAAAAATATTAATAGCTTATGGATAGGTTGAGCCAATATAACAAAAATGACAATTCTACCTAAGTTAATTTACTTGTTCAGTGCCATACCAATCAAACTACCAAAAATTATTTCATAGAGCTAGAAAAAAATAACAACAAAATGCATCTGGAAGAACAGAAGGTCAAGAATATCAAGGAAATTAATGAAAAAAAATACCAAGGAAGGTGGCCTAGCAATACCAGATCTCAAACTATATTATAAAGCAGTAACCATCAAAACTATATGTTACTGGTTAAGAAATACAATATTGGGTCAGTGGAATAGGTTAGGCATACAGGACACAGTAGTAAATGACCACAGTAACGTAGTGTTTGATAAACCCAAAGACCCCAGCCTTTGGGATAACTGGAAAACAATAGGGTACAAACTAGGTATGGACCAATATCTCACACCATATGACAAGATAAGATCAAAATGGGTACAAAGGGTGACATCATAAGCAAATTAGAAGAGCAAGGAATGGTCTACCTGTCAGCTCTACAGGGAAGGGAAGAATTCATGGCCAAACAAGAGATAGCGTTATGGAATATAAAACATAAATTTTATTATATTAAATTAAAAAACTTTTGCACAAACAAAACCAATGCAACCAAGATTAGAAGGAAAGCAGAAAGCTGGGAAACAATTTTTACAGCAAGTGTCTCTGATAAAGGCCTTATTTCTCAAAAATATATAGAACTGGTTAAATTTATAACAATACAAGCCATTCCCCAGTTGATAAATGGTCAAAGAATATGAATAGGCAGTTTTCAGATGAAGAAATCAAAGGCATATAGGCATACGAACAAGGGCTTTAAATCATTTTTGATTACAGAAATGCAAATTAAAACAACTCAGGTATCACCTCACACCTATCAGATTAGCTAATATGACAAAAAAGGAAAATGATAAATGTTGGAGAGGTTGTGGGAAAATTGGGACACTAATATACTGCTGGTGGAGTTGTGAACTGATCCAACCATTCTGGAAAACAATTTGAAACATGCCCAAAGGGCTATGAAACTGTGCATACCCTTTGATCCACCAATACCACTACTAGGTCTGTATCCCAAAGAGATCATAAAAAAAGGAAACGGACCTACATGTGCAAAAATATTTGTAGCAGCCCTTTTTGTGGTGGCAAAGAACTAGAAATTGTGGGATGCCCATCAATTGGGGAATGACTGAACAAGCTATGGTATATGAATATAATGGAATACTATTGTGCAATAAGAAATGATGAACAGACAGATTTCAGAAAAACCTAGAAAGACTTGTATGAACTGATAGAAAACGAACGGAGCAGAACCAGGAAAACATTGCACACAGCATCACCAACATTGTGTGATGATCAACTATGAATGACTCAGCTCTTCTCAGCAACATAATGGTCCAAGACAAGTACAAAGGACTCAAGAAGGAAAATGCTATCCATATCCAGATGGATGACTGATGGACTGAAGTATACTTTTTTCACTTACTTTATTTTTTTTTTTGAGTTTTTTTCTTTTGATATGTATCTTCTTTCACAACTGTGACTAATATGGAAATATGTTTTAAATGATAGTACATGTATAAGCTATATCACATTGCTACCATTTTCAGGGGAGGGGAGGGAGGGAAGGAGAAAAATTTGGAACTTAAAATCTTGTAAAAATGAATGCTAAAAATCATCTTGACATGTAATTGGGGAAAAAAAGACTATTAAAAATGTCAGAGCTAGAAGAGCTCTAGTCTAGTTCCTGACAATTTACAAGTAAAAGAATTGGGACATTCTAGAATCCATGCTTCCTGACTCCTAGTGGTGTAGTAGATAGAGCTATCGGACTCAGAATGGAGAAGACCTGAGTTCAAATTCTGCCACAGACACTTACTAGCTATGGGACCCTGGCAAGTCACTTGCTTCTTTCAGAGTCAGTTTCTTCATCTGTGAAATGGCACAGTTGTTGTGAGGATCAAATGAGAAATATGTAAAGTGCTATGAAAATATTAGCTATTATTATTATTACTATTCATTCCACTATGTCACACTGCCTCAGTCTAGTTCAGTCCTTCATTTAGACAACAAATAATTAGAGCACCCAAAATGTACAAGAATTTGTGTAAAATGCAGAGTAGACAAAGTTGAATAACCCTCTCAAGTTACTTACTCTTTTGTTGGTCTCCCTAACGGTTCTTTTAGAACAACTGAATTAAGAAATCTAATTTAGTTAACTTCCATTATCTGGAGCAGAGCTACGGCAGAGTTACCCTTGAGAGGGTTTCATTTAGGGGCTGGTTCTAACAACAATTAATAGTATCTAGGGATTATGAGGGCATTCTGTGTGTCACCATCTTCCCTACTGGTCATGTGGCACACTGTGGGTACAGCTGTCTTAGACAAAAAGGATGGGCTTCTTGGAGGATGAGGCCATCTAGAGAGACCTTTTAGCTCTGGGGAAGGTAGCTATAGATGATGGCTTTGAAAACAGGGCTCCATTTTGCTTTGATCTAGTCCAGAAAAAAAGACATGACTCCAAACTTTCCAAACCTCACCATGTCCAGAACTCGCTGCTCCTGAAGGTTTGTCCCAGGAGGGATTTTAGGGATTGGAGAAGTCTGGTACCCTGTTGACTTTTCTGTTTTTAAGAAAGAAAGAAAGAAAAGGTCAGAGAAATTGATGGAAGAGGGTCTCTGAGTTTCTGGGGTGTGTGTGTGTGTGTATGTGTGTGTATGTGTGTTTATAACTAGTTACACCTGGGATTTTATTTTGTTCTCCCCAGTGCTGCTAAATTAATGCATTTATGTACTGGACTTCTCATGGATTCTGTGTAGAGGAAGTGGTTTTGCTGGGCAAAAATTTGCTAACTGAAACCTCTCTCTCCTTCCCACCAGTTGCTCAAATCTCCAGTGGGATAGAAATTGTGAACTTAACTGAAAGGAAGGAAGCTCCCTTCCCATGTGCCTCTCCTGCCCTGGAATCCTGCCCATTTCACTTGATGCCCTTCCTCAGACTCTGTGTGCTCCCTCTTTCTTGGCCCTCTCTGTTCCATGGTCCACACTGTACCTTCTCCTAGGGGAGTGTGGGGAAGATAGTCCTCCTCTGTCTCCCGGCTTGGTGGTGGTTTCTCCGTGCTAGGCTTGCGCCCTCCTGGGGATAGTAAGGGCACAGGTGAATCTGGACTGGAGCTGCTTTCCCTGGACATAGCCTTGTGGTGCTTGGGTCTGTCTCTGGGATGGGAGAGACAGAGAGGAGTGAGGATGATGCCAAACCACCACGGCGGGATTGATGAAGGGAGACCAGCCTTAAGTCTAAGCATAGTCAGGGAACCCATATATGGCATGGTTTAGGGTTGCTGGGAAGGCACATCTGCTTGCAAAGGTCATAGGATCATAGGGTTTTAGGTTTAGAAAGGATCACAGGGAATACTAATATAATTGTCTCAATTTATAGATGAAGTAGCTGAAGGCCTGAGAAGTAAAATGATTTACCCAAGGCAGGGTGGTGGCACAATGGATGGTGCCCTGGAGTCAGGAAACCCCCAGTTCAAATCTGGCCTCAGACACTTACTAGTTGTGTGACCCTGGGCAAGTCACTTAAGTCTGCCTCAGTTTCCTCAGCTATAAAACAGGGATAATAATAATAGTACCTACCTCCCAGAGCTGTGGTGAGAATCAAATGAGATAACATGTATAAAAAATGCTTAGCACAGTGCCTGACATAGTAGGTACTATATAAATGCTTATTCTCTTCCCAAGATCACACAGGTATTAAGTGGAAGAACCAGAATTCAAACCTAGGTTTTCTGACTCTAAGGCAAATACTCTTTCCGCTATATGCTATACTGCTAGCTCTACTGCTTATGATTTTGGACAAATAACTTCATCTCTCAGACCCTCAGTTTCCTTACTTGTAAAATAAAGAGTTTGTGATAGAGAGTTCTTAAGTTCCCTCCCCCCTCTAAAATCCCATAATCCTAGGAAAAAGCCCAATAAGTTTTTCTCTCAATGGTCCATGAAATCCCACCATGCGAGTTTAATTCTTTAGGGTTAAGCACTTCCCTCCCTAGGTCCTCTTTTAAAATGTAAGTGCTCGCCTCCCTCCAAATGAATCTTAGTTTCCTCATCTGAAAAATGGGGATAGTGTTTGCAGGGTTTTTGTGAGAAAAGCACTTTGTTAACCTTGAAGTGCTCTAGAAATATGAGTAATTATTACTTCTCTTATAGGGAGAGACATTGGGCCTGTAATTTAATTGAAATAGGCAACTCTGAGGTGAGGAAATTCCCTCTAGCACTGCAGGTTGGCACCTTATCTGCAATTTATAGCTGTAGAGTCTTAATCTTACTGTTTAGCAGGCCCTGATGGGGAACCAGATGAAAATATGATTGGGAAAAAATTAACAAAATCAATAAAAATACAATAAAACACAGATGGTGTTATTATGTGGTTTTCTAAGTCAATAGGCAGCTGTAAGGGATCCTTATGAATAGTCAGTGGTCCTTGTTTCTATTTGAGCTTGGCATCACTGTTCTGGACCAGTGGTGTCAGATAGAAACTAATCCATGCATAAGTATCTCTGCAGTTGACTTAGTTTTAAAATGTAATGTTATCTATATTTTATTGTATTTTAGTTTATTTTGTTAAATGTTTCCCATTTACATTTTAACCTCCTTTGGTGGCATCTGCCTGTTTGACACTTCTGGTCTAGAACACTGAGAAATGACTTGTCCTGGGCCATACAGCTACTATGCGTCAGAGGGAGAACTTGAATCCAGGTCTTCCTGGTCCCAAGGCTTGCTCAACTTATGTTACAGTAAATTGCCTCTCACTATTATTATTTTTGCTGTTGTTTTTCAGTTGTTTTGAGTCATATCCGACTCTTTGTGACCCCATTTGGGGTTATATTGGTAAAGATATTGGAATAGTTTGCCATTTCCTTCTCCAGCTTATTTTACAGATGAGGAAACTGAGGCAAATAGGGTTAAGTGCCCAGGATCATGCAACTAGTAAGTATCTGAGGCCAGATTTGAATTCTGAAAGATAGTCTTCCTCACTCTAGGCCTGGTGATCTGTGCGCTAGGGGGCCACTAGCTGCCCATTACTATTATAGTTCTAACAAATTAATGGTTAATGGCAGCTGAGTGGCACCACCTTTTCCCCCTCCATGGGAATGACGTGATTGGGGAATTGATTCCCAAGATAGTGGTGCGGGGCTCGTTTGCCTGGACGTTGGTGGGGTAGAGGAAAGGTGGCTCAGTCAGAACTCACTCCAGGTTTCGAAGTCTCTTCAACTCTTCCTTCAGAGCTTTATTTTCTTCCTTTAGCCCGTTCATTTCATTAGCTATGAATAAACAGGAAAAAGATCAGCTTGGCTTGGGGAAGCATGAGAAGTGGAGGAGATCTGGGCCTGTCTGCCTCAAGAAGTAAACTGCCCCTGTGTGAATAGTCAGATACCTTGAGAGGGGCCATCACTGTCTGCTCTGGTTCACTTGCCAGAAAATATGACAGCAATATCCCCTAAATAAGCTCTTAGGGCACTATGGGGGAAATTAGTCCCTCAATGGGATATGGTCACAGTTTCCATATTTATAAAATGGGGTGTTGTGGTGGATAATATTGGGCTGAATTTTCTTTTCTTCTTTGCGTAATAAATCACGTCAAATGGAGGGAGCCAGCGGTTGGGAAGGATTCCCAGGGGTAAATAGTAATTTCAGTGAAGGAAGGTGTGTGTGTTAGTGGGGAGGGTTATAGAAGATAGGACTCACAGAATCGTAGAGGTGGAAGTGACCTGGAGGTCATCTACTCCAGCTTTTACTCATAGTTCCCTCCCATCTCTATCTATTGAAATCCCTGCTATCTTTCAACCCCGACTTCAATGCCACCTCCTCTATGGAGCCTCCCTTGATCCTCCCAACTAGAAATGATCTGTTCCTCCTTTGAAGTGTACTAGCACTCATTTTTGCCTTTCCTATGGACTCAACATGGTCTACTTTTATTATAGTTTTATGTGTTGATGTCTTATCCCCCTGACTTTGCTGGGTGCTCCTTGAGACCGGACTCATAACTTTTATTGTCTTTCCCCTAAGCGTTTTTACCCATTTTGGATGTGAATATCTACCTCCCGGAGAGTCTAGGGGCCCAGGGATGCTGAAAAAGTACAGTCACAGAAACAAGATGAACACGACTCAGGGACAAGAGTCCAGCATCCAACTGGCTTCCTCTTATTTATCGGTTTTTCCACAAATGCTCTACAATGTGCACAAGACACTCCCATGCTCATGTGTACATGCATGTTCATATGCACACATACATATATATGTGGACGCACAGACAGGAACACACTCACCTGTTCTCACACGTCCATAAACCGCATCCCTCCTAGTCATGCAGGCATAGGTGTACGTACACATACACAAGTTGTTGTTATTCAATCATGTCAGTCGTGTCTGACTCTTTGTGACCCTATTGGGGTTTTCTTAGCAAAGATACTGGAGTGGTTTGCCATTTCCTTCTCTAGCTCATTTTACAAATGAGGAAGTGAGGCAAACAGGGTTAAGTGAGTTGCCCAGGGTCACACAGCTAGTAAATGTGTCAGGTCAGATTTGAACTCATGAAGATGGGTCTTCCTGATTCCAGGCTCACACTCTATCCACTGTGCCACCTAGCTACCCCACACATACACCCACAAACATACATGCACATGGTTATTGAAATTGTATGCATACTGACAATATTACATATTTATGCGTATACATATATATAAAATGCTTTATATTCATGATTTTTTTTGAACCACACAACAGCCCTGTGAGGTGTGTGCTACAGGGCGCTCCATTTTACAGATGAAGAAGCTGAGGTTCAAAGAGATTATGTGATTTATTCAGGTTCCCACAGCTACTAAGTGGCAGAATTTGAATACAGGTCTTCCTGACTCCACATCCGACTATCTTTGTACCACACTCTACTACCTTTCTGAAAATGAACCCTTATATAAGCACAAACATTGAAAACATGCCACAAATGTAAATTTATCTACAAGCATACCCTTACTATACAGTCCTGCATACTCATAGACACAGAGTCACATGCCCTTCAACAATCATGTATACACATACATGTATGCACACTCACACATACATACATGTGCATATTTGTACTCATACACACAGGCATACATTCTCATGCATACACTGACATACATAGCCATACCCTTACACACATGTTCATCGACATGTGCATTACAGAAATTTTTCTTTTTCAACCGAGACTTTTCAGGGAAGCATAAAGTCGTGACTTCTATGGCAGCATTCTTAAACTGTGGGTTGTGGTCCCATGAGGTCGCTGAAGGGGTCTCAAGTGGAAAAAGTTTAAGAAGCCCTGTTCTATGGATTACCGGGAGAACTGTCAGGAGTTGAGAAGATTCAGTCGTTTCTTTTACTTCTCACACCCTGAATATGAGGTTCTTTTTCCAGCTGACCCTCCTGGGAGTTTCTTCTCAGCCTAGGACAGAGCTTCTCAGCTGCCCAGGGAACCTGCATAAGCATCTCCTTACCTTTGCCCCTCTTCAGCAAGGGCTTTCTCAAAACACATCATTCACCTTGAAGCATTACACATTTATCAGATCAGGTAGGAACTGAGTGCCTTTTAAAGCTGGAGCTTTGAAGGACTTTTTTCTGGTCCCTGAATCATCTAGACTCTTGGCTAGAGAAATGTCAGATGGACAGAGGGGAGCCCAGTAAAGGTTGAAAGCAGCCCTTGGGGTACTTTTCAGAAAACGCAGAAACCAGAAAGCTTCTAGGAAGGTTGGTTGAGTGCTGAAGTGGTTTTCCTAAATCACGGGTCTGACCAATATAACTCTCCTACTCAGTGAGTTCCAATGTCTCCCTATTGCATCTAGAGAAAAACAAATTCCTGTTTGACATTTAAAACGCTTGAGAACTTAGTCCCAACCCATCTTTCTGGACCTGGTGTATATTACTCCTTTTCCCACACTCTACAGTCCAGTCAAAATGGCCTTTTTGCCATTCGTCACGTATCACATTCTATGTCTCACTTCTGTGCCTTTGTATAGGGTGCTCCCCTCCCCCTCATGCCTGGAACGCCCTCCTTACTCACCTCTGCCTCTTAGAATCCTTTATTTCCTTTAAAACTCAGCTCAAGGACCATTTTCTACATGAAGTCTTTGCTGAGCCTCCCCCACCCCCAAGACCCAGCTCTGAATGCCCTCATTCCAAAAGTGTTTTGTGTTTATTTCATGTAATCCCATATGTGTGTATATATGTATACATACATATATATACATACACACATACATATAGATACACACACACACACATATATACTTGTTTATGTCCACAAAATTGGAATATAAATTCCTTGGGGGTAGGGACAGTTTCATTTTTTCATTTGTATCTCAAGTCCCTAGTACAGTGTCTGGCACTTAATGAACACTTTCTGATTACTTGAGCGCTTGACTTACTGAGAATGAAGATGTGCTGCAGGCTCTGGAGATGGGAATTCTCATATTCATGCTGTTTCTTCTTGGCCAGCTCCTGAGTCACCATGCATCGGTCACAGAGGCCGGCCCTCAGCCTGAAGTGAGATAGCCACTTAGCTGCTCGCCTCTGTACCAAGGCTGTTCCCTTTCCTCCCTCCCTTCTCACATCTGGCCCATTGGAGGCACCTTTGTCCATGGCCATTTGGGCCTGGGAGGAATCCTAGGTTGGGAAAACCTAAATATAGTTTGGAACTGGAAAGGTGCCCGGAGTGTGCCATGCTCAATTTTGGGTTGTGTTTTAATTCAGAAAGAGGAAGGCAAGAGATCAGAGGAAACCTCTCTGGATAGGTTTCCGTACTTTATATTATTATTATTGTTGTTGTTGTTGTTGTTGTTATTATTATTATTTTTTGGTGAGGCAATCAGGGTTAAGTAACTTGCCCAAGGTCACACAGCTAGTATGTATCAAGTGTCTGAGGTCAGATTTGAACTCAGGTCCTCCTGACTCCAAGGCCAGAACTTCACCTAGCTGCCCCTCCTCACTTTATATTCTACACGTGTTCCTGAAAAGTTGAGTTTAAATGGAATTTTTGTAAAGTGGATCCTATTTTAAATACAACCAGAGATTTCTATGAAAAATACTCTTACAGGGATTCTGTTTATATTCTGGCAGTCCTAATCAATGGAGAGAGTATGGTACAACTGGACTTGAGCTTTACTTCTGTGCCTGCCATTTACTATCTGGGTGTTTGGGCAAATGACTTCACCTTTCACAGCCTCATCTATGAAACAGAAATCATCCTACTTGAACTACCTACCTCACAGAGTGGTTGTAAGGGTCAAGTGAGACCATGTATGTGTTAGCAGTTTGAAGAGTGGGACAGTGTAAAATACCTGAAGTACTATATAAATGATTTCTAGAGAGCTTGATATGTAGGATAATAACTGTAAGCAATAATTAGAATAACCTCTGTTTGGTTGATAAATTTGGATTTTCATTTATGAGAATTATTGGAGAGAGCCCTGAATTAAGAATCAGGAGACCAGAATTCTAGTCCCTTCTTGACTGACAAGTTGCGTAACCTTGTGCAAATTGTTTATCTTTTGGTATATTAGTTTCTTCATCTATAAAAAATCTGTAATAATTCTAGTATCCTCACAGGGGGTTAGTAGAGAATTATATACGGATGGGGCAGAACTTTAAAAATGCTAAAGCTCCATACAAAGGGGAAGCATAAAATCACAGATTGTTAGAGCTAGAATGGTCTTAGATTATGGCTATATATTTATTGTTCACTTGTTTTAGTTGTGTCTGACTCTTCATGATCTCATTGGAGTTTTCTTGGCAAAGATATTGGAGTGATTTGTCATTTCCTGCTCATTTTACAAGTGAGGAAACTGAGGCAAACAGGGTTAAGTGACTTGCCTAGCGGCACATGACTAGTGTCTGAGGCCAGATTTGAACTCAGGAAGATGAGTCTTCCTGACTCCAGGTCTGTCATTCTATCCACTGAGCTACTAAAGTGGGGCTCACCAGTGCTTTTGAAAGACTCTGTATTCTTGGAATCCTTTAAATGAGGCATAATTCCCAAGTTATGTTCTATTCCTAACAAAGGGAGAGTTATTCCAGGACCCGGTGGGGGGCTGCCTGTTCTGCCAGGCAGGACTTACCTGTTCTCTAATACCTTAACATTTTCCTTCAGGGCTTTCTGCTGTTCCCGAAGCTGGTGGTTTTTGGCAAATAGCTCTTCAATCCTCTGGGCATCTCTAATTCAAGAAACAAGGAGGAGACAATGAAAATGACCCTTTGCCTTTAGCAGGGAAAATTTCCAAGTCAGAGGTTTGTTAAAGTTGGCCTGGATAGGGGAAGGGCTGAAGGCAGGGGAATACCAGCTAGGAGGCTATCACAGTAGCCCAGGTGAGAAGAGATGAAGGCCTGACTTGGAATCAGAGAATCACAGGAGTTTTTAATTGGAAAGGATGGTAGAGCCCATCAGGATTAGAGGGAGGATAGCGAGGAAGGTGAGGAGGGAATGAATGAGGGAGCTATTTCCAAGAAAGCATGCATAGGACTTGGTGACTGTGAGAATGTGGTAGATGAAGGGGAAGGTGGAGTCAACACTGAATCGGAGGAAGCTTAGTATAATGGGCAACTAAAGGCACAGTGGATAGAGCTGTGGGCCTGGAGTCTGGCCTCAGACACTATCTGTGTGACCCTGGGCAAGTCACTTCACCCTCTCTGCCTCAGTTGTCTCATTTGTAAAATGAGCTAGAGAAGGAAATGACAAACCACTTCAATATCTTTGCCAAGAAAACCCCTAATAGGGTCATGAAGAGTTGGAGGCTACTGAATAACAACAACAAATTGTATAATGGAAAGATCACTGTTCTGGTAATCAGAGGATCTGGGTTCAAATCTTGGCTGTGCCACTAGCTTGCTGAATGACTGTAGCCCAGTTGCTTAGAATCATTGGATGTAGAGCTATAAGGGATCTTAGAAAGTGTTTAATTCGATTGACATGGAGAAAGATTAAGTGACTTGCGCCAAGTCAGCAGAAGGTAACTGTCAGGGCCAGGTTGTCTGACTTTGCATCTAGGATTGCTGCTACTATGCCGCAGCTGCCTTTCCTTAACTTTACTACTGGTCCTCAGTTTCTTCATTTGGAGAATGAGTAGATTGGAGCAGATAATATCTAAGGTCCTGCCTTACTTAGACATTCTATGACTTCTATACGGTCCATTCATATGAAGGATGGACTATTTCCAATTTGCAAAGGTTGGTTTGCTTCCTCTGCTCTCCCATCTCTGTGGTTCTCTTCCCTTCATGGGTGCTATT
The DNA here is from genome assembly GCF_003287225.1 of Phascolarctos cinereus. Taxonomy (NCBI): domain Eukaryota; kingdom Metazoa; phylum Chordata; class Mammalia; order Diprotodontia; family Phascolarctidae; genus Phascolarctos; species Phascolarctos cinereus. The sequence continues at coordinate 247,974,673 of NW_027555625.1, forward strand.
ATGAGTTTGGTACCCTCAGCCTCCATTTTGAGTCATAAAACTGAGGGACCAGCCATCAACTCCAAGGGAAAAAGCTCAGTATCCCATAGGCTTTGTATATCTCCTGGGGCTGGGTCAGGCTCCCTATAATAGAAAGGGTTTTTGCCAAACCCTGACAAATATTTCCTTGGAAGATTTCCTCTGGCTCCTTAGAGAGAATACCAAGGTTCAGCCCATTCAGCAATGGGGCCCCCTGTTCTGTTGAACTCACCGGCACTTCTCTGTGTTAAGCTCCAACAATTTGTTCTGTAGCCCTGTGAGAGGGAGAGGATGTTAGGATGCAGAGCATTCTATTTTAGAACCAAGACACCATTTATTAAGTGTATGGGCACCTTATCTGGCACAAGGGTGTGGAAATGAAGCTCCATGGTCCTCTTGTGGGGGGAGCTCTACTGGAAAAGGGATGGTAGAATTTCAGCAGTGAGCAAGGGCCTTTCCTGACTGTCTTTAACAATGAATTGCTGTGGTCTCCTATCAAGGCCACGTCTGGGTATTTCCAGAGCTCCAGAGCCCTCCCTCGCCACCCATGTACTTATCTCTCCAGCCCTGGTACTCAGGGAGACACCTTGGTACAGTGGTAAGGGCTCTGAATTTGAAGTCGGAAAATGTGGGTTTGCATTTGCTAGGTAGCTCAGTAGACTGAGCTGCTTGGAATCAGAAAGACCATCTTTGAGAATTCAAATCCAGCCTCAAACATTTATAAGCTGTGTGAGCTGGGGCAAGTCACTTAACCCTGTTTGCCTCAGTTTCTTCATCTGTAAAATGAGCTGGAGAAGGGAATGGAAAACCATTCCAGTATCTTTGCCAAGAAAGCTGTAAATGGGGTCACGAAGAATTGGACATAAGTGAAACGACTGAACAACAAAATTCTGACTCTGTCACTTGCTACGATGACCTTGGGAATAAACACTTAATATTTCTGGGCCTCTGTTTCCTCATCTGAAAAATGAAGGGTTTGGATTAGGTGGCTCCTGAATCCTTCCAGCTTTAAGTCTATAATCCTATATCTTCCCCAGGGGAAGGAGACGCCTCAACAGAGTAGTCCCTCAGTGTGCACCAGTACCTCTGGGCCCAGGCTTCCTGCACACTTATCCTTTCAGTCCTAACCCCTTATCCCAGGGTAACCTGAGTGTTGTTCCTACCCAAACTACTGCTACAATTCAGGGATGGAGGGAGACCTACACAAGGAGGCTGTGTTCTCTTGTCGCAGGAGAACTGTTTATTCTAAAACCAACAAATGCACTTTGTGAGAGGTTGGCTTGGGGGTCCCGTCATTTACACTGCATATGACATGGGTATCCAGAGCCTTCTTTCAGCCAAGGATCATAGGAACATCCCATGGTACACTTAGAAGGTTCTAGTCCTAAAGACTGCATAGCCCACCCTGTGGCCTTGCCCTTATCTCCCTGGAGGCTGGGTCATACCGAGGACTTCTTTCTCATGGACGTCCTTCAACTTGTTCAAACATTCAGCGAAACTGTCCATGGCTGGGACTTGGGTCCTTCTTCTCCCCACTCTTCTTGTGGCAGGTGGAACTTTCTCCTTGGGTCTTATCTCATGTTAGTCTCTGACCTTAAAAAAAATAGTCATTACATATAGAGAGTTTGAGGGGCAGTAGTGAGGGAGCCATGCAGAACCCAAATGGACTTTTTCTTGACTTCATATGAAATTAAATATAAGAATCTGGACAGAGGAAATAATCACTTTTCTATGTGGTAGTCAGCAAAGGTTTCTGGTAAATTATGGCCCTCTAGCCAAGCCTCTCTACTTAGGCAAAGTGAAATGAACAGTGAAATCTACTCCCAAGGCCTTACTGCTCCTTCCTAACCCACCCCCCTTTCCCCCAAACACCCCCCCCCACTCCCCTGCCCCAGTGTAATGAGTGCAATACTGAAATTGGGAGTTTACAAGCTCTGGCTTCAAATAGGAACTTAAAAAATATAACCTGTGTGACCACAGGCAAATTCCTTTAGTTTCTTCAGTTTTCCCTCTTTAAAATAAAAGGGTTAGACTCTCATCTTTTTTTTTTTAGCTCTAAATGCTATCTTTCCATGATTCTCTGATCCAAACCACAATTTCTACCAAGCTTTCAGATATGTTATTGGCTGAATACAAAGAGGACAGATCTGACAGCTGGGCTTGTTGGCATGATAAATTTTGTAGATAGGAGAAAAGGCATTCCCTGTTTTTTAGGCATTGAGAATGAACACACACACACGCACACACACACACACACAGAATCATTTAAAATTTCTGTCACCAACCTTAGCTTGCCATGACTTATGGTTGATTTATTTGTTTGATGTTCTTAATTCCACAACAGAGTACAACAGGCTTGTGACTTGGTTGTTGAACCTAATTAACTTGTGTTTAACAACACACACACGGCAACTTATGAAATCTTTTTTCAAGGCTCGTTTTGGAAACTGACATTGAAGTAATGCCAAATGAAAGCTGATTTATGTGGGATACTGTTTTCCAAGAGAGGGGATCATTTTGGACTGGTTCTGATCTCATTGTGGCCATTTCTTTATTCATGCATCTAGCCATTTATTGGACGAAAAATTATCGAACACCTTCCGTATGCCCAAATTGATGCTCCTGGATGTAAGAGAGTCAGGAGAAAAAGATGTAATCCCTGCCCTCAGGGAGCTCACATCTAGTAGAGAAAGACATGGTTTAGTAGAAAGAGCTTTGCAACTGGCCCCAAGAAATATAAATTTAAATCTTGGCTCCGAATATTTAAACAAAAACAAAACAACGCTCCGCCTCTTAAAAAAACCCAACCAAATAAGCAAAAACAAAATCATGTTACCCTGGGCAAGTCACTTAACTTACTTGTTATAGCAGATGGAGAACTGAACTTGAAGTCCAGCCTGAGTCCAGGAAAACATGGATTTAAATCCTTCTTCAGTCACTGACTAGCTATATGACTTTTGGAAAGTCATTTAACTACTCCCTGCCTCAGTTTCCTTATCTACAAACAAAGGGATAATAAGAACACCTATCTCACAGATTTGCTGTGATGATCAAATAAGATAATGTATTTGGGAACCTTAAAGTACTCTCTAAATCCCAGTTCTCCTTATAAAGAGGTTAAACGTGTTGTCTAGAGCCACTCAAGTTAGAAAACAAAGATGGGAAAAAGAGATAGATCAGACTGAGTATCCCCAGAGGAGTTCTATGCTGGAGGTGCCATGGTTTTGAGGGAATTGAGGGGTTGAATGACAACATGGCTGAAAGATATTTGGAAACAATTGATGATATTATTATTACAAAAAAACCAAGATGATATAGAAAATATCAATAACTACTGACCCATAATCCTACTTTCCTATCTCTCAAAAAAACCTTTGTAATAATAACTGACATGTATCTGGAGCTTCAGAATTTGCAACCCACTTTATAAACATCTCTGTTGAGAATCACAACAGATCTATGAGGCAGGTACATCAAACATTATTATCTACGATGGTCATTGTTATTGCCAAATCCCCAATTGCCCATGGTCACATGGCTTATAAGTATCAAAGGTAGGAGTATAATGAAGATCTTCTTATCTCTGAGTCTAAATATCTATTCTTTCTACCACCTTGCCTCTCCTTTAGCAGATGAATCTACATGTGCATTGAGGTTTTTTAATTAATTAATTTATTTTTAGTTTTCAACATTCACTTTCATAAACTTTTGAGTTTTAAATTTTCTCCTCCTCCCACCCCAAGACAGTGTGCAATCTGATATAGGCTCTAAGCATATATTCCTATTAAAGATATTTTCACATTAAGTTATGTTTTAAAGAAGAATTAGAACCAATAGGAGAAACCATAAGAAAGAAGAAACAAAACAAAACAGAAGAAAAAAAAAGAAGAGCAAATACTATTCTTTGAACTGTATTCAGACTCATAGTTCTTTCTTTGGATGTGGATAACATTTTCCATCATCAGATTTTTGGAGATGTCTTAGATTCTTACATTGCTGAGAAGAGCTAAGTTTATCAAAGTTAGTCATCGCACAGTGTGACTGTTACTGTGTACAATGTTTTCCTGGTTCTGCTCACTTCACTCAGCATCAGTCATACAAGTCTTTTCAGGTTTTTCTGAAGTCCACTTGATCATCATTTCTTACAGCACAATAGTATTCCATTATATTCATATATTACAACTTGTTCAGCCATTCCCCAATTGATGGACATCCCCTCAATTTCCAATTCTTTGCCACCACAAAAAGAGCTGCTATAAATATTTTTGTAAATGTGGGTCCTTTCCCCATTTTTGTAATCTTTTGGGGATACAGCACTAGAAGTGGTATTGCTGGGTCAATGCCCTTTGGACATAGTTCCAAATTGCTCTCCACAATGGTTGGATCAGTTCACAACTCCACCAACAATACATTAGTGTTCCAATTTTCCCACATCTCCAACATTTTGTCATGTTAGCCAATCTGATAGTTGTGATGTGGTACCTCAGAGTTGTTTTGATTTGCATTTCTCTAATCATTAGTGATTTAGAGAATTTTTTCATATGACTATAGAGAGCTTTAATTTCTTCCTCTGAAGACTTCCTGTTTGTATGCTTTGACCATTTCTCAATTGGGGAATGACTTGTATTCTTATAAATTTGACTTAGTTCTCTATATATTTAAGAAATAAGGCCCTTATCAGAGACATTGGTTGTAAAAATTCTTTCCCAGTTTTCTGCTTCACTCCTAATCTTGGCTGCATTGGCTTTGTTTGTGCAAAACCTTTTCAATTTAATGTAATCAAAATTGTCCATTTCACATTTCATAGTGTTCTCTATCTCTTGTTTGGCCATAAATTCTTCTGTTTTCCATAAATCTGACAAGTAAACTATTCCTTGTTTGATTGAGGATATTTTTTCTGAAAGTGTTAGAAAGATATTAGGTAGACTTTAAAAATAATATTCCATAGCAGATCCACATCTTTTCAGTGATACAATCAATTGAAAGCTGCAGGTATTACTGTATTTATTCTCAGTTGGCTTCAAAAAAAAATTGAGAAGAGCAAAAGTACTCTTCTAGGGGCAGCTAGGTGGCACAGTGGATAGAGCACCGGCCCTGAAGTCAGGAGGGCCTGAGTTCAAATCTGGTCTCAGACCAAACACTTGACACTTACTAGCTGTGTGACCCTGGGCAAGTTATTTAACCCCAATTGCCTTAAAACAGTTGTCCAATCCCCTAAAAGTACTCTTGGGGCAGTTAGGTGGCACAGTGGATACAGCACTGGCCCTGGAGGCAGGAGGACTTGAGTTTAAATATGGCTCAGATATGTAACATTCACTAGCTGTGTGATGCTGGGCAAGTCACTTAACCCCAATTGCCTCACCAAAAGAAAAAAAAAGTACTCTTCTAACAAGGTGTCATATACATATATGTATATACATATACATACATACATACATACACACACACACACACACACACACACACACACATATATATATGTATGTATGTATGTATATATGACATTGATTAAGTGACTTGCCCAGCGTCACACAGCTAGTAAGTGTCAAGTGTCTGAGGTCAGATTTGAATTCAGGTCCTCCTGACTCCAATGCTAGGGCTCTATGCACTGTGCCCCCTAGCTGCCCCTTCTCACATATATTTTAAAAATCATATAGGCTTCCCTGAAAGAAGTTAACAATAGTGATAACTTTGACAGCTTTCTGATTAATATTAAGTAAGGCACAAAACAGGTACATGCTTGCCAAAAATGTTTGCCACTTTGATGTAAAGATTAAATCAAGGAAGGATTCAATGTATGGTAAAATTCTCCAGATTTCCTGTCTGCAGATGATATTGTTGATTGTATTAAGATGCAAAGCACCACAGAGTCTCCTCAGTGAGATTCAGAATCTTGCAAAAGCATAAGAAAAACACAGTGGCTGGAGAATACCTGTTATAAAGATTATTATATGTAGTTGGATGGATAGCCCGTAGGTCCATCAGTATGTGTATATATGTATACACACATATGCATATATAAACATATAAATATATATGAATATGTGTATATATATACACACATTATATATACACATATATTTATATACATCTTCTACAGACATTTTGTATGGACAACAATCTGAGTCCAGAATTGAATAAGAGCAAAGTAGAGCAAGCTGGATTAAATTTGGGAAACTGAACAATGCTTTTAATGACCCCAAACTCAAGGAAACTAAAAAAGAATAACTAGTGGTGCCATGAATCATGGGATATGATATCTGAAGAATAAAATTTGAGAGTTACCCAAATGGCGACAGAGGGGACCATGGTGGGCACAAGTAGGGTATGGCATATTGCCAATGAAGAATTGTTAGCTAGGTGGTGCTATGGATAGAGCTGGAGAAGGAAATGACAAACCACGCCAGTATCTTGACTGAGAAGACCTCAAATGGGTTATGAAGAGTCAGACATGACTGAAAATGACTAAACGGCATCAACAATGAAGAATTATGCAGAATAAGTTTCATAAAAGGATATTATTTGATGGATGTAGGACAGATCAAAGGTGGTTATCTTTTATGTAACCAGTGGACAGCCTGCATGCTCTATTTCGTTAATACAATGTTAACAGAGGTAGAGTTAGGTACCCAGTATATTGGTGGGAACCCCATGGAGGATTAATTGAAGGACATAGACAATTATTGCATAGGATGAGCAAACATGTATGTGTTGTCATCTGTATCATTGGAACAAAAATGATAAGGATGTCAATTAAGTCACAGATCCATTTTAAGTATCAAAATAAATGTGAGCTATTGCTTAGGCCACTAGGTAAGAATGGCCCGGAAGAGGCCCTTCTCTCCCAACTTTCTTGCTGATTTTGCCTTTCTCTTCCTCATCATCTTTCCTCATCCTCTGTGAACACTGCGTCCTCCTATCCCCACCCCTTTAGGAAGGAACCCCAAATCCCTACTCTCCCAGGACCCTCAGGGCTACTCTCTTCTTCTCAATGATGGCAGGCTGGGCTCCTCCAGGTTCACTGCCCTACAATGCAGATATTGCTGCTTACATTTGGGTGAGTTGGGAATCACCACCTATAGTCCTCCTGATAAGATGGAGGACTACCAAGTCTTACTATGCCTTGTCACTATGATCCTTCTGGCCTTACAAATTACTCTGCCACTATAGTATTCTGAGCCCCAGGCACTTCCATCTGATCCACTAATGCACCCTAAAGGACAAGACTGCCATCCACCCAGCTACTGCAGCCTTAGGACTTATGGACCTTTCTATCCATCTTGCAGCTGCTCCCTCTAATATCTGTTGTATCTTCATATCTGGAGTATGAGTTTGAGAGGAGGCGCTGTCTCATTTTCTATTTCTATCCCCAATATTTAGCACAGTGTTTGGCATATAACAAGTGTTTAATACATCAATTTTCTTTCATTTATTTATTCTATAAGTTATTATTATTATTATTATTAATACTATTACTATTAGTAAACAATTATGTAACTTTTTTTTCCCCACTGGACCTGTGATTTCATTGGTACAGGGAACTTCCAATGAGGAAATTCTTACCTGGGCAAGTCAACACCTGCTTGTAACATAGGGTCTTGGAGAGTTGTCTGAGGTACTAAGAAGACAAATGACTTACCCAGAGTCATGCAGCCAGTTCCTGTCAGAAATGGACTTGAAACCAGTTCTACCTAATTCTGAAGCTGGTTCTCTCTCCACCATGCTATGCTCCACAAATGCCAGTGTAAGTGCAGTTGTCTGCATTATCGATCTCATCTGTATTATCTGGAATGCCCATTTCACAATTGAATTCTAGAATTGTCAGGTTGGAAAGTCCATTGGGAGGCTTATATAGGCCCCCCCACCCCCGCCTTCTATATAATAGGACCACAGATTTAAAAGCGGAAGGGACCTTGGAGGTCATCTAGTATAGCACTTTCATTTTACAGATGATGAAACTGTAGCCCAGAGAGCTATAATGACTGATCCAAAGTCATAGGGGTAGCAGAGTCGGGATCTGAACTCAGCTCCTCTGACTCCAAACCCAGCATTCTTCCTATTATAGCATATGTTTGAGTCTCACCCTACACAGGTGTAACTGTCTATCTTTTCCCTTAACGAACGTCCAAAGCTAAAGGTAGAAGAACTTCGAACAGACTTGGAAAGGGGCACAGAACAGGAGCATTTTCTTTCCTTGTTTGTTAGTTCATTTGGTTAGTGAGGCCTCACTAAAGGATGTAAAAGGATTGTGAGGCTTTTTTGCCTCTTATTTTGTGTGTTTATCTGATTTTTGCTTTTGTTAATAGTTGTTGAATTTACAATTAAAAAAACAACAACAACTTTAAAAAAGGAATGTAGGGATCTGCTCCTGGCCAGGACTTTGGAGCTCTGCTTTGAAATTGTATAGTTCTTCTAAAATGACTCGATGTTTTCATAGGTCTTTTCTTCTGAGTATCACAAAGTATTTTACAGATTAATTTCCTTGATCCTCCCACAGATCTTATGTGAGGAGGGGAGGTGCCAAACATACAGCTCCGACTTTTCCTTTGAGGTTTTTCAAAGGTAGACTCTCCTTCACTATAAATGCAAGGGGCGATTGTTATTAATTTTACAGCTTAAAATGCCTTACCTTATACTTCCCACAAGCATAGCATTTCAAAATTCACAAAGTGCTTTCATACCCATTATCCCACTTCATCCTTACAATAATCCTGTGGGATAATTAGGGCAGGAATTATTGTCCCCATTTTATAGATGAGGAAGCTGAGGCTAGGAGAGGTAAAATTATTTGGCTAAAGTCACATAATTGTGATAAACTTGGCCCTAATTCGTCATGAAAGTGTAGCCACTGTTGGTCAAGCAGGTATTGGTTGGGGTGGATTAGATGATCACAAGAGAGAGAAGATAGAGCTATTCAATTATTGTCTGGAGAGAAAACTTGCTAATTATGGCATCTTCCTCTGCACTCATTTAACCTAGCTATCATGGACTATCAATTGATTTATGTAGCTTCATTAAATTCAGATTTTGGGGGATAGAAACACTCCTAGAATCACAAATTTCAGAGTGGAAAAAACTCTAAAAGTCAGCTAGTCCAATCTTTTATCTCAAGTAGCAACCTCCAGTACAAGCCTAGCCTAGAAGTTATCTTGATTGGGGCGCTCACAAAACCACCTTGGTCAGCCCATTCCTTTCTCTTTGGGAAAGTTGAATAGTTAGGAAGGTTCTCTTTTCATTGAGCCAAAGCTCTTCAGCCTCTGGGTTCTGATTTTACCTTACAAAGGGGCGTGGTGGTGGAATTTTCTTGAGACAAAGGAAAGGAATTTGAGTGAAGTAGTCAAGTTATTAAGAAGTGATAATTGCCTGGTAAAAAGGTTTAACTAGGTGTTTAAGGTTAAGGTATAAACATTCACAAGTAGTTTCAGGAATCCATATTGGAAACCTCAACCATTACGGTGAATACGGGAAATTGTGAAGAGGCTCATATTGTGTGAAATGTTTTTATTTCTACCACAGCCTAGTGCCTGTTACCATGTGCTCCCAGTGTAAGCTGATCTTTCTCCTAGAGGAGAAGGTGAAGAAGCTGGAAGAATGTTTCTACACATTCCAGGTTGTTAGAAGGAAGATTTACTGAAGCAATGGATGCAAATGCTTCCAAGGGGGGAAAAAAAAAGAACCTGAGGTAGAGGAAGGGAGCTAGCAGGTGAGAGATCATCTGGTAAAGGAAGAAGAGGAAATAGAGTAGTAGAAGTTGGTGATTCCCTGCTAGGGGTACTGAGAAAGCTATTGTAAGACCCAATAACAAAAATATAGAGGTCTATTGTCTTTCTGGGTAGCTGTGTGCTGCAGTGGATAGAGTACTTGGCCTGGGCAGTAAGACTCATCTTTTTGAGTTCAAATCTGTCCTCAGACACTTATTAGTTGTGTGACCTTGGACAAGTCATTTAACCCTGTTTGTCTCAGTTCCTCTATAAAATGGACTGGAGAAGGAATTGGCAAATCACTACAGTATCTCTGCCAAGAAAACTCCAAATGGGGTCACAAAGAGTCAGATAGGACTGAAGTGACTAAACAAAATTGTCTTTCAGGGGTTTCTATATAAGACATAACAGAGATCATTCTCAAAACTTATCTAAATAGATGACAGCTACTCATTGTGGGAAATTTAAGTAAAGCACAAATGATGCTACCAGAAGAAACTTAAAGAGCATTACAAATAATTATAAAGTTCTTGGCAAGAGACAGAAGACCACCACAGGGTGCAGGTATTTTCTTATTGTCTATCAAAGTCAAAGAGTGCAGAAGAGAAGAATTAACTTGGGAAGTGAACAGCTGGCTGAGAAAGCATGACTGAGAATGAGATTTGGATTTCTCCATTGTGGGTTTACATATAAGGTTGACAGATTCCTGGCCAGAGACTGAGTACATTTGACAAAGACTGGTAAGGATGTTTTTGTCAGATGTCATGCAAATTTAATCAACACACCATTAAACTGAAAAGGATTGGGTGGCTTGGGGGAGGATTGTGCATATCCTTGTAAATCAGAGAATTAGGGACTGCAGTAACCTCAAAGAAGGAAGTCAGTCAGCAAACTAGCATGTATTAATCATCTACTATATGTCAGGTATTGTGTTAAGTGTTGGGGATACAAAGAAAGGCAAAACAATAGTCCCTGCTATCAAGGGTTCTTGATCCTTTGATAGCACAGTCTAATGGGGGAGATGATATGCAAACAACTACGTATAAATTGTCACTAATTCACCAAGATTAAGAACTGGGAAAGGCTTCTTGCAGAAGGTGGGACTTTTGCTGAGACTTAAAGGAAGCCTGGGAAGCTAAGAGGTGGAGATGAGAAGGGATAGTGTTCTTGGTATTGGGGACTACCAGTGAGAACAGTCAGTGAGGAGATAGAGTGTTGTATGTGAGAAACAGCAAGAAAGACAGTGCCACTGTCATTGGGAGAATAGTTAAAGAAGTTGACAGCTACAAATTCTAGGAGGCATAAACCCAAGTAAGGAACCAGTAGGAAAACCCATGCTCTCAGTTGTCTGTATGTAAATGTCCAAGGTTTAAGTAACTAACAAGAACCAGTGGTCCTGATTCAAGTGGGCAAATTTGACCTCAAAGGTATTAATCACTGTAACTGGTTGTGTTGGAACACATGACTGGACTATAGCTTCAAAAGAAACACTATAGATAGAAGAAGCACTGGAGTAGTATTGCATATTTAGGAGGAATGCTCATGTTTGGAAATGTTGGAACCAGATTTGGGAAGCGTGATGGAGAGTATTTGGATGAAGGTCAAAGTAGGGAGAAATAGAAATGACTTTTGCCATTGGAATATCCTACAGACCACCTTGACAGAAAGAAGAAATGAATGAGGAGTTTGGGAAACGAATCATAAGCTTAGTGTGGAGGTATAATGTAGCAGTGATGGGAGACTTCAACTATCCAGATATCTTCTGGAACTCTCCACCAAAAGCAGTCTTGCCTTAGCAATACTTTCGTTCTTCAAAAAGTAGAGGAAAAATATAGTCTACATCTAATTCTCACTTGCTTTTACTCTGCCATCTTGGCTCCACCCCCTTAATTCTCACTTGCATAGAAGAACTGGATACTGTGGTAGAAATGATGGGAGCCTGTGGGATAAGTGATTGATAGTATTCCATTCTAGAATTTATCATAGAGAGGAAAACTAGGCATGGTCTGATATGCACTCTAGATTTTGGAAAAGCAGATTGCAATGGGTTCAGAGGAAAATTGGGTAGGATCTTAAGGAATAAAATAAGTTAGCATAGGTGGGATAGGAGATGCTCAAGAATGAAATTCTGAAGACATAAAGGGAAATACAGTAATTCAAATAACAAGGAAAAATGGGATTTGTTTGAAGAGACCCATGCATACACACAGAGAATTCATGAACCAATTTAGCTTTTTAAAAATGTACAGAAGATGGGGCACTAATACACTGTTGGCGGAACTGAACTAACTCAATCATTTTGGAGAGCAATCTGGAATTATGCCCAAGGAGTTATAAAACTGTGTATACTCTTTGACCCAGCAATATTGATATTAGGTCTGTTTCCCAAGGTGATCAGGGAAAAAGGAAAAGGATCTATCTGTTCTAAAATATTTGTAGCAGCTTTCTTTGTGGTGGCAAAGAACTGGAAATTGAAGGGATGCCTGTCAGTTGGGGAATGGCTAAGCAAATTGTGGTCTATGATTGTGATTCAATATTACTTTGCTTTAAGAAATGATTAGCAAGTTGATTTTAGAAAACCGTGGAAAGACTTACATGAAATAATGAAGAATGAAATGAGCACAGCCAAGAGAACATTGGATAGAGTTTGTTCAAACAATAGCTGTGAATGACTAAGCTATTCTGAGTATTAAAAAATATTCAAATCAGCTACAAAGGACCTATGAAGGAAAATGCTATCCATCTCCTGAGAAAGAACTGACAAACACAAGTATGAATAATATGGTTTTATATACTATACATACTTAATAGTACAGTTTTAGTGTGTCAAATGGTGACCTTCTCTAGTACAAGGTGGGGAGAGAGGGAAAGAGACAGCTTGGTGCTTGAAATGTAATAAAAAATTAAAAAAATTAAATTTAAAAAAATGTACAGAAGATAGAAGCAAGGCCAGGTAACAAAGAATGAATATGAAGGTATGTCACAGACCTATATGAATAGTGTCAAGAATTCTAAACTCAGCTGATTAACTAAGGGCAATATCACTCTAAAACATATTGGAAGAAAAATGAGTATTACAGGAGGGAGAGGATCTTTTCTTGAGGTGATTTAGGTTATGATAACAAAGAGAAGGTAGACCTACTGAATTCTGATTTTCTTCCTGTTTTCTTGGCAACGGAGAAGTACATCTACATTGGAAAAGACCACAAAAATGACTAAAGGAGTTGATACCCAAGATAAGTTAAGGGAGTGTTTTTAAGTGTCCTTGATAAATTCAAGTAAGTTGGCCTAGAAGAACCTCATCCTCCAGTCCTGAAAGAACTGACAGATGGGATTCCTGAGCCATTGTCAGTGATATATGAAAGATCATGGAGAACAGGAGAAATGCCACACAACTGAAAAAGGGCAAATGTCTTGATTTTCAAACAAGGGAAGAGAATGGAGCCTTTGAACTATAGGCCAATGGGCTTGACTGTGACTCCTGGGAAAATTCTAGAAAACATTGTGAAAGAGATGGTGGTTAAAGATCTAGAAAGGGAATCAGTGATTACAAAGAGTCAGCATGGTTTTGTTGAGAATAAGTCATGCTAGACTGATCTCATTTCCTTTTTCTGATAGGTTACTAATGTAGCAGATGAAGGAAATGCTGTGGATAGAATTTACTTAGATTTAAACAAGCTTTTGAGAAAGGATCTCATACAATTTTTATGAAAAAGGTGGAGAAATATAGGTTATATGATAATATAATCACATAGATTCTGGACCACTTGGATGGCTGGAGGCAGAGTAGTTGTTAATGGTTGAATTCCAGCATGATAGGAGAGTGCCAATGCAGTGCTCCAGGCATCCTATGCTTGGCCCTGTACTGTTGAACATTTTTATCAATGACTTGGATAAAGGCATATGTGGTATACTCATCAGATTTTCAGGAGATTAAAAAGCTGGGAGTGATAGCGAACAGTCAGAATGCAACAGGACCTTGGCAAGGCTGGAGCATTGGATTGAAACTAATCAAATGAAATTCAAGAGAGAAATATAAAGTCTTGCATTTTAGTACGAACATCAACCCTATGAGCACAAGATGGAGAAGGCATGGATAGACAGTACTTGGTCTGAAAAATATCTGGGGTTTTAGGTGGATTGCAGGGGCAGCTAGGAGGCACAGTGGATAGAGCACTGAGCTTGGAATCAGGAAGACTCACCTTCCTAGGTTCAAATCTGGCCTCAGACACTTAGTAGCTCTGTGACCTTGTGCAAGTCACTTAACCCTATTTGCCTTAGTTTCCTCATCTGTAAAATGAGCTGGAGAAGGAAATAGCAAACCACTCCAGTATCTCTTCCAAGAAAACCCCAAATGGGGTCATGAAGAGTCAGACACGACTGAAATAACTAAACAACAACAACAGTGCAATATAGATCAGCAGAATTGATATGGCAGCCCCCCCCCCCCAAAAAGCTACTTCAATCATGGGCAACATTAGAAGAAGACATAACTTCCAGAAACAGGGAGATGATAATCCCGTTATATTCTGCCTTTACCTGATGTTCTCTGGGTATTGTGTTCAATTCTTAGTGCCACAGTTTAAGAAGGACATTGACAAACCAGAGAATATCCAGAGGAGGCAAACCAGAATGGTGAAATGTCTTGAGCTCCTGAAATATGAGGATCTCTTGAAGTAGCTGGGTGTGTTTAAGCCAGGAGAAAAGAAGCCTGGGGAGGGACTGAGGTGGAACGTGAGTGTCATGTTCAAGCAATTGAAGGGCTCCCATGTGGAAGAGGATTATATTTGTTCCGTTTGGCCCCAGAGGATAGCGCTGGAGCAATGGGTAGAATTGGGAAAAATCATTAGGAAAAATCTTACAATTAGAGCTTTTCAAAAGTAGAATGGGCTGCTTGGAGAGCTGATAGTTTTCCCCTCATTGGAGGTCACTAAGCAGATATTAGATGACAGTTGTTGGCTACGTTATGGTGGGTGTTCTTTTCATGTATCGATTAAACTAGGTGGCTTCTGAGGTCCCTTCCATCTCAGTTTCTGTGATTCTGTAGGCAAGTAAAAGAAGTTCAATCTTTCTTCCCCATGACACTCCTTCAAATATTTGATGAAAACAATCATGTCCCTCTTAAGTCTCCTCTTCTCCAAGCTAAGCATTCTTAATTTTTTCAACTGATCCTGCTTGTCAAGGTTTTCTTTAAAACCTGGTGCTCACAAACAAGCATGCTCCCATCTGAATCTCAGGTATGGTATGGATTGTGAATTGTTATGAACTGGAATCAAGAAGTGGAATAAGAATGGCCAAAATATTTTGACCTGAATATTTTCAGGAGTTTATTGGTGAAGCAGAAATGGATGAAAGACTTATTGAAGAAGCTACTGATTGATTTTGCACTGGATTTTTTTCTCATGAAGGAAAGCCTGATTTCTATGCACTCAGTAAGAATCATATATCATGTCAGGGCAATCTCAGATCTTGAGACCACAGTGCCAAAGTTAGTAAGATTCTGTGCACCACCTGCTATTTAGAGATCAAAAAAGATAATATATGTGAAACACTTTGTAATTAAAGCACTAAGTGCTATTATTAGTATTGTTGTTGTTATTTTCTGATTGGTATTATAATTGGAATTTTAGCTCTATTACTTACTAGTTGTATGGCTTTAGGCAAATCACTTGACCTAAAGAGGCTAGACTTGATAGTTTCTAAGGTGTGCTCTAATGTTGTAGGACTATGGTGCTATATCCTTCTTAATTTCTGCCTTTGCCAGTCTTTTTCTCAGCAAAAACAATAAATATTTTTTACTTTTAGTTCTGCTTCTGACTGTGCAGCCCTGTATAAATCATGTCCCTCCCTTGGACATCTGTTTCCTTATCTGTAAAATGGGAAAGATGATGCTAGATGAAATTATCTTTAAGGACCCTTCCAGCTCTGACATTCAATAGGTCTATGATTTTTGTCAGTTAATCAACAGACATTTATTGTCATTAACTTTGTCTAGCCCTGTGCTAGAGTCTGTGGCAGTTATAAGGTCAAGTATAGGTCTGACTATGTCATCCCCTAATCACAAAGCTCCAAAGGCTCCTGTTTATCTTAAGGACCAACTGTAGAGTCCTCTTTGAAAGCCCTTCACCTGGCACCAGCCTACCTTTCTGCTACATGCACTCTAGAGATGGGTATGCTGACTGCATACTCATAGTCCATCTCCCACCTCTGTGCCTTTATATAGATAATTCCTCAGTCTTGAAATGCATTCCTTCATCTCCTTCTCATAGAATCCCTAGCTTCTTTCAAAGCTCAACCGAATTGCCATCTTTGACAGGAAGCCCAACCCAATACTTCCAATGGTTAGTGCTAATTATATTTTATACTTAGTTTTCCTATGTGCATATTACTTCTCCTCAACAGAATGTAAGCCTCTTGAGTACAGGTACTCTTTTTTTTTTTTTGTCTCTGAATCCCAAGTACCTGGAACACAGTAGGAGCCTAACAGATGCTTTTTTAAATGAATGAACAAAATATGCCTGGAACTCAGCAAACCATTTAGCATCTCTCATGCTATCCTTGTGGACAAGTTAGAGAGATATTGAATAAATTACACTTAACGTAGATTCAGACCTAGTTGACTATCTAGACCCAAAAAATAGTCATTAACAGGTTGGTGCTAACTTAGGAAGTCTCTAGGGAAGTATCCCTGGGTTCTGTTCTTGGTTGTCTACTGTTTGATATTTTTGATCAATGACTTGATTGAAGGTACAGCTGATGTACATAACTGGCAGGTGACAAGAAGGAAGGATGGCTAACATATTGGATGACAAAGTCAAGACAAAAAAAGGATCAGCATAACTTGGCAACCCTAAAAGTTACCGTGATCTTAGGACTGCATCAAAGGAGGTAAAATGTCCAGGATTAGGAATGCCATCATCCCACTGTTTTCTGCTCACATCAGACCACACTTAGGGTATTAATTATATTAATTGCTGAGTCCCACATTTTAGGAAAGACTAGACTTCTGAGGCTCCTTATGACCCTGTGATTCTTTGTATACCTAGAGCTTAACATAGCACCTGACATGTAGTAGGTGCTTTAGTAAATGCTAATTGTCTAACTGAGATGAATTTGTTGACTCTTGAGAAATCAGAAAAGTTCATTTACTGGGAGTCAGGAAACTTGGGTTCTAGTCTCAGCTTTGCCACCTGTACCCTAGATAAGACAAGAGGCCAAGGGGTACAATTAAAACACCATTGGTCTTGTCAGGAGTCCTGGATTTGAGTTCCAGTTCTGACACTACATGTCTTTGAGTAGATCCTTTAACTTCTCTAAGCCTCAGTTTCTTAATCTGTAAAATAAAGATACTAAATCTTTCACTAGAGAGGTAGCATGGAGGAATATTTAGAGGGCCCCAGCAAGCCTACAAGTCAGTAGACTGTGAGATCAAGTCTTACCTTTGATACCTGCATACTAGCCATGTCACCATGGGAAAGTGCCTTAACTTCTCAATATCTTTGGCAATTTTTAAATTAGTTACAATTTAAATTTAAAGAAAATTTAAATAATTTAAAGACAAATCTCAGAGGAGTTGCTGATTTTGTCAGGACAAAATAAATAAGTCTTTTCATTAAATGCCTCATGGGGTTGTGAAGAAAGCACTTTGTAAACTGCAAAGTATCAGTCAGCCAACCAGGCACCATGCTAAGTGCTGGGGTTACAAAGGATGGCAAAAAGCAGCCCCGAATGTCAAGGAGCATATGTTCTAACAGAGAAGTCAATGTGCAAAAACTATATATAAACAAGATACACACAGGAAAAATTGGGAGTGGTCTCAGATGGAAGGTCCTGAGATTAAGGAGGCCTGGGAAAGACTTCTTGCAGGAGGTAAAACTTTAGCTGAGACTTTAAGAAAGCCAGGGAAACCAGGAGGTGGAGATGAAGAGGCACAGCTTTTAGTATTCTTTAACTCAGAGTCATAGAATATTAGATGGAGTTAGAAATGGATGTGAGAAATCATCTTGTTCAGTTCTTCAGTATGACAGATGAAGAAATTGGGATTGAGAGAGGCTCAAGGAAGTATTCAGCATCATACCATGAGTCAATGGCAGAGCTAGTTTTGAAAGCTAAGGGTCTTGGTTCCAAGTACAGTGAACTTGTCTCTCTATCTCACTGCTACTGGCATTCTCAATATCTTTGTGTATCTTCTCTTGGATATGAGGAGGCAGCATAGTATGGTAGACACAACATGAATTTTAGAGCTTGAAGATCTGAGTTAAGTGCCAGGCTCCCAAACTTACTAGGTTAGGAATGTGACTCCTGGGAATTTTTTTGGGTATGCCTGGGCTAAGTCACTTAACTTTTCTGTGCCTTGGTTTCCTCATTTGTAGAAAGAGGGGGTTAGACTTGATGGCCATTAAAGTCCTTTCCAACCCTAAACCTAGGATCCTATCATAACAGGTCTAAGATCAAATGTCCTAGGGGAATTCCCTTGACATTTCCACAACCTCAGTGCTCTTCAAATAGCTTAATTTCCAGGTAACACCTTACAGATGAGGAGAATAATGCCCATTTTCTCTCCCTCCTCCTCCTTTCCTTTTCCCTTTTCTTCCTTCATCTTTACCTCCTCCTTCTTTTGTACCTTCTTCCATTTCTTAGAATCCCTAAGTCTGCAGGGTCTGAGTTGCTAAATCACTGCCTCTAAAATCATACTTTGTTCATGGAATCGCTCCTCTGTCCCAGACATCAGAAGGAGACATGGGAGACTTCTCTGCTAGTTTCTGTGCTAATTCCTTTAAGAAAGTGGACAGAGGCTGAGCTCCTAGCTCCCGGAGGTGGCTGAAGCTACATGTATAACTGTAATGAGGGTGGTTGCTGCCCCCTAACTGCAGAGCTGAGAACAGCATACACCAGCTACAGGTCTGAGCTCAGCCCCTTAGGGTATAGGGTAATGTGCACATACTATACCCTGCTTGCATTCCCAGACAAGTCACTCTTCTGGAGCAAAAGAGCTGTATGTGGGCAGATCCTTAAAGATATCTCAATTATGTAGAACCCACTAGGGAGGGGCCATTGTGAGATTCTAGAGGAATGCTTTTTTCACTTTTTCTTTTTTTACCTGAAGGTCCCTGTCAGAGAACATTCATTCATTCATTCATTCATTCATTCATTCATTCATTCATTCATTCAACAAATACATTTATTAAACATCTATTATGTGAAGGGCACTCTTCTAGGTTTTAAGAATACAAATATAGATTCATGGCTCATAGATTTAGAGGTGGAAGGGACCTTACTGTAGAAATCTTCTGGTCTAACCCCCTTGTTTTATAGATGGGGAAATTGAATCCCAAAAAGCTATAGGGACTTACACAAAGTAACATAGGTATTAATTAACTGTGACGATTTGAAAACAGAACAGGTTTTTCAACTCTAAACCTAGAGGAAGTGAAAACTTTGTTGTATAGGGAACATTGGGAGCTTTTCTGTTCCTGAGGGAAGTGGCTTCCCTTGCATCCCAAGATCCTGGAGAGGACATTTCTGCATCCCTTCCCTCCAACTTAGGTTATAGCTGTAAACAGCTAAATGGTACCCTAGATTGAACATTGGATTTGGAGCCAGGAAGACCTGTGTTCAAATCCTGCCTCAGACACAACAGCTGTGTGACTTTGAGCAAGTCACTTAACCATTCTTTGCCTCAGTTTCTTTATCTATAAAATGAGGAGCACCTACTCCACAGGGTTGTTGTGAAGATCAAATGGGATAATATTTGTAAAGTGTTTTGCAAACCTTAAATTCTAGCCAGCTCTAGGCTGTCTATCTGCATATAGGTCACCTAAATGGTGTGTAAGCTTAGGTTGCTTTAGCCCTGGAGTGTGTAGACGATAACAGCAGAAAGGGACCTTAGAGATTATCTGGTTCAGTGGTTTCCAGCATTTTTTGTTCCTTAACCCCCTTTCCTCCTCCTCCTCCTCATCAGCAACAACACATTGTGAACCCCCAGAGTAACTTAATATACTACTCATAATATTCTGCAATTATTTACTGTTTAAGGTGCCATTAAATAATTTTTAGTAAGAATCCCTTGGACCAGTATCAAGAAACTCAAGGGATTGGAGAAGCACTAAATGAGAACCACTCATCTAGTCTAATCCTCCTCATTTCACAGATAAAGGTAGTGACTTGTGAAAGGGGCAGCTAGGTGGTGCAGTGGAAAGAGGGCCTGGCCTGGAGTCAAGAAGACTCATCTTCCTGAGTTCAAATCTTACTAGCTGTGTGGCCTTGGGAAAGTCATTTAGCCCAGTTTGCCTCAGTTTCCTCATCTGTAAAATGAGCCGGGGAAGGAAATGGCAAACCCCCCAGTATCTTTGCCAAAAAAACCCCTAAATGGGGTCATGAAGAGTCAGACATGAATGAAAAAATGATTGAACAACAAAAGGTGACTTGTGAAAGATCCCAAAGTCGGCTGCTGGTAAGCACCAGAGCCAGGGTTAGAATACAAGTCTTCTGATTCTAAGTCCTGCAGTCTTTCCATCAGTATATACTGCTGTCTCTACTTCATCTTAGTGTGCTTGAATAGGTCATCACTGAGCCCCAGGGTGGCCCAGAGGAAAAAACACTGGATTTAGTCAAAGGTCGTTGTTGTTCAGTTGTGTCCCACTTTTTGTAACGTTATTTGAGGTTTTCTTGGTATATACTGGAGTGGTTTGCCATTTCCTTCTCCAGCTCATTTTACAGTTGAGGAAACTGAGGCAAATGGTATTAAATGACTTGCCTGGAGTCACACAATTTATGTGTCTGAGGCCACATTTGAACTCAGCTCTTCCTGACTCCAGACTCAGTGCTCTATCTGCTTCGCCATCTAGCTGCCCTTACTCTAAGGACCAAGATCTGAATTCTGCCCCTGTCACTTCCCACCTGTGTGACTTTGGGCAAGGTACTTTTCTTCCATGACCCAGGATTTCTTCATTTATAAAATAATGGAGGTAGGACAGATGACAGGTGTTTTGTGCTCTATGATACTGTGATTGTATTCAGGGTTAGAGTTATATATCTTATGTCACTGGGGCCTCACTACGATTCCTCGAGGTAGCTTCTACAAGTAAGCACATTATTGCCGTTTTAGAGATGAACAAACTGAGTCTTTCCTATGGTCACACAACTGATAAATATCAGAGGCAAAATTTGAATCCATCACACTCACTCTAACGTCTAGTGCACTATGCAATCTGTCACATTGCCCTTTAAGCTATCTGCTGTGGGGAGTAGAGGCACATCAGGGGTGTGTAGGGGCCAGCTCCTCTTGTTAAAGTTTCAGTGTGAGCATTTATACTTCTGGCCTGATGTCAGCTAACACGGCAATCAGGTCTCCATTTATTGTTTCATTTATTGTCTAGATTTAAGAAACTATAGGGAAAATGTTAACAATGAAGAGTAAACTTAAAAGCCTCTTCTGCAGTAATTTTTTCCCCCCTGGAAAGCCACTTGTTAAATATGTTACTAGCATGCCCCTGGGAAGGGTGCATTTTAAGCAAAGTTCCAATGGCAGAATAAACCTGGCCCCTTTAACAAATCATAAAATGAAAGAGCCCTGGGAGGCTATCTAAGCCAACCCCCTAATTTTATGGATAAGGAAATTAAAGCTCAGAACAGCTGAGTGATTTGCCCAAGGTCATATAGGTGGTGAGGGGCAGAGCCAGTATAGTGTGCCACAGAATACAAATTTGTTTAAACATCAGATTGGGAAAAAAAAAGTAATGAGAAGGATACATTTGTTGGGGATGCATGGGTTATCTCCTGTTTGGAGGTTAGTCCGGCCTTTGCTCCCCATGCAAACCGCCCAAGGTGAGTCACCCAGTGTCCCTGCCTGTCGCCCTGAGTATCCACAGAACATCTCTCTTGAGTCCAAGTTCAGCTGGTGCCAGGGGCAAAGTCTCCACTTCAGCGCTATTTGCTTATAGAAATATATTAGTTATGGGTTGAATGAACCCAAGTCATTAAGAAAAAAAAAAACGCCCTTTCCATCCTCCTGCTTGAAGGAACAGCGGAACCAGTTTGGCAGAGCTTGGCGGGTTTTTCCTCTTCAGGCATATTCCCATCAGCCTTACAGGATCTGGGGCCGTGCTGAGGGTGTGACTGGTGTGGCCATGTCCATGAGCTAAGTAAGGCAGGGTGGGGGTGGGGTCTAGCCCTGGGGCTGGAGCTTTTAAAATGGGCAAAGGGATTTGTATATATATTTTTTCCGGGCCCTTTGAGTTCTCAACTAATTAGAACACTGAAGGCTTAATTTCTGATCTCAGTTCTGCTACTTTCTGGCTGTGTGACCTTGGAAAAGTAATTTTCTCTCTGTGTGTCTCAGATTCTTCCTCTGTGAAATGAGGGGTTTGAAGGATCTCTAAGACTCCTTTCAGTTCTAACATTGCATTGCATGTGTCTCTATAAAAACTCTAGTGCTTAGAAGTATATATACAGCATATACTCAATTAATGGAAGCAGCCTGGACCTAACCCATGTTGGAGCCCTCCTGGACTGGACAGAACGATTCTGAGCAGAGGAGGAGGGTGTGCCCTGTGAGAGGGCCAGTTTTGAGGAGTAGCTGTGCTGGCTTATCCTGACTTTTGGTCACTGCCTTCCCCATTCCCTCCTTTTCTGCACATTTCCCCTAAAACCAAATGCCTTGGTCTGTGCTCCAGGAGACAAAGTCTAGAGGACCTGGGGTAGCGAAGGATGTTGTCTAGGACAGGGTTGATTCCTGCCCCACCCCCTATATGTGTTGCAAACATTATTACCATGGACTTTTAGGGTATGGGACCTCCCCTAGATCCAAGGGGGACACCCCCCTCCCCCCTGTGGACACTCATCTAAATGGACAGAGGCATGCAGGACTATTTGAATGTAAACAAGTAAAAATTCTTGGTGTCCAGAGCTCCTGGTTTCCAGACTTCTGCTGGTGGGCTGGGAAGGGTAGGCTAGGCAAGTATGGTGTCATAAGAACAGCTTTGGAGTCAGGAGACCTGGATTCTAGTCAGTCAGTCAACAAATATTTATTCAGGGCCTGTTGTTATTCACTTGTTTCAGTTGTGTTCGACTTTTCATATCCCCACTTCAGGTTTTCTTGGCAAAGACAAAGGAGAAGTTTTCCATTTCCTTCTCCAGCTCATTTTATAGATGAGGAAACTGAGGCAAACAGGATTAAGTGACTTGCCCAAGGTCACACAGCTAGTAAGTATCTGAGGCCAGATTTGAGCTCAGGAAGATGAGTCTTCCTGACCGCAGGCCTGATGCTCCATCCATTACACCACCAATCGCCCCTATTCAGGGTCTACTATGTGCTAAGTGCTAGCTAGTATACGCTCTGCTACCTACCTTGGGTGAATCAGTTCTTTCTGCTCCCCACTTGCCTCATTTTTCTTTATCCTTCAAGTATCAGTTCAAACCACTTAACCAACGTATTAGTAAGCATTCTTACAATGTGATAGGTAATGTTCAGAGTGCTAGGGGGTGCAGATGCAAAATATGAAACCATCTCTACTCTCCTGGAGTATCCCTGTCTTCTCTGAAATCTCCCCCTTCAGAAATCCTTCTGGAGTTTGCACCTTTCTCCTTTATCCCACCATTCAAACACCCATTAGAAACATGGAGAAGAATAAATAGATGGTCCTGAATGTTTTATCTTACTCTGTAGTTGTCTGCTCTGCCTCGCTTGCTAGTCTGTGAGCTCCCTGAAGAATCAGCTTGATACATCAGCAAGGCTGGGATTGGAGTTCTGGGTTCAAATCCCACTCTGCACACTCTATCACCTGTACAATCTCAGAAAAGTTACTTCCTTCCCTGGCCTTCAGTCCTCATTTATAAAATGATTAATGTGGATTAGATGACCTTCAAAGTCCCCTTCAGCCTTAACTTCTATGGGTTTATGAAAGTAAGAGCCTCATTCTATGCATTGAGCTTAGGGCTGGCTGGAACTGGGCAGATACTCAATAACTGGTGAATGAATGAACAAATCTTTAAATAAGGAACTTGGGCTAGATCTCTGAGTTCCCTTCTAGCTGAGATTCTAAAAAGCATGACCTTTGGCCTCTTCATTCCTTCCTCTCTGCCACCCCAGAGATTTTCCTCCTGCAGGGAAGGGAAGCTAAAAACTGCTTTTATGCTGGGCATTTCACCGTGAGGCTGTTCAGTGGTTGTTGTCCATCCAGTTTCTTTGCGTGCTCATCAGCCGTGGAAGCCAATGGGGGAGTTGGGAGTTTCAGAGCCTCCTAGCTCAAGTAACTGAGCTGGGTCTTGGTTTCAGATTTCCTGCCCTTCAGGTTCTATTCTGGAATCCTCCTCCTCCTCCTCCTCTGCCCACTATTGTTTTGCTCTGTGTTCTTTGGGTTTTATTTTAAAATCCCCCATTTCCCAGATGCCTCTCCTTTGGGGAGGGGTGTGTGCTGAGGCTTTTGTGGAATGTTGTGGGGGGTGGGGGGTGGGGGTGGATCATCCCCAGCACAGCTTCCTCAGGCAACAGGATCCTCAGTTTAGTGGGCACTCTTGAAAACCTCCTACTCCGCCGGTCTGCCCTAGCCCAGGCTAGCTGGGAGTTCATGCAAAGCCTGCCCACAGATAACCTGGAGACCTGTCTCTCATTGGCTGCTTTTAGTCCTGGAGCCTGGAGCGGTTACTGAAGACTTGGTGGAAAGATTTTAGAGACTTTTTTTTTTTACCCTTCCTTGACAAAAGGGAGGTTTTTGGTTTCAGGGCTATGGAAATGTCAGACTAGGGTGGGATGACCCACTTTTGGAGTTAGGCAGGTCCACCCCAAGAAGGCCAATTTCTTGAGTGGCCTAAGGAAAGGACCCATTCATTCATCAACTATTTGTTTGTCCTTGCCCTTTGAATGATCCCTTGCTCTGTCTTCTTTTCCAGCCCAGGCTTGATATGTGAAGGTAGGAGATTGTCTCTGGTAATCTGTTTTTCTTAGGTCAGACTTATAGGGTAGCTTCAGAAGGATGACATCTCAAAAAAAAAAATCAAACGATGCAACTAATAATAGAGCACTGGGTCTGGAGTCAAGAAGATCTGAGTTCAAATCCAGCCTCAGATAACTTCCTAGCTATGTGATCCTGGGCAAGTTGCTTAAATCTCTATCTCAGTTTTCTCAGCAGTAAAATGGGGATGAAAATAGCACCTACCTCCCGGGGTTGTTATGAGGATCAATTGATATAAATTGATCTGTACAGTGCTTAGCACAGAACCTGGCACACAGTAGGTACTTAATAAATGCTTATTGCCTTCTCTTCAATGACCTTCAATGCTCTGAATCCTTTTCATCCATACTCTTCCCAGTGGTTTTTCTCCATTTCTTTTGGGATGTGGATCCTTTTCAGCTGCACTGGGCCACTAAAGTTCTAAATGTGTTTCATTCACATAGGAGCATGTGAATTGTGAGCCAGGATTTTCATGGAAATGACATTTTATTTAATATCTATTCCTTAAAGAGAACAGATATAGCAGAGATTCTCAGAGGTTGAAGGACCCCAGAGGTCATCCAGTCCAACTCATGTTTGAGTAGAAATCTGTCCTCTAAGTTTCTATTTGAAGACTTCCAGTGATGGGGAACTCACTGTGACATGGGAACTGATTGTTAGAGGCAGAACATTCCACTTCTGGACAACTACAATTATTAGGAAGTTTTTTCCTCTACATTGATCCAAAATCTGTCTCCCTGAAGCTATTACCTATTGCTCTCATTTCTATTCTATGGGACCAAAACAAGCTTAATCTCTCTTCCTTATGATAGCTCTTCAAATATTTGGCAACAGCAATAATAATAATAGTCTACATTTACATATCTTTTTATAGCTTGCAAAGTCCCTTGGATGGCATAACTTCCAATGCCCTCCCATTATTCTCATCAATTTGGGTTTTTAATGTTTAACTATTAACATTCTACTCTATAGGCTTCCCCTCTTTTCCTTTTAGGGAGTTCAACACCTGCCCTCCAACACTTGGTGGTGCTCAGAAGATTCTGGACAGGAGTCACCAGGGGCTCACATCTCCACATTATAGAAAGCTTCCAAGTCCCAGTAGATAGGACTTATTTCACTACAACAACATCCTAACATTAAGAAAGAGTTTGGATGGTCCCCTGGAATTTGTGGTAACAAAGTATGGGCTGACTTTGTGAAGGATAAGCATGACCACTCAACAGATGAGTCAAGGACAGACCCTCGAAGTCTACTTCCTAATTCCCTTACCCAATATGTTCAACATGCTCTGTTCCCTTTAGTGAAAGGGAAAGTACAGAGAAGCTTCACCCACTTTGCGCCAGGGAAGCTCTGTTTGTTAGATAAAGCAGTGTGAAGCCTGTCTGAGAACAGACAATAGCAGCAGTATCCTGGCCCTACAAAGCCATTCACTGTATTTGGATCCCTATGTGTGTGAAGTGTTCCAGTAGGCCTCTCAATAAGGGCCCTGTATTTGCCTGTTGGAGTCTATATTTGCTTAGGAAGAAGAGAAGTTTCTAATGGGTGTTTCCAATTGTATTACCCTTTCTTGCCCTATCCCATAGTTGTAATATTTTTCCTAAACCAGAGACTAGAAGGCCAAGACAAGTTTTTCTGTGCTGTACTGTCCTGAAGCAAAGGGAAGACAAGTCAGTGAATTCAGTCAGATTATCTGGATTTTCTCTCTCCCTCTCTCTCTTTCTCTTTCACCTCTCTTCTATCTCTCTTTCCCCTTCTCTCCTTCACCCTCTTTTCTCTCTCTCTCTCTCTCTCTCTCTCTCTCTCTCTCTCTCTTCTTCTTCTTCTTCTTCTTCTTCTTCTTCTTCTCCTCCTTCTCTTCCTCCTCCTTCTCTTCCTCCTCCTCCTCCTCCCTTTCCTCTTTCTTCCCCTCCTCCTCCTCTCTCTCTTCTCTCTGTCTCTACTATCTCCACTGTCTCTTTTTTCTCTGTCTCTGTCCATCTGTCTGTTCTCTCTCTCTCTCTCTCTCTCTCTCTCTCTCTCTCTCTCTCTCTCTCTCTCTCTCTCTCTCTCTCTCCTTTTTCCCTCCTCTCCCCAGAGATTGAGTCCCTCTCTTAAGGAGACTACTTGAAATCAACCTCCCTTAGAATTGCACTTTCAGGATAACAGTAGCCTGCAGGGATCTCACCTAGGTGCCAGCCTTTATCTGGCTTAACTAGGTCCAGGAACCAGTGACTAGTCCTATGCTGGGTAATGAGAGGTTGGCAGGAGAAGGAGAAAACTCAGTCCTTGCCCTTGGGGAGTTTGCAGTCTGTTTTGACAGACAAGTTTCAAAGCCATGAAACAATTAGCGAAGGCTATAGGACAGTGTGATGAGGTGTTCAGTTGTACGGCACAGACATTCAGAGAACAGGGCAGAAAGTAATAAGGTGCTAATTGTGTGCTGGAGAAGGGAGGCAGCCCGGTACAGTGGAAAGACAACTGCAGTTAGGGGACCTGGGTTGGAATCTTGGCTCTGGGACTTACAACCTGTGTGACCTTGTCAAGTAACTTCCCCTGCTCTAGGCCTCAGTTTCCTCATCGGTAAAATGAAGAAGTTTGATTAGATGTGACCTTTAACATTCCTTCTGCTGCTACATCTACATGTGGATATATGTCCATTATTCCAAATGCTGGATGGTGCAGCTCATAAAGCACCAGGCCTGGAGTCAGGAAGACTCATCTTCCTAACTTCAAATCAGGTCTCAGACACTTACTAGCTGTGTGATCCTGGGCAAGTCACTTAACCCTGTTTATCTCAGTTTCTTCATCTGTAAAATGAGATGGAAAAGGAAATGGAAAACTGCTCCAATATCTTTGCCAAGAAAACCCCAAATGGGGTCACAAAGAGTCGGACATGATTGCAAATGACTCAAAGACAACAAAAATGGATAGAGTGCTGGGCCTGGAGTCAGGAGGAGCTGAATTTCACGTCTGGCCCAAGACATTTTCAAGCTTTGTGAACCTGGCAAAGTCACCTAACTTCTGTCTGCCTCAGTTTCCTTAACTGTTAAATGGAGATAACAAAAGCCCCTTACTTCCCAGGGTTTTTGTGAAGATCAAATGAGATTATATTTGTAAAGTGCTTATCACAATGCCTGGCACATAGTAAGTGCTTAAAAAATACTTGTTTCATTCATTCATTCATGTTTATTACACATCTCTATGTGGCTATCCTGCTGTCACTCTCCATTCAGATTAATCAAAACTCAATTTGTTATCCTTTCCCCTTCCCTTCTTAGATGGTTTTTCCTTCCCAACAACCTCAACTCAGCCTCAGTTTCCTTATCTGCAAAAATAGATGATGATGCTTACATGTACTACCTACTTTTCAGGGCTTATTATGAGGAAAGAACTTTCTAAACATTAACATCTTGCAGAAATGTGAGTTATGACTGAACATACATTTCTATGTACACATACAAACACCCTGATATAAACTTGCACACAGACACTCCTGTAGATGCTACATGTATATACATGAACAGCCTTGACCACATATGCAAATGATGGATGGTTTGTACCCACTTGTGGACACACACACACACATGCTGGTACAATATGCATACCTGGCAGCACACACATGCATGCCTACGATCATAGACATGCACATTACAGGCTGGCACAGCTACACATGCACGTATATGAGAACAATGCAGGATTGAGGCACAGCCTAGGACCCAAGGTGTCAACTTGCTCTCCTGTCCCCTGCAGCTCAGGTAACAGAAACCACTGCAACCTGACTCCTGCACCAGGGTGAAGTCAAACAGCTACCTTTGGGGTGGAGTACAAAGGATGGCCTGGCATGAGGGTTGGGGGCTGGGTGGAAGCTAGAGCAGATTTGGTGGAACATATTCTGGGATTCAGGGGCTGTCTTTGCAGGAGAACAATGAATTCACTGGTGCTGGGAATGGGGACAATATCTCTAAAATGGGGTAAAGCTAGAAGCACAAAGGATGTCTTACTCCAGCTCAGAGAGCCATGCTAGCTATCACACACCTCAAAGGGAATGATGGGGGAGGAGTGGGGATGGGGAAGGAGACTTTTCCCTCTTCCCACATCCAGTCCCCATAGTCCCTCTCTCACTCACAAATACACCCAAATAAAGAGTTTGGGGACATGTCCTTTTGTATAGCTGAGTTCTCACCCAACAGACCAATGCCCTTCATGCCATCTACTTGCTGCCCTCACCTCTCCATATTCTCTGCTCCAGACTGGGGATAGAAAAGAAATGAAAAAAGAATTGAGGTTCTGTCCAAATGACTATTCTCAAGAGAAGCCAGGGCAGACATCCTGCTTTCCTGAATCCACTCACTTGATGTTTCCCACCCAGCCTAGTGGTCCTCCTTGTAGTGGATTCCATTCCCTCTTCCAGTTCCATTTAAGGCAATAGTTTTATTCACTCCTTTCCAGCTGAAGCAACTGGGGCAAGCTCCAGGCATTCTGGTCCTCCTTTGCAAGGGGGGAGGAGTAAGAAATCACTTTTATGGGCAGCTGTGACTTTGTAGGGAAAACCAAGCCCTCCCCAGCCAACTGAGTGACTAGGGAAATGTTTTGGGATTCCAGGCTTGGATTCAAATGCATAGAGCCCATTCAGAGAGGAGAGCAGAACTTAGAGCCCTGCTTAACAACAGAGAGAGTCCCCTTGCCACACTGAGGATAGCACCTGGAGCTCAGCTACCTCACATACTGGAGGAAACTTAAGCTCCCGAGAGCCATCTCCCTTTCTCTTCCTCCCCAAAGGTTACACACCGAAGTCAACGCTTCTTTCTTTCTGTTTCATAGACTTTACTGACTTCTAGAACATCAGGGCCAGTCACAGGCCCTTGGTACTTACATCATGGCTCTGCCCCTCTGGTCTTCTGGTGCCCGGTCTCAGCCTCTACCTTTGAGTCAAGAAATGATCTCCTGGTACACAGGAGAGCTATAAAGGAGCAGTGTGTGAACTTGCACAGACAATAAGCCATAATTTTTGACCAAACTCGCTATACTGGTTTGTGTTTCTTCAATCCAGAAGCAGAAAGGAGGGAAAGCCAAGCTGAAGTTGCTGAACGAGTTCTGCTATAACACAAAAAAGTGGTAAAACGGGTAGGGTGTGAACTCAAATAGAGATCTGATTGTTTTCTCATAATTACGGCTCGGCCTGTACTGTTGGTTGAAGTCAATCCAGTTAACAAACAGGTCGAGTTCAATAAATGCATTCTGACATTAAAGTCACTTTTGTTTTGGGCAGTGGGGAAAATATCATCGCTTGGGTAGGAGGAAGAAAACTCTGTAGCTGTGTCTTGTTTCCTAGAACCGTAGGATATCAGAGGTGAAAGAGGGCCTTAGAGGTCATTTAATTACCATTTTACAGAAGAGGGAACTTGAGGCTCAGAGGTTACTGGGTAGTGAAGTAGCTTAGACACTAAACCTGGAGTCAGGAAGACAAGCTCAAATCTGGCCTCAGACACTTACTAGCTGAGTGCCTCTGGGCAAGTCATTGAACAGCTCTGTGCCTCAGTTTCCTCATCTGTAAAATGAGGATAGCAATTGTACCTACCTCCCAGGGTTGTTGTGAGGATCAAAGAATAACTATAAAGTGCTTAGCACAATGCCTGGCACATAGTAAGTACTATATAAATGCTAACTATTATTATTATTATTAGTAGTAGTATTTTTATTTTTATCTGTAAAATGGGGATAATAATAATAGCACCTATCTTATAGGAGTGTTTTGAGGAACAAATGAGAAATCTATGTAAAGTACTTTGTGAAGCTTGACGTGTTATTAAAACGCTGACTATTATTATTGTTAATCAATCAATAAACATTTATTAAATTCCTATTATATGCCAGGCACTGTGCTAAGTGCTGGGGATACAAAAATATGCAAAAGATAGTCCCTGTTCTCTAGGACCTCACAATCTAATGGAAGAGACAATAAATAAACAGATATATACAAGCAAATATATACACAGGATAAACAGGAAATAATTAGCAGAGGGAAGGCAGTAGATTTAAGAGGGTCTGAGAAAAGCTTTCTGTAGAAGATAGGATTTTAAGGAAACCCAGGAAGTCAGGAGGCAGAGATGAGGAGGGACAGCACTCCAGGCATGGGGGCTGTCCGAGGAAATGCCCAGAGCCAAGATATGGAGTGTCTTGTTCATAGGACAGCAAGGAGGCCAGTGTCACTAGAGAGTACCGAATAAGGTATAAGAAGGCTGGAAAGGTAGGAAGGGGCTATGTTATGAAAGTCTTTGTCTGCCAAACAGAGGATTTTGTATTTGATCCTGGAGAAAGTAGAGAGCCAGTGGAGTTTACTGAGTATGAGGTGATGTGGTCAGATGGGCACTTTAGGAAGATTAGTGAATGGCTGAATGGAGCATGGATTGGAGTGAGTAGAGACTTAAGGCAAGCAGACCCACTAATAGGCTATTTCAATAGTTCAGGTATGAAGTAATCAGGGCCTGTACTAGAGTGGTGGCAGAATCAGAGGAAAGAAGGTGAAATTAGTAGGTGTTGGCAACAAACTGGTATGGGAGGTGAGAAATAGTGAGGACTCCAGGATGACCCCTAGGTTGTGAGCCTGAGGGACTGGGAGAATGGCGATGCCCTCTACAGTAAAAGGGAAGGTAGAATGGGGCAGGGGGCATTTAGGGAGAAATGTAATGAGTCTGGTTTTGAACATGTTGAGTTTAGGATGTCTGTCTACTGGACATCCAGTTCAAGATGTCTGAAAGGGAATTGGGTATGCAAGATTAGAAGTCAGCAGAGAGATTGGGGTAGGATAGATAGGCTTGAGAATCATCAACATAGAGATGGTAATTAACTCCCCGGGAGCTGAAGAGAAGTGAAGTAGTAGAGAGGAAGAAGAGAAGAGGGGTCCAGGACAGAACCCTGAGGGGCACCTATGGTTAGAGGGTGTGATCTGGATGAAGATCCGGCAAAGGAGATGGAGAAGGAGCAGTCAGATAGGTAGGGGGAGAACCAGGAGAGCGTGGTGTCCTGAAAACCCAGAAGAAAAAAGAAAGCATTAAGGAGGAGATGGTGATCAACAGTGTCAAGCAAGGCAATGGATTTAGTATCTAAGATCATTGGTAACTTGAGAGCAGTGTTGTTGGAATGATAAGGTCAGAAGCCAGATTATAAGCAGTTAAGAACAGAGCCAGAGAAGAGAAAGTGGAGACACCTTTTGTAGATGACCGTGTCAAGGAATTTAGCCACAAATGAGACGTAGAGACGTAGAATTATAGTTATCAGAGATGTCGGGATCAAGTGAGAGTTTTTTGACAATGGGGAGAATGGCATATTTTTTAGACAGTAGGGAACAAAAGTAAGTGATAGACAGGAGATGACAGAAGGGACGGTCTGTTAGAGGATGCAGGAAGGAATGGGATCGCTTGGGCAGGTAAGGAATAAGGCCTCCTCTTCATAGGGTGGAGAAAGAGATGGTGGCAGAAGGTACCTGAGTGGTATGAAAAGAGGAAGAGAGAGATCAGGGAGAATGGACTCATTTTTTTTTTTCTGTAACACATGAGGCAAGGTTCTCAGCTGATGGGATGGGAATAGGGGGAACCATGAGAGATCTGAGGACCAATGAAAAAGTTTGAAAGAGGGGTTGTGGAGAGTGTGATAGTCAGTCGATAAGGCAGGTGTAGAAGGGTTGCCAAGTAGCAGTGAGGGCCTAATTAAGGATGCGAAATATAAATTTGAAGTGGAACTAGTTAGAATGGTGGAGTGATCTTCTCTACCTTGATTTAGCAGCACATATGTAGGGAGCAAAAGGCAGTAAATGTTGCAAGTGATCTGAGGCTGAGGATTGAGTCTTGGTAGAGCAGAATCAGCTAAATGATAAAGAGACTAGGGATCGATTATTATTATTATCATTATTGAATTGACTGGCCCAAGATCACACACTTAATAAAGTGGCCAATCTCAGACTCAAACCCAAGGCCTTTTGTCTCCATATCCAGAATGCTTTGTCTCTCATTGAAGGAGTTGTCTGGATGGTTACATAGACCAGCTCATGAGCAAAATGTGAGAATTATGAATCATACTTCTTCCGCATGATAGCCCTTTAAATACTAGAAGAGCGTGATCATGTTCTCCCTAAGTCTTCTCCTTTCCAAGATAAATAACAGCAGTTCCTTCAACCAGTCTACATATAGCGTAGTCTCTGGTCTCATCACCCTAGCCGACCTCCTCTTGGCACACTCCAGCTTGTCAATGACCTTAAAATGTGGTGCTTACTTCTGAATGGAATACTTCAGATTTGGTCTGAAAAAAGAAAAAAAGACAGAGAATGGTGGAACTGTCACTATTACCTCCATTATTTTGGACACTTCACCTCTTTTAATTCAGGCCAAGTTGAATTACTTTTTTTTTTTAATTACCATGGCTCAATGTTTCTCATATTGAGCTTATTGTTCACCAGAACCCTTGGATTTTTTTTTTCCACAGATACTCTTGCATAGCCATGCCCCTCTAATCTTGTACTTGTGATGTTGATTTTTTTTTGAACCAAATATAGGATTTTATGTGTATCTCTATTAAATTGGTACAGCCGATAGAGTGCTGGGCCTGGAGTCAGGAAGACCCATCTTCCCAAGTTCAAATCTGGCCTCAAACACTTAGTAACTGTGTGACCCTAGGTAAGTCACTTAACCCTGTTCGCTTCAGTTTCCTCATGTATAAAATGAGCTGGAGAAGGAAATGGCAGACCAATCCAGTGTCTTGGCCAAGAAAACCCCAAATGGAGTCATGAAGGATAGAACACAACTGAAACAACTGAACAACAATGATAGTAACTAATAAATTTCACCTAATTTGATTTGGCCCAGTATTTTTTCTCATAAAGGTATTTTTGGATCTCAATTCAGTCTTCCAAAATATTAGTTACCCCTTTCAGCTTTGCGTCATCTGCAAATTTTGTAAGCAATCCAGTTATGACTTCATTGAAGTGTTTGATAAAAATGTTAAAAAGAACAAGGCCAAAGACAGATCCTCGGGCTAGTTTACTTCCAACTTGACATTAACCCAATAATGACTATACTTTGGGTCAGGTCATTCAATCAGTTCTGAATCTCCCTAACTGCACCATCATCTAGTTCACCTCTTTCGACCTCGTCCACAAGAGCAGTGGAAGAGACCTTCAGATCTCTGACAGTGAGTGGCTCCGTAATTCTCTTTCCTTCAGTACCCTGAGACGTAGTTTGTCTATGCTCAGTGAGTCCAACTGATGAACTAGGATGTATGAAATAGTACAAGCCAAAAGAAGTCCTCCATAAATTCTCTCTAGAGTATTGTAGAAAGATATGCTTAAGAATTAGGTAATAAATGTGTTGGGGTACTCTCTTTAAAAACAAATCTCACCACTTATCTTGGGTTTCAACTCACTGTTCACCATTTTTTGTTCTATCTTTCCTAATCTGGAAATCTT
Organism: Phascolarctos cinereus; assembly: GCF_003287225.1. NCBI lineage: Eukaryota > Metazoa > Chordata > Mammalia > Diprotodontia > Phascolarctidae > Phascolarctos > Phascolarctos cinereus. Next base: position 248,008,779 of record NW_027555625.1, read on the forward strand.
TCTCTGTGCCAAGGAAAACAGAAACAAAACAAGCGTTCATTAGTTCTACTTTCTCTGCATTATCCATTATCATTTTATCCAGTCTAAGTAGTCAGTCTTATTCCTTCTCTGATAGTCCTCTTGCTCCAGAATACCAACGCCACCTCCATCTGCCTGTTGTCTTTAGTATTTATGACCAACCTTGGCTTATTTTAATCTCTAATGTAACAGTCTCTATTCTTATAGAGAATATTTTGACATTATTTTTTATATTTTTGATCCCTCTATATCTTTGCAGTCCATGCATTTTAAAAAACATTTTCTTGATTTCTTTTATCTTTGCTTCACAGTAATTTCCCATCCCTGCTTCCTAATGAACCCTCCATTGCGACAGATAATTATAATATACTATTTTGTATTATCATTTATGTCATGTTATATATAAAATGACATTATAACAAATAGTACATATACTATTTATAACATATATGGTGTGTCTTATAGACTATCATATGAGATCAAATAAGATACATGTAGAGTTCTTTGTAAACCTTAAAACACTATATTAATGCTAGATATTATTATTATTAATAAGCAAAATATACATGTTTGACATAGAGTCTATATCTGACAGCATTTGCAAAATTCTGTCCTACTAGTTCCCCATCTCTGTGTCATGAAGGAGAAAGTTTCTTTCATTATCTTTTCCCTGGACCTTCATAGTTATTATCTAATTCTTAATCATGTCTTTCTACAATACTGTAGAGAGAATTTATGGAGGCATTCTTTTGACTTTTACTATTTCATACATTCTAGTTCATCACTTGGACCCACTATCTTTTACCCATTACTTGCAATAAATGACCAAGCTACCTCCTTTTCTAATCATACATATATCCTGGAAAGACAAGCATGCTGATACACCATTGGAGATGCTATAAAGTGGTCCAGACATTTTTTTATTTCAATTTGGAATTATGCAAGAAAAAGGATTAAATTGTCAATATCCATTGATCTAGCAATCCCATTACTGAGTTTATTCCTAGGGAAGTCGAAGACAGAAACTAATGTCTACTATATACCAAGATTTTCTACCAGTCATAGATGTCTTTAGTGATGTGTCTATTGCTATTTCCCCTTTTAATGACCGACTCAATATCCAAGGTGGATTAGATTTTGGGGTCTGGAGCAGAGAAAGAACTAAGCAGGGGTACCCTGTTAATGGTTGCTCTGGCAGGAGAGGGCTAGGGGAGTTGGAGGCCATTGACACACTGGTTTTATTTATTTGTTTCTTGAAATAAAAGCACAGCAACACAACTCATGCAGAAAGAAACACACTCTGAGAAGAGACCAGGAGGCTTTTGCCAGTTGCTTTCTCTCTCTCTCTCTCTCTCTCTCTCTCTCTCTCTCTCTCTCTCTCTCTCTCTCTCTCTCTCTTTCTCTCTCTCTCAAGGGAGAGTCTAACTTTTTAATTATGTTGTTTTACTGGTCATTGGCACAGGATTCAGGAAAGGAGATTAAACACACCACTGGGGTCATCCTGACCCCATAGCAGGGACTGATGTTCTCAGGATTCCCTGAGCAGGCTGGATCGAAGGAAGAACTTCCTGAACTGCCTCCTCCGGTACATTCAGAGAAATGTTATCGTCTTCTATTTAGGAATTTAAAACAGTTTACCAGCCTGTATTCCCTACTTGTTTTTGTTGAGTGATGGTTATCTAAATTGAGATCCTTAAGGATAAGGACCAGAGACATCCCCAGGGTCCTGGCAAAGTGACTGATTGCCTCAAGCTTTGAAATTTGGATAGCTCCCCCCTGCCATGACACCGTGGCTGTGCTGTAACTGGGGAGGGTTAGGGAGGGCGGCCCTGTCTGGCTGGGGGAAAAAAGGATAGCTCCCTCAAGTGGTGCCAAAAAGAAGACCCACGGCCAAAAGGCGGCAGGGCCATAATAGAAAGAGGCCTGGATTTCTAATCAGAAGACGTGGTTTCTTTGTTTACTCTGACTCACTACCTGTCAGTTCTTAGACAAGGCCCTTCACTCCTCTGGGCCTTAGTTTCCCCATCTGTAAAATGAAGGGTTCGGACAGGGCAATCTTTATGGTCTCTTTCTTCTCAAGGTTTCTGTAACATATACAGACCCTAAACCTATCTCCCAAGGGGAAGAGGGTAGCTAACCTCTTCTCAGTCTTTCTGTATGCCCTCCTCCCCAAACCCTGGACATGTGTTTGTGACACATTCCCCTTGAAGGCTACTCTTGATATTTATTTTAACCTCATTTTACCTGCATATGAATATTGGGGGGCAGAGCTTGGGAGTGCAGAGGGATTTACTGTAGATTTGCAATTTCTCTAGGTAAAGTCCTACTGCTTCTCCTTCCTTCGAATGGCTAATAGTGCCCAGCACTAGCTTTAATAAAAGCATTCATTCATTCATTCAACACCATTGAATTCCTATGACGCACTACTGTGCTAGGCACTGAGAATATTGAGATGCAAAAAGTACAGAGCCTTAAATTTCAGGGGTCTGTAAGATATTGAACCATAATCATAATATAAAGTGTAGTATGGAAAAAATGTATGAGACAGGTACAAAGGGAGGTCGGTGGTTCAGGGAGGGAAGAAAGGAGGGATCAGTTGGGGTCAGGGAAGACTTCACAGAGGAGGCATCACTTGAGTGTGAACTTTCAGGGATTAGCCAATAGTCAAGTTTGATTGGAGCAAATGGTATATGAAAGGGAATAGACAAAGCTGAAAGTGAAAGTAGGAGCCAGGTTTTGGAAGGCCATGAATACCAAGCTAAGTAGTAAATGTGTTGCTTGAATCAAGGTCATTTTTACTTGCTGCCTTAAGAATAGACTCTTGGGGAGGAAAGGATAATCTGTGGAAGGTCTCTGAGCCACTTTACTTTTTTCTGTGAAGGGCTCACTCAGGGTGATGGGTTTGGCAAAATTCCAGGACCAGGGAGCTTGGCCCTGGAAAAGCAGTCAATAATATGCAAAGCATCACTTTGTAGCTGGGTTTGGACAAGAAATCCCAGATCCCCATGGGACTGTTGTGAAATCTCCTTAAGATCTTCCTGGATTTAGCTATGCCCTGACATTAACCATTCTCTCAGTGGGAAGGTTCTTTGAGGCCCAAATCTCTTAGAAGGTATTAAAAGTCAAACTTGCCCAGAGTCTGATTTCTTCTTGCACTGCTTTCGTTTCTTTGGGAACATTTGATCTGTGCGTCTGTAATGATTTATAGAATCTCAAAGCTGGAAAGCTGGAGTGTGTGTGTGTGTGTGTGTGTGTGTGTGTGTGTGTGAGAGAGAAAGAGAGAGAGAGAGAAGAGAGAGAGAGAGAGAGAGAGAGAGAGAGAGAGAGAGAGAGAGAGGGAGGGAGGAGGGGAGGGGGAGAGAGAGAGAGAGAGAGAGAAGAGAGAGAGAGAGAAGAGAGAGAGAGAGAGAGAGAGAGAGAGAGAGAGAGAGAGAGAAGGTAGTGGTTTCCCATCTGTGAATGTCAGCTTCTTCCTTTATAAAATGAAGGAATTTGAGCTCAAAGGCCCATAAGGTGCCTTTTAGTTCTAAGTCAGAGGCAACAAGGTAGTAGAAGGAAACCTGGGTTTTTAGTGTCTGGATCCCTGACCTACTTACTCACGTCTTGTGAGTGTCCCACTCTGGGCACGTCCCTCACCTCTCTGGGTCGCAGGTTCCCCTCCTATAATGGGGGTGGGGTGGGGTTAGAGTCATGCTTTTTTCTAGCTCTAGCTCTAACTTCTGTGATTCTGTGAGATCAGGACAGATTGAATTTGGTGAAACCCTGAAGGTGGGCAGTATCACAATAGAGAAGTGACTGTGCCTGGAGGGTCTGACAAGGTGAGAGTGCCACAGACTCTCCCTCTCTGAAGGGGATTAGCATCCAAGGATCTTAGCTGCATGACTAAGAGAGGGATCAGCCAGAATACATATGAAATCAACTTTCTTTTTTGTTTTGTCTCTTATTTCAGATAAAAATAAAGTTCTTTGTCTGTGATAAAGGTGTTTCCTGGGTACCTCATTGCATAAAAATAGGGTGCTGTGATGGAAAGGAGAATCTGGCTGGGAATCAGCTCTGTCATTAACCTATGGTGTAACCGTGGGCAGGGTGCCCAACTTCTTTGGACAGGAGTATTCCCTTCTGTAAAATTAAGGGAATTGGATTAGAACAGGGTCTCTTAACCAGAGGTCCGTGAACTTGTTTTCTTAAAAAAAAAAGAGAGAATTGTATTTGACTATAATTAGTTTCCTTTGTAATCCTTTATATTTTATTTTATACATTAAAAAACCTATCCTGAGAAGGGGGTCCATAGGTTTCACCAAACTGATGAAGGGCTCTATGACATACAAAAAAGGTAAACAAGCAAAAACAAGCCAAAAACCCTTGGATTAGATTGTCTGATTTAAAGTTCTTCCAGCTTTGACGTTCTACGATACTGTAGGGTGGCCAGGTAACCAGAGGGAGCCCTTAGGATGTTCTGGGAAGGGCCCCTCCCCAAGGCTGCAGGGCTGGTAGGTGGGAGCTCAGAGCCATCCTGCACCAATGGACTGTCCACCAGAGGTCACTCTTCAGCTACAGAATGGAGCAACAATCACTTGGCCTGGTAGTCACTGAAAATCTGGGAAATTTCCAAGAATTTACTCTTAGTAGATTCTTCTAGTCCTTAAAAAGAGACCCAGTGAGGCTTAAATCTTGTCAGGATCTCGCTGCATCCAAATTCTGGATTCCTACTTCTTTTTTTGTGTATGAGAGGAGGTAGCAGGGACTCAGAAAAACATCCTTGATGTCATGGAATGGGGTAAAGGATTTCTGATAATTTTAGTGGTTACAAAAATTTTTTTTTAATAGACTTGTGATTTCTTCCATGTAAGGTGCTCCCAGTGGGGAATATCCTACACCAATGTAAATCGGCATCTTCTCTGAAACCTTCTAAGTATGAGAGTTTTCTGGGCACTGTGAGGTTAAGTGATACACTTAACCAGGGTCGCATAGCCCCTCAGTGACTGAAGAAGGACTTGAACCTCTCTATTCACTAAGCCCTGCTAACTATCTACTGTGATTACCAGTCAATCATAACCTCAAGGAAGTGGGAGAGTTAAAAACTCCCTCAGAAATCATCTCATCTATTCCAATTCCTCCATTTTAATGACAGGAAAACTGAGGATGGGCAAAGGGAAGGAGTTTGAGGTCATAACTGAGATATAGTCATTTATACTAAAGTGTTCATTGAACTTAATGAATTCATTTTAGTTCCATTAGATTACATTCAATTTCACCAACAAATAAGCATGTGTTATGCTTCTACTATGGACTAGAAACTGTGATAGGTACAGAGAATTTAAAGACAATAACCAAACCATCCCTACCCTCAAGGCAGTGGCACACCATTGTGGGAAGGACACCTTGTTTGTGTAATTTTGTCAGGGGGAGTTACTAGCATCAGGGGGGAATCAGGAAGGGATTCATGAGGAGGTGGCATTTGAGTCACCTATGGCATCATGGGGACATGCATTTGTGAGGTGGCTCTGTTGCTTATGAGTGTGAGCTTGGATAAGACACTTTGCCTTTAAGGCCCTCAGTTTCCTCATATGTAAAATGGAATAATAATACTTGCATTACTTACCTGAGAGAGTAATTGTAAGGACGCTTCAACACTTCTGTGATTTTGTTGATTAGCATGGGTAGTCCCTTCCCTGATGCAGATTACAATTCCTCTCTGTCTTAGTGAATAATTTTATGGGATTTCTGGGGCTGACAAGATTCATCAACCTGTGGCCATGCTGCTGCTGAGCCTCACTGTACTTGGATAGGTTGGTCCTTAAAAAGCAGACATATAGACCGTCACCAGTCTTGTACTCAAAGCTTCTCCACCTTGGCCTTACTTATGCTCCAGGGGCCTTATTTTTGAGAACCCTGGGCCTTCTCCATACCATAGAAAAGATTGGTATAGGAAGTTAGTGGAGACTGTGGGGACAATTCTACGTAAACAATTGTTATTATTCCAGTGCTAATGGTCTGTGCATCTGAGAGCTCAGAGTCTAGTCAGGGAAATTCCCCAACATAGGCTCCCAGATGGCAATGGCAGAAATTGTCACTAGAGTATCCAGACAAAGAGACAGTACAGCACAGAACACAAATTGTATTATTCAGTAGCAGTTTTCTAAACCTTTTTTCCTATTAAGGGCTACCCCAGAATGAACATGTATGCATTTTATTGTAAACTGGTACGTGAGGTTGGTCTCTCCAAATTGCTCTTCACACAGCTGTTGAAGTGATACCCCTAAAGCACAAGACTGACCACAAGACTTCTTGTCTCAAGAAGCTTCAGTTTTGGACGTGTTAAGTTAAAGATATCTGTCCCCTGGACATCCAGTTCAAGGTGTCTGAAAGAGAGTTGGATCTGTGAGATTGGAGGTCAGAAGAGGGATTAGGGAAGATAAATAAATTTGAGAATCATCAGCATAGAGATGGTAATTAAATCCATGGGAACTGATGAGATTCTCAAGTGAAAAAGTATAGAGGGAGAAGGAAAGAGGGTCCAGACAGAACCCTGAGGGACACCTATGATTAGGGGGAATGATCCAGATGAGGATCCAGCAGAGGAGATGGAGAAGGAGTCATCAGGTAGGTAGGAGAAGGTGGTATCCCAAAAACCTAAAGGGGAGAGATTCTTAAGGAATAGAGAGTGATCACGAATGTCAAAGGCTGCAGAGAGGTCAAGGAGAATGAAGATTGAGAAAAGAGCATTGGTTGGACCACTAAGACCATTGGTAACTTGCAAGCAGTTTTAGTGGAATGATAAAGTCAGATGCTGAATTGTAAGGGGTAGGAAGAGAGTGAAAGGAGAGAAATTGGAGACGCCTATTATAGATGGCCTTCTCAAAGAGTTTACCACAAAGGGCAGAAGATAGAAGGTGATGGTTCCTAGGGATGGAAGGATCAAGCGAGGGTTTTTTGAGAATAGGGGAGACATGAACATATTTGTAGGAAGTAGGGAAGGAGATAGTAGAGAGGGAGAGATTGAAAATAAATGATAGGGGCAGCTAGGTGGTGCAGTGAATAGAGCATTGGCCCTGAAGTCAAGAGGACCTGAGTTCAAATCTGGCCTCAGATCAAACACTTGACACTTACTAGCTGTGTGACCTTGGGCAAGTCACTTAACCCCAATTGCCTAAAAATAAAATAAATGATAAAATGTGGATGGCAGGGTAGGGCAATCTATTGGAGAAGACAGTATGGAATGAGATCACTTGTTCAGATAGAGGATTTTGCCTTGGTAAGGAGTAAAGCCACCTCTTCATGGAAGACAAGAGTGAAGGAGGAGATAGTGGCAGAAGGTACCTGAGTGATATGAAATGAGGAAGAGGGGAAAAGGACATTGAATGTCCTCTGTGATCAGGCAGACCTTCCTGGAAGCAGGGTGTTGGCCTAGATGGCCTTCCAAGGCCCAGCGTCTAGCCCTATTGATTCTGTGAAAAAGTCGCAAAATCAGAATCCCGGAATAATGAACTCAATGATCTTAGAAAAACATGGGTAGATTTGCATGAAATAATGAACAGTGAAAAACGAGAAGAACCAAGAGAATATTGTGTACAGTAACAGTATTATTGTTTTAAGAACAACTTTGTGTGAATAAGTCATTTTGACTATTATAAACATCCAAATTAACTACAAAGGACTTCTGAAGGAAGATGCTATTTGCCTCCAGAGAAAGAAATGATAAAGAGAAGTGTGTCTAGAATGATTTTACACACACACACACACACACACACACACGTATACACACACACATATACGTATTTGTTTCTAATGGTAGCGTTTTCTAGGGTGAGGGGGAAGAAAAAAAGGAAAAAAAGAAATTTACATGACAGCTCTTTTATGTATTTAAAAGGAACAGCAAGTTGTACAGTATAGATCTGCAGTTTCATGTGCAATAATCTTTTTTGTTATACTGTATCATGGGAATGCTTGTTTTATTCTGTAAATGAAAAATAAAATAAATAAACAAAATTAAAAAAAAAAGAATTGGAAGAGATGTTGGTGGCCGTGCAATCGTGAATTCACTCTTCAATGTACCTGACAAGGTCTCATCCATCCTTTACTGAAAGAACTCCAGTGAAAGAGAAACTTAGGACAATTCAAGGCATCCAGCTGCACTTTGAGATAGCTCTAATTCTTAGATTTTTCCCATTACATCAAGCCTAATTTGTCCCTTTGCAACTAACATCCATTGCTGTTCTGCCCTTTGGGTTGAGTAGAATCATTTTAATTCCTCTCCCCCATGACAACCAATACTTCAGATACTTGGAGACAGCTATCATGTTCCCAAATTCTCTCTTCTCCAACTTAAATATATCCCTTTCTTTCAACTGATACTTGTATGACATGAACTTGAGGCTCTTCACCATTCTTGTTGCCCTCCAAGTGATATCTGAGAAGCAATTAGTTTCAGTGCAAAATCTGGTGGACCTGCTCATAGGAGATCCTGAGTTCAAGTCCTAACAAGTCTGTTTACTAGCTGTGTGATCTTGGGAAAGTGACTTGACCTCTCTGAACCTCAGTGTCCTTGATCCATAAAATGAGGGGATTGGATTCCACGTCCTCTGAGGTCCCTTCCAGCTCTGACTCTATAGTCCCATGATCCTCTGTTTCCTCATCTGTAAAATTGGAACAATGGCAAGGACAGGAGTTGGTCCCTGACCAACTGATTTCCCTCCTCTACATTTTCCCTTCCATTCTTTCACTATCCCCAGTAATTCAACTATGTTGCTCTGCTAACCTCACAGGATTGTTGTAAATAGAAAAAGTTGTGGAGAAATTAGCTGCTATCTTGAGAAATGTGCATGTTCATATTTTTCAAAAGTACCTTCATATACATAATCTTATTTCAATTTCATAGGACTCCCTAAAATATGATTATTCCCATTATACAGATAAGTAAACTAAGGCAAGAAAGGTTAGATGACTTGCTATAGCAGCCTGTAACCCATCGCTGCTAGAAAAGGTGCTAGGATACTGCCTTTTCCACTATCCCACACAATTCTCTTAGACTTAGCCTAGTGTTACTGGGTGTAAGATATGATGCCTTATTGGGACAGGAGTAACATGTTTGGTTCATTTTCACTTAGGTCCCCTTTCTGGCCTGGTAAAGGTGGAAAAACTATAAGAATATGTAGACCAGAGCCAAGATAATTCAATTGTTTACTGTTGATATAAACTTTCAAATAACATTATGTTTTATTGTCTGCTGTGTCCTATCAAGGAGGTGGGGGCAAGAGAAGGCCAGGATGGTTTCTGAGCTTCATATAAGCAATGCTGTTTAAAGGAACAATACCCCAGGCATAGGCCACCCATTCCCAGGTTTTTATCACAGCAGAGAATCAGGAGCAGCAGGGGAAAATGGACCTGCACTCATGCACTGCCAGGATTAGGCCCACATCCTGTATTTGTAAGGGTTTCCTGGTGGTGTATGGTGCCCGTCTCCCTTTGCACCTTCTGGGTTGGCTGGGTCTGTGCTGACTGGTACAGGGTCAGACAGGGTGTGTAGTCAAAGGGGGTTAACCCTTAGTCAGCCTCTCTGTGCCTGAACTTTGTATCCTTGGGGAAGCAGCTGCATTTGGGGCCCTCTACTTTCACTCCTTTCACCCAGAAGAATCTTGGCCGAAGAGTAAAGAGGCCAGCTCTCATCTCTGCTTTCCCACTAACTAGCTGTGCGACCACGGGCAATTCCTTTCCCCTTTCTGGCTCTCAGTTTCTTCTTTTGTAAAGACTTAAGATAAAATGGGCTCTAAGGTCCCTGTTAATTCTAAAATTCATGATTCTATGATCTGGATATTTTAGGTCCCTTCCCCCAAAGCATATTTCAGTTTGGGTAGATCACTTTTCTTCTTTGCAACTTAGTTTCCCCCCCTCTAAAAGGAGAGGGTGGGATGAGATGATTTCTAAGCCCTCTCACCCCCTTTTTAGCTCTAATACCGATGATCCTCTGTTTGAATAACGGTCTCATTTCTTTCCTTCACCGCTTATGTAGGGAGAGAGCCCTTCAATCTGTTAAGCTCCCCTGTGACTCCTTAGTCTGAATGTCTAAATACTGTTAAACTCTATACCTCCTTCATGTGGATGACCCTCCTAGAATAGGGCAAGGGCAGTACCTCACAATCCATATGGACTCAGAACATTGCTAGGCTCCAAGACTTGTCTACCTGAACTTGGGTTGTTGTTGTTGGTGATGAGAATGGTGGTGATGATGATGGTGGTGATGGTGATGGTGGTGGTGATGATGATGATGATGATAATAGCAATTATCTCTCAAGTGAGAGGTAGCTAAGAAGTGCAGTACATAGATTTCAAGATCTGGAGTGAGGAAAAGTCAGCTCCAGACACTTACTTGCTGCATGACCCTGGGCAAGTCACTTAATCTCTGTTTGCCTCAGTTTCCTCATTTATAAAATGGGGATGATAATAACATTTACCATCCAGGGTTGTTGTGAGGATCACACTAGATAATAAACCATGTAGCAGAGTGCCTGGCACATACTGAGTACTAATGTCAGGTTATTAAAATATAATGTTAGAGTATAATTATTAATTATAATTATTATCTACCTTAGTTTCTTCATCTGTAAAATGAGGATAAGAATAGCACCTACTTTGAAGGAATGTTGTGAGGATAAAATGAGATAATATTTATAAAGCTCTTTGCAAATCTTAAAATGCCATATAAATGCTAGCTATGATTATTTTCTGGTCTGAGGGGATAAGGCACTACGGAGCACAGAGATGGGCCCATTCCCGTGAAGAATCCAAACTTAAATCTCCTAGATGTCTAAATCTGATTGGCTTACCCCATCTTTGGACCCGCGCAGCTTTTTGATTAGAGTAGTAGCATTAAATTCCAGTAGAAATGGGGGCTGCTAACCCCCATTTAAGTTCCCATAAGTGTTTTATCTTTCCAGTAGGATGTATTGCCTTAGAACTGAGAATTGTTCATTAGCCAAATTTTGGCCCATGAACTTAATGGGATATTACCATGCTGTAAGAAACAATGAACAAGATGAATATGGAGAGGCGTGGGAAGACTTATATGAACTGTTGCAAAATGAAATTAAAAGAACCAGGAAAACAAAGATCTCTGTGGGCCATGTAGTGACTTAGAAAACCACCTAGTAATATTATCTGTGTTTTATTATATTTTTATTTATTTTGTTAAATATTTCCCAATTACATTTTAATCTGATTCAAGTCACACTCCAGAGTATTGTGGGCTGTATTTGTCCCACGGGCAGCCTGTTTGATGCCTCTGAACCAGAGTGCTGTACTAGGCATCTGGACGACTTGAGTTCAAATCCCACCTCTGATTTTAGCTGGGTGACATGGGAAAGTCCCTTAACCTCTCTGAGCTCTTGGCTCCTGATGATCAGATACCTATAGTTATTGAGAAAATCAAATGAGATAATGCATATGAAGTGCTTCACAAACCTTAAAATGCAATATGAGCATTTGAAGTGCTTCACAAACCTTAAAATGCAATATGAGCATTAGATATTATTTGTATTCTATATGTTTTTGTGTGTGTGTGTGTGTGTGTGTGTGGCAATTGGGGTTAAGTGACTTGCCCAGGGTCACACAGATAGTAAGTACCAAAGTGTCTGAGGGTGGATTTGAACTCAGGTCCTCCTGACTCTAAGGCCAGAGCTTTATTCACTGCACCATCTAGCTGCCCCCTATTCTATGAGAATATGGAAGAATGAGAAGACTGGATGGAATGCTGAGCCTGGAGTCTGGAAGACCTGAGTTCAAATCTAGCCTCAGACACTTACTAGCTGTGTGACTTTGGGCAAGTCACTTAACCTCTGTTAGCCTCAGTTTCCTCAACTGCAAAGTGGAGATGATAATATACCTTTCAGGGTTGTTATGAGGACCTAAGAGGGAATAATTATAAAGTGACTAGTGCAGTTCTTGGTATGTAGTTGGTGCTTAATAAATGTTTGTTCTGTCACGCTTCTTCTAACATCATTTTAAGAGTTTTTAGGTGAAGCTGTTGAGAAGATATTATAAACATACACTTTTCAGAGGTTGTGAAGCATTATTATTTTTAATTTTGGTAGCACACTTTTCTATATCAGCCTAAGGTCACCGAAGTATTTTGTTAACAACTCGTTGAAGAAGATAACGCAAGTATTCTTTTCTCTATTTGTTGTCAGGATCACTTGAGATAATATTTGTGAAGTGCTTTACAAACCTTAAAGTGACATACAAATGTTGCTATTAATATTATTGTTGTTATTTCACAGATGCAGGCTAAGTCATTTGCTTAGGACGGCACATCTAGTAAGGGTCACAGCTGGGATTTGAATTCAGATCTCTGAATTTCAAGTCTAACACTCTTTGAACAAATAAAATGAATCTATAATGAGATCAGTCCATAATTCTCCAAATATGTGTTTAAGTACAGCCTGTTATAGACAGTGTAGTTGACAAAAACGTCTATTGGTAAAGTCCCTGTCCTCAGGGATTTGATGGTTTAGGATGGAAGATAAATCACTTATACAAAGGGATAAACTCAAAATACTAGGCATACCTGAAAGACACAAATGCCAAATGCCTTAGAGTTGAGAGGATGAAGATAGCTAGGGAAGGTGTCATGGAGGAGATGATGGGACTTAAACTAGGCCTTGAAAGTTCAGTAAGTTTTAGAGGGGCAGGGGGAACAGCATAAGAAAATGCAAAGAAGTGTGTGTGAGTCAGGCACGTAGAGGGAGTAGTAAGTAGTCCAGCGCGGCTGGAGGGAAGTGTGAATATTGGGAAACTGTGAGAGATAAGATCAGCGAGGTTGGGTGAGACACCCTCCTCTTCCCCCTCCCCCCAGCCCCTGGTAAAGATTATTGGATGAGCCTACAATTTCAGTGGAAAGATAAAACCCACTTGTGAAACCACTAAATAACAGTTCTTTTAAAAATTGATGCTTTTGTTTCATATATAATGTATATGTACATATATATAGCCATATATCATCTATATTTCTCAATGTATTCCTCCCTATTCCTCTCTCAGAGAGTTATCCTTATAACAAAGAATTAAAAAAGAGGAAAAAACAGTTTGGTAAAACTAACCAATATATTGACAAAGAAGCCTGAGGGAAGGACCTTCTCCTATCTCTTCTTTGGGACCAAGCTCAGTCATTATAATTTCACAGCAATTAGTTTTGATGGCTTTGTTGGCGCTCTTTCCATTTACATTGTCACCGCTGTCATTGTGCGCATTGTTTTCCTGATTCTGTTAACTTCACTTTGTAATAGTTCATAGAAGTCTTCCCATGCTTCTCTGTATTCATCCTGCTCGTTGTTTCTTACAACATGGTAATATCCCATTGCGTCCATGGGCCAAAATTTGGCTAATGAACAATTCTCAATTCTAAGACAATACAATACATTCTATTGGGAAGAGAAAACACTTAAATATAAATAGATACACTCTAATTGGAGAAGGAAGAGAGAAGGGAATGGAATAAGCATTTATCTACCGTTTGCCAGGTACTATGCTAAGTGCCTTACAAATATTATCTCATTTGATCCTCGCAACAACAGTAAGAAGGAGGTGCTATTATTACCCCCATTTTATAGATGAGGAAACCGAGGCAAACAGTAATTAAATTACTTTCCCAAGGTCACACAGCTAGGAAGTATCTGAGATTTGATCTGAACTCAGGTTTTCTTGATTCCAGACTCAGCACTATATCCATGGTGCCACCTAGCTGCCTTTAGAGAGCACCAACAACTGAAGGGATCAGAAAAGACTTTCTGTTGGCATTTGAATTTTGAAGGAAGCTGAGGAGGCCGATTAATAAATTAATTAACTAACAAACATCGATTAATCACATACAATGTGTCAGACTCTGTGCTGAGTGCTGGGGATACAAATAGAAAGGTAAGAAAGGAGTGTATCTTTTGTTATGTGGAACAAGCTGCCTATGTAAAGGTACCAAGAATCAGGAAATAGGATGTTGAATTTGGAGACTGCAAGTAAATCAGTTTGACTGGATCAGGAGAGGGCTAGAAAATAAATCTAGAAAAGTAGGGAGGGGCCAATTTATAAAGAACTTAAAATCACTGAGTAAATGTTTATTTGATGCTTTAAAAAATTGGTATCATTTCCCAGCGACTACCCTTTCCACCTATAGAATCTTCCCTTGAAAACAGAGAAGTACAAAGAAACGAACATTATGGCTCTATCTGATGCCATCTTCCTCCTTTGACCCTATGTTTCACTATGAGAGTCAAAGATTGGTTACTACATTGAATAGAGTTCAGATTACTTTTAGTGTTGTTTACACTATTTAAATCATTATGCGGATTGTATTTTTTGATCTGCTTACTCACCAAACTAGTTCATGTAATTCTTCCTAGCACCTGCAAATTCTTGTGAAGAGCATTAAGTGCCAGGCTGAAGAATTTGTATTTTATCCTAGAGTTACCAAAGACTCACTGAAGATTCTTGACCAAGGAGGGGACTGATATATTCAGTTATGAACTGTAGGAAGAGTATTTTGACAGCTGACCCTTCCTCTAATCCATAGAGGTTGGATTTAGAGAGGAAAAGAGCTGGAAGCAGGGAGCCCTGTTGGAAGTGAGAGGTGATGAGGTCTTTAGGTCACTGATTGTGTGAGTGGAGAAAAGGGATGAAATGGGAAAGAAGTGGTGAAGACTGAACCGACAAGGTCTAGCAACTGTTTGGCTGAGGTTGTGAACCTAAGGGACTAAAGGATGGTGATGCCTTTAAAATAAATGGGGAGTTTTGGAGGAGGGACAGGAGGGAAATGAATCCCACTTTGAACATGTTAAGCTTGAGATACTGATGGAATCTGAGATAGATATCCAGCTACTTGTTTCATGCCCAGCAGGGCCTGCCTTGAATTGAAAGGCAAAAGATCTCTTTACTGGCTAGTTCTCTCTCCTTTCTCATAGTATCATGTACATACTTATCTGTTTATGTGTTGTTTCCCCCCAGCATAATATAATTCTGGGAAGATAGGGACTATATTTACTTTTGTCTTTATATCCCCAGCATCTAGTCTAGTATAATGCTTTGAAAATAGTAGGTGCTTATTGTATTGGAGATGATTTAGTATATACATATGTGCATACATACATACATGCATGCATACATGTGCGTGTGTATGTATATATGCATGTAGGTATAGCAATATGTTTATACACATGTATATATACACTCATATATGCATATACATATATTTTTATATATTCATATAAAATGTTTATGTGTTTGTATATATGATATTTCATAGATAGAGAGATAGTAGGCTTATGGATATTAATTGAACCCACTGGAAGTGATGAGATTACCAAAAGAGAGGATGCAGAGAGAGAAGAAAGGACAGGGCCCAGGACAGATCCAGCAAAAGAGACTGACAAGGAAAAGTCAGGCATTTAGGAGGGGAACCAGGAGAGAAGAGTGTCCTGAAACCCAAGGGAGGAAAGAGTACCCCACAGAAAGGATGCAGAGAAGTCAAGAAGAGTGAGGACTGAAAAAAGCCCCCAAATGATTCACTAGCTTGGAGACCTTAAGCAAATCATAGGGTTATAAATAGGGACCTCAGAGGTCACCTAGTCTACCTGTCTCATTTTACAGAGCAAATAATGGAGGCCTAGGAAGATTTAAGTGACTTGTCCAAGGTTACATAGGTACTAGGAGTCAGAGGCAGGATTTGAATCTGCCTCCTCCAATTCCAAAGCCAAAGCTCTTTCTGCTCTATTATACTTACCTACCTCTGACTCTAAGGTGTGTGTGTGTGTGTGTGTGTGTGTGTGTGTGTGTGTGTGTGTGTGAAATGAGAGAATGGATTAGAATTTTTGGGTCATGGACCACTTTGGCAATGTGATGAAGATGATAGGCCCCTTCTTAGAATTATGCTTTAAAATGCATAAAGTAAAATACATTGTATTATCAACCAATTATATTGGAATAAAGAAATAAATTTTCCCTGTCCAAGTTCATAGGATCTTTGATACCCAGGGTAGACTCTGAGGTTAAGAACATCTAGAAGAGAGAGTCTCTCAGATTCCCTCCAGATCTCAATCCTATACATCCCATCTCCTCTTTTACCCTTAGTTTCCTCATGTGTAAAATGAATGGAGAGGGTTTGAACTCTATGGTCCCTTCCAGTCCTAACATTTTGCTATGATATTTTGTGATATCTGTTTGGTTGGCTACACTTAGAGCCAGTTGACTGGTCCAGGGCTCCAGAGAGCTAGGAAGAGCAGCCTCCAGCTGCCTTTGCCTTTGTGAGGTGGGCAGACCTCCTATTGCCTTGCCTCTGACCAGCACCTGGGCAGGAAGCAAAGTCTCAGCACTGGGGTGTCTTGGGTGGTTTCTAGCAAGTTGCCTTATTGTCTTGATCTGTGCATTTATGACACATACTAAATGGGCAGCTATCTGAAATGGAGAGAAGGAGGGAGGAGACTGTGTATTAAGGAGGTTGGAGTGCATTGCAATTCTCAGGGCTTTTTCCATTTGCTTTTCCAGGAGTTAATACCCAACCCAGTGACATGGCCTGGGGGGAAGGGCAGCACAGTCACCCAGCCTGGCTTCCAACTTGACATTTCAGTCAATATTTATTGGGTTCTTGCTGCAGACTCCACCCTGTGCTAGGTGCTGTAGAGGAAACTAAAGGAGGGGATGTGGTCCTTTTCTTCAGAGAATTCAGTCTTCTTGAAGTGATAATTCAACAAAATTCAATTAAGCAAGCCTTGTTTGAAAAAGCAGTATGATGTGGCAGAAAGAGAGCTGAAGAAGGAGTCAGGAAGGTTTGCAGCAAGTTCTCCTGACACACACTGGCTGTATGACCCTGAGCAGGTCACTTCTCTCACTGCCCTGGGCACTCCCTAAGACCTGAGAAGTGCTTACAGAGAAGTCGTTGAATAGAGCTGGGGGAAGGAGTTTCCTCTTTGGTACTTCCTCATGTCAATGACTTGACAGGGCCAGTCTTAAAAAAAAAAAGGTACAAGGCACCATTCAAAGTGCTGGAGATTATTGCTGTTCAGGCATTTTCAGTCACGTCTTACTTTTTGTAACCCCATGCTGGGGTTTCTTGGCAAAGATACTGGAGTGGTTTTCCATTTTCTTCTTCAGCTCATTTTGCAGATGAGGAAACTGAGGCAAACAGGGTTAAGTGACTTGCCCAGGGTCACACAGCTAGTAAGTGTCTGAGGCTGGATTTGGACTCAGGAAAATGAGTCTTCCTGACCCCAGGTCCTGTACTGTATCCACTATGCTACCTAGCCACCCCTGAATTTGGCTTTGGAGAATAAAAATCAGCTAAAGGGGTGGAAAGATTATTGGGATGTCATTTTGGGTAGTAGGGACAACATAAACAAAGGTATGGTGTAAGGAAAGGTTTTGGTCTGTGTGGCGAACAATGGGGAAACCAATCTTGTCATGTGGGCAGTACATGTAGAGAGGCAGTGAGGGACTGGCTGGGAAAGGTAGGTTGGAACCAAATCATGGTTTAAACACTAAACTGAGGAGTGAGACCTCTATTCTATGGGCAATGGGGAACCACTGAAGAATTGTGAGCAGGACATTGAAAACTAGGACTGCTATGGGATCCACTCCTGCACTGTGCACAGATAAGAGCTTCTCCACATTGGCCAAGATGCATGGTAATTAGCTTCTTAGAAGGAGATGGAAAGTTGAAGGTAGCACTGTGTTAGAGAAGGATTTGGATTTGGGGTCTGAGGATCAGGATTAAAATTCTAGTTCTGCTGTTTAATACCTGCGCAATCTTGGACAAATCATTTAATCTCAGGGTCATAATTTCCTCAGCTATGACATGAAGCAGTTGGGTTAAATGACTGAAGTCCTGTCCAGCTCCTTTGATAAATTCATAAAGGAGAAAATACTTATCTTTCCAAAAGCTCAAGGCCCTTCTTGAGGTCTGACTCAGCTCCCTTTCCCAACAGGAAGTCTGGAGTAGATGTAAAAGAATGAGGTCTTTTCCATCTGGAAAGATGGAAGTGGGGGAGGAGCTGGGATCAGTCCCCAAATTGTGAAAAAAGGAGGGGGCAACATGATGTTGGCCTTGATAATCAAAGACTGGGCCATGAGGATTAGAAGTAGACTGGAGGGGCTTTGAAGCTTGAAGGGGGTAGGCTTAAGACAAAACAAAGGTCATCCATTTGTTTACCAAGCCTTCATACAGTGTGCAGTGATAAACCTTATAAAGGACTTGGTACCTTGGAAGGAGTCATAGGGTAGAGACTTGTGTCTATAGGTGCCATTGTGGGCATTAATATCAGCTATGCCTGTGAATGTATTCATTTCACCCAGCACCTACTACATGCTACACCCTATGCCAAGTTCAGTGTGAGGGACAAAGAAGAATAAGTCATGGACTCCACTTACAATCTAGTTGGAGATTTGCAGGCTCATAAACAACTTTATTTATTTATTTTTTTTAGTATGTGAGAATGTGAATCTTTATTACATATAACCTGCTTTGTTAAAAAGTATGTAGTTAGCTCAGTTCAACATATTGCTTTTTTAAAATTTATTTTATTTTTTAATCTATGAAAGAAAACAAGATAGTTCCACAACATGGTATAGTAAAAAAGATGATTGCAAATGAAACTGCAAATGTATTATGTATAACTTGTTATTATATATAATATATATATACATATATATATATATAAAATAAAGTTATCATGTAAATTTCTTTTTTTTTCTTTTTTTTCTTCCATCCCTTGCCCCCTGTCCTAGACATGGCTACTATTAGAAACAAATAGGTGCATACACACACACACACACACACACACACACACACACATATAATTATTCTATACATACTTATATTTATTAGTTCTTTCTCTGGATGTAGATAGCATCTTTTTTCACGTCCTTTATAGTTAACTAGGACATTTATAATAATCAAAATGATTCATTCAATCAAAGTCATTCTTAAAACAATATTGCTGGTACTGTATACAATATTTTCTTGGTCCTGCTCATTTTTCTCTTCATTATTTCATGAAGCCTTTCCACATTTTTCTAAGATCATTGAGCTCATCATTTCTTATAGCACAGTAGTATTCCATCACAATCACATGCCACAATTTGTTTAGCCATTCCCTAGCTGATGGGCATCTTTGCAGTTTCCAGTTCTTTGCCACTACAAAGAGAGCTGTTATAAACATTTTAGAATATATAGATTCTTTTCCTTTTTCCCTAATCATCTTTGAAAATAGACCTACTTGTGGTGTTTGCTGGGTCAACGCGTATAGGTAGTTAAATAACCCTGGGCATAATTCTAGACTGCTTTCCACAATGGTTGGATATAGTGTCCCAATTTTTCCACATCCCCTCCAACATTTTTGTGCTTTGCCCCTTCAATCATTTTAGCCAATCTGGCAGGTGTAAAGTGATATTTCAAGGTTGTTTTAATTTGCATTTCTCTAATCAATAATAATTTATAGCATTTTATATGACTACAAATTATTTTGATTTCCTCTTTGGAAAACTGCCTGTTCATATCCTTTGACCATTTATTGATTGGGGAATAACTTGTATTCTTATAGATTTGACAAAGTTCTTTATATATTTGAGATATGAGACCTTTATCTGAGAAACCATCTATATTTCCCAATTTTTTGCTTTCTGTCTGATCTTGGCCACATTTGTTTTATTTGTACAAAACTTTTTAAATTTAATGTAATTGAAATTATCCATTTTGCATCTGACTTTACTCTCTATTTCATGTTTATTCATAAATTGTTTGCCTATCCATAAGTCTGATAAGTAACATGTTTTGTGTTCTTCCAATTTGCTTGTAACATCTCTCTTTATAACTAGGTCATATATCCATTTTGGCTTTATCTTGGTAAATGATGTAAGATATCGGTCCAAGCCCAGTTTCTGCCATACTGCTTTCTGATTTTCCCAACAATTTTTACCAAATAATGAATTCTTATATCAAAACCTTAAGTCTTTACACTTGTCAAATACCAGGTTATTATATTTATTTGCTGCTGTAAATTGTATGTCTACTTTGTTCCGTTGATCTACCTTTCTCTTTCTTAGCCAGTGCAAGATAGTTTTGGTAATTACTACCTTATACTATAGTTTAAGATCTGGTACTGCTAAACCTCTTTTCTTTAAATTTTTCCCCCCATTAATTTCTTTGATATTCTTGACTTTTTGTTCTTCCAAATGAATTTTGTTATTATTTTTTCTAATTCATTAAAATATTTTTTGGTAATTTAATTACTTTAGTAATAAGCAGAATATAAGTGACATTCAAGGAATACACAAAGTACTAAGAGGATCTGGAGGGAGGCATAATGGGATTTGATTGGGAGATTAAGGAAAGCTTCAAGGAAGAGGGAACAACTCTTTGGGCCTCCACATTCTCATCTATAAAATAAAGAAGGTGGATTCTGATTGACTGACCTACCTATAAGCTTTAAAATCCTATTGCATCTACTTGTAAGGACAGCCTTGCTCCCAATAACTCTAGGCTGTATAGTATATAAGGTGATTCATGAAAATCCAAGGAGGAAATGACAAGCAACACTGTATGGCAAAGTATTGGAAATGGTGTCCAAAGACTTGGGTCTGAATCCTGATTTGTCCACTTACTAGCTGTGAGACATTGAGAAAAATCATATGACTCTCTGGGACTCAGTTTCCTCATCTTTAAAATAAGGGAATTGGATTGATCTCCCAAGGCCCCTTTTAGTCTCTTTGAGCCTATTTAAAAAAAAAAATTATGAACAGTGTGGCTTTGCTGGACCAAGACAAGTGGGGTCCTTGACAGGAAGGTGATTCTAGAAAGGCATCACCTAAGCACAATGCCCAGAAGAATTCTAATCCTTGCTGTCCTGTGAGACCTTTGGAAAACTGCTCTGCCTCTGTGACCCTTGATTTCTTTGACTGCGAAAAAAGAGATATTGCCAAATTAACTGTCTGTGACATCTGAAAGGATTGTGAAGCCCTTCAGTAAAGTACTGGCTTACCATCTAGTTCTGTGCCTCGGTCCAAAATTATTTATTCACAAAGCATAACTTAGAGTTTTCTACATTTGCCAGGGTCCTAACATTGATGACTGATGACTCCAAGTGTCAACAGCAGCAGCATAGCAGGTTATTGTTTAAATTTCAGAATAATAGGCATATTGATGAATGAGATCTTAGAGATCATCTGGTCCAACATCCTTATTTTACAGATGAAGAAACTTTCCCAAGTGCTTTGCCCAAGGTTACCTAAGCAAAAAGTAGAAGAGATTCTGGGGCCAAATCTAGTCTTGTTTCCAGTGAATCATGCCATTCTTCCTTTCCTGACAGCTGCACTTGTTCTAGGCCTCAGCGGCTGGAGTCCTTTTAAAATCATGGGATTTGGAGCTGGACTTCACAGTAGAGATCATCTAATAATAGAAATCATTCTAATTCAACCCCTTCATTTTAAAGAGGAGGAAACTGATGCCCAATGAAAGAAAGAAAATTCTTGGAGATTCAAATTCTGCGTCTTTCTGACAGGCATCCTCTGACTGCTGTGTCCAATTCTCAGTGCCGCCTTTTTGGAGGGTTGCTTGGTGAGCTGGAACATGTCCAGAGGAGAATGAGCAGGGTCAGTGATTGTGCCTTGAAACCATGCCAATGATCTGCATACTTGTGGCTAAGTGGGGAAGGGAAGGAATAAACATTTATATAGCACCTACTATGTGCCAGGCATTATGCTAAGTGTTTTTACCAATATTATCTCATTTAATACTCACAACAACCCTGCAAAGTAGATGCTGTTATTATTGTGATTTTAGAGTTGAGGAAATTGAGGCATTGAGGTCCTGACTTGCCTAGGGTCACATAACTAGTTAAGTGTCTTGAGGCTAGATTTGAACTCAGGTCTTCCTGATTCCAGGCCCAGAGCTCCATCTACTGTGTCACCAATTGCCTTCTCAGCTTGGTCGGGCACCCTCTTATTTCTCACCTTTACTTCACTTCAGATGCTTTCCCAGATCAGTGACATCATTTTTAGAGAATGACTAAATTGTTTCTTTTAAAGAAAAGGAAACAAAATGAGACCACAAGTGCCACCGCTCCCCAAGCAGGCTCCTATTGAGGGATGTGAGGAGCTCATGTTGGTGGATCCATCCTTCTAGCCCTTCTAGCCCTTCTAGCTGACTCTGGGATTCAGCCACTTGGGTTTGAATCCTAGCTCTCTCACTTACTGCCTTAGGCAAATCAATTCGCCTTTCTGTACTTCAGTTTCCTTATTTATAAAACGATGAGATTGGCCATCCTAAGGCCCTTTGCATCTACTCCTCTCAAATCCCAGCCTAAGCTTGGCTCTGCCTTCTCCTCTGCTTTTGCTTTTCTCTTTTGCCTTCTGTTTCCTTCTATCTCTTCACTCAACTGCTTTCATTTTTATTAAGCAATTTGTTCTCAAGCCTGCCAAGGGCTTATCAGTTTCAGCACATGTGTTCAGGAAAGCCGGACCCCATGACTTTGGGAAGAAGGAGGGGAAAGGGTTGGTTCTTTTTTTTTTTCCTTAAAGAAAGAAGGGGGAAAAAAAAAAGAATGAATGAAAATCCCCAGTGAAGGGCAATAGAACCTGGCATTGAATGAAAGTGTCTGGGACAGTGTTTCCTGAGCTGCGAGCAGGGGCCGAGGCTGCCAGGATCAGCGTGTGCATGTGTAAGGAAGGAGAGGGGGTGGATTTCAGGGTGAGATGGAAGGCCAGGGCTGGGGTGTGACAATTTTGTCTTTCCCAGGGCTTAACTCTTCAGGGAAATCACCATTCCCTTCCCCCTTCACTCCTTTTAGAGATTGATTTTAGATCTGGAGTTGGAAACTAGCTTGTCCAATTGCCTCATTTTACAGTTGAGGGAGGTGACATGACTTCACCACAGCCACAAAGGCGGTGAGGGTCTGAGGCGAGTCCTCCGACTCCATAGCCAATACATTTTCCATTGTTTCATGCCTGTTCTGCACACATTAATTCATATGCTTTCTTTTATAGGTAAAATCATAGAACATCAGAGATGAAAGAGGCCTTAAGAGCCATCTGGTCTAACTCCCTTATTGTTTATATGAACACAATAGGGCTTTTAGAGAGAGACAGAACCCTCTGCCAGAGGAGGAGAAATCATTCAGAGGCAAAATTTTTCCTTTGATTAGATCATATGCTCTCCTGCCTCCCTCTTTGCCCATACCTGAAATGTCCTTTCTTGCCACTCTTTTCCTGCTTAATTTCTATGTATCCTCTAATGCGCAATTCCAATCCTTCTTCATGTATCTTTCTATGATTCCTGCTTGTAGTGACTGTCTCCCTCAGATTTCTCTCATGCAGCACCTTGTACCATACCCCAAAAGGGCATTTATCATATATTATTTTGTATGATACTTATCTGCATATGTCTTATACAGACTGTAAGCTCATTGAAGGCAGGGACTATGTTTTAATGAAAATTTTGCATCTCCCCCAGTGCACAGCACAGTGCTTTATACACAGTAAATGCTTACTTAACATTTGTTGCCCAATTGTTTGATGCTCATATTTCCCAAGGAAAACTGGGCTAAGACTTGTCTCTTCTCCCCTACTTGTTCCCCAGACATACATCACCAAGCTCCTTGGGCCAAGGAGGATGAGCTCTTTTCCTGGTCCTTGGAGCCCCACCGAGATAGAACCTTTCTTTATGACTGGCATGGAGGTGGGAGTGATTGGCCTGTTAAAGTCAAGCTGCTTAGATTTGTTTGGGTTGCCCATTGGTAGGATTGGCCTCATTTATAGGTGGTGGATTTAGTATGATTTACAGGGCACTACAAAGAACCTTGCCTCAAATAGCCCTCTTTAACCAATACTTGAAATTCTATTATTTGTTTAATGAGGGGTAAATATTGACCCTTCCACTTACATTTTTAAACTAATGTGTATGTTCTTGGAGTCGTGAGACTTGAATCATAGCCTCCGATGTACCACTCACTTTCTGTATGACCTTAAACAAATCACTTAACCTTTCTGGGCCTCTGTTTCTTTTTCGGTAAAACAAGGGAGGTAGGCTAGGTGATGTCCAAGGTCTCTTCTATCTCTAATGTTCTCTGACTTTGCAAATTCATGATTGGGGAATGTTGGTCCTGACCCATGTGAAGGAGGCTCATGGGGAAGCTATGAGCTAGGAAGCAGCTTCTCTGACAGTAACCTGGACTTTGCTCTTGGCCTGGGGGTGTGAGCAGTGGTGAATCTGGAGACTGCAGCCTGAGACTGGTGGGTTTCTTCTATTAGATGGCCAGCCCTTCCCTTTGTTCTCATAACCCTGCCCATTCTCCTTCTTGGCCCTTGCCCCTACCTAGCAGCAGAGCCTGTGGACCAGCCTGCTCCCCTCTCTGGGGGCTGCTTATGTGCCCTTGCAGGGCTGTACTAGTGAGTGAAATGTCTTGGGGCAGAGGTAGTCCCATTGGGCTTTTATCAGTAGAGGAGAGTAGGCAGAGATAAGGCTTCAAAGAAAACATGCTTTAAATACACCTTTAAAAGCCTTCAAAATGTAGTTTCATAAATGTTTGTGTTACTTGATTGATAGATAACACAGAGGAGTATTGCTGAACTATAGTCCAACTCAAGACACCCAAACGGCATTGTATCCCTATCAGGAAAATGGATTACTTATTAATATGGACTGGGGACCAGAGGGTGGTTTTTGTCACCTTTATGACTAATCTTGGCTTTATGGCTTTGGCCTCAGGGACTCCTCCCTACACCCTCTCTTGAAATGCCACCTAAGATTCCCAGGCTTTGGGGACCAGAGAAGCAATACGGTTTCTCTATTTTTAAACGAGTCCCAATTCTTCCCAAATAATCTCTAGCCATAACAACCTCCTTTATTTATTTATTTATTTATTTTTTACAACAGCCTCTTTTAAATGAACCCAACTGAAAATCAAGTCCAGTCTATTCTCAGAGCTCTTCTGCCTGAAATGGGCCAGTCCCCTCAGGTTTCCTACTCCAGGGATCACATGATCTTAGAATGCGAAGAGACTAGAATCCAGCTAGTCTGACCTCTCTTTGAATAGAAAATGCCTTTATAATATTTGAAGACGTTTTCATACAATCTCCACTTGAAGATCTCCAGTAATGAGGAACCCAATTTGTTCTGAGATAGCTCATTTCACTAGTTGGTAGCTTGTTAGGTCTGTCTTACATTGGGCTGAAATCTGTAGGACTTCCACCCCTCGCTCCTAGTTCTGCCCTTTGGGACCAGGCAGAACAAGTCCAAACTGTCTTCTACAATGGCAGTTTTTCAAGCATTTGAAGACAGTTGTTTGGCATCCTTTAAGTTTTTTTCTCTTCATCGGACTTAACATCCCCATGTGTGTCAAACCTTCCCAAGCCATCATCATGGCATCATGGTAGCAAATGCTCTGGATCAGGCACCAGATGATCTAGGTTCAGCCCCTGGTTCTGCTGCTTCCTAACTGTGACCTGGATGAAGTCTCTTTGTCTCTCTGAGTTTTGCTTTCCTAGGCTATTGAGCTAGACAATTGTTAATATCCCTCCTAGCTCCAAGTCTATGATCTCTAATCTTCTTACTCTATTGGTTGCTTTCCTCTGAACCCAATCCCAGTTTGTTATTATAATTTTAAAAATGTAGTGCACAGAATCAAATACAATACACCAGAAAGAGTCTGAGCCAGAAAGGGTACAGAGACACTATTATAATTTTCCTGATTCCATTGATGAAGCCCAAGATCATGTTAGTTTTTTTTTTTTAATTTTTACCTTTTGACTTGTCCCTGTATTTTTTTTTTGGCTTTTAGGCAGTTGGGGTTAAGTGACTTGCCCAAGGTCACACAACTAGTAAGTGTCAAGTGTTGGGTCTGAGGCCGGATTTGAACTCAGGTCCTCCTGACTTCAGGGCCGGTGCTCTATCCACTACGCCACCTAGCTGCCCCCCTGTATTTTTTTTTTCATACTAACTATTGTCATGCCATACTTCCCCCATCAGGTGGGACTTTAATCTGTAAAGGTAATTTTTGAATCAAAGGGTAGGATTTACACTTATTCTCTTTCCTTCTCTACCTGTCCCCTCCACCTCTCATGACTGCTTAATCAAGCAGGTCTATAAATTGTGCCTGGATCCCCAAGCCCAGTGGAAACCCTCCAGGGGAAACCAGAATAGTAGAAGAGCCAGAAAGAACTTGAAAGGTCTTTTAGTCCAATTCATATGTACCTGAAGCAGGAATCACCTCTAAAATGTCTCTGACTGGTAGAAATCTGTCCTCTGCTTAAAGACCTCTAGTGATAAGGAACTTACCTCCAGAAACAAGGCCTTCTTTTCCTAAGATGCAAATTGTTCTTGTCTTTGGTGGGTTTATAGTCTAGTTGGCAGAAAAAACTCATCTATGGGAAACAGGAATACCCAGTGTTAAATTGTATGAACCAGACAAGTGAATTTGGAACTCAGACAAAAGAGAGAACCATATGAGTTAAAGCAGGAGAGCATCATCATGAATATTCCAAAATCAGGGATAATGCAAAAGTAATTTCTCTTGGTTTTTGGAATTGGACACCAAATAACTAATAATCAATTTATCAGAATGCCATATTTGTTGTAGATACATCAATGTGACCCACAATTACAATATAGTCAGATCTGTGGTTTAGAAAGCTATTTTTCTGCTATGTTGTACAGTACAAGTGAACTCTGTTTTTAAGCAAATAAACTATATGAAAATCCATACTTTCACCAGAGAAATATTAGCAGGCCATTATGTGCATTGTGAAAGGATTCTTGGCTTTACCAAAGAAAAAAGTCTCATTGTAGAATATCTCAATTCAATTAGATTTAACAAGTATTTGTTAATTACCTACTATGGTCAGATATTGTGTTAGGCACTGGGGTTATGAAGACAAAAAGAAAACAGACCCTGTCCTGAAGGAGCTTACATTCTGTCTGGTGGGGAATAATAGGTCCACAGATAAGTCCAAAAAAACGTACAAAGTAATTTTGTGGAGGGAAGCCCAAACAATTAGGTCAGTCTCAGGAAAGGCTCCATACAGTAGAAGGTACTTGGGCTGAGTGTGAAAGGGAGCAAGGTGTTCCCAGGGACAGAGGTGAGGAGAGAGAGTAACCCATGCTCGGGGACAGCCTGTGAAAGGCATGGCGTTACATATCACAGGGAGCAGAACAGAGATGTTATGAGAGTAGAATCAATAGCACTTGGGACCTGATTGACTATGGAGAGTGAGAGTGAGAGCTGTTGAGGATGACTGTAAACAATTTATGGGAAAGTCTTTGAAAAATGTAAAGTGCTTCACCAGTATATTGTTTGTTGTCCTTCATTCTCGAAGAGGACCAAAATGACATCACTATGCTAGAGTCAAGTTTCAGTGTGTCTGACTGTGGCTGATCAGGGCAATACAAGCTTGGAATGCTTTACCACAGGTTGGGCGCAAATAGTCAATATGAACATTTGGAGTGGATTCTCTAAATTTGCACATCTTGCAGTTTTCTTGAGCTGTTTCAATTCTGCTTTGCTCAGAGAGCACAGATGTGGGCACGCCATGCTGGATTGTCCTATACCCACGTCTCCTGTGTCACACAAATGAATTCTAAAGTTCTTTAGAGACACCTTGAGAGTATCACCTCTTCTGACTCACCATGTGAATGCTTGCCTCTTTTTGGTAAGCCTATGTTTTGCATTTGGACAATGTGGCCAGCCCATTGGAGTTGCGCTTTTTGAAGTAGAGTTTAAATGCTTTGCAGTTTGGTTCGAGAAAGGACCTCAGTGTCTGGTATTTTATCCTGCCGAGTGATCTTCAGAATCTTCCTAAGGCAATTCAAATGGAAGCGATTCAGTTTCCTGGCATGGTGCTGGTATACTGTCCAGATTTCACAGGCATACAACAATGAGGTCAGCACAACGACTCTGTAGACTTTCAGTTTGTTAGGCAGTCTAATACCTTGTCTCTCTCATACTTTTCCTTTAGAGCCTCCCAAACACTGAGCTGGCTCTGGTAATGTGTGCGTCAATCTCATTAGCAATGTGTACATACCTGGAAAGTATACTACCAAGGTAAGAGAACTTATCCACAGCATACAAAACTTCTCCATTTGCTTTAACCCATGATTCCATGTATGGATGGTGTGGCAGTAGTTGGTGGAACACCTGTGTTTTCTTGGTGTATAGTATTGAGGGGAAAGCAAATGGCACATGGAAAAAGCCCGGAACTTGGCAAGGCCTTTTCTCATGCTCAGCCTCAGTTTCTACATCTGCAATACACTTAGAGAGCTGGACTTGATGGTCTCCAAGTGTCATGTGTTAAGCAAGAAGGTTGACAGGTACCAGAAGTTATGACAGCACAAGGGCCTGGAGAAATTGGGTGGGGCCTCAGCAAGATCCAAATAAGTGTCAAATGAAAGGGCCTGAGGGGCAGGTGGGTCGCCATAATTTCTTTGGAGCACCTGAATCTGAGTGCTTGAGGTAGAAGTGGGAGACTGGTTTCAGGAGCAATGACTCAGACCAGGAGATTAAGAGCAGATTAGGAGATAAAATGGAAAGAATACTAGTGTCTGACTTTGTCTGATTCTGTCCTTATCCCCAAGTTTCATCCTTTTATGGTGGATGTAGGCATTCTCTGATGCAGCTCTGCCCTGATTTGTCAATGTGGTAATTACTGGGTCTGTCATTGCCCCTCCTGACTCAGCCAGATCTGGAATTTTCAACACATATTGGCTGTGCACCTTTCCTTTTCTTTTAATTAATTTATTTTGAATTATCAACAATCACTCCCATAAGCTTTTGAGTTTAAAATTTTTCTTCCCCCCTCTCCCCACCTCCCTCCCCAAGCCCGATATAGGCTATACATGTACATTCCTATTAAACATATTTTCATATTAGTGATATTGTAAGAATTAGAGTCAATAGGAGGAACTACCAGAAAGAGGAAACAAAACACAACAGATGAAAAAAAATAACAAATAGTATGCTTCGATCTGCATTCAAACTCCATAGTTCTTTCTTCTTTGTGGATAGCATTTTCCATCATGAGGCCTTTGGAGATGTCTTAGATCCTTGTCTTGCTGAGAAGGGTTGTGTATTAATAATAGTTATTGCACAACGTGGCTGTTACTGTGTTCAACGTTCTCCTGGTTCTGCTCACTTCACTCAGCATCAGACCATACAAGTCTTTCCAGGTTTTTCTGAAGTCAGCCTGTTCATCCTTTCTTATAGCACAATAGTATTATTCCATTACATTCATATACCACAACTTGCTCAGCCATTCCCCAATTGATGGGCATCCTCTCAATTTCTGATTCTTTGCTACCACAAAAAGAGCTATTACAAATATTTTTGTACATATGGGTCATTTTCTCACTTGTATGATCTCTCTGGGATATAGGCTGTGCGACTTTTCAGGAAGGCCAAAGCTCAGATAATAATGTCCCTTCCAGCTCCTGATTCTAAGCAGCAGTCTTCTCTAAGACCACTTAGGCATTAGGCAGTTTGGTGGCACAATGTATACAGTGCTGGAGCAAGACCCGAGTTCAAATTCTGCCTTAGACACTTACTACCTATATAACCTGGGTAAATTATTTAACCTCTGTCTGCCTCAGTTTTCTCAACTATAAAACGGGAATAATAATAACACCTCCCTCCCAGGCTTATTGTGAGGATCAGAGATAATAATTGTAAAGTTCTTAGCAAAGTGCCTGGCACATAGTAGGTGCTTAATAAATGCTTGTTTCGTTCTTTCCTGCCTTCTTTCCTTTAGAATACAATTTGATTTCCATACAGCTTTTCCAGAAACATATGTATTTCAGAAGCCAAAGCCTAATTGTCTATTGCCCTTAAGGGCAGAATGTTTGGCTCAGGTTTACATGAATATGAATCTTCCTTCCCTTAGCCTACTGAGAGCCACAAGGTGAGTAATTGAAGCATAGATAATAGACTACAAGCTGGATATCAGTCAACAATATGACGTGGCACTCAAAATTTGAAAAAAAAAGCTACCAAGATTTTTGGTTACTTTAAGAGAGGAATAGTGTTCAGAAAGGAAGAGTCTAGCCTTGCTGTGCACTGTCCTAGTCAGACCACATCAAGAGTATCATGATCAGTTCTGGGCACTGCATTTAAGGAGGGCATTGATCAGCTGGAACAGGATGACCACGATGGTTAGATTGCCCAAACCACCCCAGACAAGCATCAGTTAAAGGAAATGAGGATGTTTAACTTGGGGATGAAAAGACTGAAGGGGACAGGCTTCAAACATTTGAAGGGATAGACAATGTAGTAGAGGGGATAGAGAGCTGGCCTTAAAATCAGCTCAGGAAAGAAGGAGGGCAGGAGGGAGGGAAGGAAAGAGGAAGGAAGAAAGGAAAAAAAGAAGAAAGGAAAGTAGGAAGAAAGGAAGAAATGAATAAAAGAAGGAAGAAAAGAAAGAAGGAAGGAAGAAAGAAAGGAAGGAAGGTAAGAAGGAAAACCTGAGTTCAAATCCTCCCTTTGACATATACTGGCTGTATGACCTTGGAAAAGTCACTTAACCTTTCAGTGCTCTAAGCAGCTCTCTAAGACTAAGTTGTGGAGGAGCAGCTAAGTGGTGCAGTGGATAGAGCTCAGGCCTTGAGTCAGGAGGACCTGAGTTCAAATCTGGCGTCAGACACTTGACATTTACTAGCTGTATGACCCTGGGCAAGTCATTTAACCCCAAATGTCTCACCAAAAAAAAAGACTAAGTTGCAGAGAAGGTGCTCACCTGCATTGGTGAAGAGAATTTCCTCATCCAGGAGTTTCTTATATTAATGAAACCACAAGTCTATTCTTTATTGCTGTCATGGGGGCAGTAGATAAGACAGCCTTCCTAAGAATCAGGAAGACCTGAGTTCAAGTGCTTCCTGAAGCCTGGATGAATCACTAAACTCTAGACAACAAGTTGTAGAATAATTGCTGATTTATCTTGGTAGAGGAAATTTCCACACTAGGAGTTCCCTACATAGATAAATCACAGATACATGCACATACACATGTGCACATGCACACAGAATCACACAGAAAAAAAGATACGGCTCGTTCTGTTTGATCCCAGAGGGCATAACTAGAACAAATAGGCAGAAGAACAACTAGGTAGCAGGGAGGCAGGGTTAGGTTTAACAGGAGGTAAAACTTTCTAACAATCAAATTAGAGTTTCCTCATCTGCAAAATAAAGCAAGGGCACCAGATAACCTTGAAAGTCCCTTCTAGCTCTAAACTTATGGTCCAATGACTAGATGTAAATAGTCCAGATTTTGGTTGGAAATTGTTCAGTTCAAAAATTGGCTAATTATTATTTGCTGTAGTCATGTCTGACTTTTCTTGACCCCATTTGGTGTTTTCTTGGCAAAGATACTAGAGTGCCATTTTTTTTCCCCTCCAGCTCATTTTACAGATGAAGAAACTGAGGCAGATGGGTTAAGTGACTTGCCTAGGGTCACACAGATAGTGTCTGTGGCTAGATTTGACCTCAGGTCTTCCTGATGCCAGGCCCCAGCACTCCATCCGCTGCACCCCCTACCTGCCTCATTATAAAAGCTACAAGCTTACAAAAAATATTATTTGAAAGGATAATTACTTAAATCTTTAAAAATATTGATATTTCTTACTTCACTGCAACATAACCACTGTCTTATGCTATATATCCTTCTGGTCAATTTTCAAACTTTGTAAAAGTTTTCATCAGCTGCTGCTCAGTGACTGAAAGTATTGCATTTGTAATCCTTGACTTAAGAGCTTTCAAAGAGCATGGCTTTGACAGGATCCCAGAAGAAAAAGTCTAGTGAACATAGATCAGGTGACCAAGGTATCAGTTCTGCTGAACCAGTGCTCTGAACATGGGTCATTCAGAAATTAGATGCAATAAATAATGACAGGTTGCCCCATCTTGTTAAAATTTAAATGTATTAGAATAGTCAAAATTCACAGAAGGAAATAAATTTTAAAGAAATTTAAATAATTAAGCTTTAAATGATTTTTAAAATGTTTGTAGCATTTAAATCTCTGAAGTCACTAAAACTTAAAACCTAAGACTTTTGGGACATCCTGTCTCATACCACCCCTTCACAGACAGTCTCCTTGAAGAAGCTGTCTATATTATCTATAGTGTATGCTGTCTGTACTTCTACTTCCTCTCATTACATTCCCATCTAAACCTTTTGCAAATTGGCTTCCATCCTCATCATTCCATTCAAACTGCTTTTGCCAAAGTTACCAAGGATTTCTTAATTGTCACATCTACTGGCCTTTTCTCAATCCTGGTCATTCTTGACCTTTGATACTGTTGATCACTCTCTTCTTGATATTTCTTCTTTCTGGGTTTTCATGACACTGTCGTCTTGGCTTTCCTCCTATCTGTCTGACCACTCTTTCTCATTCTCCTTTGCTGCATTTTCATCCGTTTTCAGACTCCCTAACTGTAGTGTCTCCCAAGGCTGTGTCCTGGTCCTGCTTCTCTTTTTACTTTATGCTGTTTCACTTGGGGCTTTCATTAGCTCCTATGGGTTAAATGATCATCTCTATACACATGACCCCTGTTTCTGAATATCCAGCCTAATTTTTCTCTTGAAGACCAGTAGTATATCATCAAATGGTGATATTTGGCCATTTTGGATATATTGGTTGCATTGAATCGATATCTGATAGGTTTCTCAGGCTCAACATGACCCATAAAGAATTCATTATCTTACCTGCCCTATCCCCAACATATATACTCACTTTCTCTTTTGAACTTCCCTATTACTGTTGAGGGCACTATCATCCTCCCAGATTCACAAGTTTGTGTCATTCTCACTCATCATTCTTGCACCCCACATATCTAATCAGTTGCCAGATTTTGTATTTCTACTTTCACAGGATCTGTTATATATGTCTCTTTCACTCCTCTCATATAGCCACCATCCTGGGTCAGACCCTTATCAACTCTCACCTGGACTATTATAATAGCTTATTGATTGGTCTCCTAATCTCCAGTATCTTCCCAATCCAATCAGTCTTCCACACAGCTGCCAATCTTATTTTTCTGAAGTTTAGATATGTTCATGTCACTTCACTTCCTACTCCCCAAATAAGCAAAGTTCAGTGATTCCCTGTTGTCTCCAGGATCAAATATGAATTCTTCTGTTTGGCATTAAAAGTTTTTTACCAACTATCCCTTTCTTACCTTTTCAATTCTCTTAACATTTTGCTCCCCATCCATATACTCTACAATTTAGTCTTAATGGCACCATTTTCCATCTCACTTCCTTTGTAATCTGCTGTACTCCATAACCTGGAATGCTATGCCTTCATAGCTCTGTCTCTTAGAATCCCTGGCTTCTTTCAAAGCTCAGCAAGGTGTCTGTAGAAGGTCTTTCTAGGTTCACTCCTCTCCTCATTCTTTTTCCTCTTTCCTTCCTCCATTTTCTCCATCTCAACCCTTCCTTCTCTTCTCCCCCAACAATGAAAGTTTTCCACACTAAGATCACTATATATCTACTCTGTATGCATGTTGCCCGTAACTAATTATTTACATGTTGCCTTCCTTGTTAGAATGTAAGCTCCTTGAGCGCAGTGATAATTTTTACCTTTCTTTGTATCCCCAGGGCTTAGCATACTGCTTGGAACATAGTAAGTCTTAATGAATGTTTGCTGATTGATTATTGTAGTTGTGGCTTAAGAGGTTATGTCTAGAAAACTGATCCCCTTTTCTGATGAATTCTTTTGCATTTGGCTCTGTGCCAAGGTATATGGAGGTGCCAAGTTAACACAGAGAAAGATTTGTGCAATGAGTACCGCAGGCACCAGACTCTGTGCAACTTCAGAAGCAGTCCATTTTCCTTGGAGAGCAAGAACAGGGACATTTCTCTCTCCTCCAGAAACAATGTTACTTAATTTTTCTGAAAGAAATTTCCAGAGGATGAAGGAGGAAAGATAACTGGTGTGGATTGTTTCTATCTTTGCCCACAGATCCACTCCTTCTCTTTTTTGTCAAGGTTAAAACATTGTAAGATTATAGAGTGGGAGGGAGTTTTAGAAATCATCTGGTCCAGCATTTTATGGATGAGTATGCAAGAGACCCAGGTGGGAAGTGACTTGCCCAAGGTCACACAATCATTAAGTAACTGAGTCTGGATTTGGATCCAGCACCTCTGATTCCAGACTGAATGCTCTTTCTATCACACCAAGGGGCCAGACTGGCGCTAATAAAAATCCCTTTTGCTATTTACTTTGCCTTTTCTTGGTGAACTGAACACTTAGTACAAGCTGTACTGATTCAAATGAGATAATGTATGTAAAGCATTTTGTAAACCTCAGAGTGCTATATAAATGTTAGCTATCAACACCATCATCATCACTATCACCTTTATCATCATCATTATCAGTCTCCTTCCAGATAGCTCAGTTCTTCATTTAATCCCTAAAGCTAGGTGGGACATTTCTTAGAAATGACTCATAGATCAGAATTATAGTCCTTCTAGCCCTAAACCCATCCATAACAAGGGCACTGAGGATGTCTTGTGAACCATGGTCATCCTTCAGCACATTACCTAAAGGGGAGGATAGTTTCCCAAATACCTTTAATTTTCGTCATTAATAAATATGTCATTGAAATCCTGCTTGAACCTGTTGCTATTGGCAGTGCCATGTGTCCTCACGGTTGATAAGCTGGAGAATGTACAGAGGAGGAAGGTAACCAGGCTATTGATGGGTCTTGACTCCAAGTCATATGACAATCGATTGAAAGAATTGGGGATGTTTAGACTGGAGTAGAGAAGGTTCAGCAGGGAAATAACTTCCTTCAAGCATTTGGAAACCTGTAATGTGGAAGAGAAATTGATTAGACTTGTTCAGCTTGGCCCTAGACGTCAGAACTAGGAACCAAAGGTAAAAGTTGTGAAGAGCCCAATTTAGGCTTGCTATAAGGAAAGGCTCTATAGCAGAAAGAGTTACCCCAAAGTGAAATGGGTCATCTCAGGATTGCATGAGATCTCCCTCACTCGAGGTTTTCAATGAATGATGAATGATCATTAGTTGTATGTATTGTATTGGGGCATTATGGGGGTGTTTCTGTGTGCATATATGGGGCAAAGAGGGCAAAGGGTTGGACCAGATGGCCTCTAAGGCCCCTCCCAACTCTGAAATTCTATAAGTCTGTGGAGTTCTGCAAGCATACACTTACCCACTATAGGACTTCACTGTATCCCTAATAAATATTTATAGAGTGTTTACCTTGTGTAAGGCTTTTGCTGAATGCTCCAGGGGATACACACACACACATACACATACACACACACACACACACACACACACATCCATCCATATATCTATATCTATATCTATATCTATATCTATATCTATATCTATATCTATATCTATATCTATATCTATATCTATATCTATATCTATATCTATATCTATATCTATATCTATATCTATATCTATATCTATATCTATATCTATATCTATATCTATATCTATATCTATCTATCTATCTCTATATATCTCTATATATATGTATGTGTGTGTGTGAACATGTACATACATATCTTTAGGGGATACAATAATGTACAGTTCCTGCCCTCAAGGATTTTGCAATCTAATAGGGCAGATAAGGCAGCTACGTCGTCAGTCATGTAGTTCCTGTGCCAAGGGCTGGATGAGGTGGCTTTGAAAAATCAGTGAATAAGCAAACTAATCTAGAAAACACACACGACTGAATCATGATGGGGCAAATCCAAGAAAAAAGTCCCAATGACTCCGTGACTTTTCCAGGCCAGTTCAACATAGAGACACTGACAGAGAAGTCTATAGATACTAGGGAAGGGGTTTGGCCAGGAGTCTGCTGTCTGGACTGTTCCAGTGCGAGAGAGAGGCTATGTACCAGGGCAAGAGGAAGTCTCAGATGCATCCAAGGCACCAGGATGGGAACAGGCCCTGATTGGCATCTTTGTTACCCTTTACCCAGTTTCTGGTTATAGATTCAGGGAGGACTGCGAAGGGTACCTTTATCTGACATTCCAGGGGAAGGTCTTAGGCAGTATATAGAGAGTACAAACTCAGAAGGAAGCAAGCAGCAGTGGGGTTCAAATCCTTGGAATAGAAGAGGGTTTCTGCTTCTAGCAGTCTGAAGACTGGAGAGGGATAATCTGGGCTGGAATTCCAGGCCAAGAGGGGGTCTGCTATTCTGTCACTGAACCATCAGAGTTTCCCAGATGACTTAGTCTAGTGGCCATCTACTGCCAATGAAACCCAAACCCAGGCTGGAAACTTGCAGGTTGGGTCAGTGATCAGACTTTGCCTAAATCAAACCACTTGGGAATGCCAACCCCCCCCCCCGAATCTTGAATAACACAATATTCAATAGCAAGAAAGCATCAGTAAAGAAGGGAATAAATTTTTCTGTAGTATTTACTATGTGCCAGGTGCTTTTTATAAATATTATCTCATTTGATCCTCATAACAACTTTGGGAGATAGGTGCTATTACTATCTTCATTTTTTAGTTGAGGAAACTGAGGCAACCAGTGGCTAAGTAACTTTCCAGGGTGATACAGTTTGTGACTATCTGAGACTGGATTTGAACTTAGGTCTTGTCTAACTACTGGTTCAATGCTCTCTCCACTGAGCCACCAGCTGCCTCTTCAGGATCGGCCTAGACTTTCTCTCCAGAAGGATGTAGAGTCTCACCTTAGCATGAAGTCTGAAATAAGAAAGTAGATTGGAGGAATGAATAAAGAAATGAAAAATAAAATCTCACCACAAAAAAAGCTTTTATAATGTCAGGGATACTCAAGACACCAACCTGGAGGAAGGGAATGACATTAAACACCTACAAGCAGTGCCTCAAAGAAAAATACAATTCGACCCTGCAAAAATTCAACTAGAGTTCCCAGAATGGAGGTATCAAGACTTTAAAAAAGAGCTAAAATGCTTTTATAAATAAAACTAGTGTTAGAGGAAAAAATGGAAAAGTGAGAATTATAGAAGAAGGAATTGGAAAGAGAATGAATGGTTTGGCACAAGAAGTACAAAATGTTGCCCAGACAACACGCTCCATGAAAATTAAAATGGACCAAATAGAATCTAGTGACTCTATCAGGCCTATATTAATTATTAAATAAAATATCTAATAATTAATTATTAAATAGAAATATTAAAACAAAGTCAAAAGACTAAAAAAAAGAAGAAAATGTAATGTTTCTCATAGCAAAAACAACTGATAGAAGACAGATCAAGGAGAAAACAATTTAAGAATCATTGGATTATCTGAATTCCATGACCAAAAAAGAGCCTAGAAGTTGTATTTCAAGAAATATTGAAAGAAAGCTTCCCAGATCTCATAGAACCATAAAGTAAAGTACAAATAGAAGAAATTTACCAGTTACCTATTGAAAGAAACCACCATATGAAAACTCCTAGGAACATTATAGCCAAAATCCAGAGCTTTTAGATCAAAGAAAAAATACTGCAAGCATTTAGAAAAAAGTACCAAGTATTAAAAGGAATTCCAATTAGGATCATACACAATTTAGCAGTTACCATTATAAAGTAGGGGGGGTAAGTAGGTGGTTCAGTGGGTAGAGTGCAGGGCTTGGAGTCTCATCTTCTTGAATTCAAATCCAACCTCAGACACTTAATAGCTGTGTAACCCTGTGCAAGCCACTTAATCCTGTTTATCTCAATTTCCTCAGCTGTAAAATGAGCTGGAGAAGGAAATGGCAAACCACTCCAGTATCTTTGCCAAGAAAGCCCCAAATGGGGTTACAAAGAATTGGACATGACTAAAATGACTGAACAACAACAACAATTATAAAGTGGTGAAGAATTTGGAATACAATAATCCAGAAGGCAAAGAATACAGGCTTACAGCTAAGAATAACTTACTCCACAAAAGAGAATAATCCTAAAGGGGAAAAAATGGATCTTTAATGAACTAGAGGGTTTCCAAATATTCTTAGTGAAAAGATGAGTGCTGTATAGAAACTTTGAAATTTAAATACAGGAGTTAAGAGAAAGTAAGAAGGTAAATATGAATAAACAATGATAAAGGACCAAACAATGATAAGCTGCTTACATTCTAATATGGGGAGAAGATACATAGTTCCATCTCAACCCTAGTATTGTCTGAGATCATGGAGGGAGTCTAATTAAACAAGGCTTGGGGGGTAGTTCTGTTACCTTTTGATGAGCTTAAGAAAAGAATGGAAAGAGGAGAAGAAGCATACACCATTGGGGAAAGGGAAAAGAAGGTTAGGGAAAAGAATATCACATTATCAAGATGTACAAGCAGACATGTATCCAGTGAATCTCACTCTCATCTGAACTAGTTAAACTAGGGAGGAATACACACATATACATACACACACATACACATAGTTGGATATAGAAATCCATTTCACTCAATGGGGAAATAGGAGGGAAAAGGGGAAAGGGAGTAGGTAGAATTAGAAAGGGTAGATTAAGGTGGGGATTGGTCCTAAGCAAAACAAATTCTAACTAAGAATGTGCAAAATATTTATAGTTCTTTTTGAGGTGGCAAAGAATGGGAATCTGAAGGCGTGTCCATAAATTGGGAAATGGCTTAACCAGTTATGGCATATAAATATGGTGGAATGCTATTGTGCTATAAGAAATGATGAAGTGGATGGTGTCATAGAAACCTGGGAAGACTTGGATGAGGACATAGGTGGTTTTTAAAGCTGTGAAGCTGGAAAGCAGTATGGGGTGGGGAGAAGGGGTCAGATATTATTAATTGGATAACAGAGTAAGGATCCAAAGATATCTCAACAGATCAGAATGATGCCTGAATCTAATAAATCATGGAATGCAACAGTCTTAACAAAATTAAAAATGAGTAACCCACAGTGTAATGGAGAGATTATTGTGGGTACAAGAAGGATGAGACAACTGACAAAAAAAGTGAATTAGTATAAAGGATATCATGGAAGAAAAAACTGGCCTTGTGAGAAGAGAGAGGGATGGAGAGCTTAATGGTATGCCCCTAATGTAAAGAGAAACTGAGGAAGACCCTTGGGTAGACTCTTTTGGAAACCTGTAGGAGGACATAGATAAAGGCCATACAGGATGGGCAGATGTGGATAGATTCTCATCTTTGTCATTAGAGGGAACATTTACATTAATAATTACAGATACATTTGAGTATTCAAGATCCTTTATATATTTTCATGCTATCTTTAGTCAAAGATATCATAAAGTCCTAGGAATGGAATTGTTGAATCAAGGGAGATGATTCCTTTTGTGACTCTTATCATATGTTGGCATCAACATTTGGAGACTCCTTTCTTAATACCCTTACAAAACAAAATACACACACACACACACACACACACACACACATTCTCTTGATTCCTAAAACAGCACATAAAGCATCTTCCCTCTGGCCTTAGCTGAGAAAAAGTCTGGAAATAAAAATACACATTCCAAACAGTAGTAAAAGGTTTATCATGTTTGGGACTGTGAGTCTTCAGGAACTTTTATTACTGTGAAAATCAATTTATCAGGCTTCAGTTTACTACAAAAAAAAGTTTTAAAAAATCTAAATTCATTGAAATGTCAGTGAGGGTTGATTTCTTAGTCCAAAGGCTGAGAGGAGGGGCTAGTTTCAGGGGCCTCAAGCTGAAATCAATATGTTTAAGAGGAGTGACTGGCAGACATGGCCTGGAAGTGCCCTCTTCTCTGTCACACCACCTTTTAAAAAGTCTGTATGAAAGAGAACAGTGCAGATTTTTCTAAAGTGTTTATTATTCACTCAGAGATTGAAGGAAGTTATTTTCCTTAACACTTGACCCTCACCACCTAATTTAACTGCTGAAGTTTTTTTTCCCCTAAGTTTCTTTGTAGTTCAACCAGCTATACCCATTTTACAGAAGGGAAAACTTAGGTCATAAGAGTGTTTTATCATTATTTATGCATAAACATGGGGAAGAAATCCAAACCAACAACCAGGCTTATTCATAAAAACTGGGCAACGTTGGCCCATATGACCTTTTGAAATCCCTTTTCCACTCGGTGATTCATTATTTCTGTTTTTCTTCCTTAGTTGGTGGAAAACTTCCAAAGAAGGTACTCCTCTTGTCCTTTCCCAGTGGCTCTACTTTGTCCCTTTCCATGGTCTCTTGGGTGCTTGAGGAGGACAAGATAAGAAATTGGTTCCATGCCACAGGATCAGTGAGAGGCAGCATGACACAGTAGGTGGAGAGCTGGCCCCATGACTATGAAGTCCTGGGTTCAAGTTCTACTTGTCTATGTGACCATGGGTAAGTCATTTAACTTTTCAGTGTTCTAGGCAATTTTCTAAGTCTGTAAGTTGTTGGATACTGCCCTTTACTGGTAGAAGTGAGGCTTGCTCATCATTTAGGAGTTCCCTATACAAATGAAATCACAAGTCCAGTTTCTACCCCACTGGATCAGAAGAATTTTTGCTCCCTGGATCCTCCCTCAAACCAGGACACTGTCTTTGATGGAGGTTCTGAAGGGAATTATAGGAACTGGCCCTTGTGACATTAATCTCATGTCCTCTGACATTAGTTTGACAAATACATAGGGAGTATCTACTCTATGTGCCGAGCACTGCATTAGGTTATATGGGAGATACAAGGGAGACTTGGCCTCTGACCCCAGGGAACTTATCAAATTCTGCCTTGTTTGATTCATTGTTTGTGTCCTGTCTTTTCCGTCCTACTCAATTGTAAGTGCCATATGTTGACGTTACAGACTGTTAGGTGCTGAAGGAGTTCAGAGGAGAAAGAACTTATTTCTGGAAGCAGTGATCAGGGAAGCCTTCTTGGAAGAGGTAGACTTTCCTTAATAAATAAATCTGTTATAAATCAGCCAGCTTAGACCGTGTAAACCAGCATGAAAACCCATAAAGTTACTTCTAAAAGGTGACCTATTTACAGTGTAAAATTTTAACACCCATTTATTAAATGCCTACCATGTTCAAGGTACTGTGCCAAATATTGGGTTTACAGAGGCAAAAAGGAAATAATATCTGCCCTCAGGAAGCTTGCGTTTTACTGGTGGGGCCTGGGGGGAGGAACAGATTATATGCACTGAGCAATCTGTGTAGATTAAATATGACAAAACAAAAATTTTTGTTGAACTATGAATGGATCATAGGTTTAGAGCTAGAAAGGACCTCAGAGGCTATTAAGTCCAGCTCCATCTTTTAGACACAGAGAGGTTTAGTGACTTGCTC
This sequence comes from Phascolarctos cinereus, assembly GCF_003287225.1. Taxonomy (NCBI): domain Eukaryota; kingdom Metazoa; phylum Chordata; class Mammalia; order Diprotodontia; family Phascolarctidae; genus Phascolarctos; species Phascolarctos cinereus. The sequence continues at coordinate 248,050,011 of NW_027555625.1, forward strand.
GTCATCACACAACTAGTTGGTTTCAGAGGAAGGATTTGAACTCAAGTCATCTTGAAAGCAGTCAGTGCTATAGCCACTGTTGCACATGTAACTTCATTTCTAGCTCTGTTCTTTTCCCTTTGTCTACCCAAAGTCACCCCAAATAATAAAGAATAAAAAGAAGAGATTAAAGCAAAACTAAATACAACATTATATACAATGTTAAGTTCCCATAGTCTCCTACCTCTGCAAAAAAAAAAAGGAGGAAAGTGCTTTTTCTTTTCTTGTTTTGGCTGTTCATCTTTCTCAAATTAGAGGAATGGGACATGAGATATATCTAAAGTTGGGGGATGGCTGGTAGGGGCTAAAAAGGAGTCTTGTCCCAAAGCCAGGGTCAGATTCCACCTGGTTGTCTTCTTACCTGAGAGAGCTGAACATTAACTACCCCTCCTCATGGCCCTTTCTGGGAAATGGGCTGGCCTCTTCTTTCCCCTTACCCTGACCCATCCTTCACTCTGACTTTTGGTTACTTTGGGACTTGGGAAACTCAGAGCTGGGGAAAGGGTGGGAAAGAGAAGATAGGTGGGCAGCAAGTGATCTCTCTGACAATGGGAGGATTGTCATGGGATTAACCTTGGGGGGACCTAGGGAGGAGGACATAGGGAGCAGCTGGGACTAACTCTAACCCTGGATTTTTAGCTGCAGGGGCTGTTTTTTTGGGGGCATGTTCTATAGCACAAATTCCTTCTTGTGGAGGCTGCCTGTGACCTTTGACAGACTGTTTTCTTAAAGCATTGACTGTGCGTTGGGTATTGTTCTAGCTATTGTGAGCACATAGTAGGCACTCAAAGACTTGGAGCATGGGATTAAGAGCTGGAACTTTAGAGGTCATCTAGTCCAACTCTCTAATTTTGCAGTTGAGCAAGATGAGACCCAGAGAGGGGAGATGTTAGCCAAATTTAATAGGGAGTAATTATCCTAGGCAGAATTTAAATCCTCTCTGGATCCCCCTCTCACTTCATAGAATGAAGCCTGGCAACTTCCAGCATTTTGCTTTGGAATTTAAACTTTATTCATAGAGGGGCTAACCAATGGATTCCCCACTTTTTGAAGGGGGCAAAGAGGGCTTTCTGTTTCTCCAGTCAGCCTCTGATAACCTTGTCAGGTTTATTTGTACCATAATCCAATTACAGCTGGGTTGGCCCTAGCATTTTGCTAACTGTAGGAGTAAGCAAAGGCTCTGTAGATGTGGGAGGGCAGGAAGTTTACAAAAAAAAAAAGAGAGAGAGAAAGGGGGTGGGGGAAAGGGAGAGAGAGAGAGAAGCCTGCAGCTTCATTTGCCCAAATGAGATAAAATTATACAAAATCTTGCTGGGTGCTTTCTTTGGCTTGTCTTTGAAAAAGTGAGGAGTCAGTGGGAAAAGAGGAAGGTACCTCACTCATCTCAGGGAGTTATTCATTCAGCAAGAAGTCTTCTTGTGTCCTTGTTGCCAACTGTGGGATGATAAACCCTGGGGGAGGGAAGGAAAAGTCTGGAAATCTGGGGCCCCGGTTACTTCCTCTCTTTCCCTCTGTGGCCAGAGGCAACTTTGTCTGGATTCCACAAGTTTTCAGCTTTAGAGACAAAATTTCTTTCCTGGGAATGAAACAAACATATTTAAAGTACTTACCATGTATCAGTCACTGTGCTAAGTATTTTGCAAATATCTCATTTGATCCTCAAAACAATCCTGGGAGGTAAGTGCTATTATTATCACCCTAATTCTATCATTGAGGAAATGGAGGCACACTGAGGTTTAAATAATAGTAACTAACATTTGTATAGTACTCCCTATATGCTGGACATTGTGTTAAGTGCTTTTGCAACCATCTCATTTAATCTTCACAACTGTGAGATTAATGCTATTATTATCCCTATTTTGCAGATTATGAAATTGATGTACAGGTTAAATGACTCATCCAAGGTTATACTAGAAAGTGCCCGAGGCCTGATTTGAATTCAAGTCTTTCTGATTCCAAGAGCAGCCCTCTCTCCACTGCACTACACAAATATTGGTATTTATGTATAACGAAGGTACTATTTCTCTCTGGGATTTGCTTGGTGGTCCAGAGTCGGAACTTGGCTCATCTGAGTTTAAGATCCTCCCTAGGACAATCCTTTAAGCTTAGATACTCTAATTTTCAATGACACTGGGTGATCCAACAGTGTATAATTTTTGGACCCTCAAGCTAAGCTCTCAGAAATGGCTTCCACTGCTTTGTTAATCAGAAAATCGAGTGACTAGCTCATCAAACAGGCAGCTGTTTGGCACAGTACCAGCTACCCACAGGTAGAATGGTGGATCTGGAGTTGGAAAGACCTGAGTTCAAATCTAGCCTCAGATTCCTTCTAGTTGTATATCTTAGGGTAAATCACTTAACCTCTGTCTGCCTCGGTTTCCTCATCTGTAAAATTGGGATAATACTTACCTCCCAGGGTTGTTGTGAGGATAAAATGAAACAATATTTGTAAAGTGCTATATAAATTATAAGTTTATTTTCTTTTGGAAGATTTGCCTATAAACTAAAAGACTGCTAGTTTGAATCCACTTAGGAATGCTTTTCCTGGGCAAAATCCTCCAAAGTTGCTCTCTCTCCTGAAAGTCAGTGTGTTCTATTGCAAAGAAGTCGGGAAGAACCTGGATTTGAATTCTTCTTCAGACCCATTAATTGTGTGACTCTGTCAATCTCTCAGGGCCCATCTCGATGTTCGCAAAATGGGGATATGTGGTCAAGAAGGCTAACCTTGGAGTCTAGAAGAACTAGATTCACGATCTACCTCTGACTTGTACACTGCTTGAGAGTGAGACTTCCATACTCTATGGGCAAGTCAATTAACTTTCAGAAATTTGGGCAACTGTCTTAGTCAAACTTACAAACTAGTTCCTCATCTGTACTCGTGAAGAGAGTTTCCACCGGGGAGTTTCTCCGACTAATGAAGTCACAAATGAAATCCTTTCCCCTTCCCCCTCACCCATCTACCTCATGGGGGTTAGAATACCTGGCTATAGGACTTTTGGGAGGCTTAAATGAGAAAATATATTTAATATGCTTTGCAAACCCTTAAAGCCCCCACAAAGACCAGCTATCACTAAATCATGTCTCTGTGCCTCCGTTTCCTCATCTGCGGAATAAGATTGGACTAAATAATCACTAAGGTCTCTTCCAGCTCCGGAATTCTTTGAGTCTGGGACTCAGTTGATGTGAGTGCCCAGTTCTGGTCTGATGCTATTCAAGAGATAGAGAAGACAGAGTCCCTGCTTTCCCCAGCTCATTTCTGGACTGGAAAGACAAGGTTGGCTTGCATGAAATAATTAGAAAACAATCCAGGAGAGAAAGAATCATGTGTTAAGGGGGTCCAGTGGCAAGCAAATATGTGTCTCAGTGAAGGGAGAGGTCAAGGTGAGGCTGGAGGCAGAGTAATCAGCTCCCCTGTGGAGAAGGCCTACGTTCTTCATGAGTCCCCCCAAAAGTGGAAGCCCCTCCAGAAGGCATGGCTTCTCTGAAAGTGCTGAGTCTGGACTCAGAAAGACATGAGTTAAAATCCAGTCTCAAACACTTACTAGGAGTGTGACTCTGGGCAAGTCACTTAACCTCTATCTGTCTCAGTTTTCTCATCTGTAAAAATGGAAAAAAAATAATAGCACCTACGTCTTAGGTTTGTTGTGAGGATCTAATAAGATAATATTTGTAAAAAGTGCTTAGCATAGTGCCTGGCAAATTGCCGGCAATATACAAACGCTCTTTCTCTCCCTCCCTCTTTGCTCCTCATGTTGCCTTTCCAACATTTACTAGTAAAGCATGTTAACTCCAAATCTGATTATATCATTGGAATAGTGAAAAGTGCACCTTTAGCTAAGAGGGCAATGGCAATGTCTTTATAAATGTGGCCCTGTTAATTTAGCATGCACTTTTTTTTTTCTGGTGCTCTGGTCCACTTCCCTCAATGTGCCTAGCTGAAGCTTTCATCCCACTAATCTGGAAAGAGAGTAGTAATTCCCCAACTGATTCTGATTTCCTTCTTATAAAGAACTTTCAGAAGCAGGCACCATCAATTAGTCTTCAGCTAAACTCCTATTAAGAAAGGTAGACACTGTTACTCCCATTTTACAGGTGAGTAAACTGAGAGGTTAAGTAAACAAAGTGGCCTAAGGTCATTTAATAAGTAAGAATATGAGCTTGGATGATTGCTGAATCTCACCTCCATAATGACCCACTCTCCATCTTTCTTTGATCTCTCTTCCTACATGGAATAAATCAATAAAGATATATTAAGTAGCTGCCCTATGTGCCTTTCAGGAATATTTCAGTGTGTCAGAGAGCCTTAGGGCTCTAGTCTTTCCCCCCTCCCCCCAGGCAAGGCAATTGGGGTAAAGTGACTTGCCCAGGATCACACAGCTAGTAAATGTCAAGTGTCTGAGGGCAGATTTGAACTCAGGTCTTCCCGAATCCAGGGCCAGTGCTCTATCCACTACACCATCTAGCTGTCTCCTAAGAGCTCTAGTCTTGATTAATTACGTGACCTTGGGCAAGTCATTTTTTTTTTTTTGGTTTTTTTGGCTAGGCAATAGGGTTAAGTGACTTGCCCAGGGTCACACAGCTAGTAAGTGTTATTGTGTCTGAAGCTGGATTTGAACTCAGGTCCTTCTGAATTCAGGGCCGGTGCTCTATCCACTGTGCCACCTAGCTGCCCCTGGGCAAGTCATTTCTACTCTCTAGACCTTATTTTCTTGCCTGTCAAACAAGAAAATTGAATTGAATGATATCTTGAGAATTTTTTCTATCTCTATATCCTATTACCATAGTAAAAGCAATTTGTCAAGTACCTGTGTGCCAGGAACTGTGCTAGGTCCTGGAGATACAAAGACAAAAGCGAAACAGTCCTTGCTATCAAGGAGCTTGTATATTTTTTTGAGGGGTGACATGTCTTTTTCTTTATTTTTTTAAATAAAATTTTATTAATATCTTTTGTTTTTACATTACCTACTCTTCTCCCAGTACATCTTTCTCTTTTCCCTCACAGAGAACTATCCCATATAACAAACAGATTTTTTTTAAAGAAAAGAGAAGAACAAGAGGAAAAAAATCAGCAAAACCAAATGATGCATCAAAAAAGTCTGAAAATATATACAATTTTTCCTACCTGCAGACCTCTCTCCCCGCCCCCACTCCTGTCAAATTACTGAGAAGTATCTTCTCAAAACTATTCTTTGGGACTATGATTAATCTTTGGAGTTCTGCACATTCACCTTCAATTGTTTTATGGTGATTTTTCTTTTCAGTTAAATTGTTGTAGTCTGTGTTTTCTTGTCTCTGCTTACTTCACTCTGTATCAGTTCATATAAGTTTTCTCATACTTCTCTGTGTTTATCATATTCATCATTTTTATGGCACAGTAATATTAGTATATCACAATTTGTTCAACCATTCCCCAACAGAGATGCATCTACTTTTCCAGTTTTTTGCTACACGATCTCCTTGGAGTACATGCCTGGAATCTCTGGGTCAGTAGGGTGACATTTTAGTTACTTTATTTGCGTAATTCCAAATTGCTTTCCAAAATAGTTGTACTGACTCACAGTTCCACCAACAATGCCCTAATGTATGTACCTATCTTCCCACAGCCTTGACAATACTGACTTTCCCCATCTTTTGTCATCTTTGCTAATTTGCTGGATGTAAGGTAAAACAGAGTTTTTGTAATGTGCATTTTTCCTGTTACTAGTGATTTTGAAGTATTCTTTCGTGAGGTTAATAGTTTGCAATTCTTTTTTTTTTTTTGCTTTTTAGTGAGGCAAATTGGGGGTTAAGTGACTTGCCCAAGGTCACACAGCTAGTAAGTATCAAGTGTCTGAGGCCAGAGTTGAACTCAGGTCCTCCTGACTCCAAGGCTGGTGCTCTATCCACTGCGCCATCTAGCTGCCCCCATAGTTTGCAATTCTTTTGGAAATGGTAATGTTCATATCCTTTGACCCATTATCTACTGGAGAATGGCTTTTGGTTATATACACACATAGAGGTACGTGTATACATATATACATATGTGTGTGTGTGTGTGTGTGTACATACACATATTTATATAGCATATGCATATATACATCTGTATATACACACATAGTTTGTTGTCTATATATCCTAGATACTAAAATTTATCTGAGAAATTTGATACAAAGATTTTTTTCCCCCATTCAACTGCTTCCCTTCTTATCCTAGGCACATTCATTTTGTTTGTACAGAAGCTTTTGAATTTCATGTAATAAAATTATCTATTTTATCTTTCATAATTACCTCTATCCCCTGTTTGGTTAAGAATATATCTCCTACCAATAGCTGTGAAAAGTGTATGTTCATGATCCATTATATTTGAATGGATTCTAACTTTGATTAAAAGGAAGAACAGTACAGAAGATCTAAAGATTGTTTGGACTTTGGGCTTTCTATGCAAGAAGGCTGCTTGTTATAGTGGAGACAGAATATTTAGAGTCAGAAGACCTGGATTTGAATTCTGACTCGGATGCTTACTGTCTAGGTGACTATGGGCAAGTTACTGAATTTCTCAGAGCCTCAATTTCCTCATCTGTGAAGTCACAGAGGTTTAATACCATATTACCTACCCCACATGGTTGATGTGAGCTGAGTGCTTTATTTTAAAGTGTTATACAATAATGAAGAGTGAAATGAGCAGATCCAAGATAACATTGTTTATAGTAACAGCAATATTGTTTTAAGAATGACTTTGAGCAAATAACTCATCCTGACTATTATAAATACCCAAATTAACTACAAAGGACATATGAAGAAAGACGCTCTCTGCATTCAGAGAAAGAACTGATAAATAGAAGTGTGTATAGAACAATTTTACATATATATACCTATTTGTGTCTAATGGTAGCCATCGCTAGGGTAGGGAGGTGGGGAGGGGGGAAAAAAGAAATTTGCATGATAACTTTGTTGTATATTTAGAGGGAATAACAAATTGTACATAATGATTGCAGTTTCATGCATAATCAGATTTTTTTTGTTATGCTATGTTATGGAAATGTGTGTTTTATTCCACAAATTAAAAATAAAATAAATTTTAAAAATACTTATACAAATTTGAGTTTTTATTATTACAATATATACCTTGCATGATGTTTCTTTATAGATCTGTCTTCTTAGTTCTGTTTGGCTCAGACTGATGTTAAAAGCACTTCATATTTTCCAAAACCATACCAACAGGCAAGAATGAATGATCCTGTCATGCCGCAAGGCAGGGGAAGATTAGCATAGGATTCCAAATGGAAAGCGTGCACAGTGGATTGTTAAACCCTACCTGGAGAATGGATTCCATTTATATCCCTGACCCTTGATAATCTGTATCCTCACCTCTCCCTCACTTAGATCTTTAGCCATGGAACTTTCAGGGAAGTAGACCTGGGTTGGGGTCTAGGGCTCTAACTGCTCCCAGAGGTCAAGTGTCCTCTCTATGATCCGATGTGGGTGTCTCTAGCGCTTCCTATCATACGAGGCTATTCTGTGGGGCTCAAGTTGGATGCGGGAAGAAAGGCTCACTGCACTGAACCAACCCTCTTCTCTTTGGAAGATTAGAAGCCTGGGCAAAACTGGTTCTCCCTAAGGATAGGAAGTAGATTTCTCCTCTAGACCTCTGATAGCAAGTCCAGCAAGCAATTAATGACCTCCATGCAGGCTCCTTCAGCAAGCTGAGGAGTTGTTTCACTGCTTACTTGTACTGCAGATATAAACAGTCATCACAGAGATACGAGAGATGGCAGCTCTCCCAGACCTATTAGCTGTGTCTGAATATAATGTACCCAAGTTTCCTTGATCTACTGGAATTTATATGACCATTAATGGGAATTGTAAATTGCTGTCAGTCTGGATAACTTGATCCATGTTTTTAGGAGGGAAGGAGCGGGAAGCGGCAGAAGGGAGCGAGGCGTCCGGTGATGGAAAAAGGTCACAGCCGAAGAAGCTGTTCAGTGGGATTCAGCCTTTGCTGTCTATTGGCACATCACAGATAATAAAAATATGTCTTTAATTCGGCTTATGAGAGGACTGTGTCAAAATAAGATGTTGTAATAGATGCCCTGTGGACGAGGAGGCTATGTCAAAAAGTCACTGTCCATACACCACAGATCACGTGCACATCATAAAGCTCCATTAATGGTCTATGTGTCTTTAAGATCTACTAATATTTTTGTTTTATGGGAAACAAGAGTTGAAAATATTAAAAGTAAGTATTTTATGATCTTGGAAAAAACCCACAAAATTATGAGGCTAGGGGAAGGGAGAACAAAATATCTGTCATGAATTGGTCCCACGATACTGGAAGGGAGTGTGGGGGGCGGGGTGCACGTTTTAAATGAACTTGGATGCCTTAAGACAGTCCTCTCTGTGAACTCTGTATTCTGAGTGAGGAACAGGCTCTTCTTGGAGTTTCTCTCAGCATCTGAGTGAAGCTTTTTGCTAAATGTAGCAGTTATAGGGAACTGGAGGGCTTTGTGGTTGGTGTCATCAGCTGAGGTGAGGCATGGACCTATGGACTTATGGCCAAAATGCCAGACTGAGGTAGAAATGAATGAGTGGATGGATGGATGGATGAATGGATGAATGAAAGCACCTAATATGTGCCAAGCACTATAGTCACTCTGCCATTTACTACTTGTGGGGAAAACCACATAGGTTTTGGCAAATCATTTCCCCTTTCTGAGCCTCAGGTTCCCCATGTGTAAAAAAAGGGGTTTGGAGTTGGTAATTGCTAACGCCCCTTCTCACTCTGATAGTTAGGTATGGCCACTCTGGAAAAAAGAACACTGGATGTACTGCCTTCTGTTTCTTGGTGTAAAGATGTGTGTGCTTCGTGAATCAATCCCATCCTTGTTTAACTTCAGAAGCTGATGGAGTGCTTCTCTCACCAGGAGAGCTTTTCTAGCTACTGTGCGTGCCTTATTAGACAGTAATTTACTGTAGTCTAGGCTTTTATATTGTATTTTATAGATCATCTTGGATTACCTGCAGCAAAGACTCTTATAACAAGGGCAATAGGAATAAATTAAAGGGGGAATTAAAGGGAAAGACTGGAAAGAAATAAGGGATGTGCATTCATCAGAATTGCCCCTGTTAGAAGTTACTAGCCTGAAGACGAGGACTTTAATAGGCTATATTGTAACATGTGGATTCCCTGGGGAGAAACGGTCAGTGGTCGCTGGATGCTGACATGCTTAGTTTTCACTGTAATAAAATTAGTCTTGGTGAATTAATTTTTTTGTAATGAGTTTTATTGATGCCTTTTGTTTTTACACCACAGTAATTTCTGGATATCCACCTCCTCTGGGAATTGAACCCTCTCCTGTAACAAAGAAAAACAGTTAAATAAAAACAACTGATACAGTGGTGGTGGATTAATTTTTTATGAAGGTGGATAAAACAGATTTTTAAAAAGCAATTTGAATTGTAAAACTGAACTCTTTCTTTTTCTGAAACTCTACAGAAAGGGTAGTTCAGCTGTTCCCTAGAGCTTTGCACAGGGATTGAGGTGGGGGTGGGGATGGGAACAGGGGAATGAAAGGAATCTGTGTCTCTATTAATAATGAGGAGGTTTATATAGTGCCTTAAGTTTTGAAAAATGCTTTACATACATTATTTTGTTTGATTCTCACAACAAGCCTGTGGAGTTAATGCTACAGATATTAATATACCATTTTATAAATGAGAAAAATGAGGATGAAAGATGCAAAAGTGACTTGCTCTGGACTACTAAGCTACTAGGTATGGGAAGTACAATTCAAACCCAGGTCTTCCTGACTTTCAGATGAGTGCTTAGTCCACAGCACTGTGCTGCAGAGCTCCTTCTAGGCAGAGAATAGAAAAATTATGTGTGTGCACATGTGTGTGTATGTATGTGTGTGTGTGTATGCTAGTGAAAAAATACAAAACTATTTCCCCCCATACTATAAATGCTAAATTATTATTGGAGGAAAGACTGAGGATTGAGAGAGACCTTAGAGATTGTCTAGTCTAAATCTTTCATTTTCCAGATGAGGAAACTGAGTCCCAAAGTGATCGAGTAATTTGCCCAGTGCTGTATTTACAGGTAGTGAGTGACAGAGCTTGGATTTTAATATAGGTCCTCAGGCTCACAAATCCAGAGTATTTTTTTTTTTGCCATTTAAGAAATAGTAGTTTTCCTTGAGGCACTTGAGTTCTGAAGTTAGCAATAGCTGGGAGTTGACACCTGAGTGTGAGGATGTCTCCTCCATCAACCTGGGATTTTTCTAGCATTTGACAGCCAAGCTTTTGCCTCCCTGTTTTCACACCTAAGACATCAACAACTGAGGCTCTACTCCCACACTACCTGTTTGTAGTGGGGGAACCCTTACTTTTCCAGTTTGCAAAGCTCTTTTCTCTCTATTATCCATACACGTATTAAGTAGGTGTGATGAATTGGAGAGGGGAAATAGGTGCTGAGTCTTGGTAAACCATGGGGCAAAATTGCTCCAGCTTTGGAAGTGTGGACCATGTGATGCTCTTCCCAGAGGCAGGGGAAAATAGCTCAGGAAGCAGTGGGGTTGCTGGAGATAATTCTTTGAGATGCTCTTTTTGTGAGAGGTCTCGTGTTAGATTAGAAAGAGCACTATGTTACACTTAGACACAGGAGAACTGGGCTCTGATCATTACTAGCTCGGTGACCTTGGGCCTGTCATCTTGCCCCCAGCCTCAGTTTCCTTATATAAAATGGAGATAATGACACTTGTCCAACGTTCCTCTCAGGGCTGTTGTGAGAAATAGTTTTATAAAACCTTAAAGGGTTATAGAAATGGTTCCCTGAATTTTATTCTTGTTTCTGTAAAAATTCCTTCCTCCTGTAAATAAATGCTGTAGGAAATAATCAACAGCAAGCATTTATTAAGTGCTTAATAGGCACTTGATAGTGGTCCACATTCTTATATGCCAGGCTCGGTGTTAGGAAAATAGAAGTGAAACTGTGGCCTGGAAGGAAAGAGAGAGGTTGGAGCCAGAGTTAAGGCACTTTGGATATCTTTTGGGGGTTTAGAGTCACAATCACAGAGCAGAATACTAAGTCTTAGTTGGCTCAACTACATCGAGGCAGAAACAGTGATTTTCACATAGAGTCTGGAAAAAAAGAAACCCTGATTCATTCATTCATTCATTCATTCATTCATTCATTCATTCATTCAATTAATCATTCTTAAGGGCCTACTCTGAATAAATCACTATACCAGATGTTGGGGAAGATACAAACATTCCAATAAGACAGGGTCCTGTCCTTATTGGGTTCACAGTCTAAAGGGTGCATAAAATGCAAATAAGATAACTGTAATTTACAGTGCCATTGGTATGTGCAAAGAAAGGGACAGAGCAAAATGCTGCTGGCCAAAGGTGGTAAACAAGTTCTTATGACAGGGGCGTCAAGAAAGGTTTTGTATTTGACAAGTGGTCGGGGGTCCTCAGATCACTTCACACCAGCTGATTCCAGGAAGCTTAAGTTTGAAGGGCCAAGACTTAGAGAGATATCTTTTGCAGTAGAAATAATGACAATAACAATAACAACAAAAACAATAATAATAGAACAGCAAGCATTTACATAATGCTTTAAGCTTTACAAAGTGCTCTACATATATTATCCCACTAGATCTTCACAAAAAGCCCATGATATAGGTGCTATTATTAATCCATTTTTACAGATGAGGAAACTGAGACACAAAGAAGTTAAATTACTTGACCAGAATCACAGAATTAGAGGGGGTCTGGGACAGGATCATCCTCATTTTTATGGATGTGGGAACTAAGTATCCATTTCCTGGGTCATCACACAGCTAGTTAGTAACAGAGCAGGAGCTCAAACTCAGTTTTCCTGACTCTTATTCCAATGTCTTCTCCAGTAAAAATTGGCCATGAATAAGCTGGCATAGATATGATGATCTGCTACCATTTTTTTGTACCATCTGACTCTCCCCCTTGTACTCTGCCAAAGTCCAGGGTCCCTGCTCTGTGGGCCCAGGTGAGGTTGGCATCAGCTCCCACTTCCTTGTGCCATGCACAGCAGGAAGGGCCTCCATGTGAGCTAATGTGGGGGAGCCCTGTGTGGTCCATTATATTTTACTCTGGCTTCCCAAACATGCACAGTTAAATAAACGATGATAACACTTCATAAACATTTTTCTAACATGCGGAATGTTTGACATGAATTTCAGCTATTTTAGAACTAATAAACAATCGTCAGCGCCATGGAGGACACTGAGCAGGAGCCACAGTGTTTTTAGGGAACATCAAAGGCGAGTGTAAACATCTCTTTTTTTCTCTTTAAGTAGAAGAAAAAGGAAAAGAAAACTCATTTTTTTTGGTCCTTGTGTAAATGTGGGACCTCCTGTCCGAAGCTTCGGGAGGAGTGATGGGGTCTTGAGTCAGTGATTCTGCAACAGACTATTGAAGAGCGGGGTGGTGTTCATGGAGCCGGATAGGCACCGGAAGAGGGGTCAGGAGACTTGGGGTCTAGTCTTGGCCCTCTCAAGCACTCAGATGACCTTAGATAGGTCATTTCCTCTCTTGGGGACAAAGTTTCTTCATTTATAAAGTGAGAGGATTGAATTAGATTGGGTATTCTTAACCTGGGGTCTGTGAACTTGTTTAAAATATTTGTTTTAATTTAAAAAAATTTTAAAGAATGATTTTATTTTATTTTTCTCAATTATCTGTAAAAATGATTTTAACAATCCTTTAAAATAATTTGTTGGTTCTGAATTTACTCCCTTCATCCCTTCCCCCCTCCTTGAGAAGGCAAATACTTTGATATAGATTATATGTGTGCAGTCATGCAAAACATATTAGCTGTGTTTCAAAAGAGAACACAGACCAAAAACAAAAATAAGAAAATAAAGAAAGTTAAAAAATGTGCTTCAATCTGCATTCAGACTCCATCAGTTCTTTATCAGGAGATGGGTAGCATTTTTCATCCTAAGTCCTTTGGAATTGTCTTCTGTCATTGCATTGCTGAGAATAGCTAAGTCATTCACAGTTGATCATCATACAATATTGCTGTTACTGTGTTTAATGATCTCCTGGCTCTGCTTGCTTCACTTTGAATCAGTTTATATGAGTCTTCCCAGGTTTTCCTGAAACCAACATGCTCAACATTTCCTATAGTACAATATTATTCCATCACAATCACATAGCACAACTTTGTTTAGTCATTCTCCAATTGATGGGCATCCCTTAAATTTCTAATTCTTATTCACCATCAAAAGAGTTGCTACAATATTTTTTGTACGCATAGAATCTTTTCCTTTTCCTTTGATCACTTTGTAGTGGTACCTAGTAGTGGCATCACTAGGTCAAAGGGTGTGCACAATTTTGCAGCCTTTTGGGCATAATTCCAAATTGCTCTCCAGAATGGTTGAATCAGTTCACAACTCCACCTACAATGCATTAGTGTCCCAATTTTTCCACATCCCTTCCAACATTCATCATTTTCCTTTTGTGTGATATTAGTCAATATGGTAGTTATAGGTGGTAGGTACCTCAGAGTTGTTTTAATTTTAATAGTGATTAAGAGCATTTTTTTCATGACTATAGACAGCTTTGATTTCTTCTTCTGAAAACTGCCTGTTCATATCCTTTAACCATTTATCAGTTGGGAAATAACTTGTATTCTTATAAATTTGGCTTAGTTTTCTATATATTTGAGAGATGAAGCTTTTTATACCTGTACTTTGACATAATTGGCTTCCTTTGTAATCCTATGTATTTTATTTCAATGCATTTAAAAACATTATTCTGAAAAGGGGTCAATAGACTTCCCCAGGCTGTCAAAGGGGTCCCTGACACAAAAAAGGTCAAGGCCCAGGTTATCCCCCAATCTAGATAACCACTATGAGCCCTTCTAGTTAAAAAAAAATACAGTGAAAGTTGAGAACATGCCACAGAAAGCAATGGATTCTTCTTCTTGCCTAGATTATTATAGCAGCCTCCTAAATGGTCTTCTTGACTCTAAACTCTCTCTCCCATTCACCAGTCGTGCTGCTGCCTGAGTAATTGTCCTAATTACATTATTCTGATGATGTCACTCCTCTGCTCAAAAACCCTTACTGGCTCGCTATTGCCTACTGAATAAAGTATTTACTTCTGATCTTGGAATTCAAGACCTCTCACAACCTGACTCTAGCATGCTCCGCACCTGCATTCTCATCCAGCCTGTCTCTGTGACTTTGTTCGTGCTTCCCCCTAGGAGTGGAACGGACTTCCCCATCCTAAACTTCCCTCTGTTGAAGTCTCTTCCTTCAAGGCCCCACTCAGATGCTACTTCTACCATAAAGTCTTTCCTTGGCCTTGTTGGCTCCTGCTTCTGACTTTTCAGACTTTGCTACCACAGCTCAGCTGCCATCTTACCCTTGACCTTCCCTCAGCACTTGGGACCTCCTCACTTGGGGAACATTCATCTTCCTCTGTAGCCTTCCCAAGCAGGAACAGCACTCATCCATGCTGGTCTCCTTCTTCCAGTGGTGAATTCCACCCCAGGGTCTCCATTTCGGGGAAAGGCCCACACCAGCCAATGTTTACTCCTGATTTCTTGACTAAACACTATGTCCCCACAGTAGTACTTCCTTTCTCCCTCTCTTTTACGTATTGTCTTCTGCTATTTGACTATAAACTCATTGAGGACAGAGATCATCATTCTTCTTGTTTGTATTTTTGTCTCCAGTGCCTAGCAGCTTAATGGATGCTTGTTGCCTTGCCTAGGGAACTGCCTCTGAGGCAAACAGGGTTAAGTGACTTACCCAAGGTCACACAGCTAGTAAGTGTCTGAGGCCAGATTTGTATTCAGGTCTTCCTGATTCCAAGTCTGGCACCCTATGGTCTATGTCACTACCTGCCTCTTGTTTATTTACTTGTCTTTCCCCCTTTCCTTGTATCCGAAATACCTACCACTTAATAAGTACTTAATATTTCTTGGATTGGTTTGAATTAAATGTCTGCTATAATGATAATGACTGAGGTTTATTTAAAGCTTTAAAGTTCACAAAGTGCTTTACACATATTATCTCGTTTGATCTTTAAAACAATCCTGAGAGATAAGTGCTACTGTAATCCTGATGTTGCAGATAATAACAATAACAGCTAGCATTTATATTGCCCTTTGAGGTTTGTTAAACACTTTACATGTGTTATCTCAGTTGATTTTCATAATAATCCTGTCGGGCATATGCCATTATTATAGCCATTTCACAGATGGGGAAACTGAGACTGAGAGACGTTAAATACTTATCTAGGCTTACATAACTAAGTTACTGAGGCAGGATTCAAATTCTGGTCTTCCTTATTCCAAGGCTAACACTCTAGCCACTTATTGCACCACCTAGATGACCCAGAAGTTCGTGAGGGAACTAAGGTTCAGAGGAATTGAGATTTGGGGCAGAGTCATACTGCAAGTAAATGTCGGGGGTGCAAAGCCTTTTGTTAGGGGCTGCAAGAAGTACAAAGATAATAAATATATAATTCCTGCTCTCTCAGATTTTTAAAGTCTGATCGGAGAAGTATAATTATGAAATAGTCTACAAGAACCCTAGTGCAGAATAGAATCAGAGCCTAAGGAAATCTTGTGAATATACCTCAGCACAAGATTGACAGGAAAGTTCGTTTCTGCCTTGGAGAATCGAGAGGGTTTCGAGGGGGAAGTTTTGAGCTCAATCTTGCAGGTTGAATAAGACTTTAGATTGCAGTGGTGAAGCAGAGGTTGCATCTCCTGCTAGCTCCTCGGGGCACAAAAGGGCTGCCCAACAACTGATGGATGAATGAATGGACCAGAAAGGGTACTCCCTGCTTCCCTTGCTCTCTGAACCAAACTGCTGGTCCCCAGTGCTCCTGTTACCGTTCTATTTGTGCACTTTGGATTTTGGATATTAAATGCAGAAAATACTCACTAACTTGAGTGTGCAATAATTCAGACTCAAGAGTCATGACTTTTATGGGGGGGGGAAAGTTAGAAATAATGCCTTCCTTGGTGATGTTTTAGGGTGTCACAAATAAAAGGAATTTAGAATCACTGTATGGTAATGCAGAAGGAGAATCAACTCTGGGGAGTCAGAGGTCTTGTATTCAAATCCTGCCTCTGATGTTTACTATCTGTGGACCTTGGACAAACCACTTAACTTCACCTGGGCCTCAGTTTCTTTATCTATACAATGACAGTGTTGGGTTAGAAAATTCTCCCTGACACCTCCCCCCCCCCCATTTCCAGCTATAGCTATGACCTTGTGATTTAGAGCTGGAAAGGACCTTAGAGATCCCCTGGTCCAATCAAAGACTAATGGGAATTCAGAGTTGGGAAGGACATCAGTGACCATCTAGTCCAATCATACCTGAAAAAGAATCATTACTTTGATGCTTTCAACAACTGTCCATCTGGGTCTGGCTTAGAGGCTTCCATCAAGCAGATACCCATGTCATTCCCCAAGGAAGCTCATTCCTTTTTGGAGCTCTATGGTTGGGGAGTTTTCCCCTTACATCAAGCCCATTTGCCCTTCTGCCTCCTGGGGTCAAACAGAACAAATCTAACCTCTTTGATGTTGTGAAATTGACACCCAGAGAGGGAGAGTAACTTGCTCATGGCCAGAAAACCCAAAACAAAAACCAGCTAGAGGAAGGGAATAAGCATCTATTTTGTTCCATCTATCTACTTTGTGCCAGGCACTGTGCTAAGCGCTTTTGCAAATATTAATTATATCATTTGATCCTTACAATCCTGTGAGATAGGTGCTATTATCATTCCCATTTTACAGTTGAGGAAACTGAGGCATACAGAGGTTAAGTGACTTGCCCAGCATCACACAACTAGTAAGTGTTTGAAGTTGAATTTGAACTCAGAACTTCCTGACTGCGGGCCTGCTATTGAGCCACCAGTCAGTAGCACAGCCAGGATTTCTGCAGCACTAACTCTCTCCATGATGGGTACTCTTTTTATCATGGGATGTTCCCTCAGCAGGTCTTTGTGATTATCTGTCAATAGACTTTTCTGATAAAAGATCTTCAGGAAAGCCATTTTAGGCCTAGTTTAAGTGCCACTTTAATCTAATAATAACAATTGCTAGCATTTATACAGAACTTTAAGGTCTGAAAAGCATTTTACCCTATGCTAGCTCATCTGATCCTCACAGCCTTATGAGCTAGATGTTATTATTATCTCCATTTTATAGATGGGGAAACTGAGCCTGAAGAAATTTAAGAGATTTGCCCAGGGTCATACAGCTAAGAAGTGTCCAAGGCAGGATTTTAAACTCAGGTCTTCCTGACTCTAAGTCTAGTAGTACTCCACCCATTGTACCACCTAGCTGTCTCTGGCTTCAGCTCTAAAGATGTTTGCATTGATCAACCTCTAGGGATGTGCTGGTAAGTCTTTAACAACCAGCTCTCTAGGAAAAATAATGTATTGCAACACACTATAAAGTTTAATCTGCAATATTAACACATTCTCCATCACTTTCTTAAGTCTAGACATGTCTAAACAATCAGGCCCTGATGTATAATTTCTGAGGTGTAATGATCACACTGAATATTTAACAAGTAGATACTCAGTTGGGCTCCACTACCACTCGTCCCTTCTTTATCTCCTATAGCCCTTATTGTCCAATGAAAATAGTCAGTCCTTTATTGTTCATTATTCTGTTCTCTAGTTGGTTGAGAGGCGAATGTAATATCTTTTTGAAAATTACATCAATTTTTTCAATTAACGAGCCTTTATTTTTTCTTCTTCCTCCTTTCCCCCAAATTTTTTTTGAGAAGGAAGAACCAGAATGTGTGACATAGCTTCACAAACTCAACATTTATTAAGCACCTACTTTGTACTGTGCAAAGTGCCAGGGGCTATAAAGACAAGCAAACAAATGAGAAAAACAGTCCTTGCTCTGCAAGGACCTGACATTCTACTTGGGGGGAGGGGAATGGAGAGAACACATAGTAAGTTAGAAAATACAGAGTGATACAAAGTAATTTTAAGATGGCAAAAATGGTAGTAACATGGTGGATAAAGAATGGCCTCCTGTAGGATGAGGTACCCAAACTGTATTTTGAAGGAAGCTAGGAATTCTACACAAGAGTCTCTGGGAGTGCATTCTAGACCCATAGCATTACTTGTACAACAACCTGGAAATGAAAAATGGATTGTTGCATATAGGGAACAGTAGACTTGTTCCCTAGTTTCTTGACACACGTGCGAACTTATCTCCCAACCCAGACTGTAAGTTCCTTTGGAGCAACTACTGTTGTCTCATAGACTGGGAGCTATTCTTACAATTCTCCATTCACTCCAGTTGGTGAAGTCCCCAAAGCTTGGCTGCTGTACCTTCTCGGGGTTCTAGGGGTAACTAAAAAGTTAGGTTTTCTCTAATGTTATTGCTCACAAGCCCCTACTGGTAGTTCTACTCCTCCATGATTATTAGTTGATATAAAGTAGCCAGACAAACTTAATTAGCTTGTTAGGAGTATTTACTAAGGTGGTATAGTAGGAACAGTTGAAGTGAAACATCCCCCAAAAGTATGTGACACATATTCCTATTAATACATAAAGAGTCCAGAGCTCAAGCTATGCTTAAGTAGGCTCAAGCTTAGAGGACGCATGTAGCAAAAGGGGTACCTCATATTTTCTGGAAAATCATTTGCTGGAGTCCTCAAGATGTTTCCTATGGATACGATGTAGCTTTTTTGCTAGGCTCCTTGTAGAGCCTTGAATCTGTCTTTCCTCACTGAGTCCACTGTCTCTGGCTCCTGATTCAGACACTGTCACCCAGCCAATAGTGTCCTGGGGACACAGCTAAGATACCAATGAAAAAGTCCAAATCCTCCAGTCTTCTGCAACTTCATGAGATTCTCTTCTGGTCAAGGAAGTTGGGCAGTGATTCAGAACAAGGCTGAAGTCAGTGTTCTCTTTTCCCTGCCCAAGCATTTCCTTCTCAGGGGCTTAGCTGGAAGGCTTTCACCCTAAGTTACCAGATGCTTTAATCTCCAATTTCAAATAGCTTACTGGTTTTATATAAGCCCTTCAGTCCCTTAAGCACTCCAAATAGACTTCCTGAACGACATCTCTCCAGATTATCCAGTAGTTTTCAAAGATATTTGAATTGATGAAAGACTTTTCAAACTTAGTCTAAAGTTTATAATTTATTGATTCAATGAAAGTGTCCAGGTCTTGTTCCCACCTAGTTAAAAATGGAGATTTGTTCTCACCTAGTTAAGGTATTAGGAGGTAACATCTTGCCATTTACTCTGAATCAGGTGGGTGATTTTCTAGACTGACTTCCCTGTCCCCCTTTCCATATATTTTTCATATTAATTCAGTGCAACAGTATGTTGTAGAAGCCAAAAAATAAATTCTGATCATAATCTGTATGAATAGATGTATACAGGGAGGTAATTATACTGCTGTCCTCCATCTTGTTTACATGAGAGTTGGAACATTGTATTTAGTTCTGGACTCCACAGCTTAGGAAGAACATTGGCAAATCGACATGTATCTGGGGAAGAGTGACCACCATGGTGAGGGGAATGGATACCATGCTATATATGGATTAATAATAATAATAATATTAATAATTAATTATTATGATAGTTATAGTAATTGATAATGTATTATTATATGCAGACTGTAGTAGCTGGAAATATTTCATGTAGAAAATCAGATTTCAGCTTAACACAGGGGGCAGCTTTCTAATCATTAGAAATCTGCAGAAGTGAGATGGGCTACCTCTGGAGGTGGTAAGTCTTTGCTCATAAGCTGACCCACCGTTTGTTGGAATTGTTGCAGGGGTACATGGCCTTAGCTACATGGCCTCTGAGGTGCCTTCTTACTCTGAGACTCAAAGACGTACTGAACAAACATTAATTCAGCACCTACTGTATTCAAAGCCCCAAACAAGGTTGGAGGAGGGAAGGGTAAGGATGATATAAAGATGAAATAAGACAGCTGTTGCTCTTCAGACTTACCAGTAGGATGAGACAGAAACACAAATAACTTTGTTCACTGAAGCCCCTAGCACAGCAATAGACACTTGATAAATTATTGATTGAGTCATCTCAGGCCTAAAGGTAATGATGGGGGAATAATTAGATCCAACTACATTTGATTGCTTCCCACTCTTCTCTCTCCTCCTACTACCTGAAGTAGAACTCTAAATAGTGCATTCTCTTGTACCATCTTCTTCTTGGGCATTGTATGTCTCAGACTAGATGATCCCTGTATAGATGAAGTGAGGGAAAGTTACAGGAACATTGATACAGAACACAACGATATCGGGATACAACAGCTCTCTTACCTTCTACCCATCCTTCTACCCCTCCCACTTCACCCAACCCTATTTCAGGAAGTAATAGAGCTTAAAATAACTGCTGTGAAGGAGCAAGGTCAGATAATAATAACCGACATTTACATAACCCTTTAAAACCTTTGAAGAGATTTCCATGCATAAGCTTATGTGGGTCTCACAGCAGCCCTGCCAGGTAGGTATAGCTATTATTATTCATGTTTTACAGATGGGGAAACTGAGACTCGGAGAAATTAAGCAACTTTGCATATGATCAGGTAATGTTCAGGTTGAAATTTGAACTCAGGTATTACTAACTCTAAATTTAACACTTTATCCACTATATCACAGTGATAGACCATTCATTTCATCTATTATTCATAGAGATTCCAGTGCCAAAGGTTTCCTTACTTTAGTGACCATTCTATTTACTGAAAGGGGAATTCTCCAGCTGGTTCCCATATCCGGGTGCCAGAGAAGAAGGGAAGAGAGAGTGTCCAGAATTAAGCTTCCTCTCTCCCCATGGGTTCATCTTCCTTCAGGAAGAATACTGGGTTAAGCCCTGTTTGAGGACAAGACATTAATTTCTCTGCTCATTCTCTCATGAGAACCCTTGCCAGGCTTCAAGGTTCATTTTAGAAAATGTGTCAACTGAGGTTGCAAACTTACAGGATGTGTATGCAGTTTCAGAACCAGATGTTGTAACTTAGTCTGACCTTCATAGCTTAGAAACACACACACACACACACACACACACACACACACACACACACACACACTCATACACACTCTCTTGGCTCCCCATTTGTAATACATACTGCATCTGCCAAGAGCTTCACAACATAGGCAGTACTCAAATTTATGGTGGCTCACCTTCCTGGAAAAGTCGAAATGATGTTAGTTGTTAGTAATTTCCCATTAAAATGATTTTAGAAGCCTGATGTCCATTTCCCCTTAGAAATCACCACTAGTGCCATTAACTTTAAGTAATATCCCAGTAGCCTTTCTTCAATGCTTTGAAGATCCATGACTTCACCGACTTGGATCCTCTCTTCCATGCAGATCCCAATTCCTCCAAGTCTTAGGTGATAGTCTTTATGAATTGCCTGGGCTGACAAATTTCATTACCTGATGGCCAGTCTCCTTTACCCACATCCTGTGTCTGTGATCTAAAGACTGGCTCAACTGGGTCTGTCACTGGCTCATCTTGAGGCCTTTCCACCTTGGCAGGGCTGACATTCCAATAGAATGTTTGGAACCTGGGGTCACCTCAAAGATGCAAAGAAGAATCAGAGGAAGACTTTAGAGAATTTTTATACCATATGAAGCTTGATTCCTTAGGGAAGAGGTTGTTATCTTTTTTGTGTATGTCATGGATCCCTTTGGCAGCCTGGATAATGCTATGCACCCCTTCTCAGAATGTTTAAAAATGAACAAAATAAAATATATTGGATGACCAAGGAAACAATTGTGTTGAAATACACTATTAAAGCATTAAAAAAATTCCTGGACCCCAGGTTAAAAATGCCTGTCCTAGGAGAGGAGCTATGTATATGTGGGAAAGGGGTGTGTAAGAAGGTGAAGGGCTTGGAACAGGTAGAATTGGGGAGAAAAGATGCCTGGAAGACACATGATACCTTGCAGAACCCTTAAAATATTACACTAAGAGAGATGCGGTGTGCAGAATTGTGGAGACAATAGTCAAGCTGTGCTCCACCCTGGTACAGCTACTCCTGGGACATTGTGTTCACTTTAGGGTGCTACATTTTAAAAAGGACACTGATAAGCCAGAGAGTGTCCAGAGACAAGTATCCGGGATGATGAAGGGCTTTCAAATCTGCCCTTTGAGGAGAAGTTGAAGGAAGTGAAGATATATAACATGGAGAAGAGAAAACTTAGCAGAGGGCATGCTCCCCGGTCATAATGAGCAAGAGGGATTCAATTTCTTCTTGGCCCAAGATGGTAGGACTGGGAGGCAGTAGTTAGAAGTGGTGAAGAAGATTTAGGCTTGATATAAAGAAAAACTTTCTAACCATTTGAGCTAGCCCAAAAAGAAATGGGCCACCTGAGAGATAGTGGGCCCCCCTTTCAAACAAAGACTGGAGGAGCACCTTATTGTTGCTCATCTTTCATTCTTTTTTTTATTAATTTATTTTGATTTATCAACAATCACTTCCATATGCTTTTGAGTTTAAAAATTTTCTTCCCCTTCCTCCCCTTATCTTTCATTCTTGAAGAGGATCAGTGACATCACAAGGGTGATGTCTTGACTTGTGCATGAATTGGATTTAAGTGAGGCAGAGCTGTGCAATTTTCAGTCTCACACTCTCTTCGAGAGTCATCGAAGTTCAGTGGCAAGACAAAACTCATGATGACTGGCAATGGCCCGGGATGCGGTGTATGACCTGGGCCTTTCTAAATTAAGGTTGAGGATGGTGTAGAAGGGTTTCTTGTTCAGCTATGAGTTGGACTAAATGCCTAAAAGTCTCTTTCAATGCTGAGATTCTGTAATTCTGTGAAAATACTTGCGCTAGTCCCTGGTACTCTCACCTTGGTGATCTCTTGACATTGCCTCTCCTGACCTGGAAAAAAGGACTGGGGATTTTAGGCATCTAACAAATTTGGTTTTGAACCTGTTTTCAAAACTGACATGAAAGTCAACAAAGAGCTATTAAAGCCCTAGTGCAAAACCTTGTGTAAGGAACTGCAGAAGATAAACATAGAGAAATATTACTGGGTTTCTGACCTGAAATATTCAGTTCTGTCTACATTCAGTCTATAGAAAAGCAGTTCAGATGCTATTATGGCTGATAACTCATGAGTGATCATAATGGGCTGTGAAGAACTAGCCCAGCTGGGAAGGAGCCAAGGGCCCCAATTTCCCAATTTGCCTTCCTGCTTTCCCTATCCCAACTCAAGCGAGTAATCCAGAGATCTGCATCTGGTTTAGGCTAGCTACTATTACCCCCTTCTCATCCTACTAGGACCATGCTGTGCCCCCTCCATAATATTTGAGATATTTCCCTTCTTGTACCCTACAGCCCAAGAAGACTGTCTTACTCTTTGTTCCTTACACATGGCTTATCTCTGTTCCTTTGGACTGGCTGTTTCCCATGCCTGGATCGTACTCTCTCCTCACCTCCATCTCATGTCCCAGCTTAAACACCATTTTCTACACAAAGCCTTTCCTGTCCTCTCCCCCTCCAGCTACTACTGCTGTTCCTTCCCAAGTACCTTATATTTATGTGTATTTATTCTTCTTCATGTTCATTCAGTATTTACTGAGGTTGCCATATCTCCCATCAGAATGTAAAGTCCTTGGGAAGAATGAGTTGTAGTCACCTAGTACAGTGCTTGGTATGTGCTAAATAATTAATAAATACTTGGTGATGGATGGAAAAATCTTTTTTCCTCTTAATTTGGCTAAGACAAGGTTGGGCTTTTTTTTTTGTGAGGCAGTTGGGGTCAAGTGACTTGCCCAGGGTCACACAGCTAGTAAGTGTAAAGTGCCTGAGGCTGGATTTGAACTCAGGTCTTCCTGACTCCAAGGCCAGAGCTCTATCCACTGCGTCACCTACCTGCCCCTCAGGTTGGGCTTTTTCAAAAAGAAACTTTTGCTAAGAAACTAAAAGTAACCAAACCGAATTAAAAAAAAAACCCAAAAAACAACAACAGCAGCAACAACAGCAAACCCTAACCAAACACAAAATGGGGAAATAAGTAACAGGACCACAGGTGTCTGACCCAAACCCAACTGAAATCTACCACTGGTTAATGTGGCTGGTATGGCTCCTCCTCAAGGGGGCCTGTCCCTGCACAACCAGGCAGCTGAAACATCAAGAGGTTATTTTTCATTCTTAGTGCAGGATGCAGACATGCTGTGTGTGTGTGTGTGTGTTGTGTATGTAGTGATAGATAAGATAACCCTCCACTTAACATGACTCAACCTCAATAATCCTTCCCAGGCCATCTGAGAGGGGGATTATGATTTTAATAGGGGTCATATAAGAGATCACCATCAGCTAGGTGATTAGAAACAATTTTTCCTAGTAACTCTAGATTAGTATTTTTAGTCCCTAGCCAAGCTGAGTAATGCCTACCACAACAGGGGTAGAGGGTATAAGACAGAGGAGAAGAAAGGGAAGTTAGATTGTTGCCATCCAGCCCCTGAGTACTATCCAGTTCCCCTAACCTTAATTTATCCTTTTGGGGAAATTTAGGGAGTGAAACAGGATTCCAGGATCAGCTTGGGTTTGACTTCAATCCTGGGAGCCAACAGAGAACATTAGCTAAATTCTGAAAGTGTTGAATTCAGGAACCAGGGAGCAGGCCTGGGTCAAGGGCATGGAATCATGTAAGAATAATAATAATAACTCATATGTTTATAGTGTTTTAAGGCCTTCAAGGCATTTTCTCCCTATGATCCCATTGGAAGATCACAGATTTAGAGCATAATGGTGTCTTAGCCATCTGGTCAAACCTTTTCATTTTACACGTGAAGAAACTGAGGTACAGAAGTTCAGTGACTCACCCAAGGTCACACAGCCCAGAAAAAGCAGAGGTGGCCCTTGGACTGAGAGCTTTTGGTTCTCAAATGCAGTGCTCCTTACACTGTACCACACTAGCTGGAAAACAAAACAAAGAAACATGATTCTGCATGAGACTATATTGAGAGGGACAAAACTGAAAGAGAAAGAGGAAGAAGAAGAAGAAGAAGAAGAAGAAGAAGAAGAAGAAGAAGAAGAAGAAGAAGAAGAAGAAGAAGAAGAAGAAGAAGAAAGGAAGGAACGAGAAGGAGGAGAAGAAGGAGGAGTAGGAGAGAAAAGAGAAGAAAAGAGAAGAGACAGAGACAGAAATGAGAGAGAATAAGCATTTCTTAAAAGGTCATGATCCCCAAAATGGGTTTTTTGTTTCTTTCCTTCCAGAGTACAAAAGTTATCTCCATTTTACAAAGGAGGAAACTGAGGCTCAGAATGGTAAAGTTACTTAACAAAGGTCTCACAGCTGCTGAGAGTCAGAACTGGGATTTGAGCCCAGGTCTCTTGATTCTCAAGCCAGAATGCTTTCCACTTCACTCATACTGCTTAACCAGAAAGACTGGTGGTGATTTCTCTGGGCTCTGTGCCTTCCTCTCACACTCACCTCATCAGTTCTAGAGCTCATGCATTAGATTCAGGCCAAAGTGCCTTGGGGCTGGAAGATGAGCCTGCAGCAGATCCATCATAGCCAGCTTATGGAGACCAAGAAAATCGGTGTCTGCCCAAGGAGCCTTCCCTCTTATTAGGGCTGCCTCAAAATGTATTAGGCTCCCGTGGGAGATAATGAGCTACCTTACACTGGAGGTCTTCATGCAAAGTCTGGATAAACACTTGTCAGAGGTGTAATAGCAGAGATTACTGCTCAGGAATAGATTAGACTAGGTATCCTGGGATTATGTCCAACTCTGGGATTATAGGACTCTGAGTCTAAGGAACAGTTCAGGAACAGTTTTAGGAGGAACATCTTGGAGGAGGGCAAAGCAGATGCTGACACACATAGAGTCTAGACACGAAGAAGTTGCTTGTTGAATTTAAAGAAAGAAAGAAAATAAGAAGGGAAACAGAGGTAGGAAGAGAAAGGTAAAATTTAGAGAAATAAAAAAGGGATGGAAATGGAAGTAATGGACTCTATGACACATTTCTTCTGTATTTAGTGAATGTTTTTATTTGCTTTATGTTCTCTTAGTTTCTCTGTAAAATCTTTTGTTAAAGCTCAACTCTGTCTTGCCAAATTAAGAGTAAAGAAGATTTTTTTCAATCAATTTATAAGCATTTGTTAAGTCATTACTGTTGTTGTCCAATCATTCAGTTGTGTCCAATTCTTCATGTCCCCATGGACCATAGCATGCTAGTACTGTCTGTGAGTTTTTCTTAACAAAGACACTGGGATGGTTTGCCATTTCCTTCTCCAGTAGAAAAAGGCAGATAGAAGTTAAGTGATTTGCCCAGGGTCACACAGTTAGTAAGCATATGAGGGCAGATTTGAATTCAGGTCTTTCTGACTCTCAGTCAACTGGTTTATTGGCTTTTATTGTCCTTAAAGTGGGTACCTCAGGGTGGCTAACCTTTAGTCCAGAGAGAGTATTTATTTGGACAACTGTCTCACATATAGTATATATGTTTCACATATAGTATATACTCTCTGAGTAGCCGTTCTACATTCTCTAGGTCTCTTTGCCTGGATGGGAAATGCTCTCAAAAGATTCGTGGAATTCTCATGTTGGTGGGAGTTGAGCTGAGGGGCACAGGCTGCCCAGAATACGGCACTGGCCCTTATACCTTCTCTGTTGCTGTTTCTGACGTCGTTGCCTAGTGGAGTGTAAGCAACACCCTGAGCTCATTTTTCCCTACTGGCAGGAAAAGACTGGAGAGGGAGGGAGAGGGGTCCAAAGGAGCCAGTCTGGCTGATTTTTTGGCCAGCCCAGTCTTTGAGCCTGATAAGTAAACACTTGAAGCTCTGACATAAATTATTCTAGTCCTTGACAGCAGGACACTGACCAGGGTCACCAGATAAGGAGGGAGAAATCCTTGCATGTCTCTCAGTCCCACTCAGATATTTCACAATAAATGTCACAGAGAAAGAATAGACACTTCTGTACCCATTAGGCAGCTGTGTGTTCCTGTCACCTTGAAAAGGGATGCATTGTCAGAGCTGTCCAAATGTTCACATACCAGCTGTTCATCTGCTTTCCTCTTCTCCTTCAGAGTGGAAGTGCAGCTTGGGTTTCCTCCTTTGAAAGGAAAGTTTGGTTAAAATGGTTCTGATCTTGAAAACGTGAGCTGTGTCCCCTCGAGATGGTAAGACATACTTGGGTGACCTTTAAGAAGATATTAGATAACTGTCCCTCTTTGGGTGAAATAAAGCACATGTTCCTGAAGTCTTGGATCTGGAGAAGATGACTTCCCAAGGTTCTTTACTCTTGGATCCTAGTGCTGGATGATAATATGTGGTAGGATTATATCCTAGGGTTCTAGGCAATCTATTCTAGAATTTTAAGAACACGCTCTAGAACCACAGAAGTCTCTAATTCCAGGAGTGTGCCCTAGAACCATAGGACTCAAGAATGCCAAGGATGTACCCTAGCACTACAGGATTCTGTTCTAGACTTTCATCAGCATGCCATAGAACTATAGGGCTCTATCCTAGAATTTCAGAGGGGGCAGGTGCTAGAGTCACAGAAGCCTGCCTTAGCACACCAAGAATACAATCTAGAATGACTGGAGTAGGGGTAGGGAACCTGTAGCCTTGAGGCCACATGTGGACCTATAGGTCCCCAAGTGTGGGTCTTTGAATCTAAGCTTCACATTCAAAGGGCTATACTCGCGGGGCCACACTTGAGGACCTACAGGGCCACATGTGGCCTCAAGGCCACAGGTTCTCCACCCTGGACTGGAGTCTATACTAGAATTTTAGGGTTATGCTTTGGAATTATGTGATTCTGGCAGCTAGGTGGCTTAGTAGCTAGAGTGCTGAGCCTGCAGTCAGGAAGACTCAAGTTCAAATGTGACCCCAGGCAAGTCATATAACCTTTATTTGCCTTACTCTCCTGGAGAAGGAGATGGCAAAACCACTCCAGTATCTTTGTCAAGAAACCCCATAATGAGGTCACAAAGAGTAGGACTCAACTGAACAACTGAACAAAAGTCTGGAATTTGAGGAGTACATGCATTATAATTTTTTATTAAGAATTCTAGTGATATATTCCAGGGTGTAAGATTCTGAGATAGTGGCTTTTTAGATAGAGCCATTTGATTATTTTACCAGTGGACCTGGAGATATATGCAGTATTCTCCTACCTTCCATCCTTGAGCTCTCTCTGGATCTTTCACCAGCGTTTCCTCTTTCTGCCCTTAAATTCTTTCATAATCAGGTCATAGAAACACCCTACAGTTATTTTACTAGATCCTGAATGGTGGTTTGATATAGAAGGGCAAATGGTAGGTCCAGAGCAGAGGCAAGGGGCTGCCATTCCAACTCATCTTCTGTCCTAATAGATATGCCTATAATTTAGCAAGGTGCACTGTGCCTGCCTAGCCAGTTTTCCCAGGGTAATAATAAACAGCTCACAATTCACAATCATGTGAATCATTAATTTAATTGTGTGTCTCTCATTTGAAGACCAACCTAGTTAAAAGTAGAGACACTCATTTTCAGAGGGTTGGCAAACTATATAGCAATAACATATACATATATGCATATATGTATATCTATATTGTATATGCATATATGTGAGCATATATGTTTATATATAATGTATATAAATATATATATATACACATACATACATGCACACATATAGACACATACTCATATGTGTGTGTGTGTGTCTATGTGTGTATTACCAGAGCTATTCTTGGAAGGCCTGTGGGGTGCGTTGTTAGAGGGGATTGCCTCCTGAGATAAAATCATAGATAATAATAGCAGTTAGCATATATATGGTGCTTTTAAGTTTTGCCTAGCATTTGCCAAATATGATCTCATTTTATCCTTACAATAACCCTGAGAGGTAGATGCTATTATTATTATTTTACACATGAGGAAACTGAGGCATATAAGGTTAAGTGATTTGCCCAGGGTCACAAAGCTACTAAGTGCCTGAGGCAAGATTTGAACTCAGATCTTCTTAACTCTTGGTCTAGCACTCTATCCACTGAGCCACCCAGCATGACTCTCCCAGAGGGAGATGCAAATACTAGAATCCCTCTTTAATAGGGAGGAAAATGAGGCTCAGAGACTCCATAGTTAAGTTGTTCACATTTGCACAGATGGTAAATGTTGAAACTAGGACTCAAAATAAGGTTTTGTGACTTGTTTTCAACTATACCAAGATGTCTTGTTGGGACAACAGCATAACCATCCCACTTCTTTCTTCATCTACTGACCTGAGGTCTACATCAAAAATGCAGCTTTCCCAAGTAGATTCAAAATTGAGGTGTAATGGCCTAGGCAAGAAGATGAGTTATTGGGAGCTTTTGGGGAGATTGGGGTCCTCAAACCTCTCATTGATTAATTGGCCTAGAGTACAACGGAATTGATCCCTTAGGAATCAATTCCTCAAATAAAGGACACGTTAGGGAAAGGTTATGAGGATTATGCTGTTGTTATGTCTCTTGATCTTATTTGCACAAGGCTATATATTCACTTTTGTGAATTCTGAACAAAGGTGTCTGTGTGGTATCACCCCTATTTTAGGGTGAACAAGCTGAGGAGATATCTAAGATGTCTAAACCATTTGCTTAAGATCATAGAGCAGGATGAGTGGAAGCTCTAGAATTAGAATTAACACTTGGCAAAATTTTATAGAAAGGAGGCAGCACCTTTATTCTGGACCTCAGTTTCCCCATCTATGAAATGAGGGGATTGCCTAGATGATCTCCAATGTCCTTTCTGGCTCTAAATCTATCATTCTAGCTTCAAATCTTGGTCCTACCATCTCTGTGACCTCAGGAAAGTTATTTAAAAAAAATTCTCTGAGCCTCAGTTTCCTCCTCTTTAAAATGAGGTGAAACTCATTTTACTGGATGATTTCCAAGGTCCTTTTGAACTCTCAGTACTATGATAATGTGTCTTGAAAAGAAGATTTGTTCAAGACACACTTCCCTAATCCACTCCCTGTATGTCAATAACCTTGGATAAAAGCGTTTCCCTATCTCTGTAGCCTGCTATAGACCTTCTCACTTAACAAAAAGGTAAGCCCTATGATGAAAAGGCCCTGATGCTTGAGTACAGAGGTGGCTGGAGCTGTCCACAGCTGAATCTCATTTAGATGAGAGGGAGAAGGTCTTAGTCCTGAAATAGTGGGAGCACAGGTCATTCATTAAACAAGTGAAACTGAAAAATATAGCTTTTTGTATGAGCTCACATTCAATTGGACATCCAGTTATCTGGGTCCTTGCCTGACCTTAGACAAGTCAAGCACATGGTTATGTGGACCCACCTCACCTCAGAAAGATAATGCAATATTAAGTCCCACAAAGAGAGGAATAGCATCCAGGACTATGGAACTGAAAATAATCTCTTGTGTTGATCAATTGTCCTGCTATACTGTGCCTTAGTCAGGCAGCACCTGCAGTACTGTGTTCAGTTCTGGCTGACATATTTTAGGAAGGACACTGAGAAGTTAAAGAGTACACAGAAGGGAATAATCAGGATGGTGAATGCTCTCCAGGTCATGCCATATGGGGATCCATTGAAGGAACTGGAGACATTTATCCTGGAAAAGTCTTGGGGTGGTGGTGGTGGTAGTGGTAGTAGCTGTCTTCAGAAATCTGAAGGGTTGTGATATGGTTCAGAGATTAGATTTGTTCTGTTGGGCCCTGAAGGACAGGGCAAGGAGAAATGGGTTGAAGTGATAAGGAGGCAAATTTAGATTTGATTTAAGGAAAAACTTTTAAAAAACTAGATTGATCCAGCTACATGGGAATACAAAATGTTCAGTTTGTCTTTTAAAGCCCCTCATGGTCTGAGTTCCACCTACCTTTCCAAACTGATTTTACATTACTACCCTCTGGACACCCTAGATTTCAGCCGAATCAGCCACTTACTGTTCCCCAAATTTGAAATTGCATCTTTGGCTTCTTTGTCTTTATACTGGCTTTTACAAATGCCAAGCATTCCCTCCCTCCTCACCACTACTTCTCCAACTCCTTGGATTCCCTGAAGGCTCACTTCACTTGCCACTGTGGACTAGAAACCTTTTCTGAACCTCATAGTTGTTAGTGTTTGATTCTATCTCACATTGTATTGTATTTCCTATCTGTGTATGTCACCCACCTTCTCCTCTCCCCAAGCAGAATGTTCGTTCCTTGAGGACAGGGATTGCTTTTCAATTTGTCTTTGTTCTGGTGTAAGGTACGATGCCTCTGATGTAGTAAGGGCCTAATAGATGATTGTTGTGTTGAATCAAAGAATAATAACATAGTCCAAGGCCTAGCCCAAGCAGAACATTTCAGGGATAACTAAGCTTTTCCTACTGAAAGGCAGCTCTCTGATGAGTGGTATCAAAGAGAGATTAAATTGAAATTTGGATTCTCAATTAAGAGTCTAATTAATTTTAGTTGGCTCAGGAGTGGTTTGATTTCCTTCTTCCCTCCTTGGACACAACTTCTCAAAGGCTGATATTTGGGATGATTTTGGAACAAGAAACAGAATTGACACCAAGTTCTGACATTATGGTATCAGATCCCAGAGTCCAAGATGTGAGGGCAGAACCACAACAACGCTGGCAAAGGGATGGTGTTGAACTTCCAGAGGATACAGATAACTGTATCTTGTATGGGGAGGTTGGCATGTGACTCTGGCTGATTTGACCAGGAAGGTACCAGTAAGGAGATAGGGGTAGAAGGGTGGGGAGGAATCTCTGGGGACAGAGAGGGAATGAGGTTTCCTACAACAAAAGGCTGAAAGAGGGATTAATCTGGGCAACGAAAAAGCCTATAGGCATCATAGGGACTTTCAGTTGGATTTTTTCAAATGTCATTATGTTACTGACTAAAGAGCTAAACATGACTTTAATAATAATAGTAACTGGCATTTACAGTATATAGAGGTTTGAAGTTTATGAAGCACTCCAATACATTATTTCATTTGATCCTTATAACAACCTTGTAAATTGTAAATTATTGACCCTGTTTTACATATGAGGAAAATGAAGCCCAGAGAAGTGAAACAATCTGCCCATGGTTACCCAAATAGTAATTATGAAAAGCAAGATTCAAACCCAGGTAGGTCTCCTGGCTTCAAGTATAGTGCTGGTGGGAAATGTTCACACAAGGAAATTCCCACAGGGAATTTGTGCAGGGGTCTGTTTAAACTGTATTATTTGTGAACCTATCTTATATTCCCTACTATATTGTGAATGCCTTGATGGCAGAGACCAAATTGGGGTCACTTCCAGTTCTAAGATAC
This sequence comes from Phascolarctos cinereus, assembly GCF_003287225.1. Classification (NCBI taxonomy): domain Eukaryota; kingdom Metazoa; phylum Chordata; class Mammalia; order Diprotodontia; family Phascolarctidae; genus Phascolarctos; species Phascolarctos cinereus. The sequence continues at coordinate 248,082,287 of NW_027555625.1, forward strand.
TTTGGTATCTTCTATTCTTTGCTTCTCCCACCATGCCATGCATAGGGCCTTGTATGTATATGCCTTGTCTTGCATGTGCTGAATACATGAGTTCAATTGATCCCTGGTGGGCAAAAAATGATAGAGCCTGTCATCTCATGAACCTCAACCTCTCCATACTGGGGTGAGTAGGGAAGCATGAGACAGTTGCATGTATTTAATCTTCTCCACTGTTAGACCAGGAGTTTTTAGTCTTTTGGGGGTCATGCAGTCCTTTGGCAGTCTGGTGAAGCCTATTAATCCCTTCTCTGAATAATGTTTTTAAATGTATAAAATAAAACAGGAAGGATTACAAAGGAAACAAATTATGTTGAAATAAAGATACATTTTTTTCCCATCCAAGTTCATGGACCTATTTAAATCTTAAGAATCCTTGGACCTCAGTTTAAGAATCCTGCTTTGAAAGATAAGCAACTGGAAGGCAGGGGCTGTTTCATTTTTGACTTTCTATCCTCAGAGCTGGGCACAATATCTGGCACACAGAAGGCATTTAATAAATGCTCATTGATTGATTGATTCAATCCAACAGTTGTTTTCCTTCTGTTCTGACAATTCTGTGATGAAAAAGAGAGGATGCTCATAGCCTTTTGGGGGAGCATCTCTATATCTCGGGGATTAGGTACCTTCTTTTTTTCTGAAATATTATTGAGAATGAAGGATAAACAACAATATCCTAGGTCATATGATGCTCTCATCTGTAGGAAATGTCATGGTGGTTGCTTAGGTAGATGAAGTATAGTGGGAAGGTATGGTTGTAGAATTAAAAGCACAGCATTACAGTCTGAAAGAAAGCACCAGAGTACCTGGCTAGGTCTTATTGGGTATAGGGTTATTCTATAAAGAAAGAACTCAGTGGTCCTTCTGGATCAGGTGGGAGCTGATTGCTATGGAGCCTCAAGAGGAATTCTACTAGAAAGGATGGTTTAGCAATGTTAACAGCCCTGCAATCTGATTGTCGGGTAGAATTCTTTTTTTTTTTTTAACACTGGCCATCACGTAAACTTTATTATTGATACTCTTATAAATACTTTCCCCCCTAGTAAATAGATACTCTAGGAAACATTTGTGATCTGGAATGTGTAGTAGGGGCAAAGAGAAGAAGACCGGATTGTGGTCCAGAGCCAGGGTATTGAGACACAGTGTTCTGTAGCAGACAAAGCTCTCTCCTTTTTTTTTTTTTCCAGAGCTCTCTCCTTGAAATGAGGAGAAATTTGAATCCTTATACATGTAGGATCATAGGATTTAGAGTTAGGAGTGAAGCCATCTTGTACAAATTTCCCATTTTATGGAAGAGGAAACTGAGGTCTAGAGAGGTTACAAGTGACTTGCCCAAGATCATGGAGGTCATAACAGAGTCAGGATTTGAACCCAGGTTCCCTTACTCCACATTCAGTGCTCTTTCCACTGTTGTATGGAACACCCTCTTCACTTACTGACCATATGATCCCAGACAAGCCACTTCACTGTATAGGCCTGCAGCTTTCTGTTCTGTGAAATGAGGGCAATACCTGCCCAGTCCTACCTTGCAGGGTTATTGTGGAGAAGGTCCTTGCTCAACATGAAAGTCTTGGAGAAATGTAAAACTATTTTCCCTTTTTTGTAGGCTGGGGCCGTGAAGAGTAGCAACCCATAATCAGTGATTTCCACACGGATGAAGCACCCCAGAGAAGAAGGTGGCCCTGGGCCTAGGAGGCAGGGTTCCTAGGGTCAGTTCAGAGAAGAGGCTAATTCCTGGCATGCTGAGGGCCCAGGGCCCATTTCTCAGCCAGAATCCCTCACACCTTTCATTTTTTTTCCCCAGAGAAATCTCCTGGGCTTCTTAATTGCTATTTGGTTGAAACAGATCTTTTATGATGATGGCCGCTATTTGCATTTGTGTCTTTATTTATGCTTTTAACTTGCTTCTGCTTATTTTTAAAACCTCTTCCTTCCCCCCCCCCCTTCTGGTTGTTTATGTTTGGGAAAGGCCTTCTGCTGAGTGCCTGGGAGCCCTCCAGAACCTCAGCTTGCTCTTCCCTCAGTTACCACTTCCCTAGGACTGGCTGCTGTTTTAATCTTCCAGACTGTTTATTAACCTTCCCCCACCTTCCTCTGCTCAATTTATCTGCAGTAGATTTCCAATACATTATAAAATTTCAATCAAAATTCCTCAGGGCGCTTTGCATTCCCTGTTGGATCTCTAAATCCTACTTGCTCTCACCTTTAACCCTCCTTGGCTGCCTTCCCAGGAAGAGGTCCTGTAGGCTGCCCTGGTGTCTGAAAGCAAGCACAGCAGTCCAGGGATTGCAGTGTTCTGGGTCTGAGTCTCTGGGATGCTCAGGCTTGCTGCACACTCAAGGGACCTAGTCCTTCCTCCCCCAGCCTTCAAGTCTGAGCTCATCCTTGGAACAGAGGCCTTGGAGGATTCAGCCAGCCTGCCTGAGTTCCTTTCCTTTGGGGCCATTAGTGGGGGGATTGTCGGGAGGGAGAGGCCTGAGGAAAAGATGGGACTCTGACAGGGTGTGGGGTGGGGGGCTCACTCTGCCAAGTTTAGAATCTTCTCTACTCAGAGAGGCTCAACGTTGTAAAGTTCTAGTACTTGAATTTGTTTACTGTTGGAATCATCCGACTTCCTGTTTTGAGGGAGAAAGGCTTTGAAAAGCTTATTAAAAAGCCTCAAAGGGCTTCTTGAACCTCATGCATCTCTAAGCAAGAAGTATTTTGATGATTTTGGTGAGAATGAATACAAAAACTGATGGGTCACATTCTTTATAGCTACTCATGGGTTTGTATTTTAAAAAGTAGAAACATGAACACAGAGGGGAAGGATAGAGAGATGGAAGGAAGTGCATTTGGACTAGAGCAAACCTGATTTCCTTGAGCCAGAGCTCTGGGTCCAAAAAGAGCCAGATGCATCAAACCCAGGGTTTGACAAGTCCCATAGAGTGTGGGGTTAGGACAGAGGTGAAGAGTGGGTACTGAAAAGACAGGGGCTGGTGCTGAGGAACTTAGAATATTCTTGGGCAAGCCTTGGGAACCATCTCTTCTCATTGAACTTTGTGACATTGCTAGGGTGTGGAAGGGAGGGTGTCGTGTGTGCTGCACCACTACAGGTACAAACCAGTTGGATCTAATGCCTTTTAGGAAGAGGTCACAGAAAGGTAATGGTCTTGTTTATGACTACAGGTTTATAGGACAGAAAATCTCTCTCCCAACCCCCCCCCCCAGTGTACTGATCACCTCCTCCCCCTTCCACCTCTCATCTGGTATTTTCTGTTTTCTGTTCAGTTAATGATGTTTTCCCTGGGAAGGGAATTTCCCCTAAGACCAAATTCTCCAGGGAACTTCTTCTAGAGAAGTGGTGGTATCGACCTGGAATGAGGCTAGGAAGGTCCCTATGAATTTGGATCACCTCCAACTGGAATCCATAGGTAAGTCTTCTCTGGGGCCATGGTGAGGGAAAGAGTCAGCCACTAAGTGTCCCAGCCTCTGGCTTCCTTGTCTAGCTCAGCCTGGCTGCAGGTGACTACTAGGGGCCTCAGGATCCCTAACCAGGTTAGGGCCAGCTCTGATCCCCTTGAAGAAATTATACAAACATCAAGTGGCTCCACTGGTAGGATTCCTCTCTCCCTCCCACCCAGAGGTTGTTTTTCTTCCTTCTCAAAGAGAAGGAACAGAACCCAGAGAGAGAGGATTAAAGGGCTGCAGGCACCATCCCCTTATCACGTCTATGCATTTAAGTGGCCCTGTTACCACATTAACAATGGAAAATGTGAGTCCGCTGCCATTTGGGGCCTGCCACAGGAGATGTTTTCTCCTGGCCAGACACCCCGTCTTTGGCTTGCCTTCCTTTTTCAGATAGTGGGCTCCCAGAGTGTGGGATCAGCAGACACCTCCGGCCTCCTGCTGCACTGAGGCCTGCCAATCAGCTCCCCAGCCTGGCAAAAGCCCCAGGGCAGCGGTACCATGATGGCTGCTGGCTCCCTCGGCCACCCCATTTATCACCGGGAGAGAGAACTTGCTCTGGTCACTGGAGCCTGTGGCTTGTCAACAGGGAGGGCCTTATCTTTTCAAAACATTTACTTAACTCTTTGTCTTTGGGCTGAGAACAATGGGAATTGAGGGGTGGAAACAGCTGAGATCAGCTGGGAGGGACCTGGGGAATTACTGCACACTGACTCTTTCTCCTTCTGAAAAGGTTTGGTTGGGGCTCTAAATTAGCTATGGTGGAGGGTGACGGGAAAGAAAAATGGTTTTAGTGACTGCTCCACACACACCTATACTCTGTCTCCTATCTCTATGTGTTCCTTTGCCTGAAACACGCTCATGCCTCACCTCCACCTCTTGGAATCCCAGATCAAAAGTCTTCTTTGGCTGCTCATTACTGATAGAGTAAAATTCAAATTGTATTGCCCGGGATTCAAAGTCCTCTGCAATCTGGCCTGTCCTCCAAGTCTTACCTTTTATAGGATCATCGATTTGGAACAAGAAGGAAAACCCTCATTTTATCCTTGTAAGTAACCAGGCCCAGAGGTTAAATAACTTGTCCAAAGTCACAGAGGTAGTGTCAGAGCTGGGATTTCCAGTTCTATATCATGTAATTCCCTTCCACACACTCTGTGCTCCCTCCAAAATAAGCTACTCTCCTACCCCATTCTGGAGCAATCCTTGTCCTTTCATTTCTCCATTCCTTTGCTTAGCCTGCAGCTCAGCTCGAACACCACCTTCTCCATAAAATGCCCCCCTCAAGTCCCTGTTGATGATAACTTTCCCTCTTGACTTCACCTGATTTTTTGTTTTGTTACTCTCTAATGTATTTTATCACGTGGTGTGAATTATAGCTACTCATGTTTGTAGATTCTTTTCTTCAACTGGAAGCTTCACTGCTGGAATTGTGTACAATCTAAACTTGGTATCTTCCTAAGATCCTATCATAAATATTTGTTAAATCAATGAATGGATGGATGGATGAATGTCAACCCTTCTGAATTGTTGTGAAGTTCAAATGAGAATTGCTATGAAAGCACTTTAAAAAGTGCACAGTGATGTACAAATGCAAGAGATTATTATTATTATTATTATTATTAAAATGATCCTAGTTTAGAGTCTTACTTCTGGGAACATGAACTTAAGTGGAGATGGGAATTAAGAATAAGGAGAGAGCAAGGAGGTCAGGTCCTAGGGAACCCATCTGGAAACTTGGAGAGGGAGGCATCCTGACCTGGGAGCCATTCATTTATGGGGGTAGGGAGGAGAAGCAGGGTGGTCTAAGCCCCTGGACACTCAGTCCAGTGGCCCACCTCTCTAGTGAAGGCTAACTTAGTGTCTTGGGGATTGAGTGAGAGGTAAGAGGGATCTGGTGAAATTGGAAAGGCATACCAGCAAGAGGTTGAGTATGTGTGGTGGGGTATGGGGGTGGGGTATGGGTGGGGAACTGACTTTACACAAAGACTACCTACATGGGGCTATAGGAATACAAAGGTCCAATATGATTCCATGCAGTGACTTGGTTCTGAACTTTCATTTTTCACATCTGTGTCTTTAACTTGGTCCTTCAGTGCCGAAAGTCCTCAGGCATACAACTACCCTGTTTTCTGTAGTAAAGTAGCCACTTCCTGTTCAACACCGGGGTGGGGGGTGGGGAGGGTGGGGAGGGTGGGGAAGGTGATCCAATAGCTTCTCTGAATTTTTTTTGCTGTTGTTTCTGCAGATCATAGTAGGATGGACATTTTATGCATGTATGTAGTCCTGGGACAGATCATAAAAATGGACAATGACTTGGACCCAGAATTAAATGAGGAGAGTGAACTGGGTTGCCTTCAGGAAATTGCAAAAGCTCATTAAAATGACCTTTAAATTCTCTCAGAAGACAAAAGCCCACTTTTCCAATGCCAATATTCTCCTCTCTCTCTTTAAAGCCATTGGTCACTTCCTAAATGAACTTTCCAGATTCTTTCAGTCCCTAGTGACATCTCCAGGACTTTGTATCAGTTTTGTTTTTATCCTATATTTCCTGATCTGTGAAACTATTGTGCTGCCGTACTCCCTCCCCTGTATAACATGAGCTCCCCCAGGACAAGGACTCTCACTTTCTTATTTCTTAGTTGCTAAGGAGCAACTAAGTGCCTGGCACATAGCAAGCATTTAATGGATGATTGTTGATTGATCCACAATTTCATCAATACTAGGTCCTATTATTGCAGGGGGATCTTGGCCATTTGGTCTCCACAAGCTCTGTCACATCTATTTATTTCTATGACCACTACAGTCTTTCTACTTCAGCTTGTCATTATCAGTTACCAGCATATTTTCAGTAGTCTCCTGATAGGTTTCCCTGGCTTATCTCCCTCTTACTTATAAGATTTCTTATGTATTTCTTGCAGACTAATCTGCCTCATGCATAGATCTGGCCATGATACTACATTCAAAAATTTTTATTGTCTCTCTGTTGCCTATCAAATAAAGTTCAAACTTCTTTGCCATGTATTCAAACAGCCACAGTTCTACTTTTCCAGCCTCATCTAATATTGCATCCTTTCATGTGGATTATGCTTCACCCAAACTGGACTACAATGTGCCTGGCCCATAGTGGGTGCTTAAACAAATGCTTGTTCCCTTCTCCTTTCTCTTTCCTCTTCCCAACCTTGTGAATGTACCAAGTACTTTCTCTGTGATGTGCATATAACTGGAATGTCCCCTCCACCCCTTTACCTGCTGATTTTTTTTTAACTCAAATACCGCTTCCCTTAGAAAACCTTCCCTAATCCTTCTAATCAGTAATTTTCCTCCGTCCAATTTTATATAGCACTTTGTTTTGTAGCTTCACATGTATTTATCATACAATATTGTAGATTATAGCTAAGTATATGTCCGTAACAGGGGCAGATAAAGGGAAGCCTACACTTCCTAGTCTGCTTTGCAATAAACACCATCTACTTTAATAAAGAAATACACTTCCCATGAAGCTTCAGACCCCAAGAATCAGATCTGATGGCAGGAAGCCAAGACTTAGAATTACCTTGTGTTTCTGTGCAAGTACCAAGGGAGTGTTGTCACAATTAGGAGATAGAGGAAGAAGGGAGTGAGTGGAAAGAGAGTCACAAGGGAAGACTGCAAATATAGCTAAAAACTGATTAAACAAGAATGTTTCTGTGTGAACTATGTGGGGTGAGCTAGCCTCAGCTAGTGAAAACTACTAGAGTCTTCTAGTAGCCAGTAGATGCTACAGGTAGCTGTGGACCAAGCAGTGGATGGGGTGGTCAAGGATGCCAAAATATTGCACTGTTTTCCTGTTTTCAGCGTGGGGGGTTGGAGGCAGTAAGAAACTCCCCCTTCAGAAAGAGGAGACTGGAAAGCTACTCATCTGGGGAAAGGTAGCTGACAATGTTTCTCATGGGTTTTGGTTTAGTTTTCTGATAAAATTAAATGCTGAACACACACACATAAATACACCCCTAATTCTGTACTTTTTTGGCTTCAGTTTCTGTTAGCATGATAAGAATTTACTATCTAAGCCCAAGTTGACTTTAGAGAACCCTAGTTTCACATGGATATGAGAGCTTAAGTCACATGAACCATAAAATATTCCCCATAAACATGAACCAAAGATTTGGAGTACAAGTTGGTCCAGGATGCTATGTCTTGTCACTCTTCTAGGCTATTAGCTCAGTGAAGGCAAGGTACCATGTCTCATCTAAATTTTCTCTCACTCCTAGTATCTATAATTTAAAATGTTTTTACTTAGATATAAACATATATCTGTAAAACATAAAATCATTTTTATATAAAATGTCTATTTTATATGTAAGTATAAAATAGATAATATATTTTCACAACATTTATGTTGTTATGAACATACACTTATCTAATTCACAGATATCAAATATATGTATATATACATAAGTATACATGTATATATTGAATGAAGTGAATAAATGAATGAATTCAGAGCAAGATATCCCTCTAATCTTCCTTGTTTCCTCAGCTCAGGGGGCTGTGGGACATATAGTTCATTTATTGACCTTCATTACTGCTTGAACACGAGAGTTCCACTTCATGTTGTACTTTGGTTTACAGTCTGGGATGGCTGTTGTTCTTGGAAAATCTTTGGACAACAGTCTATACTAGTTTGAGGCCTAGCAGAGCTAAGGACCACCTCAGTGTAATTAACCCTTTGGAAATACTGTTCAAGCTTTTTCTATGATGGAAAAACTACACTGATAATCCAGGGAGTTTGGAAGTAAGTCAAAGTCTCCTGAACAATTTGGATTGGCTCCAAGCACATGACTGGTGATTTGATTCATAAATGCCAGCAAACAGCTAGCTTCCTGGGACTGTGTAGACAGATTTGGTGTTAGTGAATAGCTCCCTGAAGCAATATGGACAAGCACAACAGTGAATAGCCCTCAGGACAGTGTGGAGAGGCCTAAGGCTAACAAATAGCTCCCTGAGACAGTGTAGACAAACACAATATTTGAGAATAGCCCTCTAGGACAGTGTGGACAGGCCTGATACTAATAAAATGCTTCTTGGGACAGTGTGGACAAAGCACAATTGAGTCTGGGAAAGGGGTAGGAAAAGCCCAGAGCACTATATATTGAGACACTTTTTAATATGACTTTCAAAAAAGTGATGTATTTATCAAGCAAAAACCAACCCTACGAGCCTGATGCTAGAGGCAAAAACTAGTGACAGCTCAATGACAAAGTATGAACAAGTACAGCTAGGGAACACTTGACTTTTGAGAATCTTCATTTCACATTGGTATGTGAGCTTGAGTCAGATGAGCCATAACATATTCCCCATAAACATGAACCCAAGATTTGGAGTACAAGTTAGTCCAAGATGATAGCTCTTAGTACTCTTCTAGGTTATAACCTGGGCCCGTACACAGCATTAGGCTTTGCCTGTTGTAGTTGTGGAATGAATGAATGAAATATTTCTTAAGTACTTAATATGTAGAAAGCACTGTGCTAAACGATAGAGATGTAAATAGAAAAGTAAGATAGTCCCTGTTCTCAAGGCACTTAAATTCTTTTTTAAAAAATAAATAATTAATTAATTTTTAGCTTTCAACATTCACTTCCACAAGATTTTGAGTTCCAAAATTTCTCTCCATCTTGTCCCTCTCCCCCACCCCAAGATGGTGTGCATTCTGAATACCCCTTCCCCTAATCTGCCCTCCCTTCTACCTCCCCTCGTTCTCTAAACCCCTTCCCCTTCTATTTTCCTGTAGGGCAGGATAGATTTCTATACCCCATGGCTTGTATATCTTATTTCCCAGTTGCATGTAAAACAATTTTTAACATTTGTTTTTAAAACTTTGGGTTCCAAATTTTCTCCCTTCTTCCCTCCCCACCCACCCTCATTGAGAAGACAAGCAACTCAATACAGGTTATACATGTATAGTCATGCAAAACACTTCCACAGTAGTCATGCTATGAAAAACTAACTATATTTCCCTTCTTCCTATCCTGCCCCCCCATTTATTCTATTCTCTTTTTTGACCCTGTCCCTCCTTTTACTCCCTCCCCCAATCTGCCCACCCCTCTATCATCCCCCCGCTCTCTTGTCCCCTTCCCTCCTATTTTCCTGTAGGGTAAGATAGATTTCCATACCCAATTGAGTGTGTGTTATTCCTTCCTCAAGCCAAATCTAACGAGAATAAGATTCACTCATTCCCTCTCACCTTCCCCCATTTCCCCTCTACTGTAAAAACCTTTTCTTGTCTGTTTTATGTGAGATAATTTACCCCATTCTATCTCTCCCTTTCTCCTTCTCCCAGTATAATCCTCTCTCACCTCTTAATTTTATTCTCCAGATGTTACCTCTTTATCTTCAACTCACCTTGTGCTATCTATCTATCTATCTATCTATCTATCTATCTATCTATCTATCTATCTATCTATCTATCTAACATATATAATTTTCCCTCCAACTACCCTAATACTGACAAAGGTCTCATGAGTTACAATATCATCTTTCCATGCAGGAATGTAAACAGTTCAACTTAATAAGTCTTTATGATTTCTCTTTCCTGTTTACCTCTTCATGTTCTTGAGTCTTGTATTTGAAAGTCAAATTTTCTATTCAGCTCTGGTCTTTTCTGCAAGAATGCTTGAAAGTCCTCTATTTCACTGAATGTCCGTTTTTTCCCCCCTGAAGGATTATACTCAGTTTTGCTGGGTAGGTGATTCTTGGTTGTAATTCTATCTCATTTGACCTCCGGAATGTAATATTCCAAGCCCTGCAGTCCCTTACTGTAAAAGCTGCTAAATCTTGTGTTATCCTGATTGTGTTTCACAATACTTGAATTGTTTCTTTCTGGCTGCTTGCAATATTTTCTCCTTGACCTGGGAACTCTGGAATTTGGCCACAATATTCCTAGGAGTTTTCCTTTGGGGATTTCTTTCAGGAGGTGATTGGTGGATTCTTTAAATTTCTATTTTACCCCCGGTTCTAAAATATCAGGGCAGTTTTCCTTGATAATTTCTTGAAAGATGATGTCTAGGCTCTTTTTTTGATCATGGCTTTCAGATAGTCCAATAATTTTTAAATTCTCTCTCCTGGATCTATTTTTCCAGGTCAGTTGTTTTTCCAATGAGATATTTCACATTGTTTTCTATTTTTCATTCTTTTGGTTTTGTTTTACATGTCTTGATTTCTCATAAAGTCACTAGCTTCCATTGCTCCATTCTAATTTTTAAGGAAGTATTTTCTTCAGTAAGCTTTTGGACTTCCTTTTCCATTTGGCCAATTCTGCTTTTAAGGCATTCTTCCCTCATTGGCTTTTTGGACCTCTTTTGCTATTTGGCTTAGGCTATTTTTTAAGGTGTTATTTTCTTCAGTGTTTTTTTGGGTCTCCTTTAGTAAGCTGTTGACTTGTTTTTCATTATTTTCTTGCATCTCTCTCATTTCTCTTCCCAGTTTTTCCTCCACTTCTCTTACTTCCTTCTCAAAATCCTTTTTGAGCTCTTCCATGGCCTGGGACCAATTCATATTTTTCTTGGAGGCTTTGGATGTAGGAGCTTTGACTTTGTTGTCTTCTTCTGGTGGTATGTTTTGATCTTCTTTGTCACCAAAGAAAGATTTTATGGTCTGACTTTTTTTGTGAAGTTTTCTCATGATCTCAGCCAATTAGTTGAGTTATAAACTCTTTATTAAGGTAGAGTCTGATTCCAGTGTGGAGAATGTACTGTCCCAAGCTTCAGGGGTTTCGTGCAGCTGTTTTCAGAGATACTTCTAGGGACCTATACATTTTCAGTTCTTCCAGTGTGGTATGATCAAGCACAAGGTGTTTGCTCCTTTCCTGGCCTGTGCTCTGGTCTATGAGTGACCACAAGCACTCTATTCTACCTTGGAACTATGAGGAGAATTCTCTCTGCACTGCCACTACAAGCTCCATCACACCAGCGCTCCTCCTTGCCCTAGGATTGCCACTTAGAACTGTGACCCAGATCCAAGTACGGGCAAAGCAAGAGAATCCTGCCTCAGCACCAGAAAAGAGATCCTTACAATCCCCCTCTGATCAGCCATTCAATTCCCTTTCAGTCTGTGGGCCAAGAGCTCTGGAAGCAGCCATCACCCCGTGGCTGCTCTGGGATTGGGGATGGGACCAAGCTTCTCTCTTACTGTAGTTGCAGACTTTTCCTACTGACCTTCTAAGTTGTCTTTGGCATTTGTGGGTTGAGAAGTCTGGAAACTGCCACAACTGCCTGTGCCGCCTGCTCCAGCTTCACTGAGGCCTGTTTTGCCTATGTGCCCACACTGAACTGTGTTTCTCTCCCAGCCTGGTGTGATAGACCTTTCCAATCAACCATCCAGGTTGTCTTGAGCTGGGAATTTGTTTCACTCTGTATTTTTGTGGGTTCTGCTGCTTTAGAGTTTGTTTAGAGCCATTTTTTATAGGTATTTGGAGGGGTTTGTGGGACAGCTCAAGCAAGTCACTGCTTTTACTCCACTCAAGCTTAAATTCTAATGGGAGAGACATCACACAGGGAAGGTTTTAGGTGCAAGTCAGATGGAAAAGTCCTATGATCTTTAATTGTATGGAAGCAAAACAAATGGCAAGGGCCCTTCTTTAATGTTATTTCCACTTATAAAATCATGTCAGTTTCTGATGTTGAACCATTTGATAGTGTCAAGGACTTGCACTTGGATTACTGTTGGGTAATAAGAACTTTCTATTCTAGGTATTCAGTAGCTAGGGCTTAGTACCTATAGGAGTAGTGACCAGGCTGCATCTTCATAAGCATTGCTTTTCAGGATGATGGCTAAGAGTCTTGGGCTAGAAGCATTGTTAATCTCAAGGTTCTAGGGTTCAGGGTCCCAGGCTGTCTCCACTGGGGTCTGAGAAAAGACATGGTGGTCAAGATGGTGGTGGTATTTTGACTTACCTGGCAGATGCTGCTTCCTTTCTCTTCCTCAGGGTGCCTTGCCTACTTTGCAGGTGGCAGATGGTGGGATTGGTTGTCCCCTTTCCCACAGGAATTGTTCCCTAAGATGGAGGCTATGAAGTCTGGGCAGGAAGCAGGATTGATTATCAGGAGGGGGCAGGTCAGTGCTACTACTCCCAAGGCTCTTATGCTTGACTGCCTATTGGCAGTTTGTCAGTAGTTGTTCCTTGTGGTGATGAGGAAGGTGGGCCCTTTCTCCACAATGATTTCTCCCCTCAATGATGGCTGTAGGAGCTGGGCTAGAAGTAGGCCTGGTATTTTGGAGGGCACTGTTATTCCCAAGTCTCTCAGGTTCAGAATTTTGAGACTGTCTGCTCTCTTGGACTTCATCATGGTCTCCAAAATTGCATTATCCTACAAGAAGATACTAATCAACTTTGAAACTGGTATTCTTCCTCTATTGGCTGTCCATGATTGAGGCCCCTCCCTCCCTCTGATTGGAGAGGGTAGAGGGTGGACATTGGAGAGCCTCTCTCAGATCCTCCCTTTCAGGAGGGTACCCAGGGTAGCTATCTGATCATTTCCCACCAGGCTCCTGGCTGCAGGACTTCATCATGTTCCCAGATCCTTTCCCCCTTCCTTTTTTCAGCTTCTTTTTATGTATTGTCTTTTTCCCATTAAAATGTAAGCTCATTTATAGTCATATGGAAAAATGCTCTAAATCACTATTGATTAGAGAAATGAAAATTAAAACAGCTCTGAGGTACTACCTCATACCTATCAGACTGGCTAATATGACAGAAAAGGAAAATGATAAATATTGGAGAAGATGTGGGAAAATTGGAACATGAATGCATTGTTGATGGAGTTGTGAAATGATCCAACCATTCTGGAGAACAATTTAGAACCATGTCCAAAAGGCTATAAAAGTGTGCATGTCCTTTGACCCAGCAATACCTGTACTAGGTCTGTATCCCAAAGAGATCATCAAAAAGGGAAAAGGACCCACATGTACAAAAATATTTATAGCAGCTCTTTTTGTGGTAGAATTGGGAATTGAGAGGATGTGCCTCAATTGGGAATGGCTGAACAAGTTGTGGTATATGAATGTAATAGAATACTATTGTGTTATAAGAAATGGTGAGCAGCTGGATTTCAGAAAAACCTGGAAAAAGACATGAACTGATGCTGAGTGAAGTGAGCAGAACCAGGGGAAGAACAATGTACATAGTAATAGCAACACTGTGTGATGATCAACTATGACAGACTTAGGTCTTCTCAGCAATACAATTATCCAAGACAATTCCAAAAGACTCATATTGGAAAATGCTATCCACTTCCAGAGAAAGAACTGTGGAGTCTGAATGCAGATCACAGCATACTATTTTTCCTTTTTTGTTTTTTCTTTCTTGTGGTTTTTACCTTTTGTTCTGATTCTTCTTTCACAACATGACTAATATGGAAATATGTTTAACATGATTGTACATGTATAATCTGTATCAGATTGCTTGTTGTCTTGGGGAAGGGGGAGGGAGAAAAATTTGGAACTCAAAGTCTTACAAAAATGGATGTTGAAAACTATCTTTACGTGTAGTTGGAAAAAATAAAATACTATTAAATGTTTAAAAAAAGAAAAAAAAACTTGTGATGAAATTTTAAAGAAAAAAATGTAAACTCCTTGAGGTCAGGGACTGTCTTTTATCTTTCTCTGTATCCCCAGTACTTAGCCCAATGACTGCTTGTAGTGGGCACTTAATAAATGTTTATTGACTATTGACTGTTGTCTCCATTGGAGTCTGAGGAGAAATGGAGGTCAAGGTGGTTGAATTGCTTGTGAAATTGAATTCAGCTGAATTCACTTCGTAGGAGGGCCTCTGAAGGGCCTGAAGGATGGGGCACTGAGTGAACTATTGGCATGGTGTGTCTGTGAGCTTCTTCTGTTACACTCCTAGCATGAAGTTTTGCATCATCTGGCACAAATTCATTTTCTTCTCAGCCATATGTCACTGAGGCCTTGTCAGACTTTCCTTCCTTCCTTCCTTTTTTTTTTGTTTGAGTCTTCTTGTGCAAGATGAAAATATGGAAATGTTTTATGTGATTGCACAGGTGTAACCTATAACTAATTTCTTACTGTCTCAGGAAAGGGGGAAGGGAAGGAGAGAAGAATAGAATTTGGAACTCAAAACTTTTATAAAATGTTAAAAATTGTTTTAACATGTAATTGGGGAAAATTATTATTAAAAAAGAAAAAAAAGAGCCCTCAAAATGCATAGCTCAGTGCTGCCCTAGTACTTTAACTTCAAAATCTCGGCATGGGTACTCACTTTGATAACTGAGATAATATATATTACTTCTCTTCATACAGACTAATATTCAAGCCAAACTGGCCTGCTTGCTGTTCCCAGAATTTGACACTCCTTTTCCCCACCTCTGTGCGTTTGTACAGGCTGTCTCTGTTTCCTGGAAGAAACTTCCTTTTAACCTCTTAGAATCTCTAAACTTCCTCCAAGGTTCAGAAGTTCAGCAGCTTTTCCTCATTCATCTATCCCCTTAGTCTTTAGAATTCTTGCTTTTCCTCCTCCTCCTCCTCCTCCTCTTCTTCCTCCTCCTATTGTCATGAATACACTCATCTATGTACCTGTTGAATCCTCTAATAGAATATAAGCTCCTTGAGGGCAGGCACTATTTTTCATTTTGTCATTTGATCCCCATGACCTAGCACAGTGCCTTGCAGATGCTTAATAACTGCTTATCTGGTTGAGTTAGATTGGAGATTTCAGCTGTTTAGCATATTGATCTTCATGAGTTTCTGTGGCCAAAAAGTGGTCACCTGGGGGCCAGCCTTCTGGTGATGAGCCTCCATGCACTTAGCTAGGATGGTCCTCAGGCAACAAACAATACTCTATCATGGAATTCTAACTTAAAATCTTTTCTGCTTGATAAAACCTGCTAGAGCTCGTGCTCTGTTGGGAAGATTTGAGAACCCATGGTCAGTTCCACGCCAAGCTGACATATCCACCAGAGACTTTGTGGACTCTGTATGTAGTAGGCACCTAGTGAGTCTTTGGGGAGTCAAGGAAGATGAAAACAAAATCAGAAGCACTCTTAGTAAAATTGTTCCTAGGGAGATGCTGGTATCACTTTGGCACCTTGTTGGGTTCTGTGAGGGGAATCCTCCAGTCTGGTTTGTGTACTTTTAATTCCACATCGAAGGTATAGCTTCCATTTCCTCATTTATCTCTAGGATTTCCATTCCTTCTTTGACAATTCCCATTGAAAGATCTAAACCTCTAAACCAAAGAGACTTCTTAGTCTCCTTTGCTGATTCTCTCTCTCTCTCTCTCACACACACACACACACACACACCACTCTCTCTCTCTTTTTTTTTTTTTTTAGTGAGGCAATTGGGGTTAAGTCACTTGCCCAGGGTCACACAGCTAGTGAGTGTTATGTGTCTAAGGTCGGATTTGAACTCAGGGCCTCCTGACTCCAGGGCCAGTGCTCTATTCACTGCTCCACCTAGCTGCCCCACATACCACTCTGTAATGGTGGTTATACCCCAAGGCTCTGTCCTATGCTCTTTTCTTTTCTTTCTACATTAGCTTTCTGTTTTGCTTCCATGGGTGTAATTATTATCTATGTAGATGACCCCCAGATCTTTATATTCATCAATAGTCTCCCTCCTGAGATCCAGTACCATATTATCTTGATATTGCTTCATGAATTCTTCTCAAACTCAACAAGTCCAAAGTAGAATTCATTATCCTTCCCTTCCCCATATCCCTACTAATCCATCCCTCTTCCTAACTTCTTTATTTTTTGTTCTTTTGTTTTGTTTTTGGCAAGGCAATGGGGTGAAGTGACTTGCCCAGGGTCATACAACTAGTAAGTGTCAGGTGTCTGAGGCCAGATTTGAACTCAGGTATGCCTGAATCCAAGGCCATTGCTCTATCCACTGCGCCATCTAACTGCCCCATACTTCCTTATTTCTATATAGGGTACTACCATCTTTCCAATGACTCAGGTTGATAACCTCAGACTTATCCTTGGCTCGTCAATTTCTCTCACCTTACTTATCCGATCAATCACTAAATTTTGTAGATTCTACTTTCATGACATTGCTCAGATACATCCTCTTCTCTCTACTCACACAGCCACCAACTTCATAGCTTTAGCACCTCTCACCTGGACTGCTGCAGTGACCTCCTATTTGGTCTCCTACATCAAGCCTGTCCCCCATTCAATACATCTTCCACAGAGTTGCTGAATGATTTTCATAAAGCATAGGTCAAATAAATTTCCAAGGCTCCTAGTTACCTCTAGGATTAAGTATTAATGCCTCTGTTTGGCATCCAAATTTCTTTACAACCTAGCCCCTCCTACTTCTGTAGGCTTTTTTATTTTTGAACTAAATTTTCCCCATAGTGGCAGCTAGGTGGCATGGTCAATAAGACCTTAGTTCAAATCTAACCACTGATTTACTGTGTGACCCAAGGCAAGTGACAATTTATGCCTACCTCGGTTTCCTTATCTGTAAAATGGGAATAATAATAATACCCACCTCCCAGATCATGTTTGTAAAGTGCTTTGCATGCCTTAAAGTGCTATATAAATGCTAGCTATTATTCTGTTTCGGTCATATTGGCCTACCTACAATTCTGCACACCTGACACTCCGTTTTCAGGCTCCTTGTCTGTGCACTGGCTGTCCCCCATGCCTGAAATGAATTCCTCCCTCATCTCTACCTCTTACAACTTCTGATTTCCTTCAAGACTCAGCTTGAGAGCCACCTTCTACATAGAACTTTTCCTGATGCCCCCCAGGTGTGAGTGCTCTCCCTTCCAAAATGAGTTCATTTATTTTGTATTTATTCTATATATTCTTACAAACATATGTGAATGTCTGTATACACATATACAAACATACACACAGACACAGATTTTCCCCTGCATTAGAATGTAAGCTCCTTGAAGGCAGAGATAGTTTTATTTTTGTCTTCATATCACCAGAGCTCAGCGCAGTGTAAGACACACGGTAGGCACTTAACATATGCTTATTGATTGGTTGACTGACATACTCTATGGTTGATGCCAGACCAGACTTTTTTATTTTTATTATTTTTTTGGCTGTTTCTCACTCATGAAACTTTCACCTGTCTCTGTGCTCTTGAAAAGGCTGTCCCCACTCCCTCAACATCTCTTCCTCTTAGAATGCCTACTTTTCTTTAAAGCTCAATTCAATTTCTGTCTTCTATATGAGATCTTTCTTAATTGCCCATCGGATGTTAGTGTTGCATTTATTTTCAATGTGTTTTTTATATACTTATTTACACATACTTACGTCAGTCATTCAATTAGCAAGCATTTATTAAGCACCAGCTATGTCCCAGGCACTGCTTTCAATGAGGTCACAATCTAATGGGGGAGAAAACATGAAAGCAGCTGTGTACAAACAAGATAAATAGAGGATAAGTTATAAGTAATCAGCAGAGGGAAGAATTAGAACTAAGGGAGATAAGGAAGAAAGAAAAGCTTCTTGTGGAAGCCTTGTGGGATTTTAGCTGAGAATTGAAGAAAGTTAGGGAAGCCAGGAGACAAGAAGAAGCAGAGAATTCAAAGCATTGAGGACAACCAGTGAAAATGTCTGAAGTCAGATAAACAGAACAGAAAATACAAGACTTAAACAAAAATTAGAAAAAGAAATTGAATAAATGATAAATAACTCCCAAATAAAAAAATCAAGTACTATGTGGATTTACAAGTGAATTCTACCAAAAATTTAAACAAAAAGTAATTACAATACTACATAGACTATCTGAAAAAACAAGGAAAGAAGAGTCCTACCAAATTCTTTCTTTGACACAAATATGGTCTTCCTTCTTATCTAAAACAGGGAGAGTCAAACAGAGAATGAAAACTATATACTAATATCAATAATGCATATTGAAGCAAAGATTTTAAATAAAATATTAGCAAGGAGACTACAGCAACATAACACAAAGACATGTACTATGATAAGGTTGGATTTATACTGCGAATACAAAGTTTGTCAATACTAGGAAAACTATAAATATAATTGACCATACTGATAACAAAAACAACAAAAATCATATGACTATGTCAGTTGATACAGAAAAAGCTTTTGATTGAAGATGAGTGAGAGAGATGGAAGATAAAGGAGGAAATCTGGAGAAGATTGGAAAGAATGTACACATGGAAGGGTTTGCCTTGTCAAGAAATTCACCTTTTCATTTGAAACAATGGTAAAGGAAGAAATAGTGGTGGAGGACATTTGAGTGATATGAGATGAGGAGGAGATCAGAGGGAGCTCTTGGTGAATGACTTCAATTTTTCAGGGAAATATGAGGTAAGTATCTTAGCTGAGAGGGGAGGATAAAGGGAGCTGTGCTAGGATGAAAAGATTTGTAAAAGGCATTGTGGTAAGTGGAATAGTGAGTTGATTAGGAAGGTATAAAAGAATTACCTTGCTGCAGAGAGGACCTAGTTGAGATTATGTACTGTTAACAGATTTGTAGTGGACCTAGTCAGCTTGGTTTCATGATTTTTCTCCAGATTAGTTCCATAGCATGTGATTGGTAAGAATAATGGAAAATATATTACTTTAGAACTGGGAGCAATATAAACTACATTTACAATAAAGTAAGCAAAAGGCCAAGGATGGTGAGAATAATAGAGGACTATCGATGGCTTGGCAGGATGTTGTCTTATGTAATAGGATGTAAGCACCTTAAAGGAAGGGATTGTTTCATTTTTGTCTTTGTATGCCCAGTTCCTAGCACCTAGTTGGGTAGGGATCATAAGCATTTATTAAGTACTCCTTCTTTTCCTTTTTCTCCTCCTTCTCCTTCTCCTTCTCCTTCTCCTTCTCCTTCTCCTTCTCCTTCTCCTTCTCCTTCTTCTTCTCCTCTTCCTCCTCCTCCTCCTCCTCCTCCTGTTTATTCAGTGAGGTCAATAGTTTCTAAATATTATCTCATGACTCAGGTGAGAAAGAGAGAGAGAGAGAGAGAGAGAGAGAGAAGAGAGAGAGAGAGAGAGAGAGAGAGAGAGAGAGAGAGAGAAGACATAATCGGACAAAATAAAAAAAAGAGAAAGGAAACAGAAAAAGAATGGAGAAAAAAGAGACAAGGAAAAGACAAGAAGATAAGAGATAGATGGAGAAACAATAGAGGGAGAAACAGATAAGGGAAGAAAGAGACAAAAGAGAGAAATAAGGAAAGGGAATAAGAAAGTAAGAAGACAAAATAGAAGAGAGGGAGAAGACAAAAGAGATCAAAGATTTAGAGCTGGAAGGGATCTTAGAGAACTTCTAATCCACCTCCCTTGTTTTACAAATGAGCAAAATGAGGTCCAGAAAAGTTAAGTGACTTGCCCTGGGTAAACACAGGGAATGAGTGACAGAAATAAAATTTTAACTTGAGTCCTCTGATTGAAGATCCTGCATTCTTTCTTCTTTATCACACTGGGGAGGTTGAGTGAATAGGGTGTAGAAGAGGAAATGAACATTCAGAATTGTGGGAATCCTTTAAGGAACAGCTTCTAAAGTCATGATTCAAGGAATCAGAGTCTTAGAGTTGGGAGGGACCTCGGAGACCCCCTAATCCTGAACAAGAGTCCCTACCACAACATGCCAGACATATGCTCATTCAGCCTTTGCCTGGTTGACTTCAAGTGAGGGTCATTCTGCTGCCTCCTTTGGAAGCCCATATCACGTTTGGACAATTCTAATTGTTAGGAAGTGTTTTGGGGGGCCTAAATCTACCTGTGCAACTTCCTTTCACTAGTTACTTCTAGTTCTTACTCTCTTGGACTGAGCAGATTAAAGCTAATCTCTTTTTTAATTGGCAGCTTTTTAAATACTTCAAGATCATTACTACCTTTTCCCAGCAGTCTTCCTTTATAAACATTCCCTTCAACAAACTTTTATATAGCATTATATAGCTTCATATATCATTATATAGGAATGTATAGGATATTCAGGGAGGACTAGCACCTCTGCTGTGAGGGCTTGCCAAGCCCTTTTCAGGGCTGCTCATCTACCTTTGGTGTCCACCTTCACCCAGCTCTCACCTGTGGCTCCAAGAAGCTGCAGGATGTGCAGTGGCCACACCCTGGAAAACCATTCAGGCAGACAGGCTAAACCAGGTTGAGGGTAACCAACAGGCCTCAAACTCATCAATGAGTTAGGGGGATATTTACCCCAAACATTTGATGACTTCCCTTGGTGGAATGGGTGTATGAGAACAATTTATTCCAGTGGCCATGAAGGCTGATGAAGTAGGTGTCATGGAATGCTTAGAGCTTAGTTAGACATCAAAGATACTAAGGTCATCCACTGCATCCCAGGCCATGGCTAGTCATCTTGACTTTTGTCCTGCCACTAGACTTTGATGACTCTGGAAGAGAGAGTGAGGCTGATGACTTTGTGCCACTCTGCTTCACTTAAATCCAATTCATGAGCAAGTCAAAACATCACTCCGTGGTGTTGTTGGTCCTCTGAAAATGAGGGACGAATGTTGACATACAGGGTTAATTAGAGGCTTGTTCCCAGTCAACGCTGAAATACAAAGCTTCCCCTCTGCCTCCACCAGCAGCTATCCCTAAACCCACAGTGATCCCAGCAAAACCTTGGCTGTAAACCTTATAGAGGCCTGACTCTCCAGCAGCACCCAAGTCTGAGTAGGACAAGGCTTAAAAATAGGACATTTTCTTTTCTTTGCAAGAAATTTCTTATTAATAACAGCAATGCCTTAGCTTTATTTGATTAAAGCACCTTCACATATCTGAACTAATTTGATCCTCAAACAACCCTTCAAAATCCAGAAGGTAGTGTTTGGAATCTCCATTTTACATATGAAGAAGCTGAGGCCCAGAAAAGTTAAGTGATTTGTCTCACGTCAATGGCGAAGTCTGTACTAGAAGTCTGGTCTCCTGATGATGAGCCTGTTTTAATGAAGGGCTCTTAACTTGGTGGTTGTGATTTAAAAAAAAAAGTTACTGGATTTCAATATAATTGGTTTCCTCTGAGACTCTGTGTATACCTATTACACATCACTTCATATATTTGAATCTTAATTTTCTCATCCACAAAATGAGGGAGTTGGATGAAATTACCTTTGAAGTCCCTTCCTGGTCGAAGGTTCTATGAGTCTGTGATGCCATTATTATATAGCTTCTAATAGTCAAAGTTCCTTCAATTAACAGGTTGAATATTATAGAGGAACAGATAGAGTCTCAGCCCCCTGGGAGCACGAGTCTCAGGCCATTCCTTGAATGATCTAGGCCCATAATAGATGCTCTATAAATATAGTAAATATATCAATAGTATCTACCATATATTACAAATGTAGTATTTTTTCATTGAATAAGTCCAAACTTTTCTATTTCTGTTAGAGGGAAAATCATCTACCCAGTCACCTAGATTTATAAACTTTGGGTCATACTTAACTTGACTTCCTTCTCCTTTACTTTTTATATATTTCTATATTAAATCAATTACCAAGTCCTCTACCTCCGTGATATCTTCCACGTCTGTCCTTTTCATTCAGATGGCCATCGCCCTTGTTCAAGGCCTCCTCATCACTTACCTGGACTATTATAACAGCCTTCTAATTACATCTCCATGCCTCCAGTTTATCCCCTTTGCCACTGATTCTTACAACAACTCTGGGAGGTAGGTGCTATTATTATCCCCATTTTATAGATGGGGAAACTGAGGTCAACAGAGGTTAAGTAACTTGGCCAGGGTCACTCAGCTAGTAAATGTCTGAGGCTAGATTGAATTCAGGTCTTTCTGACTCCAGGTCTACCACTCTGGCTGCTTCACCACCCTGTGGTACCTGTATCACCTTTTACCAAACTCTGTAATCTGACCATATCACTTAACTAACCCCAAATCTTCAATAGTTCCTTCCTGCCTCTGATAAAATACACACTTCTCAGCTTGGCATTTAAAGCCTTCCATACTATTGCTCCCACCTAAGTTTCCACCCTTATTTGAGCCATTCCTTTTAAAGTCCTCTATATTCCAGTCAAAATGGACTGAACTTGACATTTCATCTGTGGCCCCTGTGCACTCCCAGTCCCTTGGAATGCATTTCCCCTCATTTCTGCTTGTCAGCATCCTTATCTTTCCTTAAAGCTCAGCTCATGTGCCATCTCCTCAGTGGAGTCTAACTTGCCTTACCATAACTGTTCGTCTTCTCTTTCACCTCAGCTTGCCCTCTATTTACTTAATTGTGCATGTGTTTTATTCTTCCAGTAAGGTGCAAGCTGTTAAGAGTGAGAAAAATTACATTTTTGCTTTTGGATCACCCAAATAGAGCACAGTGCCTATATGAGGTAGCCCCAAAATCCTAGGGCAGTTTTAAACATTATTAGCTATCAATACCTTACAACCGTCATAACACTTTGGAGACACACTGTACTAAGCACATAGTAGGTGTTTAATACATGCGTGTGGTTGAATGACCTTGGAATTAGAAGAAACCTGCTACCAGGGATAAACTCAGCTTTGTTTGTTGTATATGTGGCTGACCTTCCCAGAACACACATTCTCAAGATTTCCAGTGGCAAATTCTTTGTGCATGTGTGTGTGTGTGTGTGTGTGTGTGTGTGTGTGTGTGTGTGTGTGTGTGTGTGTGTTTTAGGGTTTTTTTTTCTTGTGCTGGATTTAATTGTAAGAAGTAATAAATTAGGTATCTGGAAAAACATCCCCTTGTCCCACCAAAGGACATTTGTGTCCTCGGATGACTAACAACCCCAAATTAACATTATTTAGTATTTATAACTTCCGATTCTACAAAAACTTACAAATGTTGCTGGTAAATTCCTGCTTTCAGGATATTTTTAGTGGCTATTGTCTGCTCTGACAATGTTCCTAGCAATGTATCTTTGCTAGCTAGAAGGGCAGGGAATTCATTCATTTTAGCAGAGAGGGAATTTGGAGGTTTTCCCCTGGAGACTGACTGGCTTTAAAAAATTGTATAGTTCAGAGAACACCAATCTCTTTGGTGCTGAAGGAGGCCACTGGGAGACTTGAGGTATGTGTAGTCACAGGAGGAGGGGGAGAGAAAGAAAAAGGAAGGAAGGAAGGAAGGAAGAAAGAAAGGAAGAAAGAAAGGAGAATCAATCTACCCATCAACAAACACTTGTTGAGGATCTACTTGGAGTAGAAGATTCAATTCAATTTCAATTCAATTAAATTTAACAGACATTTATGAAGCACCTACTATGTGCAAGGCATGATACTAGGCAGGAGATATCAAGACAAAAAAAAATCCTACCCTCAAAGTGTTCATATTCTAGTGGGGAGGTAGATACAAAATGTATATAAGTAAATAAGTGCAAAGCACATACAAAGTAATACAAAGTAATTTCAATATGCACAAAATGCTGGTCACTGGACTGGGGATCCAGGGAAGACTCCTACAGGAGGCAGCATTTGAATCTATACTTTGAAGGAAGTCACAGACTGTGCCAGGTGGAGGTGAGGAGGGAAAAATGCATTCCAGACATGTCAGATCACTTGAGCAAAGTCATGAGGCCTGGAGATGGAATGTTGGATAGAGGAAGAAACTCTCAGGTCAGTTTGACTGGAACATAGAGTGAAAAAAAAAAGGAGAAATAGAAAAAAAGGCTGAAAAAGTAGGTGGGAGCCAGGTTTTGATGGGGGAGGCTGAATGAGTATTTTATCTTGAAGATATCAGGTGCCATTGGAAATTTTTTGAGTAGGGGGGTGTTTGGGGGTCCTTTTAGTTTTAAATCCTATGGTCATACTGTGCATCCAGTCAAATGCCAGGAGCTTCAGAGGATATATGGAGAAGAAGAAATGATGATTCTTGTGCTTTTATCAGTTCTGAATCTAGTTGGGAAGACAAAAGTATAATGCAGCATATCAGAAAACAAGGAGGTGCTAGGCTATGGTACCTTTTTGTAATTCAGGCATGCCAGGTACTAGGTCTAAACTTGTTTACATACAGGACTGGGGAGTTCTGTCTGAGCTTTCCCAATTCATTAGGGGCTGCCTTTGAGATATCATGAGATGGGTGGGTCTTCCCCAAAAACTAACCCATCCTCAGGGGCAGGAACCCTTAAATGAAAAACACTGTTATGGAAGGGAGTGTAGGGAGAGCCCTCTGCCGAAGACATACACTGATCTGCTTCTCTTGCCCATAAATTCTCTTTAAGGGTTTCTGCAAAGAGGACAAGAAAATTTAAGAGGCTGGTGAGCTTCTGGCAAGGAGATGTACAACTTTATTTGAGTATTTAATTTCCTCTTTCATTCATAAAATAAACATTGTTGATTTATCTGAAAGCGGCTGTAAACTCATTCAGTGTTTTCTTAAAGGAGTCCATAGGACAAGCAGCATGGTAAATTGCCTTGGAGAACTTGACCTGTAAATGTGCCTGCTTTTAAATTATACACATCCAGGAAATGGTTGGATTCAACATTTTAGTTAGAAAGGTTAACATGTTTGGGCTTGATTGTCTTAAATCTTTCACCAGAAAATCCTGTAGGAAGCAGGACGTTGAAGGAAGGGGACCATGGATTCTCAGTGTCTAGGAAAAGCTCCCAGACTTTCAAAGGAAAACATCCATTAATCATGGAGGAACTACTCAATCTAATAAAAGTTGTTGTTATAATAAGAGAGACTGGTAAGTAAGTGTTTTCTCTATTTAGTTTATAATCTTAGAGAAAAGCTCATTATCTTCTGCCTGCTTCCCCCTTTCCCCCAAATTGAATGATTGAAATTGTTCTCCCTTGGCTAGTTCCAATTGCTATTTGGCAAAGCAGGAAATTTTTAGTGTGCAGTGTAAAATGGAAAAGAAATGAAGAACATTGGCTTTATCAGGAAACTGTCCCCCAGGAAGTGCTGAAGAGTGTCTTCTTGCATTTGCTTCTTGCAGGCAAGAGTTTTCAGGAGAGGGAAGATTCTGGATTTCAGAATGGACTGGGCACCATGTTAGTTGAAGAACACTGTTCATGTTGGCAAAGTGATAGCCAGACGCTACCTTCCCCACCCCCAAATCCCTGCTAGAGTCAGTGTGAACCCCAATCTGCTGGATACTGAGGGAGAGGATAGCTACCCAAAGGCCATTTATCACAACTAATTCTCTTTAGTTAACAGTCAGAGGAGCCACTTTGGTTTTAACTCAGCTAAATTGAAGGAAATTACGACTATCCATTTGTGAATAGGGACCAGACATTCTGACAGCTTTCATGCTTCTTTCCTCTCTTCTGTTCTCCCAAATTCATGGCATCCTTCCCCCAAGAGGTTGAGCCAAATTCAAGCTGTATATCATCAGCTTGGAGATGAAAGTCCTTATGAGAGATGGTGCCTGTGCTCAAGTCATCTGAGTTCGGTTTCCTAAAAGTTTCTAGGGGATTTTAAACTCAGATTCAGGTCCTAGGAAACTTCTGGAGACTTTGAATGCTGCAGTTACTAGGCATGACTTTAAGCAACTTTCCAGTACCTGCAGTCCCCTAGGATCAGCCTTGCCAGGATTGTCCCCAGGCATGGGAGGCCAGAATGTATTATGTCTGCAAAGGCAGTCAACTTGTCTTACCCTGACCTGGGTTATTCCACAGACAACATGTGGGCACACTGAGCTGTGTTCTTGAATATGCCTTGGTTCTATTTTTCTTCTCTGGCCTCTTAGACAGAGCTGGCCTTCCCAGCAATCCCAAGACCATTGTTTTCTCTTTTGATTTCTACTGATAATATGACCTTTAGTGAATTGAAAGTATTTAATGGATATGAAAGCAGAGAAAGAAGATAATGAGATGATGGTCAACATGAGCCCTGCATCTGGAGCACAAGACTATAACTTGTCTCATGATCTCAGGAGGCAATTACAAACTCCAACTGTCTCCTGGGCTGACCTTGCCCATAAAAGAAACCAAAGAATTTATTAAGTTCATACAATCTGCAAGGTCCTATGTTAAGCGCTTTACAGACATTATCTCATTTGATCCTCACAACAAGCCTGGGAGGTAAGTACTAATATTATGCCCATTTGGCAGATGAGAAGTTGAGGCAGGCAGAGGTCAAGTGACTCGCCTAGCTAGAAAGTATCTGAAATTGGATTTGGACTCAGGTCTTGACTCTAGGCCCAGCACAAGGGTTCACTATACCACCTAGCTGCCAATACAGTCAAAAGAATACCTAAACAGGAGGGCTTCATTGGGTTTGCAAAGAGACAGAGTCTTCCAGAGACTTCTGCTTAGTCAATTCTTTATGATGCTTTGCCAGCGAGTCACTAACTACGTTCAATTTCTGACATACCACCATGTTATCTCACTATTTCCCCTGCAGGCACAATGAAAGACATTCCCCTAATAAAACTATAAGCTCTTTGAAGTCAGGGATCACCTTCTTTGCTTTTCTTATGATGCCCACTTAGCCAAGTCCAGAAGTAAAGTTGTTCAGCAGATGCTCAGTACACACGTGGTAAACTGAATTGAGCTGAGTAGACCTGTGGGAGTCATAGACTCAGGATCTCAGAGGGCTCACAGAAACCACAGATCTTTCCCTCGTAGGGGGAAATTCTTTCTACATCAACCCTCATAGGAGGTGACCACATCTCTGCTTAAATATTCCTAGTGGCAGGAGTAGGCAGGTAGAAACCTGATGGACTTCTCAGGTTCTTTTTCATTCTATGATGCAAAGAAGTTACACATTCATTTTATTCTTGATAGTTCTAATTGTTAAAGAGTCCTTCCTAACACTGAGACGCAATCTGCAAGTTTCCCCCATTGGTCTTTGCTCTGCCCTTTGGAGCTACACAGAATCAGTCTTTGCCAGGTAGCTCTTTCTGTGCTTCCGCAGGGAAGTTTGAAAAAGGACAAAAGCCCATTGTTTAATTCCAGTGCTCTCAGATCCCTCTTCCTGTTAGGATCTCTTATTTTATTTGCATTTATTCTTCTGCAAATAATTTCCTAGCACAACAACCTGTCTGGGCCATTTTTTCATTCTGGGTGATTTGCTTGGGAAATTTTTCTTCCTTGGTCCACAGGGAGGTCGTGGGCGGGGAAGGACTAAGTGTGGACAGATACTGGATCTGGGACCCACTGAGAGGCTGCCAAATGCCTTCAAACCACCAGGAGACCAAGGTCTCACTCCCCTGAGCCAATTTCCAGGCGTGCTGGGCTGAATCAAATCCTCAAGCAGTGTTTATTTTTAAACAACCCCAATGTTAAGAGTAATCCCCCACCCCATACCTTCTGCTATTAGTCAAAGAAGACATACACACACATATACACACAGAGACACACAGGGCGGGGGAGGGGGAGAAAGAGAGAGAGAGAGAGAGAGAGAGAGACAGACAGACAGACAGACAGACAGACAGACAGACAGACAGAACACGGAGACTGAGACAGAAACAAAGACAGTGCTGGTTAGACTTCAGGGGTGCCTTTTGTGCTATGATCTCTTTGTCACATAGACACAGCATGGAGGTGCCAGTTGGCTTACGAAAAATACCAGCACGTGGGATACTTGTGACCAGCCAAGTCTTTCCAAGAGCAAATAGAAAGGACTTTGAACTTGACCCACCCTTTAAAAGCCATAGATTATGGTGAGCCTTAAATGTCAGACTAAAGGATTTTTTTTTTATCCCAGAAGCGATATAGAGCCACTGAAGGTTTCTATGGCCTAGTCAGATCTGTACTTTAGAAGGGTGATTTTGGCAGCCGTGTGGAGGATGGATTGGAGAGTGGAATGGAAACCAAGTGACAGCTGTGCTAAGCTGGGCCTCGAAGGATGGGCAGTACTTGAATAGTCAGAAGGGAGAGTTTTAGTTTGGGTCATGTTCTCCAAGGGAAGCATCTATACATGGTGCAATTTAGGTTGGGCAAATACTATTCTCATTTCTGTAATTTATGGTGTCACCTTTGGCAGGTAGAACTGAAAAAAGGTATCCCGTAGGATGCTAGAAGCTGGACTGATGCTCCCAGATCCCTCTTCCTGACAGATCTCTTGCTTTATTTACATTTATTCCTCTGCAAATGATTTCCTAGCACAACAACCTGTCTGTCCCATTCTTTCATAAAAATGACAGCCTATTAGCTTCCTCAGGGTGTAAAGGTCTTGGGGCAGCTGCTGCCTCCTCTGTCCTCTGTGATCCCTCTGGGGAGGCCGTCAGGCTTGGAGTCTGCCATTAGCAGAGTCATAAATCAGGATTGGGGGTATTTGTGAGGGTGGGGGACCGGACTGAACCTTTGGTGTAAAGGGCAAGGTAGAGAAGGGAAGGCCAGGAGGAATTGTTGCAGTGAGGGCTGGCTGTAAAATCACCTGGCCCAATAATCTTTGAGCCTGCATCTTATGGAACAGCTGGACAACAGTAAAGGTGCCAGCAATTGGAATAGGCCCCACATTTTATGGGGGACACTGACAAGCCGAAGTAAGCACAAAGGCTGGAGAACAGGAGGGTGAGAGAACCTGAAATCGTTAGGTCATTGTCAGTAACAGAAACGGAGGATATTTAACTTGAAGAAAAGACTTAGCAGTGATGGGGATTGGGGAGATCACAATAACTGTCTTTACAAATTTGAAGGGTTATTATATGGAATAGGGATTAAATTTGTTTTGTTTGACTCCAGAAGGTGCAACTAAGCCCGTAGAAGCCAGATCCATCATAACACCAGAATTTTAGAGTGCATAGAGCACTGGGCCTACAGTCAGGAAGACTCGAGTTCAAATCCAACCTCACTTAATAGCTGTGTGAGCCTGGGATTAAATTTGTTTTATTCTGAGGTAATAATTTGTAGAGTTCTTGGCACAGCGCCTTGCATATAAGTGCTTAATAAGTGCTCATCTCTCTTTGGCCATATAGTCTAAAACACATCTTCCAAGGAATCCTTGCTAGGAGATCCCGAACAAATGGTTGTCTAGTCTTTTCTGGAAGACCTCCTGTGAGAAGGAAGCTGCTGTCTCCCAAGACAGCCCATTAAATTCTTGGATAGCTAGAATTGTTGGGAAGTTCTTCCTGACATCAAGGTTCAATTTGCTTCCTTTCAAATTCCTTTCGATGCTCTGAGTTCTGCCCCTTCAGGCTGAACAATACATGTGAAATCCCTCTTCCATATGAATTGTTCAAATTCTTAAAATAGCTGTCATGTTCTTTGCTCTCTTCCCTCTCCCCAGGCTAAATGTCTCCCGAACTTGCTGATTCAGAGTCCCCAGGGAAAGAAGGAAGGAAGAAAACAAGCATTAATTAAGGACCTACTATGTGTCAGGCACTGTGCTAAGCGCTTTACAAATAGTATCTTATTTTATCTCTATAATAACCCTGGAAGGTAGGCTACCATTATCCCCATTTTACAGTTGAGGAAATGGAGGCAAACATAGGTTAAATGACTTGCCTCCAGTCACACAGCTAATATGTGTCTGAAGCATGAGGTCTTCAGTTGGGTGGTGCAAGAGAAAAAGTGCTGGGCCTAGAATCGGGAAGAGCTAAATTCAAATTTAGCTTCAGAGACTTACTAGGTGTGTGACCCTTCTATTTGCTTCAGTTTCCTCATCTGTAAAATGGGGATAGTATTAGTACCTACTGCACTGGTTGTTATGAGAATCAAATGAGATAATTGTAAAAAGTGTTTAGTACAGTGCCTGGCACAGAATAGGCACTATATAAATGTTAGCTATTACTATTAGCTTTTACAACTGGTATTTGGAGTTGTGGTTGGTCATTGCATTGATCAGAATTATTAAGTCTTTCAACATTATTTTTCTTTATAATATTGTAGTCACTGTAGAAATGATTGTCTTGATTTTATCCACTTTACTCTGCATCAGTTCATTCAAGTCTTTTTGGGTTTCTCTGAATCCATCCCTATCAACATCTCTTGAGGGGCAATTGTATTCTATTACATTCATATAGTATAATTTGTTCATCTATTCCCTGCTTGGTTTTCAGTTCTTTGCTACAACAAAAAGTATTACTAGTGTATATATAAGTCCTTTCCTTTTTCTTTCATCACTTTATGGTATGTGCCTAGGCCCAAGGGAATGCACAGTTTAGTGCTTTTGGGTATATAGCTACAAATTACTTTCCAAAGTAGCTGAACCAACTCACAGTTCCACCAATAGTGTTTTCCTCTTCAGTTGGGGGGAAATCCTACAACACTCCACAGAGAAGTAAATACAAAGTAATTTCTGGGGCCAGGACACTAGCAGCTGTGGGTGGGATATGGTGGGGAGGAGATCAGACTAGTCTATATGTAGGAAATAGCTCTAGAACTGAGCCTTGAAAGAAAATAAAGATTCTATGAGACAGAGATGAAGAGGCAGTGTAACTTCTAGGCATGGCAGACAGCCTGTATATAGACATGAAGGGAGGAGATGGAATATCCTGCATGGGATGTGTGGGAAATTATAAATTTTACTAGGCACCTCAACTGACATCTCACGAGACTGGTTTCTTCTTCCCTAAAACTATCCTTCCTCCAAATTCACATTTCTGTGGAGGATACCATTAGCTTCACGGTGATCTGGACTTGGAGTTATACTAGACGCTTCTCTTTCCCTCATCCCCCACAACCAACTGGTTGCCAAGTCTTGTTAATTCTATGTTGATGACATCTTTCATATCAAGTTCCCTTCTTTCTACTGACATCATCCTTGTTCAGTCCTTCCTCATTTCTTCCTGGACAGTTTTAACAGACTCTTAATTTATTTCTTTTCTTCTAGGGTTTCCTCTCTTTAATTTATCTTCTACACAGCTGCCAACATACCATTTCCAGGGCACAGATGTAACCATGTCACTCCTCTGCCCCTAGACCTTCAGTGGCTCCCTACTGCACTTAAAGAAAAATGAAACTGTTCAGTCTGGCCTTTAAAACCCTCCACAAGCTGTCTTCAATTTACTTTTCCAGAGTTATCTCATGTTATTCACCTTCATATACTTTACATTCTAGCCAGACTGGGCTACTAACTATTCCCTAAACTTGGCATTCTATTGCCAGCCTCCCCTGTCTAGGTCTCAGTTTCCTCATTTGTAAAATGAAGTGGCTTTGACTTCTTGATGATTTCTAAAGTCCCATTCTAGGTATGTGTCCTGTGAAAATGATCAGATCCTGAGAGGGAAATGGCCTTACCCCAAGCTCCCATAGTGGCACATAGTATTGTCCCTAGTGGATCTTAAAACTGGTGGAATTTCACTGAAATTTAATCTAGTCCCTTGTTTGTAATTAGTTGTGGAGAGAGGAGCAAGAAGGGGAGTTTCTACTGTGTGAGGATCATAAGGGGAAGAGGGGATGGGAGGATCTCTTAATTAACTGGGCTGATAAGAACAACACAAGGCTTCTTTGCCTGTGTGACCTTGGACAAATCCTTTCTCTTTTCTGGACTTTCATTTTCTCTTTTGCAAAATGAGAGAGGAGGTGGTGACTAGATGATCTTTAAGGCTCCATCTTTGAGTCTTAAGATCATGTGATTCAGCACCAATATGAATGGGAAAGATAGGAACTGGACCTGACATTTCATTAATATTAACAGGACTCGAGTGAGAAAATTCTACTTAGTGATATCTTCTTTGCAACTTAATGTGAATGGCACAGACAGTAAATGCCACAGAAATTTTTTATAAGTATATTTTTAGGGGCAGTGAGGTGGTACAGTGGATAAAGCTCCGGCCTTAGAGTCAGGAGGACCTGAGTTCAAATCTGGCCTCAGATTAACTAGCTGTGTGACCCTGGGCAAGTCACTTAACCCCATTGCCTCACCAAAAAGCAATAT
Organism: Phascolarctos cinereus; assembly: GCF_003287225.1. Taxonomy (NCBI): domain Eukaryota; kingdom Metazoa; phylum Chordata; class Mammalia; order Diprotodontia; family Phascolarctidae; genus Phascolarctos; species Phascolarctos cinereus. Next base: position 248,114,456 of record NW_027555625.1, read on the forward strand.
ATGTATTAGCAAATCTATTTTTCTCCCTCCCACTCCCCACCCAAATGGAAAAGAAAAGAAAAATGCATTGTTCGTGGGCTTGTAAATGGGTATGGCCACAATTTTCTGGAAAGCAATTTGGAATTATATATTAAAAGTTATTAAACATTGAATGCCCTTTGACCTAGCTATACCACTGCTAAATCCAGAAAAAGGAAAAGGTCCTATATGTACCAAGATATTTATAGCAGCTCTTTTTATAGGGATTAAAAAAAACAACCCCCAAACTGGAAACTAAGGGGATGCCCATCAGCTGGTGAATGCCCGAACAGATTGTGGTATATGAATATAAAAGAATACTATTGTGCTCTAAGAAATGAGAATAGGAGCAGTTGGGTGGCAAAGTCGATAGAGCACTAACCCTGAGGTCAGGAGGATCTGAGTTCAAATCTAGCCTCAGACCAAACACTTGACACTTACTAACTGTGTGACCCTGGGCAAGTCACTTAATCCCAATTGCCTAAAAATTAAAAAAAAAAAAGAAATGAGGAAAATAAATTTTTTTTTATTTTTTTATTTTTTGAAAATAACATTCAATTTATTCTGTTTTTTAAAAAGCAAGAAGTATGGAATGGATATCAGTGCTTTCACATGCAATCCTCTTTTGTGTTCTGCTGTGTACATATTAATGCTCTATGTGTGGGGGGGAAGGGGTAAGGGTTAGGCTCAGAATAAAATAAAATGGTGATTTTCTTTGATTATGTACAATGTGGAATCATTCTCTTTTTCTAGGTTTGTTTGTTCAGCATTCCTGGCTCTTTAATATTCTTTTGACATTGACTGTTTTTTCTGCTTACTTGTTTTTTTCCTATCCTATATGGTGTTGTCTGTCTTCAAGTTTTTTTTTAAATTTATTATTAATACAAAGTTATCTAGCCTCTTATTAAGATATGCAGAGATGAGATTCCACAGTCTCTGGCCTAAATTTTTCTAGTACTATCTCTACAGCATTTTAAACCCCATCCAGAAGATACTTAAGGTAGTTAAATCTTATAATTTCAGATGTAAGGACACGAGTGAGTGGATAGGTCTTTCAACTTTTTTCCAGAGGCTCAGAGCTTTCTCTCAGAGGTGACGCTTAACAGGACTTAAAGAGTTAAGAACAATTTGAGTGAATAGTTTATTTTCATCAGCATGCTATTCCTTCCACAGATTACCAACACAGTCCTCAGGCAGTGTGGAACTAAGTGGGGATATGGATGGTGTCAAAGAATCAACCCAGCCACCAGGCTCCATATAATACTGGCATTGCAATGATATGCGTTACTCCCCCAGGGTAATGAATGTATAGTCTTAACTATATTACACAGAGACCATCATTTAGTTGATGAGTTCTTATGTACTCTTTTGCAAATTTTATCTGACCTTCAAATGATTCCCTATATAGAACAATATTTGGATGCTTCATGTTTGCCAACACTTCAACTTCTCTCCTTGAGTCTTCTCTTTCTTTACTGGGCATCCTTGAGATGTTAATTTCCTTAATAACATATTGTTTATAATCTTCCCTAGATTTAACAAGAGTGGCTTTTCCAAAGGATCCTTCCCCGATCTTTTGGTGTTTATGGTATTTATCCATGGTTCTTTTTTTAATGGATCCTTATACAGTGCAAGGCAATAAAGAAATTCTGCTTGTTGGGCCAGATTTCACTCAAATCAGATAATGTGAAGCAGGCTGAATGTTATAAAGCCTCTCAATTCAGGTGAAGAAACTTTCAATTCAGTTCCCATGTACCACATGACCTACAAAGTCCAGCTTCCTGGCGGCTGCAGCGTCCATCCTCCATCTCTCTCCGAGTTAGGGCTTCTTCAACTTCCCAGGCCCGCCTGCCTCCCTGCCCCAGCTCTGCAGTGTCCAGGCGGCAGTGGCACAACTCGGGACTGGCCTGGAGCACCTCTCCTGGACCCACCCACACCCACAGCCAGCTGAGCTCCCAAACCACTAGCCGAAGCTGCGGCACCGAAAATAAATTATTTCAAAGAAATGTAGAAAGACTTGTATGCACTGAGGTAAAGTAAGCAGAACCAGAAGAACAATTTATATATTAATATCAACATTGTAAATAATAATAATAGTTACCATTTATATAGCGCTAGGTGCAGAAACTGTTAAGCACTTTACAATTATTATCTCATTTGATCCTCATGACAACCCCATGGGGAAAGTGCTGTTATTATCCCCATTTTACAGATGAGGAAATTGAGGCAAACAGATGTTAAATTACTTGCCCAAGGCCACACAACTAAGAAGTATCTGACCCTGGATTTGAACTCAGGTCTTTCTGACTGCAGACCTGGTGCTCTATCCACTGCACCATCTTTGAATACCATAAGAATTCTGATCAATGTAATAATGACCATCCCTGATTCCAGAGGACTGATGATGAAAGCATGCTATTCACCTGATGACAGAGAGGTAATGGATTCATGGTGAGGAATGGGACACCTATTATTTGAACACAGCCAATGAGTGAATTTGTTTTACTTGACAATGTTGTAGGAACCTGGAGGACAGTCATTGGACTGGAATCATATTCTCCATAAAGGCTTCCTGGAGAAGCTCATGGTGCATAAGCTGGGACTTGAAGGGTAGGCAAGATTTAGAAAGGTGGAGAGACTGGGTGGGAAGGGGAGTGGAGGAGGTATATGTGTCTGGGTAAAGATGTGGAGCTGGGAAAGGATGTGACGTGTTCAGAAGACAGGAAAGAGATGTGCTTGGCTGGAACTGAGGGTCTAACCTGGGGAAGAGGGGGAGATTTGAAGCAATAGGGAAAGCAAAAGGGAAGATGGGAAAGGGGCCAAAAAGTTGAGAGTGTCTGTCCCTTATCTGGAGGAAAGTCTTGCAGCTCCAAGCCTAGCCCTCCTAGTGAAGGAGGTACCACCATAGCTAGGGGTGTTGGGGGAAGAGGTGTGAGAGGACTTTTAACAAGTTGATGGAAGGGAGGTTCCTTCAATTCCTTGGTCTTTCAGCCTAGGCCCCAGCAAGGCCAGACTGGCTGTCCAAAGAAGCCTAGCTGAAGGCACTGAATCAGATAATAAATAAGGCAGCTGGAGCCATCAGTGTCAACATCTTGGCATGCTTGCCTTGAGCGGCCTGACTTGACCATTTCCCAGCATTTTCCTGGCCCTGCTGCCACCACCATCACCCCTCCCCTCTTCAAGGACTGCTCCCTTTCTAGGCCTCAAGAGAATCAGGGGGCTTTAACACTTTCTTAGTCACATCAGAAAGCGAGCTTCAGAGCCTCCATGACCAGATGTCTGACCTTGGGCCTGCCTTCTCTGGGCCTCAGTTGTGCCCTTTTATCAAATGAGAACAGCAGTCTTATTCTAGCCTCCTTCACAGGTGTGTTGCAAGCATACACAGGGCAGAATGTCTGTCAGTGTTTTGACATCCCAACAGGAGGACTATTGTTATGATTGTTACATCAGCATCACCCAGGAACACTTGGCCCATCTGCAAGTCAGCCTGGCCTTTTGCCTGGATCACAAGCAATGCACGTCCTTTTTTTTTGAGTTGGGCCAGTGGCCTGAGCTACAGTTGCAATACAGAGATGCTGGCTCAGCTTCTGGCAAAGGTGAGGGACTTAGCTGTGTGGTCTATGGGATGGGGAGCATGGAAAGGAGGTAGCAGCAACAGCAGGTCCAGGGAGAATTCCATTTATATTACTAGTTTTCTATATCTTATATCTTAGCTGCCTATGGCTGACCTGTCTCTTCATAGATTCATAGAATGTTTGCACTGGACAAGATCACAGGGATCTTTGAATCCAGTATCTCCCAGACTAATCTGACCATGGAACATTTGGGGGCTTGAAATATATTGACAAAAGAAATGAACAAACAGTTCATTTAGTAATGAATAAGAGGAATATAAATCAAAACAACTCTGAGGTTTCACCTCATATTCCTTACAATGGCAAAGACAATCAAAGATTGGTACAAACGATGCTGGAGAGACTGTTGGAATATAGGTTCACCGTTGGTGAATGTGTCCAATTGGTATAGAAAATGACGTGGAAGTATATGAGAAAAATTACTGAAGTTTATACCTTTTGGTCTAGTGATCCCATTACTATGCTTCTATTCCAAGGTGGTCAAAGACAGAAAGAAATGTTCCTTATAGAGATCACCAAAATATTCACAGGAGCACTTTTTGTAGTAACAAAAAACTAGAATCACAGCAGAAGCCTACAGGGTGGCTAAACAAATTTTGGTAAGTGAATGTAATGGAATATGAAATATAAATATGTATATGACATTACATATATAGATTACATGCACATACACACATATGTGTGTGTGTGTACATATATGTATATATATACATATATGAATTCAGAAAAAACATTGGGAAACTTACATAGACTGATACACAGCGAAGTAAGCACACCTAAAATAATAATGAAACACAGCAACTATAGACAGCCTAACTCAAGTGAACTCCAATGACTAGTCAAGGTCTGTAGAATGGACATTTGCTTTCTTTTGGTAATTTTGCAAATGTTGAATGTTGTATATGATGCCAGAGTGTTGTTTTGTTAGTTTGCTAGGCTTTTTTATTAATTTATTTTTAGTTTTCAACATCCACTTCCATTAAGCTTTTGAGTTTTAAATTTTCTCCTTCTCCCTTTTCACCTCCCTCCCCAAGATGGCATACAATCTGATATAGGCTCTACATATACAGTCCTACTAAACATATTTTCACATTAGTCATGTTGTGAAGAATTAGAACCAATTGGAGGAACCACAAGAAAGAAGAAACAAAACAAGACAGAAGAAAAAATAAAGAGCAAATAGTATGCTTCGATCTGCATTCAGACTCCATAGTTCTTTCTCTGCATGTGAATAGCATTTTCTAGCATGAGACTTTTGGAGATGTCTTAGATTCTTGCATTGCTGAGAAGGGTTAAGTCCATCAAAGTTAGTCATCGCACAATGTGGCTGTTACTGTGTACAAAGTTCTCTTGGTTCTGCTCACTTCACTCAGCATGAGACCATACAAGTCTCTCCAAGTTTTTCTGAAGTCTGCTTGCTCATCATTTCTTATAGCACAATAGTATTCCATCACATTCATGTACCACAACTTGTTCAGCCATTCCCCAGTTGATGGACATCCCTACTTTACTGTTTTAATATGGTATATGGTACAAAGGAAGGTTCAATGGTGGAAGAAGAGAATATCTTAGGGAATAACTTTTGTAAACAAAAAAGGCACCAATAAAATAAAAAAAATTAATACACATAATATATGATATATGTGTATGTATATGAGTTTATGTGTACACACACACACACACACACACACACACATACACACACGTGTCTAACCTTGGCAAGTTGCTTCTTCTCCTTTGGCTACCTTTCGTAAAATGAGGAGGTTGAATTTAATGACCTTTAATGTCCTTCCCAATTCTATTATCCTATGAGTTTATAATTTAGAAATGTTGGTCCAGGGAGCATGGGAGTATAAAACATCCCTTTCTATCTTTATTTCCCTAGGATATAGGGGGGTTCAGGAAAATTTGGGGGAACAAAGAGAGAAAACTAAGCTTATTTACATGCTGAAAAAATTGCCACTTGCAATAAGCATGTTTGGTGTAAACACACAAATATACACACATATATCTATATATAATGTATATTCTATATACAAACATGTGCATATAATTTCAGGTTTAGTATTTTATTGGGAAAAATAGTGTTAGCCTTAAAATTATCTCACTGAACCTAAATTCACATGGAAAACCAGGGACTTAGCTTGGAAACCATTGCTTTCCTCTGACCTTTTCATTCTATGGAGGAGAAAAGTGAGACCCATAGAGAAGAAAGAATTTACCAAGGTTACAAAGTAAAAAGGGAGGGAGAGGGAGGGAGGTAGAGACAGACAGACAGACACACACACACACACACACACACACATACACAGAGGCAGAGAGATAGAGAGAAACAAAGAGCTACAGAAAGGCAGAGAGAGAGAAACTGAGAAAAAATTAATTATACTAGACAGCCCTTGATCTGGAGTATGGAATCCTAGATTAAAATCTGATTCTGCCACTTATTAGGTGGGTGACCTTGAGCAAATCACTTAATTTTTCTGGGCCTTCATTTCTTTCTTTGTGAAAAGAAGGGAGTTTAATTAGATGATTTCCAAATTCCCTTTCAGCTCTAATCTCATGATCATATGATTTTTCTGCCATACCATGAGGTTAAGAAAGTTTGTGCCATAGAATGCTAGAGAAAGTCCACTCAGAATCAAAAGTCCTCACTGGGGTATCCTGAAGACACAGCTCTGTACAGGCACTGGGGCTGGCCCTGCATTTGCATGTAGCTGGCAAAAGCCTCTGAATTATTTCTGTAATTGTACTATTGTTCTTACTTGCCCATTTCCCCATTCCTCAGTAATGTTGCTAGCTTTGCATGGGACAGTAGGAAAAGGGCAGGACTCAAAATAAGACAAGACCTGGATTTAAATCTTGCCTCTGACACTGTGCGACCCTGGACAAATCATTTAATCTCATTTAGCCTCCGTTTCATTATGCATAAAATGGAGTTAATGACAGTTGTAGTACTTTGAAGAGTTGTTCTGAGGATCAAATGAAATCAAATGAGATAATGTATACAGAGTGCTTTGCAAACCTTCAAGCATTGTACGAGTAGAAGTTATTTATAATAATAATAATTGTTGTTATTATTATTATTACTCTCTTTCATCCTCTGTGCTAGATCTCCTGGGTGAGAACGAACATTCAGGCTCCCTTGCAAAATACTTCTTTTGCTTCTGTTTCTGCCCTCTAAGGCCAAGTACACATAGGTTCAAATCCTAGTTCTGAAATTTGTTATTTGTGCAACTTTTGGCTAGTGAGTTTATTCCTCTGGGCTCAACTTTCCCATTTGCAAAATGGGAAGATTGTACTAGATCAGTGGTATCAAGCTCAAATAGAAATGGGGGCCACTAAACAGTGCACAAGGATCCCTGTGGGCTGCGTATTTACTTAGTTTTAAAATGGAATATTATCTATGACTTATGAGGTTTCTACTATTCCGTTAAATATTGCCCTATTACCTTTTAATTTGGTTTGGACTGTACTTAGGAGTGCTGTGGGCCACAGGCAGCCCATGTTTGATACCTTTCTACTAGATCAGATTTAGAGCTGGAAGGGACTTCAGATAAACCCATCAACTCCAATTTATATTATTTTAACCTGGGGTCTATAAACCCCCAAGGAGGTCTGTGAATCAGGATGTCTATGAATTGAATGACCAAAAAAAATTACATTTTAATCTTTATTAACATCTCACTAAACTTTAGCACTTTCTATAATTATGAATTTAGGCAACAAAATGTTATTCTGCGAAGTCACTCAAAGATATCACCAGACTGCCAAAGGAGTCCATAAGGGGAAAAGGTTAAAAATCTCTGGTCTAAGGTCTCCCCCACATCCAAATCCTATTATCCTAAATCTAATGCTCCCAAACAGATCTAAAGCTTGTAGAGCTATAGAAGTGTGCATGTGAAGTTTTCAGTTTAGAATGAATCTTTACCTATTCTAGCCTGTGGCTCTTTGACTCTGCCTGTAATTTCCTTGTCCTATCATCATTCCCATTGTCCCTTCTCTTGGGTTCCAAATTTGCCAAGCCTCAGAAGAGCTATTTGCTTTAGAGACTCTGAGTTTGGGAGGTGGAAGATGAGTCTGGGAATTGGGAGAGGAGATGGAGAAGGGGTAAACAGGTTGCTGATTCATTTCCCATGCTTGCTGCATTTGGCTTGTCCTAATAGGTGGCAGGGGAGCAAAACTATTATTTTAGAAAAGAACAAGGGGAAAAATATGAAAAGAAAGAAGTCTGATTTGATTTTTTTATAACTCAGTTTTGCATTTGACATATTGAACTAGTCAGCAAGGTTCTTGGAAATGCATTAGTAAGTAATTCACCTCTTAAATAATCAATACAGAGATAGCAAGGAGAATGCTGTCAAAGGTGGAGGTGGGGGTTGGGGTGGGGGAAGGCTAGAGGCCACAAGGCTCTCAAGCTTGGCTCTGCTTGAATTCCTATATTTATCACATAGAAGCTGATATCAAACAATCGATTGATGTCAAGCAAACAATAGGAGTGAGGAGAAATAATATGACAGAATTTAAAGCTAGAAGGGAATTTAAGAGATGGTCTAGTCCCACTTCTCCAGACAGAGGAAGTGACTAACCCAAGGTCACACAGGTAGAGACAGTCAAGTTTTTTTTTAAGTAATTTATTTATTTTTAGTTTTCAATATTCACTTCCATAAGATTTTGAGTTTTAAATTTTCTCCCCTTCCCTCTCCTCCCCTCTCCCTAAGACTGTGTGCAATCTGAGATAGGCTCTACTTATACATTCATATTAAACATATTTTCACATTAATCATGATGTAAAGAAGAATTAGCGCTAATGAGAAGAACCATGAGAAAGAAGAAACAAAACAACAAAAGAAAAGGAGAGTGAATAGTGTGCTTCCATCTGCATTCAGACTCCAAAGTTCTTTCTCTGGATATGGATAGCATTTTCCATCATGAGTCTTTTGAAGTTGTCTAAGATCCTTGCATTGCTGAGAAGAGCGAAGTCTGTCAGTCAGTCAACTCACAATGTGACTGTTACTGTGCACAATGTTCTCCTGGTTCTGCTCATTTCACTCAGCATCAGTTCGTATAAGTCTTTCCAGGTTTTTAAACAACATAATTGTAGGATTATGGTTCTTAATCCACTCTATTATCTGCTTCTGTTTTGTGGGAGAGTTCATCCCATTCACATTCACAGTTGTAATTACTATCTGTGTCTTTCTCTCCATCCTATTTTCCAGATTTTCCAAATCTTTTGCCTCTATATCTAAAGATGCATTTATATAGCACCTATTATATGTCAGGTATCATGTTGAGTGATTTTTCTGAATATTATCTCATTTAATCCTCACAACAACCTTAAGAGATAGGTACTATTATTATTCCCATTTTACAATTGTGGAAAATGAGGCATACAGAGGTTAAGTGACTTGCCCAAGGTCACATAACTGCTAAGTATCTGAGGCTGAATTTGAGTTCAGGTCCTCGCGACTCTAGACTCAGTGCTTTACCTACTGCATCACCAGCTGCCTCTCTTGCTATTCTACCACACTTCCAACACCTGGGATCCAGTTGGTCGGTATGTTACTTTTCTCTCTCCCATGCCCAGGATAGAATCTATAGTGGATTAGGCACAAGAATAGTCCCTTTGCATTTATATGTGAATTCATTAAGCAATGGAGTAGGGAAAGGGTAGGGGATTTCCAGTGGGGCTGGATGTATTTAAATCATGAATTCAGAGAAGGACATGAACAGTAAAACCATCTTCCAAATGATAACTAAAGAGGAGGGACTGATATTCAAGGCCCTTCAAATTTCTACCCCACCTGATCTCTCACTTATCTCATTCCTTATCTAGTCCCCACCATAACACCCTGTCCCTCCTAGACAGACCCATCTCTTCACTATTTGTGCACCCTCTAGGCTCATTTTTGCCTCTGATTTTGTTCAACAGATAAGTCTTTTCTTTTTTCTTAGTAGTCAAATATTACTTTATCCTTTAAGGCTCAGCTCAGCTACCACCTCCTCCATGGAGCCTGCCCTGCTTTCTCCAGTCTATACTGATCTCTTCTGAACTCCCATTGCCCTTATAGTCTATAGCTTCCAGTCTAGTGCTTGATCCTATCCCATCTTGCATTGCTCTCTGAAAAAGGACTACTCTGTCTCTCACTGCGTGTTGCAATCAGAACAAATAGCAGTCACTTGATTACATGTGTTGGGCAACTGATTAAGAGGGAAAATAAAGTATTTGCTCCTCCGTCAGTTCAAATATGGTCATCTCTTCAGAATCTAAATAAACTGATTTGATAGCTAATTTGTATGAGGCACTTGATGAATATAAACTCCTTGAGATCAGGGACACTCAAATTTTTGCCTTTGTGTCTCCAGCACCAATGCCTACCACCACATGGTAGGCTCTTCCTACATTCTTATTAACTTGGATTGGATGGAAAGTTTACAGAGCACTTTCTGTGAATTACTTGTTTCAACCTTCCAATAAGCACATGAGGTGGTTAATGCAGACATTATCAGCAAAAGTAAGAGGGCTGGGTTTAGAGTTAGAAAACACGTGTTCAAATCCTGGCTCTCTTATTTACCAGCTGTGTAACCTTGGACAAATCACTCAGGCCCTATGAGTCTCAGTTTCCTCATTTGTAAAGTGTAGCGATTAGGTTAGATGACCTCTGATATGTCTTCCAACTCTAAATCTAACAGTCCATTTTACATATTATATACACACACACACACACACACACATATACACATAATGCATATACATACATATATGTACATATACACACACACACACACACACACATATATATATATATATATATATATTCATACACATACACATACATATCCATTGAAATGGAGACACAGAGAGGTTAAGTGATTTGTCCAAGGTCACACCATGATATAAGTGTCAAAGCCAGAAAAGGAACCCAGGCCCTTTGATTCCAAACACAGTATTCCTTCCACTGCACAGTGGCAATTTCTTTGTAATGGCAGTTTTGCTAGGAGTAGCTGTTAAATCTCCAAATAGAATGATACGAAAATGAGATGAAACCAGTTTATGCTTCTTAGATTAAGCCTCTTCTTTCCCCTCTTCTGATAAGAACTCTTTTCATTCTTGCCAGGCCTCACCAGTCATTGTATTTATCATGTTGTTTATAATAAAAACTGGGCAGAGCATTCACTCTGACAGGCGGAAGAGGCATTACAGGAAGCTTGGTACCCTGTGGCCGCTATATTAAGGTCCTATTGCTTGACAGTTTCCTGGCCATGAATAGCCGATTCATTAGGAAGACTTTAAATTTAGCTGCAAAGTGACTGTAAAGGTAATTTCTGTAGGCCTTGCTTCACTGCTAAGCACATTCTTCAAAACTAAAATAAGAATAGAGAAAAATGAATATTTTTGGCTATTTCCCATTTGGATCAGATGATAAAACTGGAAAACAGCATGATACACTGGAAAGAGTGCTGGATTTGGAGTCAAAGGAACTTGGTTCAAATCCTCTGCTATTTACTATGCATGCAGAACTTTGGGCTGGTCATTTGATCACTCTGGGCCTCAGTTACCTCATCTGCAAAATAAAGGAGTTGGAGGATGACTTCTAAGGTCTCCTCCAGCTCTAAATCTATAGTTGTCAAAGCCCCTTATTTCACAGATAAGAACACAACTTTAGTCAGTCTGCTCTCTTCACTGCCCTGCCCCCATGCCTTAGGCTTTCCCCATTTTTATAAGCACCAGTATTCCAAATGAACCTTACTCATCCTTCAAGACACTGTTGAAACCTCTCCTCCTCCGTGAAGTTTTCTCTGACCCACTGGGACCTCCTATTTTGCTACAATGTCTTCCACTCACATGGTATTGATCATGGGATGCCTATTACATCTCTCTGGTCTTTGTTTTGTATTATGATTTAATCATGCCCATTCAAAACAAGTTGTGGTATATAGATGTAAGGGAATAATACCTTGTTGTAAGAAATGACAAAGCTGAGGCAAACAGAGAGGCATGGAAAGACTGAAATAAGCAGAGTCAGGAAAATAATATGCATAATGATGACAACTATGTAAATAAAAAAAAGTCACATCTACAAAATGATCAAAATTGAATGTTATGAAATTATAATGACCAAATTTGACCCCGAAGGAGAGATATGAGATAATACTTCCCCCTGCTTCTTTGCCAAGGTTGGAGTCTGTGAAGGGGACCATTGTATGAAATGTCAGACCTCTTCAGCATGCTGATTGGTTTTGCTGATTTTTATTTTCTTCCTCTTTTAAAATTCTTTGTTATAAAGGATGGCTATAAGGCTAGGGGGAGGGAAACGGGGAAATGTAGGAGATGTAAAAACAAAGGATATCCATGAAATCCTTTTTAAATACAATAAAAAACATTTCCTCTATGAGTTTTTTTTCTGATACCTCATCACGGTATGAAGGTCATGAAAGCTAGGTCCATTGAGCAAAAGCTTGGCGAAAGTCCTGCCAAATTATGTGGCCCTATTGATGGTTGTCCAAAGACCAGGCAAGACTCCGAAATAGAGGGTTTTGCTGCACAACAATGATATATATTTTTTGACCACTGAAACTCATGAAATAGTATACTAAGACAGGGAGGGTCCGTGATATGCACTGATGTTAGGGTTATCTCTACCAATGAAATAATCAATTTTTAAAAATACGTACATGTCTTTTCTCCCAACTAAACTGTAAGCCCCCGAGATGGACTGTGATCTATACATCTTTAAACCTTCCTTCCCCCTCTCCCATAATGCCTAGAACAGGATCAAGCCCATAGTAACACCCCCAAGAAATGTTGTTTTCCTGTTTTGCTCCCTAAAATTAGGAATGTCTTATTTCTAAATTAAATTTAGGTTCAACTTGACTCCTTCTTGTTGCAAGTTAAACCCCTTTCTTTTTGTATGTTTTTTTTAGAGGAAATGAAGATTAGGTACCTCACTGAAAATTCATTTACATCTTCAAATATCTGCTCCCCCATACTAGTGGTTTCTTCTTCATCCTGTTAATCATAAAGGCAGCCTTCTGTTCTTTCAGACACTTTCAATTGGTAGGCTAGCCTGACATTTAGCTTTATGTAAACATGTGGATTGGAACCATGTAAGGCATACAATATAACCTGGTAAGCTTGCTTCTGAGAATGCATGATAGAGGGGACTTTCCCCATTACATCTGTCAGCGAATGGAAAATGAGGTAATAATTACATAGGGTATGTTTAGCCTCCCCCTTCTCTGCCTGTTGAATTCCTACCCCTCCTTTAAAATCCAACTCATATCCTACCCCAAAATACTCCCAGGAAACCTTCCCTGATTCTCCTCCCACCCTCAAAATTAGCTTTCTCCTCTCAGACCTGGCATAGAACGTTGCTATCACCTCTCTTATGCACTCACCTTAATAGTTAACGTCTAATCCAAGGTTTGATAATACCTCTAGGATGTGCTAAGTGCTCACAGACAGTTGTGCTTAAAAAAAAGTTTGCTGGATTGAATTGAGTCCAATGGAATTGAACTAAGAGAGTGAACAGTTTCCATGCCCTTCAGGAGGGACCCTTCACAAAGAAACAATGAATAGCTCATTTACAAATCACCATTAAGCAGGTTCCCCAAGGACTCCCTATAGCTCAGTTTGTGTGTAGTTCTTGAAGGAAACAAGACTTCAATCCTTTGACCCAGCAACGACACTTCTAGGGCTATATCCCAAAGAGATCATACAAATGGGAAAAGGACCCACATGTACAAAAATATTCATAGCAGCTCTTTTTGTGGTGGCAAAGAATTAGCAGTTGAGAGGATGCCCATCAACTGGGGAATGGCTGAGCAAGTTGTAGTATATGAATGCAATGGAATACTATTGTGCTATAAGAAATGATGAACAGGCTGACTTCACAAAAACCTGGAAAGACTTGTATGGTCTGATGCTGAGTGAAGTGAGCAGAACCAAGAGAACATTGCACACAATAACAGCCACGTTGTAAGATGACTAATATTGATAAACTTAACCTTTCTCAGCAATACAAGGATCTAAGACATCTCCAGAGGCCTTGTGATGGAAAATGCTATCCACATCCAAAGAAAGAACTATAGAAGTTGAATTGCTATTTTTTCCTCTTCTATTGAGTTTTGTTTCCTTTTTCTGATGGTTCCTCCTATTGGTTTTACTTTTTTACTTACAACATCACTAATGTGAAAATATGTTTAATAGAAATGTAAATGTATAGCCTATATCAGATTGTGCGCCGTCTTGGGGAGGGTGGTGGGGAGGAAGTGGGAGAAAAATTTTAAACTCAAAAGCATACAGAAGTGATTATTGATAAACCAAAATAAATTAATAAAAAAAGAAAAAGAAATTGCTATCCACATCCAGAGGAAGAACTATGGAGTCTGAATGCAGATAGAAGCATACTATTTGCACTCTTTTTTTTTTTGGTTTGTTTTTTTCTTTCTCGTGGTTCCTCCCATTGATTCCAATTCTTCTTTACAACATGACTAATGTGAAAATATGTTCAGTATGAATATGTATGTAGAGACTATATTAGATTGCATGCTGTCATAGGGAGGGAGGAGGGGAGGAAGAAGGAGAAAATTTGGACCTCAAAATCTTATGGAAGTGAGTGTTGAAAACTAAAAATAAATTAATTTTTTAAAAAAGAAAAGAAGCAGGACTTCATTTCTGAGACTATTTTGCAACTCTGACTAGTCACCAAATTAGTCTTACCTTCCTCTAAATAAGTTCAAATGAGTGAGGCCTAACAGGAATCATATCCATCTTTATCTTGCAGACAGGAGAAGGCAAAAAGAAGGGAAGGGAACTATAAAAGTACTTCCTGAGAATCAATGTGGGAATCCAAAAGAGAGAGGATCTAGAAGAAAGAATGTTGAATTTAATATCAGAGCCTCTGGGTTTAAACTTTAGCCCTTTGACTTACTAGCTTGTTACCATCAGCTGTTTGACTCATGGGGACCTATAAAGGGAAGAGGAGAGATTGAATTAAATATTCTCTAAGATCTCTTCCTAATTCATATTTCAGATTCAGACATGATTAGGTCCCTTCTTAATCTGAATCCCTAATTCCAACTATTTCTCTAACAAAGGCTCTCATTTTAAATGATTCACTTTTCCTTTCACCTTATTTATGAATTTTACTCTGTGAGTCCATTAACTCATCTTCAATCCATTGTGGATTGGAGATGGACTGTGATCTAGGTCCAGGATTGAATGGGACATGGAGAGTGGACTGGATTACATTGAAGAACTATTACCCTGGAAAAAAAAAAGAAACATTACTCTGCCTTCAATGTTCCTAAACTGCTCTTCTATTTTTGACATTAATGTTGTCCCTGTGATGCTCTATGGCTGAAAATCACTCATTACCATTATCTCAGAAGAATCACAATAGCACATGACCCAAAGGGCAATGGAAAGATTTGTGGTTATAGAATCACAGAGTTAGTGCTATAATTCATTAATTTAACATATGACAAAGTTTGAGGACTGACTGGAATCTTAAGATTTATATTTCAGAGGGATGGGCATTTCCTTCTCAGTCTTCAGCAAAATGGAGAATTATAAGATGGAATTGAGTCACAGCCTGGAATTCTTAAAGAGTCACACAGTCTTTGAGAGGCAGATTGAAGGAAAATCTCCATACTTGAACTGGAAAGAATTGGCAGCATTGAGGCAAGAAGCAAAGAGAGAAAGGAAAAGTGGAGCTGAGTTTTGTTAGTGAAGGAAGAGAACAAGGAGGGCCAACAGCCCGTTGGGAGCACTGCATCAGAAGCTGCTAGTTGTACTCACCTCTTCAAGCACTAAGGGGAGTTCCAAGAAAATATCTGTTCTTTCCAAGCTTTCCTTCTTGATGCTTGCCCATTAACAGACATGATAAAATACTAGATTCATTTCTTTATCCCTGTGTTTCTGGTAACCTGATTTTTTGCCTCAACCATAAAGAGTCCAGGGGTAGCTAGAGATAAACCTAAATTTTAAATCAGGGCAGAGAGCCAAATGTCTCTGAATTTATGGTTAGCCTCTTTAGGGCCTAAATATTAAAGATTATCCTACCTGGGGGGTCAGAGCTATGGTGATTGTACTTTAAGCCTTTTGTTTAACATAAAGTTTATAAAGAAACAGAGGAAGAGACCCCTTGAACCTGAAGGACCTTTGTATTGTTCTTAACCCCCCAAAAATGAGCTAATTGTTGTAAAATGGGGTTGCTCATTAAATCTGGGGAGACAAAGGGAGTATGGAGGCAAGGCGATAAATATTGGCTAGCCAATCACACTCTCTACAGCAATTATCACAACTACCTTTTTTACAGATACATGAAGGAAGCTGAGGGCCAGAGAGATTAATTGACTTACCCAACGTAGCTCAGAAGTTAATAATTTTAAAATGTTGAATTTGAATTAAGATCCTTTGACTCCAAATACAGCAGAGTACCATTAGTCTTCTCAAATGAACCATGTTTCTTCCCGACAAGAACTTTGACATGCACAAGAAGTGTTATAAAAGATACTTTTCAGTATGCACATATCAAGAGAAGGAAATGGGACCTTCAGGTAGCACGAATGAGGGATGACAGACATATAGAGGTGGGGGGAGGGGAAGAAAAGGGGAAGTGAGAGATAAACAGCTACTATGTGCCAGGCACTATGCTAAGCACTTTACAAATACTATCTCATTTGATCCTCACAACAACCATTCAAGGTAGATGTTGTTATTTTTCCCATTTCATAGTTGAGCCAAACAGAAGTTAAATGATTTGCCTAGGGTCACATAGCTAATAAGTATCTGAGGCTAGATTTGAACTCAGATCTTCCTGGTTCCAGGCCCAGTGCTCTGTCCACTCTGCCATATAGCTGCCTTGCCAGTCTAGCTGTTGCACTGGCATCCCTGAAATATTAAGCGTGACAGAGGAAGGCCTTTATGTGTGAGGTGGATACTTTAGAGAAGATTATAAAAAGAAATGGGCAAGAATCACATAGGATGAGAAGACATGCTTGGGTTGTGCTTTGCATCAGCTGAAAGAATGAGGCCATATTGAAGAGATCACGGAATCCACCGAAATTTAGAATTTAGCATGAATATCTTGTCTATGGACTGCTATGACCTTCTACGACCCTCTGCGAGCTACTGGAATCCCCAAAGGGTCACAGGAAAAGTGCATTGAACTTTTCCATTGCTTGGAAGGAGGAATACGCTTCAGTTTTTCTTCATTGCTAACTCTTGCCTATTTGAGTGTACCTTCTTACATATCTCCACTGAGGGGTTTTCTGTCCCTCAAAGCAAAGGAATAGAAAGAGAACCTTGACATTTGGACTAATGATTATAATTCAAAGGATCAAAAAATTCACTTGTCATCAACATAATCAAGTTACTTGTTTGACTTTGTAGCAGCACCCAAAAGCAAGGGTTTAAAAAAAAAACCACCAAGGACCCTTATTCTTTTCAAAGCTGTAAGCAATTACGTTACCCTGAGCTGACTTGTGCCTCAGTATAGATCCCAGGCTTTCTTGTCCTTCTGTCAGAATGTTCTGGTGCCATTCCCTATTCCTGCAGATTCCCACAACCTTCATCCCATTTTTGCTTGCTGAAATCCTAGCAGACTGTCAAAGTCTAATTGAAATGTCACTTCCTCTCTGAAGCCACCCTTAATCCTCCTAGCTGGGGATTATCTTTCCCTTCTCAGACTTTACATGGCACTTTTTATTACTTCTCTTATAGTTTTATTATCATCTATTTTAAAATTATAACTGTTTGCATTTCAATTCCATAATCTTAAGTGCCTTCTATGTGCCAGGCAAGGGGATTTAAAAACAAAAACAAATCAATCTCTGTCCTCAAGAAGCTTCCATTCTATTGGGGGGAGGGGAAGAAGGTGGAATACAAAATATACACATCAGCAAATACAAGGTAATTTTTGGGGGGAGATAGCACCTATATCTAAAAAGGATCAGAAAAGCCTTCCTGTAAGTAGACTATGATCTGAGGCTTGAAAGAAGTTAAGGATTCTAAGGAACAAGAGGTAAAGGTGGAGGACGCTGATGCATTTTCATGAGACACTAGGAATGGCTGTGACGTATAATAAGCTGATTCACTGATAGCATAGAAGGAATGCTGACTTCAGAGTTCAGGGAACAGCTAATAGTCCAGTTTGGTATGGACTGATTTGGTGGGACACAAATTCTGGAATGTAGAGTCTGTGAAGAAGAATATTATAAGACAAATCTGAAAAAGTAGCTAGAATTAGATTGTAGAGGACTAAATATCAGACTGAGGAGTTTATATTTTATCATGGTGGCAATAGAGGACAAGAGAGTGATAACACATATCTAGATTATAAATTCCAAGAGAGCAGGGACGGTGTCTTCTTTAGTCTTAAAGGGACCATAATCCCTGCCCTCATGGAGCTTATAGTTTAATAGAAGAATACAACTGCAGTATAAAATGATATATGATAAATGTGTAAAAGAAACAGAAACAAAGCCCTTGGCATAAAGCCCTGTTTAAAGTAGGTGCTTAAAAATATTTGTTGAATTTTATTTGTGAGCCTTTTTATTCACATCTTAGAAGGAACTGCATTCCTGATTATCTGTCAGCCAATAAAAAAGAGCTAGGGCACTTTTTGATACAGATGAGCCCCAATATTGTTTATTTTATTTTTGGCAAAGCAATGGGGGTTAGGTGACTTGCCCAGGGTCATACAGCTAGTAAGTATCAAGTGTCTGAATCTGGATTTGAACTCAGGTCCCTTTGACTCTAGGGCCAGTGCTCTAGCCATTGTATCACCTAGCTGCCTCCAAGCCCCAATATTATTTAACCAAATGACAGTGATAACTCAGTGATAACTGAGCCTACTTTCTCTATCTCGCCAAATCATGGGAAATCTTCCCTTTGGTGGTTCTTACTGAGGAGAAGAGGGAAAATAAGAGTAAAACTTTCTGTCCTTGCCTAAACCAACAAAGCTTTTCCTTTAACTGGGTCTGTCAGTCACTAAACATTTATCAAGCAGCTAATATATGTCAGGTACTGCTAGTTTTGAGGATACAAAGAAAGGCAAAAGACAGTACCTGCACTAGAGCCTAATGGGGGGAGGGGAGGCAATATGCAAGCAACCATGTACGAATAAATTATATACAGGATACATTGGAGATAAGAAACAGAGGAAAGGCACTAGAATTAAGGGGGCTTCTTGTAGAAGATGGCATTTTAGCTGAGCTGAAAGAAAATCAGGGAAGCCAAGAGGTAGGCATGAGAAGGCCGAACATTTCAGCCTGTGAAAATACCTGGAGTTGGGAGATTGGAGTGTCATGTTCAAGGAAGAGCAAAGAAGTCAGTATCATTGGATCACAGAGTACTTGGGGAGCAAAAGGCAAGGTGTAAGAAGAAGATTAGGAATGGTGGGGAGAGAGGTCAGATTATTAAGGACTTCGAGGCCAAAGGGTTCCATATTTGATCCTGAAGGTGATGGGAAGTCACTGGAGCTTATTGAGTGTATGTGTGTGGGGGGAAGGGGAATGAGATGGTCTGACCTGCACTTTAGGAAGAGAACAAGAGCTGAATTTGGGGCCAGAGGATCGAGATTCAAATCCTGGTTCTGCCACTTACTAGCTATGGGACCTTGATCCCACCATCCCACCATCCCACAGTCACTGCACCTAAACATCTTCATTAATACAATGAGAGGTTTGGACTAGATTTCCTCTAAATTCCTTCCAACTCAAACATTCTATGGTTTCATGATCAAACAGGAACGCCTTGCCCAGTAGGAATTCGGCTAAAATCGAAAATACATCTAAGGAGCCAAAACAGATGCACAAAGCTCATGCACTAAACCTTTAATCACAGAAAACCCTCCCTCTCTTTTACTTCACAGATATACTAAGTGATTTATTCTTACTTCATATGCTTTAAAAAAAAAACAATGAACTTGGCTAGCTGGTTAACCTGCCCTCAGAGATTAGAAGCAAGAAATCAGAAGGAGGAAAGAAGCTGTTATAGGCAGTAACAATGAAAAATGGAAAGAGAGGAGACAGAAAAAGTATAAAAAGCAGGCAGAAGAGCTAAAAAGCTACAGCAGACAAAAAACATTGAGTGTCAGGGAAAGCAGTTTGCATACATTAATAGACTGTGAGGGCATTATCACACAGTGTAATAATTCATATTTATAAGGATAACCCTGAGTCATCAAGAAAATGTCATTTGGTTAAGAAGTCAAGAAAATGTTGGTGACATCTTAGAAAAAACATCTATTCCAACTGTGCAAAGAGCTCTGGACTTGGAATCTGAAGGTTTGGGTTTAATTCTTGGCTTTACCTTTACTTTGCGACCTTTAGCAAGTCACTTGCCTTCTTAAGTTCTCAGTTTACTCATTCATGAAATGGGGATGGGAGATGAAGGGCTAAAGTAGATCATTGATGTCAAACTGAAATAGAAATAGGGGCTACTAGCTCCCACATAATGATCCCTGTGGGCAGCATACTGATGGTTTTAAAATTTAATGTTAAAATGTTTTGTTTTCTTGTATTTCTATTTATTTTGTTAAATATTGCCCAATTACATTTTAGTCTGGTTTGGGTCACACTCAGGAGTGTTGCAAGCTGCACAAAGCCCTCAGGATCTGTGTTCCAAAGTTAAAAAACAAAACAAAGCAAAGCAGAACAAAACACCCTCTCCCCAACCATCAACTATCTGTAAGTTATCTAGAAAGCTCACTGTTCTAGAATATGCTGCTCCAGGGTTCCAGATATTGGAGATGATGCTGTAATAACAATTCTTCATTTTATGGAATACTTTATACTTTCCAAAGTACTTCCACATGTACTATGGGCTTTGGCCCTTTTATTATACGAGTGAGGAAGACAGAGTAGATTTATTATCATCATGTTACAGATAGGAAGACAAAGACCTAAAATTCAAGTGACTTGCCCAAGGTGCCATAGTGAATACATGACAGGGACTAGACTAGAAGACTCATATCTTGGCTGCTTGTGAAGTGCTCCTATACCAGGCTGCCTCTTGGCCTCCAAACTGGAATAAATGGGAGTAATAGCAATAGTTGTTGTGGGACTGGGACATATTTTTATCACTGAATAACCTGAAATACATGCATTGGTTATCTATACTGACAAGTCAGTCTTAAATTACTGAGTACCATACATAAATCCCTTGCACATCATGACTTTCCCCTTTTTGGTTTGGTTTTGATATATCATGGGTTGGCATAATTAAATGGGAAATTTTGGAGAGTTTGAAGAAACTACAGATGACACAGGATGGCCAGTAGACAACATGGAAAAATCTTAGAAACTCAGAAATGCAGAAAATATATGGATAGTATTGCTTAATATCAACATACTTTTATCTTTTAATACCATAACAATTCTGGTAAAGGGAGGCCTAAAATATTTTACATGGATTTTCCAGATCCTGGAGGTACTGTGCCCCTAGCACCTGAGATGTGGAAGAATTAACTGTAATTGTAAGGCAATGGATTCTGAAAAGGAGACAGGAATAGAAGACGTAGATTTAGAGCTGGAAGAGACCTTAGAGGTCATTTAGTTTGACTGCCTCATTTTATAGAACTGGTCATTAAGTACCTTAGGAATCCAGAGATGGTGAGCTCAGTGTGACTAATACTGGACAGGGAAGAATGCTCATAAGCAGAACCTGAGCTGAATATTCTTAGAGGTTGGGTAGACTTTGTATGGGATGAAGGGAAGGGATACATGCTGTAATCAAATATTAAATTTTCATTGTGAATGTGGATACCTCAGAAATCAGTAAAAGCTGCAAATTATGGCTACATTTGTTGTTTTCTTGATTGTTGAGACTTAAAATATATGAATAATGCAGATTAAACCTTAAAATGTATCATGTGATAACTAATATGGAAATGTTTTACATGATTACTTATGTAAAATTGCTTACCATTTTAAGGAGTGAGGTGGGGAGGGGGAGAGGAAGGAGGGAGAGGGGGAGGAAGAAAAATTTGGAATTCAAAATTTTAAAAAAATTCATGTTAAAAATTGTCTTTACATGTAATTGGAAAAAAATTAAAATACTATTAAAAATATATCATGTGAACATTTTCCCCCCTCTGGAGAACTAATTGTTAAACATTTACCAGCACATCCCTAGAAGAAGACGAAAGGAACATATTAAACAAATTAGATTAACTCTGTAACTGCCAAATCTCCACTTAACTTGTAGACTATTAAAGCTGGAAGGAATGAGAGAGAGAGAGTACATCTCCCTCATGTTACAGATGAATGAGGTCTAGAGTTGGCAGGTAACAGAGCTGACGCTAGTCTCCTGACTCCCTAGGACAGTGCTTTCCCTTTACTGCCTCTCAGGGCCATCTAAGGTCAGGGACTCTTTAAAAAATATTTTCTAGGTGGTCTAGCAGATGGGGCACTGGAGTTAGAATCAAGAACACCTGGATTCAAATCCTGTTCCAGACACTTACTAGCTGTATGGCTCTGACTTAGTCTCAGTTTTCTCATCTGAAAAATGGGGATGATAATAGGACCTACTTCACAAGGTTGTTGTGAAGAATAAGTTAATATGTATGAAGTCATTTAAAAACCTTAAAGCATTAGATAAATGTTAGCTGTTATTATTGCACCCTACATTCTACACGATGTCCTTTACATTTTTTAATGCTCCATAAATGTTTATTGAATTGAACTAAATTTGTTGTAGTGAAGGAGATGAAATTCACTCTGAAGACACAATTAGGAGGAATCCATTTTGGGAATTAGCAGACACAAAGCTTAGAGAGAGAGATGGAAAAAGCCATGTGCAGCACCAAATCTTGTTATTTCTCCCTCCACCTTATCTTTACTCCCCATCGTCCAAGTTCTTTATCTTTCAACTGCACCTGAATTCCAACTCCACCGTTGACATTCCAGCCACTTTCATTTTTGTTTCTTCATTAGTAATAGTCCCTTTGCCTACTACACCCTGATGTCAAGTGTAACCTTGCATGGCACCAGAGAAGAATTAGTCTCATTGTTCTCTGGTTCCTCCTCAAGGAAAACCCTGGCCTGGAAAAATGCTTCTCTCCCTATGTCTATTCCTCACAACCAGACTCCAGCTCATTTGCACTGAAACAACCAGATCTGTTTGGGGAATGATTTCTGAATGTGTCGGGTAGAATGAAAAGGAAAGCTGAATGAACACTTTATTGTGGAAGCACTGAAGGATGGAAACTGTCCCGGAAAATTCCCGTGGCTCAATGATGCAAAGAAGACTGGATTTCAAAGTTTTTATTTCTCCAAATTCTTTAGGCATGTTTGGCTGTGTCACTCATCATTTTTATAAAAATCCTTTGGAAGTAGGAAGTAGGAAGAGCAACGCCTGCATCTCCAGTGACTTTTCAGGGTGAGCATACACATGCTTCAGAAGCTAACACTCCAGAGATGATTGTTTTCAAGATAATACAGTAAAGGTTTAAAGTAACAGGTTGTGTTTTTAGATGAACTGATGGCTACTCTGTTCACAAAAACATTAAATTAGGTGGTGCCACATAATCAGTCTTTATTGAGAAGTGGGACAAATTGCACTCCATGTAGTCAGAGGAGGAAGAAATCATTGGGAATAAACATATGATTTAGGGACTTTTGTGCCAGCATTGAGGGACAGCATGGGGTCTTCTCAAACAAACCTCTCCCTCCTGCTCCCAGGAGGTATGTCCAATTTGTTCCTGCTGAGTTAAAATTGAATAGAACCAAGCAGGGTGGGTGGTGAAGGCAGAAATCAGCCAAGTATCTCCAGGATCTCTCAGTCTCTCACCGGTCTGGTGTGTAAGCAAATTGTCAGGTCATTGGCTGTCATCCGGCCTCTCTGTCATCCATCAGAGGGACAGGTAGGTAGATTGGTCCAAAAAGGATGTTTCCCAGGAGCCCCGGGATTTAAGCCAATGCCAGGGCACACCATGAGTCCTGGCGGAGAGACACGCTGAGTCCTGACTGGGAAGTCACAGAGGATGGGAAAGTATAATCCTCAGGCTCGAACTTGAACTCCGAGTGGTTGGGACCCAAGGGGTCTTCTGCTGGGCTAGGACCCTGCTGTGGGGATAAGAAGTGTGCATGGGAGGTCCTGGTACATTATTTTGGGAATAGGCCTACACTCTCTTTGACATATGCCCCAAAGGTTGGATCAAGCAAAGGCCTGGTTATCCTCTATGACTCAGTCTTAATGGGTAGGTAGAGTCCTGCCTTCCTTTGGGCTGATGGTTCCATCATACATGGATCTGCTACTACTTATGGTGAAGGTTCCAGAGTTTTACAACTGGGTGAAGCAGGACAGGGCCATGGTGGGGACAAACTAAGAGTTGAGATTTTAAATCTGGAAAGGTGAAAACTAGAGGGAGAAGAGCACAGGAACACAAAATCATGACAGTGAATTAGCATTGGGGTCCCCTTTGAAAGGGGGTGGGTGGGAGAGAAATCTGTGGATAAGCCACATATGATTAACAGAGATGAGTTCAGAAATGTGTCCACTTTGTACTCCATCCTCACCCTGTCTCCTGCCACTGCCACACCCCTAGGAAAAAATTAGGATGAGGGGGAATATGGCTTGGTCTGTGGTCTGGGTTTGAGGCTGGAGAGGTGCAGAAAGCACTGTGCTTAATTCAAGTTTATGCCCATACTGGACTAGCCAACCTGTGGTTGAAGAGGGTTATTAGGTAATTCCTTTTGCCTACTTCTAAATAAGTATGACCCTCCAAGAGCCCATGTTGGAGAGGTCCTCCCTGTGCCCTCTCCTTGTGAAAGCTACCCTTACTCTTCCCCTATACCTCACTTCAGAGAGAGCTCTTGGGGACTCCTGCCTAGATCCCCTGAACTGACTGCACTATGAGAGTTTTTACCCCCTGACTGTTCTGGCTTAGTCTCCCTGAACCCTTTATCCCCTCCTGTTCTTACCTGAGAAAGGATGGTCTGCCCTGGGTACTGAGGGGATGCCAGGTTTGGCTCAGACTTTAAAGTGGCAGTGCTGTCGGAGTTGGTGATGGAAGATGGGGAATTTGTGGCTGAGGCTGTTGACCCTGGAGAGAGATAATCATAAATTTCCTAAAGATACGTATCTGAGAACGTATTTATATGAGGCCCATGGATCTAAGGTCCAACTAGCAATTTTTCTTCCTCTAGGATAAACTGGGCCATGGAGAGACTAAGTGACTTGCCCAAGGTCATATTAAATCCTGTATTTTTTCTATTAGACTTTCAACTTTCATGCAACTCTCTCTGAGCACTAGATTACAGGTCCTTGCACAATGCAAAAGCCTTGTCCAACTCCTCTCTACCTCGACTCATTCTTTCTCCACCTTTTCTACTTCGGCTGTTCCAAGACAGGATTGTGACACTTTTCTCTGGGGCCCCTCCACTTTCTCCTTTTGGAATCTTTTCTGGCTTTAATCCTGTTTGTCCCAAGAGCCTGTATCTGGTTTTGGATTCTGAAAAACCTCATTTCTACTGAAGTTTTGGAGATTAAGTGGGTTACCTTTCCCGGGGGTATGTGCATTTTAAGAGAAAAACGTTGTTCCAAAAATAAATAAATAAATAATGAAACTCTAATGGTGGATTTTAGGCAGGTCTGGAAATGTTTTGGATCATGGCTCTTGATGCTACTTCCATCACTTTGGGAACGCAGTCACATACTAACCAGAAGTCCCTCCCAGCTTGGAAAAACACACTCTCTAAAGAACACTAATGTGGAATAAGGCATAAGAGATTTGGCCTGGAGCTGAGCCTCTCTTCTGAACACTGAGCCTATTCTCACCTTTAGGTACTTCGCCCTACCCCCACCCCAAACAGTGAAAGAAGCTTCCTCCCTGCAGTATTGGAGATGGCCCATCCTAACTCCGTTGATTGGTGGCTCAAGGCATTGGGTACCTGTGGAGCTCTTGGCTTTGGCGATGTTTTTGGGCTTCCGTTTCCGTGTCTGGATGCTCTCCTTTTTCATAGCAAGGGGACGAGGTACCTTAACAGGAACACAGAGGCATCAATAACAGTCAACAATAAGAGTTTATTGAGTACTGTGCTAAGTACTTTTTGGGTACAGGGAAAGGTAAAACAACAACAACAACAACAACAACAACAACAACAACAACAACAACACCCAGTTCCTCTTCTCAAGCAGCTCACGATGTAATGGGAAAGACAGTATACAAACAACTCTTTACAAAAAAAGACATCGGATAAATTGGGAGGGGGGTAATCTTGGAGGAAAGACACTAAGATTAAGGAGGTCTGCGAAAGGTTTCTTGTCAAAGAAGAGACTTTAGGTGAGACATGAAGGAAGCCAGGGAGGTTAGAAGGCAGAGATGAGATGGGAGATATTTTCAGGCATTAGGGATAGCCAACAAAAATGTCTAGAGTCAGGAGACAAAGTGTTGTGTTTGAGGAACAGGGAGATCAGTGTCTCTGCACTGAAGAGTATGGGAAAGAAGAGATAAGACTTTGGAAAGGTAGGAAGGAGCCAGACTTGGCTTTAAAAGTCAGAGAGGGAAATTATATTTGATCTTGGAGGTGATAGGGAGCCATTAGAGTTTATTGAATGGAGGGTGGCAGCATGGTCAAATTTGTACTTTAGGAAGATCAGCTTGACAGCTGAGTGGAAAATGGATTGGACTGGAGAGACTTGAGGCAGGGAGACCAAGGAGCTGGCTGTTTCAATAGTCTAGATATGAGAAGATGAGGACCTGAGTCAAGGCAGTGGGCAGTGTCAGTGGAAGAAGAGGGGGGCATGTGTGAGAAATGTTACAAAGGGAGAAATGGCAAGCTGATAATTTATAAGGGGGGGTGAGAAAGAGTGAGGAGTTGAGGATGATGTCGAGGCTGTGAACCTAGGTGACTGGGAGGATAGTAGTACCCTCAAAAGTAAAGGCAAGGGACAGCTAGGTGGTGCAGTGGATAGAGGGCTGGCCCTGGAGTCAGGAGGACCTGAGTTCAAATTTGACCTCAGACACATAACACTAGCTGTGTGACTGTGGGCAAATTACTTAACCCCAATTGCCTCACCAAAAAAAAAAGGGAAGTGAGGAAGAAGAGAGGATTTTGGGGATCAGATGAATTCTATTTTGTTTTGAGGTCCCTACCATTCTGCTTTTAGCCCCCATGGGGGCTTCCTTCCCTAAGGTCAGCTCTTTAGTCCTAGCCCATTGTCATTATCTAGTCTAGCACTGGGAGAAACCTGAAGCTTGAGCATGTGTCCTTTCCACAGCTGTGGGAGTTCCTCTTAATTTCTCTGTCCTCACAGGCCTCTTTTCATCATTTACAATCAGGATTTACCCCCTCCCTCGTTTCCCCACGATGCCTTCTCTGACCACTCCCCCTCTTCTCTTGCTACACTGTTCTCTGGTGTCCAGCATTCAGTCATACACACTGAGTCTTAGCAGAGGCTGCTCAGTATGTGAATTTTAAAATGCTAGCTTCCTGAGGGTACATTCCATATCTTGTTTCAATGAAAAATCATTAAATATCATGTATCAGGCCCACTGCTAAGCACTGGGCACACAAATACAAAATCAAGTCCCTGCCTTCAACATGTTAATATATTTTTCTAAAAGATTTTTTTCTTGTTTTATCATGAAATTATATCTTTTCTTTGACATGTTTCTCCCATAGCTGGGCACCCAGTATGTGGCTGCCAAATATTTGTTGATGAGTCACAGATTTGTGGAAGTCCTTTTTCCTATCTGGATCTCAATTTTCCCATTTGTTGGACTAGATTGGCAGTTCTCAAACTTTTTGGTCTCAGGAATCCTTTCCACTCTTGAAAAAATATTAAGAACCCCAAAGAACTTTTTTTTTTTCAATGTCGGACATATCTATCTATATTTATCATGTTATGATAACTGACAAATGTTTAAAATATTCATTAAAACCCACAATAAACCTACTGCATGTTAACAGAAATTAACCTATTTTTATGAAAATCTCTGTATTTTAAAAAAAATTAAATTTAGTGAGAAGTGGCATTGTTTTACACATTTCTTTTTCCAATGTCTAGCTTAATAGAAGCTGGAGTCTCACATCTGTTTTTGCATTCAGTCTGTTTCAGTATATTGTTTTCGTTAAAGTATGTGAAGAAAATCTGGCCTCACACAAATATGTAGATAAAAAAAATGGAAGAAAATTTTAAAAGGCAATTAACATCGTATTATAGGAAAAATAGTGTTTACCCCAGGGAACTTCAGACTAGACTTTGAGAACTGCTGGAGTAAATGGTGTCTGAAGTCCTGTTTGGACCTGATAATCTGTGATTATTAAGGGACCAGAGACATCCTTTCACTCCTCTGAAGGTTGTGATGTAGTCTTTCTGAAATGAGTGGGAAGGTCTTAAAGAGGGTGTTGCTTTTGGAGAGTAGTTAGAGAGGACCCAAAGAATCAGCAGGGCATGGAATACTTCCCTCTCTGGCTAGATGGCCCCCTTTTCACACTCACCCATAACCAAATTCTGGTCCCAAGGTCCAACTCACCCCATGAAGCTTCATATAGAGTCCACAGGCATTGCACACTGGCTCCCCTTCTGCATTCCTCCTCCACAGAGTGGTGTTGGTTGTGTGGCAATTAGTGCAGCAAAGTCCAGCCCGGCGAGTTGAGGACTAAACGGGGGAAAGAGAGATAGAGAGGGTGAGCTTGATTGCAGCAAGAGGGATTTCTTTGCTCACTGGACTTCAGTGCCCCATGACTTTCTCCTAGGAGAAGAAAACGTTGGAAAGGGGTCAGGGGAGAGATAAGGGGCCGATGAAAGGCATAGCCTGTGTCTGAGATCACCTCATCCCCAGAGCCCTTTCATTAAAGCTGATAAACCTGGCCAGATTCCTAATGCCTCTCTGCCGGAGAATGTATGGGCTCTGGCTGTCACATTCATATTTCATAATGGAGAGAAGAGGGGTGGGGAGGGCTTAAGGCAGGGAGGGCCCTTAAGTGCCTGGAACTGGCTGGAACCAGAGACATTCAAATGAGTGTAAGGGTCCAAATCCCACTCCCTTTCCAAAGGTTCTTTGGTTGATTTCCTAGCAAATGTAGAAGTAGAGAACCAGGCTGGAATTTGGGCTATATTTTCTAGCAAAAAGATTTTGAGATACTGGAGTAGATCACCAAGAAAGGGATGTGTGCCTGCGTGTGTGTGTGTGTGTGTGTTGTGTGTGTGTGTGTAATATCTCCTTCTCTGGGCCAGGGTGGGGAGAGGGGATGGAGAGGGAGGATTTGAAGAGTTAACAGCCTTCTTCGAGGACAATCTCAGCAGGAAAGCTCCATCTTAGACCAGTGACCTGCTGATGTGGTCTGCTTATAGGTGGGTTGTCTCTAGGACTGGTCAAACCAACTTCCATGACCAGACCAACGGACATAGTATTAGGAGCTCAGGGTACTTTAGCTAATTCTTGGGAAAAGTTTCCACACCCTCCCCCTTCCCTTAGAAATGCTATAAAATAATAAGAAAACTAATAATAATAAATTAATCTTTACATATTAGCTTTAAGATTTGCAAAGCACTTTGCAAATATGATTGTATTTGATTCTCACAACAATCCTATGAGACAGGTGCTATATTATCTTCATTTTACAGAAGATGAAACTGAGGCTGAAGAAAGTTAAGTGACATGACAAGGGTCATACAGCTAGTAAGTACCTGAGTCAGAATTCAAACTCAGGCATTCTTGACCATCTGCCACCAAAACACTTAGGATTGATGTCAAAAGACAAATTAAAGATTCAAGAATCTGAGATTCTCCCCCTCCACCCCTGTTTTTCAAGGCTTATCTCAATGTGCATATCCTTTGGGAAGTTTTTCCTAAGTTCTACTCCCTTCTGTACCCCTCTAGTCAATGACATTGGGTGAGTCACTGCCTGGACTCAATTTTCTGACAAGGATGAGACTAGATGATCTCTAAAAGTTCTCTCAGCTCTGACCCTTTATGATTCTAACAAGACCAACAAAATTCTGCTTGGTCTGTCCTTCTGTGAATTTCTTCTTAAAGAACAGACTGCTCCTCCCTTCCCTTAGCCCATTCCCGCATTGATGGAGCTGCCAACTCTTTCTGTAGCCTTCACCTGTCAACTCCAGCACTTGGGGTGTTTCCTATTAATGCCTGGGGACCAAAGGCATCTTAGCAATGTTAATGGGAGCCTGGAATGAGTGTCCGTGTATCTCTGAGTCACATTACAGAGAGTGAGCTATCTTTCCACTTAGGTGTTAGAGTGATATTCTTCAGTCCCTACCAAAAAAAAATCCATAAAACCCTAAAACCCATCCCAGAATGCCTCCTCCTCTTGGGTTCCCCAGGCCTATCCCAGTGACTGGGCGAGAAATGAGGCATGCCTATAAGAATTCCAGCCCTGTTTACTTTTCCAGACTGACGCCACATCATCTCAGCCCCCAGGGCCAAATGATAAATGGACTGAAGGGGAAGGAAATAGGAAGGTCAGGAGCCTGGTAAAGATGAGAGTACTTCGAAAAGGCAGATAGAAGGTCCCATTCCAGTTAACTGTACCCAGGACAATTTTATATCTCAAAGACAACAGAAAAGGGAAGTGAGGGAGGGTTTTAATCCTTTTAAGATTTGGGTTTAGATTTGAAAAAAGGAAGGTAGGACATATCTACTTTCCTCAGAAGAGGATTTTAATTTCATTTCTTGTATAACAGCAAAAACCCAAACCAAAACAACATACAGTAATATGCCTAGAAGAGAACACTGGGCAGAGAATCAGAAGAAATGAAGTCCATTCTCTGTTCTGTCACTTCCTGTTTCTGGAATTCAGCTTTCTGTGAAATAAGGTGGTTGGACCAGATGCCACTTTAGGAGACCCCTTCTAACTTCTACTGGATAGTAGGCCTTTGGTTCTAATACCACCTCATTTCAATTGTTCTTTTTGCTTTACAAAGCACTTTCAGTTTATTTAGTAGAACATAAGCTCCCTGAAGGCAGAGATGGCATCTTTTTTTATTGGCAGAGCTCCAGAACAGAGCTAATCTTGCAGGTGGTCTGTACCTGTGATTTCATACATGGCATGTAGGAAATTCTTGGAGAGGAAACTCAGGTTTTGCAATTTATAGATTTTATAGACTTGCCTGGGGACATGCTTCGGGGACATGCTTCAGAGACACGCTCAGTCCAAGAAAGGATCAGAACCCAGGTCTTACTGACTGAAGTTTGCTCTGTAACTACCACTCTATGCTACCATGCACATTAGTATGCATTTGCTGAAATAAATTAAATGTGCATTTATCCTCTATCTTTACAGTAGCCTTGTGAGATAGATGGGTGGCACATGCCCTCAGCAATCATTGAATTAAATTAAGCAATGCAACAAACATTTATTAAATTATGTGCAAGATTCTGTGCTTGTTGTTGGGGACACAGTGATAAAAAAAGAAGATTCTTGACCTCAAGGAGATTACATCCTACTGGTAGAGGGAGAGTACAATATATGCACAAATTCATAAAAAGCATATACAAAGTTATGCAAAATAATTTCAAGAGGAAGAGAACACTTATCATCATCAGTAACAGTAATAGTAGTGGTTGGTCAGAGAGCTGCAGTAGTATCCCCATTTTGTGGATTAGGAATGAAGTAACTTTCTAGTGACACAGCAGAGCTAGAACTAGAAACCCATGTTTCAGAAATATTTCCATTTTAGTGTTCTATAACAGTTATTAAAAAAACAAACAAATAAACAAACAATACTTAGAGGTTTTTGTTTGTTTTGGTGAAAAATACCCGAGGCATATGTTGCTAAATGCATTTTGGATACAAGGATGGCCACCCCAAAGAGGTGGCTAGTTGGTGTAGTGGGTGGGATGTTGGATCTGGAATTGGGAAGATGAGTTCAAATCCAGCCTCACTTAGTTACTAGCTATATGACCCTGGACTAGACACTTAACCTGTTTGCCTCAGTTTCCTCAGTTGTAAATGGAGAGAATAATTGCACCTATCTCACAGGGTTGTTATTAGGATCAAATGAGATAGTATTTGTAAAAAGTGCTTAGCACAGTACCTGGCAACATAGTTGATATAATAAATGTTTGTTCTCTTCCCTTCTGCCACAAAGAGAGTAAATTAGTAAATGCAATTATCCTGGCTTTCTTTCATAGCAGTTCACATTTTTTTCCATCCCTTTCTTCACCTCTACTTTACCCTCTGAGGGAGAAAAGGAAAGTGTTACTGTCTCCATTTGACTGATGAGAAGACTGTTGTACAGGGAAGTGGAATATTTTGCCCAAAAGGCAAAGTTCACACTGGAATATAACTACAACCCCAATCAAATTCACTGTCTCTATAAAATGAGTGTAATAATACACACTGCTAATTTATCTCACAGCACTGTTTTGAGGACACAAAATAAATATGGTTGTGTTTTTCTATTATATTATGCTCCCAGTTAGGGGAACATTTTTTTAAAAAAGGGAAATGGTATATTCTGTTGCTCTAAAGTACGTAGTGTATCATTGCTTGAGATACAATGAACATTGCTAAGTAAAAATTAAAAAAAAAAGTTAGAACCCAAAATGGGCCTGTGTTGTATAATACCAAAGTATATGAATCACTAGACTGAAAAATTGAAAGAATTGTTTGTTTCTTGGTTCTTTTCATTTGAAACAGCTATGAATTTCTGATGGGAATCCTCTTGGTTATAAAGATTGGGAGAGAAATGTTCTTCCAACTTTGAATTCAATGAAAATCTGGGAGTCTCGTTTGTCATGAAACCTGAATTTGCAGAGTCTGAAGAAATTCAGAAGTATCATCACCCTTGGACTAGAAGGCCTCCTTCCAATCTATTTTTGTTTTCTCTGCTGGGATTCATCATCCTGAGGGAGGCGGGAACTACTGCCAAGGCTACAATTTTGCTCACTGAAGGACAAATAGCATAATATGTTATTTTGAATTTACCAGCAGCTTTCTCTAAAGGCAGGGCCCCTGGGCCAACTTCCCCTCCTTTGGAGCCCCTCTTTCACATGATGACCTTGTCTAAGAAACTGTTGCCTTCAACACTGTGCTCAAATGTTTATCTTTTTTTTAAACGTAGCTAGCAATCATCCCCAGCCTCTCCTCCAACACCACGTGTAACTGAAAAACCACCAAAATCCCATTAAAGTTTAGGGTGTGCAGTACTAGAGACAACCTTCTGTGATACTGCCTTGAGAGGCAATGAGTCAATGCATTGGAAAACATCTGTATGTAGCTGTTTGTGGTAGTGTTGTTAGGTGAGGAGATTCTGTCTGATGGCTCTCACTTCAGAGCCCTTGTGAAGGAAGGAGCCTCCGTTAGGAATGACTTCACATAGCCTGTCTCTCTAATGCAGTTATTGTAGGAGGGTCTTCTCTGCATTCCTGGGATATGAGACTTTAGGATAAGAGACTCTGAAAGTAAAACTCCAGCAGCAAGACCAGCTGTAAGGGGAGTTGGGACATCTGCTTCTCAGATCTCTCCTCTGGAAGCCCCTTCTTTGATGGGGGAAATATCATAATAATCAGGAACAAGTGGTAAGCTGGGAGCCTTTGGAGGGAGGGACCATATATTACAGCATTTCTCTCAAATCCCAGGGCCTAGCAGAGGACATTTCACATTGTGAACTGCAAAGTATGATATGAACTCAACACAGTAGTGTTACTCAGTTCCACAAACATGAAATTACCTTCTAAATGTCTGTGTATTATCTACCAACTCATCTGAACCTCATAACAATTCTGTGAGGTAGACAGGAATAATAATAGAGGTATTATTATTCTCATTTTAGGAGTGAGGAAACTGAGGCACAGAGAGGTGAAGGAATCTACCAGAAGCCTTATAGGTAAAAGAAGAGCCAGAGCTCAAACCCAAGTCCAAAGCTCTCTTTTCTATATCACCTACATGGTGAATGTCTAGGTTTCATAAACAAGTCAGGGCCTCATGTAAACCTTATTGTCATTGATGGGCAGTTGCCTTAGGGAAGGAATTCACTTGTACATTCCTTCCTTCCTTCCTTCCTTCCTTCCTTCCTTCCTTCCTTCCTTCCTTCCTTCCTTCCTTCCTTCCTTCCTTCCTTCCTTCCTTCCGCAGCTGGTGGAGCAGTGGATAGAGAACTGGGCCTGGAGTCAGGAAGACCCGAGTTTGAATTGGCCTCAGATACTTATTGGGTGTGTGACCCTGGCGCAAGTCACTTGCCTTTTGTTTAACTCATTTTCCTCAACTGTAAAATAGGGATAATAATAGCACCCACCTCATAGGGTGGTTATGGGGATTAAATGAGATAATATTTGTAAAAAGTGCCAGCACAATGCCTGACATGTTTGTTGTTCAGTTGTTTCAGTCATGCTGGACTCTTTGTGACCTCCATTTCGGGTTTACTTGGCAAAGATACTGGAGTGGTTTGCCATTTCCTTCTCCAGCTCATTTTATAGGTAAGAAAACTGAGGCAAACAGGGTTAAATGACTTGACCAAGGTCACACAGCTAGTAAGTATCTGAGGGCAGATTTGACTTCAGGTCTTCTTGTCACTAGACCCCTTGGCTCACTCTATCCACTATACCAGTAATTGTTATATAAATGCTTATTCCCTTCACTCCCCCACCCCCTTTTTTATGCATTTGATAAACATAAATTTAGCACTCACTCTGTGCAAGGCACCAGATCTCAGTGATACAATACTACTGGAAATTTTTAAGTAGGTGTTTATAAGGTCTAAGAAATAGAATGGTGGTTATGTCCATAAAGGTAAGATGAGGTAGAGAATTGAGATAATCATCCATATAATTAAGGGAAAACTTAACCAAGGGGTGAAAAACAGATTTAGGTTATTTATTTGTTGGGAGGTAGAAGCTGGGCTTGGGAGTGAAGTTGTTGGGTTAATGGAATAATTCGGAGTTAACTAGGTTGGTTGTCATGGGATCCTGGCATTGGGGATTTGAAGTGATGTTAGACTAACTTGTCTAACTCCTTCATTTTATGCATGTAGAAACTGAAGCTTATATAATTTAGATTGACACAAAATTCATAAGATAGTGAGTAGTTCAAGTCTCCATGGCTCAGGTTAGGGGACCTTCTACAATGTAAGAAGATGCAGCAGAGAGGTGGGAGACATTTACTGATGTCCAGTACCAGTCCAATTTGAGCCAGGATGGAGGCCTGTTCGAGTAACTCACCATTTTTCTAATAGACTTTTGCCATAGACATTGTGATATAAGGGCTGTGGATGTTCTCTGCCTCTCTGGATAAATAGCTGTAATTGGGCAATTATGTATAATAGGTTACTACTATAATTCATATTGGCTTTCCCTGAGTTCCTGTGATTACTCAAGCACAAGTGTATTACTGAAGAAATGAGAGGGCTCAGGGCTCTCAGTTCATTTAGCTGAGGCAGAACCGTAACTAGGGTATGGCCATGGGGATTTTGCATACAGGCACTAAAATTTAGAGGGCTTATAATACACAACTAAAACCAACTGACCTTAAGATTTAACTAATAAAAACAAGCCATTAAAAAAAAGGAAGCTACAAGATATATTAATCAGTGAGCTACTATAACATCTAATTCCCCTTCCAATTCAACTGAATGTATCTGAATTACTTCCTGTATTCTTTTCACATCATGAAAGATGATTTTAGGGCATGTCTGGTGCTATGGGGTACTGCTTGACCCTAGTGCCAGAAATGCCCATGGATAATGACTGAAGTTCTCTCCTAAACTGGGCTTCAATGGCTTGAGAGGGTTATAAGCCCTAGTCCTAGTTTCCTCTACACCCACTACTTTATGGGCATCAACTAGGATGATCTTCTGTTCTTACTACATTGCTCAGCAGTAGCACCATAAAACGAAACATCAGCTGTATCATGCCCATTTCAATAGTTACCAAGAGGACCTGAGTTCAAATCCAACCTCAGACATATGACACTTACTAGCTGTGTGACCCTGGGCAAGTCACTTGGCCCCAATTGCCTCACCAAAAGAAAAAAATTAGTTACCATTTATATAGCACTATAAAGTTTGCAAAGTGTTTTACAAATATAATCTCATTTGATCCTCACAATAATACTGGGATATAGGTGTTATTATTATCGCCATCTTACAGATGAGGACACTGAGGCAGAGAGAGGTTAAGAGATTTGTCTTAGGTCACATGGTTAGTAAGTATCTAAACCTGGATTTGAACTCAGGTCTTCCTGACTCCAGGCCCAGTGCTCTCTTTACTATGCCACTAGCTGCCTCATGAATGAATGAACAAATGAAGTCTTTTCACAATGAAATACTCTTGGGGAACAGAAGAGAAAATGGTTTGTGTTTACAGAATGGTGAACATGTCCCCTGTGAGTCAATGGGACAGTTCTTTGAGGACTGTGACCTTTGACTGCTTTTCTTATAACAAACTTTCAAAGATAGTAGAGAAGCCAACAGAACTTCAACTGTAAGCAATGATAGAAACCAGCCTCTTTAACTTGGAGGATAGAGAACTCGTGCATCATTAAAAAATATAGCCAGTGTAGTTAAAATAGTGCAGAGAAACTGGGGGCCTATTTCCCTCCACAAAGTAATAGCAGTGTCCCAGGAACACATCTGAAGACATCCTTGTTAGGAGAGATCAGCTCCTTAGTCTGTGGGTTTCCACTGCAGAGCCCCAGTGAAGTGGTCCTGGTCAGTGATGATACTCCCCTTCAGACTTCTTAAAGCACTTTGTACTGCCCCCTCTCTATGGTACTTATCATATAATAGGTATATCATAGCTATCTATGTCAGAGCCTACTACTGGAGAATGAGCTTCATAAGACCAGGGAGCCTGTCTTATTTAAACTTTGTCTCTCCCCCAATAACTAGCACAGGGCTATACAACAAGTAATGAATGAATGTTTGATGAGAGGAGTAAGTAAACTCATACATACATGCATGCATGCATGAATGAACAAATGAGTGAATGAATGATTGAGTGAATGAGTGAGGTGAACACCAAAAAGTTTGCCTTTGGAATTGATGTTGGGGTTGGCAGGCTGGAGAAGTTGAGGACTGGAAGACTCTAATAATTGTAGGAAACAGGACAATTATTGCTGATATCCCCAGTGCTTAGAACAGTGCCTGGGACACAGTAGGTACTAAATAAATGTTTATTAATTGATTGATTGCCATCATCACCATTGACATGATCTAATTTTTGCTTGACTTTAAACCTGGCAATGTGGTTGGGATGTACCTGGCTCAGAGACATGAAATTCCAAACTAAGCCCAAAAGCTTAGAGATATTGAAAAAAAAAGTAGATGTCAAGAAGCTTCCTAGTCTTCAATGCCATCTCTAGTAATGTCCTCTGGATGCTTTGAGCACAACCTTGAGAGGATACTCCTTATTTGAACCAAAAGTTCCTATCCTCATATACAGGATTGAATGACTTTCTTCATCCTGAGATGCATGAAGGTGTCTTTGAGCTTAAAAAATGTAATACCGAAATTACCCTTTGTTATTTCCCCTGCCTCCACTCACCCCTCTACCTGTTTGAGAGATTCTGAGACTTCAATTATGGTGCTTGCCTAAGAAATGCTAATTTTAGTTAACGGCCTCTCAGTTTGTCTCTTTAATTGTGGATTTTTAAGTTCGAGTACCCAGGATCATCTTACTAACTCCCTAATTGGAAGACATCACATATTATTAAATGCAGGTTGTGGATTCTGAGCCGGGAAGTCTGGGACCTAAAGTGAGGGCCTTGTAAGAATGGAGATGAAAAGTCAAGTTGAACTCCTCTTGCTCCACAATAGGTCAGAGGTAATACCCCAGGGTCTTAGAAAGGAAGACTGGGAAGATAGTGAGGAAGAAAAGAGAGACATAGAACTACTGTGGTGTGGAAGAGAGGAGGCCCTTTCAGTTCTTTTGAAGGGTGGCATTGGATGGGATGAGAAAGAGGAGAAAAAGATCTTGCCATCCATGAAGAAGGAAGCTAGTGATGATCAGGCTACACTATATTATATCACACTCAGCCCCTAAGTTCCTGGGCTCAATCATAAATAAAATAAACATTCCTTCATATTTGCAGATAGTGCAAAACAAAAAACCACTCTACCTAAGAAGTCACCCCCACCCTATTTGCTTCTAAATAATTCCAAAGCTTTTCTCCACATTTTAAAATAATGACCATGGGGGGGTTTTTTTTGGCTGATCAGAAATGCCAGGGAGAATCTCTGCATCTAGTTTAAGATCTTCAAAAGTAGGTTATCAAGTGAAAATTTTCATTTAGTGTACAAGATAACAGATGGTCCCATCAGTCATACCCACTCTTCTAAAAGGAATGTGTACATCATGGTGGCACATGCCTATAGTATCTGCTACTGGGGAACCTTGAGGCTAATGGATCACCTGAATTCAAGAGTTCTGAGCTAAAGTCAATCATATAGGGCTTAAGTTGATTGAGTTGTCACAGTAACTGTGGCACAAATATGGTGAGCCCCTAGGAGCAGGGTTCCCACCTTCCCCTCCTTCCTCCGAAAGTGGTACTACAGAAGATTCACTGGCAGTCATGGTACCTCTGTGTGTGTGTGTGTGTGTGTGTGTGTGTGTGTGTGTGTGTGTGTGTGAGACTTACTGTATGATGTGGGTATGTCAATTACCCTCTCTGAACCTCAGCTTTGTCCATAAAATGAGGTTAGAATACTTGACCTCTCCCAACTCTGATATCTTATAATGACATGACTAGATCTCTACTTTTTTTTGCAAGACAATGACCCTTCCCCTCCACTAATGGAAAAACTTCACTGAGGGATTTTAGTAGATTTAGATAAGTAATAACTGATACCTAAATATCTATCTATATACACATATATGTGTATATATATATACATATATACACATATATGTGTATATATACATATATGTATATATTTACACACACACATATATTGTGTGGATATATATGTATGTACGTGTATAACACATACACATACACACATATTACAAAGCCCTTTCTCTAAATTATCTCCATTGAGGTAGTACTACAGATATTGGTATCCCCATGAGATGAGGAAAATAAAGCTTATAGAAGTTAAGAAACTTGCCTTGCTATTGTTAGAGGAAGAAAGCCTAGGTCTTCTTGACTCTAAGTTTAGCTAGCTATTCTCTACATCAAGCCATCCCCAAACCCCCAGTCAGTTTCCCTCATTCCATGAAATTATTTTAATGGGAAAGTCTATAGATTTCCAGAACAAACACTGACCTCAGTTTTCAAATATCAGAGGGCCAAAAGGGCTGCCAGATTCAGTTGAATGGTTACTTTGGAAACCCTGTATAGAACTACCTGAATGTTTCATCTGAGAGCACTTATGATGTACCTAAACTTAACTGTGCTGAGCCCCAAGTAGAGCTTCCTTATTTCTGGTCCTATCCTAAATCTTCTCATCTTACTCTTGAATCAGAACATTGGGCTTACTTATTTTTCTTCAGGGTGTTAAAGAGTGAAAACACCCCTTAGGCGAGTTGCTCAACAGCCTTAATTTCAGACTTGATACTATTACAGCCATAGTGTTCAATAAAACTTCATCAGAGAATTACTAGCTTAGTGATTATGGGTAAGTCATTTAACCTCTCTGAGCCTCAGTTTCCTCAAATCTGAAAAGTGGAAATAGTAACACCTTTAGTACCCTCTTCATAGAGTTTTGTGAGACTTGACGATAAGATGACTGCAACATGCTTCAAAAAAAACTTTAAAGGTCTATATAGGGAGAGTATCCCTAAAGTCTTGAGACAATTAAGTGTCACAGTGAATGGAGTGCTGGACCCAGAATCTGGAAGATGAGTTCAAATCCAGCTTTAGACACTCCCTAGCTGTATGTATGACTCTGGCCAAGTCACTTAACCTCTCTGTGCCTCGGTTCCTTAACTGTAAAGTGGGGATAATAATAACACCCATTTCCCAGGATTGTTGTAAGAATAAAATGAACTAATATTTGTAAAGATCTTATAGCACAATGCCTGGCACAGAATAGCACTTGGCAAATGCTTATTCTCTTCTCTTAGTTCAGTTTTAAGCTATTAAAGCTGAAAACAGAACTAAGATTTTTAGGACACCCTGTATAAATGTCAGTTATTATTACTAAAGCAAAATGAAAGATGCAAAAAAATAACAAAACATGAAAAGGCTTGGAACTAATGGTTTTTACCATTGAATTATATTCAAACAAAATCAGCTGGTGAATAGATGATAATTCAAAACATTTTTTATCAACCAAATTTGGTTTAATAATATTTTGCTATAGAATGTCCCAAAAGTCTCAGTGCAGCTTTAAGTTCTTAAAGCTCAAGTTTTAATGTTTAATATTAAACTGTTAATGCATTAAGACTTTGGGGACACTATATTAGTACATTAAGACATCAAAAAGGTATAAGGTGTAAGAAAACTGGAAAGATAGGAGGGGACCAAGTTAAGAAGGTCTTTAAATTCCAAAAAGAGAGTTTTGTTTTTGATAGGGATACCCCACTGATGTGTGTGTGTGTGTGTGTGTGTGTGTGTGTGTGTGTGTGTGTGTGTATGACAGAAACAGAGAGACAGAGAGAGAGATATGGTCAGATATGCACTTTAGGAAGTCATTTAGAAGGTTTACAAGGTACTTTACGTATATTTTCTCAATTGATCCTCACGATAGTGACAAGGACCAAGATAAATATTTTTCAATTGAATATTAATTCTTATATTTCCCCCCTCCATATTTACTGTTATTATGTAAAATATGTAAATATAAATGTATTCAACTCTTGGTATATGGGAGCAAGCATTAAACCTGTTTATTTGGTCTTAACTGAGGGCTTGGACTCAGCACCCTGTAAAGCAAAGTGAACACAAACCTGATTGAACTGTGGAAATGTATTCTAAAGATGAAGTACATATACACCTACTCCCAAACCAAATAGCCAGCTCACAAACTGCCATAAAAAAAAGATTTAGTCCCAAGTGCTACACAAGAAAAACTACTTTAGACTCAGCCCAGCCCAATTCCAAAGGTAACCACATCTTGGATTGTGGAAAACTCAAAAAGTCAAGCAGCTTCCTTATTCATCCCTCTGAAGCCAGTGGTCTCTGATCAATGTCAACCAACCAGAAGTTTAAGACAATTCCTGTTTTCTCTCCCCAGATCTCCTAAGCTCTCCACTCTCATGAAGGGCTGAACATTTCAAAACAAATGGAAAGCTCAGATAGAAACCAACATAAATAATCCATTCCAAATTAACAAAAGAAAATTCAGCCACTTGCTCTGGGGCTTCTGTTTTAAGGGCATATACTCTAGAAAAAAGATTAAATGATTAGAAAAAAAAGCAGAAATCCAATACCATTAAAATGGCTAATTGCTAAAGAATTTAGAAAGGTACTTCACTTAATGCTTTTTTTTTCCCTGAGCCTTCCAGTAGCTTAAATTCTGCAGGAGGAATTGGAGAATTTCTTAGTTTGGCTGAAACATCATAGTTCTGTTTCTGTGAATATTCTACCTCTTTCTGGGGAAGAATATTTTGGCAGGTGTGAATCAAACTGAGAAGTGCTCCTTGGAACCTTAGTTGCTACACTCAGAGAGTGTAAAACTTGTCAGAATGTGTCAAGAACTCCCAATTTAAATTTTTTTAATTTGTTTTTGCACCACACTAACTAGCTTCTTTTTGAAATCAAGAGGGAAAGTTGCAGAGAAGGATGTTAATATCTTAAATAGAACATCAGATATGACTTCTAACTAACTCTGGGGATACAGTATTTCCGGAGTCTACACTTTTTCCCGGTATGGACAGCCCCAGGTTGCTCAACCTCTTTGCTCAGTGATCACAGAGAATTTGCTTTCAGAGGAATCCTATACTGGAGTGTTTAGAACCCCTCACCACGTCACAACCCCAGCTGGGAGCCACCTCTCGGAGCTTTATTAATTTTGTTTGAATGTATTTCCTAACAGGACCTATTCTTATGGTCCGCAGCCAAAATCCAGAAAGATCAACTTCATACGGGTAGGAAAACGTCTTTTAAAAATAGTTTATTCGTAATTGTTTCCTTCCAAAGGGGAAAGTGGGTGAATTCTTAATCAGCCAAACCGAGAAATTCTCTAAAAGCTGTGACTTCCCCAGCGGCTGGGGAAAGCTCGAAGGCGCTGGCAGCTGTAAGCATCCTGTCTCAAGCTCGGAGGCGCTCTAAAAGCCCTGGACTACACTACCAGAAAGAAAACAGTCCCGCTGGTTCGGCTATCCTGAACTGGTTAATTAGAAAGTGCAAGTCGTCAAATTAGGCTTAGTATGAAAGCCGCAGGGAAGAGAGGAGAGGCAAGGAAGGAGGCACTGACAGGTTAGATCTCACGCCCATTTACCCTAAATTGGGTGGGAAAGAGTCAAGCAAAAGTTCCCGTTTTATTCCAGAGCTCTGTAATGGGCAGGCACTCCCTTCTGCCTGAACAGAAACCAAGCTTTGGGCAGCAGAAAGGGGAGTCAGAGGACCTGCGTTCAAACCCCACTTCTGATGCTTTTTCTGTGTGACTTTGAGCAAGTTACTTAACATCCTTAGGCCTCAGTTTCCTCATCTGTAAAATGAGGGAGTTCGACTACTACATGGCCTCTTAGGTCCCATGCAGCTCTATTATTCACTTGAACTTAGTCCTCTTGCCCAGGTGTTTTACCAAGGTGGTGGTGGGCAGCAGGGGAAGAGATACTCTAACACAAACTGCACAGTCCACTTCTCCCATTCCAAGAAGTCAGCCCTAGCTCACCAATTTTGCTTCTGGGTCTGTGGGGTTGGACAGAAATCTCACCTAGCTGGCCTTGCTTTGCAGATGCAGCACGTCTCCTGTACTCTCCTCCCCCCAACCTTCCTGCGGCTCCTTCACTCCTCTCCCTCCAGACATCTTCCACTTCAGCGTTCTGGTCTCCACGTCTGAACAGAACCCGGAGTTCATTTCCCAGGTACTTCAAGGACTTAGAAAAATGCTGCTTTTGTTAGCCTCACTCGTTTAATCCCCTCAATTCCTAGCCCCAGAATAGAGACCTGGTCTCTCTCCGAGACAGAAAGAGCAGTGTCTGGCCGCGACACTCCGACGTGTCCGCCTTACCAAGCTCTGACTTACCAGCCTCTTCTGGGGCTTGATGAGCGGCCGGTTGATGCCATTCATTTTGTGGTAGAGGCCACAGGCGTTGCAGAGGTAGTGGCCTGTGCCGTCTCGCCTCCACAGCGGTGTGGACATAGCCCCACAATTAACGCACTCGCGGCCCTCACCCGGGAACTCTTCCAAGAATTCTGAAACTGAGAGAAGACGAAAGGGTTGCAGGATCTGTCTGCTGAGAAGGGGGAACGATGCATGTGCAGAGCCGGGAAGGTCCTTCGCTCCATTTCAAAGTATTGAGGGCTAGAAAAGACTTCTGAGACCATCCACTCCAGACTCATGACTTTGCAGATGGTGAAACTGAGGACAGAGGGGTAAAGTGACTCAGCTAAGATTACTCAGCTAATGCAGAACCAGGATTCAATATCAAATCCATCTTCCGACTTAAGAATCCAATGCTCTTTCCTCCCCCTTAATGCCTCCCTGTATCTAAGTCCTCAATGCCCAAGGACAGAAGACTGACCTAATTGCCAGGCTTTTGAATGTTATTTTTTTTTTTAGGAAGGGGGGTGTAGGTAGGGAAAAGTATAGGAGATGATAGGTTTTGGCGTTTCTCATTGGAAAGGAAGAAGGAAAAATTGAATGTGTTGTATGTTAATAACAACAACCGCACCAAAACCGAATCCTAAGGGCCCGAAGCTTCGACTTTTATAAGCCTTGGCTTCAGGTTTGTGACTTCACGTTTAAATACAAGGAACAGGGAAGTGTAACATAGAATTCAGTGCGATCATGTCCACCTTTTTCATGGTGGAATCCCAAACCAACTTTCCAAAATACAGAATTCAGAGCTGGAAGGAACTGAGTGATCATGTAGTCCAAGGACCCCATTTTACAATCCCGGAAAGTTGAGACATCAAGAAGTACAAGTGACCTGTCCAAGGTTTTACCACTACATTTTAGTTATCCAGGGTCTGGCAGTGAGTATCAGAATGGGAATTCGAAAGCAGAACTCCCAGAAACCCATGTTCTGGGTTGTCTTGACAAGTATCTCCCCTATCCGCTTTCTTTTGTCTCAAAGTCTCTTAAAGAAGGAATGTCTACAGCAGCAAAGAACCACTGGGACCGATATCTTTCACTGCGTTTTACTAGGCTAGTCTTTTCTCCCCTAGTTCACATTGCTAAGCATCCTTGCCCCTCTCTCTAGGTCGAGGTCTTAGGAAATCCAGAAAGCTCCCGGGAAGACCCCTACCACAGAGGTGGGAGGGGGAACCCCATGGGGGCTAGGGAACTGGGGGTGGGGAGGGCAAATTAGCACCGATCAGCTAACCAAAGCCTAGCCAGGTCTCCCTGTTTTCGTTTCTACTTAACCTTCCTGGGCCTCGAGCTAAGAAGTTTGATTTTATCCCTCACGCCCACGCATCATCTCCCTCCTGTCTTCCTCTCCTTCTTTCTTCCCCCCACCCCTCGCTTGGGGTGTTAATGTTGCGGTTTTTGCCTCCTTTTCTCCCAAGGCCGGAGCCCTGGGAGTCTAAGCCCAGCCCTTGGCCTCCGCGCGTCCCACCGGCACGGCGGACAAACTGGCCCACTGGCCGGGTTGTCTAAACAGGGCTCAGAAGAGATGTTATTGTAAGGCGATTAAAGGCGGGGGTGGATGAGTGGGTGGGTGTGGGAGGGGCTGGGGGCCGACTTGGGGGCTTCCCTGATTTCCATCAAACCTTTGGGGGCTTTGACTGGTGGCGACGCGCAGGCTGGGCCAAGACGGATGGAATGTGTGTGGGGGCCGCGGGCGCTGGGGCTGTTGGGGGGGGGGGTGAGCAAGGGGGAGGTGACGCAGGATCAATCACACCTCGGGCCGGGCTGCCACTGACCGACAGAGGAGCCGCGCCAGGATGGGGGTGGAGGGGGGGGAGAGGAGGCGGGACTGGACCCGGGACCAGAGACCCTAGACCTAGTATCGGGGCAGAGCTGAGAGGGACGAGGCTAGGGGGTTAGACTGCACTATTTTGTCTTCTTGTTAGTAGCAGCTAGAGGCCACATGCATAAATTCTTGGAGCTGGATTACTTCCTTTTGAAAAATCGAAACTCTCAGCTTTCCTTGTGTTATCTAGCTCCGAAGCATCTCCCCAATTCCT
Organism: Phascolarctos cinereus; assembly: GCF_003287225.1. NCBI lineage: Eukaryota > Metazoa > Chordata > Mammalia > Diprotodontia > Phascolarctidae > Phascolarctos > Phascolarctos cinereus. The sequence goes on from NW_027555625.1 coordinate 248,159,263, forward strand.
CCAGTAAACATCACCCAAGGAAGGTGATGGATAAACCCCAAGAAACTAAAATTCGCTGATGACCTAATTATTCAGCAGCGCAGTATGCTATAGTCTTCAATTCTGGTCATTTGGGTTACTTACTTACTACATATGTGAGATTGAGCAAGTCACTCCCCTTCCTCTGCCTCTTCGTCTCCATTTCTCCACATGTACAACGAAGGGTTTTGACCAAGGTATCTTTAGGTCCCTTTTTTAAGTTCCTTTTTTTCCAGCTCTAGCAATAAATGTTCTAAGGTCCCTTCCAATTCTGCCGTTCTATGTTCTTAAGCCCATTCTAGCACTTGACATTTTATATGCTAAGATCTATTTCAGTTGTAGACCTTATGAATGCATAAAGAAAGTAGCGGGCATCCAAAGGGCAAGGAGGGAGTCTAGAGGTAGGCTAGTTCCTGACTGATATTCCACCAGAAAAACCAGATTTGGAATTTCTCAGACCAATTGCTCCCTTTCCCCTGTAGCTGACTGAGAGTCTTTTCAGTTCTTGGGCAATTCATTCTTGAGGAGAAAAGAGGCACTGGGAATCTGTGGTGGCAAGTAACTAAACAAATAGGTGAGCCATTATGGAACTCCAAGCTACACTAGGGACGCAGTGCTGGTTAGTGGGTGTGAGGCAAAGAAAAGCTCAGCTTTTCAGCTTCTGGATCTTAAGCCACAAATTGCTCCACTATCATGCTCCCTCACTCCAAAATTCTCCTTTCCTTCTACCCCAAGGTGAATTTTCAGAGTAGCCCACACAGCACAAACCAGAAGGGAAATGGAAAGGTATGTTGGCTTTAAGGTAATCGTTGTCTATTTGGATGTTACTTTGAGTCTTGGAAGTGATTGGGTGTATCTAAATTATCCATTGAATGGAGATGTGTAGATTGGGTCTATGGGGCGGGGGGAATGGGGGGAGAGAGAGGGGACAGAATATTTTCCCAAGTTAGGTTGAGAGCCAAGCAATTGTGGGGGAGGAGGGGTAGAGAAGGCGGAGGCCTCACACCCTCTTCTCTGGGTGACTTTGTTCTCGGTAGAGATAAGGTCCTGGGAGCCTGGCTTGGAGTTGATGGGGGGTGGGGACGGGAGGGTGGCGGGCTAGGAGATAACTTTGCTGAGGGCTTGAAGTGCTTTTCAAAACAAAACATAAAGTTTGGAGGGGGTGGAATTTCATATAGGAAAGGGCTGGAAGAGACAGAATGGAGGAGGGGAAGGGTGGAGAAAAAGGAGAGGTGGGAGAGGACTGACAGGACAGTTGTAAATAGAGGAAGGGAAAGGGAAAGGAGAGCTAGATGCAAGAATGAAGGAAGAGAGGGAGAGAAGGAGACTAGGTACTAAGTATGAAGAAGAAAAAAGAAAGGGAGAGAAAAGAAAGGATGTGAAAAAGATAGAGGAAGAGAGAACAGGGAGAGGGAGAGGACTAAAAAGGAGAGAAAGAGAAGAGAAAGAGGAGGAAAAGAAACAGAGAAGAGAGGACAACTGAGGAACTTTGGCAATTGCAGAAAGGGTCTTGAGCACTATAGTGAAAGAAGAAGCAACTTAGTCCTGGAAAGGGCTACCTAGCAAAAGGGTGACATGGGAATGTGTGTGTGTGTGTGTGTGTGTGTGTGTGTGTGTGTGTGTGTGTGTGCTCGCGCGCAAAGGGGAGGTGGTGGCTTAAAGAATGGGCTAGAATGACCCTCAACCCAAATGGCTTTTATTGACCACTGCCTAACTGAGTTTCGCTATCTCCGTGGAAAGGGGAGAACAAGGCAACTTGGAAATTGTTTGGAAGAAGCTGAATTAGGAGACCAAAAGTCTGTTCAGATATAAACTAATTTACCTCAATAAATTACTTAAATGTTAAAGCCCTGTAAATATGCTCCTCTGGCTTAAACACTGGGTCTTCAGCTCAGTGGATAGGAGTCACTGAGCCCAAATGAAGGCAAAGAAAAAGATCCTGGAGAGTTTGACTTTGGCTGAAGGGCTCATATGGAAAGCTTGGAGCTTACAGACTGCTTCAAAGGCATTTTCCTCCACTGAGCTAGACCAGAGCTCCACCTAGGCTAAAAATCCCTTTCCCAATTCTCAGACTCCAGAGAGGGTGTGGGGTGGCCTGTAGGTTATGCCTGGCATGGCTATTAAAGGTGTTCAGAATAATTATGAAGACAATTCATCCCCAAATTCCTCTTATTGATGTAAAGGGAGTTTTTAGGGGAAAGTTTTTGCTATTTTTTGCAGTAGTTTTTTTTTTAAATTTGGGGTAAGAGTGTTTCAATTTGTCTAAATAACCAAATAATGAATCTCTCAATTTAACATCTTTACATTTCCTTTGTATAGGCAAGGCTAACAGTTGAGAATATGTGCCACCCTTTCAGAAACCTGTGAGATTTTTGGGATTAGAGTAGGGTAGAAAGGGTAAAGTGCTGTCCCTGAAAGAAATGATCCTTATCCTAATCCCCCTTCTCTTCTGAAGGGCAAAGATTCAAGAGAAGCCTCATATCTCAAAGACACTGGACCTAATCCCCTAACCCCCTAGACTAGGGGGTGAAGGGTGGAAATGGGAACTCCTCTAGACTAATTTTGGTCTTCTGAACCTGACCTCAGGCAGTAAGATATTTCAGAAAAGGGGAGCAGGTGACCAGGACTTGCCACTTCAGAAAAATAAAAATATGATTTGTTCCAAAATAAGGATAAAGAAGAGAAGCAAGTTTTCCCCTTCTACCCTCTCAACTACTCCCCACCCTCCCATTCTGCTCTTCCCCTCGTCCCCACTCCACCCCAGGAGCAACAGGGATGAATTCTGGTTGGGTCTCGGAGATGTGGTGGGGAACTTACAGATAGAACGACTAGGAGTACGGAGTCAAGGCACAGGAAAAAATGGTGAGGGGCTGGCTAAAGGAGAAAAGAACTCACCAAAGGTGGACCTCCGGCCCGGAAGGCCAGCTTGGCGGCTCTGTAGGCTGTGTAGAACGCTGCTTTCGAAGTGGCCTGCGGTCCAGGAAGGGGCCATGTCCGGACTTACATAGGCTGGGTAGGCGTTTGAATAGGATCCACTGACTGAGCGCACCAACGGGTTGGCGTATTGCTCCCTGGTGCCACTGCCCAGGAGCAGGGGGGCCTGGTAGGTTCCATCCCGTCCTCCGCCGCTGCCCCCCGGAGGGCTGTGAGAGTAGGAGAAACCAGAAGGAGGGTGGGGGCTGCCGGGGTTAAAAGCTGAGGCCTCACTGCTTGCCTGGGCCCAACTCGGGTGACTGCCCAGCGGATGGCTCTGGTGTGCAGCCTCACAACCTGCCAGGTAGGGCATCGTGGGTAGCATGGAAGGCACCCTCGTCGTGGGCACATATACAGGGGAACTGGCCGCTGACGAGTGTAGGAAGCTACTGGAGTCGTGGGCATAGGGCGCCTGGCCAGGATTTGAAGCGAGGGCCAAACTTTGGTACATCTCTAAGTAGGCCTCGTAGTTCCTGGCCCAGAAAGGGTCGGCTGGAGGTGTGATTAAAACTGGAAGCTCAGCGGGAGGGGCACAGCAGGACCCAGGTGCCGAGACCAAAGGAACAAAGCGTTAGGATTCGGTTATATTTTCCCCCAATGTCTGACTTGGGTGCTTTTCTCTCCCTTATCTGGCTGGCTATCTGGGTCGACTTAGGGGACTGGTATCCAGATGTTGCCAGGAAAGGATGTTACCTGGAGGGAGATGAAAAAGAGAAACAAGACCATCAGCTTGGTCTCTTTTGTTTATGGACCCAGAACTTTTCTCTGCACTCCCAAATCACCCTCCTCCCCAAAATGCTCCACCAGCTTTCAGGATTACACCTGCCCTCTGTGTTTGAGTCGTCTCCCTGTTTCCTTCCTCAACCTCTGGCAGATCCATCCTGCTTTATCCCGGAGAAGCCCCAACCAGATCTGAAACACCAGTGGAAGATTTACTTCTTATTTAGCTCGGCTGGTTGGATATATCATCCCCTCCACACTTTCCAGAGCGCTCGGCTGAGGCTAGAGGCAATATACCCGGATCCCTCGAAACGTGAAATAGGATCGGAGACTGGGTGCCTGAAAGGCCTGGCTGATTAAGACAGCTCTCTACATAGCTATTCAATTCTCCTTCTTCATCTCTTACCCCACTGTCTATTACCTAGGAACTCTATTCTCCGAGAAAAGCAAGGGTCACTGATCGGTTGATTATTATAACCCGGCTACTACGTTTTCTGACTCTCTTCTAATGAAAACCCGGCAAATGTCTTAAACCAAAGATGATTTCTTTTTTCAGCACTTTTTTTTTCTTTTCCGGAGGGGGACCAAGAAGCAAAGACGAGAGAGAGAATCAACTTTAGCTAACTATTCCACCTCCACGCATCTACCCCCGCCCAGGTTGCAGGGATCCGGTTCCCTCCAGAGAAGAAAAGTTGAGCTAAGATCTTCCGAGGTTAGGGACCCCGAAGTGGACTAGATTTGTGAAAAACTGAACCACCAAACCATCACTAATCTTAGAAACCCTCTGCACTGAGTCGACTCCGGGAAGCTAAGTTTCTAGGACTGGGGCCCGATGGAGAAGAAAGGAAGAACCGGCAGAGGCGAGTGTCTCCAGGGAGCTGGACTCCCTGGGAGAGAAGGGAGGGGAAAGAGAAAACGGCGAGGGGGAGGGTAGTCTTTGGGTTCACCTCAGCTTCTCGCAGGACAGCATTTGAAGACTCGGGAGGTGAGGGGAGTCGCTGATACTCCTTGGAGCGCCCAAGGAGCAGCAGGACCCCCGGGGGCTAAGTGTAGGCTCGCGGGAAGTGCCTAGGTTGGCACCATCAAGGCCTAACGGGATGACAAGGTCCTGCCTTGAAATAAACCAGGGGCCAGCTGCGGTTCAGAGACCCCTGCAGCGGCCTGAATGGCCCAGAGCTCGGGCTGGGAGAGGGAGTCTGGAACCGGGCTGGGGTGGGAGGGGGCCTCAGGGAGAGTTGCTTCCACGGGGAGCCCGCATCCACATGGGTGCAGGGCGGCCTGTGTACCAGATATGGTCGGGCGGGCAGATAAAAGGTGGGCAGAGACATCATACTCACTGTGGCGTGGAGGGGAGGGGGCAGCGGCCGAAGCGGACGAGCAACTGGGAGCCAGAGGCTGCGCCGCAGGGAATCCCGCCGAGGGCCGGGCCGGCCCCAGCCCCTCCCCTCCCCTCCCCTCGAACCCACCCCCTGTCGCTAAGCTTCTCCAAAGGTCAGCGCGGGCCCCGCCCGACTCGGCCCGCCCCATCTCCCGGCGCCCTCCTGGGGGGCTCCAGGCAGCTCTGAGCCCCCAGCCCGGGTCAGCGCCGGGGCTCTAGCCCAAGGGACCACGTGACCCGGCACGGCTTTCTCTGGGAATTTGGCTTCAGACTGGAGCGAAGTAGGAGAAATCCCAGGCTCCTTTGGCAGGGGCCTGAACAGTCATTTTGCAGGACCGGGTACTGTGGCCCAGTCTCCCAATGTTGGAATAGAAGGCAACTAACTAGGAGATGAATTGGTTGATTATTTATTCTAAATTCAAACCAGAGTTGTGTCCCCCTGGGTCTTGTCCGTCTCCAAGCCCCGCACGCAGCCCACCCAGTGGGCTAAGCAGTGGCTTTGAAAGCCAAAGCGGGATCTCGAACCCCTCTGCCTGTCTGACCCGGAAGCCAGCCGAAGCCTGGAGGGGCGGCTGAAAGCTGGGGGTGAGTCCAAATTCGATATTTCTTCCCCACAACAAACATTACGCACACACGCGAAAGCTTGAGGACACCTGGCGCAAGGAAGTCGGAATTATGGGCCCCAAGACAGAATGTGCTTATGTGTTCTTGTCTACACTGGAGTGGGATTTTTTAAACTATAAAACAAGTGGAGAAACTCGCGAATCTGGTCCCCAGCAAAAGCCTTGGGGTGGTAGGTGGGAGTGGATATTGGAGGTGAGTTTCTGGAGGGACCAGAAGAGATGCTGTGTGTTCGCGTCTCTGCTTTGAAGAGGAACACCGATAGGGCCCTCAGCCCCTAGGCAAAAGTTTCGTGCTCTGGGTCTCATGCTCAACGAAGAGCCATCCCGTAAGTCCAGGCTGCTCTTCAGGGCTGTTGGAGAAGGGCCTGGCCAGTTTCCTGAAGTCTCTCTCCAGCGGTTGGATTCCCTACCCCTAGCGCCGTCCAGCAGCCGCGTCAGGACTAGAGAAGACATTTTAAAGTCAACGAAAGGAACCAAATGTCAGGTCTAATGGTTGCGTCTCCACGTCATCCATGAGCTACTGGGGGTCCAGAAACCCAAAGCAGCCTTCTCTATTGCAGGAACCCAGCACTCGGGCTCCTGCAGCTGACACAGGCTTAATACTAACAGCAATACTTGAAGGTTTACAAAGCACTTTCTTCACAACTGTGAAGAACTACCTGTGTGGTAGTTAATCCAAGTATTACTCCCCCTTATCCCCCACCTCATTTTACAAACAGTAAAACAGCCGTAGCTAACTGTCTTGTACAAGGTTGCTAAGTTAGTGAGTGTAGAAGCCAGGAATCGAAAGGGTTTCTTCCAACTCCGAGTTCAGCTGTCTTTGTATTGTGAGTTAATGCCTTTATGTCGATCCGACCCCCGACCAATACCTACAGCTCTGGGCTCCCCACCTCCACTATTGTCCCTGACAAGGCCTTTTTCAAATTAACTCAAAAGCTCCCCTAGCTCAACTGCCAAAGCTTCATTTGGGGTACGGAGAATTTCGCTCCAATTGGTCCTAAAACATAAGGGGGCAACATGGCTTCTGTAATTGCGCAGGAGGTGGAGGAGAAAGTCCAACTTGGTAAAGCTCGCAGCCCTGCCCTGGCAACCACCTGGAGCTGGGACACCCCAGAAACCAACTGGTTTACAGATCAAATGATGGGGTCATATCTCTCGGGCACAGAAGCATTTGCATGGCATAACACAATGCACTGGTGTCCTGTAGTAGACATAAAGTGTGGAGCATAATGCTATTCCGTGTTGTAAAGTGTTACGCATAAGGATATAATTTGTTGTTGTTGTTGTTGTTCTGGGAGCTAGCATGATTTGTAATACATTCCGCTCTCCTGCTCTATAAAGTGTGGTACATATAAGGCATAATATATATACACATACATGTGTACTCATATAAACATATTTTATTATCTTTTATCCTAAGGGATATATTATTTTATAGAGCTGATGGATATTCTACTATAACTACCCCATCACTCTTGTTTCAGTAATATACCAGATGTTCTGTCTTTAATTTAAAAAAAATAGCTTACACAATCTTCCCTACAAAAAGCCTGTTACAGTTTTACAAACTAAAAAAAGGAGACTCAGAATTGAAATGACTTGACCACAGTCACACATAGGAGGAGGAAGTGAGAGGCTACAACTCCAAATCCATTATTTTACTTGTTTTGGTTATTCTACACCAAGTTGTCTCTCTACATCAAGCATTGCTAGATGTGTGTGTGTGTGTGTGTGTGTGTGTGTGTGTGTGTGTATTTCTATCTCATCCCAATAAGGCACAACATGTAGTTGTATATGTGTATACCTGTATAAATGGATGTGTGTATATATAAATATACAAATCTATCTTCAGCAGCAGCATCAAAATCATCATCACTATTTACACTTAAGTGACTTGCTCAATGCCACACAGCCAGGATGTTTCAGAGACTGACCCAAGTTATCCTAACTCCACGGCTAGCTCCCAACTCAGACTGCCCTCTGCAAATGTGTTTGTGATTTCAACAATTTGGATACACACATATATGATTTTATCTATATATCTATGTATCTTTATGTATATATATAAAATCACATATCTCCTACATGTATGATTATAATGAGCTTATCTGAAAAATATGTAATGTACACATATGTGAAATACAAGACTATCATAGGTAAATAAATAATTATAGATTACAACCTGTATCTCCTTAGGTCTTCCTCTAGGAAAGTTCTAATTTGAATTCTCATCAAGGCAAGAAGGGGACCCTGGATTCTCAAAGGGAAGCACGGACTCTAGCAGGTTCTACCCAGTCATCAGAGAGTTTTTAGTGTGACTAAATGAAAGCTTGTTAAGTCTGTTGTCTAAGGACCGGGCTAGCTAAGTTTGGAAAGACTTGTCCCTAAGTGGGTTGCAAAGAGAGGAATTTTTAGTCTCAGAGACTTCTGAGAACCATTTTTTAAATGGTAGAAGGACTGTGAACTGCTTTGGTGAAGGGAATACTCCACATCGATGAAACCGCAGACCCTTGAAATACTGAGGTGTTATTATATTTTGTGATGGAGTTCTAAGTGGGAATATATTAATATTTTGTTATTCCTCACCCAAAGAGTAGTTGTTCCTACCCGGGAGACCAGGGTACATTTCCCAGATGCCGTATTATCCAATACCGATGTACCAAGGTACATTATTCCAGGGCACGTATTATCCAATACATCCCAGTTGTGGCAGATTCACCATTTCCATTCTGGGCTTTAGGATACTGCTCTAAATGGAGTCTGCTAACTCTAAAACTGATTGTCGGGGAAATTTAGGAGTCAGGAAGGGAGCAGAGGATAATCCCGCACCTCCTCCCACTTTCTGACTCTCTCCAGATCAGTTCCTACGGCCAATGGAGCCCCGTTTGGGTGGTGACACTTATTTCGGCTACTTTCTTGGCTGTCGTGCAGTAAGCAGGCTGGCTTGGCCCGTCCCATCTAGTCCCGTCCCGTCGCATCCGGACGCGACCAGTCTTTCTTCGAACCTCCCCCCTCAAGTTAACATTGTCCAGTCTCCTCCAGCCTCGGAACTCCACGTCCATCCACAAAAGTTGGGGGCAGGGAGAAGGTCCTTCAGGACATCGAGAGGCCCGTTTCAAGGGATTGGAGCAAGGGTTGGAAAATAAGATCAACCTCGACCCGGAGGTTGGGCACTTGAACTAGGTCAGATTTTGAGGTGTGCAGGTGTGGGTTCCAAGCAAGATCTGAGGGCCTGGACAGGTGAAGATGCCTAAAGCCTGGGGTTTATGTAAGTTTGCTGACAGGGTCAGGCATTAAAATAGCTTTAAGGAGTGAACCCGGTGTTAGGAGGTAGAGGGCGGGGGCTGTGAGTGAGCAGATAGCTAGCTCGCTGGGACCCACTTCGAGGTTTTCCACTGCCCTTTGCGGGAGACTAAGGGACCTGCTTCAGTGACTGAAGCCACAGCTTGGCTTTTTTTTTGGGGGGGGGAGCAGAAATTTAGCTGAGTTCGTCTCCAATACAAGGCTATAGATCCCAGAGTCGAAGAAGAGGACGCAGGGAAGTGGAGAACTAAGACGAAGATGAGGGCGAGGCCGGGGGTAGGGAAAGGCTCGAGTACATCTCCCAGCCAGGCTTTCACTCTGTGCGGGTTTGGCGTCAGCCAGAGCTCAGGTTGAGAATGGTGTGGATTTCAGGACTCCGAGTCTCTAAGGGTACTGATTACATTGAGGTTGGAAGGGGAAGCATGGTAAAGAAAACTCTAAGAAGGTTTACAAGGTATTTATGCATTTTTTTTTGTCTCGATGGCCAAAGCAGGCAGATAATTGAGGCAAATTCCCTAATGATGTCGGTAAACAGCATTGGAAGATGTTTATGAGTCCTGCAATATCTAGATAAAAGTCTCAATTCTCTGTTTTGGCGGTAGAGACCGAGCCTTCCAGGATCCGCAGAAGTGACAGGGGGAAAGAATGATATTGACAGCTTGGTCCTCAACCGCAGAACACTGGGCCGATACTTGAAGGTATCACCAAGCTTTGGTAGTCTCGGGTCGGGGTTCCCCAACAGGCATTTGCGCTGTGTAAAACCCAAGTTCGAGGGAGTTCACAGGATCATTAGCCAGGCCAGTGTTTCTTGCCTTGGACTTCTTTCTTCTGCTTTCCTACTAGAGGAAACTTCTATTTCTCCTTGCTCCCCAAATAATTTCCAAGGTGGAAACAGCTCCTTTCCTTCGATTTTCCTAGATCTTGACTTGGATCTTCTTTGGGAAGTGGTGCCATCCACACCCTGCCAGTTCTTCCTCACCACCTCTCCCCGGCTTTCCCCTGCCCCGACCTGCTCCTTTCGTTCTACAGCCATTCTACATACCAGCGGGTCCCTGCCCCAGCTCCGGGAAAGGAGGGATTGTCCCTGTACATTTAGACACAGGCTGGGAGGGGCGGTGGGGGAAGGTTCAGCTACCTGTACACACACACACACACACACACACACACACACACACACACACACACACGGAGTCACAACTTCGAAACTGTGAAGCCCCAAGATATGTCTGGGAGATCAGTGCAACCAAGTGCGAATGCCTACTTTTGGCAATGACTCAAGCTTTTAAGGCTTAAAACTATCTCCAGACAGAGAAAAACAAAAACCCTCACTCCTGCGTGATCCCCAGCATAGTGGAAAGAGTTGTCGAATTGGAGTCAGCCAAGAGCTCTCTTCAAATTCCTCCTCTGACATTTGTGTATGAGGTTTGGTGGTGTCTCGGGAAGTTGACCTCTAGGAGCCTCAGTTTCCTCCTCTGTAAAACTGGCATAAGAATACCTGCACTACCTACCTTACAGGGTTGTTGTGGGATTCAAATTAGAATATGCACCTAAAGCACTTTGGAAACTTTAAAGCTCTAATTAAACAGTGCTTTTTAAATAATATGGTCTCTTAGGCTTACAATTTTCTTTCTCTTGAACCAAACTTTTATTCCTGGTAGAAATCCAACTTAGTCATAATGTATCTATTACTTTTTTAGTATGCTGTTGTAGTATCCAGTCAGTTCTACTCTCCTCAAAACCCTTCATCTCTTTCAAACAGAAAATGGAAATATTCCCCTAAACCAAGAGGATAGGCAGCACATGGGAACCCCAGCCTTTGAACCAAACTTGATACATTTCAACAGTTAATAGCCAGTTATAAAATACAGCATCACAGATGTTCTGTACGCCAAACAAATTACTCACACCCCTCGCAAGTACCCAGTTTCATAAGAGCTAGCATTTGCACAGGGTTCATAAAGCATTTCACATATACCATTCCATCACATAAATCAGCTGTTAACTATATCATCATTTTATGGAGGAGAAACTGTGGCTGAGAGAGGTAAAGATGACTTGCTTAAAGCCACCAAGCTCCCAAATGTGGGAGAAAGGAACCTGAGCCTTTGGGCTACTACACTCAGAGAATGGCTCACCTCCCCTAGCTGCTCTCACAGACAGACAGTAGTCAGTCATATTGTGCACAATCATATCATAGACTTGCACACAAATATACTCAGCTTGCTCACCTACCAACTGATTTGGTTCCACTTTAGCTGCAGCAGGTCCCATATCCCATGGTGAATTGGAGTGGGAAAAGGACAAGGAGAAGTGGGATGTAATTTGAACTTATCCTTTCTTTGGAGTTTTCACCAAGGCAAATGGCCTGGAATTTATATGTTTAGAGGGCTATTTGGAGGCATGGAGAGGTTATAGTTTGCTCATGGTCACTTAGCAGCCAAGGCATGTGGTTAAGGCATTTCTCTTCTTGATTTCAAGGCTAGTCTTCCACCCAGTAAGTCATGCCTCACCGACTCTCTTCAGATTTGGTATGTGACTGAAGAGCCAAATGCTCCTGCAGAAAGGTATTTCTGCAGCGGGGCTGAACTGAAAGTTCACTACTGACCTAAGGCTTCATGAGCCTAATGCAAAGTTCTCCCAAACAGGAAGGTCAAAGAATAGACTGATAAGGGGTGGGGTCTTAGGTAAGAAAAAGGGAATAGAGGACCCCCTAAAAGAAGAATCATTGAGAATTAGATGTTCTTGACTGAGTGGAGCTGTGCTAACCACTTGAGCAGAACAGAAGAACCAGGACTTAATAACCCCCCCCCCAACTCCCCACCAACCACATCAATCAGTTTTAACTAGTATTTATTAAGCATCTACTGTGTTCCAGGCACTGTGCTAAGCATGGGTGATACAAAGCAAAGACATGGTTCCTGATCTCAAGGACTGAAAAGAAAAACTCCTACTCTAACTTGGGGTTCCATGTTCCAGGGGTTGTAGAGGAAGCTACAGTGGAGGGAGGCTCTGATTTTTCATGGATTTCCCCTTTGTCCTAGTACAGAGTTCACTAGATCTGATGGCTGAAGAACTAGCTTTGAACCTAGGCTCAGTCGTTTACCACCTGTGTGACCTTGGGCAAGTCATACTTCTCTGGGCTTTTGTTTCCTTATCTGAAAAAAGAGGGGGTTGGAAAGGCTCAGGTATTTTTCAGGTCTAAAATCCCCTGATTCTTTACTTCTCCCTTATCTAGTCTGCCCAAACTGGCTCCAGTCTCAGCTTGCTTTTGACTCCCTAGATAGACACTTTGGTCTCCTTCCCTTTCTTTTCAGCCAGGGGCAGTGACTATGAAAGGGTCAAACCCTGGGTCAGAGACGTATACATTAGTTAATAGGGATAGGGGCGAGGTGGGGGCAGAATCCTGGCTGTTTAGGAAAAGAGATTGGGGTGTGATGAATTGAGAACTCAGAAGCCAAAGGGAATCTTGTAACTGGAGGATCAGAGTCAATACACTGGTCTTCATTCATTATCCAATTGTCCATAGAGATATCAGTGAATTCTGAAAATAAATGTCAATGAGGCATTTTGTAGATAGAATTCTGGGCAGTCTGCATGACTTGAGTTCAAGTGTTACTGTTGACACAATCTGTGTGTCTCTGTCACCACCTCTATATGCTTCAATCAACTTCTCAGGATTTAGTTGATAAGTTAGAGCCAGGCTTCTATGTACTTCTGTGGTAGGACTTCCTTCTGTCAGTATGGACATTCATCTTATATTCACTGCCCTAGCCCACCACAGTAAAAGTGATCTCTGCAGTAAAGTAGAAAAAAACTATGACTCTAAGGTGAGATCTGAGTTCAAATTCAGTCTCTGACACATGCCCCAAAGCATGATATAAATGTGCTTCCTCTTCTGCTCTTTGCAGAGGTGAAAGGTCTGTAGGTATGGAATATTTTATATACTATTATGTACTAATATACCATATTACATGCTAATAGTATACAGTATCATATACATCCACATAGTGATTGGTTTTGCTGAAATGAAACTTTTCTCCTTTATTTTTTTTTTGTTGTTACAAGGGGAGGGGAAGGGATGTATTAGGAAATGGAGGTAATACAAAAAGAGATTATATCAATAAAAATAAAATTAAAACACCAAAATGGTACTTTCTGCTTGACCTGGTTTTCCCACCTTCTCCTCCCACCCCCCACTCAGCAGAGTGTAGATGGCTGGGACTGTTTTATTTTTGTCTTTGAATTCCTAGCACATAGCAGATTGCTCTGCTGATAATAATTTCATAATAGAGATAGGGACTGGACCCATAAATTCATTGATGTAGGGAACTCCCTGATGAAGAAATTCCTTCTAGCTTATGCATTTTGGCATCTTTCCTGAAATATATAGTCTTAGGAAGTGCCCTAGAGTACTCAGAAGTTAAATGACTTATCTAAAGTCACATAGACAATATGTATCATAGGCAAGACTCCAACCTGAACTTTTCTGGCTCCTAGACTAGATCATTACCTTTCATAATGTAATACTTTTTTTTTAATTGAACTTAATTAAATTAGATAATATCAGTAATATTTTTCAATTGATTTCAATCACAAAACTGGAAGCATATACTAAAATTCCATGATTACTATCCCAACAGAATCAGAATGATGAGTTATAATCAGATTCATCTTTGGCAAACAATAACCCAATCATTAAATAACACCAGGACCTTAGACATAGTGGTGTGTAGTAACTAGATTACTGGGATTAGAGTCAGGAAACACTGGGTACAAATGCCTCCTCTGACTCTCACTAGCTTTGTGACCCTAGGTAAGGCATTTTAACCTCTCTGTGCCTCAGGCAACTCCCCAAGGCTTGTTGAAATCATACCTGACTCTGTGTTGGTGGAGGGTGTCCCCAAACTGGTAGTGTCCCATAGAATGAAATCCTAGATCCTTTTGTTATGTGGATAACATCTGGATGATTGTGATAAAGAACATGAATCTTGAGAGGACTGGAAACCACATCATAAGAAGAGTGCTTAAAGGAACTGAAGATATTTAGTTTAGAGAAGACACTTAAGGGACTAAATAACTGCCGTATTTGAAGGACTATTATGTGAAAGGTGAGTTAGTTTTGTTCTGTTTGGTCTCAGAGGAAAGCAATGGAATTTGTAGAAGGAGAGGTTTCATCTTGACATGTAGAAAAACTTCCTACTCATTATAGATACCTCTAAGTTGAATGAGCTGTCTCTGGAAATAGTGAGTTACCCATCACTAGAATTCTTAAGGTGGAGACTGCATGACCATTTGGCAGAGACAACATAGGAAAGCTCTGAATTGGGCAAAAGTATAGCTATGTCTTTGAAGATTACAGTTATCCTGGCCAATGTCTTCATCTGGACTTCTCAGGTCATAACAATATTCCAATTCAAGGCATTCCTCTATGAACCTAATTTTTTGACCTTGGGCCTTCTGCCAACTACGGCTGGGGCTGTAAGAGGAGAGAGATGAGTGTGAGAGAGAAGGGGTGGAATCTGAGGGAAGTAGGGGTGTGTGTGATCCATGTGGGGGAGTAGAGGACATCTGTGAGGGAGGATGATAAGAACCAAGGTTTATTTAGCTAGAGCTTTAAGGTTTGAAAATACTTAACATATACTATCTTATTTTATTTAATGCTTGAAATAATCTTATAAGGTAAATTCTAGTATTATTCCTATTTTATACTTTATCCTCCTGTGAGAAAAATTGATGTTGAAAGAGATTAAGTGATTTGCCTACTGTCACACAGTTAGTAAATATTGGAGGCAGGATTTGAACTCAGGTCTTCCCAACTGCACACCAATCAATCAATAAACACTTTATAATTGTCTACCGTATGCCAGGTGAGGCAGCTAAGTATCTTAGTAGATAGAACATTGAGTCTGGAGTTAGGAAGAACTGAGTTCAAATCTAACCTCAGATACTTACTAGCTGTGTGACCTTGAACAAGTCACCTCCATTTGTCTTAATCCACGAAAGAAGGAAATGGCAAACCACTTCAATACCTTTGCCAAGAAAACCCCAAGGATAGTATTGGAGTGCTATGTTTGGAGTGTGGGGGGGGGTGTCAGGAAGAGTCAGAAGAGTCAGACACAACTGAATGATGACAACAAAAATATGCCAGATGCTGTGCTAAGTGTTGGGGATATTAAAAGAGACAAAAAACAGTTACTGACCTCAAGGAGCTAACAATTTTACACTCTATGGACTGTGCCAACTAACCACCCTATGGTATATGACAAGGAGGAGAGGATGGGTGTGTGGCCAAGAAATAAGGCCCTGCTTTGCATACATTTTCTGGGAGAGGCACTTCATTGTCTCTTTCTGTGTAATTTTGCTGCAGCGGGCAGCGCCATCTCAGGAAGGTTTCCCAGACTGGGTGTAAAGGGAAATGCCAATCACTGAGCAGACAGATTGGAAGCTAAGCCAGTCAGGGGTCCCCCAGGAGATGGGTGGGCCTGAGTTTGGAGTGTGTGTATATGTGTGTGTGTGTGTGTGTGTGCTCGTGCGCGCGTGTATTTCAGAGGCTAACCTCTCCTTAGCATGCTCAGAGGCACCACTCTCCCCCACCCCCCCATCCCCACCCTACACTGAGGCAATAAATAAAGACATCTATTTTGCTGAATTAACCTTCTGGTGGCCAGGTGAAAAGGTTACATTCGCATGATTCATGGCAGGCTGAGCGACAGCACTTTGTTGCTAGGATTTTGGGGAATGTGAGGGTCTGAGCAGCTGGAGTCTGAGTAATCTCGAAGGGAGAAGGCCAGGCTCCGGTCTGCCTGCCTCCCCTGCCTGTTGGCTCTGCGTTTCTTTTCAGATTGTCACTTTTCTATCGGCAGCAGCAAGTAAGTTCTCTCTCAGCCCCAGCCTGAGGCTCTTAGAGCTTGGGAACCATTAACTCAGACAAATTTATAGTTGGGAAAAAAAGGAACAGTTCTTCATTATTTTGGCTTTGTGAGGTTTTCAACCATTTTGTAACCTCATTAGGATGGGCTCTGATGAGGGATCATTAATGATTTGGGTAGGGAAGGTAGTGTATTGGAAAGGGCGCTGGACCTGAGCCTTTTGGGGTCCAAAACCCATCTCTTCCAGTGATCAGGGATGTAACCTTAGGCAAGTTATTTAACCTTTATGACTTTCCTTACCATATCTGGAAAATGGGAAGAATAATTCTCATCTTGAAGAATTCCTAAGGAAGCAAATAAGTATGTGTTTTAAATGTCAGTGATTCTTGTTACTTGCAACTCTTGGCTTTGCCTTCATAGCATATTTGAGGACCACTTAACTAGTCCAGGCTCCTGGAGAGGGGTTAGGGGGTCAGAGTAGATTATTGGCTGAGTGTTCATGGGCTCAGGTCCTGAATGTCCTCCCCAGTATTGTCCCTCACCCACCCATCCAACTTCCATAGTTAGGGATCCTCTTTCTAGATTACCATCAAAGCTAATTCTTTTGAACAAAGTAGAGAAATGAGACAACCAGTGGAATGTTTCAGCAAAAGCCTGGGAATTATTCCCAGGGCAATGGCTCCATGTATGTGCTTGGCATATGAAAAGCCAGTCTGAATAGTCTCCCTTAGCCTAGTGGATATAGCTCTGGAGATGACCTGCTGAGTCTTGAGCTTCCAGTTTCAACTCTTAACTCAGATACTAATCATTGTATAGACAAGTCATTTAAGTCCTCAAAGTCTTACGTCTGTCATCTGTAAAATAATAACATAAATTTTTATATTTTTTCTCTACTGTATTACAGGTTTGTTTGGAGGAAATGTTATGCAAGTGGGAGTTATTATTTTTTTCCTAGCTGAGAGTGATCCTTCAGCCTTAATCTAAGATTCTGAGGTCAACAGAACTAACATCATTGTAGTCAACTCTCAATTTTCTCTAAAGTGGAGAGGAAGGAGAAAGAGAGATAGAGAAGGATGAAAAGAGAAAGGAAGAAGGAGGAAAGAAAGAGGGAAAAGGAGGAAAGAAAAGAGAAAGTAGAGAAGGAAGCAGAAGGAAGGATGGCAGAAGGTAGGAAAAGATTAGAGAGGTAAGAGAGAGGAAGACAAGGAAGAGAAAAGGGAGAAGAAGTAGGAGGGGAAAAGAGGAAGAAGAATGAGAAGGAGAGAGAGAGAGAGAGAGAGAGAGAGAGAGAGAGAGAGAGAGAGAGAGAGAGAGTTTATTAGTCTTTTCCCTGGCTTTTCCCCCCTGTAAATACTTTCCAACATGCCTGACAGTGTATATCTCTGGAGCAGTAAATCAACCACATCTGTTGCAATCTGTGTTCATATTCATTATTTCTTATATTTCTTTCCCCTAAAGGTGGACACTTCTCTAGCACATAGTACTAGACTAAGTGTAACAAGCTAAGTTTCAGAAAGCTACCTCAGGCAGTGTCTAACCTAAATTATCATGACTCAAAGAGAAAAATTCAATCCATGAAATTTTGTTATTTGCCTGTCTATACTAAATCAGTTGACCTATGTGATGCTACTTCCCCTCCAAAGACTTCCCTGAAGTTCTCTAGTGTAAGTGCATTCTCCCTCCTCAAATTATCTTGTATTTACTTATATGTATATGTTATATTGACCCACTAGGATGCAAGCTCCTTAAGGGAAAGGACTTATTTTCTTTTTATTCTTAATGCCTAGTACAATGCCTGAAACAAAATAGGTACTTAATAAATGCTTGTGCATGAAACTGAATGACAGTTGAAGTCCAGGTGGTGAAATTCTCAACTTCTTTGGGCTGCACTAGCAAGGATCTCAATGGCTGAGAGAATGTAGAAACAGGACAAGCGTTATTGTTATTGTTCAAACTGCTGCTATTATTCTGTTACTTGTCCTATTTGTCATCCCAAATCTTAGCCAGTTGCCTTGAAAACAGTGCTACAGTGCCTGGCATGTAGTAGGGGCTTAATAAATGCTTGTTGATTGATTGAAAACACACTTTTTCTTTCACATTTAAGACTGGGAGGCAAAGTATGTGTGACTCACTTGAGCTCATCTGCATTGCTGGAGATGCAAAATGCATACTGTGCTATTGATGGGAGGTCAGGGGAGCAACAGTTTTGTATCTTGGATACAAAGACTAGGTAGCCAGATCTATGTGTCAAGATAGAGGAGATTATGTTGCTTGACATCATGCCCAAGGAGCCTAGAACACTGGAACTTAATGAATGATCAGGGAAAAACCAACTGTCCAGTCAATTAAAGAGTATTTTGGGAATGTTTATTATAGCCTAGCACTGTGGTAGCTGATAAGGAAGATTTAGAAAGAAGACAGTCTGTGCTCTGGGAGCATCATAGGAACATAGATTTAGAACTAGAGGGGATATGAAAAATTTTTAACTTGAGTCCCTCATTTTGCATATGAGGAAACTGAAGGCCAAAGAGATTAAATTGTTTGCCCAAGGTCACACAGGGAACAAGCTACAGAGTGGGAACCTGGGTCTTCATCATTCTTAATTCAGAGCTCCCTCAGTTGTATAGCCTCTTGACTTCAGCAATATGAAAACTCACCCATCAACCCATTCTCATTTATTAAGGACCTCCATTTGGCATTTGCTGCTCTGCGTGGTTTCAGTTCCATGGAACAAAATGCCCCTCTCAGGTTAAGCTCATCACTTTTAAACTCAGTGTTGCGCTAACTCAAGCATTTACTGAGATCACCTCTCTCAGCCACCTCTCCCTTCTGTTTGGAAGGCTGCAGAGTAGAGTACCAAACTCCTCCCAATGCCTTCCTTTATAGAAGGCAGAGACTGGACTCAGCTCACTCCATTTCACATCTGCTGTTCTGCCTAGTTTCAACTTTGAGGAACAAGATGCCCCTATGCTGGGTACTCTCTTGTGTCTGCCCCCTGCCCCCTGCCCCACTACTGCTTTCCTGCCTTCTTTTGTGTATTGTCTCTTCCTTTAGACTGTAAGCTCCTTGAGGGCAAGGGACTTTCTTTTATTTTATTAATTGTATCCTGAGCACTTATCATAGTGCCTGGCACATAGTAGATGCTTAACAAATTTATTGAATTGGACCTACAATTCACTGGGCACCATGTTAGGCATGGAGGATACAGATACAGATTCACAAGTGGGGAATTTCTTACCTTCAAGGAGCTTACATTCTCACTGGAGGATACAATACATATAGGGGATTGGTGGCCAGGGAAAAAAGTTGGTATAGGCAATCAAGGATTGTGAATGGAACCATAAAGCAGTCAATTGTCATATCTTTTCCAGTAGCAATGGTAGTATTGATTTGATTATTATTGCCAGAGTCAGAGGAAAATGTGGAAATCAGATGCTAGGGGTGGCCCAGTCTTCATATGAAGAGCACATGGCAGATGCATGAATTGACCACGCTTTGTCATCTGGGGGGATAATTGGATAGAATGTAAAGCACATAAATGCTGCAATAATTTAGCAGAGGCAAAGACCAGTCTAAACTTGACTAGTTCCAGGCTTCATGAAGGATATAGGAACTGAGCTATACCCTGAATTCTGGATAGGATTAGGACAGATGGAGAGAACTTTAGTAGGAGTGAGTATGGACTGATGGATGAGTAGGGATGATTCCATAGAATTCTCAAGAATTGGGAATGGGAGACTATCAGAAGGGATGGAATAGAGGAGAAAACTATTGGAATTAGGAAGAATGAGAAAATAAGGAAACAGTGATTCTGGGGTTGAGACCAGGCCATAGGAAATAAAAGGACACACAGGATGGTCAGGAGTTAATCAAATATCTAGGATGAACAATTTCAGGGTCTGGGATGCAGGCAGTCCCTAACTGAGGGGATCACAGAGAGAAACACAGAGTGTCACAGTAGAAATAAAAGCAATCAATTAGCATTTACCAAAAGTCTGCTATACAGGCACACTGCTAGGTCTTGAGATATAATCTTACCTTCTTTTGGGGTGGAGGGGAGATAACATGTATATACATGTACATGCATATATATGTGTATATACATATACTCTCTCTCTACATATATATATATATATATATATAATTTTGGGAAGTCAGGCTCTAGAACCTGGAGAGGGGGAATCAGAAAAGGTTTCATGGGAAAGGTGTCATTTGAGCTAAGTTTTGCAGGAAACAAAGGGTTCTAAGATGCAGAAGGAAGGTACCGAGAAGTCACAGAGGTAGGAGATGGATGGGCATGTATGAGGAACAGCAAGAAGGATAGTTTGGCTAGACTGTAGAGTGTAGAAAGTGGAAGAAGGTATTATTTGAAAGGAAATAACTGAGGTAGCTAGGTCACAAAGTGTATAAACTCTGGCACTGGAGTCAGATGAGTTCAAGTCCAACCTCAGACACTTAGCTGTGTGAACCTGGGTAAGTCATATGACTTCTGTTTGCCTCAGTTTACCCAAAATGCAAAATGGGGATAATAACAATACCTATCTCATAGGTTACTGTGAGAATTAAATGAGAGAATATTTGCAAAGTATTTAGCACAGTACATGGTACGTAGTAGTTGATATGCACATGCTTAATTCTCTTCTCCTTCCCTCCCTCCTAAACTAACTAGTTGAAGAAGACATTTGAAATCATCCAGTACAATCCTCTAATGATACTAATTGGAGGTTTTCAAGCATAGATTGGATGACTAATTGTGTGGATGCTATGGAGAGAATTCTTGCCCAGCTACACACTGAATGTGATAGCATTTGAGGTTTCACAATTCTAGTCCTTGCTATGCCAATAACTTTGGGAAAGGCACTGAATCATAACGCATTAGAGATGGAAACTCCCTTGTTTTATGGATGGGGAAAGTGAGGCCCAGAAAATGACAGCTAGTAAGTGGCAGTACTGTGGCTTAAATCCAGGTCTTTGGATTTCCCACTACTTCCCAAAGCAGTGCTCCCCAGGTGTGGGGTGTAGTTGTCTGTGGCTCTTAATGCAGTTGAAGGTCCCTATTGAAGTTGAGGTAGCATTCTCTGCCATGGCTGGTAATGGGCACTTGCTGAGCTAGCACAATGCTTTTCAGGGAAGATTTTCTGAGTCTGAAACTGTCCCAATAGTTACATTGTAACCTTTTCAGACATCTGCTTTGCTTAATCATGTGGGGCTGGGGCACGAATGGGATATTAGAAAATGGAGGTAACAAATTGTACCTTGCTATTACTTCTTCTAAAGCCAAAAACCTGCTGGAAAAGTGTTCAGGGGATGGCCAAATTTGCAAAGTGAATTTCTAAAGGCAGTCCATCTCATATGTTCACAGCATAACTCTTCATTAGGTGTTTCTGCCACATTGTCTGAGCTCTTTGGGTCCAGGCTAGTCCGATGCATCTTAGATAAGTCCAGTTCAGCTCTACCCAGATTAACCTGGCTCAGCCCAGCCTAATCCAGCCTAACCCAATCCTGCCTGGCCCTGTTCAACCTTTTGCAGACCATCCCAGGCTATCTCAGGCCAACCCGATATCTTCTGTGCTAAAGCTGAACCCAGCCTTGTCTTTTTTTTTTTTTTTGGTGAGGCAATTGAGGTTAAGTGACTTGCCCAGAGTCACACAGCTAGGGAGTGTTATGTGTCTGAGGTCAGATTTGAACTCCTGACTCCAGGGCCGGTGTTCTGTCCACTGCGCCAACTAGCCGCACCCCCAGCCTTGTCTTTTGTTGTTGTTCCATCATTTCAGTCCTGTCTGTCTCTTTGTGACTCCATTTGGGGTTTTCTTGGCAAAGATACTAGAGGGGTTTGCCATTTCCTTTCCCAACTCATTTTACAGATGAGGAAAACTGAGGCAAATAGGTTTAAGTAACTTCTCTAGGATCATACAGCTACTAAATGTCTGATGCTAGATTTAAACTCAGGTCTTCCTAACTCCAGGCCTGGTTTTCCATCCATTTGAGTCTAGCCTAGATCAGCCTAGTACAGCCCAGCCCAGTCCAGTCCAGTCCAGTCCAATTTAAACTGTCCTATCCCAATCACCTCTTCCAGCCCAGATTAGCTCAGTACAGCTCAGCTCAGTTAAACCCAACCCAGCCCAACTGAGTTGAGGTCATCCTAGTCCAATTCATCCCCAGAATAGCTTTGCATAGCCTGGCCCATTTCAATATAACCCAGCCCATTTCAATGCAGTCCAGTCTAGATCAACCCAGTTTAGGTCATGCTATTCTAGTCCAGTCTATTACAGCCCAGGTTCATTCAATCTAGCACAGCCTAGTTCAACCCAGCCCAACCCAGTTTAACCTAGACTAGCCTAGCTCAGTCCAGCATGGGTCATCCTATCCCACCCCATGCAAACCTAGAGCAGTCCAGGTAAGTCCAGCCTTGATCATCCCATTCTATTCTAGCCCAGAGCAGACCAGCCTAGGAGACTACAAGTAGTCAGCAAAGGGGTTTCATTAGAAGAGACAGCAAGTGCTCACAAATGGGAAATGCATCCTCTCATAAACCCAGGCTGCACTATGGATGACCCAGCCATTGCATAGAATTGGCCAGAGAGAAAAGGAAAACTGGAAATGAAAACAAAGTTCCAAATGCAGCTGAAGCATTTCTTGTAACCAAATCTATTTTCAAAGGCCCTCTGTCACTCTCTACAGCATTACAAATGGCAAGAAATCTCAGGCCAGACTGTCCAATTCTCTTTTAAAAAGTGTTTTTCAGGAGCGAATCAAAGCAAGTTTGTTTTGGGGGGAGTAAGTAATCATAGTCGACATTGGATTTTATCTTCCCAATTTGCAGAAGTGTGCTACATGACTGGAGCATTAACAAATTTCCTGTCACATGTGGAGGAAGATTTATGGCTTGTCTCCTAGGGCCTGTGAGTGATTTCAGTGCACAGCATTCCCTGAGAGAAAAAGAGAGACAGAGACACACATAGCATTAGGGTGAGACACCCAGACAGAGACAGGGGGAAGAGAGAGGGCAAAGTAGAGAATGAGTATGTGTGTGTGTGGAGGGGGTAAAGAATCAATGAGATGATAGAAGAGAAGGAAACAAACAGAAAAATGACAGAGAGGGAAAGATGCATAGAAGGAGACAAAAGAAGAGCTGGAGAAGGGAGGGGGGAATCACAGAGGAAAAAAAACAGAACAGAGGGGGAGAGAGAAAAGGGGAAGCAGGAAAGAAGCAGACAGGAGAGAAGAAGAAACAGAAAGAGGGAAAGGAAGGAAGGAAGGAAGGGGGGAGAGAGAGAGAGAGAGGAGATGTGAGAAAGAAACAATAGGAAGAGAAGGAATGTAGAGAAAAGAGAGGCACAGATTGGGGAGAAATAAATGGAGGAGGAGAGAAAAGAAAGAGAAAGATTGATATTAGTGTTATGAGTATAGCTAAAAGAACTATGGAGAATTTTTCATCATTTGGAAAGAAGGGATCAGGAAGGGAGTGGGTTCTATGTCTTGTCTAAGCCCTTAATATTATCTCTTTAGCTTTCTAGAGAAAATAAGTAGAGTTTCTAATATCTTCAACCTGAAAAGAAAGCCTAGACTCCTACCCCAAATCAATTAGCTGTGAATAACTCCAACGTGAGTGACATCACACTTGACTCTTAGTAAAACAGCGTTAAGTTGGTGGGTAATAAAACAGCTTGACACTAATGATGGGTTGTGTGTGATAAATTACTGTCCGAGATCAGATAAGCTTTCTTGAGACTAACCTTGAACTAAATCTGCTTGGTTACTGAGTCTTCTATAGCTGTGGTTCCCCCCTCCTTTCCAGAGCAGATTAAAAATATAAACCATATGTCATCTCATGAAATTACAATCCTTTATTTTTTAAAAAATGAGATCCAAAATTACTCCCCAGGCTGGCTGGTACTTAAAAATTATGGGGGAACCTTGCTCTCTACAGTTCACTCAGACCACACTCCCTCTCAGCCTCTTTAGCTCTGGCAAATGTTGTTCACTCCAGCTAGTCAAGAAGAAAAAAAAACTGCAATACTTCAAAAGATCCATGCTTTCATAGATGTGAATGTGCCTGTTTCTGTCCCCACTCCCATCACCATTACTTCTTCATATGTTGGCAGACAGTCTTCATAGGATCATAGATTTGGAGTTGGAAGGGATCTCAGAGGTCATTGAGTCCAACCTAATCATTTTTACAATTCAGGAAACTGAGGCCCAAAGGAGTGGAGTGTCATAAGGCAGTTCTTTAACTATAAATCCTTTGCTCTTTTCAGTGTAGTGATTAAAAAAAAAAGTCCATTGTCCACATCATTAGCTTTTTGGGGATGAGCCTTTTAGCCCCATTCCCTGGAGTACAAGATATACAGCCTACTCTGAAACCTCCCACTCAAAGTCTTTTCTGATTAGTTGGATTTGCTAGAGATTGATTGTACTCCATTGGCATAACTTTTGAAAATTGATGGTCACTTTCATTCCATGATGAGGCATCCAAGGAATAGTTGGAAAAGTGACTTCCGTGCAAACTCCCTGTTCCTCCTGCCTCAATGTTTGCCTTTTTATGATCATTTGGTTCAAAGGCACTGTTGCTTTGTAGAGTCTAACTCAGGTGTATCTCGTGCCTAATTTATGAGTTTCAGGTCAGCCCTTTCTGTAT
This sequence comes from Phascolarctos cinereus, assembly GCF_003287225.1. Lineage (NCBI taxonomy): Eukaryota > Metazoa > Chordata > Mammalia > Diprotodontia > Phascolarctidae > Phascolarctos > Phascolarctos cinereus. Next base: position 248,183,785 of record NW_027555625.1, read on the forward strand.
TTAGTGGCAGGTGAAATACAGGATGATTACAAGCGAATGGAAATTATAAAGGGTAAAATACTTGATACAGAAACTAAACAATATTGTTCATGTCTCACCCACTTTGGCCTCACTTTCCCAATCCTGCTCCCCTTCATGAACTGGAAGGCTGTATCCTGAGGAAGGCAGTTTACTACTAATCTCCTCAGGGTTCTAGAGGTAACCTTGAGGGGACTGGGTTTTCTAACGCTATAGTTCTTAAGCTCTCATCCAGTGTGGTCTCTGTTAAGCAACCAGTAAAACTTTGTATGTTTTTAGGGAAGGGGATTCACTTGAAAGCTCTAGCAAGAGTAGAAGTTGCAAAAACACAGTGCCCCACCCTCCCTAACGCAATACCAGGGGACGCTTTCTCTTTGCACATCCAGGGTCTCTGGGGAGGATGGGCTCAAACTTAAAGTATGAGGGTAGTCAAGCATACAGATACACACCACATGGGACTAATAGGTATCTTAAAACTCTTGGCCTTTGGGATCCCATTCTCCCTTTGTGATGTCCTCATGAAATTCCCCTTTGGTGTTGTTTCCTGTTAGATTCTGTGTATTGATGCCTTCCCGGAGTCCATTTCAAATTTCTCTTCATCATGAGGGGTTGTGAGCACTGAAGTGGTCTGTATACTCATACGACTATCTTTCGACATCTGTCTGCAGCCACTTCCTCTGCTTTTAGATGTGACCACTAAGTGGACTTTGTTACCAGCTCTGGTTTCATGTAGGATCTCTGATGGCTCTTTGTCCTTTCAAAGTTCAAAAGGTAGAAACCTGTTCATTTCTGCCTCTAGATTGCCTGAAATCAGTGAAAAACAAACAGAAAGAAAAAATGGAGTTGTCACATGCTCACAGAAAGATGTTAGTTGGATAAGGAAATGCAACTTACTGCTGGTCTCTCACCTGTCAACTCACAACAATTCTGCCTCACTAGCTGTAGGGAAGGAAAAGAAACTTGCATTCAAACTCTATTCTAGCTTAGAATCTCCTGAATCATTGGTTCTTCTGGCTTTAAAGCCAATTAGAAGACTTTTTGTCATCATATCGTGCCAACTCCTCAATCGCTTGTGTCTGGAAACCAGAACCCTAAAGTTCTACATGTTGTATTGGAACCAGGAAGCAATATATACGTGTGTTCTGTATAACTCACCAGGACTAGCAAATTTGATGTTCCAGGGATTGAACCCTCATTGGCCATCATTAATTCTGTCTGACTTCTTGATTGTGTTAAAAAATCTAGAAGTGGGCTGGATTGTTGTTATGACTTTGAAATAAATTCAATGGTAATTATATTTACAAAGTACTTGATGAATTTTGAAGAACTTTACCTACCTTATTACATAATTTGATCCTTATAATAACACAATGAGGTAAATAGGACAAGAATTATCATCCTCATTTTACAGATGAGCAAACTGAGACCCAGATGGTTGAGAACAATACATGTGGAAAATTATACTTTGTGCTGGCTACCACATTAATAATTGTAATGTTTTATTTTTATATCACCTTTATTTCCAAATATATTCTTTCTCTCAAATACCAAGTAAGCCATTTCTATAACAAAGAATTTGTTTTAAATATGCAGTTTGGCAAAACTAATCAACACTTTATAGGAGTCTTATACTATATATAATAAGACATACCCATAATCTCCCACCTTTGCAAAGAAAAGAGATTCATTTTCTCAACTCTTCTCTGGGGCCAAACCTGGCTATTATAATTATAAAGTATTTGGTATTTGTTATTGTTCTATCTTTTACTTGGTTGTGGTCATTGGGTATATTATTCTCCGGGTTCTCATTACCTCACTCTGTATCAGTTCATATAAGTCTTCCTATGGTTTTTTCAACTTCTCATACTCATCATTTTTTAAATTTAAAATTAAAAACATTTTTCAATTCAATGAGCCTCCCAAAAGAGAGAACATTTCTGTTTATACAGTAGAACATAAAAAGATGATTTTATATGAAACTGAGAATATTATATGTAGCTGGCTTTTGAGGGGAATATAATAAATTCAATATGTTATTGTCAAAGTTCTCCTTCTTGCCTGTATTTCACTCTGAAATGCTCCTTTCTTTATATTCCCTTCTATGCCTTTTAAAATATGCTTCAATGATTCATATTAATACTTTCTTGCAACACAATGATATTCCTTTTTACGTAAATAGTATTTTTTTTTTACAATTACACGTAAAGATAGTTTTCAACATTCATTTTTTATAAGATTTTTATTTTGAAATTTTTCTCTCTTCTTTTCTCCCTTCTCTTTTCCCCAGAGACAGCAAGCAATCTGGTATAGATTATACATATGCAATCATGTTAAACATATTTTCATATTAGTCATGTTGTGAAAGAAGAAACAGGAGTAGCTAGGTGGCATAATGGATAGAGCTGTGGCCTTGAGTCAGGAGGACCTGAGTTCAAATCCAGCCTCAGACACTTGACACTTACTAGCTGTGTAACCCTGGGCAAGTCATTTAACCCTGATTGCCTCACCAAAAAGCAATTAAAAAAGGAATAAAAATAAAATAAAAAAGCAATAAAAAGAAAGAAGAAACAGAACAAAAGGGAAGAGCCACAAAAAACAAAAAAAAGTGAAAATAGCATTCTTTGATCTCCATTCAGACTCCATAGTTCTTTCTCTGGATGTGTATAACATTTTCCATCATAGTCTTTTGGAATTGTCATAGATCATTATATTACTGAGAAGAGCTAAGTGCACAACATTCTCCTGGTTCTGCTCACTTCATCAGCATCAGTTCATGTAAGTCTTTCCAGATTTTTCTGAAATCCACCTGCTCACCATTTCTCATAGCACAATAGTATTCCATTACATTCATCTACCACAACTTGTTCAGCCATTGCCCAACTGTTGGGCATTCCCTCAGTTTCTAATTCTTTGCCACCACAGAAAGAGCTGCTATAAATATTTTTGTATATGTTGGGTCCTTTTCCCGTTTGTATGATCTCTTTGAGATGCAGAAGTGGTATTGCTGCATCAAAGTGTATGCACGGAAGTGGTATTGCTGTATCAAAGGGTATACACAGTTTGGTTGCTCTTTGGGCATAGTTCCAAATTGTTCTTCAGAAAATGGATCAGTTTACAACTCCACCAACAATGCATTAGTATCCCAATTTTTCCATATCTTCTCCAGTATTTATCATTTCCCTTTTGTGTCATATTAGCCAATCTGATAAGTGTGAGATGGTACCTCAGAACAACCCAATAATATCTTATTATGTTCATATAAACACAATTTGTTTAAGTCACTTATCAAAAGAAGGATATCTACTTTGCTTCCAGTTCTTTGCTATCCAAAAAAGAGATGCTATGAACAGTTTTTGGCCACCATATCTTCAGATGAGAATTGACAAATTATAGTGTTTCCAGAAAGTGCTGGGAGAAGAGATTTACCAGGGCCATAGTAGCTATTCTCAAATATTTAAAGGCTTGACATGCATCAGAGGGATTCGATGTTTTGGGCATAGCTTAAGAGGTCAAAGGACAGGATTAAGACCAATGGGTGGAAATTTTAAGTAAGAAGATTTTAGTTCAACACAAAGAAGGACTTTTTTTAAAAAAAAACAAACTAGAGAGATCTAACAGTAGAATGCATTGTCTAGGAAGTTCCCTGTCACTGGAGGTACTTTTGGGGCTGAAAAAGAACTTATAGATCAATTAGTCCAATCTCCTCATTTTCCAGACGAGGCCTCAAGAAGAGAAGTCACTTGTTTGAAGTCAAACAGCCAATAAGTGTCAGGGTCAAGATTTGAACCCAGTTTTCCTGACTCAACATCCTATACTGTTTTCACTATACCGATGCTGCCTGGTCAGTGATTTAGACTTTGGATAGTGAAGGGTCTTGAAACCATGCTAAGAAAACTATTACTGTTGGTAAGACTATATTCTGATTGTGTGTCAATATTGTCTTTTATTTAAAAGCCTAACAGTACATTCATTCAAATAATCCAGTCCCCTTTCCCATTGTGGCTGTTATCATTTAATGCAGTGAGATGTCACAGAACCCTCACTAGGTGACATTCTCGGAATAACCCCCCTAGACTTTATTTTTTAATGTGGATAGCAGCAAATCCCTGTCCATCCTAATACTCTCCCTCCATTCAGGCAGGTAACAGACCCAAGGTCAATTCTATCCTCATCCCCCCAGTTTCTGAGTTTAAGGCTGAAAAAGGTTGGAAATAATAGCGTGCCCTTTCAAAGAGGAAGCATGAGGTCATAGAATGGTGGAGCTGGGAGGAAACTTGCAGATCTACTCCAATCCCCTAAGGAAGCCAAGAGGGGAAGCAAGTTGCCCAAGGCCACAGAGATAGTAAAAGCAATAGCTAATAGCACACATTTATATAGTGCATTAAGGCTGGTAAAGCACTTTACATTTGCTATCTCATTTGGTTCTTGCAACAAACCTGTGAAGTAGGTGTTATCAAAGAATGAAGTCTGAATCTGAACCCAGGCACTATATACCATGGCTACTCTGTCATTCATATCTCCACTGAAATACAATACTCCAATAATAAAGCAATATCAGTGTCTGGAGTATCAGGAAATGAGACTTAATTTCTCAGCAAATGTTTATTGGGCATCTCCTGTGTTAAGTACTATAGAGAAAATTACAAGATGGGAAGGTTGGGATCCTTGACCCTGGAATTCATAGACTAGCATGAAGGACACAGACTCACACTTGAGGAATAATTAGAGAATGAGCAAGGGCCATAGGTGATCAATGCTGAATGAATAGTGGGATGTGGTCTATGAGAGATCAGAAAAGGGAGAAATGAATGGGGCTTAAATACTGCTACTACAAGGACCCAAAATTCAATATGATGCAATAAGAATTTATTAACCACCTACTATTTGTAAGGTATCATTCATTAAAAAAAAAACAACCCAACAACAACAGAAACAATCCTTGTCCTCAAGGAAATGACATTTTACTGAATAATTATAGTTGATATTCATACAGTGCTTTAAAATTTGTAAAGTGTTTTACATACTTGAGCCTCTCACTTGGGTCTCACAAATGAGTAGGTACCATAGGCACCTATTTTACAAATAAGGAAACTCATGAAGGGACTTTCCCCATGATTGTAAGTATTCTAACTCACGCCCTCCTAATTCTAAGACCTGTGTTCTAGCCACTGTTTCTATAGCATTGTAAGGTTTGCAAACATTTATAAACATTTACTTCATAATAACCGTGCTTGGTAAGAAGTGCAAGGACAAATTTGCTTGATGACGAAACTAAAGTCCAGAGAGTTCTGTACCTTTCACAAGGCTGCACAGCTAGCAAGTATCAGAGCCAGCTTTCACACCCAGGTCTTCTGACTCTAAACGAGTGGCCATTCCACTTTCCTAAGAGGCCTTTCCATCAAAGAAGATGGCAAGAAGGAGGTGGGTCTTGACGGGGGGTTCCCATATTTTGAATTAGGACCTGGAAGGGAGGGTCAGGTTGGAGAATATTCAGAGATGTTTAACCTTTTCTCCTTTGGTAAGAGTAATGCCTTACATGCAACAGAGTTTACAATTTTCAAAGCACTTTGACAGAAGTTGTTATATGGACTCATGCAATTTCAGGCCAACCCCCCCATTTACAGGTGAAGAAACAGAGGTTCTAAGAATTAAATTCCAAGGGAAGGTATACCCTAGCTCAGTCCTCTGTCTATCCACTGCCTTGTGGTTTTCTTCTTATCCCCATCCTCCAAAGGACTTCCCAGAGCTGCTGGTGAGAGAGCTGGGGGAAAAAAGGAAGGAAAAAAAAAGGACACTGATAAAATAGATTTTTTCAGTTCAAAGAAGAAAAAATGAAGCGTGGAAGGACTCACAAATGAAGCAACCATTTTTTTTTTGTGGTTAAACCATATGTATGTATGTATATATAATATTATATATATATATGTACCTGCTTTAAAACTAAATAGAAATTCACATTTTCTTATGTTCTGTTCTTTATATTTTGGAATGTTTATGTTTGTTAATGACTGCTAATTTCACAAGACTAAAGAAAATAAAAAGAAATTGTGAATACAGTATCTTTTTGATCCAATGTATTTTATAAGAAACGCCCAGTAATATTCATAATGTAGAAAGAAAGGATGAAAACACATAGAAGTTTCTCTGTTTTTGCTTCCTTTCCTTTCACTCCTTCCAGTTTCCAAAATGATGTAATTATTTTACTAACTTGTCAGATGTGATGGAAAAGTCAACGTTTAGGGCCTTTATTCTTAAGGGAAAGGAACAGAGGAGCAGGCCAGAAACAGGCATCTGGACAGTACTTTGACACTAACCACATTGTCCCGGACACTTCCCACTGAATTATCATTACTGATAATTGGCAGTTATGTCAGCCTCCGAGTAAGGAAATCAGCACCCATATGTTCCTAAATAAAACTGATAAAATCCTTTCTGGAAATCTCTCCCTCCAGGGCCCTCTCACCCCACCCAACCTTCTCCTTGGTAGGGAGAAGGAAAGGGAAATGATGGTGTAGGAACTCTTTGAAGTTGAATGGAAAGCTAGTCAATAGGCAGGAGAAGGAAGATTAAGGCTGAAAGGAAGAATTTGGGCCTATTTTTTCTTCTCTTTTGGTGATTTCACAGTAACTTGTTAAACAGAGAAGGAATCAGGGAACCTATTGCCATTTCTAGGCACCAGACTCCTCTCCCCCATTGCTGAGGCTTCAGTCTTCCTGGTTTTAGCTTTTTCTCTGTGTTCTCCTTCTGGAAATTGGAGGTTCTGGGGCCTTTATAGTCACATCTGCCCTTCCTTTCATATCAGGGTCATGATATCCATCAGGACGACTGGAGATGGTCCAGGATGCAGTGGAAGGCCTTGGCCCCTTTAAGCTAAGGTCTTTTCAGGTTCTCATTTTGAGTGAGGCAACACCCGTTCATAAATAGGCCTCTTTAAGAAGTGTCAAGGGATGGCCCCCTTTAATTAAAAAAAAAAATCAGACTAGGAGGGAAAGACCCTCAGAGTTGCTGGCCAAAAGAGAAACAGTTACTATTTACATTCGCTCTGAGCCCGAGGACCCAAAAAAACAACCAGTAAGTGGTGCTTGGGTAGGAACCTATTTATTGTCTAATCCATTAGATCCAGAGTGAATTGGGTTTAAGGCTTTGTCTTTGAGAAAAAAATCTAGGCTGTAAACCCCAAGTTAACCAGGTCTCATGGTTTCAGAGTCAGGAAAATCAAAGTCCAAGTCTGGCCTTTGACATACAGTGACTGTGCCACCTTGGGCAAGTCACCAAACTTTAGTGTTCCAGGTAACTATCTACAGCTGACCAGTGAAACCCTAGCCTGGCTCCCTTCCTGACCTGTAATCCCTGTGGGTGGCTATCCTCGTAATACTCTAGTCTATTAGCCCCAACTTGTGTGCTTCTCATTGACAATTAGACAGTCAACAAGTATTTATTATCTCTTATGTACCAGGCATTGAAGATAAAAAGATAGAAAAAAACCCCCAAATCCCAACTTCCCACTGAGCTAGCTTCTGGAGAACAAAGACCATGGACTAAAGCCCTTAGCACAGGGCTGGTCACCCAAAACATACCATTCGATTGGTGGATGGATTGAATAACTGAGTCTACATGATTATACCATTTCCACTTAGGAAAATGCAAGGGGCAGGGAAGAAGAGGTCAGAAATGCTATTATTTTAATCACTAGGGGAAAAAACAGTACTTTCCCCATCAGAAAACCACACATTTCTAAGGTTCAGATGCTATATAAGTTTAAAGCTAATTTGGAATATGGGGGGTGGGGTAGAAGTAGAGGTGGAGTTGCAGAGGAGAAGTTTGGAATGAAGAAGATGAGAGGACAGTGATGAGGAGGAAGGACTTTCAGTATTCCAAGCTCTTGTAAAACTTTCTTATGCAGCCTAGTGCTGTCCCTGGATGGGACTATGTAGCAAATAAAAATGTTGGCAGGTGTATGTGTGTGTGTGTGTGTGTGTGTGTGTATGCATGTGTGTGTGTGTATGCAAGACAGAGAGAGAGACACAGAGAGAGAGAGAGAGAGAGAGAGAGAGAGAGACAGTGTCCTTGTGCCAATAAGCAGCCCAGCCAGAGCCAGAAACTCTGTGCTATGGTTTGCTCTGTGCACACTACTTGTCTGTGCCTAGCCATCTGTCTATGGACAAGGCTGTTCCAGCTAAGATTCCTTCAACTATAGTCTTCCATGAGTGGCTTGTCTTTCTGGACCTGTGTCTACAGTTCTTTTCTGACCACAAAGCCATCACTCCAGGGCCTCTCTGGTGAATTCAGAAGGCTTGGCAGATCCCATCCCAGGAATAGCTCTCCCTAAAATGGGGAGAGGGGAGGGGCAAAGAAATGTGCAGCATACGTCTGTAAGGGGAGGAATGCTGGGTAGAAGTGGGGGAGGGTGGATTAAAGCTTTTCCCCTAGTGACTACCAATTTATTTTCCTACAGGCAATAGCAGAAAGGTTGGCCAGAGAAGCTACAACCTCAGATTGCTTTATATCAAGGAGAGGTAGCTCTTCTATTGGTAAATGGCATCTTTTTCACCACCTAGGATAGGGGAATCAACATGACTCCATTTGGGGAAGTTTGTAGCCTTCCCTGACCTCCCAGAAAAAGTGGTCTCATTCATTCCATAAACATTTATTAAGGTTCTACTGTGTGTGCCATAGAGCTTACCTTTCTCTGTATTCCCATTGTTATGGCACTCTGCCCTCCACAAATTTCCTGAAATAGTTATCTCATGCATGACATGTCTCCCTTACTGAGATCATAGATTTAGACCTGGAAGCGACCTCAGAAGCCAACCTATCTTTTCACAGTTGAGGAAATTGGGGCCCAGGAATGTTAAATGACTTGTCCAAGGTCATCGAAGTAGCAAGCATCAGAGGTTGGGCTGGAACTCACAAACTCTGACTCTGGAGCCATTTTTTTCCCTACTGTGCTAGATTATAAATGTTTTGAGGGAAGGGGCTATGTTATATTCTCCTCTGAATCTTCAGTGCTTAGTTTGAGACTCATTCCTTGGCACCTCCTCAATCTGTTGACATGAAAGAAATTTAAGGAATGTGCTATTGGAACACAGACTGACAAGCCTTACTCATAGGAACCTTTCACTTTAAGCCTAGTTAGCAGAGGTAGCTCCATTGGTGGACAGCTTAATGAACTTAGAGACATTAGACCTGGGTTAAAATCCCAGTTCTGACGCTTGCCACTTCTATGATCATGAGTAAGCCACTTTAACTCTGATCTTCAGCATCCTTACCTGTAACATGAGAGGGTTGGTCTATTTGACCTCTGAGGTCCTATTCTATTTCTAGATCTTACGTGTAGCATTCCTTCTGGGATTGAAGTTCAGGTTGCCAGAAGGGAGGCTGCTACTAGAGTTCTAGAGGTAACCCTGTGGATAGCCAGCTTCCTAACATTATAGCTCATGAGCCCCAATTGGTGTGCTTTCTATTAATTGAGCCAGTAGTCATTAAGTTTTTAGCAAAAGGCATTTTCTCAAATGGCATACCCAAAATAGCAGTTACAAAACATATCCAACACTTAGCACAGTGCCTGTCAGATAGTAGATGCTTAATAAATGTTTGATTGATTGACTGATTTCCTTCCAAATCTTGGAAACACTCTCCTACAAATATACATGAAGTCTGTTATCGAAATATGGGCCACAAATTTAAAGTTTAATGATGGTGAAGCACACGAGTAGGGAATACAACTGGAATTTTAGGGTCTCAATGTCCTTTCTCTCCTAGAGAGCCCACAGGTAGTTAATTCACTGATTAGTGTTTGTGATGGATGAAGTGTTCTTCCATTCTAACCTGTTTCTCACAGGACTTGGCATGGTTGTTGGGTGGGTGGCTGTACTGGGCTTTCTCCTAGAAGGGAAAGGTATCATGGCTGCATGTGTCACTCTGCTTTTAGCCTAGGCCAAGCAGGCTGCTTGGCTGCTGTCTGGCTCCTTTGAGCTCTGTTGCTGCTGGGTTAGACCAAACAGGTTGCTTGTTCACTGACCATCCTGCTGCTGGGCTGGACTGGGCAAGGCAAGTCACTGGAAGCTGCTGCCAGCCTCAGTACAGCTGATTGCTCAGCCGCTGGGCTCTTCTCAGGTTGTAGTGTCTCTGCTTGACTGTCCAATCCGTTGGACTTCCTGGGTTCACTCTGCAGTCTTCCCCATCTCCAGCCTCTGGATATTACAGTATTCATTTCAGTTGGAGTTTGACTTCCTCAGAGCCAGCCTTAGGAAGGAGCTGGGAGAGGTCTAACCTCTCCTATTTAACAAGCTTACTTGGTTTAGAGGTGGCTTCCATTAATGAGGTCAACTTTCCCTATGATGCTCATCCCAGTTACACTTCCCAGATTTCTATTGGTTCTTAGGCAGATGAATGTCTAGGGACAAGGTTCCTGATGAGGTCTGTGTCATGGGGCAAGTTCATTGTCTTAATTGTCCTCTTCTTCATTGGCAATTGAGCTATTCAAGGCTCAGTCTCTTTCTAAGATGTGGCATGGTTCCTTTGCATCTGAAAGACCTTCCTTTTTATACTTCAATGTATGTTTTTGCCTCTTTCAGATCTGATTTTCTAAGTCTCAACAGGGAAGATACTACAAAATATTTAATAATTTAATAAAAATGTTAGCCTGTGTCTATTAACGAACACCTACTACGTATTCAGTCTTCTGCTAGTTGTTAGAAAAGGGCAGAGCATTCATGAGAAGCAGAAGAACAAGCCCCTGACCTTGGGGAGAAGCCCCTGCCTGGCTTTTGGGGGCTCTGACCTATGAGGTCCCTGACCTCTTCCTGATTCTGGGTCTGGGCCTGGGCACACAGCATCACACGGTTACTTCTGACCCATATCTGAATCAATCCAATGACCTTTTGGCAAAGGGCTCATTACTCTCCAGAGCCATCTGGCAATATACCCCTCACAAGAGCCAAGAGAAGAATAAAGAGGCATAATTCTCTCCAGTGCAGTAATAAATTACGAGGCAGAGGGTATATACTCATGAAGTGGAAGAAAAATAAGGTTCAAGGGGAACATTGACTTGGGCCCGTGCTGCTCTAGGAACAGGAAAGAGCAATGGCTATGGATCAATGTGAGCCATTAATACAGACCCCAAGCCTCCCTGGCAAAGTCTCAAGCATGTCTCCTCCCCCATCCTCTGACAAGATTGGATCATGGAGGGCACTGAAGCACCCAAGTAAGCAAGCTCCAGGAGCTGCCCCATCCCTCTGGGCATGGGGATGCCCAACAGCGTAAATTATCCTGGAAGGAGCCTGGGAGGAGTTTCCTCTGCCTACCCCGTCTCCTGCTCTTGCCTAAGTTAGAGAACAACAAGGAAAGGAGGGATTTATGGGTTCCCGGTCTCAGCCCCTCCCTGCACTCTCCCCTTTAAGCAAACTGCCACTTCAGGCACGGGACAGAGACAGATTGGGAGAAGGGAAGTTTATAGAGGATAGCAGATACCTGCAGACCAAGCCCTTCAGCTGGAATCACATAAATAACCTCCCATTTCAAAGATTTGCAGCAAGGATCTGAGAGCAGGATGGAGCCTTGGGTTCTTAGTCCCCGCATTAGAAACAAAACCCCACTGATTTATATGCATTTGATAAGGAACTAGCTTACCCAGGCCTAAGTGATTTACCCAGCAGCGCATGGAGCCAATGTCAAAATGTCACAATTTGCTGATGGTTATGCTCCAATTGTGGCTTAAATCTAGTGTTAAATTATGTTTCATTCAGGGGTGAGGAGGACTGTGGACAGACACATGGCCAGCAATCCAGTTTTGAACTCAGAAGGTGGGGGATTGTTTTTCTAATTGGGATGACAATTTCAACTGAGAGAATGATGTTTTAAATATGTGTATATGTAGAAAATGTAATGTAAATGAAATACTGACACTCATGCTGACAGGACATCAACTAAGAAGAAGGAAAAAAAAGATGTTACAAAACATAAGACACAATGGGAAAAGTCCCATTTTACCTCTTCTATTCCCTGCTAACCACATTGAAAGCTAACTACTAGCCATACTGTAAGCTACCAGGAATATCTGTCCTCTTTACAATAAAAGCAATGTTTATATTCTTGACAGAACACATTTGAGAACTTACAGTCATTAGAGATGTAAAGTGGAGGTAACACGATAACCCCTTTCCCCCAATGCTCTATTTTGGTAAAGTGATTTGTATGATTTATTGGATAGACGAAGGTTTACGGTTCACTTTGAACTCCGGATTCTTAACTCAGCCATTGCCTGATGGGCCTGAAGCACATAAGTGATGGCCTGACCTGAAAGTGTTGGATGAAAGACACAAGACAAAACCACGCCAGGCTTCTGGGAGTCAGCCCAGCACTTCGGCCTCAGACCAGAAACTCTAGGGGAAGTCACTTCTCTTCTCAAGGTGAATGGGACTTTTAGCAACTTACTTGGGCTTTAATCACCAGCCTCCCCAACCAGGATGAGAGAAAAAATGTTTTAAGATACAATGAAAATGTATTAAAAATAATACAATTTCTAGGCAGCTATATGTACTTATACAAATGATTGAGAAGAAGAACCTAAAGCTAGTTTGACAGATAACTTCCTCGGTTGCGGCTGTCAGGAATCTCTCCTCAGATACACCATCTTTGTCAATCACCACAAAGAGGCCCATAAATGGAATGCCTGGTGAAGACAGTTTCTGTTCCAGGGGTGAGAAAAAATGCAAGATTAGAGCTGAAGGACTTCATATCCCTCATTTTATAGACAGGGAAACTGAGGCCCAGAGAGATGAGGCTGCTTTGCCTCATTGTCACACGAGTATGCATTTTTTGGATTGATAAAATTAAAAGCACTGCAGTGGTGCCTTTCTTATGGGATGTAAAACATGCAGAGTAGTAGAGCCAATATTTGAAGCCAGGTTTTGTGACTCTGGATCTTAGGCTGCTGAGGAACCAATTCTAAATTCAACTAGTTCCCCCACACATGCACCAAGCATCATTTCATACACACAGCCTTAAAAAAAAATGGATCTGATCTCAGGATTAATTATCTCCCAGGGTGCCTTTATCAGGCTCTGACATAGAGTCAGCACGTTCTGCTTAATGCTGGTATTTCAGCATCTAAAGAGTAATAGACTCACAGACCTAGAGTTGGAAGAGGCCTTATAGGTCATCTATCCCAATGTCCTGATTTTACATGTGAGGAAACTGAGGGCAAGAGAGGTGAAGTAACTTGTCCAAGGTCACATGGGCGGTGACAGAGCTCTCTCTGAAAACAAGGAGGACTCTATGGATTAGAAACCTACAGGAGTAAAAAAAAAATGAAACAAATGCCTAAAATTGCTGCATTAGAATTAAAAAAGCAAAAAAAAAATTAATTGAGTGTGGCAATGGACAGGCTTGGAAGACATTCTCTGGGCTAGAGTGAACACTGAACCAGCAATGCTCCCTCCTCCTTGTTGAATCCTGCTTATGTGGAGAAGCCTTAAAACTGGACGGTGACTTATGGATCCTTTCTCTTCAAAATCAGAAGTCTGCAACCTCCTGGGGATTTGCCCCAGTAGTCAGAGCTCCTCTTATAGGTTTGTACCAGGAGATCCCTTTTTCTAATAATAGACATAGTCAAGAGGTGGTAGGAATTTGGGAGAGAATGTAGTTTTCTCATAGGACTATAAAGTTTCTCTTTCTAAGCTTGCTTCTCTTGGGGCTAACTTTTGGCTTACTGTCAGGCTGACCCTGGAGGAGGTATGTAAGTAAAGTATATTCCAGGTCTGACTAGTTGGCATTCTCTCTCTCTCTGTCTCTCTGTCTCTCTCTCTCTGTCTCTCTTTCCCATCCTCCCTCCCTTTCTCTCTCTCTTTTCCATCCTCCTCCCTTTGTTTCTCTCTCCCATCCTCCCTTCCCCTCTCTCCTATCCTCTTTCCCTTTCTCTCTCTTCTTCATCCTCTCTCTCTTTCTCATTCTCTCTCTCCTTCCCTCTCTCTTTCTCACCTGGCAAGAGACAATCTTATTCTAGGACCTGATTATTGGATCATAGATTTAGAATGGCAAGGAACCTTAGGGATCGTTAAGCCCAACCCCCTCATTTTACAAATAAGGAATCTGAGGTCCAGAGGAATTTAATGACTTGCCCTGTGTCACACAGCCACTGTGTCTGAGGTTCCATTTGAATTCAGGCCTCTCAGACTTCAGGGCCAGTGCTCTATCCATTGTGCCAGCAGCTGCCTCTGATATAGCAAAACAGAACACTGGCTCTGGAGTCAGAGATCCCGGGTCTAAATCTTGGCTCTTAAATTTACTGCCTGGGTGACAGTGGGCAATCACTTGACCTCTCCAGGCCTCAGATTTCTCCTCAGTAAAATGAGGGGTTTGGATTAGATGGTCTTTGAGGTTCCGTCCAGCTTTGATGCTATGATCTATGAACTTCTTTACCTGAAAGCAGAAAGAGCCATGGCCTCTAGGGTCAGGAGTCCCAGAGAGGTTCCTATCATGCCTCTAATAATCCCAGAGTAGCAATTCTAACCTGAGCATTCTTTGTTCAGAGCCTTTAAGGTCAAAGTCTAAAACAGAATTCCTTGGAACTGAGCTGTGGCTGATAGAATAATAATATAACATTTGTATAGCAGTATTGTGTGCAGGTACTGTGCTGAGAGCTTTAAAAAATATCCCATTTGATCCTCATGCCCCTGGGAGGTTGGTGCTTTCATTATCTTCATTTTACAGATGAGAAAACTGAGGCAGACAGAAGTTAAATGACTTGCCCAAGGTCACACAGCTAGCAAGTATCTGAGGCTGGATTTGAATTCAGGTTTTATGAGTCCAGGACCTATCTAGCTGACTCAGTAGGAGCTTCCTGCTGTTTTGGGAATGATTGTCCCTACAATTGACTTCAGATTAATTTATCAGGAAAAAATTTTCAATTAAGTAGGATTCATTCATTAATTCATTAATTCCTAGATTCGAATAAGTTTATAATTGAAAAGGGTCATTCAGTCCAATCCTCTTCTTTTTCCTTCTCCCATTTTACTTATGGAACAATTGAGGGGAGAGGCAGGAAGGGATTTGTTTACACACTATGTTCTCTAGTAGATGAGGCCCTTACCATTAGATTTGCGGGGAGTGCCTGATGGGAAGCAAAGAGAACCTGTAATTGCTTGATCTTTAATGAACAAAAGTTTCTTACGCATCTTTAGGATGTGCCCTTAAATGGTCTGATTTCTTCTGTAGCTTAGGTCTTGAAAATACTGCAAAATTCCTTAACCTGAGCCCCTAATTGAAGGAGTAGGATTAAGTTAAGAGACAAGATAGCTCTTTCCTTAATCAGAACTACCGAGTTGGACATGGCCTGGAATGAGTTTGCTAATTATCTGTTATTTTGCAATTCACAGATTGGAAAGGATTTCAGGAGTTGTGAAATCATCAGGAAAACCTTAAGAAGCAGCAGAAAGGAAATCTTTAGGGTCTTCTGTTTTGCCCCTTCCCTCCTTCAAGAGGGTGGTCTATCTTATTATGGAGTGTTCTACACCTAAGATTTGTAGCTAGAGTGTCTGGTTTTTATTTTTATTTTATGTTATTTTTTAGTTTAGTTCAGTGAGCTAGCACACATGGAATAACAGGCTAGTAGGATCTGGCATTATGGTCTCTATGGCCACGCCACGGGCAATGTTTGGGTCCACCTGGTACTGTGAAGGTATGCTCTCTTTTATCAAAACTCCTTGTCACACTTGAGAAGTAACCCTGTGAAGATATCTTACATAGGAAAGCTGGCTTTGTTACACGCTGTGGTTCTCATGATGTAGCTCCCTTTGCTGATGTACTTTATATTCCAGCCAAATAAGCCTTCTTAAAAAAATAGAGATTAATTAGAGGACCAGATTAGATATGCGACATAGAGAAACAAATATATTTAATACTCTGTTAGTCAATAAACACCCAGATCTCAGCTACTGGGATAAGGACTCTCTATTTGACAAAAACTATTGGGAAGTTTGTTTGTTTGTTCATTTTTTTTTTTTTTTGGTGAGGCAAGCAGGGTTAAGTGACTTGCCCAGGGTCACATAGCTATATTGGGAAGTTTGGACAGCAATCTGGAAAAAATTAGATTTAGACTAACAGCTAATACCTTATATGAGGATATGCTCCAAATGAGTATGTGTAGGTATACACAGGACACAGGTGAATAAATATAAAAGGTCATATCATAAACAATTTAGAGAAACATGGAAAAAATTACCCATCAGATGTATAGATACAAGAAAACTTCATAACCAAACAAGGAATAGAGAATATCACAGAATATAAAATGAATAACTTTTATTATATAGAATTAAACAAGTTTTGTACTAAGAAATTTTATAAAGCTAAAATAACAAAGGAAACAATTGACTGAGGAAAAATTTTCTTAGAAAGTTTCTCTGATTAAGATCTAATTTCCAAGGTATGCAAGGAATTGATTCAGATTTTTAAGAATAAGAGCCATTCCTCAATTGATGAATGGTCTAAGGATATGAACAGACAGTTTTCAAGAGAAGAAACTCAGGCTATCCATATGAAAAAACTACTAATTAGAGAGATTCTATCTCATATTTATCATAGTAGAAAAAAATGACAAAAAGGAAAATCATAAATATTGGAGGGGTTGTGGAAAAACAGACATACTGATGTACAGTTAGTGGACTCCTGAAAGGGTGCAATCATTCTGGAAAGCAATTTGGAATCACGCCCAAAAAATTATTAAACAGTTTATTTCTTTTGACCCAGCTAGACCACTGCTAGACCTATAGCCAAAAGAGATCGAAGAGGAAAAGGTCTTTTTGAATGAGACAAAAATTTCTATATCAGTTCTTTTTGGCCAAAAAAAAATGACAAAGTAAGAGAATGCCCATCAATTGAGGAATAACTGAATAAGTAAGTTGTGGTATATGAATATGATGGAGCACTATTGTGCTATAAGAAAATTGGAAATAAATGATTTCAAAAACACATGGAAAGACCTATATGAACTGGTATAGAGTGAAGTGAGCAGAACCAGTAGAACAATTTAAAACATTAAAATTACAAAAATGAATAATTTTGAGGACTCTTATAAAGTGATGAAGAATGAAATAAGCAGAACCAGAACAATTTACATAATAGCAACTCTGTAAAAACAAGCAACTTTGAAAACTGTCAGAACTCTCATCAATACAATGACCATCCATGATTTCAGAGGACTGATGATGAAACATGCTATCCATTACAGAGAGGTGATCAATTTAGGGTGCAGAATGAGACCTATATATTTCTGTATTCAGCCATTGAGAGAGTTTGACCTGATTTCCCAACTTATTACAAGTAATTGTTTTACTTCTTTATTTCGAAAGGAGTGGGGCAGGATTTCTGCTAATTTGAAAAAAAAAAGATGGGGAGTGCTACAGATATATACTTTCAGATGAGGTCACTGTATTATTATTATTATTATTATTATTATTATTATTATTATTATTATGATTATGTCCCCTCCACTTAAGGGGGAGATTAAGCAAATCTTTCCGTTTCCCACCAGTTGGACTGATTTGGGGCTTCTCTGGACTTTTCATCATACATTCATACCCCACCAAGTCATCTTTGGGAAATCTTGTTATCCTGGCTTGGTACTCACATCTAATCAGCGCCTTTGCCCCTCTGATTGGGCACTCTGATGAGGGCAGAACTATGAGCTCCAAAACTTCCATTTAAGGGGGTGGACTTCACAGTCTTTCCTTGTTTCCTTCTGGGACTTCTCCATCATGCCCCTATGCCAGGTACCTTCTCTTCCCCCCCCTTTTCATATTCCTTTTGTGAGCTGTCTTCCCCCATTAGACTATAAGTTCCTTGAGGACAGGAACCATCTTCTTATTTGTATTTATATTTCCAGTTCTTAAAACAGTGCCTGGCACATAGTGGATGCTTAATAAATTTTATTGACAACTTTACTCAACTGTTTTATTTCTTCATAATAGAACTCTCACAAAGTAGAAGTAATCTGTGTTTTTCATGAAAAAACAAAGCACATCAATAAAATTTAAAAACAAACAAACAAACAATTTGGCTTTTTGCTGTTCCTTATACAACACTTTCCACCTCCCATCTCCAAAGTTGTACACAGGCCATGCCCCATGCCTGGAATGCATTCCCTCCTGATGTCTGATTCTTAGAATCCCCTGATCTCTTCAAAGTACCTCTGGCCTCTTGAGCTCTTTCCTGACTCCCCAAGTTAAGGGGGCCTCCTCACCATTTTGTTAATAATGATAGCTAACATTTATGTGGTGCTTACTAAGTGCCAGAAATTGTTAAGTACTTTACAATTATTATCTCATTTAATCCTCATAACAAGCTTGGGAGATAGGTGCTATTATTATTCTTGTATCACAAATGAGGAAATTGAGGCAAAGAGAGGTCAGGTAGCTTGCTCAGGGTCACACAGCTGGTAAATGGTTAAAGCTGGGTTTGAACTCAGGTCTTCCTGACTCCAGGCCTGGTGAACAATCCATGAAACCACCTAGCTGCCTCACAATTACCTTGTATATGCGTCCTAGCTGTTTATAGGTTTACATGTTTTTTGTTTTTGCTTTTTCCCTTCCTGGTAGAATGGAGGCTCTTTGAGGACAGGAATTGTTTATCTCATTTTGTCTTTGTATCCACAGTCCCCAGCAAATAATAGGTACTTTGAAATGATTGCTTGCTTATTAATCAAAATTGACAGCACTGGATTTATAATAGCAACACTGTAAAAACAAGCAACTTTGAAAACTGTCAGAACTCTCTAGCACTAGATTTATAATGGTGTGCTTTTGTATAAATAAAGTTGATTCAGATGTTTTGAGGGTTGCTTTTTTCATTCCTGGTTTAAAAAAAAACCTGTGTACCTATCAGGAAAACAATAAGACAACTCCTTGAATATCCTGGCTTCTGGCTCTATTTGCTTCTTGAGAGGGAGGGCACCTCTGCTGCTTCAGAAATCCCCAGGTCAAGGCAGCCTCACACTGAAATCACCAATCTTGCTTGTCATGTGCAAAGAATTTTCTCGGAGCCTTCTGCCACCACAGCTGGAAAGTTTCTATGGATGAATTGGATGGAATGAAAAAAGCAGACTGACAAGGGGGCTCTCTCCTCTGCACAGGCATGGTCACGTGCCTCTTCCTAAGCCAGCAGGAGTCGAAATCACTTTCCGTTGTCTTTGTTTTTTTTGGGCAGAAGATAAAATTCACTGAGCTTTTTATGTGCTTTAGAACCCACCCAAAAAACTGACAACCAGACGGACCAAGAGTCCAAAGTCCACAGAGCGCTTTTGAGTTGAGATAGGCGATTTTCTTTCTTCACAGGACCAAACTCAGGGCCAGCCTCTGTGGGTAGGATGCCATGCAGCTCCCTTTCCCTCAGCAGCTCGCCAGCTGGTTGTTCCTGAACTTGCTACCACCAAACTGAATGAACCGAAGTCCTCCAAAAGTGTCCTTAGAAGCTGCTTATGGGGAGGTAACAAGGAAGTTTGAGAGTAAAGCTTTGTTGTGCCTATGAAGCCAGTGAGAGACCAGTCAGCACAGCACTAGTCAGTGGGGCTGCCTGTGATTTCACCAATAAAAAGCCAACTTGCTCCATGAAATGCAACAAACATTTATTAAGCTCCTACTATGTGTAAGGCAAGGCAAGGCAAGAAGCATTTATTTGAGGTTTATAATGTGCCAGGCTGTTTGAAGTGTTGGGGCTATAAATACAAACAAAAAGAAAGACATTCCTTGTCCTTAAAGAAATTACATTCTAATGAGAAAAGACTTACACATCAAAGGCAGCTGAAAAGGGAGGGGATGAGACAGTTCTTGGGCTGGGGCAGGCTGTCAAAGTCCACAGAGTCAGAAGTACAGCCGGGAGGGGAATAAAATGGGGCCGTAACTCTGAATTGGAGGTCCCCAGAAGGAACTTACCAGTGGGAGAAGTGGGCCAGCATGATGGTGGAGGGATGCTCCAGGAGAGAAGGCACCAGGCTTGGAAGGAAGTTTCAGAGTCAGAAGGCAGCTGAGTTATGGTGGTGAAGTCAGTCAGAGAAGCACAGTTGTAGAGTCTGTGGGAATGTAAGGCTCCATGAGAGGTGTCTGGGATGCAAAAATAAAAAGAAAACGGGTCTTTGCCCTGAAGTAGCTAACATTTTATTGGGGAAGGGATATAGGGAGTGTAACATGTATTTCCTTTTTTTTTTCTTTAAACGTGTAAGGAAACCTATGCTGGAAGCCTAACCCACCTTCCCTACACCCTCTCTCTCTCTCTCACTCTCTCTGTCCACCCCACCATACCCACAAGAGAGCATACTGTCCCAGCTGACTCTTGATTAGTGATTGGTATTCACAGATTGTTAGGTGTGGAAGGTATCTTAGAGTTTATAAAGTCTAACAAATTCCTCATTTTACTGAAAGGGAAGGTCCCAGAGTAGCAGAGGCAAGGCGTTTCCAGCATGACGTAGTGGAAAGAGCATTGGACCTGGAATCAAAGTATGTGGGTTCATTTCCAGGTAGGTTTGTAGAACTAGAACTAGAACAGGCTGCAAAGTTCACCTAGACCAAAATTTTCATTTTATAGACAAGGAAACAGGTTCAGAAACATTAAGTGACTTGCCCAAAGCAATGCAGTTTGTATATGTAGATTTGGATTTAAATCTACAGCCAGGGTTCTTTCTACTGTCTTACAGGCTCCTGCAGAACACACCTGTTGAGCAGCACCCTCCAAATGAGGGTGGGTTGCTTTCTGACTAAAAAGGGAGTGAAGACCAGTTTTGTGGTACTTAATCTATTCTTTCATCTTGTCCTGTCACCTCGAGAGGTATTAACTAGTGACCCAATGGTGACCCTGCCAAGTCTGTCTTGGGAGTTACCTTTCCCAGCCTGTCCCTATCAGGTCCTTGCCCATCCCCTCCTTTTTTTTCTTCCCCCTCATTCCCCACCCCCTTAGGCAGATAAACCCAGGGAGTGGGAATGCAGCTTTCTCTAGGTCTCTCTTTGGGAGCTGACCAGGGTCTGACCTGACTTCAGGGGTCACTCCCTAACACTCCCTACACACAAGGCTACAATGGCTATTGATTGACTCAGAAAGCTAATTCTAGAGAATACAATCTCATTTTTTCTCACGTCCAGCATTGTTCTATCTCCTGGTTGTGCATTAAGGAAAAAAAAATTAACTCCTTCCTAACTCCTAGATGGTGAAGTGGATGGAGTGCTGGGCCTGGAGTCAAGAAGACCCGAGTTCAAATTTGGACTCAGACACTTCCTAGTTGTGTGACCCTGGACAAGTCATCGAACCCCGTTTAACTCAGTTTTCCCAGCTATAAAATGAGTTGGAGAAGGAAATGGCAAACTACTCCAGCATCTTTGCCAAGAAAACCCCAAATGTGGTTAGGAAGAGTCAGAAACAACAAATTCTTTTTTTTGTACTTTCTGAACTATTTAATCCCACACTTTGATCATAAAATGTTTTGTATAGAAAGGCAGCATGAGGTAATGAATAGAGTATCTAAGAGTCAGGAAGATTTGTGCTGAAGACTTGTCTCTGATTCAACATCCTTGACTCCTCACCCTCATCCCTCATATCCAATCTGTTGCCAAGGCCTGTCGATTTTATCTTTGAAACATGTCTCAAATGCACTCCTTTCTCTCCTCTGACACTTGCCACCACCTCGATGCAGGTTCTCATCATGTCACACCTGGATTATTGCCATAGCCTGCTGGTGGGTCTGCCTGCCTCAAGTGTCTGCCCACTCTAGTCCACCCTCCATTGGCTATTAAATTAATCTTCCTAAAACACAAGGCTGACCATGTCATCCCCCATCCCACCTCTCACCCCCAACTCAATAAACTCCAGTGACTCCCTATCACCTCCAGAGTCAACTATACACTCCTCTGTTTGGTATTCAGTGCCCTTTATGGCATTCCTTGTCCACTTTTCCAGTAAATCTTCTTACATCTTATACCTTCTATCTCCCATGCATTCTTTAATCCAGGGACACTGGCCTCCTTTTTGTTCCTTGAATGAGACATTCCAACTCTGGGCATTTTCACTGGCTGTGAAATGTCCCCCATGTCTGGAACTGGTGGTAAAGTGGATACAGCCATGGACCTGGAGTCAGGAAGTCAGGAAGATGGAGTTCACATCCTGCCTCAGACATTTACTAGCTGTGTGTCCCTAGGTAACCCACTTCACTTCTGTATGCCTCAGTTTCCTCAACTGTAAAATGGGGATAATAATAGCATCTACCTCCCAGGGTTGTGGTGAGGATCAAATAAGATAATATTTGTAAAGCACTTAGCACAGTGTTATTAGGCACATAGTAGGTGCCTAATAAATGCTTGTTCCCCTCTTCTTCTTTTCCTCACCTCTGCTTCCTGTCTTCCTTCATGAACCTGCTAAAATCTCACCTTCTACAGCAAGCCTTTTTCAATCCTTCTTAATTCTAGTACATTCCATTGATTATTTCCAATTTATGCAGTATATAGCTTGTTTGTACGTAATGTCAGCATGTTCTCTCCCCTATTAGATTGTGAGCTTCTTGGGAGCAGGGACTGCCTTTTAGCTTGCTTTGTAACCTCCACACTTAGTACATATAGTAGGACTTAATAAATGTTCACTGACTTGACTACGTGACCCTGGGCAAGTCACTCAATTTCTCAATGCCACATGCAACTTTCAAAGTTTCTGACTTTCAAATAAGCTGCAAAAGTGCTCATGTGCATTGAGAGAGGGAGCTTCTTCCCTGGAAATTCCCAGTACCAATGAAGTCATAGGTTAGTTTTTCCAAAAGTCGTTTTGAAAAGAAACATATACATGTTTCTTTTAGTAGGGCTGCGAGCACTTCCATGCCTGGATAGACTGACTAACATCTTCTGCCCTGTACTGCACTATTCTACAATACCGTACAGTATGGTACAGCATAGTACAGTACAGTATACTATGCTATTCAATACTATACAATACAATACTATGCTATACTAGTCTCCTTCACAGACTCATGTCAAATTGGACTCTTCTCTACACCTGTTCTGCTTTTGACCTCTTGGACTTCCATCTCTTTTCTCACTCCTTCCCTTCCTGCCCCCATCCCTGGAACTTCTTACTTTGATGTAATGATAATAGTAGCTTTTATATAGTACTTTAAGGTTTGCAAAATACATCACAAATATTATCTCACTTGATCCTCACAAAAATTCTGGGAGGTGGGTACTGTTATAAACCCTATTTTATTTAGCTGCTTTATCATATCCATTGGCTGGACTTCTTTCCTTCTTTCAAGACCCAACTTGAGTACCTGAATCTGCCACCATCTCAACTAAAAGTGTTTTCTTTCTAGATGTCTCATATCTCTTGGCCTGAACCGCTCCTTTCTATCCATTTCATTCTCCTTCATATCATAGTTATTTTTTGTACTTGCCATTTTCCCTCATTGGGGAGCTATGTAAGAACAGGACCTGTGTCACATATATCTTTCTGTGCCCAGTCTTAAGACAAGGCTTTGCATGAAACAGGGATTTACTGTTTGTTGAATTGAATTAAATTTGTAATTTCATCCTTATCAACATTCTCTCCACTGACATAACATGTAGCCTATCCATGCATTTCCAAATTCTTAGCTCATAGATCTGCCATAGGAGAAGTATCCAGCCAACTAGTTAGCATCCTCTGGGTAAGGGCATGTGTGTTTATTTTCTTATATATGTATTTACATATTACATAAATAATATATACTATTTATGTATATATCTTGAGGGTTCTAATGCATCTGTCTGACACAAACTATCTTTCATTCTAGTATATAATGAGCCCAACTCTTTATGCTTTTTCAAAAAGTTTTAAATATTTGGTATAATTTTGTTGAAAATCTTAAAATACAGTTTTTACTTACAGGAAACAGGAAAGTTTAAGGAGAAGAACTCTAGGTCGTGAGTCAGGGGACTTTAGTTCTGGTCTCAGATCTGCCAATAGTTGAGCAAATTACTTCTCTTCATTAAGTCTGACTTTCTGTATCTGTAAAATGAAGAGATTGGGTTAGAGATCTCTGAGCTCCCATCTAAATGCCAGTATTCTATGATTCTGTAGCTCAGAATTGAAATTTTCTTTTCTATAGTTGGTTGAAGATCCATCATTTTAACTGAAGGGAAAACAGGAACCATGACTTACCAATGGATGGACAAATTGATCTAGAAGAGGCACAAAGAAGATGGTCCTCTAGGAACTTAAAATATGGTTGCTTATGATGTCACTCTCATTGTTAGCAGTGCCAAGTTATCCAATATAGCCTTTCTACCACTGCCTTGATTAGAGAGTTTCCAAGGGCAACTAGGCTCTAATGAGACTGAGGTTAAGAACTACCTCTAAATGTGGGAAAATAGGTCTTCTATAATGTGCTGTTGGTGGAATTGAGAACTAATCTAACCATTCTGGAAAGTAATTTGGAAATATGCTCCCAAAGCTACTAAACTGTACGTGTCTTTTGACCCAGGAATACTACTGCTAGGTCCATACTCCAAAGAGATCAAAGAAAGAGGAAAAGGACCCATACGTACAAGTAATATTTCTAGCAGCTCTTTTTGTGGTGGCAAAGATTTGGAAACTGAGGAAATGCCCACTGATTGGGAAATGGCAGAACAAGTTATGATATATGAATATGATAGAATGCTATGGAATTATAAGAAATGATGCAGAGAATGATTTCAGAAAAACCTGGGAAGAACTTATAAGAACTAATGCAAAGTAAAGTGAGCAGAATCCAAACAATCAATACAGTAGCAGCAATATTATAAAGATAATCAAATCTGAAAGACTTGTGAACTCTAATTGACACAATGACCCACCACAGTTCCAGTGGACTCATGAGGAAACATGCAAACCATTTCAGAAAGAGAACTGATGAATCCAGGATGCAGATTGAAGCACATTTTCTTCTATTCCCTTCTTTTTTCCTTGGAACATGGGTAATGCAGAAATTTGCTTTGCATATCTATACATAATTGTAATGGTTTTATATTTTTCTTGCTTTCTCAATGAGTGGGAGAGGGGGATGGAGGAGGGAAAGAATATGAAACTGAAAATAAAATTGAATTAAAGCTAAAATTAAAAAAAAATTGCCCCTATTGCAGAACCTAAGGAAAGAAGACCCTGGAATGTAACTGATCAGAACTGGCAGCAGAGCCATGGAGAACACAGCACAGCTTTCTTGTCCCCTTGGATCTGTTCATGTCCAGAGCCTCTGGGTTCCAGGGTTAGAACCTAGATACTCCAGGTTCTAAAAATTAAATATAAAATTTTAATTAACAAGCATTTATTTTCAGTCTCCCCCCGCCATGGTATGGAGGGGAAACCGTAAACCCCTGTAACAAAATATGGAGTCCAACAAAACAAATTCTACAGAGATGCTTTTTATGAGTATAGCTGTCAACAAACAAAACAAATATTGATTAAGCATCCACTGTGTGAAGGAAAAGTGTCATATCAGAGAGAAGGTTAGAAAGGGAGTAAACTCTGTGTCTGGGGGAGAGTTGGAGGTGGAGAGGGGATATGAATAGTCTTCTGCTCAGTTTATTTTAAGCACTAACATAGTTGGATATGTGTGGCTTCCATTTCCAGGAAGTCATAGGCTCATAGGATTTAGAGCTAGAAGTGACCTTTGAGGTCATCCAGTTCAAACCTCTCATTTCACAGATGAGGAAACTGAAGGTCAGAGAGGTTGGGACCTTGTCCACTGTCACACAGAAATGAGATGGCAGAGGCAGGTTTTGAACCCAGGCCCTCTGACTCTAAATCCAACCTTCTTTCAACTCTGTTACACTAACACCCTGAATCTCTTATGTGTAAAACCTAACAGTTAGCTTAGTCCAATCCAGAGAACTGACCCCAATGCCTTAGGCTTTCAATTGGCTTGGCTACAGAAATATTGACTATGAAATCTGACAAGTCCAACAAAGGA
Organism: Phascolarctos cinereus; assembly: GCF_003287225.1. Taxonomy (NCBI): domain Eukaryota; kingdom Metazoa; phylum Chordata; class Mammalia; order Diprotodontia; family Phascolarctidae; genus Phascolarctos; species Phascolarctos cinereus. The sequence goes on from NW_027555625.1 coordinate 248,209,751, forward strand.
CTTGAACAGAGTAAATCTGAAGCCATTCATAATGTCTTAAGATTGTGCATTTGCTTTGCATGGAATTGAAAACATGCTTTTCTATCTTTCCCCAATATTACACATATATCCTTTACCTTTTTACAGTCTTTTGGGGACAGACCTACTCAGAAATATCCTCTGAACACCTCTATGGGCTCAGTCAAGGACTATCACAGGACCAACTGCAAATTCACTGAAGGTACACCTGAATCAGGGAGACAAAGTAGCGGTCTGTCACGGGAATGATTCTTTCTCCATTCTGGAAAATGCCATTTCCTTTATGAAGTCTTCTCCCATTTCTTAGCTTTTCTGCTCTGACCTTGGGCAGTTATACTATATAATATACATGCTAAGTGACCAAAAGATCTGCCAAACAAATTGGTAACAGGACTGACAGCTTTTTCAATTTAATTTGATTCGAGAAACATTTATTTAGGACCTACTATGTGTTGGGATTGTGCTAGGAGGCGAGGCATACAGACTAAAGGGCACATAGTTGCTATACTCCAGGATCCACTGGGAGAAAACAACATGTACATTGATAAGTAAATACAAAGTAATTGGGGAGGGGTTATGGGAAGTGCTAACAAGGATGAGGGATCAAGAAAGGCCTTGTATAGAGACAGCGTCATTTGAGCTGAACCTTGGATGGAGGTAGGGATTCCAAGAGATGAAAGTTAAGGAGGGAAAACTTTCTAAGAGTGGAGGATAGCCTATGCAAAAATATGGAAACAGAGATGGAATGTCATCTATGAGGAATAAGAGATAAGTCAGTATGGTTGAAAATTAGACTGTAACCTCCATGAGAGCAGGAGAATATCCTATCTAAAATATATATCTTCCCCTTCACTTAACATAGGGCTTTGCATGTGGTGCATAATAACTGTTTTTTGAATGAATGAAAAAAATAGAGAAAAGGAGGGGGGAAGAGGGAGTAGAGAGAGGGAGGGGAGAGGAAGAGAGAGAGAGGGGAGAGGAAGAGAGAGAGAGAGAGAGAGAGAGAGAGAGAGAGAGAGAGAGAGAGAGAGAGAGAGAGAGAGAGAGAGAGAGAGAGAGGAAGTGAAAGCAAGTCCCTGTTCATCAGTGGGAAAGGCTGAAAGAAGGCATTTTGGCTGCACCAGGGTTATGCATTTTAGTAGGTTTTTACTGTACAACCATCAAAAGACCTTCAGAAAAGTCATATCAACCCTGAAGCCCCACTTTTAGTCTTCCTGACACTGACACATTCTTTTCAGAATTCCATCTGGCTGGCCAGGCAGACCTTTTCCCCAAACTGCAGCTTACAGACTTTTCTAAATGATATCACAACAGACTCCCTATTGGCCTGAGAAAACACTCAACCGACAGCCCTGGACACTGAAGCCAGTTGACTCAGAGAGTTTAACATTTTTTAATCAAGATAAGCTTTGAAAAGTCTGGGGAAGGTAACAATGGCCCAGGACAAGGATAAGGCAAGAGAAATTTACAAAGGGAATTTACAGTGAATGGAAGCCCAGTTTGAACTATTTACCTTGCCGTGTGTACTGAATTTTTCTTCTGCTGGCTTTGTTCTGCGTCCTGATAAATTCAGCCTTCTTTGCCTAATGAACTTCTCTACGGCTTATCTCTCTGAGTAATCCCCTGTCCTTGTACTGAAAACTTTGGGGCTTTCTCGATCCCTGAAGGCCCCCACTCCCTCATCCCCTAGAACTTTATGACCACAGTTTAGGGGAGTTGTAGGAAAAGTTTAGGGTCAAAGAACGCTAGTATACACCCAGTGGTGGGGCATGAAGAGCTTGGGGTTCATCTAGGGGATGGAAAGCTGTTTCTGATGAACTCAGAGGCAGCAGAAAAAATGCTAGGTTTGGAGTCAGATGACCTGAATTTGGATCTTTGTTCTGCTCTCAAACAGCTGTGTGACCTCAGGCAAGTTGCTTCACGTCTCTGAGCCTCAATGTCTTTGTCTGTAAAAGTGGGATAATAATATTCTAATAATACCCCTCATGGGTTTGTTGTAAAGGGAGACCTTAGGTAAGTGTGAATAATTGTCCTATTATCTATATCATTATTTAGTGAGGTGCTCTTATCCTTTCACCCCTGAGGAAGAACTCTCATGTAGATGGAATCCGGAGTCCCCCCAGCTATCAGTGACCTCCCTTCTACATTACCTTGAATCTCTTTTCTACACATTTTGGGTCTACCCATCTATGTTCATGTTGTCTCCCCTGGCTAGATTGTGTAAGCTTTCGTGAAAGCAGGGATTTTTACTTATGTCATTGAATCCCCAGCCCCTATATCAGACTCCTAAAATGCTTGCTAACTTATCAGACCTCAGTTTACTCATTCACAGAATGGACTAGATGACCTCTGACATCCTACCAACTTTATGCCTGTGATGCCATGATTTTACATTGATCTAGTCAAAGTTTATTTTGTTAGCTCCCATCGGAATCCTATGCCTTTGACCTTCCGTCAGAGAATAAAACACATTTTATACTAATTTCACATTCATGGAAGATAAAAGAGACAGTTTAGAAATTGCCAGGAGGATATAAAATCCTTTAGTTTCTTATTCTGTGAGAATAGTGGTAATGACACATAGTGGTAATGAACTTGAAATCCAAAGACCTGGATTAAAGTACTTGCTCTTGGAGGTATGAGGTGTGTGACCTTGTAGGGTCACTTGCCATCAGTGTATAATATGGAGCATGCCACTTAATCTCTTTGGGCCTCAATGTCTTCATCTGTAAAATGGGAATAATACTTGTACTACCAGCCACATAGAGTTTCTATAAGGAAATCCCTTTGTAAGTCTTCAAGTGTTATAGGGATGAGTTATTATGGTTGGAGATAATTTCACATTTATATTATCAAGTTGGATTAAATCCAGATGTTATTGACTAATTTGGCAGATGGGTGTTTGCTGACATATTAGAAAGTGAATTCATGATCCCTTGCCAATCTTCAGTTTGTTGCCCAAGAACCAATCACATAAATTGATGGAATTTAAAAAGGTTTTAAAATTTAAATGAATTATTAGTTTAAATAATTATTAATTTTATAATCTACTACTTCACTAATTATTTACTATAATTTATCTCATCTGTGTAAATATACTTCAAATGCAAACAATTGCAAGCAGATATTATAATTTTACCTTGAAATACAAATTTTTATCTATCTCTATTTTATTTGCCTTATGATTTAAAAAAAATGCCTTGTGTAAATTGACACAGCTTGGTCCTTTGAAATGTTCATAAATTCTAGGCCTTCTAGCATTTTAAGAAAAGGCCTGAAAAAATTCAAACTACATTATTTCATTAATTTGGTTGATTTGTTCCACCTAAGTCAAAGCTGCTTAGTTTTAGCTCCTGTTATTTAGGAGGAAATGCATACCTTCTCTCTTAGCTGAATCCTTAAGAGAGCAGTAACATCACTTTTCTGAGTTGTTTACCACTTTGTCCTCTTTAAAATAGGAAATTTAATTAAAATAAATTCAAAACAATAAGCATTTATTAATAAAATTAATTAAATACATAAACATTTGTTACTATTTGCAAATGCATCGGGCAGGTGCTGGGGAAACAAAGAAGAATGATAGTCTTTGCTCTTTTAGGAACTCACAGTGAGATGCATACCCATATAAGTATAATATGTTAGAAGGGAGGCAGCATAACACCATGTATAGAACAGTCAGGCTTGGAACAAGGAAGACATTGGCTCTCAAATTCTGCCTACATGACACACAGAGTAGCTGTGTGACTATGGACAAGTCATTTGCCTCTCAATGTCCCAAGTGACTAAGAGCATAAGTTATAGATGAACTATGGCTTTGTGGCATATCTGAAGGGAATTTCAACACTGGGACTTCCTTATATGCAATCATGATCCTGTATTCCTCGGTTCCCAAAATATCAGTGTAGAGAAGAGGCCAAAGAGAAGAAAAGTCTGAGAGATTGGAGAGGGGAAGATCACTTCTAAGTCATAGATGAACTGTGGCTCTGCCTCTATGAAAGGAGTTTCCACACTAGGAATTCCTTATATGAAATCACAAGTCTGTACCCTCTAACCCCTCAAATATGAATATACAGAAGAGGTCAAAAAGAGAAGAAAAGTGTAAGAGGTTGGAATCAAGGAACTCACTAACCAATTTACCAGCTAATTGATAAATAAACATATATTAAGGACCAACCGTATGTCACATTACTTCAATAGGTGCCAGTGAAACAAATGAAAATAAAACATTTGTCCTTAAGGAATTTACATTCTGTTGTGAAAAAGCATCTTGTAGTTGGCTGCTATACTAGATCTTGAAGAAAGAGAATGATGACAACAGATGGACATGTGGCCAGAGTCTAGGCACAAGAAATAACCTTTGAGCTTTTTGAGTACATCAAAAGGGGAGAGTAGAGGATGAAATCAGATGAACAGTTAGGTCAGTTTGGCTGGAAACCATATAAAATGGAGTAATGGGAAATAAAACAGGTAAGGTCCTCCATTCTTTACGTGAATGTGAAAATGGAATGAGTTAATGTATGAAAAATCACTTTGCAATTCTAAATAATTTAATACTTTAAGGATATGTTACTTCATCTTTATAGAAGGATAAACCATTCACTGGTGTCTCTCATTAGCTCTCTACTGATGGTATTCATGAGCTGTTGTTGTCGTTGTTTAAGTTGTTTCAGTTGTGTCCAACTCTCACAATCTCATTTGGGGTTTTCTTGGCAAAAATACTGAAGTGGTTCGTCATTTCCTTCTCCAGCGCATTGTACAAACAGGGTTAAATGACTTACCTAGGGTCACACAGCTAGTAAGTGTCTGAGGCCAGATTTGAACTTGGGAAGATGAGTCTTCCTGACTCTAGGCCCAGTACTCTATACTCTGCTCCACCTACTGCCCCTTCACGAGTTACTATGGTTAAAAAAAATCCCTTGTTTGGTTTCAGCCTCAAGGTGCAGGGCCTCTCTGAACTTAGTTACATAGCTGCTTCAGACCCATTCTGGGCCGACACACTTGGCCTGAACTTGAACTACACTGTAGGGTGAGGTGTAGAGAATAAATGTGAAATGCTGTTATTTAATATTCTTCTCTATTACACTTAATCTTATGAAGGACTGGGAAGCAGGCTTATTTAAGTTCTATGAAAAGAGATAATGTATGAAGGTACTTTGTAAACCTTAAACCACCAGGTAAATGCCACTTCTTTCTCTTTGCCTATCTTTGTGTCTCTTCATAGTGAATGTTTGTTGAGTGAATGTGGAATTCGATGTAGATGCCTTTGTTCCTCGTGTACACATCAGGGTAACCCCCTCTTTGGTTTAAAGTTAGCTTCCCTGGAGGTTTGATGCTGACAAAGCCCTGGTTTATTAGTTCAAATAAGAGGCATTAATGGGGTTAATATCAGCTTGGAGGGAAGTCTGCAGTGTTATCCGTCCTTGGACCTGTGCTGTTCAACAGTTTTATTAATGACTTGGATGAAAGCATAGACGGCTTTTGGTTTGTCAAATCTGCAGTGGACACAATGATTGGTTAGGTAGCTAGCAACTTGCATGATAGCCTCTGAATACAAAACAACATCTTCACAGGCTAGAAAGTAAGGAGAATCAAAGAAAGCTGAATGTGGGCAAATTTAAGGTTTTCCACTTGGTTTCAAAAAATCAACTTCACAAATACAAGCTGGGATAAGTGTCAGTTAAAAAACTTTTAAAAAGTGCCTACTATGTGCCAGGCACTCTGCTAAGTGCTGGGGATACAAAAAGAGGTTAAAAAAATCCCTGACCTCAAGGAACTCAGTCTAACGGAGGTGACAATCTGAAAAGACTGTGTACAAACAAGCTGTATACAGAATAAATCAACAGAACGAAGGTACTAGAATTTAGAGGGATTGTGAAAGTCATCCTGTAGAAAGTAGGATTTTAGCTGGGATTTGAAAAAAAGCCAGGATGGCTATGCAATAGTTCTTATAAAAAAGATTTGGGGGTTTCAGCTTACTTTTTAGCTCAATAGGAGTCAACAGGGCAGCTAAAAAGCTAATGCTGTCCCAGGCTATCCCATAGCATCAAGAACAAGAGAGGAAATAGTTCATTTATATATTGCACCAGTCAGGCCAAGTAATACTATGTTTAGCCCAATATTTTTTTAAAGAAAAATCATAGAGGGGCAGCTGGTTTGTACAGTGAATAGAGCACCAGCCCAGGAGTCAAGAGGATCTGAGTTTAAATCCTGCCTCAGAAACTTGACACTAGCTGTGTGACCCTAGGCAAGTCACTTAACCCTAATTGCCTCACCAAAAAAAAAAAAAAGAAAGAAAAAGAAAAAGACATAGGTAAGATGGATTCTGTTCAGAAAAGGACAACCAAGATGGAGAGAAGACTGAGGAACCTATTATATGTGGACCAGTTAAAGAAACTGTTTCAGATTGCAGAATCCCAGTACTGGAAGGACTTTAGATCTCATTAGATCATAAATTCCTTGAGGGCAGGGACTATCTTTTGCCTTTTTGTATCCCCAGTGCTTAGCAAAGTGCCTGGCACGTAGTAGGCGCTTGTTTATTGATTGATTGGTTGATTGTCATCAAGGTCAACCCATGCTTCAAGAAATCCTCTTTAAAACATCCCTGACAAGCGATAATTTACCTTTTCCTTGAAGACCTCTAGTGAGGGGAAGCTATCTACCTCCCAAAGTATCCCATTCCACTTTGATTGTTAGGAAATTTTTCCAGAGATCAAGTCTACATCTATCTTTTCACAACTTCCACTCATTGTTCTGCAGATGAGCTGGACAAGCTTCTTTTTTTCTTCTTTTTCATCACAACTCTTCTAATAATTGAAGACAGCTGTGATGTCCACCTCATCTTTTCTCCAGGAAGTTCTGGGCACTATATTTTAGTAATTACATGGATAAGCTGAGTATATCCAGATGATGGTGATGGTGGGAGGGAGGGTGAGATGACTGAGTACTTGGCAAAGGAGAATTGATTAAAAGAATTGGTGATATTTAGCTTAGAGAAGACAGTGTAGTGGGACTTCAAAATCGTCTCAAGTTTTTGAAGGGCTGCCGCACTGGAAAAGGGTTTTGTCTGTCTTCTTTCCTAATCAGAGACAGAAAAGGGAAGACATTCTAGAGCTGGTAGATTTAGTCTTGATACATAAAAATGTAGCACACTTTCTAGACTTACTCTCCCATGTCTCACTTATACTGGGAGGTTTAGTTCTCAGAGGGTGGCTAATACCCTCAGGGCTCAAGAGTTAGCATGGAGAAGTTTGTTGGTGTTCTTCTAATGCCATAGTTCATGAACCCCCACTGGTGTATTTCTCCAGAGGTTATCAATTGATATCAATTATAAAGCTGGTAAAAAAAACAGAACAAAACACTCTATCCCAAAGAGTCTGTGAGATTTTCTTCCACAAGTACTACAAAGAGGCCAGGGAAAAGTGGGCATAGCATTTTGGTATCTCGTCAGTTACTTTAAGAGGGGCAACTTACTCAATCAACTCCTATCCTTACAAAAAAAAAAACTCTAAAAATTGGAGATGTCTAAAATGGAGTTGGCTGCCTCTGAAGGTAGCCAGAGTTTGAAATGTTTCCCTTTTGGGAGAATTTAAAACGGAGACAGGAGATGAGTTGTTGGGAATATTGTAAAAGGTATTTTTGGTTAGATGTGGGGATGGACAAGCGGTCTTTTGAGCTTCCTTCTAGCCATTAGATTCTGTGATTCTACATGCTATAATACTTTCCATTTCTCATATTTGAATGACTTCCCATAAAGACTAATCAGACCGTTATAGAGTGACAATGCTGAGGTCTGTTGGTTCAAGTGAATTTGATACAAAATTCTCCAGGGGGGATTCTTTGACAATTACTTAAAATGAAAAGTAATGACAAAGAAACATGAACCCTTGCTCCCCTTCCCCCAACCTAATTGAAACAGCATTCAGACATAGAAAAAGATGTTTAGGGATGTATCTGCCTGACACTTTACCCATCTCATTGAATGCAAAGCAACAAAATGGCTTCATTTCATAGCAAGTGATTTAAAGCAGACTGTGATAAGGTGATCACTGTGCTAAATGGGAAATTGAACAATTCTGTCACCAACTCATAAGGCAAAGAGTAGTCTCAGCTTCCAGGACAGTGGTGGAGAGGGAGGGAGGGAGGAAGGGAGACAGACAGAGACAGACAGAGACAAAGAGACAGAGAGAGATAGAGAGACAGAGAGGAGAGAGAGAGAGACAGAAACAGAGATAGACAAAGAGATAGAGGAGAGAGACAGAGACAGAGAAGGAGAGACAGAGAGATAGAGAAGGAGAGAGAGACAGAGACAGAGAAGGAGAGACAGAGAGATAGAGAGAGAAGGAGAGAGAGACAGAGACAGAGACAGACAGAGAAAGAGACAGAGAGAGGAGAAAGACAGAGAGACAGAGACAGAGACAGAGAAGGAGAGAGACAGAGACAGAGAGAGAGAGAGCAGAACTCAAACTGGGAAGGAATATTCCTTTCTCATGAAAAGCAGCGTCCACGGCCTCTTAAGGAAAGGAGGAAAACCTTTGGGTCTTCATTTTCCTTACCTAAAAGATAAAACTGGCTGACTAGATGATCTCTACGACTCCTTCTAGCTCTAAATCTTATGATCCTATTTTTATCTCTGAGTGTCCTGATTCCTTGTTCTGCTAAAGGACACTTCAGTTTCTAGGGGAAATACAGGAAAATATCTGTGGTTCCTCTAGTGACTGAACTTGCCATAGGGGCTGGCCTACAGAGAATGATGAAGATGCCAAAGTTTGTCTTTGGCGATGGCAGTCTATGTTCTCTACCCACCTCTCCTGCTATTCTTACCCATTACTGTCTCCCAACTGTGGGCATTTTCACTGGCTGTCCTGTTTGCTAGAAATTTCTTTCCCTCTTCATCTGTTTTTTGGCCTCCCTGACTTCTTTCCAGTGCCAGCTTAAATCCTACCTTTTACAAGAAGCCTTTCTCAATTCCCTTATCACTAGTGCCTTCCCTTTGCTAATGATCTCCAAGTGATCCTGTATATAGGGGTATCCAAAAGCTTTAGTGTGGTTTTAGACTTTAATAGCTTAAAACCATAAAGGCTTTTGGAACACCCTATATATTTTGTTTGTGTGTAGCTGTCTATAAGCTGTCTGCTCCGTCCCCCCCTCCCCCATTAGACTGTGAGTTCCTTGAGAGCAAGGACTGTTTTTTTCTTTTCTTTTCCTTCCTTCCTTCCTTCCTTCCTTCCTTCCTTCCTTCCTTCCTTCCTTCCTTCCTTCCTTCCTTCCTTCCTTCCTTCCTTCCTTCCTTCCTGCTTTCTTTCTCTCTCTCTCTCTCTCTCTCTCTCTCTCTCTCTTTTTCTTTCTTTCTCTCTTTCTTTCTTTCCCCAGCACTTAGCAGAGTGCTTGGCACATAGTAGGTAGTTAATAAGTGCTGTTGACTGACTGACCCTGGACTCTCAGTGCCCATCTCCTCTGTCAAGGAAGAAGAGTGGATTTGTGGGGAAAAAAATTTCGGATTAAGAGTTAGAACTCAAATTGAGCTCCAACTCTGTTTAATTTAGAGCTGCATGACCTTGGGAAAGTCACATCTCTGAAACTATTTCATCATAGTCACCTGTTTGATCTTTCCATTCTCTGAATGAGCAGAGTCATCAGTTTGTAACCCTCTAATGGGCTTATCTTATTTTAAGTGCTGTGCTTTGGTGAGTGTGGATAGGTGAAAAGCTAGAGACTTGGGGAAAAGATTACTGGCATAGGATTCAATAGATTCTAGTACCTAACATGCTATGGTTAATTCATTCAGATTAAGCTGTTGGCTACTGAATAGTGTGTGTGTGTGTGTGTGTGTGTGTGTGTGTGTGTGTGTGTGTGTGTGTGTGTGTAAAGTGAAAGAAATGGAGCTGTAATACGGGAACTTCCGGGTTTGTGGCAGGTTAGTAGATGTTTAGGAGTTAGTGGGGCTTCCTTGGACTCCTCATCTCACCCGTGACCCAACCACTATCTGGCATGAACCTCATTCCAATTGTGCTCTTCGATCTCTCTGCTCCTGCTCTGCTGTCCCACTGTCCTTCCCCCCAGGGGCCCAGGTGTTCCTTCCTTCTCACACGATGAAGACCAGGGCAGAACAAGTGCCTAGTAATCACACAGAGCAACGCTGAGCACCCTGGCCCCTGGACTCTGGACTTTGAGCTGTCGGGGCCTGGCAGGCTTGAATCATGTTTTCACAAGCTCACAATTAAGCTGTAGTACTTTGTCAGCTTCCCTGGGAATTGCCGAGGACGTGGCAGAGGCAAACAGTTTGCCTTGGCAATTCTGTGCCCCAGGGTGCTGCAGGAGTCCATGTGGGACACTGTGCATGGTACTGCCTGTAACTGAGGCTGTGACTCACTGGTGGCTCAGCCATAAAGTTGGGGTGACTATATCCCGCAGGCATGCAGGCTTTCCTGAAGTATGGTTCAATGGCAAGAATATTTCTTTTGGAGTCAGAAAACTCCAAAGCTCGGGGTCCTCCCCTTATTAGCTGTGTGATTTTGGACAAGTTACTTGTATCTGAGCCTCATCTATGCAATGAGGTGGGTGGGCCAGATAACCTCTAAGGTCCCCTGCAGAGCTAACATTCTGAAATTCTATGCTCTAATGGGACTTTCCATCAGCCCTAGAGTATAATACATGAAGGCCCCACAAATGTCCCCCTACCCTGTTCTAACTCTTCTTGTAACAGCTTAGACTCTGCTGACCTTCAGAGAGAATTCCTTTTAGCTCTTGATAGAAACAAAAAATGTGGCTTCCGAGGAGGCCAGAAGGTCTAAGTGTTCCGACTCGGTGTGTGAGACAAACTAATTGCTTGAGCTTTTTTGTGTTGTCCAAGCAATCTTAGATGCTGTCACTCTTCCCCCTAGAGCTAATTTGGCAATTCCCAGGAAGTCAATGTCCAGAGGCTTATGTTGTTGCAGCTTTCTTCTCCCCCCAATCCCAATGGAGCAGGTTCCACTGGAGAGTCTTGGAAGAGCTCACAGACTTGCAAGGGAGAGAAGACACTAAGCTAACTCACAAAACAAGGCTTTTAAGCTAAGTGTCCAAAGAAGGGCCCAGACAATAGATGGTACAGGATCTCAGAGGAGGGAGAGGTCACTATTGGCTGGGTTGGTCAGAGAATGGATCTTGGAATAATGTGAGGAACTTGGTGACACCTGGCCAAGCCTTAACACAGGAGTAGGATCTGGGATGTTAGAGATCTGCCAAACTTCCGGATTTGGGGTATATGAGGGCTTAGGTGGTCTGTCTTTATCATAGCCCCCTTCAATAAATGATCTAGCAGAGTCTATGCCCAATAAAAGAGGAGATACTTTTTCTTTGAGGTAAAATATACACACACTTATGCATACATACATACTATACATATGTCTAGCATGTATGTATATTTTACCTCAAAGAATATGTTATACATATACATACATATTTATATATAGCATGTATGGTGCATATGTGTGTATTTTTATGTATACTTTAATATATATGAAATATAGCACATTTATAATATTTGCATTTATTATATAGATAAATATATACAGTTCCATTAATTTTGATATTTTTCTTGCATTTCATTGTATATAAGGACATATGTACATACATGTATGAACACATATGTGTGCATCCATTTTTCTGACTTTTGAAAAAATTCTTTGTTATAAAGGATGGCTATTTGGGAGGGGAAGAAATATGGGGAGGGGGAAATTAGCACTATAAAAACAAAATCAATAAAAGAAATTTAAAAATAAAAAAAATAAAAGAAAGCTAATCAAAATCAGTGACCACTTCTGACAACATTCTGTACCTGGAGTCTCCCTCTCTCTACCAAAAGGAAGGAAGTGTATTTCATCATTGGTTTTCTGTGGGCCAAGCTGAGTTATTACAATTAATCCAAGTTAAGCTACTTTTCAGTGTCGTTTCTGTTTATATTTGTTATGGTCATTGTACATATTGTTCTTGAGAACCCCTTTGTTTTTCTTGTATCAATTCATACAATTCTTCTTACGCTTCTCTGATTTCTTTATGTTCATAATTTTTTATGGTACAAAAATATTCCATTACATTCACCTACCACAGCTTGTTGAACTATTCCCCAATCAACAGACATCCACTTTATTTTTATTTTTTTGCTATCACAAAAAGTGCTGTTATGAACATTTTGGTACATATAGAGTCTTTCTTTTTGCCTTTCTTTAAAGTCCTTAAGGTACATTCTTAGGAGTGCAATTGCTTGGTCAAAAAGTATAAATGATTTAGTGACTTTTCTTGCAGAGTTCCAAATTGTTTTCTAGCATGTTAGTATGCATGTTTACCCATAACCCATTTATCTAGGCTGAACTATCCTTTATTTATTTATTTATCTACTTTTTTATTTATTTATTTATTCATTCATTCATTCATTTATTTATTTATTTATTCGTTTATTAATTCATTCATTCATTCATTTATTCATTATTCATTTATTTATTTATTTGTTCATTCATTTGTTTGTTTGTTTTAATAATAGCCAAAAAAATCCAAGCAATTCTAGGTTACCTTAAGGGAAAATTGTCTGGGACTAAAGATGGTGGTTCCAATGCACTCTACCCTAGTCAGAGAACATTAGGAGTACTTGTTTAATTCTGATATACTACATTTTAGAAATGATTTTGATTGCCTGGAGAGTGTCCAAAGGACACTGACACTCCAGGATGATAAAGGGTATCAAAACCATTCCATATAGAGACTGATTAGTGTTTAGCCTAGAGAAAAAAAAAGACAAGGGGAATGATCAAGCATTTGTGTTCAAGCATTTGGAGGGATGACCATAGAACACTTTCTCTCCTTCCCTGCCCCACAGCCAATAAACTCTAGTGACTTCCTTCGATCTCCAGAACAAAATATGAACATCTTTGTTTGGCACTGAAAATGCTTTTTAATCTGGACCCTTTCCTACTTTTCTAGTCTTTTTATACTTTCTACTCTCATTTCCTTGAGTATGGCATTTCAAATCTTGCCTCTGTGGCTTTGTTTTTGCTATCCCCCATGCCTGCAATTCCCTACACCCTCACCTCTTAGTCTCCCTAACTTCTTTCAAGACTCAGGTCTTCAGAGGACCTTTCTTGCCCCTTTTGGCTACTAATGACTTCCCTCTCAACTTCCATCTCCTCTGCATATTTCTTGAATGTGTACAGTTGTTTAGGGATTATCTTTTCCATTAGAATTTAAGCTGCTTGAGGATAGGGACTGTGTATTTTGTATTTTTGGTTTTTTTACATTCCTTTATATCCCCAGCATTAGTAGGGTGCCAGGCACATTGTAAACTTTTGATAATGGGTTTTGACTTGCAGAGAGGAAAATTCAGGCTAGATATTAGGGGGAAAAACTTTTTAACAATTACAGCTATCCTGAAGGGCTACAGACTATGATCAGATGATATAGAATTCTACCTTCTTTGAGATCTTTCAGCAAAAGCTGGATAGCTGCTTGTTAAATATGATACAGAGAGGAATTCTCTTCAAGTATGGGTTAAAGTAAATGGCCTCAGAAGTTTCCAAGATTCTAAAATACATCCTTCATTCCTTCAATTGGTTTTTATTTAGTATCTTCTCAAGTTTGCTCATCATTCTGGTTGATTTTCCTCTCTGTCCCACCGCCAGATAACTTATAATTCCTGGTGTATCTAAAATATGGCACCTAGAATGAATGAACAAATGAATTAAAAAGCATTTATTAAAGGTTTGCTATGTGCCAAGGACTAGGTTGTGTGCTAGAGGACACAAATAGAAAGATGAGACAGTACCTCCCCTGAGGAGCTCACTCTCTACTTGGGGGAGACAACTGGAGGTCAGCTGCAGGGAGAATAGAAAGGCCCAGGAGTCCTGAGGGTATATTAGAAGGTCAGATGACAATGCTCAAGGTTCTAGAGAGCATAGTGGTAGGGCTAAGGCTGGGCCCAGAGGACTTTAGGACACAGTGGCAGGGCAGACGTAAGGCTTGGTTATCCTCCATCTCACTGGAAGACTTGTAGTTAATGACTCTCAATTCATCCAAATTCAACCAAGACATCAATTACTCTGAATAGTAAGATAGCTCTCCCCACTTGGCTGCCCAATTAGCCAAGGCTGATTATAGTCAAACTATTTTGTCCCTTGTTCTGGATGCTGCAACTTTCCTAGTGCAGTCTAAGAAAGCACTAGTTTTTCAGTTATCACGTTAATTTTTATTCAGCTTGCAGCCCAGTGAGTCTTGGGTCTTCTTCACGAGAACTATGGTCTAGCAATGCACCCCCTTCCACTCCCCCCCCCAGCCTGTAGTTATGAAGCTGATTCTTTAAAAACTCTAACATAGCTTCAGATCTAGTCCTGTTTGTTTTTTATTGAATTTGATTCAGCCTATGTTCTAGCCTGTGAAGATCTTTTTGGATCTGGACTGTATTATCCAATGTAGAAGCTATCTCTCTAAGTTTTTTTGTTATCTGCAAATTTGACAAACATGAAAACCATGCCTTCATCCAAGTCAATGATAAAAATGTTAACGATACAGAGTCAAGGATAGATCCCTGAAGGCATTCCACAAGAAACCTTCTGGCAAGCTGACATTGGTGCATTAAATGAAATAATATTTTAAAGCACTTATCACAGTGCCTAACACATAGTAGGCACTTAATAAATGCTTTCTCCTTTCCCTCCCTGTTAATGTCTATTATTTGGGTCCAGTCATTTGGCCAGCTCCTGAATTGACTTAACTCTACTATCATTCGGCTCATATCTATCTATCTCCAGTCTAATTACCTTGTCAGAATAGGAAATGAGGTTATTCTGGCATGAGCTGTTTATAATGAAGGCAAACTGACTTTTAGAGATCACTGTTTCCATTTTCAATGATCCTCTTAATAATGTGCTCTAAAGTTTTATCTGGATCAGAAGTTGAACTCATTTGAATCTTAACATGCAACATACTACATCTGGTGCAAAGACCGTGATGAAAGATTCCCATTCAGAGTATCTTCAGTGCCAAGAAGAGATAGGGAGAACCATACGTAAAACTTCCCCAACTGACTTTCTACAAGCTCTGGGCTTTGGCTCCCTTAAAAAGAGATTTTGGGGGGCAGCTAGGTGGGCAGTGGATAGAGCACCGGCCCTGGATTCAGGAGGACCTGAGTTCAAATCCGACCTGAGACACATAACACTTACTAGCTATGTGACCCTGGGCAAGTCACTTAACCCCATTGCCTAACCAAAACAAACAAACAAACAAAAAGAGATTTTGGTTCATGGTATCATGTACTTAGCATTCAGCGAGGAAGAAAAAGCCAAAGGACCTTGGCTTCCAATGGTGGTAGCCAGACTCGGGTCAGAGAGGAAGTGGTGACTTAGTGACACAGTGGTGACTCAGTCCTTAATCTCCTACTCAAATCTTATACTTTCAGGCTATGGGCAACTCTTTCCTAATTTCAAGGACAGGCTAGAACAATGGTGGATTTTGGTGTGTGTTTATATGACTTTAAGATGCTAAGAATTTTGATGGCTTAACTTCTGATGATTATGTCCTAGATCAATTAGTTTTTCTTCTCTCTTTGACTTATTGGGTGGATGGTGGCTTGGTAATTGGTGATTTGTGTAGGAGCAAGATTCAACCAATCAGGCATGGCCATTCCCAAATGGCTGAGATTGTATACAGATTTTAAAATCCTGCCAATGGGATAAAACAAGGGAGCCAGAAGTTACTCAAGGCTAATCCAGTACAGAGGTTGTTGGGAAGGGCATTTGCCAGAATAGTGGGAGACTGAGAAGGGAAGTCATTTTGGTGTTTCTCTTAAGGTTAAAAATGACTACTACTTGAGGAATCCTGACTGGTGCTAGTTGGACATAGGGAAAAAAAATAAAACAAAGTAGATGAATAACTTTAGAGCCACCAAGATTTCTTTTTAGTCACTTGGATTTCTGGTAACCATTTACATTGTTAATATTGCCTACTTTACTATTTCCCTTTATGAATATACCTTTGTTAAAAAAAAAAAACTACAGGTGGAATCCAGAGCCTATTGGCACGTGAAAGGAAAGGGGATGGTTGCAGGGGTTAGGGTACCCAGAAACAGTAAGTTGCAGCTTGGGGCAAATTATCTGACAGGAATCTTAATGTTTTCAGTGGCGGTAGTCATGATCAGAATGTGTGAGCCCAAACTGACAACAGTACTAAACTATGGAAAGATTGACTTATCAGTAGGTGATGCATTGTCTGTTAGCTAGTCAAAAAATACAGATATTTTTAGTAGCAATTCAAAAGCAGGAGCAGAATTTAAAGCTAGGAGGAACCTTACAGATGAGCTAATTCAACCCTTTCATTTTACAAAAGAGGTCACTGAGACCCAGAGAAGTAAATGATTTGCCCAAGGTCACATAAGTAATAAAATGCACATCTGGGATTCGAAACCTGGTCTTCTTATTCAAAAGCTAGTATTCTTTTAAGTACACTGTACCATAATGCGACACAATAGAAAGAACGCTGAATTTGGAGTCAGATCATAGAGGTTTGAATTCTGACTCTGCCAATCATTGCATTGGGCAATTTGTATCATTTTTTATGGACTCTAGTATCCTCATCTATAAAATGAAGAGGTCAGACCAGGTAACCTCTAAGAGTCCTCAGCTCTAAATCTTAGTTTTTGAGCTCCTCTAAAAATATCATAATTAATTTTCATCAAAATGAAGTGCATAGACACAGATCCAGGGCCAGTCACTGATAAATCTTGGTCCAATTCATGAGAACAATGGAGTTGAACAAACTGAAATATCCTTGAGAACCTTTGGGGGATATTGAATGAAAATATATCTCAATTCTAAATCTAGGCTTCCATCGCTGATGGTGGGTGAGCTCTGATTTCAGTTGTTTCATGAAAGGGGGTGTATTTTCTTTCCTTTCTCTTTAAAATAAATTTTTATTGATATGTTTTGTTTATTGATATAGTTTCCCATTGTATTTATCCTAGTCATCCTTAATAATAAAGAAATTTTAAAAGAGAAGGAAAAGAAAGAAAAAGAGTTTTATAAAATTAACCAATATATTAAAAAAAAGTTTGACATATCTATTCTACGCTGTGGTCCCTCACCTCTGAAAAGAAGCAGGGAAAGGTGTCTTCTTGTATTTTTTATTTGGGGCTGAACTTGGTAATTTTAATTTTGTAGCAATCAACTGTTGTTCTGGTGTCATGTTTCTTTTTATTGATGTGTTTGAATTCATTGTGTATGTTGTTTTCTTGCTTCTACTTATTTGACCTTGCATCAGTTCATATAAATCTTCTACACAAGAGAACGAATTTTTGTAGAGCCATGAGGACCCAAACAGAATTTGGCTTCATAGCCAGAAGTTCTAGGTGGTTAGGCTTTAATGATTTTGAAACATAAATTGCTAAAAATTTCAGTCGTGACTAGTCACAAAATCTCTCAGCTGCAAAGAGTTTAAGTGAAGAAGCATTGTTAAGTGGGAGACCTGAATTTGAATCCTTGCTAGATACATTTTATCTCTGTGACCTCTTCTCTCTGGGCTTCAGTTTTCTCACCTGTAAAACAAGGAGATTAACCTAGATGAATGTTAAGGTTCCTCTTAACTTTAAATTCTATGATTAGGAGTAAGGGAAAAAAGTGCTTGGGATCGAGATCCATATGCTGGGAAATTAGTGGGGTATGCTATAGCCTGGACATTACAAAGGGTTACAGAGGGGTCTGATGTCCACCAGGGCATGGGGAAGAATGGGTTTCAATCTCAAATTGAATGAGGAAAATGAATGAATGAATGAATGAATGAATGAATGAATGAATGAATGAATGAATGAATGAATTGAATGAAAAACAAAAAACTGGAGAAGACACTCTTTGACCAAAAGGAGTACATAGTTTTGTACTGCATTGTGTCAGCTGCCTCCAGAGGCTACTTCCCTGCCAAAAGTGGGGCTCCTGGATCAGGGCAAAATGGTCCCTGCTTGAGGTGGTAATTGACTAGTGCTGGCTCTAATGTTTAAAAAAAAAAGCCAACAAAGTAAAAAGAAAGAAACAAAAGACCACCACCAACAAACATCATTTCACCTTCTTTCAAGTAGTTCAGGCAGCTGGCTCTGTTCCCAGGAATTCCCGAGTAGGGAATATTCACCCTAATATGAAGTAAAAGGAAAACTGTCTCTGTAAACACAGCAGTTCCAGCCAGTCCCGGCTCCAGGTATCTTCACAGTTAATAAAACCTGATTTAAGCGCCTTGGGCCTTTAACATTTCACAGATGGAAGAACTTTGTTTGCATTAAGGCCTGAAGAAGAGGATGGGGGGGTGAGGGGGGAGCAGTGTGGAAGGGGGAGAGGAGCTGAGTGAGCCAAGCCTGGGCTTCCTGAGTAGAGATGGAACTGGGAGGGATAAGGACGGAACTCGCTCTTACACCAGGCAGCAGCCCCCAACTAAAATAGAAAGAAGCAGCTTTTATGAAGAGGAGCCACGGTCTGGCGTCAGATGATCTGGGTTCAAATCCTGATCCATGCACCTCAGACAAATCTCTTAAGTCCTCTGGACCTCAGTTTCTCTCTCTGTAAAATGAGAGGGTTAGGTGGCATGACCATTGAACATCCCTTTAGCTCTAAAATCCTATATCTATAAAGATTTGTAGCTCACTTTCCCCGGTGTTGGAGATCCTAGGGATGTGGAAAACTAGGCCTGACTGCAAGGATCACAGTGACCTCTGCTGTCCATCCTGTAGAGGCATTCCTTTCCCCTGCCCAGACAGCTCAGCCTGAGCCAGGGCATCAGCCAGGGAAGTGCCTGTAATTTCTATGAGTGATGGGAACAGTAATTGCTGGCCTAGGAATTGCATGAATAGGACCCGAAGGCTTAATCTCTATCCTCATTCCCCCAGGAACTTCAGTGGGGCCCTTTTGTGCCATCTGCAGGCTGATCCCTGACATTGCAGGTCTGGGGGAGCTCTGGAGATAGTCATTACCACCATCACTATTTTAGCATTGTACACTGAGCTTGGTCATTTACCAAGTACTTTCCCATCCCACTCTATGTAAAAGAGAGCGGGGAGAGACCTTCAATAATGTCTAGTTCACTCTAATTTGATCCTGACACAGCCACGTGAGGCAGGTGGGACAGGTATTATTTCTTTTTCGTAGATGATGAATAAGAGGTCCAGACTGGGCACAGCGCTCCATTTCACCATGATGGAGGTGAACTGGTACATGACGGTATTGTGGAAATAACACCATCTTGAGTCACATGATCTAGCTTCAAATTACCACCTCTGATGTTTACTACTGGTGTGGCAACAAATCACAACCTCCCTGGGCCTCAGTTTCCCTCATCTGTAAAATGACAGGGTTGGATGAGATGGCTTCTAGCGCCCCTTTTAGCTCTGGATCTATAATTTTTATCACACATATGCATATAACAATAAAAGCTAGTAAGTGGCATTTACATAGCATTTTAAGGTTTGCAAAGCGCTTTACAAGTATCTCATGTAATCTTCACAACAACCCTGGGAGATAGGTGCTATTATTAAGGGTTTTTTTTTTTTACAGTTGACAGGTTAAATGACTTGTCCAGGATCACACAGCCAGTATGTGTCTGAAGCTGAACTTGAACTCAAGTCTTCCTGGCTTTGGTTCCAGTGATGTGCCACCTAGATAAAGAGTTTTTTGCATCATTTATTTGCATCCTGGGCTCCCAGGAATTATGGTGGAAGTATGTTCACTTGTATTTGCAGACAAACAAGTAGATATTCAGGGCAGAAGAGTCCCCATTTTGCAGGAAATACTTGGGGGCAGGAGACGCATTTATAGTACTTGGTGCTTTCCTTTTCTCCTTGCTCCCATGGTCTATTTCTCTAGACTTGGAATTCACTGTATCTTCCTTCACCTAGCAAAGATTGTTTATCAGTCAGAGATGCATTGTTCTGTTCTCTTTATGGAGAATGCCAAGAAGAAACCTTCTGGGTTCTGGATTTGGCTGCCTTGCAGAGGGTTTGCACCAGTTGAGCGTACAAGAGCCTCTACCTTAGGCCCAGAGAATGGTTTGACTGGTGATCATGTAAGGAATTTTCTCAGCCACTCCAAGGCTGGGCAGATCACTACTGCATTAAAATCCCTTACCTTTGAGACCCTTACATTTCTTATTTGTATTTTCTATTCCCATTAGTCCTCAGCTCAAACCCTCTGCCCAGACCTAGTCAATCTGCTGTTTCCTTATTATATTATCATTTACACCTTTGATCATCATTGTTCCCCAAACCTGAATTGTCTTCATCTTACTTTTTACCTCTCTGAATCTTATCTTTCAAGGCTTAGTTTAAGTACTGCCTCTTGCTTGAAGCCTTCTTGAGTACCCTATACCATAGCGGTCTTTCTGAAATCTCAAATTATCTATCACAAGGGTTCTTAATTATTTTGTGTCATAGAGATCCCTTTGGCAGTCTTCTCAGAATTTTTTTTTTAAAGACTAAGTCTCCCTATCTTGCCCAAGATGGAAGTGCAAGGGCTCAATCCTGCCGATGAACATTATGGTAGCTTTTACTTGCTCCATTTCTGACTTCAGAAGCCCAATAGTCTTACAGCTCCCATATTTGTGCTCACCGTATTTAGACTGGACTTAGTTCGATCACCCGAACTAAGCATTCGCCTATTGCAACCCAGAACTCTAGAGATAAATTGTTCCACCAGCTCCACCCTCCCGAGTAGCAGGGATTACAGGTGTAAGCCATGACATCTGGCTCTGAATAATATTTTTAAATAACATGAAATAAAAATATAAGATTACAAAGGAAATTAATTATATTGAAGTAGCTATCAAAATATAGCTATGTAAAAAAAATGAGTTCATGGATTCCAGACCAAGGACTCCTGGCCTACTGCCTGGATCATTTGTTGGTCAAAATGTTAATCTGTAATACAAGGCTATATGCTCTGAGTGTGGGTCTTGCTTTCCCAAGTAAACTATGAACTCCTTCAGGGAAAGCACCATACTATCTCCTTCTTTTGTATCCTCCACTACACCCAGTACATTGCTAGGTCCATAAAGGGGTTAATATATTTGCCGAGTGAGTGATCAAGTATATCATTTAATCAAAATATCTGCAAATTTATGCCTGAGAGAGACATTTTTTACAGATCTTACTTTTTTGGAGGGGGGAGAATAGGGGTAGCCTGAATTTCTCATGGTCCCCCTGCTTCCCAGTCACCATAGCCCTCATGGCCTGGTTTTCCTTTGTTGGGTGAAGGTCAAATAGTAGTCATCTTTGCCATTCTACTGGTCTGCTCCTAACCTGGTGCTGCTCCTAGGTTGGTGATGTTTAGGTTTTATAGGGTGGCTGGGAGACAGGCTATGTGTGTAGTACTCCTCCTGGAAAGACCCCCTTCCAGGGGAGGTTCACACTGCCTTCCCTCCCCAGATAAATGCTTGGGAAGAGTCTAACATACCTTCATGAGGACCAAACTAGGCCAAAAGAATTTTAAAGATAAAATTAGTCAGCCAGTTTAGACTATCATTTTTGAATATGTATATAAATCTTTCCTTTAAAAATAAAATGTAGAAAGCATACCCATATAGTCTAGATTATGTGTCAGACAATCAAATAAAAGGAATGAGAGACTGGGTACTAGAATAGGGAACCCAAATCTTGTGTCTGAGGTGAAGGGCGATAGTTAGGGATGTAGGTGTGGTAGGTCCCTGAACCCAGGGAACCAAGCAGGATTAATGAAAAAGGTAGGTGTACACAGTACCTCTAGCCAAGGATTAGAAATCAGTGAAAGTCAAGAAATTCGTTATAGGAGAAAGCCTTTGGGCCAAGAGAATGGGGCTCAGGCTCTTTTATCACCCAGGGAGGTGCTGGCACCCTGGGAAACTGCAGAACAGTATATATAGTGCAATGGAAAGAGTGTTGGCTTTGAAGGTAGAGGACCTGGGTTCCAATCTCACCTTTGATGCTTACTACTTGTGTGCCTTCAGGAAAGTCACCTAATCTCATAGGGCCTCAATTTCCTCATCTGTAAAAGGAGGGGGTTGAGGTTCCTTTCTGACGCTAGAGCTACTATCACTCCATTCCTCATGGTCTCCTTGCTTCCCAGGCTCCCATTATCCTGTTCAAATTCCCCTTCCTCCCTACCCTCCTCTCCGCTCCAGCACCAAACCCCAGCTCACTTTGCTGGTAAGGACTGATATGGCTGCTAACTCTACTGACCCCCTCCTACGCTTTAGTGGGGCTTTGTATAAAGGGCTGCGGTGCTGACCTTTCACATCCAGCTGGGTTATGCACTGGATAGAACACTGAAATTGGAATCAGGAAGACATGTTCAAATCTGGTCTCAGGTGCTGATTAGCAGTATAACTTGGTCAAGCCACTTAACCTTTATCTGCTTCACTTTCCTCAGTCCCTATCTCCCAGGGTTGCTGTGACATTAAAAATGAGATGATATTTGTAAAGTGCTTTGTAAACCTTAAAGTGTCATATAAATACTAGTTATTAGCATTAATTACTATTGTCTAGGGCCCTGGAGTGTACTGTCCAGCTCCCAGATACTAACTTGTTGGCTGTTCCTTAGCCTCCTGGTTGCTAATGAGGATATTGTAGCTTTTGATTGGTCATTATTTCTAGTGCAGTCCTCTCTGGATGCTGGGCATTTCCTTTTCCCCCTCTCTTCTTTAAAGAAGCAAATTCCCCTTGGACAGTGGTGGTAGAACTTCTTCAACATCAAAAAAGGCATAGCCCCACCCACCTCTCACACATCTGGAGCAGACACTGGTGTTACTGTTACTGTCCAGGCCGGAGCTTATGTCTGCTGCCTACCAGAGATTTTTTTTTCTTTTGTAGACCAGGTTTCATCCAGTTGATTTACAATCTCCCCTTCTTCTTTTCCCCCCTCCCCCCTTACGGCCAGAAAGATCCTCAGGGAGCTCCTGATTACACTGATGAAGAGGCTGGTAGTAAATAAGTCTCTCTCTCTCTCTCTCTCTCTCTCTCTCTCTCTCTCTCTCTCTCTCTCTCTCTCTCTCTCCACACAGAGGACACAGCATTTAGAATAACATCAAAGCTGGTAACTGCAGGGAAGTGAGCCTCTGACCTTCACCACCCGTATGCTTGGGAGGGTTAGATCTTGTCAGTAGCCATCTGCAGTATAAACTCTACCTGGCTTTGACACCATCATTATGGGCCATACACAAAGCAGATCTGCAGAGCTCTCTACAAATACCAGGGAAGGCATTAGCCTCCTTCCACATGACAGGGGCCCTGATCCTGAGGCTACTTTTATTGCCAGAGAGATCCTTCCCTGTGGAGACAAGTTAACCCATCTGCCTCTAAGGAGAGACAGCCAGCTGGAAGAAAGCCGGCCAGGAGCCCAGCAGAGGCAGAGGGAGAGAAATCACTGTCTGCTTCCTTCATGAGAAAATTCTGAGCCATTATTTGATGGTGGGAGATAGTCCAGGAGTTCTTTAGTCTCATTAAAGACCCATGAAGTGCCAGAAGGGGAATAACCCTACTGTCTACAAATGAAATTGTAGGATCATGGATCTAGAGTTAGAAGGGGCCTAGGATGTCATCTAGTCCAACCTTCTCATTTAACAGATAAGGGAAGAGAGGTTAGAGACTTGGTCAAGGTAACATAGGCAGTAAATGGTAGAGATGGGACTTAAACCCAGGGTGTTATGACTCCAAACCCAGAGTCCTTTTCCATCGTACCACATGGTCTCTCACACCCACCAGAGGCTGACAATGTCCAGAAAAATATAAAAAATTCAATTCAATGCCTATTTTTTGAGCATCTACTCTATGTCTTCAAGGTTAATAGAACACTGGAATCCTAGAACCAGAGATGATCAGAGCCTTTCTCTTGTTCTCATGTCCCCTGATGCTCTAGGGCAGGAGCAGGAGCTGACATGCCCCTTATTCCTTATGCCACCCACATTCAGGCTGCTTCCATTATTAAGCAAACTCTCCTTCTATGAGGCTCACTTCATCTCTGTAATACAGTTCAATTCTTTGTAGCTGTGATCTACCAGCCTTCAGATTATTCTTCCTTCTGTCTCAAGACAATCTCAATAGCTTTATCTCCAATCTCATCCCTGCCCTTCTACTTGGAGATGTGAAAATACAGAATAATGTGTCCTCTAACACCCTGTCATCTCAGTTCATTAGCCTCATCAACTTCTGTCACCTATAGCTTCACTCTACTTCAGCCATTCACACAGATGGTCATATCTTAGATCTTACCATTACCATAACTGGACCACCTCCATGTTTTTGAACTTTGAAATTGTCCTCCCTGATCATAATGTCTTTTCCTTCTTTCTGACCCTTTTCTCTACTCTGCCTAAACCCATTCTTAATTCCCATTGTAACCTCAGGTCCATCTATACTTCCCTATTTTCCCAATCTATCATCCCCTGCACTGGACTAATTTCCTCTCTTCATAGTCTTAACCCTATAGTTAACTGATCAATTACTCCATTGCTCTCTTGATTCCCTTGCCCCTTTACGTGATGATGGGGGTATATGAGAGTTCAGGGAGGGCTAGCACCTCTGATGTGAGGGCTGCTCATCCACCTTTGGTGTCCACTTGGCACTCAACTCTCACCTGTGGCTCCAAGAAGCTGTAACATTCACAGCAGCCACATCCTGGTAAACCATCTCTGCAGACAGGCTTAAGCAGGCTGAAGGTAACTTACAGGCCTCAGACCTGTTGGTGAGTTAGGGGGATGTCTACCCCAAGCATGTGAAGACTTCCCTCAGTGGAATGAACAGATGAGAATAATTTGTTGCATTGGCCATGAAGTTGGCTGAAGCAAAGTGCTGTGGAGCATGGTCAGATATCAAAGATGCCAAGGTCATCCACCGTGGTCACCTACCGCATCTCAAGCCATTGCTGATCATCCTGACTTTTATTTTACCACTGGATTTAGATGACTCTGGAAGAGAGACTGAGGCTGATGACTTTGTGCAACTCTGCCTCACCTAAATCCAATTCAAAATCCCAAATTGACAAATAACAACATATAATGATGATCAATACTCTGCCAATTCTCAATCTACCATCTACTTTCTCCATTTTTTACTCCAGAGCTACTGAATGCTCCCAGAGGAAGTCCCATAACTGTGTAGATTTGTTCAAATGAAAAATCATGTTACCTCATCTCAATTGAGTCCTTAGTGCTGCAAGAAAAAACTTTGATTTTTTCTTGAATGACATTCTGTCTCATTCCCTTCAGCAACTGTTCCAAACTTTCTTTTATCTACTCAATTTTCCAGTGCTTTCCCCACATCATCAGATGCCCTTGTTTTCTACTTTGCTAAAAAAAAGAAGTCATCTGTTTTAATATCTCTTTTCTCTCCCATGTCATATCTCAAAACACCTCTACATCTTCACCCACACTTTCTTCCATTACTTTTGTCTCTGTGGCAGAGCTGGCCCTTCTCCTTGCCAAGATCAACCCCTCTACCTGTGCTTTTAATACTATTTTTTTTTCTGTCTTCTCTTGGATACTGCCTCATCAATCATTTGTTCTTTCTCAACTTGAATATGTCTCTATCTAATGGTTCTTTCTCTGCTACCTATGAATGGCATAGGATCATAGATTCTCATCTGGAAAGGACCTTAAATCCCATCCAGCCATAGGAGAATAAGACCATAGATTTAGAAATGGAGGAGACCTCAGAGTCTACAGAGTTTAACCCCCTAATTTTTGCAGACAAGGAAATGGAGGTCTAGAAAGGTCAAACGACTTGCCCAAAGTAACATGGGAAGTAAGTAGAAGAAGCTGGAATTGAATGCAGATTCCCCTGATTCCAAACCCATTATTTTTCCCCCTCTGTAACGTGCTGCCTCCCCACATCCAATACCCTTATTTTGCAAATGAGGAAACAAATCCAGGGAGGTGAAAGAACTTTCCCAAGGTCACACAGATAGTAAATGGAAAACTGGGATTCATCTAAGTCCTTTGACTCCAAATTTAGTGCTCTTTCCACCACATCGTGGTGCCCCTGACCCCATCCTTAAAAACAAACATAATGAAAACTCCTTGCAAAGAACACTTGTCTTTCCCTGAATATCATCCTATGTTTCTCCTTCCCTTCATTGCCCAACTCCTGGAGAAAAATGGTCTACATTTGCCTAGGCTTTCTCACTATTTACTCAGTTCTTGATCCATTTCTATCTGGGCTCTGGCCCCACTATTCACCTGAAAGTCTCCCCCACCCCCCAACAATCTGTGCTAATTCTGATAGTCTTTTCTCATTCTTCATCCTCCATGATCTCTCTTCAGCTTTTGTTACTGATAACCACCCCCACCCCCACCCCCATTTTCTTGGACTCTCTCTTGAGCTCTTATGCTTCTCCAATATTTCTCTGTCTTGATTCTCTTCCTTCTAAATCTTCCTTGCTGAATACATCTCCTTCCCTCTTAGTTTGGGTCCACATCTTGAAATATAGGAATGGCTGACTAGGGATGAAGTGACTTAACAAATATTGTTACAAATATATTGACCTGTTCTCTTGTGGAGTGTTCTCATGGATTTTTCCCTGACCCTATGCTGGCTAACATTTTAATCAGGGATTTGAATAGGGGCATATTCAATTTCAAGTTCAATTTAATGAACATCATTAAGTGCCTACTATGTGCCAGGCACTGTGACAAGATAGCATGCTCATCAGATTTGCAGATGACACAAAATCATCACTGAATGACAGAACCAGGCTCCCCAAGATCTTGACAGGCTAAAGTACTGATTGGACTGAATCTAAGAAGATGAAAGTCAATGGATATAAATATAAAGTCTTATGCTTGACTTCAAAATATTTTCAGAACTACAGAAGAGAGAGGAATGGTTAGATAGCAGCTGGGCTAAAAATATCTAGAGGCCTTATTAGCCTATGACCTCATTGTAAATCAGCAGTGTGATGTGAAAGCCAAACAAATGAAAACTAATGTGATCTTGGACTACATTGAGAGGCATAGCTTCCAGGACTAAGGAGTTGATAGCCCTTTGTACTACACCCTAGACAGATCACATCTGGAATATTGTCCTTAGTTCTGGGTGCAACAATTTAGGAAGGATATTGATAAGTTGGAGAGTACTTGGAATAGGACAACCAGCGTGGTGAAAGTCTTTGAGTCTTTGTCTTATTAAAGTTCAGTTAAAGTAACTGGCAATGTTTAGCCTGGGAAAGAAAAGATTGGGGAGTAGAGGACAGGCATGCTAGCTGTGTATTTGAGGGGCCGTTGTGTGGAAGAGGGATTAGATTTTCTCACTTGGACCAAGAGTAGAACTTGGAGCAATATATTAAAGAATCAAAGAGGCAATGTTGCCTTGATGAGAGGAAAAAAAAAACCCAAAACTTTCTTTTCTTAGAGGCAATTGGGCTAAGTAACTTGCCAGAGCCACAGCTAGTAAGTGCCTGAGGTCAGATTTGAACTCAGGTCCTTCCGACTCCAGGGCTGGTAGTCTATCCACTGCGCCATATAGCTCCTCCTTGAAGAAATTTCTAGTGGTTAGAGCTATCCCAAAGTGGAGTGGGCTGCCTCAGGAGGTAATTGGTTCTCATTCATTGGGGATCTTCAACCAGAGGCTGATAATAAAGGAGATAACATTGCCTGAGGGAGTTGGACAGTTACAGGGATCATCCGTGGAGCCATGCAGGAGTAGACTGACACATGCTTTATAGGAGCAATGACAGAATTGGTGTGATTATGGTTTCAGAACTGGAAAGGAGGTGGGAGATGGGGTGTACATGGGGTTCAAACACTGAAGCTTGGGGAAGAGATGCTGTGGAGTGGAATGACCAGACCTGGATGTACTGTGACTGAGAGAACCAGGAGAGCCTGGCCCTAGGGCACAAGCTCTGCTCCCGGAAGGGTTAAGTCCTCCAAGGCCTGGTTTCTTATCTAAGCAGGTGGTGAGCAGCATGGTTCTCACAAGCTGTCCCCCCATAGCTGGAATACCCCATAGCAGTCACTCAGAATCCTTATCTTCTTTCAAGGTTTAGCTCTGATGCCATCCTTTCCTGAAACCTTCCATGATTCTCCCTTTCCCCCTCTCTCAGTTGTTAATGCTCTTCCTTTTTTCAGTTTCCCTACACTCATTTGTGCACTGATTGTCTTCCCCTTCCCCCTGCAGTAGACTACAAATTTCCAGAGGGTGGGGACTACTTTGCTACTATCTTTGCACCTACGGTGCCTAGCTTAGCATCTTGAACATAGTAGGTGCTTAACAAATGTTTGTTGAATTGAACACATCTCTGTAGCTAATTTTTTAAAAAGGCCAGTAACGTGATTATTTCTTGGTGCTTCTCTTATAACCTAAGGTTAGCAAAAACTGGAAGAGTAAAAAAAAATCACCAGGCTAAATATAGAAAGCCTTACTTCCAGTAACATATTATTCTAAGTGTCCAATAATTAATGGTAAATGAATGTGCCGTGTCTGTGGGAGAATGTGAGATCCTCCGTGAATACCAAATGAAGTCAGTAGGAGTTCCAGCTTTGTAGGAGATAGCAGGTGAATTCCCAATGACTGAAGCTTGGGTAAAGAGCTGGAGTGTTTTTAGGAGACCTTAGGAAATATATGACCACCCTGCCCCCTCCGATGGAGACATCAGTTCTCTAAAGCCTGAGGGCCTTCAGGTGTGAACAATGGCATCATGGATGCTGTGTTAATAGGAGAGAAAAGGGTAAAATGTGTTCTGTGAATGGTAGGATATTCATAGCACATGGATGGCTAGGCAGATTTGTAGCCCAGTGGCATATGAGCATTGAGATATAAATATTGTTCATCTAGTCAGGATCTGGTACTAGTAGCCAGGAGAGTCAAGTAATATTTCAAATCCAGAGGCCACAGCCAGAGCTTTGGAAATATTTACAGTCCTGTAGAGCGGCACATCTCTGGATTAGGTTTTGCTCTGCAGTAGCATCTCCCTGCTGTACCACTGACAATAGCAACTGTTCAGACCTATGGAGGGATGAGCGTGTTTCTAAAATAAACACCAATCAGCCCCGGTGCAGGAGGAAGCTGGGTCCCCTCAGAACAGATGTCACCCTCTACTATGAAACCTTCAGTGACTCCCAAGTCCCTACCAAATAATGTTCATGTGCCTTAACTTGACCATAAAAACCCTTGCAGTCTGCCTCTTGCCTCCCTTTTCAGTTATATCTGGTAATCAGGTATATTTTTATAAAATACTTGGGGGTTTGTAAAGCATTTCAATTCCACAGTGGCTAGAATTCTGGACTTGGAGTCAGGAAGACCTGAGTTCAAATCCTAAGTCAGACACTTGCTACCTGTGTCACCCTAGATAACCCCATATCCATTTTCAGATTCAGTTTCCTCATCTGTAAAATACAAACAATAATAGCAGCTACTCATGTGGATCAGATGAGATAATATGTGTAAGGCACTTTGCAAACCTCAAAGAACTATGTAAGTGATTGCTATTATGTGTATATTAATTATATAATATCATACTATATAATATTAATTAATATAATAATTAATAATAATAATAATGTATTATATTATATCCTTTAAGCTTTGCTACAACCCCAGTAAGTCAATAATGTAAAGATCATTATCCTCATTTTACTGAGGAAACTGAGTCTCAGAAAGGTAAAGAGATTTGTTTAAGTTAACACAGCAACGGCAGAATCAAGATTTGAATGCAGGTCTTGCAAACCCAAGTCTAAAGCTCTTTTTACTCTCCATGATCTCTTAATGCTTCCCAACATGTATTAAATAGTTCAGCAAACTAGTCTGCACTATCCCTGGAATATACCCTATGCTTTCCTCCTTTTGTACCTTTGCTCACACTATTCTCTAAAACTGTAATTGACTCCAAGCCCTCTTATTTATTGACAGCCTACCCATCCTTTAAGGCCCATGTCAAATGGCACTCCCTCCACGAAGCTTTCCTTGATGTTTCAGGTGGAAATGATAATTTTTTACTTGAAAAATTCTATATGCCCGAAGTCTTATCCAATTATGAGTCTATTTTGCATTATAGTTTTGTTATGTCCAAGAACTATGCAGTGCAAAGAATATTAGGCATAGAGTCAGGGTACCTGGGTTCAGGTCTTGGCTCAGCCCTTCATCAGCTATGACTCTTGAGATGTCATTATTCTTGAAAGTGGGTTTTAGTTTCCTCATGTATAAAAGGAGAAGGGATGGACTAAATGTTCTCCAATATGTCTCGGTACATAGACAAAGAGCTGACTGTCACAAGTTAACAGTCTAGATTAAGATTCTATTTCTGACACTATGTGACCTTAGATGAGTCATCTGACTTTCTTGGGCCTCGGTTTCCTTGCCTGTAAAATTAGGAGGTTGGACAACTCTAGGTCTATGATAACCATAATCCTTCCAACTCTAATATTCTATGATTCTGGCGTTTTTTTCCTCCCTGCCAGACTGCATGTGAGCTCCTTAAGGGTAGGGAGGAGGTCTCATTAGTGGTTGTAAACCCCCTCTCTCCAATGCAAGTTGCCTTAAAAATAGTAGATGTTTCATAAATGTTTATTGAATTGAATCAAGAAGGGAGGAATCTCCCATTGGTGATATTCACTGATTTGTATTTCAATATGGGTTCATTTGGAAAGCTTGGCTCTCAGAGAGATCCCTGCCTAGAAGACAGGCTGACGTGCTGAGAGACATTGATGTTTCTGTAATTGATGTAGAATCTCCAGTTTCTTCTGTCAGTCCAGAGCTTTCCTCAAGTGTTCAAATCAGGCAAAGGGAAAGAATTTAAAAAGTGATGGAAAAAGGAGGCCCATATGACTGGCATGTCATTCAGCTTACTGGACTGTACTCAGCCCAGCAAGGTGGACCCATGGAAGCTTCAAGGTTTCAATTACTTCAAGTCTTAATGTCATGCATTTGAGAAGAACACCGTATGTGGCACCAGACCAAACACTCATCTTTTCTTGAATTTGCAAGTAAAAGTCATGGGCCTTTATGAAATCCAGAGAGTGAATAACAGATTCATTGCTATTGGCTAGAGGTGTTCATTCTCTTCCTGAGAATAGTCTCTGGCTGTCAGACTGACACTGCCCCCTTCCCCAGCCCTCCACCATACCCCTGTCAGAGAATAGCAGCTTACTTTCACTGACTGCCTGTTTACCCAGGTCCCAGTGGCATTATTACTCTGGTGGTGCCTGAAAGTAAGGAATTCTCTGAGGTAGGGAGGAGTTGGTGACACTCAACTCACATCCTACATTTTCATAGAATGGTGTCAGTGATGAGAAAGGACCTAGAACATCGAATGTTAGATCTGCTGGAATCTTTATAACATAGAATGAAGAATATCAGAACTGGAAGGGACCTGAGAACATAGAATCATAACGTCAAAGGTGTTAATAAACTTAGAATATAGAATGTTAGCCCTTAGAACTTTAAACCCAGAAGGGACCCTCAGATTTGTTTACAGATGGGGGAACTGAGCACCAAGCTGAGATGGCAGAGCAAGGTTAGAACCCAGGTTTTCTAGTCCAAAGTTCTTGCTTTCCCCCCTTTTCCTACCATGCTTGTGGCCCACTTTGACTTTTGTCATGTGTAGATTCAGGTGTTACAGATTCCCTTAAATTGAACCTGGAAGGAGAAATGCAGTACAGGCCCTCCTTCTACCTTCCCTTTCCCATCAAAATGCATTAGCTAATGAAGTTAAAGCTAAAAATCAAACAAACAAAAAAAATCTGCACTCAGCCATCTGTCTATTTAAAAAAAGCACGCAGAAGATTTCACAGAATTGACTGCTGGTTTTTACATTGTCAACAAAATCAATGATTCTTTTATGGCTGCTGTCTCATTTTGGTTCATCTCACTCCCTGATTTCATAAGGAAAAGACCTTGAGCCCATGTGTCTCACTCAGGTCTACTTTAAGCTTCCAAAGGTTATGAGTGATGGCCCTGGCAAACATAAGGTTCAGCAGATTTCACCACTATTATTAAGTTGTGTGGCTCATTCAGGAATGGTATGAAAATGACAAATCCCATGAAAGCCATTTGTCACCTCTTGATGATTTTCTCCACAGCAGGCCACAGGGCTGTATTTCTCCAAGGGCCCATTATTTGGAAAGAAATGGTCTTAACCTTACGGAAACCCAATCTAATGCACCATGAAGCTGACACTAAGGAAGTGCTTAGAGGAGGGAGGACATTGTAGCTTCACCCAGTCCGTTGAAGGAGAGAGCTGCGCTAATAGACGAGACATCTGGACAGTTATTATACATTTATTAAGTACCTACTGTATGCCAGACATTGTGCTAAGCACAGGGAATACAAAGAGAGGCAAAAGACAGTCTCTACCCTCAAGGAGCTTGCAGTGTAATGGGGTAGACAACACGCAAACAACTAGGTACAAACAAGCTATATACAGGATGCTTTGGAAAGAATCAACAGAGGGAAGGCACAAGCATTGCAGGTCAGAAAAGGCTTCTTGGAGAAGGCAGGATTTTAGGCAGGACTTGAAGGAAGCCAGGGAAGCCAGGAAGCAGAAATGAGGAGGGAGCATTCCAGGAATGGAGGATGGCCCATGAAAATGTCATGAAAAACTTGAGGTTCAGCAAGAAGGCTAGTGTCATTGGATAGTGGTGTGTGTGTGTGTGTGTGTGTGTGTGTGTGTGTGTGTGTGTGTGTGTGTGCGTGTGTGTGTATGTGTGTGTGTGTGTGTGTGTGTGTGTGTGTGTGTAAGAAGACTGGGAAGGTAGGACGAAGCCAGGTTGTGAGGAGCTTTGCACACCAATCAGAGGATTTTATATTTGATCCTGGAGGTGATAGGCAGATTTATTAAGGAAAACTCATCAGTAAACAATCTGTCTCTAAAGGAGTCAGTGCTTTAAAGGAACATAAAAGATGTTCTAGTCTCCAAGGAATAGGGTAATGGCATTTTAACAACAATGGACACAGGCTTTGGGGCCACTACTATTAAGGAATTGAGGCCATTGCTATTAAGGATGCTCTTGCTTCTGAAAATCCTACCCATTGAGACATAAAGGTAAACATAAGAGATTTTGCATCTTCTGAGGATTTGTGGTGTTATAAACTATTTTTTATGCTTCAATCAGTGCTGGCAATTTATGGACAGAGGTTTCAGAAGATACATCTGACTACGTATTTTAATATCAGAGGGAAGAATGGTAAGGCTTCAGGAAGTCATCTCCACCTCTCAGATCCTGGTGGACACAGTCTAGGACCTGAGCCCAAGAGACCTGAGAATATCAGCCTCTTCCCCCCAGACCACCAGTCCTACTTCCATCTTGGCCCTTGTAGCTCTCTTTGAGAACTAAATTCCTGTGGAGAAGGAAGCCACCCCCTGACACCCACCAACAACCATCCACCAATTGCCACTGATAGGCAGGTAAGTCCGAAGGTGCTGGGAACAACAGTACTCCTCCTTATCCCCCAACCATACTGCCCCTATTTCCAATCTGGTTCCTGCAGTCATACTCCAAAGAACCCTCATGGATATGGGCCATGGATTGGGAGGTGGGGAGTGGGAAAAAGGAAAGATAGAGATAGGGTATTCCCTTCCCCCCTCCAAAAAAAGAGCACCATTGAAGCATTTTTTTTAAATGCCCAGAAGAGAACAGAAGGAAGGCTAGAAAGAATCATAGACAAGCAGGACAACCTTGAAAATTACAGGTTGAATTTATTGTATCTTTAAAAAGAAAAGTAAGCTGTATGTAATTGAGACTTGCCGTTTCATGTACAACCTTGTTTTATGTTCTACTATGAATATTGAAGTGCTCATTTTATTTGGTGTTTATTAAGTTCAATTTTTTTTAAGATGAGAGAGACAGAAGCTTCAGAAGATACGAGAGACAGAGAGTGACAGAGAGAGAGAGAGAGAGAGAGAGAGAGAGAGAGAGAGAGAGAGAGAGAGAGAGAGAGATGGAGAAACAGAGAGGAACAGAGAGAAAAGCAGAGAAAGATTCAAACGGACAGCTTCCTCTGTAGATGCTGCATAAGGCCTCCTCCTCAGCAGCTGCAGCTAACGAAGATCCAGAAAAGAAAGTTCTCACCACCAAAGTTCTTGGCACTGTCGAATGATTCAACACAAACAAACAAAAAACTCCACATGATTTTAATAATGGAAATGACAAGCAAGAAGATGCACCTGTTTTTCCTCTGCATCCTGAGGAAGGAAGGAAATAAACATTTTTAAGCATCTACTATGTGCCAGGCACTGCGCTAAGTACTTTACAATTATTATCCCATTTGATCTTCACAGCAGCCCTGGGAGGTAGGTGCTATTATTATTCCCATTTTTCAGTTAAGGAAACTGAGGCAGACAGAGGTTAAGCGACTTGCCCAGGGTCACACAGCTAGTAAGTGTCTGAGGCCAGATTTGAACCTAGTCTTCCTGACTCCAGACCCAGCGCTCTCCCCACTGTGCTTCTAAGCATCACAAGCCTTTCCCACTAGCCTCCCCACTGGAGCTGCCTATATGTGTTCTCTCTCCCTTTTAGAATGTGAGCTTCCTTTTAAGGGACTGTATTGCTTTTCTATTTTTATCCTCAACACTTAGCACAGTGCTTGGCTCATAGTAAATGCTTAATAAATACCTTTTGGTCAATTAAGTAATGTCATAGAAGGAATTAGCACTCAGGTATGGGTTGGACTAGACCAGGGGTGGAGATCCTGCGGCCTTGAGCTACATGTGGCCCTCTAGGTCCTCAAGTGTGGCCCTTTGACTGAATCCAAACTTCACCGAACAAATCCCCTTAATAAAAGGATTTGTTCTGTGGCCCTGAGGCTGTAGGTTTCTCACCCCTGGACCAGACAATGTGGTGGAAAGAGTATTGGGTTTGAAATCAGAGAATCTGTGTTCGAATCTTCACTTTGCTACTTACTACCAATTTGACTGTGAACAAGTCACTTCACTTTTCTGTCTGTAGTTTCCTTATGTACAACATAAAGAGGCTGGATTAGGGATGGCCTCTAAGGCCCCCTCCAACTTGAAATCTATGATCCTATAGTCTTATGACTGCAGAGGTTCCTTCTAGCTCTCAGCACCTCAGTTCTCCACTCTCAGTCACCCCATGTGTCCATTCAGTCGCCAGATCTCATTGATTCTATGACAAATTTCACATCCTGCCCCCTTTCTCTCCCTCCCCACTCTGGCCATTACCTTAGTCCTGGCCCTCATCATCTCTCACCTGGATTATTGCAGGGGCTTTCTGATTGGTGTGCCAGCCTCAACCCTCTCCACTCTCGAAAGTGTTATTCCTCAAGCACACACAGGTCTGACCACGTCATTCGTCTGCTCAGTGAGCCCCAGTGACTCCCTATTATCTCTAGGATGAAATGCAAACATCTTCCTTTGACATCTGAAATCCTTACAACCCTCTTCATCTTCTACTCAGCTGTCAAATTAATCTTCCCAAAGAGATTTAACTGAGACTGTCACCTTCCCTCTTTCCCATTCAATAAACTCAAGCAGCTCCCTATCACCTCAGAGATCAAATATAAAATCCTCTATTTGCTGTTCCAAGACCTTCATAACCCAGCTCCATCCTACTTTCCCAGTCTTCTTATTCTTTACTTCCCGTCACATACTCTTCGATCCCGTGACTGGCCCCTTGGCTGTCCCATGAACATGACACTCCATCTCTCAGCTCCGGCCATTTTCTCTGGCTGTCCCCCATGCCTGGGATGCTCATTAACACCTGTTGATTTCCGTCAAATCCTAGCTAAAACCCCACATTCTACAGAAAGCCTTTTCCAATCATTTCATTCTAATGCCTTTCCTGTATTGCTCATTTCCAATTTATCCTGTATATAGCTCTCTTGTACATGGGTATTTGTATGTGGTATCCCTCTCATTAGTGAGACAGATTGTACAGCAGTGGTTACAGTGCTGGGTCCAGTGTCAGGACCTAAGTTCAAATCCAGACTCAGCTATTTATTAACCATGTGACCCCGGGCAAGTCACTTCAACTCTGTTGGCCTCACTTTGTAGAATGGGGTTTATAACAGCACCTATCTTACAGGGTTGTTGTGAGAATCAAATGAGATAAATATTGTAAAAGTGCTTAGCACATTGTCTGGAACATTGTGGGTGTTATAGAAATTGTTATTACCTTCCTGAGCTCCCTGAGAGCAAGGGACTGTCTTTTGCCTTTCTCTGTATGCCCAGTGCTTAGCACAGTTTCTAATATGTAGTAGGTGCTTAATAAATGCTGGTTGACTGACTGGACACATTATTCCCTTTCATGCAGTTTTGAGTCCAGCCAAAATGTCCTTCTTACTCTTCCTTACACATGTCATACCATATCCATGTCCTTTGTACATGGTGTCTCCCATAGCCATAATGTATTCCCTTCTTACCTTTGCCTCTTAGCGTCTCTGGTCTCCTTCAAAGTTCATTTCAAATACTACCTCCTGTATGAAACTGGATATATCCTAATTTCCACAGCTGCTGGTGTTTTCCTCTTGAAATTACTTCATATATTTTTGTGTATATACAAAGACTGGAAAACCTTGAGACTTGGATACAGGTAAGCCTTGGGGAAGCAGCCCATGTAAATACTCAGTACAGGTATGGGCACTGGGGTCTATCAGGACCTTAGATGACCTTGAGTACAGGGAACAACTATTAGCAAATTCAGTTTTACTTTTTTATCTGGTCAAATAAGGTCATTCTATTCAAACCAAGGTCTCCTTTGCATGGACATGTATTTGCCCAATAAAATGTAAGCCCTTTGAAAGCAAGGAATGTTTCAGTTTGACTTAGTATTCCTAGTGTATCCCATAGAACCTGACACATAGCAGGCATTTAGCAAAATTCTGTGACTTAGCAACTGTGAGAACTTGGGCCAATTGTTTCCCTTCTTTAGGCCTCAGCTTTCCCACCTGTAAAAATGGGTGAGGGTAGGCTAGATAACCTCTCAGGTTCTTTTAAACTCTGATATTCTATAACATTTAAGAATACATCTAGCATTGTAGGTGCATTAAGGGAGCAGAAAGCCAGAGCAGAAAATCACCATGGCCCCAGATACTTCTTCTGTAAGTCAGTTGTAGTTCCTTATATATTGTAAGCACAGGGCACAGAGACAGACCTAGGTATTCTAGGCCCTATGTGAAGTGACAACACTAGACATAAGTGCCTGATTCAGATGTTTCTCTTATATAAGTTGCCCATTAACATTCAGTCATGTTTGGAAGATTGGCTGAATCCCTCACTTTTCATTTGGAGCATGGATGCCTGAACTTACAGAATCAGAGAGTCATCGTATCTCAGAGTTGGGAGGACTTCAGAGACTATCTAGTCTAACCTCAGTCCTATTGGAGGGTCATAGGTCCAGAGCTAGAAGAGATCTCAAAAGGCATCTAGTCCAATTCTCTTATTTTAAGGTGAGGGGACTGAGGCCCAGGGAGATTATTTGACTTGTCCAAGGTCACATAGGCAGAGCTTCTATTTGAACTCAAGTCTTTTAATTCCAAGTCCCAAGTTCTTCACAAGGGAGTTTAGAGATCTTTTATTTCAGCCCTCTCCTTTTGCAAATGGGGAAATAGAGACCCAGAGAATGGGAAATATTTGCTCAAGGTGAATCATTAAAGGATGTAGAGAATCCCTGGACTGGCTAGGTGAGGGAGGCATTTGGTCAGCTGGAAACATTTGTTAATCAATCAGCTTCCAGGGACCAAATGCACTGTTTGCAGTCTTTCTGAGTTCCAGCCAGTCAGTCTGGGATAATATTTGAAGAGGTAGCACCAAGGAAAGTGTCATTCATACATGCTTGTGAAGTTCAGTGAAGATGGAACCCTTAACTAAGAGGCTGTAAGGACCCAATAAACAAAGGAGACCTTGGTTTGAATAGAATGACTTTATTTGACCAGATAAAAAAGTAAAACTGAATTTGCTAATAGTTGTTCCTCATACTGAAGGTCACCTAAGGTCCTGACAGACCCCAGTGCCCATATCTGTACTGTATTTACCTGGGCTGCTTCCCCAAGGCTTATCTGTACCCAAGTCTCCAGGTTTTCCAGTCTTTGTTTTCTCTGCCCTTTATCCTCCAGTTCCATCCTTCCAATTCCTACTCAGGCTAAAATGCTCTCTCCTCTGTGAAGTCTTTCTTGATTTCCACAGCCAGACGTGATCTCTCCCTCTTCTTACAGCCCATAGTAGCCTACTTTCACTTCTCATAACTGAGCTTTCACTTTCTATCTTGTTTGATAATTATTTATGGCCATATTATCTTTTAGATGATGTATCTTCCATAAGGGCTCTGAAAACAGTAGGCACTCAGTAAATGCTTGTTGAATAAATGAATGAAAAAGTGAAGAAGTGAAGAACTATTAGTTTGATAAGACAAGAAAACTAAGAAGGAAGCAGTTACTAGTCCTTGTGGTATCAGAGTATAGCTCCTGGATTACCACTTGGGGCCATAAGAAAAGTTACACAGAGTTGAAGCTATTCACTAG
Source organism: Phascolarctos cinereus (assembly GCF_003287225.1). Classification (NCBI taxonomy): domain Eukaryota; kingdom Metazoa; phylum Chordata; class Mammalia; order Diprotodontia; family Phascolarctidae; genus Phascolarctos; species Phascolarctos cinereus. The sequence continues at coordinate 248,248,194 of NW_027555625.1, forward strand.
GTCTACCTCCATTCAAAACCATAGCTCATTAGCTCCTAACAATTTATTTACCTTTATTAATTAGCCAGAGAAGGCAAGTAGTTCAAAGAAAATTAAGTAGAATATAAACAATGCACATTCCACATCCCTTATCAAACTGGGCACACTTCCATAGATAAAGACCTTGGATGCGAAAAATAGAAATAAATAGGGATCACAAATGGGGCATACAAGTGAAGGATAACCTCTGATCCTTCAGGGGTGCAGATGTCTTTTGGCGATGTCTTTGCATCATTTTCTCTTGGCGTTTCCCCTGTTGCTGCTTATTGTGCCTGCACCTGAACATCAAGTCAAGTCTCTTCTGCTGGTCACCTCTTACTCTTCTGGTTTACCCTGTTCTCTGACTAGCATGTCACTCCACCAGTCTTGTCTTTGCTGGACAATGATCCCTGCTACCAGCTCAAGTGCTTAACACTTTAAGATCCACTTGCCAGGCATTTCAACTCCAATCTACCAGGGTGTGGTGACTAGAAAGCCTCTCTCTTATAAGGACAGGCTAATCGTTCTTTAGTTACAGCCAGAGAACATCCAAGCAACAGAAGTCAGTAAAATGGATCCAAGCTGAAATTAATTTTCTTTTCTTCTTAACCATTTGCTTGGGGCTGAAATCACAACCCTTTGCTTCAGACAGCTGTATGACTTAGATTAGAAATTCCCAAAATCTTCTCTGACTTGGCACGCAAATGAATTTCAGCCAGAATAAGAAGTCAGTGAAGGGGGCAAAGTCATGTTTTTACCCACCTGGCTGGTTTTCCTGCCTTTATTATGAAAGTCACAAAATCTAGCAGCTTTGGTGTTGTATCTTAGATAGTAAAGGTTTTGCTGCCTCCCTGTGAGTGTAACTAACAGACTCCATTTCGGTACCTGGCAGTAAAAATAGGTTACCTGGAAAATGATGAGTCCGCTAATATTGAGATAGAAGAAGATGATGGTCTTTAAAAAAAATTGTAACTCCAGGAGGGACCTAGTTTCTGTGTATCACTACATGACCTTCTGTGCTTCACAGTAGCCTACCCTTTATTGCTGTATCACATTTAATTTAATTTAATCAATTCTATTTAATCCATCTGTATGCCCAGGTCTGTGAGGTATTAAGCAAAGTGTGTAGAGGAGGCCCATTCCTTGCCCTCAGGAAATTTATTAGTACTAATGGATAATATTTATACAGAGGTTTCATATTATCTTCCCAATTATACAGAAGAGGGAACTGAGGCTTAAAGTGGCTAAGTGACTTGTTTGGGGACAGAGAGCCAGTAAATGTCAGCGTTGGGGACCCTGACCCAGCTCTTCTGTTGCAAAGCCCAGAGAACTTCCTAATTTACACCTGGGTTTAGGGGACCAGTGATACAGAAGCCATATAGGTCTCCTCACCTAGGCCCCTGGAGCCCAATGTACTTCCTCTTTGTCAAAGCCTCATTTGGGGGAAGAGCCAAAACAGACAGCTGGCGGTAGCAGAAAGAGCACTGAGCCTAAGGTTAGGAGGATCTGAGTTTTAAGCTCATCTCAGACATTTACTAGCCTGTGTGGTCCTGCACATGTAGTCACTAGATCTCCTTCAGCCTCAGTTACCTCATCTGTTAAATGGAGATAAAAATAAGACATACCTCAAAGGATTGTTAAGATCAAATGAGATAACATATGTAAATTGCTTTGCAAATATTAAAGTGTCACATAAATACTGGATATTATTATTCCAGAGTCAGGAGGTGGGCAAGGCAGGGTTGATGCAGCTGAAATGCTCCTGTATTCTCATCATTCTGACCTTTGCCCTCTAATTGGCCCTCGAAGCCTAGGAATGTGGCTTGAGGTGATAACATTGATGGAGGGCACACTTTGCAAGGTAGCACTGCCAGCACTTGTTCTCGGTACAATATTTTAGTGATATTTTGAATTTATTGGTGGCTCACTGGCAAAGCCAGAGTAATTCTCACTGGCACGTGCTGGGAGGGAAGATTCTGTGAACTATTTCAGGCAGACAAGTGCAGTATTGATTTAGAAGATGCCATTCATTTCATGATGTCTAGGCTCCTTTAGAGATTCCTACAAAGTGCAAAGTGATCTCTGGAAGGTAATAAACATGTTCCAGAACCACTCTGAGGAGGTAAATCACTGGCCACAAATGACTGAGAGGCTGGGTATGTTTCCGAGGGAACTGCTTTGTGATTTGGTACCAACACCCTGAATTTCAAAGCTTTTCTCAGTAACCATTAAAGCAACCAATACATTCTTAGAGCTGGTGGGGACCTTAGAGATCATCTATTCCATTTTACAGATGAGGGAGCTGAGGTCAAGAGAAGGGAAGTCACTTACTTGCTCAAGGTCACAGAACCCCAAAGTGGCAGATCCAGAACTGATTCCACGTTTACTGTTCTTTTCATGAATTTCTTATTTCTGGATGGAGAGATGAAAGTGTTATAAGGAGGATGGCCTGGGGCACACAGGAAGCTCTGTAGACTGTCAGACAGAGAGCTCTCAATTGAGTCTTATATGGGATTGGCTGATTCAGGAGAAGCCAGGTAATTCTATAACCTACTCATCCACAGACTCACTTAAGATGCTATTATTATTTTTTATTGATATCTTTTATTTTTACATCAGCTATACATTTCCCTTTTATATCAATCAATGTTTCCCTTCCCACTCTCATTTCCAAAGAGCCACTCCTTATAATAAAGAATAAAAAAAGGGAGAAAAACACCAATTCAACTAAACTGTCCAATATTTTGGGAAAAGTCTGGCATTAGATGAATTGCCCAACACCTCTGGAAAGAATGTGTGTGTGGTGGGAGGAACAGTGTTCTATTTCTTCTTTGGAGCCAAGTTTGATTATTTTGATTTTATAGTATTTGTACTTCTACAGCTGAAGGGACCTCAGAGGGCCCCTGACTCAGCCCTTGATGAAGATACTAAAGGATAGAGAGGTTAAGTGACTTCCCCAAGGTTAAACAGTTAGTTAGCATCAAAAGTGAGATTTGAATCCAGCCCCTCTGACCACAGAGCCAGGGTTCTATAGACTCCACTGTACCATGCTGCCAAGCCAGTTTTGCTGGTTTTGCTGTTGTTTCTCTTTCCGTTGATGTTAATTATTGCTTATGTTGTTTTCCTGGTTCAGCTAATAACTTCACTCTGACTCTGCGTTTAGAAGTCAAGACTTTGTTTGTAATACCCTTACTTCAACATTTCCAATGATTCATATTTCATCAGGATGAGTGTTCCCTCCTCACAGGTACATTCCAGCCCTTCCAACTTCAGGAGACAGTTTTTTAAAAGTTTTTGTGGATGAAAAAACAGTCTGTCACTTGGTAGCCAAATATCTGGTGATGAGCTTTTCTAAATTTAGCAAGATCGATTTTTGGAAGAGAGTCATCCGGCCCATCACCAGGCCTATATTTGAAGCTTTTCCAGCCTGGTAGGGCATACCAGAGCCTGAGTTCTGCTGCATAGTCCCTATTAATATAATAGTCACCCCATTGCTTGAAGTTCTTAAGACACTAAGATCCTTCCGTTGTCTCCGTCTGATCAGTCTGGGTATTCTCTCCATGCGTTTGCAACCCATACATGCCTTCTCATTCTATGTGCTTCTTATCTATGACCTGTCATCCATCCTCCAAGTGGGATCTGATCTGTCATCGTTGTCCACCTTTTCTTCTGCTAATACATTTCCTCACACTTCCCAGGCAGCAAGGTGACGATGCAGTGGCTTGAGCGCTAGACATGGAGGGAGATGCTTATTAATTGTGACTTTGCTTTTTTAATATTTATTTATTTAAATATTTCATATTTATTTCCTCCAATTAGGTGTAAAGATACTTTTTAAAAACATTTGTTTCTTAACACTTTGAGTTCCAAGTTCCCTCCTGCCCTCCTTTTCCCCTCCCTCATTGAGAAGGCAAGCAATTTGATTATCAGTTATACATATTCAATCATGCAAAATGTATTTCCATATTTGTCATACTGTGAAAGAAAATGCAGACCAATCTTCCCCCAAAGAAAGTTGAAAAAAATATGCTTTGATATGCATGCATATTCTATCAGTTCTGTCTCTGGAGATGGATAGCACTTTTTAACATAAGTCCTTATGAATTGTCTTGGATCATTGTATTGCTGAGAACAGCTAAGTCATTTGCAGCTGATCATCATACAATATTGCTGTTACTGTGTACATTGTTCTCCTGGTTCTGCTCACTTAACTTTGCATCAGTTCTAAGCCTTTTCCAGGTTTTTCTGAGAGCATCGTGCTTGTCATTTAAAAATAACAACTGACATTTGAGTGGGCCTTTTTCTTTAGCGTAGAATAGCTTGAGGTCATTAAAATAGGGCACAATTTCTTGAATGTGGTCTGACCTGCTCTCTGCTTCCTTAATTCTGGACCCAGTCCATTGTCCTTTTCCTGAGTCTTCAGTATATGTGGACTAATGGACTAATTAAATGGGCCGCCCATCCAACTACATACCATGATCTAGACATTATGATGTCTTTGTACACTTAGCTATTTATAGATGGATGAGGAGATCAATCTTCATAAAGTAGCTGTAGCTTTCCTTTAGCAAGTCTTATAGAATCCAGGCCTGGATGTAATCAACACAACAGCATCTGCAAACTAAAGTATCTGGACAGTTTCACCATCCATTGGGAATTCCTCTGCTAGTTGGGCTTTGCACAGGATGTCCCCTGTGATCAGGGTGAACATGTCATCCACTTTTATGTGTCCCTTGGTATTGCTAATGAGAAGATCATTAAACAGAATTATCTCTGTGGTTGAATCTATCAAGAATATTATGTGCTCTTAACATATGCATGGAGAGATCATTTGTTGGAGTAGAGCCATTCTGACTGAGTTTTGTTCCATTGAGTTGAATGCTTTTAAAAAAATAAAGAAAGAAATAAATAGAGCAGTATGTTTTATTCTCTACACCTCTCTGATAGTTGTGCGTCGTATGTAGATAATTGTCAAGTCAACAGTATTTTTAAAAGCACTTATTATGTGCCAGGCACTGTCATGATCTGGAATACAAATACAAGCAGAAAGACAGCCCCTGTCCTCAAGAAGTTTACATTCTTATGTGGAACAACAACATATAAAAGAGAGCTGAAAGAGAAGGGGAGAAAGTATGTGAAGGTGCCTTTTGAGGGGGCATGGTAGAGAAAGTCCTACAAAGATGAGTCAGCAGTGCAGCCTGAAGAGGAATGAGGACTTAGCTTGAGCCTCTTCTTCTTAAAATGGAGGATCTTGCTTGCAAAAAAAAAAAATCTGCAAAAGCCTCTCTGTTCCCTCCTGGAAGGCTTAGAACCATGACATTTAGATAGAGCTTCTAATAAGAATGTCTCTCTACTGTTTCCCAAACTGTAATTGGTTTGTGGGGAGGGTGCCAAGAGCCAGTGTGTACTTAATCTTACTCTTGGATACATATGCTGGGAGTGCCTCCCTCTGAGGGATGCTTTAATTTTTCATTCTTCCCATGATTCCAAGTCAAAGTTCAACCCAGAGATCTGCATCTGGATAGAGCTTTAGAATTTCTGAGGATCTAAGCTCAAACACACCTTCAAACTCCAAGGATCCAGGAATGCACATGCCCGTGCTTATACTGTGTTCTCTTTCACCTTCTGACAACACCAATTTCTATGGCAATTCAACCCTACGAGCTTCGGCACTAATTCTCCATCCATGTTCCATTCTCCTCACACTCAATGATACACTGGGAACATTTTGTTTTTTTTAACAAAATACGTAAATAAACAAGAACTTTAAAAAATCTAAAATGTTATCCTCAAAAACTTCAAGAGAACATAATATGTGAATAATTGGAATAATTGTACTCTTAACTACATATGTCTCCCATTTATCATTTGAAAAAACAAACAGGAAGATAGTTCATTTTAAAATGAATGATGTAGAACCAACATATCCTTGTGGATTCAATGAGTTTTGTTGCTGCTTAATGTTGTGTTTGGTGTAGTCAGTAAGCATGCTGTTCTTTTGGATCTGTTTTCTTCACTTGGCATCACTTCATGCCTTCCCATATTTCTTTGAATTCTTCATGATTCCTTGTGATACAACAATATTCCATTACATTCATAAAACATGATTTTATTCAGGCATTCTCCAACTGTTAGGCACAAAACTTGCTTTCAGCTTTTTTACTACTACAAGTGGGGTTACTATGAATATTTTTGCATAGACAGGTCCTTTATTCCTGTCAATAACCTCTTTAGTGTATAACCCTGATAGTGGGATTGCTGTATCAAAGGGTATGAGCATTCTGGTAACTTTGATTGTATAATTTTATGTGGCTTTAAATCAAGGGCTCTTAACCTGGGGCCCATGAATAAATTTCAGACGGTCTGTGACTTTCAATAGAAAAAAAAATACATCTTTACATCAATATAATTGGTTTCCATTGTAATCCTATATATTTGATTTTATGCATTTAAATAAACTATTATGAGAAAGGATCCATAGGCTATGACAGTCTGCTAAAGAGATCTAAGACACAAAAAAGTAAAAGACTTTTGCTTTAAATGGTCAAACCAACTCACAGCGGTAATAGTAGTAAATTAGCATAGTATTCTTCTCTTAATGAACTGTATCAAAAACATCCAGATACCTGTTTCCTAGACAAACCTACTCCACTGGTTAGTAGTGTCAGGGAAGCATCCTGATTGGTTCTTCAAAGTGCAGTGGGTAATCAATAACTATGGACAGTTGTGAGCTCTCCTTGGCTTAGGGCTTATCTGTTTCCCTTCCCAAAATGATCACCTTTAAACAGCCACTTAAATGATGCTTTAATGCCTTATCCTAGCATTGAGGTGACCCTGACTTCTCGAAGGCTATGCCATTTGAAGGACCTACTAACAGGACAGGCCCCAAGTATGAGTCTGGGGATGTATTGTATGTCTGCCATCTGAGAACCCCCTAGCTAAATCTGTAGATGTTCATTATCATGTCAAGATGAATTTTATGATTATAGTAACTCTTAGATACCACTTACTAAGCTGGGCAACTATTTCAGGGGTGTATTTATGCTGATGAAATCACAGATCCTTAAACTATTAGTGCTCCCTTATACACACATAGATCATTCTAATAAAGACTTTATAGAAATGAGAAAGAAGGCATAAAGATTGTTGGTGATGTCTTCCTGTTTTTGGAGGATATCATCTTTGATGTTAATTTAAAGAAATCTTCATCTTTTTGAGGTATGTTGAAAACAAATTCCTAAGTAACTAAAATTATGTCAACTTCAGCATGGATTTCTTCTGCAATTATTTGGCCAGGTTCAGCCACTCTTCCCTGCTTCATATTCTTGATTTTCCCTTTTACTGCAGTGAATGGTGAGGTAAACAGAAAGCTTCGCCTGGAGTCAGGAAGACCTGAGTTCAAATCTAGCATCAGACATTTACTAACCCTATGGCAAATCACTTAACCCTGTTTGCCTCTGTTTCCTTATCTGTAAAATGAGCTGGAGAAGGAAATGGCAAACTACCACGGTATCTTTGCAAAGAAAACCCCAAATGGGGTTGTGAAGAGTTGGACACAACTTAACAGCAACAACATTAACAGTCCTTTGTACTGCCATCCAGATGGTTCATTGCATAGTGCTGGACTTGGAGTCCAGAAGACCTAAGTTCAATCCCACTTCAGTTACTAAATATGGGACCCTAGGCAAATCATCTAGCCTCTACCTGCCTCAGTTTTCCTCATCTATAAGATGTAATAATAATGGCACCTACCTTTCTATGGTGAGGAAAAAATGAGATAATCTTTGTAAAGGGCTTTGCAAACTTTAATGTATATATAAATGCTAGTTATTGTTATTACTGCCTCATATATTATGTGTCATATAGTTGTTCATGATAAGAAGGAGAGTGAGGCTGAGGACTTCATGCAACTCTGCTTCACTTAAATCCAATTCATGTTCGAGTCAAGATATCACAAAAATGAAGGACGTGGGGCAGCTAGGTGGCACAGTGCATAGAGCACCGGCCCTGAAATCAGGAGGACCTGAGTTCAAATCTGGCCTCAGACCAAACACTTGACACTTGACTAGCTGTGTGACCCTAGGCAAGTCACTTAACCCCAATTGACTAAAAAACAAACCAAAAAACCCCACAAAAATGAAGGACGAACAACAACAATGGGAGAAGGGAAGGGGAAGAGAAGGGAACAAGCATTTATAAGGTACCTGCTATGTATTAGGCCCTGTGTTAAGTGCTTTTTACAAATATTATCTCATTTCATCTTTGTAATAACCTGCATGGTAAATGCTGTTATTATCCCCATTTTACAGTTGAGAAAATTGAGGCACACAGAGGGCCACACAGCTAGTAAGTATCTGAGGCCAAATTTGAGCTAGCCTTTTCTTGACTCTAAGCCCAGCTTTCTGCGCACTGTGGTGTGACCCAGAAAAAGTATTTCTATGTACACAGAACTGTTATCTTCTTTGTACATTTGTTGTCTTCCTCCTAACTCCATTTACAAATTTTCTCTGTATGACCAAGCTTAGTTGGGTCTTGCCTGAAGCTTTTTTTTTTTTCTTTTTCTTTTTTTTTGGCCAGGCAATGGGGTTAAGTGACTTGCCCAGGTTCACACAGCTGGTAAGTGTTATGTGTCTGAGGCTGGATTTGAACTCAGGTCCTCCTGAATCCAGGGCCAGTGCTATAATCCACTGCACCACCTAGCTGCCCCTCTCCTCAAGCTTTTTGTAGGCCTTTTTCTCATTTATTTTTTGTTGAGCTGTTTTGAGAAGAAATACTGTTTGTAATTGTTCATTGTTATCTTTGTCTCTGATGTTTTGCAAATGAGTTTGTATCCTTAGCTGTTGTTGCCCTTCGGTGCCCTTTTTCTCTTCTTGGCAAGGAGATAAAAGCTGGGTTCCATGCTCTTTAGATCTCCTCATTTTAATGATTGTTTTAACTGACTGTGGTGATTGCTACATGTCTTTAAGAAATGGTCATCATCATAGTCAATGTCTTTACTTTTATCTGGTTCCCATTTTTAAGTCTTAACAGATGGTTGAAACAGGTCGATTTGTATCTCTTATAGTACATGCATTCTTAAGAAATGGTATTAAAAAATAATCTTTATATTTTCAAATTTAAAATTTTCCTTCCTTCTTCCAGGCTGTCAATATAGCAGAGGAGAATCCTGGCTGCAGCAGAAAATACAGTAGAATATTTCCAGTCAGAAGTCATCTTTCTATAAATAACGTGAGAAATGACAGCAATAAATAGCATTTTAAAAATAGAGTTTTAAGGTTGCTAAGTACTTTTATATGCACTATCTCACCTAATTCTCACTCTGCCCTTTAGAGGTGGGTAACATAAGCATTATAATCCTAATTTTACAGATGAAAAGAACTGAGGCTAATCAGTGGGAAAGGCAGAATCTGAACCTGAATCCTCCTGGCTCCAAGCTCATCATCTTATCCACTATGCTATGCTGCCCACAAGCTGTAAAGGATCCTGGGATCCTCCACTGAAAGCACAAAGGAGGTACTCTCTCTGGCAAATTTGTATGAAGTGGGCAGGGACCAGTGGGAAGCCATCATGTGGAGAGGGGTTAAAGTACTACTCCATAAGATCAGGCTTCCAGAAAGTAATTTCCATGTCTTTGGGTAGTTGGTTGGCTTCTGGGAGCTGGACCTTTAGAAAGAATATGGCTCCTAGATATTAGTAGTGTGTCAAAAGCTAGGACCTTTTCTCTTTTTCTTGTATACCTCTTAGTTATTACCTGGTGACTGGATGCCCAGGCACCTATCAGGAAATGCTAGTTATTTTGAATTGGATCTTCTTCACTTTTTATCATTCTGTTGACTTCAGCTTTAGTTTATCCTACTTGCTTGTTTTTGTTTTTTCTTGATGAATGACCAATTTTTAAAAAATGCTTTTTCTTCATTGTTCCCCTCTCCTGGTACAGGCCAGAATTTTGTCATTCCCTTCTTATTTTATTTTTATTTTTATTTTTATTTATTTTTTATTTTTCTAGGCAGCTGGGGTTAAGTGACTCTCCCACCCAGCTAGTAAATGTCAAGTGTTTGGTCTGAGGCTGGATTTGAATGCAGATCCTCCTGACTTCACGGCTGGTGCTCTATCCACTGTGCCACCTACCTGCCCCAAAACTTTTTTTTTAAGGCAATTTGGGTTAAATGACTTACCCTGGGTCACACAGCTAGTAAGGGTCAAGTGTTTGGTCTAAAGCCAGATTTGAACTCAGGCACTCCTGACTTCAGGGCTGGTGCTCTGTCCACTGTGCCACCTAGCTTCCCCATTCCCTTCTTAAAAGAAGATACAGCAATGACTGCTTCTTCTGGAAACCTGGCTAACTTTGCATCATGAATGTGAACTATTAATCCTTTTGCTCATGCAAGGATACTCTAAGAAGGGCCAATGCAAGTCATGTCTAAGAATTATTTAACATATTTCTGTGTAATCTGAGCCGTAACTAGGGCTTCTGTCATTGGGACAAATTCAATTTAAAAGAGTAGAGGATGGAAAGGAATGAAATGATGACCCTGAGACCTCTGCTGGGCAGGGTGGGGTATGATGTGCCACTGCTGCTGATGACCCCAGGCATTCAGTGATGTATTTTGGGAAAATGTAAGTTGCACTGGTATAGGGTTGGGGAGAAGGCAGGTCCTGGGAGAGGGTATCATGGAGGTATAGATACTCAGGAGGTGATGACCCTGGGCTGGGTGTGGGAGCAGGGGATGCTCCTCTAGGCAGCATGGGTCTGGTGGAGGACTGTGAAATGTGGAGAAGCACCATGGAGGAAGAATGTCCACTGGATATCAAAGCCCTAGTTTTCTTTAAGTGCCAACTAAAATCCTCCTTTTATTCAGTTGTTTTAGTCATATATGGCTCTTTGTGATCCCATTTGAGTTTTCTTGGCAAAGATAATGGAGTAGTTTGCAATTTTCTTCTCCAGATCATTTTACAGATGAGGAAACTGAGGCAAAGAGGGTTAAGTGACTTGCCCAGGGTCATATATCTGAGGCCAGATTTGAATTTAGGAAAATGAGTCTTCCTGACTTCCAGGCTCAGCATTCTATCCACTGCACCACTTAGCTTCCTGACGACAAAAATAAAAATTTATCCTGTATATAGTTTGCTTTGTATATATTTATTTGTGTGTTGTCTCTCCCATTAGATTGTAAGCTCCTTGAGGGCAGGGACTATCTTTTGCCTCTTTTTGTGTCCTTAGAGCTTTTATATCCTTAGCACAGTTTCTGGCTCATAGTAGGTACTTAATACATGTTTATTTATTGATTTATTATTGCATTTATATTGCAGTTATAGTTCTGAGTGGTATAAATAGCCATATTCATGTGAGATAGAGAAATATAAGATGCTCCATGCCTTGAAAAAGTTAACAATCTAAATGGAAGCTAAGTCTAACAAAAAGGAAAGAGTAGAAGACTCAATCAAGAAAGATAATTTAGGCCTCAGTTGTGTTGTCAAGACTCTAAGTGCTACAGGAGGCCAGAAGACAGGGTGATCCATTACAGGCAGCAGGGTACAATGTTAAAAGAATTGCTCCTGACATCAGACAATCTGGGTTTAGACCCCTCCTCTGCTGCTTACTGACTAGGTGACCTTCCTCAGCTTCCGTTCCTTCATCAGTAAAGCAGAGACTTGCATTAGATTGCCTCAGATTGCCTTAGATCGCCAGCGCTAAACCTATGATCCCATGAACTAGGGCTGGGCAAGCAGAGGTTTCATACAGAGGTTTATAGTATGGAGGAAGGAGAAGTGGCCTCAGAGTTAGGAGACTGGAGCAACCTTTCCAGTTCTGAGACTTACTAGCCAGGTGACAATGGGCAAGTCAATTTCTCTGAAACTAGTTTCATCATCTCTATTGTTACTGTTGTTTAGTCATTTCAGTGGAGTCCACCTCTTCATGACCTAATTTGAGGTTTAAAGATATTAGAGTGGTTTGCCATTCCCCTCTCCAGTTCATTTTACAGATGAGGATCTGAGGCAAATAGGATTAAGTGACTTGCTCAGGGTCACACAGCTAGTAAATGTCTGAGGCCAGATTTGGACTCAAGAAGATGAGTCTTCCTGACTTCAAGCCCAGTGCTCTGTGCACTATGGCGCCACCTAGCTGCTGCATCATCTCTAAAATAGGGCTAATCATACTTGTGCTCCCTATCTCAGAAGGTTGGTGTGAGGAAAGCACTTTGTAAATTTTAAGGGACCAAAGAACTGTGACTTTATTATGGAGGACCTGGGATTTGATGGATGGATAAGATTTAGTTAGGTAGGGGGAAGGGAAGAGAGAGGGAGGGGGAGATTGGGAAGGATGGCATCCCAGGTAGGGTGAATAGTGAGAACAAAAGTAAAAGGGAACAATTTCATTCCCAAATGAGCAATCAGTTAGCAAGCATTTATTAATTTTTATGGATGTCTTTTGTATTTTATATCATCATGGTTTCCCCTAGTGTCTCTCCCCCTCTGCCTCCTAGAGATCCATCACATACAGTAAGAGCATTTTTCAAAGAGGAATAGAAAAAGAGGGAAAAAAATCAGCATCACTGATCAATATATCAAAAAGTCTGAGAATATGTGCAATGCCCATGGACCTCCTGCCTCTGCAGAGGGGCAGGTTGGCAATGTCTTTTCATCTCTCTTCTTTTGAGCCTTGTTTATTCTTTAAAATTTTACAATGCTCAGTTTTGATATGTGTGTGTGTGTGTGTGTGTGTGTGTGTGTGTGTGTGTGTGTTTGATTGTTCCTTTCATTTACATTGTTGTAGTCATTGTGAATGGGGCAGAGAGGTGGTAAAGTGGATAAAGCACTAGACCTGGAGTCAGGAAGACTGTGTAGACCTGGGCAAGTCACTTAACTCTGTTCTCTTCATCTGTAAAATGAACTAGAGAAGGAAACAGCAAACTACTCCAATATTTTTGCCAAGCAAACCCCAATTGGGATCACGAAGAGCTGGAGAGGACTGAAAATGACTGAAAAGCAATCGTAAGTCATTGTGAATATTGTTTTCTTGGCCTGGCTTACTTCAATCTGTATCAATTCATGTAGCTCTTGCCATGCTTCTTTGTATTCACACATTCACTTCTTACACCACAGTAATATTCCACTATGTTCATGCGCTGTAATTTGTTTAGTCATTCCCCAATTGGTGGGTATCTTCTTCCAGTTCTTTGTCACCACGAAAAGTACAGTCAACAAGCATTTTATAAAACACTAGCTATGGCACTGTGCTAAGTTCTGAGGGTAAAAAAAAAAAAGTCCAAAACAATCCCTGCCTGAAGGACCTCATATTCAAATGGTGGAGACAGCATGTAAATAACTATGTACATGTAAGATATTTACAGATTAAGTGAAAGATAATCTCAAAAGGAAAGTACCAGAAGCTGAAGTGACTGGGAAAGGCCTCTTTTTTATTTTATTTTTAGGCAATTGGGGTTAAGTGACTTTCCCAGGATCACACAGGTAGTAAGTGTCAAGTGTTTGGTCTGAGGCCAGATTTGAACTCAGATCCTTTTGACTTCAGGGCCAGTGCTGTATCCACTGTACCACCTAGCTGCCCCTGGGAAAGATCTCTTGAAGACGGTAGTATTTGAGCTGAGTCTTGAAGGAAGCCAGAGAAACTATGGGGCTGGGATAAGGAGGGAGAGTACTCCAGGCATAGGGGATAGCCAGTACAAAGGCCCAGATATGGGAAAAGCAAAACAAGGCCAGTGTCTCTGGATGTTAGAGTACATTTTGTTCTTGTTGTTCAGTCGTTTCAGTCATGTCTGACTCTTGATGACCCCATTTGAGATTTTCTTGGCAAAGATAATGGAGTGGTTTGCTATTTCCTTCTCCAGTTCATTTTACAGATGAGGAAACTGAGGCAAACAGAGTTAAGTGAATTGTGCAGGGTCACACAGCTAGTAAGTGTCTGAGGCCAGAATTGAACTCAGGAAGATGAGTCTTCTTGACTTCAGGCTTGGCACTCTAGTGTAAATGGAGTACATGTATATTAGAGTACATGGATAGGAGTAAGTAGTATGAAGATTGAAAAGGTAGGAAGGGGCTGGATTATGAAGAGCTTTAAATGCCAAATAGGACTTTATATTTATTTGATCCTGGAGAAGAGCCAATGGAGCTGATGAAGTGGAAGTGACATGCTTATGGTTTGGGAAAATCCCTTTGGTAGTGATCTGCAATGGCAGATGGGTTGGAGCAGGAAGAGACTAGATGCAGAGAGATCTAATGGAATGCTATTGCAATAATTCCAAGCTAGGAAGGGGCTGTGTGAGTGGAGAAGAGAAAGGACCACTGTGAAACAATAAGACTTGATAATGGATCGTGTATGTGCGATGAGTGAGTGAGAAGAAGGAGTCCAAGATGGCCCTGAGGTTGCTAACTTGGGTGTTTGGGAGTAGGGTGGTGCCCTGGTTGGTGATAGGGAAGTTCAGAACAGGGGACAACTTTTGCAGAAAGATAATGCATTTTGTTTCAGACGTGTTGAGTTTGAGATGGTTACAAGGCATTCCGTTAGAGATACCAAAAGGCAATTGGTGATTTAGGACTAGGCTCTATAGAGAAATTGTCATTTAGTCATGTCTGACTCTCCATGACCTCATTTGGGGTTTTCTTGGTGAAGATAATGGAGTGATTTGCCATTTCCTTCTCATTTTACAGATGAGGAAACTGAGGCAAACAGGGTTAAGTGACTTGCCCAAGGTCACAGAACTACTAAGTATCTGAGGTTAGATTCACATTCAGGAATGTGAGTCTTCCTGACTCCAGGCCCAGGGATCTATCCACTGCATCACCTAGCTCCCCCAGAGAGAGATGGATATGTAGAACTGGGATTCATCTGTGTGGAATGATAACTGAATCTGTGGAAGCTAATGAGAATATGGGGAGAAAAGAGAGGATGGCCTAGGATAGAAGATTAGGATATACCCATAATTATTGGGTGTGACATGGATAATGATTTAGGTCCAGCTAAGGACACGGAGAAAGAGCTCAATCCAAGTAGGAGGAGAACCAATAGGATTCAGTGTCACAAAAACCTAGTGATGGGTTTAGAAGCAGATGATCAACAAGGCCAAGTCCTGCAGAGAGGTCAAGAAGGAGGAAGATTGGGCAGTTAAAAGATTTTTTGGGGAGTGAGAGAGAGACAGAGAGAGAGAGGATGATAGCGAGGGGCAATTTGCTGGAAAAAGGGATGGCATTCAGTGTGTTTGTAGGTGATAGGCAGCCAGGTGATGCAGCAGATAGAATGTTGGACCTGGAGACAGGAAGACTTAAGTTAAATCCAGACTCAGACATTTGCTAGTTGTGTGCCCCTGGGCAAATCATTTAATTTCTGCCTGCCTCAGTTTTCTCATCTTAAAATAATAGCATCTATCTTCTGGGATTGGTGTGAGAACAGAATGAAATGATATTCATAAAGTGCTTTGTAAAACCTTAATGCACTCTATAAATTCCAATTATTGTTAACTATCATTATTAACTCTACAAATGCCAGCTAATACTACATCCTACATGGAGTCTTTTTCCTTGCCAAGTAGAAGGGCTTCCTCTTCACTAAAGACTGGATTGAAGGAAGAGATTGTTGGGGAAGATGTATGAGGAATGTAAGACGAGAAGGGGAGAAGAGTAAGCTCTTACTGAATAGCCTAATTTTTTTTTTCTCTCCAATATGCTTGATTGGGTGATGGGAGTGGGGAACCATCCTGAGAGACTCAAGGGGCGAAGGCAAGATTTGGAACAACTGCTGTGGAGAATGGGCTAGAGAACTGATTAGGGTACCATGAGGGTCATGTGGAGAATGGCTAATATAAATTTGAATTGGATCCAGTGCATGATTTCTTGATTTCTTCCAGCTCTATTCAACAGACACTTGAATAGGACCAAGGAGGTAGATGGTAGGAATAACTCAGGATTGGAGTTTGGTGAGGTGTGACCATATTCTCTGGACAAGGAGACAAGGAACAGAATTCAGGGAACAATAGGACACCTTTGATCACCCTTTGTTTTCATAAACTAGCTATTGAAATAGACAGACTACAGGACTTGTAGTCAGGAAGACCTGAGTTCAAATCCTGCCTTAGATCCACACTAATTGTGTGGCCTTTGGTAGGTCACTTAACTTCTCAGCTTTGATTTTCTCATTTGTAAAACTGTGCAGCCTGGTGGCACAGTGGATATGGCGTGGTGCCTGGAGTTGGGAAGACTCATTTTTCTGAGTTCAAATGTGGCCTCAGACATTTACTAGCTGTGTGACATTGAGCAAGTCACTTAACCCTGTTTGTCTCAGTTTTCTCATCTGTGAGATGAGTTGGAGAAGGAAATAGCAAACCTGTCTTTGCCAAGAAAACCTCAAATGAGGTCACAAAGAGTCAGACATGACTGAAATGAGTGAGCAACAACAAAAACAGAGAAAATAATAGTGTCTACCTCCCAGGGTTATTGTGAGGATTAAGTGAGATAATATTTGTAAAACACTTTACAAACCTACATCTACTCTACAAATGCCAACTATAATTAACTATTTATATTAACTCTGTAAATACCAGCTAATATCCCAGCCTTTCCAAATGCTCCCCACAGCTTCTAGGGCCTCCCCTCTCTGAAACGACCTTGTACTGATTTGGGGTATATTTTGTATGTGCTTATATATACACACATGCTGTTTTCTTGGATGTAATGTAAATTCCTTAAAGTCAGGAATTGTTTCATTTTGTCTTTGTATTTTTAGTGACTGGCATAGCACTCAGCAAATAGCATGCCTTTAACTGATGTTCATTGATTGAATGATGAGGGAAGCGTAGGTCCAGTATTGTCTGATTTCTATAGCAAAGGAAGAATATCCGTTTGCTGGAGTCCACACTTATTTCAATCCTTTTGTGTCAGGACTTCTTGGAACCTCTCACAAGTTTACTTGAACAATCCTTGTTAATTAATGCTTGGCCAGACTATTAACAGTCATTGATTACAAAGGATTGTTTGGGATTTTGCTTAGATATGCTGTCAAAACTGGATTTCTCCCATGTTGATGCTGCATAGGGGTGGGGTGATGAGGCAGGGAGAGGTGACATCCTAATTCACTGGAAGGCAGCTCTACCTCCCAGCAAATGCTGCCTCTGTTCTATACAGGGAACATTACTGAAAGGTTGAACAAACCACCCTACACACACACACACACACACACACACACACACACACACACACACACACACTTGATTTTCTATGTTGATAGATGGCAACTGTGCATCAGGGGAACTCATTAAAATGGCAGCTAAGTGGTGCAGTGGATAGAGCATTGGACTTGGAGTCAGGAAGATGTGAGTTCAAATCCAGCCTTGCTAGCTGTGTGATGTTGGGCAAGTCATCTAATCTCTTTGCCTCAGCTTCCTCAACTGTAAAATGGGGATAATAATAGTATATACCTCTCTTTACACTAGGAATATGGGTGAGGTTTGGGGGAAATATGGATGAGGATTGGTGGTGGGAACTATTGGCCCAGTGATAGCTCAGCTAGGCTTGAGGGTAACTCCTTTGAGAGCTATTGTCCAGGTCCCCCAGAAAATCCTCCCCTCTCTTCTACCTCCTCTGCATATATAAGTAAGACCTCTGTTCACCACATCCACCTTTGCCCCTGCTGTTTCTCTGACTTCCCCACTTAGCTGTCCTCAGTAAAGAGCTGCAATCATTAAAAGAGCTTACAAGTCTTGTCTTTTTTCAGCTAGAACAAGTCCTAAGCCAAAGAAAGTGTGCAAGTCTGTCTTTCTATTTCTCATCTACTTTGAGGAGGACCATGGACCTTCCCAAACTGAAGAGGACATATCTTTTTAGTCTAACTCCTACTCCATCCCCAAAGTGGACAATTGAAAACCTATGGTGATATGGCACTGGGATGTAGAATACAAAGTTTGTTTTCTCAGAAGACTTTTATCCATCCATCTATCCATCCATCCATCCATCCATCCATCCATTCAATAGCTGCAATATGTAATGGAAAGAGTTCTGGACTTAGAATTAAGAGGCCTGGATTTGAATCCTGATTGTGTTGCTTAATAGCTGTGTGAGCATGGTCAAATCACTTAACCTGAGCCTCACTTTCCTCCTCTGGAAAATGGGGATATTAATATTTTCACTGCCTACTTCAAGGGGGGTTGTTGTAAGGAAAGCACTTTATAACGATGTGTAAAGCATTGTGGTCAGTGGACAAACAAAAGTAATAATGAAAATAGTCTTTGTAGTCAAGGGATATGATACAAATATGCAATATTGTACAATAACTTTAGTACAGAGTAGAAATGAAATAGGGACATAAAAGTGGTAGAAGTACTATGCAAAGTCAGGAAAGGAGACCATTTATGGTTGGAGGGATCAGGGAAGAGTTCATGGAAGAGGTAGCATTTGTGCTGGGCCCTGAAAGGCAGAAATGGTAGCAGTTGGGACCAGTGTATTTTGGACATAGGGAATGGAGTGAGCAAAGGTACGGAGATGAGGGGAAGGGGTGATAGACATGCATGGGGGAAGGTGAAGTTCAGCTGAGTTAGGGCATAACCCATGTGCAAAGGAATAGTAATAAATAATAACAAGAAATAAGTTAGAAATATAGGGAAGTGGCAGGCTGTGGAGGCCTTTGACTGCCAACTTAAGGAATCTGAGCTTTATTTAGCAGATAGTAGGGAGCCACTGAAAGAATGTGGCAGAGAAGGGACGTGATCTGATTTATATATAAAAAAGATCAGTCATGGCAGATTATAAAGGTAGATTGGAATAGAACAAGACTGGAGGTTAATATACTAATGCTAAAGTTATCACAAATCTTTATTTTCCCTGTAAAATAGGGTTAATAATATCACCTACTTCACAGTGCTAGTTTGGGGATTAAATGGCATCATGCATGTAAAGTACTTTGTAAAACTTAAAACTCTATGTAAATGTCGAATGTTATCATCATCATCATCATCATCATCATCATCATCATCATCCCATGGTGAGAGGAAGTACCCTGGAAATCCTCTACTAGATAGTAAGTTCTGTAATGGCAAGGATTATGTCTTATTTAAACTTAGAATTTTCCATGACAGAGCTCTGTACAGAATAGGCTCTTAATAAATGTCTTGTTTGAATTTATTGTTGAATTAAAGGTACCCTGCTGAGATTAAACATTTTTAGTGGTAAATGTACAAAATGTATCTTTCATAGTTGGGTACTCACATTTGACTGTAATTTTGTACAGTTTGGTATTTCTTCAAACCCCTCTGCTCATAAAGTATTTTTTGGTTTTGTACCAAGTTTAGTGATCACAGGAGAACCTTTTACTAAGGAGGAAAAGAGTGCAGAGGATAAAGTAAAAAGCAGACATTGTTTGGGGGTAACTTAGGGATACCCTTAGGGATACCCTTGTCCTGTTGGCTCTTTTCAGAGGTGGTGCAGCTAGTCCTTTTGGGTATTTCCTTTCCTAACTCTGGGCTCTTGTCAGGAGAGTAGAACCTCTTGGAAACTTAGATTCATAGATTTGTAGAATGTTCGAATTGGAAGGATACTGGATAGGACTCTTACATTTTATGATGAGGAGTTCCAGAGAGGGAAAGTGACTAGTCTAAGGAGATACAGCCAATGGCAGAATTTGAAGTCAAAATTAGGCCCCTTGACTTCTAGTCCTAGGTTCTTTCTTCTATACCCTGCTATCTTTGCCCATGGTCAAAGAACTGTAATCCATGATAGAGTTGAGAATGCAAAGTGAGAAGTAAAGAGATATATGGCATATAGTGAATGCATTTAGGATCATGGGATTATGGGATTTCAAGTTGTAAGGGACTTTGGGGGTAATCTAGTGAAGGAATTCTTTCTCTGGGGTCCATGAACTTTTTAAAAAAAATTGATAACAATATTTCAATAAAATTGAATTCCTCTGTAATCCTATGAATTTTTTTAAGCGTTTAAAAACATCATTCTGAGAAGGGGTCCATAGGCTTCACCAGACTGTCAAAGGAGTACATGTGATTAAAAAAAGGTAGAGAATCCTTAATCTCATGTATTCTCCTCATTTTTTCTATGAAGTGATAGAGTCCTAAGGAAGGCCTGTATAATGTCACAAAATAGTAGGTAATAGAGCCAGGATATGAACTCTGGCTCTCTGACTCCAGATCTAGTCTTTTTTCGTCATTTTATGGCACTAGTTTCTCATATAATTTTTATGAAGCTGATGAAATCCTCTCCAAGCATCCTATCTTCCGTACCTCAATACCAGGGATAGGTCTCCGGCTCATTATTGACTGAAACATAGAACCGTTCTTTTCAGCAGTGGCAGGAAGCCCCTGGGATGGCTGCTTGGGTTTATTATGTGTGAGGGCTTTCTGCTGAGGTGCTATAATCCTTCTCCACCTTCAGTGAACCACCTATCTCCTCTGGCCCTTAATGGGAGGTAAGTGGTATGCTCAGATAAGACTCTATCCCAGTGTTACAGGAGTGACTGATACAGCACTCAGGGTTAAGGGAAATGGTCTTTATCTCCTAGTAACTCTGTTCTTTTTCCATGTTGGTGGCCTGGGAAGGCCAAACAGTGTCATGCCACCCAGGTCCCTCCATTTACTGGGCGCCAAGGCTGGGTTTCTTCAGGACCAATCATCAGATTAAAATAGATAGATGGATGGATAGGACAGACTGATGATAGCTAGCTAGCTAAATAAATAAATAACACTAGGTCTGCTCTTTGGGAATTAGTTTTCCTGGGATATGCTGAGATTTCCCCATATTATTCCGAATGGCAAAAGAACAATTGTTTCACTGCCCATTGACAAGGACTCAGGATCCTGATCCCATGGTCAGAAATGGAGAATGATTGCTTCTCCCCAGCCACTTTGACCCAAATGTTGTTTGGTAGAAAGAATTAGAGTTAGGACACCTTGATGACACTGAGTACCTGGGTGGCTGTGGACAAGTGGATGAATCACTCTCACCCCTCTCCTTCCACCTTGCTAGTGCCTTCCCCTGAGGGTACCTTCCATTTACACTGTATATATGTCATATGTAAATAGTAATTTGTCTGTTGTTACCCCCCTAATTAGAATATGGGCTCCTTAAAGGAAGGTACCATGTCTTTATCTTTTTCTGTACCACCAATCTCTTATCACGATGCCTGGAACGTAGTAAGTCTTAATAAATGCTTGTTGGTTAATTGAACTTTGGTTTCCTCATCTGTAAAATAGGCAGAATGAAACTTGCACTTACATAGCTTACAGGGCTGGGGGGGTGGTGAGGTGGGGGGAAGCTAATAAACCATAAAACTCTATAGAAATTTGAGGTTATTATTAACATTCTCATTCTAATACGATATTAGATGGAGTCATCCAGAAAAAAAGATTTCTAGGAAAAGTTGCTATTTTTATTGTCATCATCATCGCCATCATCATCATCATCACCCAGACCTGTGATTTCACTGGTAGAGAGAGCTCCAGGGAGTAATCTGTAGCATTTATAAAGCACTTTGAGGTTTGCAAAGTGCTGTACAAGCCACTCACTTCAGATCAGTAACTGCACTGCAATTTAGAGTCTTAGAAAATTGCCTGGGAACAGTGAGAGGCTTAGTGATTTACTTGAGGTTACACAGGGAGTACATGTCAAAGGGGGTAGCTAGGTGGTGCCGTAGTGCACAGAGTGCTGAGCCTGGAGTCAAAAAGACTCATCTTCCTGAATTCAAATCCGGCTTCAGACATGCACTAACTAGCTGTGTGATCCTGAGCCAGTCACTTCGCACTGTTTGCCTCAGTTTCCTCATCTGTGAAATGAGAAGGATAAGAAAATGGCGAACCACTCCAGTATCTTTGCCAAGAAAACCTCAAATGGGGTCTTGAAGAGTCAGACAAGACTGAAAACAACAATAAAATGTGTCAACGACAGGACTTGAACCCATGTCTTCCTGATCCTAAAGATAGTTCTTTACCCATCACCCCATATTGTCTACCATCACCATCACTGACACCCTCCTACTCCTTAAAATGTAGCAACCTCTGCATATTCTATTATTGTGTCTGAGTTGTGGAAAATTGCCCTACCAACCTCTCTTTCCCTCCCCACCTCTCTTTTTCATTTCACTTTTATTCTGAACTTAACAAACCTCAAAACAAACATTTCCATATACGCTATAGAACAGGAAAGGATTGTCCATGAAACTGTGAATTGACATTATATAGAACTTGCTGGGCTTTTTTAAAGTATATAATAAATTCAACATGCAACTTTTAAAGATAACCTGCTTGTCTGTAATTAGTTCTGGCCTCCCTTCTTTCTGTTCTCTTTTTATTGGGAGGGGGATCCTATACCTAGCCCCCTTCTCCCTCCCACTTTTCCCATACCCAAACTGAGAAGAGAAAAAAAAGCCCTTGTAATATATGCATATAATGAAGTAAAACAAACCTGCCCATTGGTCACATTCAAAAACACATGTCTCATTCTGCATCTTGAGTCCATGACTTTCTATCAGAGGTGGGTTGAATGTTTCTTCATCAGACCTCTGTAGTTGTGGCTGCTCATTTCATTGACCATTGTTCTTAAGTCTTGCAAAGATATTCTTCTTTATAATTATAATATATATTATATAATTATGATATATAACTATATAGAACATATAGTTATAGGATATATAATTATATGTAATTATAATGCTTTTCTTTATAATTATACAAATTGTTCTCCTGGTTCTG
This sequence comes from Phascolarctos cinereus, assembly GCF_003287225.1. Lineage (NCBI taxonomy): Eukaryota > Metazoa > Chordata > Mammalia > Diprotodontia > Phascolarctidae > Phascolarctos > Phascolarctos cinereus. Next base: position 248,270,909 of record NW_027555625.1, read on the forward strand.
CTCACTTTACTCTGCATCAGTTCATAGAAGTCTACCCAGGTTTCTCTGAAATTGTCCCTCTCATCATTTCTTTTGGCACAATAATATTCCATTATGAAGAATATTATACCTTCTACCATGCCACATATACCATAATCATAGTTTGTTCAGCTATTCCCCAGTTGATAGGCTTAGTTCTTTGTTCTTTGACACTATAAAATAGCCACTAAAAATATTTTTGTACACATGGGTCCTTTTCCTCTTTCTTTGATCTCTTTAGGGAATAGACCTAGTAGTGGTATTGATGAGTCAAAAGGTATGCACAGTTTATTGACTTTGGGGACATAGTCCTAAATTGCATTCCAGGAAAGCTGGACCAATTTACAACTGAACTAGAAATGCATTAAAATGCCTGTTTTCCTACAACCCTTCCAACAATTGTCATTTTCTCTTTTTGCCACTTTTGCTAAATGTGATCCTCTCCCTGGGGGCAGAGGGCTAGGAAGAGAGCAAATCTAAATATGCTGACCTAAAAATGCATTAATTTTCTCAGAACTGCTGGAGACAATGGATAATTTCTTTTAAAAGCATTTTCTATTTCCTCATCTGGCTAGATTTGTTCAGGACGTGAGCTCGTCTGGTGGTGGGGACTAAGGGAGGAAGTGGATGAAGCCACTTAGATGTGATACAGCCAGGATTTCCAAATCCATCAGAATATTTATCTCCTTCTTTGGCTCTACTCAGAGCCATAGTGGAGTTAATAGGATGCTAGAATGAACCATTAGAGACCACCTAATCCAAGCCCTTTATTTTACAGTTGAGCAAACTGGCATGTGAATGGAGGCAAAGTGGCTTGTCCCAGGTCACACATCTAGCGAGGGTCCACTGCTCTTTGCATAACACCACACTATCTCCTGGGGTGGGGGTGGGGAGGCAAATAAATCCTGGCAGTCTGGAAACTCAGCAAAAAGCTTATTTCTATAGAGTCAAGATAGCGTAGTGGATAGAAAGTCAGACTCTGAGTCAGAAAAATCTGGACCCAAGACCTGCATTTAACATGGAGTGGCTATGTGACCATGGGTAAGTCACTTAACCTGAGGCAGCAAGTTGACTCATTGGATAGAATGTTGAGTCTGGGGTCAAGGAAATCTGAATTCAAACCCAACCTCCAACACTTACCAGCGGTGTGCAAGTCACTTAACCACCACCTGCCTCAGTTTCCCTGTCTTTAAACTGGGGATAATAATAGCATCTACTTTCCAGGGTTTTTGTGAAGATCAGAGATAATAATTGTAAAGTGCCTGGCACTTAACCTCTCAGTGGCCCCAAGAAGCGCTAAGGATTTAAGATAGTAAATGGCAGAACAGTTGTCCATGTTCTTTGGAAGGAATTTTCTCTATGAATTCTGCACAACAATGAAATTACAGGTTTGGACAAAAGAAAAGTCAGAGAGAATCTGTGTGGGACAAGCTCTTGGCATTCACCTTGAGCTCATAGTTCACTTTATGCAGACAGCAAAGGATGGCTGCCACTCCCCTTCCCCACTGGTTTGCCTTGGCTTGGGACCCTACAGCATAGCTCCATTCATCTGGTGGGGCTTCACCAGCCAAGCCCCTGAGGAGGCCAGCTCTTACCTGTAGGTGAAGCCCCTGTGAATTTCCTTACTGGTCTAGGATAAGGACTGGCTCCTGTCCACATCACTGTTCTTCCCTGTACTGATGGGGAAAGGGATTAAGTAGGGATGACTTTACTAGCAGTCCTGAAATAGCTGATTCTTTACAGTTTAAGTAGTCAATGAATAGTTTTAGGTGATGGAGAATGAGAGGCAGATCCATGGACTCTCTGGGAATCCTGACACAAAAATCCATTGCTGGTGTTCATGTGTTCTGCAATGCCCTGCAGATTGGAGAGGGGAGGTGAGGGGGATGGACTGGGTGATCAAAATAAAGACCAAAGAGCCTCATAAACGATTCCACTTAATGACATGCCTCTGAATTCAAGAACTGACATTTTGAAAAGCACACATAATGGTGAACTTTGTATTTGGCCATGAAAACTCGAGACAGAGGCACTTGGAATGCTAGAAAGAGCATTGGGTTTGGAGTCAGACAGAGGACTTGGGATTGAATCCCTTCTCTGTTCCTTACTTGTCTGACTCTGGACAAGTCATTGGCCCTTTATAGGCCTCAGTTTCCTCACCTATAAAATGAGGGGATTGGAAAAGCTGATGTCTAAGGCCCCCTTCAGCTCTGTCTTCCTAAAATGCACTTAGGGAATTTCTTACTCAAATCAGGAAACTTCGAATATGTAGCTGGGAAAAGGGAAGGGCTCTCTCTCTCTCTCTCTCTCTCTCTCTCTCTCTCTCTCTCTCTCTCTCTCCTCTCTCTCACACACACACACACACACACACACACACACACACCACACGCACACACACACATTAAGGGAGGAGTAATTGTCTCTGAACATTTGTCAGGGGCCACTGCTCACCATCATGGAGTTCTCTCCTTATTACCTTTCCTCCACCCAACCTTATACATCTGGGCCAGGAATGAGCCAGTCTATCAGGGCAGCTCCAATTCCTCTAAAAATCATCTTATCCCTTTGCTTGAGGTCAAGAAACATTCTCCTCAGCACCGATTCTCCTACTCCCTCCTCCTTAGCCTCTCCAGGGTCCATCCATTGCAACTTTGCTGTCCTCTACCAACTGAAATGCTATGGATCCCCAAAGCTAGATGGATGACAGGTCTGTTGCCCTGTAGTGTATCTGTCAAAAATAGGACACATTTAGAATGGAAATATGTGGGGGATGGGATGGAATGGGATGGGAGGTGAGACTATGAGCCACAGAAGACAGAAAAGAGGGATGGAGAAGGCGAAAAGAAGAGAGAGATTTCTAGGGGTCTTTGTCCCTTCTCTATTTTTACATCCCTTTCTCCAGGATTAGCTTTTACTATTGCATTCCTTCCTCCCTACTACTGGGTCTTTCTGTTTTAGTTTTTTTTTTTAAATTTTCTCCAATCTATCTTTCACATTGATGCCCATTTAATCTTGCAGACATCTGACCATAATACTTCTCTGCTCAAAAATTCTCTAATAACCCCTCCAAGGTCAGGTCTAGAATCCTCTGTGGATTCAAAGCACTTCGTAACCTAGCTCCTTTCTCCCTTGCCAGTCTGCTTATACCTTACTCCTCACCCTGTATTGTCTGACTTGGTAACACTGGCCTCCTGGCTGCCCCATGAATAAGATAATCCATCTTTTGGTTCCTGGCATTTTCTCTGCTCGTCCCTCATACTTGGAACACTCTCCTTCCTCATGTCTGCCTCCTGATTTCTCTGGGCTTCCTGAGCACCAGCTAAAATCTCATTTTCCACAGGGAGCCTTCTCCAACCTCTCAATTCTAGTGCCTTCCTTCTGTTAATTATTTCCTATTTATGCAGCATATTGCTCACTTTTACATATTTGTTTGCTTTTCTTCCCCATTACACTGTGAACTCCTTGTGTCAGGGATTCTCTTTTGCCTCTTTTTGTATTCCCAGAGCTTAGCACAGTGCCTGGCGCACAGTAGGCACTTAATAAATTTTTTATTGACTTATAGCTTACTATTTCCTACTGAGGTTTTTTTGGGGGGAGTGTGTGTGTGTGTGTGTGTGTGTGTGTGTGTGTGTGTGTGTGTGTGTGGTTTAGCATCAGTCTTTATTCCTGGCATACTGCACATTGGCAAGTCATATGCTTTGTTATCATGACTGCAGCAGCAATCTTACAATTAAATCTATTAGGCCTGAGCATCAGACCCATTTCCAGGGAAGAGAAAAAGTTGTTCCCCCCAAAAAAGCCCCTCAAATTTCATTTTAATTCTGATTTGGTCCCATACAGAGAGCAGCAGCTGTAATGCATTTTTTAAAAAAGCTCTTTAGTCTGTCATTCGAAGCTCTTTAAAATCTGAGATGAGGCAATATGTCTAGCATTTTTACCTCATACACTTCTTTCTTTGTACTTTATGGTCCAGCACACCATTCCCTGCCTCTGTGATTCTATACTCACTGTTCCTGTGCCTGGAATATCCTCTGTTGTGGGCTAGGATATCAGTAGAATGAGGAGGCTTGACTTACTGGCCACATTTCACCACCACCCTGGGGCTGCTATGAGCTAGAAAGCATCAGTTTGCCTGCAGGTAGATTGATCTGGGACTCAGCTGTGGACCCTTTGGATGAGGAGGATATAAAAAGCCGTAGAGTATTGTTGGGAGAGCTCCTAAGATCCCAGGAAAAATTATAATCATAGATAGCATTTATATGTGCCAGGAACTGTGCTAAGTGTTTTTTTTAATATAAATTTATTTATTTTTAGTTTTCAACATTCACTTCCACAAGGTTTTGAGTTCCAAATTTTCACCCCATCTCACCCCTCCCCCACCCCAAGATGGCATGCATTCTGAATATCCCTTCCCCTAGTCTGTCCTCTCTTCTATCTCTCCCCCCTTCTCTTATCCCCTTCCCCTTCTATTTTCCTGTAGGGCAAGATAGACTTCTATACCCCATCTCCTGTATTTCTTATTTCAGTAGCATGTGAAAACATTTTTTTAAACACATTTTTTAAAACTTTAGGTTTCAAATTTTCTCTTCTCCTCCCCACCCACCCTCATTGAAAAGGCAACAACTCAATATAGGTTATACATGTGCAGTTATGCAAAACACTTCCATAGTAGACATGTTGTGAAAAACTATTTCCCTTAATCCTATCCTGCCCTCCCATTTATTCTATTCTTTCTTTTGACCCTGTCCCTCCTCAGAAGTATTTGCTTCTGATTACCCCCTTTCCCAATCTGCCCTCCTCTCTATCATCCCCTGCTCTCTTGTCCCCTTCTCCCCCTATTTTCCTGTAGGGTAAGACAGATTTCCATACCAATTGAATGTGTATGTTATTCCCTCCTTAAGCCAAATCCTATGAGAATAAGATTCCCTCATTCCCTCTCACCTTCCCCTGCTTCCCCTCCACTGTAAGAGACTTTTCTTTTCTGTTTTTTTTTGTGAGATAATTTACCCCATTCTACCTCTCCCTTTTTCTTCTCTGAGTATCATCCTCTCTCATCCCTTAATGTTATTCTCCAGATATGACCCCTTAATCTTCAACTCACCCTGTGCCCTCTATCTATCTATCTATCTATCTATCTATCTATCTATCTATCTATCTATCCACACATATAATTTTTTTTCCTTCAACTACCCTAATACTGACAAAGGTCTCATGAGTTATAAATATCATCTTTCCATGCAGGAATGTAAACAGTTCAATCTTAATAAGTCTCTTATGATTTCTCTTTCCTGTTTACCTCTTCATGTTCCACTTGAGTCCTGTATTTGAAAGTCAAATTTTCTATTCAGCTCTGGTCTTTTCATCAGGAATGCTTGAAAGTCCTCTATTTCACTGAATGATCATTTTTCTCCCTGAAGGCTTATACTCAGTTTTGCTGGGTAGGTGATTCTTGGTTGTAATCCTATCTCCTTTGCCCTCTGGAATATTATATTCCATGCCCTGGTCCTTTAATGTAGAAGCTGCTAAATCTTGTATATCCTGATTGTGTTTCCACAGTACTTGAATTGTTTCCTTCTGGCATCTTGTAATATTTTCTCCTTGACCTGAGAACTCTGGAATTTGGCTATAATATTCCTAGGAGTTTTCCTTTGGGGGTCTCTTTCAGGAGATCTATGGATTCTTTTAATTTCTATTTTGCCCTCTGGTTCTAATATATCAGGGCAGTTTTCCTTGATAATTTCTTGAAAGATGATGTCTAGGCTCTTTTTTTGATCATGGCTTTCAGATAGTCCAATAATTTTTAAATTCTCTCTCCTGCATCTATTTTCCAGGTCAGTTGTTTTTCCAATGAGATATTACACACTGTTTTCTAATTTTTCATTCTTTTGGATTTGTTTTACAATGTCTTGATTTCTCATAAAGTCAGTAGCTTCCGATTGCTCTATCCTAATTTTTAAGTAAGTATTTTCTTCAGTAAGCTTTTGGACTTCCTTTTCCATTTGGCCAATTTTTCTTTTTAGGGCATTTTTCTCCTCATTGGCTTTTTGGACCTCTTTTGCCATTTGGGTTAGGCTATTTTTTAAGGTGTTATTTTCTTCAGTATTTTTTTGGGTCTCCTTTAGTAAGCTGTTGACTTGTTTTTCAAGATTTTTTTGCATCACTCTCATTTCTCTTCCCAGTTTTTCCTCTAGTTCCCTTACTTGCTTCTCAAAATCCCTTTTGAGCTCTTCCAAGGCCTGGGACTGATTCATATTTTTCTTGGAGGCTTTGGATGTAGGAGCTTTGACTTTGTTGCCTTTTTCTGGTTGTATATTTTGATCTTCTTTTTCGCCAAAGTAAGATAATATAGTCTGACTCTTTTTGTGCTGCTTGCTCATGATCCCAGCCAATTACTTGAGTTTTAAACTCTTTGTTAAGGTAAGAGTCTGCTTCCAATGTGGAGAGTGTATTGTCCCAAGCTTCAGGGGTTTGTGTAGCTGTTTTCAGAGATGCTTGTAGGGACCTGTAAATTTTCAGTTCTTCCAAGGTGGTATGATAAGGGGTGAGGTGTTTACTCCTTTTCTGGCCTGTGACCACAAGTACTCCTTTCTTTCCTCTAGCTGTGAGGAGGGGTTCCTGTCCACAGCCACCACAAGCTCCACCACATCAGCGCTCCTCTTCACCCCAGCACCTCTGCCCAGAACTGTGACCCAGATCCAAAAACAGCAAAGCAAGAGATTCCTGCCTCAGCACTGGCAAAGAGATCCCTGCAATCCCTCTCTGATCAGCTACTGGATTCCCGCTCAGTCTGTGGGCCAGAATCTCGGGAAGCAGCTGCCCCCCGCCCCCGGGCCACTCTCTTCTAAGTTGTCTTTGGCATTGGTGGATTGAGGAGTCTGGAAACCTCCAGAGTTGCCTGTGATTCAGTCCTCTGAGGCCTTCTCCAGGTTTGCTGCGGCCTGCGCGCCCACACCTTGCAGAGATCCACTCCCAGTCCTGTGCGATACACCTTTCTGACCAATCATCCAGGTTGTCTTGGGCTGGAAATTTGTTTCACTCTGTCTTTTTGTGGGTTCTGCTGCTTCAGAATTTGTTTAGAGCTATTTTTTATGAGTATTTGGAGGGGTTTGGAGGAGAGCTCAAGCAAATCACTGCTTTCACTCCGCCATCTTGGTTCCGCCCTGCTAAGTGTTTTTTTAAAATAAATATTATTTCATTTGACCCCCACAACAACACTATGAGGGAGGTGCTATTATTATCCCCATTTTACAGTTGATGAAACTGAAGTAAACAGAGATTAAGGCATCTGCCCGGGGTCACTTAATAGCCTTGATTGTGTTTTCAGTCTCCTTGAGGGTGGCTTTTACTGTCCTGGACTTTTTTTTTTACTGTGTTGTGGATTGCTTTGTCAAGGGGATTGTTGGCTATGTGTAATAATAATAAATGCTAGCATTTAACTTAAAGGTTTGTGAAGTGCTTTACATGAGTTTTCTCACGAACCTCTAAGGTCAGTGACACTACTGTGCTAATTTTGTAGATAAGAAATTGATGCTGGAAAGAGTGACTTGCCCAAGGTCATATAGCTAGTAAGTATCTAAAGCAGAATTTGAACTCAGGTCTTCTTGACTTTAAACCCAGAGCTCTACCCAATACACCACTTGTCTGCCTTGTTTGCTGTTGTTGTTATCTGTTCTTCATTCTTGAAAAGGACCAAAGACATCAGGAAGGTGCTGTCTTGACTTGCAAGTGAATAAGTGAGGCAGAGCTGTGCAAAATCATCAGCTTCACTCTCTCCTCCAGAGTCATTGGAGTACAGTGGCTGCACTCGTCTGCTTATGTTTCTACTAAGGAATTCATCTGACCCTCCACATTTTGAGGGCTCCATTGTATTGGATATGGAGGCATGACTGGGGTACCTACCCTGCCTCTCTCCTTACTTCTACATTCTCTGATTGTTGAAATCCTCCCCATCATTTAAACCCAGATTAAATGTTGTTTCCTCCCTGAAGTCTTTCTTGTCTTCCCTGTTGGTAATGACCCTTCCCTTCCAACCTCACAGAGTATTTTGTGAATTTATCACACAATACATTGTATCATTGAACTCAATTTGACAAGCATATATTAAGTGGTGATGTGCAAGGTGCTGTTATCACTATTACTCTTATTATCATTACAGTTGTTTCTGCTCAAGTCATCTTCTAGATTATAAACTCCGTGAGGGCACTTAACAAGTCACCTAATCTTTGCATCTTCCTCAGCACCCAGTGTTCTTCACACTGTAGGTGCTTAATATATCTTTGTCAATTGAGCTGAATTTTTGCCAGAGTATGAGCTGATAAGCAATGGCTTTTCCTAGTGCTAACTATAACAATTACGGTGTGATAATAATGATAATAGCTTATGTTTATATAGCACCTAGTATGGGCCAGGTACTGTGCTAGGCACGTTACACACATATCTCATTTTATCTTCACAACAACCCTAGGAGGTAGGTGCTATTAGTATCCTCATTTTACAGATTAGGAAACTGAGGCAAACAGAGGTTTAAGTTCTTGCCCAGGGTCACAAATTAAGTGTGTGTCTGAGGCTGGATTTGAACTCAGATGTTTTTGACTCGAAACCCAGTGTTCTTTCCACGGCACCACCTGGTTGTTGTGAGCTCTTTGAGATGGATTTTTTTTGTTGTCTTTGTATCCCGGGTACTTAGTATAGTGTCTGGCACATGGTCAGTGCTTAATAAATACTTATTGACTGACTAAACATGCAAGGTCTTAGGACTAAGAGCTCAGAACAGACTGATGGAGGCCAGGTAGGGCTATGAAATGTTTCCAAGATTGGGGCTACAAGGTGCTGAATGCTTCCTTCCTTCCTTCCTTCCTTCCTTCCTTCCTTCCTTCCTTCCTTCCTTCCTTCCTTCCTTTCTTTTTTTCTTTCTTCCTTTCTCCCTTTCTTAAAGAAAGTACTTATGGAGGGTGAATTTAGCTGGATAATTCTCATTTCTTGGTGCTAAATTAAATTTATTCAGAATCATTGAACATAATCATCTATTTATTTTCATATAAAATTAAGAGTAGAAAATATTAATCCAGGCATCAGAGTAGGGTGCTCAAGGAGAGGGGAATGTAGACAAGGTTCTGATTACTTAGGGCAGGAGGAATTGGTCACTTGTTCTCTGGCTACCACTTCCTTAATTCAATTTTAAGAGTCAACAGCTTTGAGCCTCAGTATGGAACATGAGCTTGGAGCAAATGGAAATTTTTTTTCCTTTCTGTGCCCACTTCCTTTGGTCTAGGAGTCCATTGAAAATGTGAAAGGCATAGTGTCCTCTAGCCACAACCTGCATACAGATAGCTCCTCAGTAGTCTGCTCTTTGGGCTGTATCTATAGGGTTCTTCCTAATGAAATGAGCTGTAGCCAAATAATAAAGCTTCAGAATCATAGAATTAACTAAATCATAGCTCACAGAACTGGAGGAGAGCTCAAGAGGCCCCCCAGTCTGGCCCCCAGCCATTCTACAAAGTATTATCATTCCTGTTCAATTCTTTGTTGTTCAAAACATTCCTGTTCAGTCCAATTCAACAAACATTTCATAGATTTTCAGAATTGGAAAGGATCTCAGAATCAATGAATGAAAGTGGAAAAAAAAACCCAGACCAATATTTATTGTGTTTAGTAAAGGCCAAGCACTATTCTGAGAACTACTGATACAAACAGAAAAATAAGACAGTTTCTGATCTTAGGGGAAGATAAGATACACATAAGAGTTCAGATGTTAAGTAGATGGTGAGGCCCAGAGGTCCTGGCCACTAGAAGGTCAGGTAATAATGCTAGGGGTCTAAAAGGTGTAGAAGCAGGTCCCATGACAAGGCAAGGTGGTCTTCTGTCTTACCAGAAGGATTAGAGTTGGTGATTTCCTGCTCACATAAGTGAACTGCTATGTCTGCTCTGAAGGATGGTAGGCCTGAAGTGGGTTGGCCCATTACCATTAAGAAGTGGTGGCCTTAGGGTACTAGTGGAATGGGCAATCTGGGTTTCCTGTGGAAGGAGTGGGCATAAAGAGCTTGCTAGGAGGGGATGGAGAAAGGGTATTATCTACAGGACTGAATAAGGGCATCCCGTGGCACTTGCTTTGCCAGATCCTCTGGCCCCTGGTTATGTTGCAGGCAGCCTGGATCGGGAGAAGGGAGGAGTAGCTCCCAATGGAGGCAGCCCCTACCAGCACCCAAATGGCTTGAGATAATCTAGACCCAACTCGCGATGCTCCTAGTGCTATGCTGAACGCTGAGGTGAAGACCGAGATCTCTGGCTTTATCAGAGCTAGGATATGCACACTGGTAACTAAAATGTTATACTTGCATTTTTTCTTAGGAGGGGAGTGCAGCGCGATATATATGTTAGTCAAAGAAGCAGAAGACATGAATTCCAGTTTTGATTCTAAGATTCTTTAGCTATGTGACCTTGGTCAAGTCATAGCTAGTACTTTTATAATGCTTTTAAGTTCACAAAGTATGTTATTGTCATTGTTATTCAGTCATGTTCGACTCTTTGTAACCCCACGGACCACAGCACACCAGGGTCGTCCATACTCCACTAGCTCATGTTTGTTGCTTTCATGACATTATCTAACCATCTCATCCTCTGCTGTCTCCTCCTTTTGCCTTCAATCTTTTCCAGCATCAGGGTCTTTTCCAATGAGTCTTTTCTTCTCTTTTTTTGTGGCCAAAGTATTTAAGCTTCTGCCTAAGTAAAAGTGCTTTACAAATGCTTTTCTCATTTTATCCTCACAACAACCTTGGGAAGTAGACACACTTATTATCTTCATTTGACAAATGAGGAAACTGAGGCAGACAGAGGGGAAGTGACTTGTCCAGGGTTACACAACTACTAAGTGCCTGAGGCTGGATTTGAATTCAGGTCTTTCTGACTCCAGGTCTAGTTCTCTATCTGCTGTACCATCCAGTTGCCTTTAGTTTTCTCATGTGTGAAGTGAAAATAATAAAATCTGCACTACCTACCTCAGAGTGTTCTTGGAAAGGAGCAGTTTTACAAAGTTTACAGATGATAGAAAGGTTAAGTGATTATCATTAAACAAAGCTCTATAGAGTTCTGCAGAAAAAATATCCTCATTTGGCAGATATGGGCAATTGTCACCAACTTATTCTTCCTCGTTATGCTACAGTCACTCAAGCGTAGAGCCCTATAACCCTCTGCACTCTCCCAGGCAATCTCCTCATGAAATAGAACTGGGAGAATACACCATCTGTGTGGAGGTTTAGAGGTACTGGGGCCCTGAAATAGCAACATGAGGGTCCTGCCCAAATGAATCTGACCCAAGCCTTCTTTCAGCCAAAGACAAGATTTATTAAAACACCAATAAAGAGTGGGTATGATTCTAACAAGCTGCCATATTGGCCAGACTCTTAAGGAGTCTGAGCACCTTAATGGAAGCCAAGATGGATCTTATAGACAGAAAGACTGTGGGAGGGATCTAGGAGTGGCCAAATAATTTTGGGGTGACTGGGAGAAGGGGTCTAGGGAAGATCTTGATGGGAGTGGCCAGTAGGCTGAGGTGCCTGGGAGGTAGAATAGGAACAAGGATGGGAAGTGAGTGGGTGGGTGGGAGATAATTCAGAGATAACAGACAATGGAGGGCTGGGCAACAAAGAATTAGGAGATTGGGCATAGGCTATAATGAAAGATCAGTTGAGAAGATTATAGCCTCAGGAGAATGCCAGAGGCTTGGGAACCAGGGACCTGTGGGAAAGTCCAGGGCTTTTCCTTTTTGGGGTATAGATCCCAAAGACATAACCTTTTCCTTTTAGGAGTTCAGATCCCATCCCCATCATCTGGAGCTATTGCAGGAAATCTGATCTGTTCTGAGAGCTTGCTTGGGTTGGGGTGGAGGGTAGTGCCCCAGTCACTTCTCTGTCCTGTCATTTTTTTCTCTCTGGCCCTTAGTTTCCTACTCTGAAAAACAAGGGGGTTGGACTCGATGAGCTCCAGGGTCCTTTCTAGTCCTAAAAATTCCAATTCTAGTAGGACATTTTGTGCAGGAACATTAGCTTAGTTCAGTCAGCAGTATAGAGGAAGGGACAGAGATTGGGTTTACTGGGTATGGGAAATTCCTCCAGGGAAGAACGAATCCCTGTGCTTAGTCCATTCAACAGGGCTTGGGCCTGGGAGTTGATCAAACACAATAATCATGCTGGCTCTAGGGTTCCCTTTCTTCTTTTTTGTTGGGGGGGTGAAATTTACTTATAGTAGGGGTCCTTTTTTAAAAAAATTATTTTTTTTTTAGTTTTCAACATTCACTTTTATAAGATTTTTAGATCCAATTTTTTCCTCCCTCCTTCCCCTCTCCCCTCCCCAAGACAGCAAGCAATCTGATATAGGTTATATGTGTACAATCATATTAAACATATTTCCACATTAATAGTGTTGTGAAAGAAGAATCAGAACAAAGGGGGAAAACCACAAGAAAGAAAACACACACAAAAAAGTGAAAATTAGTATACTTTGACCTGCATTCAGACTCCATAGTTCTTTCTCTGGATGTGGATAGCATTTTCTATCATGAGTCTTTTGGGACTGTCTTATGACCAGGTATAGGGTGTAGGCCCTGGAAAGCCTCTCCCCCCAATTTCCTTGAACTTTCCCATAAGGTCAGATCTCTGGCATTAGCTTGAAGCATCATCCCAGTAATCCTTTCAACTGGCCTTTCATTGTGGCTACACCCAATCTCCCAATTCTATTACTCCTGACCCAGCCTTACCTTCATTGTCAGTTACCTCCCTAATACCATCTAGACTCCATATTCCTTTGGCCAAGTGGTCCAAGTCCTTGGCATTCTCTGTTACCTCCTAAGTCACCCTAGACTACTTGGCCACTCCTAGATCCCTCCCACAGTCTCTCTGTATAAGATCCATCTTGGCCTCTGTTAAGGGACTCAGATTCAATCTTGCCTGCTTGCATTAGCTATGCAAATGCTCAGATTCTTAAAATCTGGACAACAGCACAGACTCAGTAGGAATCTTGCTCACCCCAATCGGTGTTGTAATAGACCTTGTCTTTGTCTGAAAGAAGGCTTGAGTCAAATTCATTTAGACAGGACCCGTGCATTGCCACTTTGGGGTTCAGCACCCCTAAACCTCAACATCTTAGATCATTGTATTGCTGAGAAGAGTAAAGTCTATCAGAGTTGATCATTGAACAATATTGTTGTTGCTGTGTACAATGTTCTCCTGCTTCTGCTTACTTCACTCAGCATCAATTCATGTAAGTCTTTCTAGGTTTTTCTGAAATCTGCCTTAGAGCAGGGATTCTTAACCTTTGCTGTGTTCTGGATCCCTCTTACAGTGTGGTGAAGTCCATGGCTCCTTTCACAGAATAGCACTTTTAAAAGTACAAAATAAAACAGGGTAACAAAAGAAGCCAATTGTATTGAAATGTAGTTATAACATTTTTTAGGGTTCACAGACCGTTTGGAGTATAATTTTTTCACCTTATTTTTTTGCCTTTTTTTTTTTCAAAATGGGTAGTATGAAATGTTTTGTATGATTTCCCATGCATAATTGACATATTGCTTGCCTTCTCAATGGGTTGGGGAAAGAGTTGGAGGGAAAGAAAGAATTTGGAATCCAAAATTTAAAAACTGTTAAAAATAAATGATAAATTTTTAAAAATAAAATTCACAAATCGGAGATTAATAACTAACTCTACCTAATTGCTCTTCATTTCAGGGAGGGGAGAGAGAAGGGAGGGAGGGATAGAATTTGAGACTCAAGAATTTTTAAAAATATATTTTAAAATATTATTTTAATGTAATTGAAGGTAAATAAGATACATAATTTGAAAAATATTTTGAAAAAGAAAGCCAACAGCAAAATGAATGAATGAATGAATGAATGACCAGCCCCTGACTTAGAGGAAAGGGACACTTGTCTTCAGGGAAGGATAAAACAAGACTAGAAATAATGCCTCTTGGTGAGATTATTTTACAGACATAAAAGCAGCTTTCTTATTAATGCAGCAAACCCAAAGAAAGAGGTGAGAATGGGATAGATCAGAAGGGACTGAATAGATCCATAGCTCTGTTCCTCTTGGGCAAAACTTGGGCCAAGGCTGAAGTAATCTTAGAATCATGGGACATAGACAGGAAGGGACCTTAGAGATCACACAAAGTATGCTGCCAAACCTGAAAGAGCTACATAAATTGTACTTGTTATCATAGAGTAATAGACTCTGGGGCTAGAGCTGGAAAGGACCTTTAAGGCCATTGAATCCAGCTTCCCCTCCAAGCTCCCATCCCCCACCTGCCATTTTATAAATGAGGAAACATCCAGTGGTTCCCCCTCCCTTTCTTACAGAAGCAGAAACTAAGCCTCGGGGATGTTATTATTGGCCAAATGTCACACAAGCCTTAAGCAGCAAGGCTGGAATTAGAATTCTCAAATCCAGGGCTCTTCTCCCTCAGCCTATGCTGCCTACCATTGCACGAAGTAACAATAACCAGAGGAAAAGAGAGAGAGAAACAAAATCAGTCTACTGGTCAATTGCTTTATCTGCTCAACGCTTGAGCAAAAGCAACACTTGAACTAAAAAATTTCACTTTGTAATAGGTTTCTGTGATTTTGTGGGCCTCTCTACCTTCTGTATAGAATGTGACTATTTGGCCCCCAACTATCTTGTTGGGAGCAACTGTGGACTCAAATACTTTGAATCAATTCTCTTTATAAGTCAGGTGGTCAGCCCCACTTTTGTTCGAAGCATTCAGGCCTGGGCTATGGCAGTTTATTGGTTGAAGAAATTGCAATAGTGAAGTGAGTTTTTTTTTTCTTCCCCAATTGTGTCTGATTCTTTGTGATCCTATTTAGGGTTTTCTTGCAAGAGATACTGGAGTGGTTTGCCATTTCCTTCTTCAGCTCATTTTACAGATGAAGAACCTGAGGCAAACAGGGTCAAGTGACTTACCCAGGGTCACACAACTAGTAAGTGTCTGAGGCCAAATTTGAACTCTGGAAGATGAATTTTCTTAACTCTAAGCTCAGGACTCCATCCTCTGCACCACCTAGCTGCCCTATAGTGAAGGGATTAAAATGGGTAAAGGTAGAGTTTTATTTTGTTTTGTTTTGCTTTGTCTTTCTAAATTTACCATCCATGAGGTCCTGTATAGATGAGATAATTGTGAGTTCCCAAGCTTCATGGTGGCTAGAGACATCTATCTAAGAATGGTAGATCATATGTGCCTAAGCCATCTGAATTCTGGTGGGTAGGCAGGGCTTCACTTGGGTGACCTCAATCAGGGGAGAGGGGCACAGATATAGAGATGTTGAAAGGTAAAAGCTGCTGCCAGTTAGGTTTAAAAAAAGGCCCAGCTTCTCTCCCAGTCTAAGTCTGCCATGCTGGATGTTGAGGTAAGTGTTTGGACAGGAAAAAGTGGAAGAGAGCCAGACCCCTTACCTTTGCAACAGAATATTTTGTGTCTAGAGAGTGTGGTGGTTAACTGAATTGCTTTTCCTGAGTGTCTGTGTTTTGTGTGTGCATTCCCTTGTGTTGTGTCCCCCATAAAACCTTACAGGCCAGGCTGTGCTATAAGCTGCCTGAAGTCTTAATCTGGGTTAAGACACATTTCAGTGCTAATGACTCTAAATCATAAGGTGAGCAATAAATAGACTTACCTTTGAGCCTTTCCCAATTCTCTTGCAAATACCTGTATTAAAGATTGCAGGACCCTGACAATCTGACCTTTCCAATTCTCTTCATTGTAATATGGTTTATGCCTTTTTATTAACTCTTCCAACAATGTCAACACCGTTATTTAGATTTATGAAAGAAATACATTCTGTTTCAAATTACAAAGCTGATGGTGTTAGATCATAAACTGTTAACATGTGTGTCTTTTAGCAATTAAGGTTTTTAAACCCTAATTACATCTGTGTGGTGTGTGTCATCCAGAATTAATTTTTATACTCTCTTATAAAAAGTCTAGTGACACATGGATTGGCCGATATTCAATTAAACAGTGGCATACCCCGAATAGGTGGAATGTTACCTTTACTTTTGAAAGCCCATTTAATGAAGCTGTCTGTGAACTCATCACAGTTACTGGGTGGTATAGGAAAGGGAAATCCCTTCCTCCCAAAGGAAATGGTCGACTGTCATTGCAGGGCTGGAGGGGCACATAAAAGGGCCTTTTGCAATAGATTAAACTGCAAATAACGAAACTCTTTTGATCTCAGTCCAGTTTGGACCATAAATATTTAGAAAGAAAATTTTTAAAAATGGTCAGAGTTCTCCTTTTTTATTAGAGGATAAAATGCTTTTATGGAGATACCTGGATGGCATGAAATTACTTAAACCTTTTGCTATTTTATAACAATCTAATAACAGTAGTTACACAACTTCACCTTCCCAGCTAGTCCAAGAAATGCAGCCATCAAAATCCCGGAACCATTGTGAAGCAGGGGCAAGGATTAGGGCTTTCTTAAAATACTCTCTTGGACATTGGCTGCTTGGAAACTATTTCTTCCCCTTGATATTATATATATATATATATATATATAATATATAAAATATTGATATTATATATATATTATATTGATATTATATATATATTATATTGATATTATATATATATATATATATATATATATATATATAAATATCCCCCCCCAAAAAAAGAGATCCAGGGTTTCTTAGTGTACAAAATTAAGTTTTCAAAGTTAATTTTTTCAATTGATGTCTTTGCTTTTATAAATAACACAAAGGCAGGCTGAAGTTTCTCAATAAAAGTAATCTGTTAAGAATATTTTAGTGGTTGGGTTTGGACAGTGGTTGCCTCTGCTCAGTTAATGCCCCAATTGTACTTTAATCATCTTGATGAATTACCACTTGCACTTTTGGAGAGAGTTCCCATGTCTTCCTAGCCACTGAACCTGTCCCAAAGTGTAATGCCCAATCTCACGTGTTCCCTTGATCAAAAAATGGTCAAGGGGAGGCTGGATGATCATTTATTGGGGATTTTTGTAGAGGAGGTTCCTGTGTGTACATGAACTGCTAGGTGCTAGGTGACTTTTAGGGGCCTTTCTGAAGCTGAGATTCTATGATTCTATGATAATGGATTATATTCCACATAACCTGTTCAAAAATCTTTCCCTTCCTGGGTACTAGATAATAAATGTATTGTAACAAAATGTCACCCTCCTCAGTCTCACTAGGATTGACTTTTGAGCTTTGGGGGATTCTTAGGTTTAGCACATAGTAGGTACTTAATATATGTCCCCAAAACTCAAGACTAGAAGGGACTTCAGAGGCCATCTAGTTTAATCTAGACTCCCTTTACAATGTAAATCACCTCACTTGTGGCTCCAAGAAGCTGTAGCATGTACCGCTGCCCCCTCCAGGAAATCATCTCCACAGATGGGCTAAACCAGGTTAAGGGTAGCCAACGAGCCTCAAACCTGTCAGTGAGTCAAGGGGATGTCTACCCCAAGTTTGTGAAGACTTCCCCAGTAGAATGGGGATGAACAATTTGTTCCAATGGCCATGAAGGTGGCTGAAACAGGTGCTGTGGAGCGCTTAAAGCTTTGACAGACATTGAAGACACCAAGGTCAGCCACTGCTGGGCTGACAACAGGTCTGCAATTCTATCTACTGTCCCACCTGGCTGTCTCGGAAGGTCATCCAGCTTTTCCTTAAAAACCTCTAGGGGAACCCACTAACTTCCAAGACTTACCATTTCACTTCCAAATAATTCTCATTGTTAGGAAGTTTCCCTTAACATCAAGTCAAAATCTACCTCTTTGCAATTTTCAACACAGGTCCTAGTTTTCCTCTCTCTGTCTCTCTCTGTTTCTCTGTCTCTCTGTCTCTCTCTCAATTCCTATTCTACCTGATAGTCCTCCAAATATAAGAACTCAGCTATCTTGTTAATAATAATAGTTAAAATTTATACAGCCCTATTATGTGCCAGACACTATGCTAAATGTGTTACAAATATTCTCATTTAATCTTCACAATCACCTTAAGAGGTAGGTACTAATATTAACTCCATTTTACAATTGAGTAAACTGAGTCAGATAGAGGTTAAGTGACTTGCCCAGGGTCACACAGTTAGTAACTATTTGAGATTGGATTTGAACTTGAGTCTCTCTGACACTAGACCCAGGGCTGTGTCCACTACGTCCCTACCTGTTCTTCTCCAGGCTAACTGACCCCATTTTCTCCAGCCATTCCTCACATGGCAGGATCTCACCCTGGCACCATCCTGGGCATTGCCCTCTGTAAGTCTTCTCTAAAATGTCATCCCTAGAATTGAGCACAGTACTCAAGATGTGAAGAGTGCCGTGGGACTTCATCTCTCTAGACATGGACATTATGACTCTGTGAATGCTGTCTGGTATTATTTTAGCTTCTTCAGCTGACATATAACGTTGCTGATTCATATTGAGCTCAAGGTCCACTAAAATCCCTAGCTCTTTTTCACATAAATTGCTGTCTAGCAATGCTCCAATCTGGGGCAGATAGGTGGTGCAGTGGATAGAGTTCTGGACTTGGGAGTCAAGAAGACTTGAGTTCAAATCCTGCCTTAGACACATTAGCTGTTCTTAGCTAGTTTAAACTTAGCCAGTTTACTTTCTGTTTCTGTAAAATAGAGATAATAATAGCACCTACCACAACCACTCCCAGGATTGTTATGAGGATAAGATAATATTTGTAAAGTGCTCTTTTAAACCTGAAAGTACTGTATAAATACTGTTATTATTATTTTGTATTTGAAAAGTTGATTTTTTGAACCCAAATGTAAAATTTTATATTTATTTCAATTAAATCTAATTTTATTAGATACATTCAGCACATGTGCAAGCTTCTCAGATCATTTTGAATACTGACTCTGTCATCTGTCATCCAGCATGCTAATTATCTCTTCTTGGCCTATCTTCTGAAAATTTGATAAGGTTGCCATTTATATGTTTATTCATGTAACAGATAAAATGTTGGATGGTATAAGATCAGACACAAATCTTTGGAGCTCTGTACTATAGATCTCATCCTAAAGGATGGCTACTATTTGGGTCTGGCTATTCAACCCCTTTCAATTACATTCAATTATAGTCCACATCTAGCTTACACTTCCATTCTGGACAGAAAAGTAGTGTGAGAGATGCTCTCAAATGCTTAGCTAAAACCTAGGCAAACTCTATGTACAGCATTCCCCTGATCTATCAGGCCAGTAACTATGTAAAAAAAGGAAATCGGCTCCATGCCAACTGTTTGTGATTACTGCTTCCTTTTCTGGACGATTGCTGACTGTTCTGTTAATAATACCTCCTAGAATTTTGCCAAGAATCGTAGTCAAATTCTCTGGCTTGAGGTGTGCAGACTCCACACTTTTTTCTTTCTTTTCTTTTCTTTTTTTTTTTGAAAATGGGTACCCTTTGCTCTTCCGTCCAGTAGCACCTCTCCTGTTCTCCCCAATCTTCCAAAGATCACAGACTGTAGCTCAGCCATCATATTTACCAGTCCTTAACTACATCTTGAGGGGCATCTAGATGATACAAGGGATAGAGTGCTGGGCCTTGGAGTCAGGAGTCCTGGAGTCTTTCTGAGCTCAAATCTGGCCCCAGACACTTACTATCTGTGTGTTTCCTCATCTGTAAAATGAGAAGGAAATGGCAAACTGCTCTAGCATCTTTGCTAAGAAAACTCCAAATGGGGGCATGAAGAGTTGGACATGACCGAACAAGAACAACAAAAAACTACATATAATCTGGTTTTGGTGACTTGAGCTCAAGAACGACCTTTAGGTACACTCTTAGTGTCTTATATCAGGTAGCAATTCTCTTTTAGCCATTTTTTGTTTTGTCCTTTCCATTCCAAAGAGAAAACATAAGCAAAATAGTTGCTGAGCAGTTCTCCTTTCTTTCCATCAGCTATTATGTTCACCCCATCCACCAAGAACAGCAGTTCTCTCATTTCTTTGAGCCTCTCCTCTTTGATTTTTAAAATCAGTTTAGCTACCCATTTGCCCTTTGAATGTCCTTAATATCACTTGCTAGGCCCATTTATAACATCACCTTGAGCCCATTCTGAATTTCAGAACCACTAACACTATTCCTATAAGAGGCAGTGTCTTTTAGTGCATAGATTGTTGGATTCGGAATCAGGAAGACCCAGGTTAAATTCCACCTCCAAAGATCTCTACCTTGGTGACCATCCATGAATTATTTAACCACTTTGAGAATGAGTTTTCCTATCTGCCAAAGGAGGATAATAATACCTGTGACATCTACATCACAGGGTTGTTGTGAAGGAAGTGAGGGGTAGGGAGGCAAAAAGAATATGAATTTATAAAGCACTTACTGTGTGCCAGGCACTGTGCCAAGAGCTTTACAAATAGCATGTTTTTTTTAGCTGTGTGACCCTGGGCAAGTCACTTAACCCCACTGCCTAGCCAAAAAAACCAAAACCAAAACCAAAACAAATATCATGTCTTTTAATGAGTGAGGTTCAAATGACATCACACAGTGTTCCAAAAGTATTAGTGCAATTTGAAACTTTAATAGCTTATCAAAACTTTTAAAGCCTTAAACTGTTATGTAAGCTATTAAGCCAACACTGTATTAAGACTATTAGGACGTCTTGTATATGATCAGCGCTTTACAAATTTTAAAGTACTATGTAAATGCAAGTTTTCTTGATTGGGGTAGGGTGGGGAGAAGGATGGAGTTGGTCCAGTCTTGTGATTTCATTGATGAAGAGAACATCAGTGAGGAGACTCCTTTGACAAAGCAGATTGCCACTTGGTCTCCAATTTATGATCTTAGAGAGTTACCTGGAGCACTGAGAGGTTAAGTGATGTGGCCATGGTCACCTAGAATATGTCATAGCTAAGACTTGACCCTAGATCTTCCTAGCTCCGGAGCTGGGTTTCTATCCATTGTACCACATTGACTCTTATAAGAATAGTATCATGAACGCTCAAGTTTGGAATGAACTGAGGCAGGAATGGTAATGGTAGCAAAAGAATATTTTTACAGGACCATGCCATGCTTTTGTCTTCATGCTGTATTACCTATCCTTGCTTCTATCTTCTGTAAAGAACTTCTTTTTTTAGGCAATCGGGGTTAAGTGACTTGCCCAGGGTCACACAGCTAGTAAGTGTCTGAGGTCACATTTGAACTCAGGTCCTCCTGACTCTAGGGCTAGTGCTCTATCTACTGTGCCACCTAGCTGCCCTTTAAAGGACTTTAAAGAAATGTAAGTTTGTTAGTATACACATTCATCTCTTTGGACAACTGCCTCTTTTCTTCCTCGTTGGAATTGTTTTTCATTTTGCACTTTCCTGCCGCCATGTATTTGTGCACATCATTCTCCATCCCCGGAATAAGCTTCTTCTATCTCTGCTTGTTGAAATTTTTCCCTTCCTTATGGACACATTTCAAGTCCCACTGCTCCCATGAAGTCTTTATGGATACCCACAATCCCTTCCTTCTTGAATTTCTCTCACCTCTTTGCTTTCTTTCTCTATACTAGTTCTAATTTGTTATTAGGGTTATTTGTGTATCTCATTCTCCTAGATGATAAACTCTTCCAGGAACTCCGTATTTTTTCTTCATCTTTGTGTCCTCCTACATAATCTTTTCAGAATTTCCTTCTTAAGATCTTCCCATCCGTCTTGGACTGACTTCTCTGTGGAAGTTTAGGCCATAGGACCTTTCTAGAGTGATAGCACAGTATAGTGGGCACAGTGCTGGACTAGGAGGGAGCAGGAGTGTGCTGAAGCCAGCTCCAACCAGCTTGAATCAGTTCTCTAGAGGCCATTGTTAAAATTTTTGCATTTAGACCTCAGAAATCTTAGCAAAGACTACAAATCAAGACTTGATTTATTGTTTAGACTTAAGAAAGTGATAAAGAAAATATTAAAAATACGGATTAATCTTAAAAGTGTATCCTGCATACGTTTTTATTTTTTTCCTCTTGGAGAACTGATTGTTAAACATTTACCAGCATGTCACTAGATTAGGAGCCAGGAAGACCTGGGTTTGAATCTTACATCAGATAGTTTCTTATATCTGGGAGGAACACCATGACGGGGTTCTATTCTTTCTCTATCTCTAACTGGATGTCCTAATGGAAATAGAATTGATTGGGAGTTAGAAGACCTGGCTTCTCATCTCCACTCTCCACTGACCTTGTGACCTTAAGTAAGTCACTTTCCTTTCTGTATCTCATTGTCCTCAGCTGTAAAACGAAGGGATTGGGCTAGTTGATTTCTAAGAGACTTTTGGTATTCTATGTTCTAAGTTCTAAGGCACCTTCCAGCTCTGATTTTCTATTTTTTATTTTTTTTAACCCCTTTGGTGGCATCTGTAGCACATAAGCAATCCTTTCATCTTCGGTTTTCCTTAGTTTTCTCCAGGTCCTCCAGTAGCTTTGATAATAGCCTCAATTTTCTCCCTCCCACCAGGTAACTTTGCCCAAGAACACTTAAAGAGAGTTTCACTTTGAGGTGGGCTGGGATAAGTTGGGGGAGGCCAAAAAACAAACGCATTAAGTCTAATAAAATAAATAAACATGCATAATAGAGAGCTGTACTTTATTTACAATCAATCCTCTTTTTTTCTGTTCTACTATATGTAGAAATGTTCATTTTATTTCCAGTTCGTTAAGTTCAGGATAAAAATTAATAAATTAAAAATTAAAAAAACAAAGACAAAAACCCACCAATTGTAATGACAAAAAGAGAACTCAATATAGGAGAAAGGGTCAAACCAAAAGGCATATATAATGCAAGGCTTTCTTAGCTTTGGAAAGGCATGAATCACTCCATTATACAACTGATTACTAGTTAATGGTTTGGTTTTGTGTGTGTGTGCTTGTTTCTACCACACACCCCAGGATCTGGATTCTTAAGTCTTTTAATCTCAGGGAGGACCTGATCCATTTGCCCATCATTCCCTACATCATGGATACAGAAGCTGTGGTGATGGGGGCTGTGTGAATGGTATGCAGGTCTTGAATACTAAAGTAGGAGGAGCAAAGTCCTGGAAAGAAGAAGATTGCCCCCCTCCTGATAATCAGAACACATAAGGGAACTTAGTCATCAGAAGGACTTGCAAGGATGGCATTTCGGCTGTTTCCATGTCTAATGACTTGCCAAGTTCCAAGGCTCTCCTCCAAAATCTCCCCTGCCCCCATCCTGCAGCATTAGAAACATCCTAATGGCTCCCTCGGATTTTTAGCAACATGTATGAATAACCTTTAACTTGCCCCTGTCTAAACATTCCAAACATGTCCAGTGTACGGTAATTTTTGCATTGCTTCTCATTACTCATAAGATACATTAGGTGGATACTGAAGGATGAATTATTCTTTTCAGCAAAACATTTTTGTGGAGTAAGTAAATTTATCTTACAGGGAGAGTAAAAGGAAGAAATATGGCATTAAAATGTGCAGATCTGAGTTGAACACATCTCTCTTTTACAGGGAAACCATGATTTAAGTGCACTCTATTAGTAATGTTTAATAAAAGCCATAATTCAGAATGTCAGGTGGAGGCTGTGAGCATTGAAACTAGGATTTGGGGGAAAACGACATGGACATTTTTCAGGAGAGTAACTCTTCTTTAAACCATTTGTCTGGGAGCCTAAATTAGCTTTGAAGTCTCCTTTTATCTTTTTTTTTTTAAAGGCAATGATACAGCAATTATGCCTTATCAATTAATTTTGGCTACAGCAGTCTAGGGTATGGGTAGGGGAGAAAGGTTTGAGGAGAGTTCACAGGAAGGGAAAGATAAAAGAAAATGGATTTTGTGCAAACTCAGCCAGTTTGGGGGCTTGGATGAGGCTTAGAAAAAAGTGACCCCAGGCCCCAAGGAGACAGTTCTTAAAATAACTATAGTTTCTGATTGGCTAGCAAGTGTAGCTTGGGTGTTTGCTCTGTGAGCTTCTCTGTTGGGGGGGGGACACTGGACCCCACAATAAGTTATAAGGCCCCCCCAGGGAGTACTGGTGGACAACCAACTGGGGGTAGAGAGGAGATGAGGGAGAGAAAGGCTCTTCTTTTCTCTCTGGTCCGATCTTTCTTGAAATGTTCACAGAGAGGAGGACTGATTTACTAAAAAAATAAAAAATGTTCCACATTTTCCCTTCACTTTTCTGGAGCTAATGCCTATTCCCAAATCGATGATTGCTTTCTTTCCCCCCTTGCTGCTTTGTTGTATTCAAGCAAATGCTGAGATTTGGGATGCGGCAATATTGTAAGCTGTCCACTCTGCCACCCTCCAACAAGGACAGAGCCAGGACTAACAGGCAATTTTAGCCTAGGGCAGCAAGAAAAAAACTCCAGGATCTTCTTCAGGTGCTCCTTGGGTACTTTCCTATAGCTGTTTGTTTTTTGACCCTTGTGAGAGCAGGCGGAGGGTTTTTTTTTTTAAATTTACTCACACCGTTGCCATTATAGGGATATAAACTACAGAGCTCTGGTTGTCAACAATCCTGGGCTCTAGTTCATGCCTTGACACTAACTTTTTTCATAACCTTTGGTAAGTCATTTCACTGCTCTGGCTCTCAGTTTCTTCATCTAGAAAATGGGGAGAGGGGTGGACCAGATGAGATGGTCAAATGGATTGTGACTAAAACTGTTTCCTCCTTTTTCTCATTCCTCTGTGTTCAGTATAGGGATGTAGCCGAAAGAGAGCAGAATCTTGGAGGCCCAAGATTGGGGTTGAATCCAGGCTCCTGAACTTGTTAGTAGTATGACCATGAGCTAGTTACTAAACCCCTCTGAATTCTAGTGTCTTCACTTGTAAAATAAGGGCAGTAACGCTTGCAATCTTGCCCTCACAGGGGTGTTGTGATGGAAGTACTGTATAAAAATGAACTATAATAATGCTTACTATTACTATTAATAATACACTGCTGAATCTCTGGCCTGGGACAGCCACCCACTCTCTAGTTGGGAATTTTCCTCCTTCTAACGGATTATTAATTGAGGACATGAGTCAGTGCCTCCATAGCTGTAAAGAGTCAAAGTGATGGCCAAGGTGATTCTGACTAGTGGGACATGGTCATTGTCTTCAAGTATTTGAAAGACCGTCATGTGAAAGAGGTATTAGACTTGTTCTACCCAGCCTTTGGGGCACAACTAAAATCAGTGAATGGAAGTAGCAGAGGCTAGTGTAGGCTTGACAATTAGAGCCAGCTCACAGGGGCATGGCTGGCTTGTGGAGGCAGTGGGTTTTCCTTCTCTGGAGGCCCTTCAGTGGAGCTTCCATGTTGTAGAGGGGGTTCTTTCTCGGGATGAAATGGACTCTGACATCCTTTCCAACCTTTGAAATTCTGTATTTGCTGGAGCCTCTGGGGAGGTCCTGATTTGGCTTTGACTTCTTAAGAATTTTTCTCCTAAAGTAGACACCTGTCCTTTGGAATTTGGAACAAAGGCACTTCCCTCACCTCCTGTTATCTAGGGGGTGGAAGACGTCTTAGAATCCTCAAAATTTACCCCGTGTCCACTAAGTCACATTGGCTGCTTAAGCTGAAGAACCAGTCCAATTCTTTCATTTTACAGATGAAGAAACTGAGACACTTGCTCAAAGTTAAGTCATTAGCTCCCTAACCCTCTTCTGTGACTGTCCCAGTTTATTTGTGATATTCAGAACTGAACATAACACACTGAATATAGTCTGAGTGAGGCCCAGATAGGCTAAATGCAGGGCTATGGTCACAAGGTTAACATCAGAGCACAAATTCAAACCTAGGCTAGGTCTTCTGATCCCAAATCCAATGCTCTTTTCACCATTCCAGGCTAAGTTGTTATGATAATAAGTTCTTAGTAAATATTGAAATATTTTCCCTTTGTATTTAATTTGCAAGAGAAAAGACTGATTTTTTTTTATTTGACAAATGGCAAGCAAGCATAGGGTTCAAGAGAGGATGTCAAAGAAAAAGCACCAGATGGACTAGATCCAGTCAAAAGACAAGAGTCCAAGTGCCCATTCTGCCACATATTTTCTCTGTGACTTTGGGGTTGATAATAATACTTGTAGTAACCACAGAAGAGCAAATGAGATAATGTATGTAAAGGGGAGGAGGGAATGCTGTCAAGGGGACTACTGTTCAGGTTTGGGTTGCTCTAGATGACCTCTGTGATCCCTTCCAATTCTAAGAATCTGTGATTCTGTGATCTCCACATCTTCGTTTTTCATTAGCACTTGCCTGAGATTTCTCCTCAGCAAACCTTAAATAACCATTAATGTCAGCTATTATTGCTGTGGTTACCTGTGTGGCCTTGGGCAAGTCACTTAACTTCTCTCAGCCTCAGTTTCCTCATCTGTAAAAGGAGAGGGGTCAGATTAGATGACCTCTAAGATCTCTTTTGGCTACAAATCTACAGTCCGTTAGGAGGCATAGGAATTGGCAATTGTTTTCAGTTAGCCCTGGCCTAGAAGATGCTGGCAAGGGAAAAATGATCAGTGCAATTTGCCAGTCACTCTTCAATTAAACCCTCTTTAAACTTTAAAGCGATACTTAAATAGAGTTTTATGGAGCTATTATTTTCTCTCTAACCTGAGGTGGAGTAATCTTTCTGAGACATTTTAAAGGTTAGGCAAACAATTAGGATGCAATCCACCAGGCACTGTAATATTTCACTTACCATCTATAAATACAAATGATAATGTCCATAAATGGCCCCTCCTTTTTCCCTACCTGGGCTCAAGTCCAGCTATTCCCCAACAGGGGCCCTTGGCTGCAGCCAGGCTGCTCCCTTCGTTGTCCATTACCCAGAACACGCCAGTAGCCACACCTTTGCTCAGGTAGCACCCCCTTGCCCTACAGTTCTCTTTTCCCTTTTGCTAAAGTTCAACTTCCTTCAAGATTTAGATCCAGGGCCCACTTTTCCAGGTAACTTTCCTTGATCATTCCAGATCACACTGGTCTCTCCTACCTCTGTACATGGAGAGCTGGCCACACACCTTTTGGCACTCAAGGGTGACTTCTGGACTATGAGCTTTCCAGTTGGTGGGGACCATCTCTGATATCTTCCACTGGGAAAAGCATAGAATTGAATTAATGCATAATCACCTGCATGTGAGCATAGATTTAGAGCTTGAAGGGACTAAAATGAAGCCATTTATTCCAAGCAGGTGGCAGAGCTGGCATTCAGAGCCAGCTCCTCTGATTTCTAAATGTAGTACTATTTCCACAGCTTCCACTCATTTATTTGCCTATTGCCTTTTAATCAAAATATTCACCTCTGGTGTTAGTGTTCAAGGTCTTTCATGAATTGGTTCCAACCTACCTTTCTGAGCTTCTCCACACAATATTCGTCTTTATGTATTATTCCATGTTCTAGCCAAACTGGGATATTACCCATCTCATGTTCTTATTCCTCGCTCAGGCCTGTGCTTTTGTTCATACTGTCTTTCAAGCCTGAAGTGGACTCTTTGTCTCCATGTCTGGGTATTGAAAAGCTTCCTTTCTGTCAAGGACAAACTCAGGTATGCTACACCTCTTCCATGAAGCCTTCCCCAAATACCTTTTCCTTAGCTAAAAATGGCCCTCGCTAGTTATGGGACCAGAGGTGAGTCACTCAGTTTCTCTCCTACATTCATTCAGTATATTACGTATGTTCAGGTCTGGACGTCACATTTGAAAAAGAGCATTGATAAAACTGGAGCAGTCACAGAAGAGGGTGCTTAGGGAACTAATGACCTTGCCATTGATAGAACAGGGGATAAAGATCTTGGAGCAGAGGAGATTTAGGGGGAGGTGACTGATGTCTTGTGTTTACAGGATTGTCATGTGGAGAGGGATTAGGCTTGTCCTGTCTGGCCTTAGAGGGCAGAACCAGGAGAACTGGGGGAAGCTTCAAAGAGGCAGATTTAAGTTCAAAAGAAGGAAAAACTTCCCTAACAGTGAGAACTTACCAAATGTAAAATACACTGCCTTAGGAAGTAGTGAGCTTCTGATCAGTGGAAGTCTTTATAGGAAGGCTAGGTGACCTCTGGGGTTCATTTCAACTCTGAGAGTTTGTGATTCTGCAACCTTTGAAATATCTTATAGCCTAGCTAATTGGCACGTTAGATAGAAGAACATTGGCCCTGGAGTCAGGAAGATCTGAATTCAAATCCCAAATCAGACATTAGCTGTATGATCCTGGGCAAGTTACTTAATCTCTGCTTGCCTCAGTTTCCTCATCAGTGAAACAGGGATAATAATAGCACCTATCTTGAGGGGTTGTTGTGAAGATCAAATGAGATCATAACTGTAAAGCATTTAGCACATTGGCTGAGTAAGTGCTATATTAATGTTAGCTACAATAATAATAATAGCAATTAAGTATTATTACCATTAGTTAATGATTTCTGGGCAAGGGTGTGTGGAAGCTGTAGGTAGAAAGGAAGGAAGCCCAGTGCATCACCATGCCCTTTGCTCCTCTCTGCTGCCAGTCAGGACTGATCAGGCGCTCCCCACCTGTTTTTTCCTCTCCATAATCTGCCTGTGATATGAAGGTAGAATCATAAATGACAGATGTGTAAACTTTTGTGTGGAGTAATGCCAAGAGTTTGCGTACTTACACAGCGCAGCCATAAATATTAATGTGATGCAAGATTTGAAGCTTCACCAGCTGGAG
This sequence comes from Phascolarctos cinereus, assembly GCF_003287225.1. Lineage (NCBI taxonomy): Eukaryota > Metazoa > Chordata > Mammalia > Diprotodontia > Phascolarctidae > Phascolarctos > Phascolarctos cinereus. Next base: position 248,299,541 of record NW_027555625.1, read on the forward strand.
CCTCTCTCAGGGGATACCCCCACTATTTATATTCGTCGTAATGAGCAAGCTGTTATTATTTAATCAGTCTGTTTGAGAAGGCTTTGGAATAAAGGGCCTGCTCCAAATTAGCGAGCAGCAGAACCATATTTGGAGCTCCTGGAGAGCTGCAGAGGCAGCTAGCATGGGTAGTCAGCATTGTGGAAAGTGTGCTGGCCTGGGAGACAGCTGAGGCTGCCATTCAGATCATGCTTCTGACACTTACTCGCTGTGTGACGATAGGTAAGTCACTCAGCCCCACTGAGTCCCACTTTTTCCAGCTGTTGAATAAAGCTATTAATCCCTGTAGTGCCTACCTCACAAAGTTGTGAGGTGTAAATGAGATAATTTGTCTATCAGTCAAACATGTATTAGGCACTTATTTTTGTGCCAGGCTAAGCTCTGGGTCTACAAGAAAAAGTGTGTGTGTGTGTGTGTGGGGGGGAGCACTGTCCTGCCTTCAAGGAGTTCATAATCTAATGGGGACACAACATGTGTATGTGTATGTGTATGTATATGCTAAAGTGCACTAAGACTTTTGGGAAATCCTATACAGTGACAACTACATAACGCATTTTACAAATTTCAGTGGTTAAATTTATTTCAGTCTTCATGGACAGCTTTTCTAGCCATTCTAAAGCTAGGGCCATTGCCTATAGTCCCCTGTGATACTTACACAGAACTTCGTTAATTAAGAAGAAAATCCCCTGAGGAATGCATGTGGACCTCCCTTTACTGTGCAAAGTTTACACAGCAGTTGTGGTCCTGAATATATTGTGTGCAAGCTGAACTTTTACACATCAAAATCCTGTTGTTCTTAATAGCGTATTATTCTCTCAGAGAGATTTTCATTGTTTGCTGATGGATATTCAATTGGTTATTGTTCCAGATCTAAGCTGTTCCTCGAAGGTAGTTAATCATCTCTACTATTTCTCCTTCAAAAGATGGCTATTTCATGGGTGTTTGGTACTACCCTGTCCCCTCATGCATGGCAATCCTTCCATACCTTGGGAGACGGTTTCAGGAGGTACCATAGCCTCAAAATACCCATCTCTGGTGGCCCAACCTTATGGTTGTGAGCTGGCACATAGTCCTATGTGTATCTTTTAACTATAATTCTGCACATAGTGTAGTCCTTCTGCACTTAATTTGACTGGACCTCCCTTATGACAGACAAACCTTCAAGATCTGGGCACCATACCAATAATCATACCAAGCCTTTCCAGGCTGGTAGGAATTAACAAAATTTGTGCTCCATGGGCAAAGCCTTTGAAAACCCAAGGTCAGTGTCACCTTGTCATTGTCACCATTGACAATGACAATTTGCAAACCCGCTGTCACCAAGGTACAATGAAACTTGGAGACATTTTGCAGAAGTTTCCTGTAACCTCACACAAACAAGAAACACATAGATAAATAGTAAAGCGAGTAATCTCACCTCCCACCTCCAGTCCATCTATTTGTTAAGTTTGGGTTTTGTCATATGTTCTACTGGGGTCATTAGAAACATTTCATGGCTTTTGCTAGAATGCAAGGATCAGAAGAAGAAGGGAAATGCTGGGGCAAGAAGTGACTCCTGAGAGTTTTGGAGTAGGGAATTTCTGGTTGCATTTTAGCAGACAGCTGCAGCATGCTGCATGTATCAAAGGGTCCTGCCTGGGTATCAGTACTGTGTCTGGGCTCTCATTAACAGAACCATATTTTTTCCTCATAGGATCTAGGGAATGACAAAGTGCTTTTGCAAGAAGTTTTTGTAGAAACAGCTTCCTCTTCCTGATGCAGGCTTAATGTGCTAGCCAGCTTAGAGGAGGCAGAATAACAACAAACATTTATATAGTACTTACTATGTACCACATACCATGATGAACACTTAACAATTATTATCTCATTTAGTCCTCATAACAACACTGCAAGGTAGGTGTTATTATTTTACAGATGAAGAAACTCAGGCAAAAGGAGGTTTAAATGACTTGTACAGGGTCATAGAGTAAGTGTCTGAGGCTGGATTTGAACTCAAAGCTTCCTGACCCCCGGCCCAACACTCTATCCACCGCACCACTTAGCTGCCCAGGAGCCTGGCTGCAGACTGTGCCCTACAAGGTTGCTGGTGTAGTTCAGCATTCACATTCCGTAGAGCTCAGCCTGTGTCTGGTGACAACGGCAAGTGCTTAATGACCCAGAGCTCAATATTTGAATAAATTATCCTTCTTCATTGCTGTTAGTTCCCAGTAAAAAGCATCTATTCTGGAAAATGATTTTGCTTTTCCCTTTGAAATCTTAGTTAAAGCTGGTTTGAAAGTGATTTAGATTGGGGGTGGCAAGGGTGTGTGTGGGGGAATCATGAATATTTAACTGAGTTAAGGGCAGATTTAATGATCTCTGCCTTTGTCCTGTCCGGCTGTAAGTAGTATATTAACATGCCTGGAAAATCTAGGTGTAATTGCAAAATTGCTACCTGGGATAATGAAAGACATTTATAGCATTTTCCTCTTGCATCTTCCCTAGGTCTCTAGTGTTGTTACCTTTTTCTTTCTTTTCTAAATCAGCCCATGCAAATTCCAAAGTGAGCTTGCCTGTGTAAATACCACCTCAGCTGATCAGTTCACCAATCAGCAGCACAGCTTTCTCGACTTAAAAACTTGGGCAACAGAAAAATATTTTAACTACTTTGGAAACAGGACAGAAAAGTCCTGGGCTGAAGATTCCCTTTGGTGCAGTGCAGGGATGAGCCTGGGAGAGGGGAGAAAAGAGCCAGGTGGCCTGGAAGAGTGGAGAGAGACCTGAGGACCTAACTCAGCATTCTGGCCCTGCTACTTACCAACTATGTGGGCAAGTCCTATATCTTGTGAAGTCTCAGTTTCCTCATCTGTAAAAGGAGAGGTTAGGACTAAGTGATTTCTAAGGTCTCTTCCAGCTCTCCAACTGTGATCCTGGTTTGGAAATAATAATTTGCTAGAAACAGCGCTTAAATAGTACTTTAAGGTTTGGGGAAAAAAAAAAAGCAACCTTCTGCCCACATTGTTTTACCTGAGCCTGACAACAGATCGCCCTGTGGGTATTTGGCATCTTTATTATTAACCCCTCCCTCCCCACACACATGCGCATACTTTACAGAACGAAAAGTTGAGGCTTAAGGTCACTTAAGGTCACATAGCAAGTCAGTGGATGAGCCAAGATTCAATCCTAAACTGTTGTTTTGGGGTTTTTTGAGCCCCAAGTCAGTGCTTTTCCTATTCCATTAAAGGTGTTTTTTGTTTGTTGTAAGAAAGGCCAAAACCCTCACAGAGATGAAATGGAAAGGTAGAAGCAGCGGCAGGGATTAGGGAGCTATCAAATGTCTCCTGTCCCAAATCAAGCCATTCTCTGAAAGGCCTTGTAGACACAACTGCCAGAAATGGAAAAATATGAAAACTGTGCTGCTCTTTGGTGGTGTGTATGGTGACAGATGGAATCTTATTTTCCTGGCCCAGGAAACCAAAGGGATGGGAGAGACAACTGGAAACAGGCCATTGATGTGTAAGGGGGACTCTGCATGGTATGGAGACGTGCCCTCAGAGCAGGATCAAGAGTGAAAACCTCTTGAGGACAGGCATGATGTAACTATGCCCACACTCCATGGAAAGAGCTAGGTGGCATAGCGGATACAGTGCTGGACTAGAAATCAGGATAAGCAAAATTAGAATCCTGCTTTAACTTCTTACTAGGTGTGTGACCCAGAGCAAGAGAATTAACCCCACAGAATGACAGGGTTCCATTTGTAAAATGGGATAATAACAACACCTATCTCAGAGGGTTTGTGTGAAGATTAAATGAGCTAATAATAAAAGCTAGCATTTACATAGTGCTCTAAGGTTTGCAAAGTGTTTTAAATGGGATCTCATTTGATTCTCACATCAACTTTGTGATAGGTTCTATTATTATCCCATTTATCAATGAGGAAGCTGAGGCTGAAAGAGCTTAAGCAATTTGCCCAGGGTCTCACAACTTGTAAGTGTCTGAGGCAGGATTTGAACTCATGTTCAATAGGTCCAATGCTCTATCCTCTTAATGCTCTTTCAGGTTTGGGGTGTGTTTGTATGTGAGTCTCCCTCCAAGATGTGGATCTTCTTATTGGGCCTAAGGAGATCAACTTCCAGATTCTATAGGGCTATTCAATAAATGAAAATTTATTGAGCACCTAATGTATATCCAGCCCTGTGCTAGGCTCTCTGGGAGATAATGCAAAGCATAAAGCATCCTATTTTTAAGGTGTTCACAGCCTTGTTGGGGGAGAATCAGCTGCACGTTAAAAAAAAAAAGACCACATTAAAATACAAAGTGGCCTTGGATAAGCGCTCATTTTCCAGGATGGCTACAATGGATGGATGGATATAGTGGATGACTAAAACTAGTCATTTTGGGTGCCGGGACAAACTTTACAAAATGTATACCTACATCAGACCGAATGAAGGGTGCTCTCCAACTGTTAACCTCAAAGGGCTATATATAGGATTGCTATTATTATTCTTAGGATCTAACGTAGTCTTGCAGTCTCGTGCTCATAGAGTGCTGCTTGTTGAGCTGATGAAGGTGAAGAAGTACAATTTGGAAGCCTTTGATGAAACCCAGTTCTTTCCTACCTGCTGTGACAAGCATTACTTAAACATCTGCACTCCTACTCAAGTGGTGAAAGAAGCCCAGAGGCTGACAGCAACTAGCTTAGTCAAAATTTCTTTTTGACTTGTGCCAACCCCATAAAAGCTCTAATTCACTTCCCACGCCCTCCAGCCCCACCCTCAAAGCAAAGTATTTAATTGATTTTTAAATGCTCATTATAATTATACACATTTTCTCAGCTTCATTACCATTGTCTCCACTAGCGAGTTTTTTCTTCTATTAAAGGTAATTTGTAGTGAAAATCACGCTGTTGCCCTATCAAAACATGGGGCCCTTGGCAGGACTAGCAGCCTAATGTCCACTCCCCAGCTTACGTCTTCCTGGAGAGAAGCAGCTGCCTGAGGAAGAGAAGAAGTCTCTTCCCTTGATTCTTCCGCACTCAGCTCTTTCTGAGGAGCTCATTGTCATCCTAAGACACATTTTCAGCTTCCTGGGACTAAAGCATGAGACAAGAAGATGCAAGCACCACTGATTCACATCCGGGAATACTTTGGAGAGATCAAAAAATGCTAGTGTGCAAGCTGTTTCCTGTGGGAGGAGCGGGCCAGCTCAATCAATCCACGAATGCATTGTAAAATCAATGCTCTGTATAATTAGGGCACTCCAAGGGTAAAGAAAAATTCTTCTTCGCGTACAACAGGGCCCTTGAAGACCAGAGATCTGACAAGACCCTGAACAAACACATTTTAAATAAGGTTCCTTGGAAGGTACTGTATCTCTGGGCAGATTGCTGAACAACCCTTTTATCTTACCATCTACTAGGATATTATTGAAACCTTTCTACCTTCTCACAGGTTGACCTGAGGGTGTGTGTGGAGGAGGGGGAGTCTGTCCTCGCCTTGGAATCATATCTACTCAGTGAACTTCATTTGATTCCCCAGTGAGAGATTTTGGGATGGGGGGGAAGAAGAGTTTGTTACCCACAGCCTGTCGCCAACAGCTATACCCAGTAGTCAATTTCATAAGTGTGTTTCAGTGTCTTATGACTTCTGAATGCAGGAGTTTGGGGACCTTTGATTAAGGAATGCCTAAGAGAAAGAGTAGGGTTCAGGATGTGTCTAGGACACAGTTGTCAATGACCTCAGTGGTACAGAGTCATCATTTCCTGGCAACACTGTGTGTTCCAAGCCTAAGACCTCAAGCAGCCTACAGCACAGTCAAATGCGCAAGTTTTTACAAAGGGAGGATCAACACAGGGGAATGCACAGACACATTTGGGAAAAAAAAAAGCCACCAGGGTAATCAGACTTCCCAGGGCTTCACCGCTTTGAGAAATAAGGCTCTTTCTCTTCTTCACCACCCCCTTAAACAGGGGCAGAAGCTTGGGGTTTCTCTGATTTGATTTACTCTTTTTGTGGAGTCTGGGAGCTCAGGGGAGAGGCTACAACTCCTGTTGAACTTATGGGCAATAGTTTCTGCCATTTCCCCCCCATATTGCCTTGATTTCCTGATTGTGATGTGTTAGTGATGTTGTAGTTAGAGCACTATTTCCCCATTAACATGTGTTTCAGAAAAACAAAACAAAACAAAAACCAACTATCAGCTAGTCCTCTACATGGGAGAAAAACACCCCGAGTGCCTTTTGACTTTGCTTTGTCTTGATAGAGTGTGACACCCTTTCAAGGGGAAAGCCCTTGGTTGTTGTACAGGGAGACATGTAAATACTACATGAAATAACAATTCCTTTTTAGTAAATGGGGTGTGATAAAATCCTACTCAAATCCCCACCTTTGTCTAGAGTAGGTAATGTTTACTACCTTTCCTTTTGTGCCTCCAGCATTTTCAGATGACTGTGTGGAGTTTCATCCTTATTGCCAGGTTTGAGCTGCACTCCTCATGGATCATATTTTATATCCATAAGTCTTCTGCAGCTTATGGAACATGAAAATATAATGGAGTAAATGTTTTTCCCAGGATACAATCCAATAACCAGGATGTGGTCCCAAATGACCGAAAAAGGAAAGCAGGAGACAAAATAAAAGTGAATTTTGTAATAGACCTTTGTGATATTCTTGGCAACTTGATTTAGTGGAAGTGAAAACTTTACTTGGGGTCAGGAGACCTTGGTTATAATCCTGGTGATACCATCTGTGTGATGTTGAGCATTCACCCATTTATTCATTTATTAGACACATATGTATGCCAGGTAGGTCTCAGGGTTACAAAGACAGAAATAAAATAATGCTTGCCCTCAAGGAGTTTATATTCTATTGGGATCTAATATTTATAGAGAATTTTTAAGTGCCTTACACATAACATCTCATCTGGTTTTCATAATGACTTACCCTGTAAAACAGGTGCTCATGTGCCATTGTACCAAAAAGAAATTGACATGGATAATCACACAACTAGAGAGTGTCAGAGTCACGATCCAGACCCAAAACTGCAAGTCTAGCACTCTACACTACACCACATTATCTCTTGAAGCAAGTCTGTTTAATCTCTATGAGCCTCAGTTTCTTCGTCTGTAAAATGGAGGTAATAAAACTTGTACTTCTCTAACTCATCATGTTGTTGCGAGGAAAATACTTTGTAAAACCAAAACACTCCACAGGAATGTCGCAGATTTTTTCAAGCACTGGTGATGAGGATTAGTAAAGAGGGAAAGAACCCAAGTTTTGACTACTCTGAGCCTCTTCCTGAGAGGCTGAGAATGGCTACTGATTCTCCTTCAAAAGTATGACGATAACCTATTTATATTAACATTCTCTTAGACCCTATTAGACCATAAAGGAACCCTGACTTAGGCATCCAGATTCAACCTTTAAGTCCTAGGTAATTACAGCAAACTTCATTAATTCAGACAAATTAGGCAGTAGTCAGGCTGACTGAGTGAGAAACCTGAATTATAGAGCAGAATTGTTGTTACTGAGTTATTTTCAGTCATGTCCGATTCTTCATGGCCCTATTTGGAGTTTTCTTGGCAAATATACTGAAGTGGTTTGCCGTTTCCTTCTCCAGCTCATTTTGCAGATGAAGAAATTGAGGCAAACAGGGTTAAGTGACTTGCCCAAGGTCATATAGCTAGTAAGTGTCTGAAGTCAGATTTGAACTCAGAAAAGATGAGCCTTCCTAACTCCAGGCTCAGTGCCTTATCCACTGTGCCACCTGTCTGTCCCACTGAGTATGATATATTATTCTCTATGTTACACAGGATGATATGTGTTACACCAAATTCATTATGGAGAAGATTATTAACCAAATCCCCTTTGCCTTTGCTCATGCTGACTTCTATGCGTGTAATGTTTTTTTCTGTCTATTGGATGCCCATCTTTCCTTTAAAACACAATTTAAATTCACCTCCTCCTAGACTTCCCCAAATTTCTTGACATTTCCCACTCTTTTTATACTTCTCCAGTACATTTACTTTGTCACATTTATGCATTATGTGTTATCGATATTTGTATCTTAATTACCTTCTTAGACTGTAAGCTCGGTGAGGACAGGGATTCATGTCTGATTTAAACTTTGCTTGTTTCTCAGCCCTTAGGACAAGTCCCTGCATTCATGGGCACTTAAGGTTTGGTGACTATTGAATTATTGAATTTCAAGAAATGCCATTCCTGATATCAAATAGCAGCTAAAAAGTTTCAAAAAGAGGTTTAATCAGGCCTATTTAAAGGATTATTTGTAGAGTACTTGAAAAGAGTTTTTCCTCTTAAGTATGGTTAACCTCCCTGGTAATAGTGCTACCACTATTCATTTAATTAGTGAACCTTCTCCTCATAGATAGTGCTTAGGGAAACTTTAGCCCAGCTGGGCGTCCAACAATCACAAATTAGTGGGGGTTGAGTTAATGAGGTTTAACTGTGTACACATTGAGATGTGAGGTCAGAATCTTCCTGCCTTTGCCTTTAACAACTGCTAGCAAGCAAAGCTTAGGGAAATCACTAGCCTCCGGCCCCAACAGCAAAGATAGCATTTCCACAGTGTCCTTGTCCCCTCTGCAAAGCACACTGAACTCGGCCAGGAGCTCAATAAATGGGAATTAAATTGAACAGATGAGGGTTTTTTTTTTAATGTCTGGTGTTTGAATCTCAGAAGGTCAGAGTTGAGATTGGATTCAAGAATTGCCCTTTGACCCTGAGTTTGCACTGACCTTTCTTCCCCTTCCCTGACTGTCTCATTTCTTGAATTCTTGAAAACCCAAGGTTTCAGCTGGAGTGAACAGGAGTGGGCCAGCTGTTCAATGTCTGATAGGACTTGGATTTTTTTAAAAATCTTTTTGTGTGTGTGTATGTTGAGGCAATATGAGTACAAAGAGTACCTAACTTGGAGTCGTGTGTAAAGTCTGGAATCCTTGAACCAAGGTACGGAATTCTTGCTCTGATTCCTGCTATGTCAGTCAGTTAATAAACATTTATTAAGTGCCTACTGTGTGCCAAGCACTGTACTGAGTGCTATAGGGCAAATCTCTGTTCTAGGCCTGGGATCTCAAATACACCCACAGAGGAAAGGTATAGAGTCTTGAACCGGTCTTTTAAGAATGAAGCCTGAGCATATTTAAATCATGATATTTTCATAAATTTCCTCTTCAGGTTAAAAGACCTTCTCTGGGGAAAGGTACCAAGCACAGCCTCAGCACATCCAGAGTTTGGGATGGGAGAAGGTTAGATAGTAGACACAACAAAATGATCCCTCTTCCCTTTGCTACTCCACCACCTGGTCAATCCACAGGCCGTACTCGAAGAAGTGCCACTTAGGAGTCTGACCCAGGGCAACTGCACCCTTTTACTTGCCCATGCCAAAGGCTTCCTTGGGTCAGTTCTGTCCTTTGAGACGTTGACCAAAGGCAACAGAGTTTACAGCCAATCTTACTGCCACTGACAATAGCAACTGGCCTCCCGTCACCTAAGAAGCAGCTAGGTGGCACAGTGGATAGAGGGCTGGCCCTGGAGTCAGGAAGACCTGAGGTCAAATATGGCCTCAGATACTTAGTAGCTGTATGACCCTAGGCAACTCATTTAACCTCTGTCTGCATCTGTCTCCTCATCTGTAAAATGGGGTTATGGATAATAATTACCTCCCAGGATTGTTGTGTGTAAACTCAAACGAGTTAATACTTGTAAAATGCTTAGCAGTGCCCGGCACTTAGTGTGCATTTAACAAATTCCTTCATTCCTTAAATGCCCCAGCTAAAGATCAAATTCATATGCTGTGATAAAGGTGACACAATTCTTTGTGATGCAGTTCACTGGCACCCTATAGGTGTGCTGGCTTCTCCGATTACAATGCTAATACTGTGAGCATCAATTTCCTCATCTTTAAAATGGGGACAAAAATACTTATGCTATGTACCTTACAGGTTTGTTAAGAGGAAAGCACTTTGTAAGCCTCAAGGCATTTAAAAACATTTTTACAGGTATTTATTTATCTTTCCCTCCCACTGTCTTCCCCACTGAACAATAAAAAAATAAAAAAGGAAAACACTCATAACAAATGTGGATGCTCCAGCAAAACAAATTCCCACAGTGGCCATGTCTGGAATATATTTCTCATTCTGCATCTTAATCCATCACTTCTTGGGTAGGAGGTTGGTAACTTGTTTCATCTTAATACCTCTAAATTCATGGCTTATCATTGCTCTTAAAGCACCCTGATCCTTAATTTCTTTTAGAGCTCAACCTAAATATTGCTTTCTCATGAGTCTTCTCTTGATGCTCATGTTGGCTGTTAGAACTTCATACTAAAAACAAACAAAAAAATCCCTTTTCGTATATCTTGCATATACTTATACACATACCTTTTGTTTCCCCTAAAAGAATATAAACTCCATGAGGGTAAGGACTGTTTTATTTTTGTTAAAAAAAATATTTCTAGCACATAGCAGTAGTTTCTCAAATCATATTAATTGGTTAACATAAATTCAAACTATTAGATAATGATGTTATTTCTATAGCCCATATTCTTTTGATACAAGTATAAGTGAACAAGTTTGAAGAATGTTAGCCTTAGAAGGGATATTCTATATCACCTAGTTCAACACCTATATTTTAAATATAAGGAGGGAAGATGTGATTTCCTGCTCTCCACCCTCACCCCTGACCCAGCTAGGCTAATATAATTACAAAATGTAGTTAAAAGTGATAAAGTTTTAAATGTACAAACAATTGATTTGTAGCTATGATCCCTAATGAGCCTCTTCGACTAGATCAAGAAGAGAGCAGTGATTGCCAGAGGTTCCCAAAGTGGTTGATACTGCCCCCTGGGGGGTACTGGAATGAGTCAGGGGGTGGTAGTAGCCTTGGGTGCAATTGGTGGACATTGAATAAAAATAAGAGAACAGTGGAAACATAAGGAAAGAAGAGAAGTAAATTTTGAAAAAAACATTTGTATGTGTTTCATCTGTTGTGTAACAGAGTTAAAGTCATAGTGATTATGTTATTTTCCAAATAAACACACAAAATGCAAGTTATAACCTATCGGTGGTCAAGTCCACACAAGCAAATGTTGGCAGGCCAGCATGTTGTGCATTGTTGGGAAGTCCAGCATACATCAGCAGGAATGTGTGTGTGTAATGAGTTGTTTATAATAAGATACTATACAGTTACATGATGCAATATTGTATCATCAAAATTTCAATTCAGGAAAAAACCCACAAATTTACAATAAGTTATTAAATTTCAGACATCATTTTAAAAAAATTATATTTTTTGAAATGATGAAAATTAAAAAAAACATTAAAAGGTTAAAGAATGTCGATTTCCAGGGGGGTGCTAAGTAATTTTTTTTAAAGGGTGTTCAGCCGAATACATTTGGGAACCTCTGATCTAACCAAATAAGCTAATCACACCTCTGGAGGCTTTAAATATCTGGAGAAATTTTACAAGTTCACCAGTCCAGGGATGATCTAGTCTAGTAGTGGAGAATTTAAGGACAGGAATTGAGGATTTCTATACAAGAGTTGGAGCCAAACCCTTAAGAGATTTCCTTCTTTGCTTCTGTCTCTCAGTGTCTTTGTCTCTGTTCTTCTCTCCCTTTCCATTCTCCTGTTCTCCTTCCGTCACCTCTTTCCCCGTTGGAGAGACTGAGTCAGTATTAGGCAATGTATCTAGCTAGGATCAGAAAGACATTCCAAGGAAAAAGGGATATGGAGAGATACTCACACAAGGGAAAGTACATGAAGACACTACAAAGAGAGAAGGAGAAAGGATTTCCAGTAATAGGAATGGTGAAGAAACAGCTTCAGAGTTTATGACCCCTCATGGCTGAATGAAGTGTTGGCTATGGACTCTAGAAAGGCACAGACTCTTGCAATACATCAGAGAGCTACACCTAAAGGGAACTTCATGACGTCTTTAAGAGGAAGGGAGAAAGGAGTTTTCAGTAACAGGAACTGTGGGTTATCCCTTTACCACATATGTTCCCTACAATGTGATTCTGCCATTGTATTCTAAGTTTGATCCCACTCTTTCTCATAGATACTTTGTGTATTTGTGAGAGAATTTGCTGTAGGCTTTTGGAAATAATGTTTTGTAGTAACTATTCTTACTATACATTCTTAGTAAATACCCTATCTAGAAGTTATTTAAGTCAACTGTCTGATTGTTAATGAGAAGCACACTGGTGGGGGCTTGTGAGCTATAGTCTTAGAAACATAACCCCTCAGAGTTACCCCAAGAACTCTGAAAGTAGTAGTCATTCTTCTGTATCCCTAACCTCAAGTATGGGCATGAATTGGGGACCTAATCCAGAGGGGGTACTACATAAAGATGGAGAAACTAAAGCCCAGAGAGTGGAAGGAACCTTTCTAAGATCACACCAGCATGTAGCAGATTCAGGATTTGATACAAATTATTCTGATTCCAAATCCAGTGTACTTTCATCATTCTATATAACCTCATCCTTTCATCTTGTATTTCTTCTTCCACTTTAACTTTGTTGATCTTCATTTTTCTATAACTATGCAGCAGAGAGAATTTTTAAAAAGTATTCTTGTGGGATTGTGTGGCAACAGGTAGACATTTTAGAGGTGTGAAGGTGTGTGAATAAAGCCCTACTCTGGTGCCTAATTGTGATGTGGGAAGTTATCCTGGATTCACAAAAGCTATCCCAGCAAACAGTGATCTCTTGCAGGTTCTCCAGCGCTGATTCTGGAGAGAATCATTGACAGTAGACTCACCACTTGGTGACAAATTCTTCCTCCTTGGTAACCCTCAAAAAAAAGAAAAAGAAAAAGAAAAATAGCCCTCAGTTCTAGGGTAGCTAGAACCTGGTAGCTCTTCTGCTTTTCTGCAGTGGCAGAGTGGACAAAAAGAGAGCAGAAGGTGATAATAATACATTTTTAGATCTTCTATAAGTATTCATTTTAATGTTGATATTCTATCAGATCCTAGTATAATGACCCATAAATCAACATTTTATAGGAGGAGATCAGCTGACCTGGTTTCAAAATTTATCTCTGACACATTGTGTGATCCTGGACAAATACTTTAACTTCTCTGAGTCTTGGTTTCTTCATTAGTAAAACTGGGATAAAACTATTTGTATTTACTTTGTGCTTTGGGGAGCGAGGAAAGTCTTTACTCTTTCTCTCTATTTGTTGGTGCTGTGTGATATTCTTCCTAGGAACCAAAAGAAAAATTGACATGTTAGTAGAGGAACTGAATCAGCAACATTGTATTTCAGTCCCTAAATCTTCCCAACTCTGAGACAATATTTATCTCTTTTAATTCAATCCTACAAATTGTTTGTTGGAACTCTAGCCCTCTATACAGAAATCTCCATATAGAAACTGTAAAACTATGTTTGTCTTAGCTATTCTTGTAGATTACTGTACTTGGTGATGCAGAGAGTTCCATTGAAACATTCCTCTTCTGAGAATGGAGCTTACTGTTTAGTAGGGATATAGGATATACTCAGTTCATAGCATCATTCTTCAAGAAAGGACTTTAGGGCCATTTGGTTGAACTTATTCCTTTTACACACAAGGAATGAGAAGCACAGAGAAGTTAAATGACTTACCTAACAGCACAAATAATAACCATCTCAGGCAATATTTGAACCCAGGTCCTCTGACACCATAGTCAACATAGTACCACAGTGCTACACTGCCACCATTATTTATTTCATAAATAGGGTTAGGGATGAGGAATAGACCTGTGATTTTATTGATATATAGAACTCCCACATGAGAAAATGTCCTCATAAATACATAAATACTTAAATAACTAATACAAGATAATCATGATAAGTGCATTATGGAAGTGTAAGCCAAATACTAGGAGAGGTCTAAGAAGGGAAAAGTTCACCTCTGCCTGGTGGGATCAAGGAGAGATATTTAACATTGGAGACATTTGAATTGAGCTTTAAAGGATGGGTGTATAGAGGATAGGAGGGCATTCCAGGTATAGAGAAAGCTATAAATTAATTCCAAGATTCCATCCTATTTTAGATAATTGAATATTAAGTTGATTTTCTGCCTAAACTGAGGGGTAAGATGAGAGTTTTATTGTACTTAAAAGTCTTGTGCACAGAGATACGCAGAGCTAGATCTGTGTAGAGGTACACTAATAGGGAGAAGGGAGAGAGGGAGGGGAAGGGGAGATGATGTTGAGTGGCATCAGTGGTGGGAGGCTTATTCCTGAAGAGGCTGCAATGGACACCCATCCCTCCCTTGGGCAGACTCAGGCTGGCTTCTTCCTAGACTTAACGCTTGGATGGTTAAATAAATCAAATAGGGAAGAATGGGCATTGGATAAAAATGGCAAAATGACACTCTTGCCAATTCCCTAATAAAATTACAGGCTCAATAAACAGGATGCAACTACATCATGGAGCCCTGAGTCAGAAGTACTTCCTCAGCACCGATGGGCTGCCAGGAAACATAGACTTTCAGCTCATCACTGACACATTCATTTCACTCTCTGCTGTGGGCTGATAGAGTCAAAGCAAAGCTGTTAAATTGCCCAGGGCCTCTGAACACTTCATCTAGGGGCAGGAAACCAGAAGGCTGCTCAGCTGATGTGGTTCTGAAGGACAGTGCTAGCTGGCGCTGACTTCTCAGTTTCATCACTGCTTTTTCTCTATACTGATACCAGTTATGTAGGAGATACTGAACTAGCATGAACCATGAACTCAGAGTTCGAGCCTAACCCCTTTATCCCCCCACAAGGATGATATAAGAGTAAGGATGAGCTCAAAGCCCCTTTAGACTTTAGCTAGTTGTAGGTATATATGAAAGACAGGAAGACAGGCAAGAAGGAAGATAGGAAGGGAGGGAGAGAGGAAGGAAGAAAGGAAAGAAGGAAAGACATTAAATATCTTTGATGTGCCAGGTACTATGACAAGTACTTTAAAAATATCTCATTTGATCCTCACAACAACCCTGGGAGGTAAATACTATTATTGTTGTTCAGTCATATCTGGCTTTTTGTGACCCCACTTGGGGTTTTCTTGGCAAAGATACCACAGTAGTTTTGCCATTTCCTTCTCCAGCTCATTTTACACAGGAGGAAACTGAGCCAAACAGGGTTAAATGACTTGCCCAGGGTCACACAGCTAGTAAGTGTCTGAGGCCAGAGTTGAACTCAGGTCCTCTTGAATCCAGGACCAGTACTCTATCCACTCAACCATCTGCCTGCCCTTATGGCCTGATTTGAAGTCAGGGAGATGAGTCTTCCTGACTTGAGGCCTGGCACTCTATCTATTGTGTCGCCTAGCTGCCCCAGGTACTATTCTTATTCCTACTTTAAAGTTGAGGAAACTGAGGCAAATAGAAGTAACTTGACCAGGATCACACAGCAAATATGTCTGAGACTGTGGCTAAGCAGAAAGGAGGGACCTTTCTTCTGAGTTTAGCTTTAACGTTGTACATTTCCTCCTCTCATTCACCTACATGAGAGAGCAGAAGGGTTTTCAAGTTTTAAAAAACTAGTGAGCCCCTGAATTCCTTGGCATTTATCCCTTAGATGAACAATGACCAGGTGTGTCTTATCTATACAGATTAAAATCAGGAGGTACGTGGAATGCTCACCATGAGCTAGATTGAGGTCAACCTTGTAGACACAAATTCATTCACCAGGAATTTGGTTCATAGAAAAGATAAAACCTGAGCATGTTAGGGAACTGGGAAGTCTTGGCTCTATATCCTAATGAACTTGCTATCTGGGACAAAAACTCTTTTTCTGCAGATAAAAGACCTTCTAGCCAATACTCTAGAAAGGACAGACATAAAAGGAGAAAATCCCATAAAAGGAGAAAAAGAAAAACCTAGAAGGTTGTACTCCTCCTGGCACTATTGCTGACCCTATGGCTGAGGCAAAGGGGGATGCTATTAAAATGGTTTTGGTTTTTGAACTAAAAGATTATGGCACTCTTATCATGAAGAAGAGCCAAGGATTTCATCTGAAACTGGAAGCAAAGAGATGTCGCATAACCACACACCAGAGAGGCCACATGTGTGCCTGGTGGCATCTGGCAGAGACCATGTGGAGCAGCACCTTACAGAAACTATAAATGGAGGGGAGACAAGTGAGGACCAGAACAGCTAGGCACAGTGCAATGGCATTATTAGAAGGCAGAAGTGCCATAAATGGGAGTCACTTCAACATGTATGACTACTAGGTGATGTAATGGATAGAGCACTGTCTCTGGATTCAGTACAACCTGAGTTCAAATCCAGCCTCACACACTTATTTGCTGTGTGATGCTGGATAAGTCACTTAATCTCTGTTTGCCTCAGTTTCCTCAACTAGAAAACAGGGATAATCACAACACCTACAACACTCTCAGGCTAATTGTTAGGATTAAAAGAGATAATATTTGTAAAAAGTTCTTGACGCATAATTGTTGTTATTATTTGTCCTTCGTTTTCAAAGGGGATCAATGACATCATAGGATGATGTCTTGACTTGTGAGCAGAGTTGCACAAAATAGTCACTTCACTCTCTCTTCCAGAGTCATCGAAGTCCAGCGGCAAGACAAAAGTTAAGATGACTGGCCCACGATGCAGTGAACGACCTTGGCATCTTTGATGTCTAACCAAGCTCTAAGTGTTCCACTACACCTGCTCCATCTGTCTTCTTGGCCATTGGAACAAATTGTTCTCATCTGCCCATTCCTGCTTGGGAAATCTTCATATTCTTTTTTTTTTGGCTAGCAATTGGGGTTAAATGACTTGCCCAGGGTCACACAGCTAGTAAATGCTATGTGTCTGAGGTCGGATTTGAACTCAGGTCCTCCTGAATCCAGGGCTGCTGCTCTATCCACTGTGCCATCTAGCTGCCCTGAAATCTTCATATTCTTAGGGTAGACACCCATGCCCCCCCAACTCACTGACAGGTTTGAGGCCCGTCAGTTACCCTCAACCTGGTTTAACCCATCTGCCAAGAAGATTTTATCAGAGTGTGGCCTCTGTGCATGCTATAACTGCTTGGAGCCTCAGGTGAGAGTTGGGTGCCAGGTGGACCCAAAGGTAGATGAGCAACCCTCACATCAGAGGTGCTAATCCTCTTTGAACATAGTAGGTACTATAGAAATATTTATTCTCTTCCTTTCCCTTCTTTCCTGTACCCTGGCCACATATGTTCCACACATTTATGCATATATGTATATGTACATATATGTATATATATTATGTCATATACATATTTCACTGTTCTGGAAGGAAACATTTTGTTGCTATTTAAAGGCATCTTCTGGGGGTTTGCGAACTGTAGTTTTAGTTGAAGTGCACCCCACAGAACACCCTGAACCTGGAGTTAGGTACCCTTTGCTGGAGGTCCTACCCTGTGAGTTGGAATGGAGATAGGGAATGCATAAGGATGGATCACCCAAGGTTGACAATGGACATCCTTCTCTGCCATATCTCATAGCCTCTACTCATTTCTCCCCATACTTACTTTACTAATGCCCCAATCTATTTGTACCAGCTAACATATTTTGCTCACCTTGTATATTTCTCTCCTCCCCTAAAGGCTGGCCCCTAACACTACCAAAAACAGAGCCATATCTAGAAATTTTAGCATCTAGAACAAATTCATTTGAGCTAGGGGTTTAAGATATGGCCATTACTGTGGGGTGTTGTTCAATTGTTTTCAGTCTTGTCTCACTCTTCGTGACCCCATTTGGAGTTTTCTTGGCAGAGATACTGGACTGATTCGCTGTTTCCTTCTCCAGCTACAGGATGGGGAAACTGAGGCAAACAAGGTGAAATGACTTGCCCAGAGTCTCACAGCTAGTAAGTGTCTGAGGTCAGATTTGAATTCTTGTCTTCCTGACTTCAAACTCGGCCCTTTATCCACTGTGCCACCTAGCTGCTCTGAAATTCATTTGAGCTAGTGGTTTAAGGTATGAACATTACTGTGTATTGTTGAGGTACCTTGGAGAAAGAGGTTATAGGGGGGAAAAGTTGAATAAAGAGGAGGTTAGAGATGTAATGGAGAAGCTTTCAAGCCAGGTACTAAAATTATTGGAGAGTGGCCTGGAAGTGTTTGCCAACAAGAAGGATCTTGATAGGATACAGCGGGACTTTAAAGGAGGAGAGGCTGCTGCTGAGCGGTGGTGGCACAAGGAGGGTGTAAGGTTGAGGTGAACCTTGGACCCAGCCAATCCAGCTGCTTAGCTTTTCTTCCCGCAGCCACATCTCCCGAAATCTGGAAAGGTACGAGTCCATAAACCAGGTGGCTTGCTGCAAGACTAGGGCAGCAAGAATGCAATCTGCCAGTTTTGGGGGGAGTAAGGAATGAATGTGTTTGTTGGAGAAAGGGAGATGGCTTTTGGGAGGAGAGGAGCTGGTGGTCTCCTGCTGGTGTTGGAAAGAGGCAGGGTGGGCTTCTCTAGTCTGCCAATCCCCTGGGAGAAGAGAGGGAGACTGCAATGGGAACCTGGCACGGGTCAAGGGCAGCTGCAGGGGGTGTGTGTGTGTGTGTGTGTGTGTGTGTGTGTGTGTGTGTGTGTGTGTGTGCATGGAAAGGCCAAAAGGCTTACCCTCAGAGGGCAGCTGCAGGTGTGTGTGTGTGTGTGCGCGCATATATGGGAAGGTCAGAAGGCTCACCCTCAGAGGGTGTTGCATGGTGTGGTAAGGAAGGGTTAGATAGGATGGATACCACCCTGTCATTCAATAGGCTTTGCCCCTTTGTGTCCCAAAAGAACTCAGAGGAAATGTCAGTTTAATCAATGCATGCTGGAAAAGGAACACAATATTTAAAGCCAGAAGACCCAAGTTTGAAATTATGCTCTGCTATGTATTGACAGTGTGACCACGTAACCCTCTGGGCTTCAGTTTCCTCATCTTTAAAATGGGGAGGTAGACACAATGAGCTTATTAGGTAGGTACCAACCCTTAATAGTCTTCTACCAGGAACCCCTTTCCTCACCCTATGTACCCCCTCTTCTCATCCACTGCTCCTGCAGCAGTTAGATCTGTGATAGGGTTTTTCCCTTTGGTGCTGTGAGAGTTTTCTGCCAGCCTCTGTGCTTCCCAGTTCTGCAGTGTCCCAACATCCTGACAAAGCCAGTCCCGGCAGCAGTGATCTGCAGGCAGTGTCATCGTTGCCTTTGTCTACCCGGATGTTCAGAGAGAGGAACAGTGGGTTGGGTATAGTGGAGTGATGAGGAAGACCCTGATCAGAAGCACTCAGCCTCTGCAAAAGTCTCATTTCTGAGATGAATAGCGTAACCAACAAAGTGCCTCTCCTCCTCTCCTAAGCTTTAAATTTTTTATTCTCTTGTCTCCCCCTTCCCCCCTTCAACACATAAAATCACCCTCTGACTTGACTTGTACAGTTTACTTTATGATTTTAGAGTCTAGCTCTCTACTTAAAAAAAGTATCCCCAAGAGGAAGGATGTGAAACAGTTACTCTCCATCAATAAAGACCCATTTGTAACTGGGACCAGCTTTTCATGACCCAATTTGTGAACTCTCCATGGCCTATCTATGGAATTATTTCTTCCTCTCCTCCCACATCCACCAGTATCCAAGCAAAAGGCTAAATATGCAGTAGTTGCTTTATTTAGCACCTACTGTGTACCCAATTATCTATGGTTTGATAGATGGCCTGGATTACCCCTATTTTCCACACTTGAAGCTTAACAATGGCTTGTGGAATGGAATGAAATATCATTTTGATGGAGTTAGAAGTTGTCTTTGGTCAGAAGTCCTAATTCTAGTTTTGGTCTAGACCTAAGGTCAAGTCTTGGCTCTGACACTAATTTCCTTCTGTGGGCTTCAGTTTCTTCATCTACTAAAAGAGAAGGTGGCACCAGGTCTCTAAGGTTCCTTCTAGCACTAAATTTCTATGACTGAGTTCTTTCCCCACATCCGTTTGGGCTCAGGGAAAATGCAAACACAACCTAACTTTGCCATGATTATAAGCCAAATCTAACTAGAAAGAAAAAACAGACAAACACTAAAGCTAAAAGATATATCAATAAAGAGAAGACATTCAGAATGAGGGAAATGATTGTTTCATGACGTTCTGCCCTTGTCAGACAAGATTTGAAGTATTCTATCCAGCTCTGGACACTGCATTTTAAGGAGAAAGGAAGAAAAGAAAGACAAAAACAAGCATTTATTAAGCACCCATGATGTGCAAAGCACTTTGCTAAACACTTTAAAAATATTACTTCATTTGATCCTTGCACCCTTGGGTGATAAATACTATTATTCTCATTTCACAGTTGAGGCAACTGAATCAGACAGAGGTCAAATGGCTTGCCCAGTATCACATAGCTAGTAAGTATTTGAGGTTGGATTTGAACTCATGTCTTTCTGACTATAGGCCCAGCAATCTGGCCACAGTGTCGTCTAGCTACCATGATCATGTCCTGATGAAGGGGAGGCAAAATAGTGAAAGAATTTATGGCCAGGCCATATGAAGACAAAAAGATCATAGATTTAGGCCTGGAAGGGACCTCAAAGATCATCTAACCCAATGCTCCTTAATTTACAAATGGTAAAACTGAGTTCCAATGAAATCTTGCCCAAGATTTTAAGTATATGTTGAAAGAACTGGGGACATATTAAAAAAAAAAGATTTGGAAGTAGAATATAACTGCCTTTAAGTGTCTGAAGGGATGTGAGGTAGTATTTTGTTTAAGGAGCAATGGGTAGCAGTTGTAAAGGAACAATATTTAAACTGATATGAGGGGTGAGGGAATGTTCCAAAGCATTCCTGAGTTTCTGAGGCTACCTCAGGAGGCAGTGAATTCCCCATCACTGGTGGTCCCAAAGAAGAGTCTAGAGGACCACTTACTTGGGATGTTCTACAAAGGATTCTTGTTTAGGTGTGAATTTGATCAGATAAATTCTGTGCTCCCTTCCAACTTGAAGACTTTATGATTCTCAGTGCTTTTCCAGTTGACAGAGTTTTGGCTATAACTATACTAGCCCTGGCCAAGTTCTCCATCATGCAGTGGTGTTAGGGGACAGGACTAATACTTGCCTATGACTAAGATATTTGCAGAAAATAGTAATGTTGCAGAGGACATCATTTGGCCTGTGACTTATTCAAACCTGAATAATAATAAATTTCTTCATAATGAGATCATAATCTTGGCTTTCTTCAAGCTCCAGTGAAAATCTCACCTTCTATAAGAAGTCTTTCCTGATCCTTCCTAATTCCACTAACTTCACTAGAATTAATTATTTCTAATTTATTCTGTATATGGCTTATTTATACATATTCATTTGTCATATACATTGTCTCCCCCTTTAGACTGTGAGTTCCCTGGGAGCAGGCTGTCTTTAACCTTTCTTTGTATCTTTAGTATTTAGCACTGTGCCTAGCACATAGGAGGTGCTTAATAAGTGTTTATTGATGAACTTTCATAGCCAGTCTTCTTTCTGATTATCCTTCCTTTCGTCCCGTTTCCTCACTGACTTATAGATCCTTTTTGCCTTTGATCCTTCTCTCTCTTTCCTATCCTTTGCTCTCACCATTCTGTTCCTCTTTCCTGAAATGCCACTGAACTGAATCATCCCCAAACTTTCAGAGGCCACAGTGTTGTGTCACAGGAAGGTAGGGAACAAGCATTTGTTAAGTGCTGGACATTGGACTAAGAGATGGGATACAAATACAAGAAAAAAGAAAGATAGTCCATGCCTTCAAGGTGCTTACATTCTAATGGGAGAAGATAACATATAAAAGGGAGCTGGAAAGGGGGTTGAGGGCCCAAGTGCAGGGGCATGGTGGTGAAGTCCATAGAGTTAGAAGCACAGCTGGGATGGGAATGAAGCATAGTTAGTTAGCCTGGGCCATCCCCAAAAATGGAAACCTGAGAATGAACTTCCCGATGGGAGAATGGCATTGGCATAGTGGAAGGATATTCTAGGAATATTCCAGAGAAGGAAGCTGAGTCATGGAGGCAAAAAAAAAAAAGTAGAAGCACAGCCAGGAGGGCAAAGATAGTGGTAGAAACAACATAAGATAAATCAGAAATAATCAGAGAAATGCAAATCAAAAAACCGTGAGGTTTCATCTCACACCCTACAAACTGGCAAAGATAATAAAAAACCAGTTACATGTGCATTGTTGGTAAAGCTATAAATTGGTACAATCATTTTGGAAAGTAATTTGGAATTATGCAAATAAAGTGACTAAAATGCCCATACCCTTTGCTTCTTTATTGATTGATTTACCCAAAGATTCCATTACTGAACTTATACCCCATGAAAGCTATTGAGAAGAAGAATGTCCCTATATACAACAAGATATTTATTTATAGCAGCAATTTTTATGATAGCAAAAAATTGGAAACAAAATTGAAGCTTATCAATTGGAGAATGCCTAAACAAATTGTGGTACACGAATGTAAAGGAAAATTACTGTGCTGTAAGAAATGATAAATGTGATGAATATAAAGAAATATGGAAATATCTACATGAACTGATGCAGAGCGAAGTAAGCAGAGCCAAGAAATCAATACACACTATTACAACAATGTAGATGGAAATAGCAACCACACACAAAAACATCAAAAGTGAATGTTGCAGATTTATGGAGAACAACCATGACGTGAAAGAAGAACCAAGAGAAGACACTTTCATCCCGCCCCTCTGTGGAAACGAGAGGTCCACAGGTGTTATACATTGCATACATTTTTGGACTTTTTTAATGTATTGATCAGTCATGCTGAGTTCTCCTTTTTTTTTTCTTTTTTCTTTTAAAAATACTGTGTGTTAATAGGGAAGGCTCTCTAGGAGGGAGAGGAGAAAGAGTATTGAGGAAAAACAAACAAACAAAAAACTATGATGATGTGAAAAACAAGATATCAACAAAAACTTATTAAAACAACAACAACAACAACACAGGACCTGGAAGCATATATTTGGGTTCCAATCATGGTTTTGATACTTAGTAATTCATTGACCCTGGGCAAGTCACTTAACCTCTCTATTCAGTTTTCTCATCTGTAAAATGGGGATAATAATATTTGAATTCCCTACCTTACAGGTTTGTTGTAATGATGATGCTGTGTAAAACTTGAAGTGCTATGCAAATGTGATTTGTTATTGTTGTTATCCATGTAAAAACATCTTTTAGGTATTAACATAAAGTGAAATATAAATGGAGAGATGTATGCTTGCCTAAGGTGTTTTTCAGGGTCATAGATGATGTCCTGAGCAGACTCTAAACAGAAGAGGAATTCCTTGTTAAAGATGAGAGTCTGCAAATGCTTCTATTTGTGTAGGATTTACATAGAGCGAAAGATAGGAAAGAGAGAGAAGTATCAGAGGCAAAAAGGTCAATTGAGAAGACAGTGAGGAAATGAGACTAAAGGGAGGATAACCAGAAAGCAGGTTGGATATGAAAGTTCATGAAAACTCCTACTATGTTCTAATTTCATGGAGTCCCTATTCAGTCATTTGAGTTGTGTCCAAATCTCCATGACTCAATTTGGGGTTTTCTTGGCAAGGATACTGGAGTAGTTTGCCATTTCCTTCTTCAGCTCATTTTACAGATGAGGAAACTGAGGCAAACAGGGTTAAGTGACTTACCCAGGGTCACAGCTAGTAAGTGTCTGAGGTTAGATTTGCATTCAGGAAGATGAGTCTCTCTGATTCCAGGCCTGGCATTCTTTTCACTTCACCACCTAGTTGCTGTAGGAGACTATAAATTCTCTTTAATGAACTACATAATTACTTAGACTATTTTGCTATTCACATGGAGATGCAAAGTGGATGAATAATACATATTGCCCCAAACATAACAGCTCCTCTGCACATAAACTTATTGGACCAGTGTAACAGATGGACAATAGGCCAGGACCAGAATTAAATAGAAAACTAGGCTTGATTTTTTTCTGGTGGGAGGAGGTCAGGGAAATGTAATTGGCTGGGTTGGTCCCCTGGTAGTTTAGGTCTGAAACTAGAATGAAAGGAAACACTTGTAATTGATCGAACAACGAACAAAAAAAGGTTCACTTAGCTAAAGCAGGGGCAAGACATTAAGAGCAGGGAAGACTTGAGTACAACTTCCTAGGGTTATTCAGACATCCAGTCTATAGCGTGAAGCATCAGGGTATACTGGTTGTTTTGTATCCACGTGACCAGGAAGCTCTGTTAATGGCCCCAGCCTTAGTCCCCTGAACCAATTAAATCTCAAAGATAGTTTCAAAATCTTTTATTATTTATTTATTTATTTATTTATTTATTTTAGGCAATTGGGGTTAAGTGACTTGCCCAAGGTCACACAGCTAGTAAGTGTCAAGTGTTTAGTCTGAGGCTGGATTTGAACTTAGGTCCTCCTGACTTCAGGGCTGGTGCTCTATTCACTGTGCCACCTAGCTGCCCCCCTCAATATCTTTTAAAGAAAAAACTGGTCTAACTTGAAAGGGGGTAGGGATAGAGGTGGTGGTGGTTTAACATTGTCCTTACTACAGAAGGGCAAGAGACAGACCTTTAGTTTAATCAGCATAGGAAATGTCCTTGGGTTGAATCTTGCTTTCCTTATGCAGAGAGGCAGTTGTCCATTTCCTAGGGTAGGGGGTGGGGTGAGGAGGAGACAGAGATTAAATCACTTGCCTAATTTCATGCAGCTAGTATTTGTCTTAGGTTGCACTTGAACACAAGTCCTCATGATTCTGAAGCTGGCTCTTTATGTACCAAACCACAATGCTTTTCATAATTGCATTCGAGAAATGGCACTGAGCTTTCAATGGTTTCAAATTGCTAAATGTTTTGTAAGTCCATTTTTTTTTTTTAATACTAATATTCTCCCAATGGTGCTATATGGTTGAGAGTCATAGAATATCATACTCTCAGGAGAATAAAAATTACAGGTAACAAAGGGTGACAGAAAGATTCAGTGGGGATGAAGTGAGGGGAAGCACAGGATGCAGACAAAGATAATGTGAATGATAAGTGGCATAAAATACATTATTGAGGACATTTACTACTCCATCCCCTGCCCTCCTCATCCCCTAGAGGTAAGCTGGTTATGTTTTAAGAGTGATGATGTATAGCAACAGAAAGCTGCACTGGTTCCCATAAGACATTGAAGGAACAAATGGAAAACCTCCTAGACATTGGGTTGCTCCTCGATGGAGGATCCAGGCAAAGACATGGACAAGTTGTTCAGTTATTTTCAGTCATGTCTGAATCTTCATGGCCCCATTTGGGGTTTTCTTGTCAAAGATACTGCAGTGGTTTGCCATTTTCTTCTCCAGCTTCTTTCATAGATGAGGAAACTGAGGCAAACAGAGTTAAGTGACTTACCCAAGCCCATATAGATAGTAAGTATCTGAGGCTAGATTTGAACCTAGAAAGATGAGTCTTCCTGACTTCAGGCCCAGCATTCTATCCACTATGCCACTCAGCTGCCCCTAAAATCCCATAGGATTTGCAAATCTAGAACGGATTGGGATCTATACTGGTAGAAGTAGATGCCAGCATTAGTAAGGTTATGTATCCATCAAGGTATATTCAAGATTCAGTTCAAATTCCATCATCTCCAGTCAGCCCATAATAATCTCTTTTTCTTCTGATCTCTGGGCTTATTTGCTGTTCTTAAAAGTAAGGGACCTAGCCCAGACTAATTTGTATTGTTTTTCTTCATGTGAGGCCCTTGAGGGCAGTGTCAAGTATTATCCTGTCCCCATTACAGCGAGGGCCCAGCTCAGGGCCTCACACAAGGAAGCTACTCAGTAAATGCTTGATGACTGACTGGCAGTAATAAGCTATGTTATTAGCCCAGTTTAACTGCGGATATTTCCCTGTTCAGGGGTGGATTAGCTTCTTATCTAGAAACAGTTCTGAGGCTGTTTGAAAGCCTGGACTTTGCTGAAGTTTTATTGGCTCAAATCAATGCTCTCCCTGACAGGCAGGACCCTCCCGAATGTAAAACAAACAAACAAAAAAACCCCAAAACCAAAAAAAACAACCACGGAAAGAAGGGGGAAGACCACATCCCCAGTGGCTGATTTCTCCTTGGTTTAATGGAGTTTGACTCCCTGATCAGTTTCCAAAGATCTGAGATCTTTGGCCTTGAAGATTAGGGACAAAGAGAATTATGGGATGATCTGCTGCTGCATTGAATTTTGATTACTCCACATTAAGAGGCCTGGAAGATTAAATTTTGTTCAATATATACACTTTGGAAATGAAATTACTTTTAGAGCCAATGGGGTGGAGGTGGAGGAGAAAATCCATTTAAAATTGCCATTTTGCTGGTTAACTTTCCTCAAAATTGTCACTGGGCCCTATGTGTATCATCAGCAAGGAAGTTGCTCTGGCTCTCAGGACAAAGAGAAAGCATCAAGCCCAGGGCTCCTGAGGACCCACGAGGAACCAGCTACTTAAGATTTTGGCCATAGCCCCAGAACGGGAAAGGAAAGGTCACAAGGCTACCAGCAAAGGGAAATTCTCATCCACAGAAAATTCCAGCTTGCTTTCTGAAGCCTGCAATCATTATCTGTCCAGGAACACCTTGGAGCGACCCGCTCTTGACCACTTGCTGCCTTTGGAGGGTCTGGAGGGATGCTTAGAGAGTTCCTGACCTTTCTGAAAGTTACCAGGATGGGTGTGTGTGGAGATGTTGATTCATTGGCTATTTTTAATTGCTTATAAGAATAATAATTACTTTCTAGTAAATCACCTTGTATCCCAGTTTTAGGAGGAATCAGATAATTGCTAATAGGTTCTAAATTGGATCAATGTATTGGAGATGTCTGGTAGGTGACCGGCAGTTTTGGAATAATCTCAAAAAGCAAAGCCCTGGGAGAATTTTTGTGTGACATCCTAAGTATTATCATCCCTTTACATTTGTCTAATGCTGGCTTCAGGGGTTTCTCTCTCTTACACCTTCCTGAAATGCATCTGAAACCATAATGCATTTGAGGGTTTGCTGTTTTGACTGCATTTGGGTAAACTGGTTGTAAAAGGGCAGTGAATTGAGTTTTGGTCCTGGCTGCACCACAGACTTAGTGTGTGTTGTCTGGGACAAGTCATTTCCTTTCCCTGGACCTCCTTAGTTTCTCCAACTGAAAATAAGGAACTTGAACTAGATTTCGAAGGTGTTTTCCAGTTCTAAGTAATTGTGCCTCTGTGAATCAATCACTTAGCCCTTGTGTGGAGCTACAAAACCATTACAGATTTTGTAGGCTTTAAAAGGTGCTTCCTGGCCTAACTGCATTATACAGTGTTAGCCTGGATGTACCTGAACCAAAATCTGTAGCCTACGGCACAAATCTTTTTTTAGAGAAAGGATCCATCCATATAACTCAGAATAAGTATAATAAGTATGATAGAACTAAGGAAGGATGGAAGATGAAGAATGTGTGTTGAAAGCCATTGAAGTTTGTCTTTGACATTGGACACTCCACTTTTGACTACTTAAGAAGCATCCTGGCATGGTGCTGGACCCGTAAGAAAGACCTTGGGTTCAAATCCTGCCTCTCACACATACTAGCTACGGAACTCTGATCAGATCACTTAACCTTTCTGAGCCTCAATTTCCTCATCTGTAAAAATGAGGGGATTGGACTTGATGGCTTCTAAGGTCCCTTCCAAATCTCAATCTATGATCCTAGGGCTTTATGATGTACCTGATGTAAGTGAGAGCTATTAACCCAGTTTTACAGACAAAGAAAGTGTTTTTCAGTCTTAAAGTGCTATATTAGGAGCAGTGCTTAGAAATTGCAGAGATGCAGATTTGGGATCAGTGTAAGGAATTAGAATGGGATAAGTACATTACCTCTCATTGGAAGTTTCAAGTGGAAACTGGATGGACACTTACGGGTGATATTGTAAAGGAAATTTCTGATTGGTTTAGGTCAGAGATATTAAACATGCAGCCCAAAGGCTTCATGAGGCTTACAGTACTCTGGAATACAGCCAGATGAAAATGTAATTGGAAAATAATTAATGAAATAAATTTAAACACAATAGAACATAGATAATTTTAATATGCTGTTTTCTAAGTCAATATGCAGTCCACAGGTGTCCTTATGTATGCTTTAGTGCCTACCTCCTCTCCTTTCTATTTGCATTTGATGACACTGGAGGAGATAACTTCTAAACTCCCTTGCACTCTGAGATATTATGATTCTATGATAGAAATGTGTTATTATTTTCAGATCAAGGCATATGTAGGTAACATTCTTTTTTTTCCTTTTTTTTTTTAGGCAAGTGGGGTTAAGTGACTTGCCCAGGGTCACACAGCTAGTAAGTATCAAGTGTTTGGTCTGAAGCTGGATTTGAACTCAGGTCCTCCTGACTTCAGGGCCGGTGCTCTATCCACTGCGCCACCTAGCTGCCCCATGTAGATAACATTCTTAAAAGACTGCTTGGGCCTCCTTAGGCGTTAAGTGACATGCTCTGGGTTACACAGCTTGTATGTGTCAGATGAGGGAATTGAACCCAAGTCTTCCTGACTCCAAAGCCCTGTCTACTAGGTCAGGCTGCTTCATGTGTATATGTGCATGCATGCATGCATACACACACGCACACACACATATGCATATGCACATATACATGCATGTTTAATTCTTTAAATCTTAGACATCAGCTCTCCTACATTCTTTTCATCTCACAGGGCTGTTTCCATATTTTGTTCCCTTGGCTTCCTTTAGAACTTTAAACATTTGTCTCCGGACCCTATTCTGCCTAGTTTGTCTCCCAGATCACCCTTCCCCAGACCCAGTGGTCCTGGGTATCCCAGAGCAGATGGAGACTTTGGAACAGCCAAGTGTCTGCATCCATCCCTGGTTGCAGGGATGAAAGAGCAGGAGACGAGACGGAGAGGCGACAGAAGGCCAGGAGGGGGCAGCGTTGAGAAACAGCAGCCCGGTACTCTCCTAGGGAGGGAGGAGTCGAACAAAGCCCTTTGTAGGGGCTCCGAGCTCCGCTGGGACTGGGAAGGCAGTGTCAGCAATTCGGAACCTCCCAGAATGTGTTCTATGCCTGAAGAATTCATTAGGAAGGGAAGCCTCCCGGCCCGCCTCTGGTGGCATGGCTGGGTCGTTCCATATGGAAAGCATCTCATGAATTGTTCATGTTTCCTCCGTGATTGAAGCACCGTTCCCCGGCTGCAACGTGGTCCAGCCCTGGCATTCCTCCCCACTGGCTCATGCCCGAGATCCGCAGCCCACCCTCCTCTTAGAACTCTCACCTTTGCAGCGGGGTGAAGGCCAGAGGAGTGGGAGAAATCCCAGGCTAAATGCAGAGATCCTGAGCTGGGCTCCCCGCGAGGGGCTCCCCAGATGGGCTGGTTTAGTATCCCAGGCACGTCCGGACGCAGGGGAGGGGACGGGTTCCTGCGGAGGGGAGGCCACGTGGGGAAGCCCGAGGAAACTCTGCGGGACTGAGCCTGCCTGAAAAGAGATCCAAAGGGAAGCTGGTTACCTATATTCCTCTGCAAGCAATAAACCCCAGAGGAGGTGGGAGGAGGGCCAAGGGCAAAAGGGGATCAAACCTCTGGTGCTTGAGTTCTCTATGGATAATAAACTCCTCTATGCCAGGAAAGCAAATATTTCAGGAAGAGGTTCATAGGATCATTGGATGTAGGGGCCAGAGAGGGTTGGCTGAGGGCACACATATAGTGGAGCTGGATTCAAATTTATGAGGGAAACGAGATTTTCAAGACCCTTAGAGTCAGTTGGTGGGTGATTCGAAAAGTGCTTAACATAGGTCATTTAGTTTGATCCTTTTGACAACCCTGTGAGTTAGTTAGGTAAGAGTATTATCTCCACTGTTTGTTATTTGTATGATGGGCTAGTCATTTCATAACCTCACTTAATAGATGAGGAAACTGGGGCCCCAAATGTCGTAAAATCATAGAGTTGTAAGAAATCTTGTAGGCCCTCTGGTCCAAATCTCGCATTTTATTAACAATAATAATAGCTAGCATTTACATATCACTTTACAAATCTTATCTCATCTTATCCTCCCAACATCCCAGGGAGGTAGGTGCCATAATTATCCTCATTTTACTGTTGAGGAAATGGAGGCAGACTGAAGACAAGTAACCTGCCTGGGGTTACATAGCTAGTGTCTAAGATTAGATTTGAACTCATCTTCTTGACTCCAAGTCTAGACCTCTATCCACTGTGCCACCTAGAACTGGGGCCCAGAGGGGTTGAATGGTTTAAGCTTATACAGGTAAATTGAATGGCATATCTTCGATTTGAACCCAGTCCTTTGGCTCCAAATCCAGTAATCTTTCCATTGTCAGTAAAGATCTTTCCAAGGTCTCTGCTGACTCTAAATCCCACTACCCTATTACCCCCAATTTACACCAAGAAAACTGAGACTTAGATAAGGTGACTTTCCCATGGTGGCCCAGCTGGTGGTGGAGTAAGGTCTCAGACCTATGTTTTCTGGCTCTTTCTTAATTCAGGGCTTTCACCACAGTCTACTTAGGAAGCTAAGACTCACATATGGGAAACAATACAAGGCAAAGGATAAGAAACTAACAAATGATGTGATTCACTCTAGTCTTTCCCCCTGAAATATTCATTTCCCCCATCTCTTCTTGTTGAAATTCTATTGTTCTTTCCCAGCTCAGCTCAAATGCCCCCATCTACTCTATGAAATCTTCCTTGATACCTTAAAGATGAAGGGACTCTTCCTGATTTGGTGCTCTCAGGGTATGTAACATTCATGCCTCTCTTAAATACTTATTACATTCTATTTCATATAGGATTACAAATCTAGAGCTAGAAGGAACGTCAGAAGCCATCCAGTCTGACTCCGTCATTTTAAAGAAGGGGAAACAAGGCCAGAGAGTTCAAGTGGTTTGCCCAGGGTCACATAGGTAGAAAGTAACAAAGGTGGATTTGAACCCAGGTCTTTTGACCCGGAGTCAGTGATCTTGCCACTGTACCACACTGACTCCTTATACTATAACGTGTCCATGATTCATGGACCTGATTAGCCATTGAGATACCTGGAGTCAGAGAATGTGTCTTATTTCAAACAATAGTGCATTGGCCAACCTTGGAGCTTCATCCTTTCTCCAGTCTCGGGCTATGTACCCAATGATCAGAGTCTCGTAATATTACTTGTTAGTGATATTGCTATCCCATCGTGGTGTGACCTAGGGCTCTGGGAGGGCCTCACTTCAGGGTTCCTCTCCTCACATCTCCCAGGCCTCCTCAGGGTGGACTTCTCCCTGGAGTCCAAGTGCCCTTTCCTGAGAACTCAAAAGCAAAGAACACCCATTAGGCGCTTTGTAAGAGGCAGTGGGAAAAGCCTTAGATTGAGGGTTGAATGACTTGGATTTTAGCCTGGGTTCTGCCTTTGTGACCTTGGTCAAATCACTTCTACTTATGAAGAAACCGAGGCCTAAGGATGTTAACAATCTCTGAACAAGAATAGTGAGAGGTACTAAGTAGCACTGCTGTAATTTGAACCCAGGTCAACAGATCAGACCTAGGCTTCTTCCCGCTGTACATGGTGACCTTGCCTCATCCCGGCACAAGAGCTGTGTGACCTTGAGTGAGTCACACACCCTTAATAAGCCTCAGTTTTCTCATTTGTGTGTAACAAATGGGGGTCAAAATAGTTGGTATCTGAGACCTTCTCCAGCTTTAACATTCTGTGATTCTGTGACTGGTTATTTTGTGATGCAGCAGGAACCCTGCTGGGGGTGGTGAGGGGGGTGTGCTGTGGAGGGAAGCTGCAGCAGGGAGAGAATCCTGCAATGACATTTCACTTTGCAGCCGATTCTACTGCTGCATTGCAACGGGAAGCATTTGGTCGGTCAGAAGAACCGCTAGTCTGAGCCAGGACTGCCCACCATCCTGCTCTTTTCTTCTGTTCCTTGCTCTTCCAGTGGAGTCTGCCTTGTACCCTGCAGGGTCATCTTCCCAGCTCTTTCAGCTGCCTGACAGCAGCTCAAATACTTCTAGAAAAGGGGTTCTTAACCTTTTTTTGTGTCCTGGACGCAGGGAAAGTCAATCTGAACCTGGGGTTGGGATGGAGGTGGGCACAACAGACATGTATGCCGGGTCTAGGGTATAACTGGCCAGGTGAGAAGGCTAGGAATCATGAGCTGTGGGCTTCGGAGTGGACAGTTTGGCAAAGCTTACAGACCCCTTCTCAAAATGTTTTTAAATCTGTAAAATAAAATGAATAAAATTACAAAGGAAACCAATTATTACTGGAATTAATTCTATCTATTTATCTGTCTATCTATCTTAAAAGCAGGGTCATGGCCCCCACACAGACTCCTGGCCATCCACACTCAAAGACTGAAAAGGAGCCTTCAACTGTGATTGACATGTCAATGAGCACCAGGCATCAGCCACCTAAGTGGTTTGGCTAACATATTAAAACCGCAGGACGCCAATTCAAACAAGTAAGATCAGCTTCCCTTTCTCTGTGGGGTACAGGGATATTCCCTCCTCGGCTGTTTAACAGTTCCCTTTGCTTCCATATTTTGGCTATTTCAGGGTGTTGTCCCACTCTGAAGCCCAGAGCTCGTGAATCCTAGCCTCCTTAATTAACCAGAGATATACCCTAGACCTGGCATACACTTCTGTTGTGTCTTCTCCCATCCCTGTCCCAGGTTCAAATGGACTTTCCCTGGTATGTCTCTGCCTGCTTCTCTCTCTCTCTCTCTCTCTCTTCTCTCTCTCTCTCTCTCTCTCTCTCTCTCTCTCTGACTCTGTCTGTCTGTCTCTGTCTGTCTGTCTCTCTGTCTCTGCCTCTGTCTCTCTCTCCCATACCTTCCTCTCCCTCTCTAACTTTTCCTTCTGATTCAACCTCTCCATATTTGACACTCTTTTCTTCCCTCCATTTCTTCTCCTCTTTCTCTCCCTCTTCTCTTTTGTTTTACCCTCCCCCCACCCCCTGCCTCTTCAATCCCAGTTTCCTCATCTAAAATGAAGGGGTTGGAAAAATTACGACAAAGGCCCCTTTTTGCTCCCAAACCTGCGATCCTGTGGTCTCTATCTCAGCTTCTTTCTCCTTTTCTCCCTACCTCTCTCCTGTCTCCCTCCCCTTTTGCGCCTCTCTCTCTCTGTCTCTCTCTCTGTATTTCTCTCTCAGTCTGTCTCTCCCACCCTCCCACTCCCTCTTTACTCGCCCTCTTTCCTCCCTCTGGAATGTACTGGCTCTCTGCATTCTTCTGGATTCAGGCGCCTGGCTTAAATGCTTTGACACTTGTCTTACTGTTGGAGACTTTGCCACTTGTTCCCGGGACTGCACGTTGGGAGTGTGTGCAATGCAGCATTTGTCCTCTGGCTAGAGAAACAGGACGCCCTTTTTTGTTTTTTTGGCTCAGCACCTGTCGATGCCTCTCACATCTAGTCCTTGCTGAGGGTAGAATTGGTTCTTTGGGGACTTCCTTTGACTTTGCAGACATTTTATTTCAGGGTGAGGTCCTTGTGTAGCCCTTGGGATCAGTGTAAATATAGCTTACAGGATCATATGAGCTCAAGCTGGCAAGGGACCTTAGAGATGGTCTAGTTCAGGGGTATTTAACCTTGTTTGTGTCATGGACCCCTTTGGCAATCTGGGAAAGCCTAAGGATTTCACAGAATAATGCTTGACTGTCTACATTCATAATGAAAAGAAATGCTCAATTTCAGTTAGAGATTACTGAAAATAAAGATGTATTTTACCCCATTCAAATTCACAGGCCCTCTGAAATCTCTCCGTTGACACTTTGAGGGAGTGTGAACCACCATTTAAAAATCCCTGGTCTAGTTCAACCCCTTCATTTTACAAACAGGGAAACCAAGGCACATCGAAAAGAAGGAATTTGTCCATAAGGACCTCAAAGCTATGAAGGAATAGTAGAGACCAATGAATGTTCCCCAGACTGCTATGTCCATAATGAGTTGGCTAAAAAAGGACAGACAGACAAAGTGACCCTGAGGACCCTCTTCTCTCTTTTGCTCCTTATTCCTTGGAACTTCTCATATCATTCAGGTATGAATAAGAGAACTGGTCTAATCCTTATTTCTAACAGACAGTTACTTGGTCAATAAGAAATAATTAGAGTTTGCTTTGAAAAATGACTGCTCTCCAGCCACTCTGCCAACCTTTTACTGGGAAGACAGGGACTACATCTTATTAGAATTGGAGGACCTACATTAAAATATTGGCTTTGTCATTTGCTGTCTGTTCAACCTTTTTTTTTTTTTAACATATCTGGGACTCAGTTTCTTTATATATAAAATGAAGGGATTGGACTCGATAGTCCCCAAGTTTCCATCCAGCAGAAGCATCCTACAAATTTATATTCCTCCTACATTGTCCTTGCGGGCAAGTGCAGGGCTGAACACATGGAACATATTCAGCAAAGCCCTACCAAATGAACGAAGGATTGAAAAACAGATAGCAGTCACCTAAGATGAGAGCTTTCTCATAGAAGCAGCATCCTCCCCTTTTAGCCGTATTTCCCATCACTACCCTTTCTGTAGTCTAGGGTCCAGACAATCTAAATTGCTTGTGTTTCCCCAGACTTGCCCTGTTTCCTGCTTTTCCTCACATTGTCTCTCTACCTCAGGTACCCCTTCCTGTATCTCTGCTTTTTTAAAATCCTATTCATTCTCCAAGGACCAGCTATCCTAGGAATTGTTGCTTGGTCCCTCCACAGCTGGAAGTGGGTGACAGTTTCCTCCTTTTTCACTGCTTTCCCCCAAACTTCCCTCCTTCAGTTCTTAGTTTCCATCTCACCT
This sequence comes from Phascolarctos cinereus, assembly GCF_003287225.1. NCBI lineage: Eukaryota > Metazoa > Chordata > Mammalia > Diprotodontia > Phascolarctidae > Phascolarctos > Phascolarctos cinereus. The sequence goes on from NW_027555625.1 coordinate 248,334,285, forward strand.
ATGGTGCCAAACCGGGTCTGCCTTATATTATAACTGCTTGCAACAAAAGGTAGTGCAGTGAAGTAGAAAGCTCTGAATTTGGAACAAGGAGAGATCTAGGTTCAAATCTTTCCTCTGACACGAGCTGTGTGATTATGACCAAGTCACTAGTCTCTCTGATTCTCAGTCTGCTCATCTGAAAAATGGGGACAAAAATATTTATAGTACATACCTCATAGGGTTATGCGGTTCAAGTGGGAAAAAAAAGTAATATATGAAAGCTAGCTATTACCAAGAAGCCATAAGTATGTGAGCTATTTACATACATGTCTGATTCCTCTCATGATCCCATGAGCTTCCCCAAGGCAGAGAGAACATTTTATCCATCTTGGTACCTTCCCACAGTGCTGAGCACAAGTATTCGATAAATAATATATTGACTTGAATGGAAGGGGAGCTTGGCAAGACTGTGAGATGTCAGGGTTCAGTGGATAAGGCCAGGGGTGCACCATACCCCTGTGGATTGAATTAAAATCTCAATTAGAGTATATGCTAATGTACTTCTTTGCTTGAATACAGTGTTGATGCTTTCATTTATAGCCTTTAAAAAGCTGTGCCTTTAATATACTGAATCATAAAAATTCAGAGTTGAAAGGAACCTCCATGACCATCTAATTGAATGCAAACCTGTACAAGGATCCCCTCTACAGTATACTATGGTATCCCTGATTATCACACAGTATGTGCAGGCTACAAGTGCTGGCCCACCTGGGGGGAGTATTCCTTCAGACCCTTCGTCTTCTTCTCAGGGGAGCACCACCTCCTCCCAAACACACACACACACACACACACACACACACACACACACACACACACACACAGAGCCAGCCCTCCATCTATGGATACTTGGGCCAAACAGTGGTCATGTAGCCTTGGCTTGAAGACCTCAGATGAGAGGAAACTTATTATCTCCCTGAGGCAACCTATTTCATCTTGGGATATCTGCAATTGTTAGGAGGTTTGTCCTTATAGCAAACCTAAATTAGCATTTTTACTGCTTGTATCCTCAGCTCTTGATCCTGCCCTCTGTGGCCAAACTGCATGAATCTAATCCGTCTTCCACAGCCCTTCAAACACTTGAAGACAGAGCTTGCCTCTTCACCCCTCTCCCCTAAGTCGTCTCTTCTTTGGAGTAAACAGCTCTAATTCCTTTAAGAGATCTTTATTTGGCAAGAACTTCAGCCCCTTTGTCATCTTGGCTGTTCTCTGGACACTCTCTGGGCACTCACTGTTAAAACACCTACTATGTGCCTGACACTGTGGTAAACACTGGGAATACAAAAAGAGGCAAAAGACAGTCCCTGTCCTCACAGAGCTTACAATCTAACGGAGGAGACAACATGCAAACAAATACATATGGAGTAAGCTTTATATAGAATAAAAGGAAGGCATTAACAGAGAGAAGGCACTAGAATTAAGAGGCTTCCAGTAAAATAAGGGATTTTAGTTTGGACTTAAAGAAAGCCACTGCAGTCAGCAGAGCAGAGGAGGGAGAGCATTCTAAGCATGGGGGACAGCCAGAGAAAATGCCCAGAAGTGAGAGATGGAGTGTCTTGTTTGTAGAACAGCCAAGAGGCCAGGGTCACTGGACTTAAGAGTAGGGTGTAAGAAGACTGAAAAGGTAGAAAGGGGCTAGTTTATGAAGGGCTTTGAAAAACAAACAGAGCATTTTGTATTTGATATTGATGGTGACACTGGGGTTTACTGAGTCCTGGGGTGACATGGTCAGACCTGCACTGTAGGAAAAATACTTTGGTGGTTGGACGATGGATTGGAGGGGAGAGACTTGAGGCAGGCAGACCCACCGGAAGCGGGGGGGAGGGTGGCAAAGAAGCATTTTAGGGGAAAGATGACAAATTCATTTTTGGACATGTTGAGTTTAAGATATCTATAGGACATCCAGTTTGAGATGTCAAGATAGAGAGATGACACTGGAGGTCAACAGAGACATTGGGGCAGGAAAGGTAGATTTGAGAACCATCAGCATAGAGATGGTAATTAAATCCATGGGAGCTTATTACATCATTAAGTGAAGTAGTATAGAGTGAAAAGAGAAGAGGACTCAGGCCAGAACCCTGAGGAACACCTGTTTTTAGAGGGAATGTTCTAGATGAGGATCCAACAAAGGCTACTGAGAAGGAATGGTCAGAAAGGTACAATATCTTTCTTAGTTGTGGCCCCCTCAAAAGAACACAAAGGTTGACCAAGGCTGACTACTATGGGACAGTTGTGTACTTGTTCCTGGAAGCTGTGTCTCTCTCAGACTGACTCCAAATCCTTGCCTCATCCCAAGGTTGAGGAAAGCTTAATTGTTACTCCTCCAAAAAGAAAGAAAGAAAGAAAGAAAGAAAGAAAGAAAGAAAGAAAGAAAGAAAGAAAGAAAGAAAAAGAAAAGAAAGAAAGAAAGAAAGAAAGAAAGAAAAAAAGAAGAAAGAAGAAAGAAAGAAAGAAAGAAGAAAGAAAGAAGAAGAAAGAAAGAAAGAAAGAAAGAAAGAAAGAGAAAGAGAGAGAGAGAGAGAAAGAAAGAAAGAAAGAAAGAAAGAAGAAAGAAAGAAAGAAAGAAAGAAAGAAACCAACCAACCAACCAACCAACCAACAAACCAACAAACAAACAAAGAAATACTGTTGGAATTGAAAGCAGTAGGAGACAGGTGAAGGGCAGGACTTTCTCTTGGCAGTGACAGGGATGTGGCTGACTGGGCCTTCTTGAACCATATAGTAGACAGGTGATCACTTAATATTAGGTGTTAAAATGGATGGAGTGATAATCTTGGACTCAGGAAGAACTGAATTCAAATCCTGCCTCAGATTACTTACTGGCTTACTTTCTCAATCTCAGTTTCCTCACCTGTAAAATAGGGTTATAATAGTATCTATCTCACAGGATTGTTGTGAGGACCAAATGAGATCATATACTTAAAGGGCTTTGCCAACCTTAAAGCACTATATAAATGCCAGCTAATAAATTCACATATGATACGCACGCTGTAACATGTATATAACATGGATGTATTAATAAGTTAATATATATTTGAAGATTATAATATGTGACATACATGCCTGCGTGTTTATACATATATGTGTATGTATGTGGTCATGCTTCATCCATGGATCATGTTGCATTTGGGCTGTTTCTCCTTTGTTCGTCAATTTATATATCTTTCCCCTTTCTCATTTCAGAGATAAAACTCTATCTCTCCCCTTCTTCACTTTAGTCTTCATTTATCTTGATTTTTAAAGCAATGTTCCCTTAGTGTGTCTCTCCTCAAGGAGTGAAGTTATTCCAACAGTCCCAGGAAATTATTTACTAGCTTCTGCCCACTTAAATTAGCACTTTCCTGCCTCTGGCCTCTCAGCCACCCTTTGGACTAATTCCTCTTCAGATCAGGTCTCTTTCTTTTCCGCAGCTGAGGCTAATGTCTCACAGAGTTCAGGAACTTGAACAAACAGGGTTAGCTTCTGTCGTTTCCATTGCTACTTCCTGTGCCATGTCTCTGCACACTGGCCTCTCTGGTGCTTCAGCCTGCATGCCAAGGGCCAGAAAATGCAAATATAGCATTTGCTTTGGGCTCACTCCCCCAACCCCAATTCCAACTGGCATGCTGAGTTCTCTTGGGGCAGCTAACTTCTTCCCTCAGGAACCCTCAGTTTGGGAATCCCATTCCCTAGTGAATAATGCACAAGAAGACTTATAGGCTACCAAAGAGACCCCCCTTCCACCATGAAATGCCACTAGCAGAGGTTTTGAGTCCAGAAACCCAAGGACCAAAGGATCTGAAAAGACTCCTGGAGATCATCTGTTTTATATCAGAGGTAGGACTAACCTTGGAGCCAAGACTCAAACCCAGATCGTCTGCTTCTAACATGTACTAGCTTTGTGACCTTGGACAAGTCATTTTATGTCTTTGAGACTTAGTTTCTTCATCTTTAAAAAATACTTGCAGGACCTACCTTGACAGATTGTTGTGAGAAAAGTGATTTTGTAAACCTGGAAACACTGTGGATGTGTGAGTTATTGTTATTATCTCCCACACAAACCCCTACCTGCATGAGGTAATCGGTTCCAGTTGGAGTTATTGATGGTCATCTCCCCAGACACTGACAGGGAGAAAGGAAGGAACCATTCCTCTGGGGCTGGCTCTGTTCATACCACCTGCTTTCAGAGCCTGCATCACTGGTGCACAGAGAATCTGCGATTCCCTCCATCCTATTGATTTTTATGTCTTTTAGAGCATATTGAAAGATATTGAAATGAATATCTGTCACAGCAGAATGAAGGCTGCTGTCACAGATCTGCATCCTTTAAAATGACTATCGATATGAATTTTCTTAAACAAAAAAAAATATATAAAGCTATTGAGCTCCCTGGAGCCACATTAGTAATGATTTGCAGATTCACCACCCTTCCCCCCTTCAGTGGTACTAAATCCCATAAGATGTCCCTGAGTTTTTAGGGTCAGCAGAAGAAGAGGCTGAGCATCTTCTGAAGTGGTTAGCCAGACTTCAGTTAGTTTCAATTCAATGGAATTATTCATTACTCATCTTTAATCTGTCTAGCTCTGAAATAGATACAAAGCATTTTTCTCCCTTGGCCTTAAGGAGCTTATAGTCTTCTTGGGGACACAAGATATTCTAGCCTAAAACACCTAAATGATGTTGGATTTGGAGCTAAAAGGAACCTTGGAGACCATATAGTCTAGGAGTGTTCTGGTAAATGTTTAACAACCATCTTTCTGGGGAAAAAAAGTATATGCATTATACACATATGTTTATTTGCATTATTAACATTTTCTCCATTATTTTATTAAGTCTAGACAATTAACAAATGATAAACCAAGCCTTGGTTTGTAACATTTGCTGATTTCTGAGTTGTAAATGCTAACACTGAGAATCTAACACTTCTTTCGAGAGCCAGTTCAAGCTGGCTCTAGTGTACTTCTGAATCCAGCATCTCATCTTGTACATGAAAAAAGTGAAGTCCAGAGAGAGGAAGGGACTTTTTTTCTTCCTTTCCCTTCCCCTCCCCTCCCTTTTCCCTTTTTCCTTTTTCCTTCCCTTTCTCTTTCCCTTTTCCTTTTCCCTTCCATTTATCACACAGGAAGTAAGCAACAGAGCAGGGATTTGAACCCAGCTTTCTAATTACAAATTAAGCCAAAACAACAGATCTAGGGGGAAAATCAGTGGCACAGACCAGTAGTCTCTGAACTTTTTTGATCATGTACCCCTAAAAGTAAAATTTTTTTAGTATGAACTAATTCTTTCTCGAGAATATATATGTGTGTGTATGTATGTATGTATAATATATACGTATTTGTATACACACATTTTTATATATGTATATATAGAAAGCTTATTTACAAATCACATAAAAGTACCACTGTAGCAATAATTATGTACACCATAAAATTTGCACGAAATAGAATTTTTTTTCAAATGGACATTAAAATATTTGATCCTAGAGTCAATAGGAAGCCACTGGAATTTGAAAGGGGGAGTGACATGATCAGAACTGCGTTTTGGAAAAGTCCCTCTGGCCCCTGGGTGGAGGATGGCTTGGAGCAGAAAGATGCTTGAGGCTCAGAGATCATTTAGCTCTAGGATGCTGCTGCAAGAGTTCCAACAAAAGAGGATGAAGCTCTGAATCAGGGTGGCCGCCGCGTGACTAGAGGGGGATGGATGTGAAAAGTGTGGAAGTAGAACTTAGAAGACTTGGTGGCCGATTTGATAAGTATATGCGGAGTGAGGGAAAGTGAAGAGTCCAATATGAGGTTTTGAAAAAACTGAGTGACAGTAGAAGGGAAGTGTGCAAGATAGGTGGAATTTTGGGGGAGGGGTAAAGCTAATAGAATCATAGATCTAGAGCCTAAAATGATTTCAAATCTAGTCCAACCACTTCATTTTACAGATGGGGAAAATGAGGCCAGGGAGGTAAGGACTTCTCCCAGGTCGCCGTTAGTACATTTTTTTCCTCTGCTAGTATTGCTGCTCCCTAATGAAGTGATATCTGTGATCTAGATCACAATCCATCCGCACCTGCTCATCCCACATGACTCACTCTCACTCAAAATGGAAAGGGGGAAGGCACAGCTCTTACTCACTGGTCACTGCCCTCAAGCAGAGAGTTTGCCTTCCAAATGATCTGGGGTGCAAGGAAAGGCAGAATGTTCCCAATAGCGTCTATGCAGTTGCTGTGGATAGCTTTTAATTTGTCTGTCTGTGGGGATGGATGGGCCCAAATGGGACACCACTGAGATAGCCACCGAAGGCTAGAGAAGGCAGAGCTGGTAGGACTTAAGGTAGATCTTGAAGGGTGGCTTAAATGGGTCAACCTGCTGAAAATAGAGGCATTTGTGCTCCTGGGCTCCCCCTCCCATCTTCACTGCCTCATTACCTTCTGTGCGAATATGAAACGAGCTCTTTGCACTGGCCAGCTGGCAGTACCCTCTTCTCCTACGAGCTTTAGAATCAATATCTTTGACACCTTGCATAGAAATATGCTGGGTAAGTAGCTGCTGGCTTGGTTGCCAGGAGGGGCTACATTTCACAACTAGGTGGAACGATTTCCAGACCTCCCTGGGATATCTCCAATGTAGCAGGTGAGGCTTAATTACAAGTGGACTGGGAAATCTCTAGGCAAAGCTTGGGAAAATATTCACTTTGTCCCACATTATTTTTATCTCCAGGTCTCCCTGAACTTTCAGGGCCCTGGGCTGCCAGATTGGGAATTTTCCACACAGTAGGGGTCAGAGTGGGGAGTATTAGTTTATCTGCTCCCCATTCTTAGTCTGGACCTGAAAGTCCTAATCTTCCTTGATAGCACCTCTGGGGGCTGACTCTCCTATCTGGGGGTGTTAGGATATCAGGCAGAGAAAACAGACAGATGGAGCCTGAGGATTCTGTAGGAACCTGGAGCCTGTTTTTAACACAGCTAGGCCCATCGATAATTAGGTAGGAGAAGGAAAACAGGCAGATCTGATAGGGGAGCAGGAGTGATTCCAAATGGGGAAACCAGGAGGGGGTTTTTTACCTCCCTTCTCTCTTTTTCTCTCTCTCTCCCAGGGAGGCATCTAGTGCTTTGCCTGAAAGCAGACATGATAAGCCTTAGTATTTGCTAAAAAGGTCCAAGCCAGGGGGTGGCCTGGAGATATCCATGAGCACAACTGCACTGCCCCCACTGTGGGAAAGTCTCCCCTGGAATGTTAGGTGGCAGAAAAATGTTCACTGGGTGTTAAAAGCCCTCACCCTAAAACAGTCCCTATCTCTGGGAAGTGCTGTGATTAGTTAATACCTCATGTAGTGTCTCAAAATTATAGCAAGTTGCCAGGAAATAATTAGCGGAGTGTGTGGCTCTAATGAACCATATAGCTCAGTTATGACAAATTTTTGTGAGGACTCAGAGGGGTTGTGACAGAGCACAGCCTTTAAACAAAGTTCAAGTCACTTCTAAATAAGCCCTGGGCCCCCTGAAGTCAGAGTATTTACGCCCTACAGGACCCAGTGGGGTCTTTCGATCCTGTGGTGAATCTTGGAGGCCAAACTGTAATGCTGAGCTGAGAAAGGGAAAATATTCATTTCCTTCTTTTGTTAGTTTCAATGCCTCCCCTAATGATGCCTGAGGGCTTTCTGAGAGCTAGAGAAGACATTCAATATGGTGGGAGCTGCTTCCCCCCACCCCCACCCCCTTCCCACTGTCTGCCTGAAATTGTGTCCACTCTCAAGGTTCCCATCCCTTTCTGGGTATTAGTAACTTTGGAGTCTGTGTCCACAAGAAGCCCCTGTCTGCCCAGCATGGAAGCATCCCTTGACTGGTGCTTAGGGAGAATATTACAGAAGACAAGGTCTAATGTTGGGGGAGGAGGGTCGTGCTTGTAGCCACCACTTCTCAATCTTCCTGGGTTCCCTATAACCATACCCCACCCCCAGCCCGAGGGAAAGGCTATGGGGCTTCATCCTGTTCCTTACTCATCCTATGCCCCCATAACAGTCAGTAACTGCCAGGTGTTGTGAAGAGGGATTTACTCCAAAGCACCACAGGGAAAACCTAAAAGTAATAGATGAAAAGAGTAATAGTGTCTCCAGTTGTAAAGGTCCTTAGGATTTGAGACTGGACAGCAGAACCTCAGTTGACTCTTAGATCCCCTTGCCCTCCTGCCTAAGGTCCTCTCTGCTCAGTCTTAGTTTTAATATTACATCTCAATTTTAGCTCGTGCTGTGGGTTTGGGCTAAGCATTCAGCTGTCTCTGTCCTGTTTCTCCAGTCCTCAGTTTGGGGTACAGGAACCTAGGGCTCAGGCAGGTCATCTCCTCCAACAGCTGCCTTACTAGGTCATTCATTCAATCAAGCAAGCAAGAAATAAGCATTAATTAAATGCTTATTGGGAATACAATGACAAAAGCGAAATGGCCTTAGATCTCAGCACATATATCCTTTCAGGGGAAATAGATCCCTCACCTCTATCTACTTACAATACCCTGAGAAAGTGACTTGTGACCCCTTAATTTCCACCAATAGAGGCTTATTTCCCTATCTGGGGCCCAAAGTTAGACCCCATGAGTTTCAAGTGTTAGCAAATCTGTCATCCTTTATCTGAGGTTTCCACTCTCTGGACCACTCAGAAATTGCATTATTCCAACACCTCCTTGTTGAAATCACCCCTTTCACCTATGTTATCCAGGCTTCAAATCCTGGACTTAAACCCCTATACTTTGTACATGGTTTATCTTTCTCAAGTGAATTAATTTTCTAGCTCTGAATTTGAATATCCTTCAAGCCTCACTCTAGCTCCCCACTCATTCCAAGCTTAGCTGATTGACACAAACTAGGGTCAATATGTATTAGATGTCTTTCTTTACTTTGAGGTACAGAAACCAATCACTTGCCTCTCTCAGTGTCCTGTGTCAATGACCCTGCTTGGGTTCCTTGCCCTAGGGGTTGATCCTAAAGACCATATATGTTTATAATCTACAGTCAAAAACTGCCAGAGTAGCTAACAATTTCAACATCTTCCAACTCTAGTCCCAAGCCCCCATCTCACATCTCCACACTTACTGCATCTTCTAAGTGTGGATACCATTAAAGCAGAGACTTGTTCTCCCACATCTGATCTAGGAGTCCTTGAGGGCAGGGACCATATCCCTTTCCTCAACCTTGAGGATGATGGAGGGGCAGAGCTGCATTTTTCCACTCAGATCTGGGGCTCCTTGAGGACAAGGCTCTCTTCTGCATTCCCCTAGTACATGGCTTTTCACAGTTTTAGTGGGGGTGGGGCCCCAAGAAATGAAGACTTCTTTCTAAACCTTCCAAACTTTGGCTTTTAGCACAAAGTTGAGTCTTTGACTGTTGGGGTGAAGGGCTTGAGAAAGTCAAATGGAAATAAAGTTAGGAGAAAAGAAAGGGTAAGAGTTTAAGCTGGGGAGATGGGACCTGGCCCCAGCCTGGGAAGGTCCTGATTGATCTATCCTGCATTGACTAAGGGATCAGTGCAGGAGTCTGCAGCTGTCACAGGCAAGGCCCAGCAAATCACCCATTAGATTAGAATAGACTCGGGGGAAGATTGCCAAGCTAGCTTGGGGGGAGGAGGGTGGGCAGAGAAAACCCTGTATTCAGCAGTTATTTGGTCTTTTCGTCTATATTTCCATTGCTGCACGTCATGCAAAATTTGGTTGCAGATTGACCGTGTGCAGTTAGTGCCAACATTAAGATGCTAGCCAACTCTGGGCTGCATAAGCAGCATTTACTGTCCTTTGGCAATGCCTGACCTCCATGAATTCCCACCTCCCTTGTGTGTGTGTGTGTGTGTGTGTGTGTGTGTGTTGTGTGTGTGTGTGTGTCCAGCATGATAGAATTGGATGGCTTTTAGTCTCTATTCTGCCACTGCCTTGGGCAAATCTTTTCCCCCCTTTGGGACCCACAATTCCCTCTGTGTAAAATATGGGAATTGGACTTGAGGATAATCACTAAGATCTGATTTGTTAGACTCATAGAATCTATGACTTCTAGGAGAAATGTCCATGAAGCATGACCTAGGAAGAAATGGTCTTACTCTTGAGCAGAAGGGCTGAGGATTAGTTGGCCTTGCTCTCTCCTTAGTTCTTGTACTTAGTACTTTTGGCAAGGCACTCCCTCATCCCCACCCTCCCCATCCATTCGTGAAGGTAATTGGTGCACAGCCCATGTTTGATCCAAGATATACCTGGTAACATGCCTGATAAATGTTTGCTGAACTTAATTTACTGAATTTGAGATCACCTTCCAAAAAAGACTCTATGAAGCTACCAGAAGAATAATGGATCTTATCGCTTTGGTCTATATAAACTTCAATACACATTGAAAAAAACCCACCTCATTTCTATAGTGCTTTAAGGCTTATTAAACAATTCCCTTAAAATAGCCTTGCAAGTGTTTTTGTACTCATTTTATAGATGAGAAAAGAGAGGCTCAGAGAGGCGAGGTGACCTTCTAGGAGTCACACATCTATGAAATATGGCATAGTAGAAAACTCACTCGATTTGGAATTAGAAGACCTCGAGTGAAGTCCCAATTCAGCCACTTACCACCTCTGTGACCATGATGTTAGAATACTTGTGTGCCCCTGTGAATTATCCCAAATGAGATGAGTACAGGAAAATCTCCCTCCGTGTATACTGGGGAGATCTTTTCGGGAAGACTTATTTTTGTAATTATGGTTTTACTAACCTCCGGTCCCAAGCCTAACTTCTTTGGATATCAGTTTCTTTACCTATGGTGCCAATGTTTCAGCATAGGACTTGGACTCAGGAAGATAAGAGCTCACATCCTCTCTCAAACATTTACTAGCTATGTGACTCTAGACAAAACATTTAACTTCTCTGTTTTTCAGTTTCCTCATTTATAAAATGAGGACAATAACAGCAGTCTACTTCACTGGTTTATTGTGAGGGTCAAATGAATTCACATATATAAAATTCATTGAAAACCTTAAAGTGTTATTTAATAGCATTAATAATGATGATATTACTATTCTTTATCATTATCATTAAATTGTAAGTTCCTTGATGGCAGGAACTATCTTTTGCTTCTTTTTCTATTCCAAGTGCTTAGGACAATGCCTAACATATAGTAGATACCAATCAATGTTTATTGATTGATTGATCATCATTATTATTATTATTCCTCCTCCTCCCTGCCAAACTCTGGGCTCGCATAAACTGGGTCTAATCTCAGGGCATTAACCCCTAAAGTTTATTTTGTCCTGTTTGCCCTTACCCAAAGTTTATTCTGGGAAATCTCCAAAAATACCTTACATTCAGGTTCCCAAAAATACAGGCAATAGGCATGTCCAGCTCCTTCATAATCACTCAAAGTAATAAATGCATACTGGATATAGGGCTTCCTTTATTTTGCCCCACGGGAAAAACAAAAGATTCAAAGGACACGTGGTAAACCATAAACAAATACAGAAATCACACAAAGCATTTTATGATAGGCCACAAAGTTCCCTCAGACAGGAACTGAACTTTGAGTTTCTAAAGGGAACACTCCTTTTGTAGCCCCACCCTGGGTATTATACTCCTACTAAGAGCCAAGAATATGGTGCTGCTGCTGGACAGCCAGCCTCTGTTTTGTTAGACCTACACTGTCTGAATAATTGAAAATAACATCAAAGAGTAACTATGCCCTAACCTCTTGTTTCCTCATGTTATAGCTTTAACTTGCTGTTCAGAAACTCCCTTTCTCCAGCTGTGAGGTAATAATCCTTAATTTTTCCAAGAGGGATGGTAGATAGAGTGCTAGATAGAGTCAAGAAGACCTCAGTTCAAATCATACCACACACAATTTCCAGCTGTGTGATCTTGAGCAAATCATCTAGCCACATCTGTAACAATGGGGGCCTACTTCCTAAGGTTGATGTAAGATCAAATGAGGTTAACATAAAACACTTTGCAAATCTTAAAGCACAATATAAGGGTTAGCTATCCTTATTATTCTTATCATCATCGCCTTCACCACCACCACCACCGCCACTACCATCATCATCATCATTCATGAGGCACTGTTCAGAAACTACCCTTCCCTCTCCAAATGATAAGATTTCTGAACTTTGATTTGAGTCAACTCCAAAGGCTAGTGCTGTCCAAGAAATTCCCCTCTCTACTAGAAGACTATGTTCTGGGATCATGCTGCCTAGAAAATTTAGATCTGTTTTCAGAAATATAGCCCATAAACTCCTTTCCTAGGGAGGTGTATGTGCACATGGATTTGTGTAATATGCATCTTGTGAGGAGGCTTGGTTAGATATCTCAGGAAATCTTACCTGCCCCTCTCCATGTAACATTTTTAATTTTGCTTGGAGTAGAGCAGGAGAACGGGTATACAGCTCTCTGTTCTCTCCTTAGAGAAAGAGTATGGGGCTAGAAATAGATTTATCTGCCCCACTAAAAATTACAAGTCTAGGGGAATTACTTTTTTCCTTAGGTCTAAGCTACTTTCCCAGTTACTGATTAACAAGGAAGGAGTGCCTTATACTTATATTGGAAGGCTTGATTCCTTCCCACCAAGTGCTAGTTACACAAAAGACTATCACAAATAGTGATTAGTGATACTCATTTATCCAAGCAGTTAACAAATAGAAATCAGAGCAGTTATATAGATTAAAATATACCAGAAAATACAAAGAGTGAATGAGTTCTTCTGCTGGCAATAAGGCATCTTAGGTCAATTCTCTGAAATCTCTAGGAAGGCAGGCAGGAAATCGTGTTGAGAATCCAGCTCTCTCCCACGTGTCTACCTTCCAAAGCCTGTCGTCTCTCTATCTATCTGTCTATGTTTCTCTCTGTCTGTCTCTGTCTCTCTGTCTCTCTCTCTCCCTGAAGAGAGTCTGGAGCCATGGTGTGTCCTCTCTTGAAGCAGGATGGAAGAAGAATGTGTCATGACAACGTCCAAGCTCTTCTGCCAACTCTGCTCACTTAGGCATACTGTATTGTGCTATCCTTCTCTCCACAAATGAAGAGAGTCTTATGCAAATGAATCACACTTAAACCTGGGTTACAAATGCTTTCCAAAAGGTGGGGAGAAGATAGTGTCCGTGCCCAGATTTCCATTACCCTCTGAATGTAGGTTTATTGTGCTATACTATACCCTTTATCTCTCACCTACAAAGTTAAAACAAACAAATCCCACAATGTGAACCAGTATATAGGCTTGCCTTTAGAAGCCATGGGCGAAGGTGTGATTCTTGCCAGAAGATCCCATCCTTTCAAGCATTCTAGCTTTACTTTATCTTGAAGCTTGCAATTCAATTGGGAATCACCCCCTATCCTTTCAGCAAAGCAGCAGTGAGCGCACCTCTCCCCCAAACAACCTTGAATTCATTTCGTAAGTATTCTGTATGTCTTGTGTACATACATGTGGTCACTTGGACTGCAAGTTCCCTTCGGTGAGGCCCTGTTTCACTTTAGTTTGTGTATCTCTAGCACTTATCATGGTGCCCAGCACATAGTAGGCACTTAATAAATGCTTAGCATTTGATGCCCATAATCTTCAGGTGTAGATTACTGTCAGATGCTCTAATACCAAACCTTTCCTCCCACCCAGCTCATAAACTGATCTAGGAAACTTCCCTAATCATTCCCCCCCCCATACATAAAGTGAGGAGGTTGAGTATTTAAACAGAGTCTTTCTGACTCTAACATGGATGCTTATTCAACTACACTATGCTGCTTCATCTCCTTAGTTCTGTGAAGTAGGATGAGAAGAGGGAGGGAGCAAGAATTTGTTAAGCTCCTACTGTGTGCCAGGTACTGTGCTAAGTGATTTACAAATCTCATTTAATCCTCACAACAACCCTGTGAGGCAGGTGTATTTATTACTCCCATTTTACAGTTGAGAAAACTGAGACAGTCAGAGGTTAAGTGACTTGCCCAAGATCACATAGTCATGTCTGAGCCAGATTTAAATTCAGGTCCTCCTGACTGCAGTCCAAATACTCTATCCACTGCATCACCTTGATGGTTATCATTATCCCAATTTTAGAGGCACAGATATTCGGGCATGATGGGTTTAGGGAGAATTAGCTAACGCCTCACAGAATGTGGCTTAGAACACAGATGTTCCAAGGTCTCATTTCCTCGAATGAACTCTGCAAGTATAATACATCTCCATTTTACAGCTAAGGAAACAGGTTCAGAGACTTTCCCAGAGTCACACAGCTAAGAGTCATGGTACAATAAAAAGAACCTTAGATTTAGAATTCCTAGCCCCAGATACTTCCCACTAGTTTGAACTGTGGTCTCCTCTCCAGATTCCTGGAGCCTTTGGTCCATCCTGAGTATAGACATGCAGGGACAGAATGGGCTATTGTGCTCCCAGATGCTGAAGCTGCCTCAGGAAGGAGATGGTAAGGATGAGGAAACCACCTCAGCCAGGCTCTGGGAGGCACAAAATATGGCTACAATATCTGGCCCTTCGGAGAGCAGCGTGAGACAAAGTAGCTGCACTAAAGGGCTTTATTTAATTGGCCTTTTTGTGAAGGGCTTTCATTTTTATGGGGTTGTGTGGGCTCCCGAGTCCTTCTGCACAGATTCCAAACTGCATTAACTTGCCTTCCCAGAGGGATGCTTGCTGGAGGGAAAGAAAAGAGAGGAAATCTTTTTTTTTTTCTTTTTCCCATGATGAAGCCACTGAGCTGTACCAGCCGTGTTGCCAAAGGCAAGGAAGGGCTTGTCTGAAATTGTTTGTGGTTTCAGGAGGACAGCCTCTTCAGTTACTTCCTGGAGCAACATGATGTGTGAGGACCATTGGGTGATGGGTAAAATCTCTGGGTGTGATCCCTGTACCCAGAAGGGACTTCATACTGACCTTTCTGCTATACTGGCAGGCCCCATTCTTCCTAGGGTTTGGGACTTAGTAAAGTGACATTTCTAGATTTCCCCACCCCAATTGAAGTCAAGATTGGGTCCCCCCTGAAAAAAGGGATGACTCCCTCTCCCATCCAACCAAAGAGGATCTAGGATTCCATTTGTTACATCTTTTTCTTTGTTTCCTTATTACATTGCTCTGTGACCTTTAGCAAGTCACCCCTTTAAGTCTTTATTTACTTACCTGTAAAATGAGAATCCTTCTCAAGTCCTCCTTTGATGTATCAATCCTGGCAGGTTCTTCCTCAAGTGGAAATATTTTAAATGAGTCCATGGTGTCTGTTGCCCAAGGACTGGCCTAAGTGTGAAAAATTTCCTCACTTGGAAGTTGTTTACTGATTTTTGTTTTGTTTTGTTTTGCTACAGGAG
The DNA here is from genome assembly GCF_003287225.1 of Phascolarctos cinereus. Lineage (NCBI taxonomy): Eukaryota > Metazoa > Chordata > Mammalia > Diprotodontia > Phascolarctidae > Phascolarctos > Phascolarctos cinereus. The sequence goes on from NW_027555625.1 coordinate 248,349,587, forward strand.
TGTTTGAAATTACCCTCTGTGGCATAGTGGGGCTGAGATCTGCATGGAAGTTGTAACCACACAGATGAAATCAGATCCTCTGAACTATTAAGGAAAATGGGGATGATAATTTCTGCTGTAGAGAAGTGGTATGACATAGCTGACCGAATGCTAAACTTGGAGACAGGAGAGACCAGGGTTCAAATCCCACCTCCCACACATTAGTTGTATGACCATAGGCATGTAATTTAATTTCTTTGAGCTTCAGTTTATTCATCTGTAAAATGAAAATAATAATAATACACCCAATAGCAACCAAGATAATTGTGTTTGGCCACCAGATTAGGAATATGAAACAAAGCATGAAACAGGGAGATATATGCTCAACAAAGGTTATACAATCACAGATGTAGAATTGGAAGGGACCTTATATATCAGCCATTCCAGCTCCCTCATTTTTTAGGTCCAAAAGAGGTCAAGTGATGAATGCATTGTTAGCAGAGTTGTGAACTGATCCAATTGTTCTGGAGAACAATTTGGACCTATGCCCAAAGGGCTCTAAAACTATGTATACCCTTTGATCCAGCAATAACACTACTAGGTCTGTTTCCCAAAGAGATCCAAAAAAAGGGGAAAAGGACCTATTTGTGCAAAAATATTTAAAGTAGCTCTTCTTTGTGGTGGATAAGAATTGGAAATTAAAGTGATGCCCATCCACTGGGGAATGGCTGAACAAGTTGTGGTATATGAATGTAATGGGACATTATTGTGTTATAAGAAATAATGAGCAGGATGAATTCAGAAAAACCTGGAAAGATTTATATGAACTGAAGCAGAGTAAAATGAGCAGAACCAGGACAACATTGTACATAGTAATGGAAAAATTGCACAATGAACAACTGTGAATGACTTAGCTATTCTCAGCAATACAATGATCTAAGACAATCTCAAAGGACTCATGAAGAAAAATGCTATCCATCTCCAGAGTAAGACCTGATGGTGCCTGAATAAAACTGAAGCATACTATTTTTCTCTTCCTTCCTTCCTTCCTTCCTTCCTTCCTTCCTTCCTTCCTTCCTTCCTTCCTTCCTTCCTTCCTTCCTTCCTTTCTTCCTTTCTTCCTTTCTTTCTTTCTTTCTTTCTTTTTTTTTTTCTTTCTTTCTTTCTTTCTTTCTTTCTTTCTTTCTTTCTTTCTTTTTTCTTTCTTTCTTTCTTTCTTTCTTTCTTTCTTTCTTTCTTTCTTTCTTTCTCTCTTTCTCTCTTTCTTTCTCTCCTTTTTTCTCTTTCTTTCTTTCTTTCTTTCTTTCTTTCTTTCTTTCTTTCTTTCTTTCTTTCTTTCTTTCATCTTCCTTCCTAAGTTTTCTTCCATAAAATGACTAATATGGGAATATGTTTTACATTATTGAACATGTATAACCTATACTAGATTGCTTACCATCTCAGAGAGTGGGGAGGGAAGTAAGGGACAGAATTTAGAACTCAAAACTTTAAAAAATACTCAAATGTTAAGGATTGTTTTTACATGTAATTGGGGGAATAAGTATTATTTAAAAAAAGAGGTCAAGTGATTTGTTCAAGGCCATGTAGGGAGTAAATGACAGAGCCAGAATTCAAACCAGATCCTCTAACTCCAAATCCAATGCTCTTTCTAGGTGTTTGCAACTGTCATAGCAGAGGTCTAGTATAGAATCCAAGTCTAAGAGGGATTCACCACAGGTAGAGAGGTCTTGAAGATGCTCCTATGTATGGATGACGTTATACTGCTCACACAAGCCATAGATCATTATCTCCTAAATGTTATTCTTGATCACTTAAGATTCTGGTCTGACTAACCACACAGAAGCAACCAAGTGGAAGAAGAACGTTTATTGTCTGGACTCTGATATGCAGCTAAATGGACAATCTATAGAACTTATCCAACAGTACCTATATCTGGGACAAACACTGCAAATGAACAATGCATTTGGCCAGGAAAGGGAAAGTGAGATAGGTTGCCTTTTGGAACTTGTGCAGTGATTTTAATTTCTCCAAGCTTCTCCATGAAACAAAGGCTCATCTTTTAAATGCCAAGATTTTTTTTTTCTGGGAATATTATAAAGCTACAAGTTACAGCTTAGTACTTCCTTGGAAGAACTGAAATGGAGAGGTCCTTGGTGGGCATGAAGTCTAAAAGCTTCAGCATATTACAAAAGAGGAATTATATTGGCATAGGAGAGAAGGAAGAAAGGAAGAAAAAAAGGAAAGAAGGAGGAAAGGGAGGGAGGAAAGGAGTGAAGGAAGGAAAGGAGAGAGGGAGAGAGAGAAGAAACAAGCATTTATCAAGGGCTTACTATGTGCCAGGCACAGTGTTAAGTGCTGAGGAAACAAATATAAGCAAAAACAAAAATAAGACCAAATAGTCCCTGCCCTCAAGGAGCTTACATTTGAATAGGAGAAGACAACTCAAAAAAGGGAACTGAAAATCAGGAGTGTGAGGAGAGGAGGAAAGATATCTAGTTTGTGTAGGGGAGGGGGGTAGGGAGGACATTGTATCGAAGTTCAGAAGCCAGGAAACAGGATAGGAGGGAAAGAGGGGAATGCAGGTCAGCCTGGGGCCCTGTACAAAATGGAGATTGCAGGAAGAACTCACCAATGGAAGGAAGAAGCAGGCCTTACAGAGGCATGCTCCAGGATAAGAAGGCCACATGGTTGGTTGGATGTGTCAGGGAGAGGAGGCCCCAGGCACTGAGGGAAATTCGAGGAGGAGATAGCATCATTTGGCTGTCTGGAATCCAGCAACAGGTACAGGAGGGGGGAGTCAGAAAAAGAGTAGGACTAGGAAAAAAAAGATGGGTTGGCCATATAATAAAGAAAAGGAAATTCAAATAACAGCCTATTGGAATCTCTAGGATGTCATGAGGGTATGAGTGATCAATAATTCAATAAGTATTTATTAAATATGTCTTATGTGCCATACACTGTATTAGGCACTGGAAATATAAGACAAAGAATGAAACAATCCCATGTCATCAGAGCATATTTTAGAATGGGGGAGATAATGAATACATATAAAATTATATATAACATAAGTATAAAGTTGTATATAATAATGTAATAGATATAAATATCCAAAGATATAATAAATACAAATGGAAAACACCAAGAGAAACACAAATATACAACATAATAAATTCAAATATACTATGATGTACTAAAGACAAATACATAACACCAAAATGAATACAAGTGTAAAACATATTAAATACAAATGTTTTCAAATATATTTCTTAGCACACTGAATATACCCCTGTGGTGAATTTATGGGATGACATACATAGACCATAGTCCCCCAGGACAGGCAGTCAGGGAGGAGGCAATCCCTATATCCCTGAGAGTATAGATCCAGTGAAGTACCATGGTATCTACCTCCCAGGATTGCAGTGAAGCTCAGGTGAGATAATGTATATAAAGGACTTTGCAAACTTTGAAGTGCTATCTAAAGGTCATTTAGAATTGTGAAGATCGACTGAGTACAGATATGGAAAAACCTTTTGAAGACCATAAAACTCAACGGGAAGATGAGGCATCGTTATTATTGTTCCCCTTCCTGAGCTTCTCTAACGGGGACTTTGGCTTATAAAGGTCTTCCCTTGCAGGTATATCCATGGGACATCACATTGCAGGGCCCTGAAAAATTGATTGACGCTGCAGTTCTGATGCCCAGACTCGGCAGTGTCCCAGGCTCCATAAAGACTAACCATAGCTCTGTGCCTGTCAGAACTCTGCTTGTGGCACGGATGGAGCTGGCCCAGCTGAAGATGACCTCTGATTCGCTGTTAACAATTCTTTTCCAATAGATGACGGGAGTATTAGATTTCTCTCTAGGCTGCCCACCCCTGTATAAAGAAGGTGAGCTTGCAACCAGCCTGCTACCTTTATGGATGGGAGGGGAGCTCTGGGCACCTGGAGATAATTGACTTTAAGTAGAAAATCCACCCACAAAGGTTAACTTTAAATGCCTCCTAGACATTCTAAGAAATTAGATTTGGGGCTTGAGCTTGGGTACAAGGGAGGTGCTTCTTGTTTCCAAAGGCGAGTACACTAGCACAGGCAGGACTAGTGTTGAATTCTTCTAAGTTTATTAGGACTGAGTTCAGCGAAGGCAAAGCATTGCAGTCTATGCCTCTAAGATCTCTCCAGGGAGTTCCCTTTCTGTAATTAGGTTTTTACTTATTTGTTGTTGTTGTGATTCTATGTTACAGCACCTGCTCTGAGGCTCTGTGCTTTTGATTGGTGAGAGTTCATGGTACCCTGTCCACTCTCAATCCACCACATTTCTCTCCCACTATCCTCTAGTTCTGCCAATTCACTCTACCCTCTACTTCTGCTTCTGTACTCCAGTTCTTGCCATGAGGCCCTGCACTCCTGATTCACCAATTATTCAATCAGCAAACACTTATTAAGCACCTACTATGTGCTAAGTGCTGGATGGGAGGTCACTCTAACTAGATTGCCCTAGATCCCCCATGCTGCTCTCTGGCCTTCCTCCTGTCATGGCACCCCACATGGCAGAGTCACTCACCTCAGACAAATCCATGCTGTTATTTTTGGAACAAGACTATGAACCAATTGCTCTTTAACTCCACATACCACCTCTGTAATAGCGCAGACCACCCCTCTCCCCACCACTGCTGTCTTCCCTGTTAGAATGGAAGCTCCGTGAGGGCGACTGTCTTACTTGTTTTGTTTTTTTACTCCCAGTGCTTGTGTCAGTGCCTGGCATTTAATAATTGCTTGATAAATACTTTTTTCATTTATTTCCTCAACTTCAGGCCCTGGCTTGTTGATTTGTATATTTTCTACAACTTGAATTTGATTTGATGTCAGATGCAAGCCTAGAGGGGCCACTGATCCCTTGAAAGAATTTGCCAAGAATATTGGCTGATTCAAAAGGGTTAATAATTTTACCTTAAACAGAACTGAACACACAATCTCTTCTGCCTGCTAATGGGATGAGGCCATATTTGTTTAGTTTATGAATGATTAAATCCACCTCTCTCAGCATTCCATGGATACTAATTGTAGCCTTACAGGCCTTGTTCCCATGGGAGGAGACTGGGCACATTCCTCCATAATGGTGCAGGACCACCTGTTGGAGCAGATGCCAAGGAGGGCTTCGCTTTTTTGCATATGTGCCTGTGGCCTGAATCAGTCCAGTTGCCATGCATTCCATTTTAAGTATTTAGCTAAAAATCCACGGTTCCTTCAACCATTCCTCATAGGGCACAAACATGATGATTGTTCCTGTCTGTTAATGAAGCTTAAGATTGTATCTAACCTTCCACCACCCCTGTATCACTTGAAGAGGTGTCCTTTCTCCTTGCCAAGGCAAATTCTCCTATGTGAACTTCCAATCCCATTCTTTCTAGCATACCCACTTTCTTTCTAATCTTCAATGTTTTCCTCTCTACTGGCTGCTTCCATGTTGTATACAAAGATAATCATGTCTCTCCTATCCATAAAAAACAAAAACAAAAACAAAACCCCTTCTCTTGATCTGACTATCCCTACCAACTAGAATTCCATATCTCTCTTTCTCTTTGTGGCTAAACTCCTCGAGAAAGCTGTCTATACTTAAGGCTCCCACTTACTCTCCTCTTACTTCTAAACCCTCTACAATCTGGCTTCTGACCTCAGAATTCAACCAAAACTTCTCTTTTCCAAGTTATCAATAAGCTCTTAGCTGCCAAATCTAATGGCCTCTCCATTTTTATTTCTCTTGACCTATCTTCAGCTTTTAACACTGTTGATCACTCTCTTCTGTATATCCTCTCTCTTGGTTTTCATGACACTACTTTCATCTGCTTATTCTCCTTCCTGTCTGAAGACTCCTTCATAGGAGTCTTAACTGTCCTGGGCCTTCTCTTCTTTCCTCCTTTTATGCAATCTGGCTTGGTGACCTCATCCACTCCCATGGGTTGACTTTTCTTCTCTGTACAAATTATTCTCAGATTCATAAATCCAGCACTAACCTCCTTCTCATTCTTCAGTCTCACAGCACTACCTCTTGGACACCTCAATTCAAAATCTATGAGACAGAACTCATTATCTTTCCCCTAAGCTCTTTTCCTCCAAACTTTCCTACTACTGCTTAGGGTACCACCTTTCTCCCAGTCACCCAGGCTTGCAATTTCATCCTCAACTTGTCACTTGGATTCATCTCACATATCTGATCTTTTGCCAAGTCTTACCATTTTTACTTTCACAATATCTCTCATATACATCCCCTTGCCTGTACTCACACTGCTGTCACTCTATCACCTCACATCTGGACTAATACAATAGCCTTCTGGTTAATCTCCATGCTTCTCTCCCTACTCCAATCTGTCCTCCACTTAGATATCAAAGGATTTTCCTTACATGCTGGTCTGACCACATCACCTCTCTCCACTACTCAATAAACTCCATTTAGACTATTTATATCTTATACATACTTTTTTTTTTGCGTATGGTCTCCTCCATCAGCATGTGAGCTTCTTGAAGGCAGGGACCAACTGTGTTTTCCCAGCCTTTTTTTGTGTTCCCAGCGCTTAGCTTCTGACACACAGTAAACGCCTAATGAGAGCTTGTCCATTGAGATTAGCTTTCATTGTTGTCTTGTCAAACTGTTGATTCATATTGACTTTCATGTCCACTAAAACCCTCCTCCCTCCTAGATTTTTTTTTCCCACAGAAACTGCTTCCTAGTTATGTCTCTGCCATCCTGTACTTGTGAAGTTGATTTTTTGAACCTAAGTGCAGGTCTTTACATTTATCCCTAGTAAATTTCATCTTATTAGATTCAAGTCAATGTTTTACCCTCTCAGATAATTTTAAATCCTGACTCTGTCATCTGTCATCTAGTATGTTAATTGTCACTCCCTATCTTATGTCTTCCTCAAATTTGATTAGCATACCATCTAGATCTTTATTCAAGTTATTGTTAAAAAATATTTAACAACGCAAAACTAAGCATAAATCTCCGGTGCACTCTATTGGATTCTCCTTCCAAATAGACATAAAATCTTTCATTACTTCTCCTTGGATTTGACCATTCATTGAGTTATGAGTTTACTTAATCATATCATTGTCAAGCCCATATCTCTCCATTTTTTTCGGAAGAATAACAATATACTTTGTCAAATTATTTTTTCCTTATATCTGTCTGAAATTTGCTTTCCTGTGGCTTCCATCCATTGCTGCTCATTCTTACACTCTGGGGTGAAGCAATACAAATCTAATTCCTCCTTCATGACAGTTCTTCAGATGCTTCAGAGGGATAATGTCCCTTCTAAATCTTTTCTTTTCTAGGCTAACTATCCTGATTTCCTTCAACTAAGCCTTATATGGTATGACTTCAAATCCCTCATTTCCCTGAGGTTTGTTATTCATTTATTTACTTAATAGCACTCATTTGAAAAATACCTTTAAAGGACCTACTACCAACAAGGCTCTATTTTAGGGGCTGACAACCCAGAGACAAAAGGAAATTGGATCTTGTACTCAAATGGTTAGTAAATAAAAACTTGTTGCTATTGCTAGAGGCTGTGCTAAATGCTAGAGATGCAAAGAAAGACAGTATCTGCCCACAATCTAGCCGCCTATGTGCTACCATAGAGCAGACAGGAGGGAAACAGTATATGTACAAATAAATGTAAATACAAGATAATTTGAAAGTGAGAGAGCGCTGACAACTGGAAAGTCTTTCTGAGTCCTCTGTGTTTTTGTGTAAGGAACGTTTTGATAGAGTGGGCCCTTCCAGGGCAATAAAGTTTGCCCCTCAGTTAATGAGTAGCAAAGCAAAAGATCTATGGAGCTAGAGGGGAAGTTAGCAGATCACCAAACATGACATGCCAAACAAATGAGCAGAACCCGTATCTGGGGAGAAAAGAGCAGGTTGTCAACAAGACATCAGAGATCTAAGGGTAGGCAGGAGACACTGTTCAAATTCAGACATGGGTTCAAAGAAACCAGATATTCCACAAGACAGGAATCCATCTACTTTGGTCATGTTCAACATGGTGAGTGTACCTATGTTTTTATTAGCCTAATTTGTGACAAGCACCCTGCTTTCCTTGTCCCTACAAAAGAGCTTTGCCTATGGATGGCTACTGGCCATCACTGACATTTGCTATATGGGAAACAGCTGTGTCTAATAGGCAGTATATATTATGCATTTTCTTCCTGAGAGCAGAACTGTATTAGATTCTGGACATGAAAGTTATAGATTCCAAAATATCTAGTGCATATCATTTCCATATGTGGAGGGCTTTAATTTGCCTTCCCACCAATTTTATCATTCTTATTTAAGAGGGAAGTAAATAGAAGCCAAGAGAACACAGAGGACAGAAAAAGACAGATATAAACACAGAAATAGAAATGTCTCTTGGCCTTTCTCCTTTTTTTTTTTTTAATTACTCAATTACCTAAGAGACGTTGATGGTAAAATTTCACAAGTACAGTTTGTTGGTATTTTGACTTGTAGAACCTTAACTTCTCCCTCTTTCTTGCCTCTTTTCCTCACTCTCCCTTCCATATGCCATTAGTCTCCAAGTCCTGCTAATTCTTCCTCTATAATATCTCTTGCATCTCTTCACTTCTCCAACCATCACCACAGTTCAGGCCCTCATCACTTTTGCCTGGGCCACTATAATTGCACTTGGTCAAACTCCCTGCCCCTATGCCTTTTCTATCCAATTCATCCTTTTTATATTGCAAAAATAATTTTCCTAATATACAGGTCTGACAGTGCTACTCCTGTACTTGAACATTTTCCTGTCTCCCATTGCCTATAGAATCAAGTTCAAACTTTTCACCCTGGAATTAAAAAAACAAAAACAAAAGCCAAACATTCTCAATCTGACTCCAGCCTAGTTATCTAGCTTTATTCTACAATTAAGCTGAACAACCTACTTTTCCCCAAAGAGGATCTTTGATTTCTGAGCTCTGTGGCTTTGTTTGTGTTGTTCCACACACCTAAGATACCCTTTCCTTTGCATCTTTGCCTGCTAAAATCTTGCTTAGCTAAAAAGAAAAAAAAAGTGGAATTTGGATTTAGAAGGTTCGATTCCTACTTTTCTGCTTATTAGCTGTGTGACCTTTGGCATGTCTGAGCCTTGGTTTCTTCACCTATCACAGAGATAAATAGGATATTTTTTTCCCATTACCACACACACTACCACCTCCCAGGGCTGTTGGAAGGAAGAAATGTAGTAATGTATGAAAAGTATTTTATAAACCTTAAATGTAAGCTACTATTATTAATATTCCATTATTATTATGCTATGAAGCCTTCTCTACTCCCCCAACCTATCTAGAACTGACCTCCTGGACTCCCAGAGAAATCTTATTACATTTTTATATTCAACTTTGCCTCATAGTCACTTATTTTATGTTTTATCTCTTCCATTAGTCTATAAGCTCTCTAAGACCAGGGTCCTATTTCTAGTTGGTTTTGTATTCTTGGAAGGCCACAGAGTAAATGCTTAATAAAAGTTTGGAAAGAGCACTGAACTTGGAGCACTTCAAATTCTGTCCTCATCATTTACCTCCTGTGTGACCTTGGGCAAGACACTTAACTTCTGGGGCCTCAGTTTCTCCACCTGAAAAAAGAAGATCACTGGCTTCAGAAAATGAACATTGGGTTTGGTTCCTGGCTCTTGCTCTTTTAAGGCAGTGGTGGTGGTGAATGGTGTGAAGATGGGGAGAGAGATCTTAAAACATTTGCACCAGTTCAGATGTTGGGAAGCAGAATTAAAGCCATCCCCAAAAGGTCTGCAGTAGAGTCACAGTACCCTCTCCCCCATTCTGCTCTACCTCAAGTACAGGCTGATCAGGAAAATTTTATGTAGGTCTACCTACTATATGGGAATGGAATCAAATTTATGTAATAGCTTTTCCCCTTCTTTTTATTAAACCTGGAATGTGGAAATCAGTGGGCTCTGAAATAATTTTGATTATAAAGGAGCTTGTTTTTTGTTACATTCCCACCTTCACCCCTGTGTAATCTCTCCCCATAGACAGCCCATTTATATCATTCTTTAGGAGGACTTGCAGCATTAAAATGTGGACAGCCTAGGACAGTGTCTTTAGTCTCAATAGAGCAGAGCTGTAGCAGCAACCGAAGGGTGGGGGAAGGGAGGGATTCCTCATTCTTTCTCTCCCTTAACACCATACAAAGTCTGTGATATCCAAGGCTTCACATCCTTTCTTGCCCAGGGCTCCATTCATTGGCAGAAACGTTTGAATCCATTCTCTTTCAATAAGGATCAGAAAAACCTCAGAAGGCAAATATTTCATTTGACACCCAGTGGCAGAAACACCAGCAAAAACTAAATGGGAGAGGATAAATCAGAGGAAATTACATATTATGGTTTTTATATATATACAAAAAGATCTACTTCTTTAATGTCGTTTGACTTGAAATTTTATGTGTTATGGTTTTTTAAAAGTAGTCGGAGGAATTAGATTTACTCTATTCAAGGGGTCTCTAGTACCACTGTGGCTATAAATCTACTTTTTTATCTTCAGATATTCAGTGAATATTCCTTTTAACTTTTACCTCCCTCCCTCTTTTTTCCTTCCACCCTTATTTCTTTCCTTCCCTTCTTCCCTTCCCTTCCCCGCCCTCCTTCCCTTCCCTCCTTCCTTCCTTTTCCTTCCTTCCTTATTTCCTTCCTTTCTTCCTTCCCTTCCCTTCTCTTCCTTCCCTTCCCTCCTTTCCCTCCCCTTCCTTTCCTTTCCTTCCCTCTTTAATCTTCTCCCTCTTTCCTTCCTTCCTTCTTTCCTTCCTTCTTTGCATATGTTAGCTCCTTCCCAGAGTTTTTCTCTCTCTTCAAATTGAAGGGAGGTTGGTACCATGTCTTCTCTCTCAAAACCAGAAGTCTCTTTTCTCCAGTTCTCACCAACTCTGCCCCTCATACAGGTACAGAGCATTAAATAACCAATCTCCCCCAATGAAGCGAGTCTTATGCAAATATCCTTTGTGTGGGTTACATATTTCTTTAGTACCTACTGTTTGCCTAGTCCTACTCTGGGTGCTGGAAAGGTACTTCAGGGCTGTACCTGATGTTGTTTACAGTAGCTGTTCTAAACCTCTTCTCTCTTCAAACTGCCCACTCAGCTGGAGAATTTGCCCTCAGGGAGCCAGCAATCTAGTTGAGGGGGCATGGAATTTAGATAATAATAATAATAAAAACTTTTCTATAGTGATTACTACGTGCCTTACACTGCGCTAAGTGCTTTACACTTATTACTTCATTTGGGCCTCACAATAACCCTGGGAGGTAGGTACTATTATGATACCTATTTTACAGATGAGGAAACTGAGGCAAAGAGAGGTCAAATAATTTGCTCAGGGTCACACAACTAATAAGTACCCTAGGTCAGATTTGAACTCAGGTCTTCCTGACTCCAAGCCCAGGACTTTTTCCACTGTAGCACCTAGAACATAAGAATATAGGAAAAGGACCAAAATGAATGACAGAGGCAGTAAATGTATGACATAGGAGTTAGGAGGCAATGAGGTGGGAAGAGCTCTGGATTTGGAAGCAGAACTGGGTTCAGACCCTAGCTTTGCTGTTATACTCTCTGAGTGAATTTGGGGTAGTCCCTACATATAGATCTCAGTTTCTTTGTCTGTAAAATGAGGAGGTTAGACTCAGTGACCTCCAAGGTCCCTTTTAGTTATATATGCTATCATTCTTTCAAAGGTTAATCAGTAAGTTTTCTACATCACAGTCTTTTTTTGATATAACATTCCTGCCCATACCAGATACCCCTTCTTTGTAACAAAGTAAAACAGTGTAAGCCAAATTTACCCACCCAGCTACCTTTGCTGAAGGCATTCCACGTGGACAATCCTCCACTTCTACTGAAAGTCACCTGTTCTCTGGGATCAACAATAATAGCTGATCTTTAGTGTCTTCACATCGGCTCAGCCATGCATGTGAGCATGATTACACTCCTGAACTCACCATCATCCATGTTCCACTTTCATGATAGAGAATTCTGAAATGCCTTTATCTCACACTAACCTCTTATCATTTCATCTCTCTCTAAGCCTCACTTCTCCTAAACTGCTCTTTGTTCTCACTGTGACTTCCAGTCCCTTTACCTCTAAGAATTCTCCCGGGCTTTAGTCTTACTTTTCTTCTTTCCCAAACAACCTTCTCTTCTCTCTTAAGCTGGCCATACCACTGCTTTCCCAACCCTCTCAGCAGACGACCTTGCCTCAAACTTTGCTGAGAAAATAAAGGAGATTGCAGTGCGTTCCCAATTCTTTTCTCCTCTACATGTTAAGACTTTTTGACATCATCCCTTTAGTCTCTTAGTAAGGTATCCAAAGAAGAGGTGGTATTTATCCTTGTCAAGGCCAAACCCTCTATTTGTACCTTCAATCCCTTCTCCTTCTATTTCCCCCTGAACATTGTTCCCACAATCATCCTTTTTTTCCCCCCTCTAAACTTAAACCTCTTTATATCTACTGGCTTATTTCCTGCTGCCCTAAAAAAATAATAAAAATAAAAAAAACCTGACTCATTTGAGCCTACTATCTATCTCTCCTCAGGCTATCGTCCTACATCTCTCCTTTCTTTCAAAGTCATACTCTGAAAAAAACAAACAAAAAAACCCTCCACAAACTGTCTACCATTTCTCCATTTCTTCTCGTCTCACTCATCAAAGCCTTAAAATCTGATTTCTGACCTCACCACTCCATTGAAACTTCTCTTTCCAGTTACTGATGATATCTTAATTGCTATAGCCAATGATTTTATTTCAATCTTCATCTTTGACTTTTTTGCAGCATTTGACATGGCTGGGCATTTTTTCCTCTCTGGGTGTCCATGGCACTATTTTCTCCTAGTCCTCCTCCTGCTTGTCTGACTACACCTCAGAACCCTTTGCTAGATCACCATCACTATTTGTGGGTGTCACTTAAAGACTCTCTCTCGGTAACCTCAGAGGCTCCCATGGGTTCAACTCCTCTACTTAGATGACTAGCAGATCGAGATATCCAGCCTCATTGTACCTGCTAAGCTCCAGTCTCACATCACTGATAACGTATTGAACATTTTGAATTGGATGTCCCATGGGCACCCATAGGGCCATGCTGAAGCTAGCTCAAACTGCTTCTCAAGAACTGATTGTTAAATTTTCAGTGTGAACATTTATACTTCAGAAATCAGCAAACACTGTGAATCACGGTTTGATTTATTTTTGTTTTGTTGATTTTCTAGACTTAAGAAACTGATGGGGAAGTGTTAGTAATGCAGATTAAACTGGAAATGTGTCATGCATACATTTTCCCCTCTGGAGATTTGTTTGTTTAAACATTTGTTGTTCAGTCACGTCCAACTCTTCGTGACCCTGTGGGCCATGGTATGCCAATGTTCTGCATGTGGTTTTCTTGGCAAAGATACTGCCATTTCCTTCTCCAGTGGATTAAGGCAAGCAGAGGTTAAGTGACTTGCCCAGGGTCACACAGCTAGTGAGTGTCTGAGGCCCGATTTGAACTCGGATCTTCCTGACTGCAGGCCCTGTGCTCTATCCACTGCTCCACCTAGCTCTCTCCATGAAACATTTACTGGAATACAACTGCTTAATGGCACTAAAGCTCAAAATGTCCAAAACAAAGCTCATTTTCTTTCCCCTCCCCACAACTGATGCTTACCCACTGTTCTTCCTAACTTCCTTCTTTTTGTCAAGGGCTCCACCTTTCATTCTGATTTCATCCAAAGTGCTCTTCTTGAAGTTATCCCTGACTTCTCATTCTCCCTTACCCCACATGTCCAAGTAGCTGCCAAGTCACATTTCTATCTCCACTACATCTCTCACATCCATTCTCTTCTCTCCATTCACTTCTAATTATTCTTCTAATTTATCTCCGTCCAGTCTCTTTCCCTTTCTGAATCCACTCTCCACAGAGTTGCCAAAATGATTTTGCTAAAGCAAAATTCTGACCATAACACTGCCCTCAATAAACTGTAATGATTCTGTCTTATGCCTAAGACCAAATACAAATTGCTCTGGTTGCCATTTAAAGCCCTTTACAACCTGTGTCTGTACTACCTTTCCATCTTTATTATATATATCACTTCCTTTTATATACTTACAATGCGGCCAGACTTACCTTCGTGCTGTCCCTCATGCACAGCATTCAGTCTCTCATCTCTGCTTTTGTACAGCCTGTCACCTATGCCTAGATTGCATTATCTCATGACTCCTACTTTTTAGAATCCTAAGTTTCCTTCAACACTCAGTTTAAATACCAGCTCCTGCATTAGACCTTTCCTAAGTGCTTAGTGCTCCCCTCCTCCTCCAGCTGCTGGTCCCTCTACCCCCCTCCAAAATTATCATGTATTTATTTTGCATATATTTGCTTCTACTTGTATATGTGCACATTATCTTCCCTGATAGAATGTAAGCTACCTGAGGGTCTAATGGCCTAGCACAGTGGCTAGCATATTGCAATCACTTAATAAATCTTTTCTTGCTTGATTGCATTTGATCTGAGTTTGACTGTATATAGTCTTTTTAGGGGACAGTGACTAGACAAGCCTGACTTAAGTTAGGGGTTGGTGCAGAGGAATATTGGGAAGTAAGGGTGGTTGATGTTATATTTATGGAGAACCTTGAGCACCAGATTGCCAGGCTAGTTCAGACTGTGATCCTGAGGACTTTCATGCCTTCCCAGAATCTTTCCTAGCTGATTTGGAAGCCAGGCTTGGATAAATCTTGAGACTCAAGCCTGGCATTTCTCATCAATGCAAATCCCTTCCCACAGCTGGAGAAACAGCTCCCAATGCATGTTTTCCTGTTGTCTTCTGGATCCTCCTCTAGAGCACACCCCATCAAGGTTCTGTCCTAGGCCCTCTTCTCTTCTCCCTCTATACTATTTAACTTGGTGATCTCATCAGCTCTCATCTCTATGCTGATGATTCTCAAATCTACTTTTCCTGCTCCAATCTCTTGGTTGACCTCCAATCTCACATCTCTAACTGTCTTTTGGACATCTTGAACTGGATGTTCAGTACATATCCTAAACTTAATATGTCCAGAACACATCTCATTATCTTTCCCCTTAAACCTTTTCCTTCCTTTCATACCATTACTGTAAAGGGCAACACCATCCTCCCAGTCCTTTAGGCTCACAACCTAGAAGTCATCTTGGATTCCTCACTGTCTATCACTGCTCCCATGTCCAACCTGTTGCCAAGGCCTGTTGATTTCACCTTTGCAACATCTTTTGAATATACCCACTTCTTTGCTCTGATATAGGCCACCACTCTAGTGCAGGCCCTTATCACCTCATGCCTTGATTAAATCAATTAAATCAATAAAATTAAATAATTAAATCAGTTAAATCAATGGTGGGTCTACCTACTTGAAGTCTCTCTCTACTCCAATCAATCCTACATTCAGCCAGTAATGTGATTTTCCTAAAACACAGCTCTGATCACATCATCTTCCTACTCAATAAACTTCAGTGGTTTCCCATTGCCTCCAGGGTCAAATACAACATCTTCTGTTTTACATTCAAAGCCCTTCATAATCTAGCCCCCTCCCACCTTTCCAGTCATCTTACATCTCACTCACAGATGCATACTCTTTGATCCAGCAACACTGGCCTCCTGTCCGTTCCACAAACAAGACACTCCATCTCATAGCTGCAGGCGTTCTCTTTGTCTGTCCCCCATATTTGGAGCACTCTCCCTCCTCATCTCTGACTACTGACCTTCCTGGCTTCCTTTAATTCTCAACCAAAATTCTACCTTCTACAGGAAGCCTTCCCCAACAATTCTTAATTCCTGTGCCTTCCCTCTGCTAATTATTTCCTATTTATCCTGTATGTAGCTTGCTGTGTTTATATGTATTTGTTTTCATCTTGTCTTCCCCATTAGATCATATGAATCCTTGAGGGCAGGGACTGCCTTTTGCCTCTTTTTTTTTTTATCCCCAGTGCTTAGTGGAGTACCTGGCACACAGTAGGCTCTTAATAAATGTTCATTGATTGATTAATGACTGCCTAGGCACATCTTACTATAGGAGGCGTATTCCAAGAGGAGCATCTGTAAAGTCAGCTATTACCCTGATGTTTGTTCCAATGATGAAAAGCTGAGCACTAAATCCCTATAACTGTACTGGTTATATTGACAATCTCTAACATTCAACAGTAAAAAGAAAAAGGGAAGACAATATCCATAGAGAAAATATTAAACTAATAAACTAGCACTTAACCAATCAATGATTATTTCTTTGGCAATCTGGTACCAGCTAAGGTAGAAATGTATTGAGAGAGAACATGTTACCAAAAATGATATTGAACCTTAAATAAATGATGCAGAATAAAGCAAGTAAAAGCAGGAGGACAATTTACACCATGACCATGATAATGTAAAGGAAAATAATATTAAAAAATAACAGGACTCATCAATGATGGGAGCAATCACCACTTCAGGGGATTGACCATGAAGCCAAGAAGTGATCATACATTGACAGGAATGGTCAATATGTTTCATTTACTTTGTTTAATTGCATTTTTTTTTATTATGAGGAAGGGTTTGTGTGTATGTGTATATGTAAGTGTGTGTATGTTTGTGTGTGCACATACATGCACACACAGAAGCATGCATACTCACATACATAGCCATTGGAAGAATGACAGCTATTCATTTTAAAAATGAGTGCCAATAAAATTTTTATTTTTCTAAAAGTATAATTTTTTTGCCTTCAAAGTACAAATTCCTATTGAAGAGTCTAAAGAACTCTATAATCTTCCACTTTTACAGGTACAGTATGTGAGGCATAGTTTTTCCAACAGTTGTAGAAGAAATTGGAGGAAAAGACAAGACTTCTATTTCCCAGTCCCTAGCAGAAACCACTCAATGAAGTGTGACATCTGTAAGCCAGATTGAGGCAATTGATTTTCTTTATGACAAATCTCTCCTTAAGTGAGGCAGACAGTGCCGAGTTCATGACTGTCCACTAATGAATCCTATCCCATTGTGCCTTTCTCTTCTCATTTTGTTCTGGTTTCCTCTTTACCGACAGCTGTCTCATCACCAGGTGTCCTGGTTTCCTCTTTAGTCCAATGTGTTCTTACTAGGACAAGGCAAAATTGTTGATGATCACAAGCCTTCTCCTGCCTGTCTTTTTTTCTGCATTAATTCTGCATCTCCATCACTAGAAAAATAACTCCAAGAACATGCCTCTTTGATTACAGATTAAGTGTATTATTTTTATGTATAACTTGTTTTGTGGGCTGAGCAGAGTCTTGTTTATTTCTGGGGGTCCAATGTGATAATGAATGTGACTAAATGCTGAATTGGAGTTGCTAAAACACCAGCTAACAGTAAAATGTCCATTCACATGGAGATTTACCCTCACTGAAATAAGGTTGAGTTTGTAAGGCATGTCCCCTCGAGGCTAGTTAATTTCTCCTTAACCTTATGCCAAATATACAGGAAGTTTTCTGAGTTTATAAAACAATTAGTTTCTTCTCCTGGTCTATAAAACCAAGAAATGACAATGCTTCAGGATGTCAATATACCTTTTCTATATAAATAAATCCTACATTAAAATAATAGCTTAGACACTTATTTAAACACTAATTGCCTACATTTACATATTAAATTGAAGAGACAATATCATTTGGAGAAAGACTGAAAGAAATATGTACACTTACATATAAATTAAGGTATTTTATAACTGTGATACCAATAATCTACTTCGCTAAATATGACCTATTATTTCTATTTGTTCATTCACAAATTAGGGAAACAAATTCTTTCATGCAGTCTAGGTTGTATTTGAAAAATCTGACCATTCTAATGGATAAAGTGATCCTGTGTATTCATTAATTCTTTTTATGCAAATGAGAAACCTTTAATTGTAAAGTAAACTCTTCATGTCTTTAAGGGACTCTGGGGTCCAGTGTGAGGAAGCCAGAACCATCTTAAGAGTAGGGTCTCAACCTACCAGGACTTATATTCATTTTCAATGGAGAAGCTTTTTGGACCTTATATTTTTAAAACTGGGAAGAATTTTAATGAACCAGATGGAATCCTATTTCATTCTGGAAATCCCACTGATCTAAATTGAATGTAAAAACTTGTGTTGGTTTGTGATTTCCTATAGACATTCCTGGTTTTGTAAAGCCACTGATTACTCTGTTTATGAATGTGTTAGCTACCCACTGAGAACTAGGTGGGACCTTAGAAGAGATGAACAGAACCCTCTTTTATGGACTTCTTTACAGCTCCTAGAACACTAGGCCTTCTCTACTCACATCTAACCAATGCAAAAACCTGATTTATATGAAGGAAATTATTTTCTTCTTCCCAAGGGCTAGGCAGCATAAATTATTTTTCAGGCGAAGGGAAATGCTTGTGATTATTGGTTTTTATAATAAGTTATTAGATTCATATCTTTTCAATTTTGTGTAGGTGTAACGTCTTGAACAAGAAAATTATAGGTATAAGTCAATAGGCAGTACGGAGAGACACCTTATCAATGAGGAGAATATGTATAGCAAAGTAAGAATAGTTGAGGGATAAGGCTTTTACTTCGACAAGACTAGAGATCTCTTTTTGTGGATAGGGGGTGGGGAAGGGAGTTTTAGTCTAAGTCAACTTTCATTAGAAATGGTGAGGAACCAGCCAGTTGGAGCCCAGTACTTAAGAGCATGCACAATTTTCTCTGCCTGCTGCCAATCCACATGGAGCCATAGTGACCCTGCTTCCAGAAATGCATACTGGAAGGGCCATTTCTCCCTCCATTTTGAAACATAAGTAGGGATCTTCCAACTGTTTGCTGTTGGCTTACTACATAGGAGTAATACTGGAAAGCCTTAGCATTTGACCTAGAACTAAGTGTGCACACAAAATGTTCAAATGAAGAATGCTTTCTTTTCTAAGCCACTTAAGGACATTATACCTACACAAAGTGGCTATTGGAAGAGGAAGAATAAGTGCTGTGGGTCTCTGCATAGAAGGACAGAAAATGATTTGCCGTGGCCTGCCTTATCTTCCCACTTGGCTACGATATGGCCATGACACTGTGGTGCCTCTGTTTTTTCAATTTCTGTTACATTTACTCTTTCTTGATCTTAGGTCAGTGAGTATTGAAGATGGAACAAATCAGTGATTCAAAAAGTCAGATGAACAACCACCAAAGGTGTTCTCAGAAATCAGAGTCAGTAGCAGAAGTATCCAAATCTGGTGAAGAGTTAGCCTTGAAGAGTGATCTGCTTGACCCATCCTAGCAGAAAACCAACCAGCCAGCTGAGGCACCATGTCCTATAAGCAAGGGACTTGTCCAATGAATATGCCATGCCCTTAAGTGAAATTGGTGGGGAATCTCAAAATAATACTAACAATGGCTAATATTTGTGTAGTGTTTACTATGTACTGAGCACTATGCTTAGCACTTTATGAATTGTATTTTTGTTGATCTTCACAACAGCCCTGGAAGTAGTGCTATTATTATTCCCATTTTACAAATGAGGAAACTGAGGCAAATAGAGGTTAAGTGACTTGCCCAGGTTTACATAGGTAGTAAGTGTCTGAGGCCAAATTTGAACTCAGATCTTCCTGATTCCAGGCCTCTACTTTATCTACTTTTGGCCAAGATGTATTCCCCACACCTCTTCACTTACAGCAATCACTTCTAGTGATTAGAGTCCTCCCCAGGGATCCAGTAACTATGTATAGGGGAAAGTGTACTGCTAGTTTTTTGGTGGGATTTTTTAGTTCTTAAGTTTCATACACACACATATATGTGTGTGTGTGTGCATATACATACACACACATATTTGTATACATGTATGTATATATAATATATATCTTCTCACTAAATATCTCTATGTAAAAGCTAATTAATATTGGTTGATTAGTTGATATGTGGGAGAATGCAATCAGATGGGGGCTCTTAATTGATAGCATTAGAAACTCCAACCCCTCAAGGTTATCCCTAGACCCTACAGGAAGCAGTGTCCAGAAGCACTCTGGGGAGCCAAACTCCCCGTACGTGTGGGGTTAGGAGAGGGAGCCCCAGAGGCTGTGTAACATATTCATTGAACCAATATATTTAGAGTGTGTAAGTTACTCATTGTCTACACATAGAGCAGTTTCACCAATGCACATTTATACATATACACATGAGCACAAATATTCCAGTTCCTAGAGTCCTAGTTTCGGAAAGGCATCAAAGAATCCTCTAGTCTACCCCACACATGAATAAGAACCTGATTTGACAATATACCCTCCAGTGCTGATGAACTTTTTTGCCTGTTGAATTGTGTAAGACTAGTTATTTTTTTTGTCAGCCTTTAAAATATTTTAAATGAAATTAACTTTAAGGATAAAAAATGCCAATTCAACTTTCTTTACAACTGTTTAACTTTAATAAGATGATGGCTGTTGTTAAAGTGTTGAATCTGAAATCAGGAAGACCTGAGTTTGAATCTGGCCTCAGATACTTACTAGCTGTGTAAACCTGGAGAAGTAACTTAATCTCTGTCTGCTTCAGGATCCTCAACTGTAAAATAGGAATAATAATAAGACCTACCTTTTAGGAATATTGTCAGGATCAAATGAGCTAACATATATAAAGTTCTTTGCAAACCTTAAAGTGCTTTGTAAATGTTATTATTTATCATTAATTATGTAAATTTAAGAGATGGTGCAGTAGATGGAGCATTGGACTTGGAATCAGGAAGATTCCTCTAATTAAATTCAAATCTGGCCTCAGACTCTTACTAGCTGTGTGACCTTGGTCAAGTCACTTAACCCTGTTTACTTCAGTTTCCTCATCTGTAAAATAAGATGGAGAAGGAAATGGCAAACCACTCCAGTACCTCTGCCAAGAAAACCCCTAATGGGGCCATGAAGAGTTGGATATGATTGAAATGACTCAATAACAACAACATCATCAAAAAGACATTACCGAGTACAACATCACCAAGTATTGGTATATCACATGGAGAACCGGCCTCAGAGCTAGGAAGACACAAGCCCTGCCTTTGACACATACTGTCTGTAGGCTCTGGGGTAAGTTTATTTCAGTGTTCTAAATGCACAGGTTGCAGAGAGATGATGTGAACTGTATAGCTATGCCAATGAAATCATAGGTCTAGTCCCTAGGCCTAATATAATCAAATGTCTATAACAACTTTAATTATTCCTTTCACGTATTTTTTAAATTTCATTTTTGTTCATTTATCTCTGGATATATTTTCTTTGTATATAGTCTTAGTCAACGTATATTCTTAGACTCTTTTGGTTCTTTATTTACTTTAAATTATTCTATGTAGATCCTTCTAAATTTATTTATATTACTCATACTTACCAATCTTTATCATACTAAATGAGATTTTGTTTGTTTGTCTGGAAGCAATCAGGGTTAAGTGACTTGCCCAGAGCTATTATCTGAGGCCAGATTTGAACTCAGGTCTTCCCGACTCCAGGGCTGGTGCTCTATCCACTGTGCCACCTAACTGCCCCAAAGGAGGTGTTTGTAAAATGCTTTGCCAACCTATATAAATGCTGGCTATTACTATGTTATAGTATCTCATTTTATTGGCAAACCATAATTTACTCAGTTAATTATACATGTCTGTGGAGCGTTTTGTCTTATTTTTGTAATAATGAATCATGATGCTCTAAATTTCTTTGAATGCATATCTCTAATTTCTATTTTCAATAATATTGTGCTTATTTAAAAAGATGAGATTGTTAGTCAAAGGGTATTATTACTTATATAAATTTTGCAACATATGGCTATGCTGCTCTCCAAAAGAATGACTCCAACAGCAAAGTAGGGATGTACAGGCTGCTTCTTTGCTCTGTCAACATTGAGTTTTTAATCATTTAAAATAATCTTTTGGCCATTTTAATGGTTGTGAGGTAGTGTCTAAAATTTGTTTTCATGCGCATTTCTTTGATTATTTGAGAGGCTGAACATTTTTTTCCAAGGCCTCTTTGACAGTTTGTGTGTCCTCTTTTGTTAATTGCCTATTCACACGTAGTTACTATTTGTTCACTGGAGATTAGGTTTTGTCCTTAACATTTTTATGAATTGTTTACAAATTTTAGAAGTTGTTTTTATCTCTTTTGTTTGCTATAGATATTTTCCCCAGTCTCTTATGTAATCTTTTTTATCTTGATTACATTATTTCTTGTTGTATAAACGATACACAGGGTTACACAGCTAGTAAGTGTCTGAGGCTGGATTTGAACTCAGAAGAGGAGTCTTCCTGACTCCAGAACTGGCACTTTATCCACTCTACCACTCAGCTGTCCCTTAGAGAAATATGATGCTTGGTTTTTTTTTTCCTTAAAGTTTCAGAGCTTTAAAAAAGTTGGTCAATAATACAATGCAATCTAATGTATTTTATGGCATGAGGTGTAGGTCTAAGTCCATTTTTTTTTAGCCAAATTATTAACACATTTTCTCAACTATAGTTATTTTAGGCAGCTAGTAGTACAATGGATAGAGTGTTGGGCTTGGAGCCAGGGAGACCTGAGTTCAAATATGGCTTTAGATACTTAATAGCTAGCTGTGTGATCTTGGACAAGTCACTTAACCTCTATTTGCCTCAGTTTCCTCATCTGTAAAATAGGGGTAATAATAGTACGTATGTCCCAGAGTTCTTGTGAGGATCAAATGAACTAATAATTGTAAAGTCCTTAGCACAGTACCGGGCACATAGTAAGAACTATGGAAATGTTAGCTGTTATCATTATTATTATTGTTATGTTTAGCGCAGTGACTGCCACGCAGTAGGCATTATATAAAGGCTTATTCCCTTCCCTTCCCCCCCATTAAATAACATATCTCCAATTCCTACTTTCTACATATTTAATCAAATACACATCTTTACGATACCTGGGGAGCTTGGGGTTCTGTCCATTGTTCTAATTTTTTCTATTTTCTTCCCAGTTATATTATTTTGAAAGCAACTGACTCAATTCACTTTTTTTGTAATATATTAGTAACTGAATCCCAGATGCTATTAAAAACAAAGGAAAACACAGGATTTGTATCTGTCCAAACAAACTTTTCTATCCAAACTAATTAAATGTCAGTGCCAAAAGGGACTTCATGGTACAATGCTACGTATGTGGTGTGATGGTAAGAACATTTAGAACTAGAGAGCCTAGGAGCCCTCTGAGGTACCTTCCTATTCTGATATGGGGCAAGATGCTACGTTAGATGCGTATGAACACATATGCCATCTATGAGACAGTTTCAACCCTGTAGGACTAGGTTTAGTTAAGTGCATCATTAAATACTTTCATCTAGTCCCAAATAATAGGCTTTTCCCTAATTAAGAAGCAAGACGAATCAGAAGACCAGTTCCTGCTTCAATTCTCATTACATGTCCATGGGGGAATCACTTCAGTTTTTTGCCCCTCAGGGTCCCTATCTGTGAAATGGGGATAATAGTTCCCAGGATGCCAACCTCACAAAATTGTTGTGAAGAATAAATGAGATTGGGGCAGCTAGGTGGTGCAGTGGATAGAGAACTTTCCCTGGAGTCAGGAGGACCTGAGATCAAAACTGGCCTCAGACATGTACTAGCTGTGTCACCCTGGGTAAGTCACTTAACATTGCCTTTTAAAAAAAGAATAAATGAGATCATGTGAATGTACTTTGTCAATCATAAAGGTTTTGAGCACACATCTATCATTAAAAGTAAAGGTGCACGAATATGTTCAATCTAAGTGGTCCAGTAGATGGAGTGTGGGACTTGGAGTCAGGACCTGGGTTAAAATCTCACCTCAGGGGGCAGCTAGGTAGTGCAATAGGTAGAGCACTGGCCCTGGATTCAGGAGGACCTGAGTTCAAATCTGGCCTCAGACATATAACACTTACTAGCTATGTGACCCTGGGCAAGTCACTTAATCCCATTGCCTAGCCAAAAAAAAAATCTCACTTCAGACACTGATTAGCTGTGTGACCTTAAGCAAGTCACTTCTTTCAGTTTCATTGTTAACTGTAAAATGGCTATTAACACTTACCTTACAGGGTTATTGTAATGATCCGATAAGATAACCTGTGAAGCACTTTGCAAACCTTAAAGTGCTATATGAGTGTTAGCTACTGTTGTTATCTCAGCCCCACATATTATTATATAGGCACTTGATTTGTAATGTTGTAGCCAGAGCTGGTAACTAGCAATTCTGGTGAATGGGGTAAGCAGCACAAAATGGATCCTGGAACAAGAAATATGAAAAGTGCCCTCAAATTTGTGTTTAATACAAATTAAGTGGCAGCTAGGTGGCACAGTGGATGAAGCACCAGTCCTGAAGTCAGGAGGACCTGAGTTCAAATCCGATCTCAGACCAAACACTTGACACTTACTAGCTGTGTGACCCTGAGCAAGTGACAACTCCAATTGCCTAAAAAAAAAAGAAAAAAAAAGACAAATTAAGTTGTGGAGAAGAGAACTCAAAATGTAGATAGTTCTCTATACACCAAAAGATTCACAGAAGGACTTTTCACACTAGCAAACAGCAGGAAACACAACAGAGGCCCATCAGTTGACGGACGGCTAAACAACTTGTGGTTCCTAAATTTAATGGAATATTATTGTGCCGTAAAAAATGATAAATGTGAAGAAACTAGAGGGGCATGGGAAGACTTATTTGAACTGGTACAAAACGAAGTTAGCATATGTAGGAAAACACTACACACAATGTACATAGAAAAGATAACTTCCCTCTCCTTTTTGCCTTGTCAATTTAATTCTGTACAATTATGATGACCAATCTTTGCCCTAGAGGAGAAAAAAGAAAATGTACCTCCATTTCTTCTTTGCAGAGGTAAAGGATTGTGGGTATGGAATAGTATATTCATTTTCAGACTTGACTGAAGTGTTGGCTGGTTTTGCTGAGCTGCTTCCGCTCCCCCCTTTTTAAATTTAGTCTTTGGCTCTCTGGATTGATAGGAGTATGATATATTTGGAAATTAAAGTGGTAGGTAAAGTACCACTAGTGACTAGTGGATAAAGTAACTACGAGCACTAAAATCAGGAAAGTCTAGGTTCAAATCTTGCCTCAGATACTTAGCTGTGTGACCCTGATTAAGTCATTTAACCTCTCTCAGCCTCAGTTTCCTAATTTGTAAAATGGAAATAATAATGGCACCTCCTTCACAAAGTTGCTGTGGGAATAAAATGGAATAGTGTATGTAAAGTTCTTTGTGAACTTCGAAGCATAGAAATGCTAGCTCTTATTATTAAAGTAATATAAAAAAAAGATGTCAATTAAAAAAAAAAGATAGTGAGTTTCCTGTCACTGGACATCTTCATGCAGAACCAGTTTGCCTCCTTGTTAGGAATATTGTCAATAGGATTCCTTTTGGGTAAAGGTTGCATTGGAATTAGAGGCTCTTAACCAAGGGTCTATGATTTATTTAAAGTATCTTTCGATAACTATTTCAATATTTTTCTTTTGTAATCATATATTTTATTTTATGCTGATTCAAAGAATAGATCCATAGGCTTCACCAGACTGCCAGCAGAGCCCATGACACCAAAGTAGCTTGAGAACCCCTGGATTAAATAACCTGAATTCTCTTCCAAATAAAAAAAAATTCTATGGCAATGGGTAGATTTACCACCTCCCTAAAACTTCCACAAACTTTCACCTCCTCAGGTCAAGGATGAAATGGGCAAGGACCAGGGAACAGAAAGGAACCTCAGAGTTTGATGAGATTCCTTTTAGTTTTGGTGTGTTGCTCTCCAGCCAGTGGCTATGAGCAGCGATCCTTTTTGTGACTATGCAATGCAGAAGCCGATCATTTTCTGGACTGCACCAGCTTCCCATAAATATTTTACTGCATGGGCTCTTCCAACCTTTTGCAATTTTTGTGGTTGCCTTTTCTGCTGTATTGTCTGGTGTCGTTTGTCCCCTCCTCCTTTCCCTCCCTCTCTCCCTCTTCCCTTCCCCTCCCCCCATGATGTTCCACTGCTTTGAGCTGTAGAGAACCATCTGGGGCTCCCTACTCTGTGTCTGTCACTGTAGTTCAAGCATTTTAATTTACACTGCAGTAGGCAAAGTTGGCACCAACCCGGACGCCAGTCACATCAGAGAGAGGCTGCCAAACATTTTATTGTCTCCCCCTTTCTTTTCTCCTGTTTTTTCTTCCCTGTCTTCTGCTTTTTCCTCTTTGGAAGGACTTGGGAAAAAGAACAAACCCGTCACACCCTTTCAACCAGTTCTCTGTCTGTGAACCAGCCTCCGCGGGAGGCTTCTGGAGGAGAGCTACCCTGTGGACTGCCCTGGCCTGGCTCAAAACCACCATCCCTGGGGCCAAAGCAAAGGACAGCAGGCAGGCAGGGTTTGGGCAAGGCTAGTGCTTGAGCTCATTTGGAACATGACCTCTCCTGATCAGAAGGCCTGGCTAGGCATCACTGAACAGCTGCTTCTCAAAGGTCTGAGATGACTAAAGAGGAATCATTTTAGAAAGATGGCTTCCACATCATAGCTCTTCAAACATCCCTCTGGGGTTCCCATCTAGTCCCCTCCTGGGTTTTCCTGTTCTTTCCTACAAACTGCCCCTTTCTTTTTATAGCTTCCCTTGTTGGTAGAATCGCCAAACTTTCATACGAGAAAGGAGAGCTTTAAGAATAAAAGCTTGGTGGGGAGAGGGGGCTGGATGGGGCGGGGAGGAGGAGGGAGAGGGCAGGGAAGCCGCTGTATGCTGCAATGCAGGTCTTTGCTGTAAAAACTTTCAGAACACTATAATGAAGGACAGACAGGTGGAACGAAGCTGCTGAAACAAGTGAGCTCCAATCCCCAGTTCTCACGCCTCCTCTGTACCCTGTCGATGCCCACGCTGGGGTTTTCTGTTATTTTCAGTCTTTCTAGTTTGTGGGATCATAGAATTAAAGGGATTACAGAACCATAAAATGTTTGAGGAAAAAGAGGGCTTAAAGATATTTTAGTCCAAGCCTCTCTTTTTACAGGGGGGAAATTGAGGCTCAGTACTAAATCCTATGATCTTATGATTCTAAGTGACTTTTCCAAGGTTATTTAGTAACTAAGGGGCAGAGCCCAGGATTCAAATGCCACCTTGGTTTCTCTCCCTAGGGAAAGTACAAGGACATAAAAGAAGCCCAGACAATACCAATTCATCTGTGGTGGGTGTTTGCTGAGGGGGCCTCGGGACCAGGACTTGCAGCCAGGGCTCAATGTCCAGTTCAGTCCTGAGTGAGCTTCTGTAGGGCATCGAACTCTACAAAACATTTACTCCACAGAGAGAGGAAACCCTGGCATGTCCCCGGTGTCCTGTTGTCCTGGCAAACAGAGATAGCTTTGGAAAGACATCATGGAACGTGAAAGCCTGAGAGTGTTCATTAAAACAAGCAATTGTCTCACCGAGGAAAACCCTGTCACAGGAACACAGTTCATAGGGTCTGAGGAAAATGTCAGAAGAGAGGCCAGGGGGTTGTAACAAAAGCAGATTCAAAGACCAAACTGGGTCTTCCAGCTGGGACATTTAGTGTTCTCTGTGAAATCTCCAGCTCCATTGTCCCCTGTGATTAATGATGCAGATGTCATTACAGTGTCTGCTGAATATTGGTGCAGGAGAATGATAGTTGTTAGAGAATGCTTGTGATTCGGGAGCTGCATCAGGATGAGCTCAGAAAGGGGATATCTCCTGGGCCAGAGCCCATTGGAATCTGGAGAACCCACAAAACTGAGTAACAATATTAGGCACTAGACACCAAACAGGTGTGACCTTTGGGGATGTAATCTTAGCCACTGGAATGCAGAATCAGGGAATCTCAAAGTTGGAAGGGATCCCAGAGGTCATCTGGCCAGACCCTTACCCAAATCCCAAACCCTAAATCCCCTTCACAATTCTCCTGACAAGTGATTATCCAGGAGAGCTCCAGGGATGGAGAACTCACTACTCCCTGTGGGAGGAGGTTTTTCCTTACCTTGAGGTGGCCTTTCAGTAGCAAGGGTAGGAGAAGGGTAAGAGTATATATGTCCTGTCTTGACTTCATTGAAGCTGAAGGTCATGATGAGTGAAGAGGGAGAAAATGGAATGTAGGAAAGAAAGCTTTTTAGGTATAAATGAAGCATTTTTGTCATAGGTGAGGCTTTGAATAAGTTGAGATTTTGAATAGTTCAGTTGCACACGAAAAGGCCAGCAAAGGCAGAAACTTGCCCCCAGGGCCCAAACTGCCTCGCTTTTATGGTTTTGTCCGACTTTTCTGGATCCCATATGCAGTTTTGTTGGCAAAGATACTGGAGTGGTTTGCCATTTGTTTCTCCAGCTCATTTTACAGATGAGGAAACTGAGGAAAACTGGGTTAAGTGACTCACTCAGGTTCACACAGCTAGTGTTTGAGGAAAAATTTGAACTCAGAAAGATGAATCTTCCTGACATCCATGCCAGTACTCTATCCACTATTCCACCTAGCTTCCCCATTGTCCCTGTCACATTTTTGCATTGAGATCCAATAGAAAACTGGGAATCCATTAATCAACATTTATTTAGCACCTATTGTGGCACTAAGCTAAGTCCTGGGGATACAAAAAAGACACAAAAGACAGTCCTTTCCCTCAAGGAGCTGACATTTTAGTGGGAGAGACAGTATGCAAACAAATATATACATACACAGTGAGTTATATTCTGGATAAATTAGGAAACAATTAACAGAGGGAAAGCACTAGAAGTAAGAAGGGTTGGGGAAAGCTTCTGGTAGAAGGTGAGATTTTAGTTGGGACTTAAAGGAAGCCAGGGAGGTCAGTAGTTGGAGCAAAGAGGGTGTTTTACAGGCATGGGAGACAGCCTGAGAGAATGCCTGGAGCCAAGAAATAGAGTGTCTTGTTTGTGGAACAGCTAGGAGGCCACTGTCATGGGATCAAACAGTACCTGTCAGGGAGTAAGGTGTAATGTAATTGGAACAGTTACCACAAGCCAAGGAGAGGTGTCTCACTGCGGGGAACCCAGCTCTGAACTAGGAAAAGCTGTCAAACAAGAGAAGGCATACCTCTCCTATGCTAGGCTTGGGAGGTAACACATCTCAGAGCCTAGGTCCTGAGTGAGTATGACGGGAGGGACTTCTGCCATTCTCAGATTAAGGGTCTCCATCATTTCTGAAAGAACACTATAATACTCCAATTGAAAAGAACACTAGCATCCAGCCAAGCCTGGGGCTGGAAGTGGTGGAGACTGCATCTGCCCTTTGAAGAGTGAACGCAGGGAGTCCAGTGGATCTACTTTTCCAGCAAAGATGTTATATTCTACAAGGAATTCTTCAGCCGATGGCTGAGAGACCTGCTTAACTCCAATACTTCCAGCAGAGACACTGTACAGCAGAAGGAGCAATGCCAGTTAGGAACTGAAATTATTCACCCATCACTGGCACAAATCCCCTTCCCACAGTGAACCTCTTAAGGTCTTTCCAGATGAAAAAGAGACACCAGAGTCCTATAATTCTGAATTGTGAGTTGCCTTGGCCACATGTATTCACAACACATGTTCTCCACTACAATTGTACATTTAAGATTATGCTATTCTTCTTCCTCACAATAGACAATCACTATTTGTGGGGGGATACGTCTGAGGTTTGAAGAGGAATACCATACAATTATTGTTTTTGCTGTTAATTGAGTCTTTTTTCCCTTTTTTTCTTTTTCTTTTTAGGCAATTGAGGTTAAGTGACTTGCCCAGGGTCACACAGCTAGTAAGTGTTTGAGGTCAGATTTGAACTCAGATCCTCCTGACTCCAGGGCAGGTGCTTGATCCACTGCACCGTCTAACTGCCCCAGTTGAGTCTTTTCTAATGAATTAATGTAGTCTACTGGCTGATTGTTAATTGTAAGCACACATATGGTGGCTCATGAGCTAAAATATTAGGAGTAGTCACCCACAGGGTTACCTCTAGAACCAGGGAGGAGGTATCACTCTGTGGATCCAACCTAATAATGCAAATACAAGTTGGGATGTGTGTGTATGTGATGTGAAAGGGGGTTCTACATAAGTAAAATAAGAGAAGCAGAATAATGCTGTGGAAAGAATGCTGGGCTTTGAATCTTAAGACCTGGATTCAAATTCCAATCCAGCTTATTACCTGTGTGACCTTGGGGAAATCATGTAACCTGTCTAGTTTTTAGTTCTTCATCTATAAAATGAAATGCTTGACCTTGATGACCTCTAAGGTCCCTTCCAGTTCTAAATGTATTATTTTAAGCCTTTTATTCTTCCACATGACAGAGCTTCAAATATTTGGTGACAGAAATTACTTCTTCCTAAGTAATCTCTTATCCAGAGTAAATGTTCACATTTTCTTCAACTAATCCTCTTGTCAAGTAGTTTCTAGTCCTCTCATACACTGAATAACCTCCTCTGAACATGCTTAGCATTCAATGTTCTTAAAACATGGTACCCAGAACTCTGGAGATGAGAGACCCTGGCAGACACTATTCTAGAGTTCACTGCTTAGTGACGTGTTGGATCTTGGATTTCTGGCATTATATTTTGAAGAATTCTGGGAGAAAGGAGGCTGAAGAGGAGAGCTCATCCTCCATCTTGGAGCCATGTGTGTGGGCAACTTCCACTGGTATGTCTAGTCTCTGGTTCCTTGGTTTCTTGCCCTTCTTTATGAAACTTTAACAAGCTGCTGTCACTACTGCTGGACTAAGTGATTGGACCAGTGAGGTGCCAAAGGGACTGCTGGGAACTGAGAACAATAATCAGTGAGACAATGTAAGCCCTTCATCCAGACATCTCTCTTTCCTCCCACTTCATGTTTGGAGAGGGAACAGCTCCTATTAATTGCCAAACTCCTTTGAGCTTTTTTTTATATTTTCTACAAGGGGAAAGAGTTTGGTGAGTGGGGTTGGAGAATTTGATTCATCCTCTGCAACCAGCCTCTTGAGCACTGGCTTCTTCTGCCCAGATGAACTGATCCCATTAATTGCTCTCTGCCCTTTCATTGCTATTCTTTTATTCTCCAATTTATATTTTGTTAAAAAAAATCTGGCAGCCATTAAATTCTTATTTGTGTTATTAGTCCTAGAATTGGTAGAATTTGGTGAATGACTTGGATCTTTGCAGAGGGACAAGAGAAATATCCATAGCTTCAATGAGGTGGGAGATATGGGAGGAGGAACAGACCGTGACTCCCTTTAGAAGTGACAAATGTAATGGAAGCACATTGAAATTGAACAGCCAGCACATTTCCATGAAAAGGAGCCTCTATAAGCAGAGAAGGATTAACAAAATACATATTTATTTACCCTCAGACTTAGTAGAGATAAACCCTTGAGGCAAAAATATGCTAAGCCCAGGAAAAGGGAATTATGTGCTACCTGTGGGAACCAGCCCATTAAGTGATCCAGGAAGAAATGGACAACCTCCCATCTAGTTATTAAGTGTGGAGCATCCACATATATTTCTTACAGACGAGCATCCTCACCTATTCTTTTCAGAAGAGGATAAACATTTATTAAGCACTTACTGTGTTCCAGACACTATCCTAAGCACTTTACAAACATCTCATTTGTACCTTGGGAGGTAAGTACTATTATGATTCCCACTGTGCAATTGAGGAAACCCAGGCAAATAGAGGTTAAGTCAACTTGCTTAGGGTCACACAATCTGAGGCAGGATTTGAACTCAGGTCTTACTGATTCCAGGCCCAGAGCTCTAGCCACATCTCCTAGCTGTGTGTATTTATTTCCTTTAATAGAATATCTTTGAGAATGTGCTCCTTAAGGGTGGAGGATATAATTTGTCTTTGTACCCTCAGCACAGAGCTCAGTGTAAGTGCTTAATAAACATTTTTTGGGTGACTGATTGAATAGAAAGAGTAACCACATCAATGAAATCCTGGATGCTTGAAATGTTTGAAATAAAAATTTAAACAGAAATTTATTAAAATATGAGTTAATCTTTCAGTAGCTATCTCCTAAATTCACCTGTGGTAGGTAGAACACCAGAGTCTTTGTTGTCTGGTGAAAAGATGCTGGAATTATAATTATAGGACCTGACTTCGAATTCCATTTTTCAGCTATGTGACCTTGGGCAAATCACCTAACTTTTAAAAGCCTCGATTTCCAGGACTTCTGCTTCCAGGAGCCAAGATGGTGGAGTAAGAGGTGAATCTCTCTTACCCTCCATTATTAACCCTTGAAAGCCCAGAAAATATCAGCCCAGGAAAAACCCTGGAACAGCTGAACCAGAAGAAAGATGGGGTGCAGCAGTCTAGTAGCCCAGGTAGCTTGAGGGATTAACTGGAAAGGCCCCTCTTACTCTGGGGGAAGGAGAGCAGTACAGAATGGGAGGCATCCCAGCAAGCTAATGGAAAGCCCCACCTCAGCATACCAGGAGGAGTTCCTGAAGCCCACGTGGTGGAGCAGGTAAACAACACCTGGACCCCCGAGTGCCTCATTGAAGGTGGGGGAACTGGTGGAAACCAACTCAGAAAACCACCAGGTGCCTCAGCATTCTACAGCAACCAGCTTTCTCAATGCCTCAGCAAAACTAAGGGAAGCAGTGCTCCAAGGGGCCCCAGGTGGATAAACACCCTACAACATCCATCTGAAAAGAGCTGAAGAAAGCAAAAGGAAGGAAAAGCCTGGCTGAGCAGGAAACCTCCAGGGGCCACACTATCCAATCTTACCCCTAGAGTTCCAATGTTGCTGATTCCAGTCCAACACCAGGTAAGCTGCCAGAATCCTACAGCCTCCAACTGCCAACATTGGAGGCCCCAGTACACAAAGCCATTGACCAAGCCCTAGGCTCCCAACACAAGAAACTTGGATCAGTGACCTCTGCTCCCCAGCAGAGAGCCCAATCTCTTTAAAGGCCAGAAAATAAGCAAACACCATGAGCAAAAAGAAAAGTATGATAGATTATTATTATGGGAAAAGTGAAGATGAAGGCAGAAATTCTGAAGACGACAACATTGTCAACAAACCCACAAATGGAACCTCAAATGGAAATATGAACTGGTCTGAAGCCCAAAAAGCCTTCTTAGAAGAGCTCAAGAAGGATTTTAAAAGTCATATGAGAGAGGTAGAAGAAAAAATGGAAAAGAAATGAGAGGTATGCAAGAGTCAATAGCTTGGAAAAAGGAAGAACAAAAATTAACTGTAGAAAACAAGTCCTTAAAAAATACAGTTGGCCAACTAGAAAAAAAATACTTTGAAGAAAACAAGTCCCTAAAAAATACAATTGGCCAAATGGGGAAGGAGGTACAAAATCTAATAGAAGAAAACAATTTGTTAAAAATTAGAATTGAGCAAATGGAAGCTAATGACTCTATGAGAGAGCAAGAATCAGTCAAACAAAAACAAAAGAATGAAAAAATAGATGAAAATGTAAAATATCTCATTGGTAAAACAACTGACCTGGAAAATGAATCCAGGAGAGACAATTTAAAAATTATTTGTCTATCTGAAAATCATGATTAAAAAAAAAAAGAGCCTGGACAGTATCTTTCAGGAAATCATAAAGGAAAACTGCCCTGAGGTCCTAGAACCAGAGGGTAAAATAGCCATAGAAAGAATCCACTGATCACCTCCTGAAAGAGATCCCAAATTGAAAATGCCAAGGAATATAGTAGCCAAATTCCAAAATTACCAGGTCAAAGAGAAAATACTGCAAGCAGCCAGAAAGAAACAATTTAAATATCATGGAACCACAGTCAGGATTATACAGGACCTTGCAGCTTCTACATTAAAAGACTGTAGGGCATGGAATATGATATTCTGTAAGGCAAAGGAGCTTGGATTACAACCAAGGATCAGCTACCCAGCGAAAATAAGCATGATCTTTCAGGGGAGGAGATGTATATTCAATGAAATAGGGACTTCCATACCTTCCTGATAAAAAGACCAGAGCTCAACAGAAAATTTGATCTTCAAATACAAGACTCAAGAGAGACATAAAAAGGTAAACGGGACAGAAAGTAACAACGTGTTATTAATAAGGACAAACTCTTTACATCCCTACAAGGGAAGATGACACTTGTAACTCTTGAGAACTGTACTGTTATTACACCATGTAAAAGGGGTATACATGAAGGGGGTGGGTATAAATTGACTTTGATGCAAGGATGAGAAAAATCTAATCAAGTAGGTTAAATGGATCCAAGTAAGTGAATTAATCTGATCTAACTAGGAAAATGTACTGAGAGAAAAGGAAAGGAGGAGTCAGACAAGGGTAAATTACATCACAGGAACAGGCACAAAAACCTATTCCAGCAGAGGGAAAGAAGGGAGGGAGATGAGCATTGTTTGAACCTTACTCTCATCAGATTTGGCTTAAGAAGGGAATAACATAATCAGTTAGGTATGGAAATTTAACATGCCCTATAGTCAGTGGGAGGGAAAAGGGGAAAGAAAAGGGTGGGGCCTAATAGAAGGGAGGTAGGACTGAGGGAGGTGGTGGTCAAAAGTAAAACATTAGTGAGGAGGGAAAAGGAGAAAGGAAAAAGAAAACGGGAAAGAAGAGAAAGACACAGATAGTTATCATAATTGTGAATGTGATACATGA
The DNA here is from genome assembly GCF_003287225.1 of Phascolarctos cinereus. Classification (NCBI taxonomy): domain Eukaryota; kingdom Metazoa; phylum Chordata; class Mammalia; order Diprotodontia; family Phascolarctidae; genus Phascolarctos; species Phascolarctos cinereus. Next base: position 248,384,111 of record NW_027555625.1, read on the forward strand.
AAGTAATGGAATACTATTGTGCTATAAGAAATGATGAACAGGCAGACTTCAGATAAACCTGGAACGACTTGTATGGTTTGATGCTGACTGAAGTGAGCAATGCCAGGAGAGCATTGTACATGGTAACAGCCACGTTGGATGATGACTGACTTTGATAGACTTGACCCTTCTCAGCAATATAAGGATCTAAGATATCTCCAAAAGCCTCATGATGGAGAATGCTATCCACATCTAGAGAAGGAACTATGGAGTTTGAATGCAGATCAAAGCATACTATTTGTTATCTGTTTTCTTCTGTTGTGTTTTGTTTCCTTGTTCTGGTGGTTCCTCCTGTTAATTCTAATTCTTACTTACAACATCACTAATGTGAAAATACGTTTAATAAGAATGTATACGTATAACCTATATTAGATTGCATGCCATCTTGGGGAGGGAAATGGAGAGAGGGGGAGAAAAATTTAAAACTCAAAAGCTTGTGGAAGTGATTGTTGATAAATCAGAATAAATTAATTAAAAAAAGACTAAATAGGCAGAAGCAAAAAAAAAAGCCTTAATTTCCTTATCTGTAAAGTGATGGCGGCTAGACTAAATGTTTTCTGAGCTCACTTTCAGCTCTAAATCTTTATCCTATTATCTAGTTAGAATATGGAATTAATGATGAAGACCAAGGTCTGATTCTCTGAACCCTTGTCTCACAAATGTGCCATCCTTGGTCTCTAAGGGACATCCATAAGACAATGTCACTGGCCTTTTGGCCATTCCCAGGGGATAGTAATTCAAGAGATGTAGGAAGAAGCTGACTTGGGTGGGCTGTCCTAAACTACCAAGTTTCTCCTGAAACTCCCCCCCCACACACACATTTGGCAAAGAGGCTTATGGTAGAAAATGAGATAATATATGTAAAGTACTCAGCACAGTGAAAGCACCAAGTAGTGCAAGCACATGCTAGATGTTATATAAATGCTTGTTGTTATTAATTACTATTATCATTATTATTAAACAGAGAGGCAAGGAGAAAAAGAGGAAGCAGATATCATCTTGGACAGGAGACAGGAGTGCAGGGTCATAGAGAGCAGATGGAAAGCTGTGAGCAGTCCTGAGATAGGGTGGAGAGAGAGAGAGAGAAACAGAGACAGAGACAAAGACAGAAAGAAAGAGGCAGAGAGACAGAGACAGACAGAAACAGTGACAGAGTAACAGAGAGAGACAGAAAAAGAGAGATGACAGATAGAAAGAGAATTTATTAAGTAATTACTATGTGTCAAGCAGTCAGCGTGCAAGCTCTGGAAATACAAATAAAGACAGAAGACAAAGATAGTCCCTGTCCTTAAAGAGGGTATTACATGCTAATGGGGGAAAGATAGCATGTAAATAAGATTAAAAGTGTGTGTGTGTATGTGTGTGTGTGTGTGTGTGTGTGTGTGTGTGTGTGTGTGTGTGTGTGTGTGTGTGTGTGTGTATTGGGGTGGGAAGTATCTACTCAGGAACAAGGTGGAAAAGTCTAGAAAATGAAGAACAGCCAGACTTGAAGTGAGCATGGCTGGCCAGGGCTTTCTTCAAATTAGGCAAGAACTACTCAACTAAAAAAAAAAAAAAGAACTAATCAAGTAAAGGTGGGGGCCTCAGCGGTCAAGGTGGAAAGTTTTGGAGAACTGGGAGCTGAGATCGAAGTGAAACAGTTAAGTGTCATCTATTTTCAGGCAGGAACCTGCTCTGTTCCTCCAGCTTAGCCTGGGGAGAAGTATTGGTGACACTCTTTCCCCCTTCACTTATCCTCTTCTCTAGAGAATGTCAAATATATTATGGATAATTCACTTACTTTAAATAACCTGCTACCCTGTGAGCTTGGGAAGCATTCACTTTTGTTCTAAATGTTCACTTCTTTTCTTAAGCCAACAAATGTGATAAAACTGTTGATCAACAAATCCAAAGTTTTAAGTTGAATCTTAGTTAACTTTTACAGATACAGGGAGGGAGAGAGAAAGGTATATATGTGAATGGATTCTCCTTTTAGGGAGGAAGGAAATAAGCATTCATGTAGCACTTATATGCTAGGCACTGTACAAATATTATTTGATCCTTACAACAACCTTCTTATTATTATCATCATCTCTGTTTTACAGTTAAGGAAACTGAGGCAAATAGAGGTTATGTGACTTGCCCAGAGTCATAGAGCTAACAAGTATCTGAAGCCAGATTTAAACTCTGATCTTCCTGACTCCAGACACAGTGCTCTATCCACTCCTGCTAGATGCCTCTGAGTCAGGAAGATCTTTCAGGAGATGAGATACATCTTTTCTAATTGTATTAGGTTGGAACCTTGGAAGTCATATTTCAGAATCACTGGGGCCAAGTAAAGGACTGTTATGTCTGGTAAAGAATTCAGAACCCAGATACACTTAGAAACAGAATCACAAGATGGTAAACACTACAGGCAGTAAAGGTTTAAAAAGAAAGTCATAGTCCCAAGAATGGAATAAGATTGAGTTGTTTGGAAAAGGAAAGCCATAGTCCTGAAGGGGATCCCCCTGTGAATAGAGGGGGAATGAGTCATTCAGGATGCTCAAATGGGTTTTCTGTCTGCGAGGATGATTGATAGCGCAACCTAACTCCCTAGTACCTACCGCTTGTTGCTCACATTACTGTTCTTCAAGGATCTGCAAGATTGTGTAAAGGTGGATACTCCTTCCATCGACAAAGAACCCAGCCCTTCTATGGCTTGGATGATGGCCAACCTGGTGGTAACCCCACCCCCCTCCAGTGTAGTCAGGCTGATTCTCAGGTAACCCTTCAACAAGCCTTTGTAACCTTTGTATTCTCTTCTCAGAACCATACCCAAAGCCTTTCAAACTTGCTGGGATCTGTCTCAACTTTGGCTTCACTGGCAGTATTAGCCTTGAGATACCTGGTACTATGATGAGGAATCATCAGAAAAAACTTTAGTGGAAGAATCCATTCCTGACACTGAAAGGATAACTCCAAGCATGTGTGTTTTTAACACGTGGTGGACCATAGAGGCAGTGTAGTATAGTGGAAAGAGCTCCAGATTTATGGTCAGAGAAGCCCGTGTTTGAATCCAAACTCTTACTGCCTATATGACCTTGGGTTGGCCACTAGCCAACCCCTCCCCTTCCCTTATGGGTCCTTCCTTTCCTAAATCTATGACCTTTGCACAGTAAAAAAAAAAAGCAAAAACCAAAAAACAGTACTCTGTGTGCAGTCCAGCTGATCATTAGATACTCCTGATGTGATTGTTCACCCATACACATTTAGGTTAAATGATTCAACCTACTTCTCCTTTAAAATGCTAGCCTTGGGGGGGGGCGGTGTAGGGAGGAAGGGAGAGAACTTGGAACTCAGTTTTAAAAACGAATGTTAAAAATTGTTTTTACATGTAACTGGGGGAAAATAAAATACAAAATAAATAAATAAATAAAACAAAACAAACACTAACATGGTGGCAGGTGAGTTTTACCTCACAATATAGCAGGATAGGATGGAAAAGTGAGCTTTAATTTGGAGTCAGGGGATTTGGCTTTAAATCTTGACTTGATGGCTTTCAAGCTGTGTGACTGTGGCCAAGTCCTTAACCACCCTAGACCTTAATTTCCTCATTTGTAAAAGGAGTTTGAATTAGACAGCCTCTAAAGTTCTTCTAGCTCTAGAATCTATGATCCCAAGTGTACAAAGCACCTAAAATTAAATGAAAACATGAGGATTATGAGGGCAAATGAATATAAAATTATTAATTATTTGGGCTAACATACTGAAGTGGGTAAAGTAGGAGGGACTTTGGGAGATGTCTATGAATTAGTCACTCTTTCTCTTTTCAAATCTCAACAGTAGACATGAAACCTGTCTAGAGAAAGACTTTGTAGGAAGTTAGATCAGAGATGAAGCAGGGGTTATGTTCTTTGAGATATGAGAAAACAAACATCCACAAATTCATATTGTGGCCTACAGAACGCATATTGTTGGGGCTAGACCATTTGTAGGCATAACAGGGATGATGGTTAGACCTACAACACACAGAACTTAGCATATAACCCATAGGTGGGGTGCCCATGTTTTAGTAAGTACATTAACAACTTTTAACACATCCTGAAGAAACCAGGATGATGAGAACACTGGAGACTAGGCCATAGGAGAATCAGTCGAAAGAACTGTCCTGAAAAAGAGAAAATTCGTGGAAACATGAGAACTGTCTTCTTCTACCTGAAGAGCTATTGTGGCAAAGAGACTGCCCTGGTCCCAGTCCTCCTATCATCCCAGTCTTCTCTAAATGTGCTCAAGGTTGATAATGCCCTTACTAAATGCACCCAGAAATAGGTAACTGGGAAAAACATCTTCGCTGCAAGTTTCTCTGATAAAGGTCTGAAATCCAAGACATATCAGGAACTGATTAAAATATATGAGATTGGCAGCTATTCCTCAGTAAACAAATGTTCAAAGGCTATGAAAAGGAAATTCTCAAAGATTGAAATCCAAGCTGTCAATAAAGGTGAAAAAATGCTCCAAATCATGGATAATTAGAGAAATTAAAATTAAAACAATTTTGAGGTTTCTCCTCTAACCTATCAAATTGGCAAAATGATAGAAAAGACAAATAACAATTACTGGCAGGACTATGGTAAGACAGGCTTAGGATTTTAATTTTCTTATGTAAGGACCTTTGGAGCGTACTCTGATGGTCTCACATGAAGCCTTCCTGGGTTCCCCATCTTGTGAGTGGGTGTAGTCTCCTCTGATTGGCTACGTAGCAGGAACAGGATGAATTTTTGAAAACTTTTTCATCTGGATTGTGCTTTCATATTCTTTCTTGTGTAATCTTTCCTGCTGCATCTAGAGGGTGAAGGTCATAGTTTACCTGTAGCATGGGCCTTGAGAGCTGAACTGGTAAGAGGGGACTCACTCTTGTTTTATCCTGGCTCCAAGAAATGGCCCTGAGAGTGTTTATATCTGTTCTGTTTCATAGGTGCAGACACTGATCCCCACTGGAGACACCAGATTTGGAAGTTTGAGCCATAGTGATCGTAGAGCCAGGATTCCAGAGTAGATGTTGATGTCAACCAGACTGCTTGGAAGCCTGGAGAAGCTAGGGTACCTAGGACTGAAGCCCTCACATGCATTGGGCCCCCCCCCTTCCCTTCCCCACCTGCCTGGAAAGCCAGGTGTGTTACATTTCTCATCTCTCCCTTGGAGTTCTCCAGTACCCTTAAGGGGCATTGGAGGTTGTCTAGGGTGGGGAACCTGCAGCCTCAAGGCCGCATGTGGTTTTCTAGGTCCTTGGGTGCAGCCTTTTTAAACGAGTCCAAGTTTTACAGAACAAATCTTTTTATCAAGGGGATTTGTTCTGTGAAGTTCGGTTTCAGTCAAAGGGCTGCACTTGAGGACCTAGAGGGCCACATGTGGCCTTGAAGCTGCAGGTTCCCCACCCCTGGTCTAGATTCTCTGCCCCCCCCCACCATGGGGTTTCCCCAGGTGAAAGGGGGAGTCATTTATACCCTGGTGCCACGTAGCCTCTTTAAGCTTTGGATTAACTTTTGCAAAGATGTATTTACTTCAAAAGGTATGATTACAAATATACAAATTTGCTCCCCAACACATGGGGCTTAATCATCCTCCCCTTATAGCACCTCAATCTCTTGGAGGAGAGGACTCTGAGGAGTCACCTTTGGGGAGGGGAAGGGGATTTGTTCATAGCTTAGCTCACTTCCTATAGAGCACAGTCCCAGTTTCAAGTCCATACCCTACCTCAGACTCAAATCTCGGGCACTCCTGTGTGTTCTGTCTTTTGCGCCGTGCTGACTGCCTATACTATCCTACCGAGAATCCTGGCTCCAGGATTGCCATGACTTTAACTCCCAGGGGAACACCTGTGCCTGAAACTGAAGGCAAACAATACAGAACAGAAACAAATACCCCCAGTCCCATTTCTCAGAGCTAGGGTAAAAGAGATGGAGAGCATAGGAGCTGCACTGCTGGTGAACTCTGATCTTTATCCTTTGGACACACCAGAACAGAGTGTGCTAGAAAGGGAGCTCAAGCCAGAAAGAAGGTGGGCAAGAAAAGAAAAATTATCACAGTCTGGCTTTTTTTTTTTTTAGACTTGGCCCATTTCTGCTATGTAACCAATTGGATGAGGCTACATCCACTCATGTAGTGGGGGATGCAGAGAGCTTCCATGTTAGGTAAACTGGGTACGCTGCAAAGGCCTTTTATGCTTATTTTTTTCAAATGGCACTCTGAACTGAATACACCACTTCATATTTGTTCTGACCAAGTCAGAGGATAGCAAGACATGACCTGTTAATGCCAAGCAATTATTTAGAGGAGAAGAGGATATTTGATATTTGATCAAGGTTTCATTACTTCTAAAAACCATCTGCTCCCAGACTCCAGCCTGCTCTTGGATGGCATCTGCGCACTGTTCAGCTTCATGTTAGTTGTCTTTATAATTTCAGAAGCAGCAGAGAAGAAATCCAGACATATTTATGGATCTAAGAATCAATATTTATTTTGTGTTGGGGGTGGAGCTTAATCCCAAGTTAATGTACAGTTTCCACTGCCAAATGAAGTGCCGCAGGTAGTATTTTTATTTTTTGGCTGGGACTCCAGAGGGGCATTTAAACTTCTTCATGTGGTGTAGTCAGTTTTTCCAGAAGAAATGATTATTTAATAAGTGACTACTATGTACCAGGCACTTTACAAATGTTGTCTCATTCTATCCTCACAATAACTCTGGAAGAAAGGTGCCATCATTATTATTATTCCCATTTTACATATGAAGAAACTAAGGCAAACAGAGTGATGTGCACAGGGTCACACAGTTAGTCAGTATCTGGAAACAGACTCAATTTCAGGTCTTTCCTGTCTTCAGGCCTGGTGTTCTACCCACTGTGGCACCTAGACCCCTCAAAAGCATTTCCTATAAGACAAGATTAGAGCCAGCATGGCACAATGGATAGAGTGTTAGAGTTAATGTTTAGTTATTAATTAGCTAATAGGATTCATAGAATGTCAGAATAGAAAGGAGTTCTTAGATATCACCAAGTCCAAATCCCTTCATTTTACAAAGGAGGAAACCAAGGCCCATAGAGAGGAAATGACTTGACCAAACTCACAAGGCAAGTTGGCAGAGGTGGAACTAAAATTCATCTTTCCTAATGCCCAGGCTAGTGTTCTTTCTGCTACATCATAGATTTAGAGCTTGAAAGGACCTTGGAAGCCAAAGAGCCATACTCCCTCACTTTACAGATGAGGAAACTGAGTCCCAAAAAGGTTGAAGAACTTTCCCAGGAGCACATAGCTATTGAGTTTCTGTTGCAGGATTTAAACTTATGACTTTCTTATTTTTACTCTATTGCCCTATCTACTATACCCCAGAGCATTTGACATCAAGCTGTAAGCTAGTTGAAAAGAAGAAACATAATACCCCAACTAGGGGCTGATCACCTGAAATTTCATCATCATGCTGATTGTTGTTCATCCTTCATTTTCGAAGAGGGCCGATGACATCTTGATGCGTTGTCAACTGACTCAAGTGAGGCCTTTCCCCTGGACTCTAAACTTAGAGTGTGCTGACAGTATTTTTAATCCTTCAGCCACATAATATCAAGAGCTTAATACCAAGTTAATCAGAATAACTAGTTAAAAGAGTACTGGATGATTTTGGAGTGAGTCTTCCCCTTTCCTTCACTCTCTCTGTCATGGCCTCCCCTGCAGCAGCCTCTAGCTGATGCCCTGGGGTATCTGTGGCTCCTTTTGGTATAATGTCCTTTCCTTTTCATCTCCCCCTGAGAGGATCTTTCCCACCATTTACCTTGGTTTTGGGTCCTTACCCCAACCATAAAACTCCTACCTGTGGCTCTGAAGGAAGTGGGGAATGTAAAGGACAAGGTAAGATTGGAATAGGCAGAAAGGATTGGCAGCAAGATGGAAACTATGTGAATAAAACTATGGAAGAAGGAATGTTGTTGTTCAGTTGTTTTCAGTCCTGTCTGCCTCTCCATGACCCCATTCAGAGTTTTCTTGGCAGAGATACTGGAGTGGTTTATCATCTCCTTCTCCAGCTCATTTTACAGATGAAGAAACTGAAACAAACAGGGTTAAGTGAATTGCCCAGAGTTACACAGCTAGTAAATGTCTGAAGTTGGATTTGAACTCAAGCCTTCTTGACTCCAGGCTGGGTGCTCTATCCACTGCATTACCTGGAATGGGTATAGTAGTATATTTGGGAGACACTGAGACAACTAATCTGTCTGGGAGGAGAAAGCTTGGATCTAGGAATCCTGGGTATAATTTTTCTACAAAAATAATTCAGAAAAAAAGATGTTTATATATATATATATATATATATATATATATATATGTATATGTATATATATAAACACATATACATGCATATATATGTACATATATATGTATATATGCATATATATACATATATATATATATATATCAGAATATGTGGCTCTAGGATTTAGAGATGCAAGGACTTTTAGAACATAGACTGTCAGAGTGAGAAAGAATTGTAAAGGTCATATAGTACAAACCTTTTTATTTTGTGGAGGAGGAAAGTAAGGCTTAGAGAGGAAAAAGTATTGCCCAAAGTCACACAGGTATTAAGGCCCTCCAACTCTAAATCCTGGTCTCTTACTACTGCCTAGGCCTTTCTCTTCACAGTTGTTCCAGGAGGATGCCATATATCTAGAACCAGTATTATCTACGGCTGCCCAGAAACCTATTAAACCATTGGACAGGCAGATGTGTGAAACTGTGAAAAAATCTGTGGATGAAGAAATAAGTTTATTATACCTGGGATACAATGAGACAACTAATCTGTCAGAGTAGTAGGTTTGAGTTGCAGAATCCTGGGAAGAACTTTAGGCACAGAGGAAACTGATGGATGGATGGGTAGACAGACAGAAACACAGAGAGTCAGCCAACTAGTATTTGTTAACTATTTACAAGACATTATGCTTATTACAAGACATTATGCTAAGCACAGGAGATAAAAAGCAAGGTGAAAGATACAGATAGAGATAACTAAGAGTGAAGTGGTGACAAACAGCTCCCTTATGAGGGAAAGATGACAAATCAATTCAGAAAAATCACATTTCACTGGGAAATACTGCGTTTCTTCTCAGATCACCTCAAAACTAGACACATTTAATATCTATGCCCTTATTCAGTGACCCAGGAACAGTGCTAGGAACAAAACACTTGCTAATAGCTCAAATTTATACAGTGCCTTCGGGATTTGCCAAGTACTTTTTTTACATCATGTCATAACTCTCTGAGGTAAGTGTTATTATTATTCCCATTTTACAGATGAGGATTCTGAAGCTTGGCAAGGTTTTGTGATTTGCCAATGGTTCCACAGCCAGGAAGCAGTAGAGTCAGATTCAAACTCAAGGCCCTCTGACCTCAAGTCTAAAGCTCTTCTCCCTTGCCTAACCTGGAAAGCTTATTGAGTACCATGCAGATGAGGCCATAGTGGGGAGTCCCATTTATTCGTATTTCAAAGGGCAGCTTCCTTCTTTCTAAAGATAAAGGAAGCCACTGATTTGCAAAAGTGTGGCTGAACTTTGTGTTTTCCTGTCTTCAATAGTTCAGTCTTGGCAATGCACCTCCTGAAGCCTTGCCAAATATTGGGGCCACCGGGTGAATTCAGCGGGGATGGAAAAGTCACAGTTGCTAGAGTCAGCCAAGCAATCAATTATTTAACAAGTGCATGAGGCTTGCTTTGGTGAGGCAATGTGGTAAAGTGGAGAGAAAGCTAGCCTGTAAGCTAGAAGGACCTGGGTTCAATAGCCATCCCTGACTCATCTGACACCTCTTAGGGCTCTAGGCAGCCAAGACACTGTGAAGAAGGTGCTGGTCTACACTGGGAGAGTTAGTTTCCTTTAGTTGTGGCAAGTAAAAGATGTAAAGACTGAAGAAACAAAAGTTTGAGCTTCCTAGCATATAGATTTATTTTGCAATATATGCCAATTGCCTAACAAATCAGGACCAGGTCCCTTTGTCAGCTTTGGCACTGGACCCCAAATACAGGGGGGAGACAAATTTTTATACATTAAAAGCATTTAATCAAATAAGGCCAATTAATTAAAAGGAAACAGCACATTAAATAATCTGATTTCTAATTGGATGAAAGATCAGGGACTTTCCAAGTTGGGAGGGGAGAGTAAACAGGTGCAATTCCCTGGAATCAGAAAGGAAGGATTCCACTCCCTGCAAGTGTCTGTGAACAATCAAAGGAACACGGAGCCAATAACTGATTATGGGGTCAGTTTTCAGATAAAACACATGGGTTATTTGAGATGTACATTTGTGAGAAAACTCCTTGGATCAGTCTTTGGGTTGGACTGGGTTTCTGGTCAGCATAACCTAGGTCCTTAGTTAAGGGTCTCTCAATAGCAGGGAGGGGTGGTCTAACTTTCCAGGCACACAGGGCTAGATTCAAACAATGCAGTAAAGTCTTCTTCCAATTCCTGCAATTGAATAGAGTTTTCTCAAGAAGCAGAAGTTGGACTAGACCTACAACTGCATAGAAAGGGAATTAAGCTAGCTCCAGAATTAGGTCACAAGATGTAGTCAGTGTGGTTCACTCAATTCCCACCACCACTTACTGCTCCAATCCCCTTAATTCCCTCATGGTAGTGAAACCACCAATCTACTCTATAACCCAATCTTAGTTCCAGTCAGAGGTCTAGCCTTCTGTTAGCCACTGGGAGATATCACCCCATAGCTAATGTACATGGAAGATGCGTAAGACACTGGTCCCCGCTTTCAGAGAACTAACAGCCTAGTTGAAAAGACAAGACTCTCATGCAGAAAGTGTTACTACTGTTGAGTTGTATCTGACTGTTTGTGACCCTATTTGGGTTTTTTTTTTGGGGGGAGGGCAAAGATACTAGAGGTTTGCCATTTCTTTCTCCAGATTATTTTGTAGATGAAGAAACTGAGGTAAACAGGGTTAAGTGACTTGCCCAGGGTCACATAGTTAACAAGTGTCTGAGGCCAGATTTGAACTCAGAAAGATAAGTCTTCCTGCCTCCAGGCCTGGCACTCTATGCATTATGCCACCTAGTTGTCTATGAGAAAATAATGAACAATTAAGGGCAAAACTGTGTGATATTTTCTTAAGAAGGAAAGCATTTAGCATGGTACCTGGCATGTAGAAGGTGATTAATAAATACTTGCTGATTAATTGATGAAAGGACTCAGAGAAATGAAAAAATTCCATTGAGAAGGTAGAAGTTCACAGAATCTTTGGGTTAATAGAAAACTCAGAGTCGATTTTACTTGAACTTAAACAGGAACCCCATCTGCAGCATACCCATCATAGCCATTCCCCTGCTTGCATACTTCCAATGTCAAGGAGATCACCTGACCTCTTGAGGCCACATATTCCAAAACCGGTCCATGGACTGGCTTTACTATAAGGACATTTTTCCTTATTCTTCTCCGCGGGGCCAAGCAAAATAAGCTCCCCAAATACTTCCCTCACATGAAAGTTCTTCAGATAGCTATCATATCATCCTAAGTCTTTTCTTCTCTGTGTTAGAGCCAATTCCTTCAATCAATCCTCCTATGACATAGAGTGATGGGAGTAGTATCGATAAGAGTTCTCCCTTTCTCTTATAACATGAATTAGCCCTGAAAAAGCCATAAAACCAGAACTTGGTTAGCTTGAGGATGGGGTAAGGCTCAAGCTATGCCTTGCTTGGTATAGCTTCCTGGTGATTTCTCGCTGTGTGGATGTGGCTTTCTGGTCACCTAGAGGTATTAAAGAGCTTACCTACATGGGGTGGATGCCAGCCAGAAAAATACAAGAGTTACAACCCTCTGCCCCATTGACCAGACATGGTTCTGTATGGAGATGAGGGGAACTGTGTCTCTAGAAACTAAATGCCACTATATTCTTGTTACATATCCTTGCTTTATTATGGTTAAACAAACTTCCCTTTGTTAACTATCCAATCACCTAGGAATGCCTCATCTCCCACAACCTTAAACTTGCGCATCATTAGATTCAAAAAGGGTCAGCATTAGGCCCACTCCTAATACATGGTCTTGAGTGCCCTTGCCATATTAAGGCTTTATCTGGATGTACTTCTACTTATCAATATCTTCTCTAAAATATGTTGCCCACAACTGAATATAACTCACATATGGTCTGACTAGGGAAGAGCACAAAAGGACCACTATATTTCAACTATCACTGTAGCCCAAGATTGCATTTTCTCTGCCAGTATCATGTTGGATACCCTGGACAAAGTTCAAACAGAAAAGAAGATGGTGGAATTCAACAGATGCTCTTGTTTATGAATGACATTTAAGGTCTGCACTGAGACCTAGAATACCACAAGGCCTTCCCAACAAGATCGCTAAGCAGAGATCAGCATAACAATCCACACAGGAAAAACCAAATAGATGAAGTAGATACACTGGAAAAAGTATTACATGAAGTTGTATGAATGATTAATGAATGAAAAAGCATTTATAAGACCATTCATATTAATTGCAATAATTCATACTGCTATAGTGTCTTAAAGTTTACAAGGTACTTTCCCTGAAAGTCTGTGAGGTAGCTCATAGGATCATAGATTGACCTTAGATTCTAACAGGAGGAGACAATACATCTATGGGATTGGTGATTAGGAAAGAATATTTTGGTTTGTAAATTTACAGAGGTGATGAGTAAAGCCATGGAACAGTGGTTCTCAAACTTTCAGGTTGTAGAACCGCTTTATACTCTTAAAAAATTATTGAGAAATCCAAAGAGCTTTTGTTTATGTGGGTTAGATCTGTTGATATTTGTTAGAAATTCAAACGTAAACATTTTAAATAGACAGTTATTTTAAAATAATAAGTAATTCCACATTAATATAAAATATATTTTATAAAAATAACTATTTTCAAAAAATTGGTGAAAAGAGTGGCATTGTTTTACTTTTTTATTTTTTGCAAATATCTAATATCTGGTTTAGTAGACAGGGAGGAAGAGAACAAGCATTTATTAAGGAGCTCCTATATGCCAGCCACTATGTGAAATGCTTTTACATTCATTTGGAGACAGCTAGATCCTCATATCTACTTTGCATTCTATCTGTTGTGATATATTGTTTTGGTTGAAGATATAAAGAAAATCTGGCCTCACACAGATGAGTGATAGGAAAATGGAGGAGCGTTTTAACAGGCAAATAAAATCCTTATATTTTTATTATTATAATTTTTATAAATCAGAGTTTGTTATATTATTTTGTTGATTGTCTAGACTTAAAAATGGAGAAATACTACTAACACAAATTCAATTTAAAAGAATGTCTTCCATACATCCCCCTACCCCCAACTTGGTTATAAGCATTCAACTTGCTATTCCTTCCAAGTGACCTTTACTCCAATTAAAATACAGTCTTCCAAAAAGTAGGGAAGAACTCTGGTGACCTGGCTGTCTCTTATCAGGTCCCTGATTTGTCCCACCTAAGAATGTCCTTGTATTATTATAAAAATGGTTTTAACCTTGTGGATCCCTGAAAAGGTCTCAGAGATCCCCAAAGGTCATTGGACCTTCAAGAACTGCTGCCGTTGAGGATTAGATCTACCCCCCCCCCCATTTCTGGGAGTGAATTCAGTGATGATTTAATTATGGATCCACAACTGAAAAGGAGGGGAGGTGGAGTCACACACACTAGTGGCATCGTGATGGGTAGTGAGGAGATACTTGGAGAGTGAAATGAAGCATGACTGGACACAGCCCTAGATATAGTGGGCTATTGAAATGACCACCATTTAGGACTCCCACTTGGAGTTGGAGTTTCAAGCATGAAAGGGTTCATTTCTCCAGGGCAGCCCACTGAGTTAGTCCATTAATACCTATCTTAGATGCCATAGGTGGACAATAAGTTGGGGTAGATTGAACAGCAGGAGGAAATTGTGCTAGATTGCATTTGGGAAATTATACAGGAATGATCCTAAGCTGTTCCTTTGAAAAAAAAAGCCAATTTTAAAATATTAACATTCTCCCAATAATGCTACACAGCTATGAACCGTGGAATACCATGATCTCAGAAGAGTCACAATAGCAAATGATTAAAAGGTTAATGAAAAAACAAGTGGTAGAGATAAGTAGGTTGTTACATGCTACTTACACTAAGTGGCATATGATAAGGCATGTAAAAGACATCACTGTGGGCCTGTAAACTTGAATAGGAGATGGGTCAGTTTTGTAGTAAGATTGAGAGATGGCATATGGGCATGAGTATCCTAAACTTCCTGTGGATATGAACAGGATGGGGACCAAATCAACAAGCAATAACCTATCACTTTCTGTTCATCTAAACTTTCTGAACCTCAAATTCCTTAACTATAAAATGGGGATACGAAGACCCATCTTCCATCCTCCACAAGATTGGTTTAATGAAAAAATGAGAAAGTAGATATGAATGTTCATTGGAAAATATAAAGCGTTGCATGAATGTGACATTTTAAAGAAGAGTACATTGTTGTAGTGACCTGAGCAAAGAGGCCTCACAGTGCTGTTCCTTGGACAAAGGGAAATGCCATTCATATTAATTGCAATAATTCATATTGCTATAGTGTCTTAAGGTTTACAAGGTACTTTCCCTGAAAGTCTGTGAGGTAGCTCATAGGATCGTAGATGTAGAGGCCATTGCATCAAACCTGCTCATTTAACAAATGAGGAAGCTGAGAAAGGTCCAGGAAGTAAGCATAAGAGACAAAATTTAAACCCATTTTACTCACTGTACATATTAATAATATTGTCCCCACTTTACAGGGGAGGAAACTGAGGCCAGAGAAGTTAAATGGCTTGCTAGGATTGCACTACTAATGAGTGCTACTGGAAGGCAAACACAGGGCTCAGATATAGGCATGGGGAGGAAAAGCTTGTTTCTACCCAGAGTTCCTGTGGACAGCAGTTACAGAAATAGGAGTGATTTGGAAACCAGTCCCATAGGAGACGGAAGTTTTGGCTGATGCGGTGTGTCTTTGGCCTCAGAGTTTTGTAATAGAAAAAAGTCTAGACTTTGAGCCAGAAGACTTAGTTGTACCATAGGACTCCAGGAGAGACCTTTTCCCTCTGTGGGCTTCAGCTTCCATATTGATCAGGTGGTGGGCCTAGGTGATCTTTAAGGTCCTGTGAAGCTCTGATACCCAGAAGACCATAGAATGAATGTTGGGCCTACAAGAAACCCAGAGTCCACCCTGCACCCTCATTTTACAAGTAGAGAAACTGAGTCCAAGAGAGGCACATTGTCTCTTCCAACATGAAAGGCAAATTGGTAGCAGAGCTGTGACTAGAATCCAGATCTCCTGGCTCTCAATGCTCCAGGGTCGCCTTTTTTGGTGCCATGGCTGCCTCCCTTCTTAGCTAGTCAATTTTCAGCCACTAATCTCACTTTAAACAAAGCTTCTGCAAGTGCAACACGATGAATAAAGGCTAATGAAATATTCAGGCACCAAGATCTCTGAGCATGAAGGGGAAACTATACCCTATTAGCAAATGTATTTCATATCCCATTTCCCCCCTCCCCAACATCTGTGTATGCTGAGGGAATGATCAATTCGTTAAATTCCCATCGTTAACTAATTCCTGTTTGGGAGGAATAATTCTTGGTAACTTGAAGGAAAAACAAAATTGAAATGAATAATATCTTGTAAGTTTTGCAGAGGGTGGTTAGCCAGACCACAGCACTCTGGTCCCACAGTGCTATTTTTAACCCAAATACGGTAAATGTATTTCTATATGGAAACTACTCTCCTCTAGATCAATTTGAAAGCCTCCCCGAGCTGGTCAATACAGACAGATTGTGCTTCACTGGATGTCATTGGCTGGATGGCAGCACAGCCTGTTTCTACTGTAGGACTTAGGTGGTAGATACAGAGTTATGGTAAACTGACCCAGGCCCTGGCTTCAACCTTCATCTGAGCTGGGATAAATCTGGCCCTTTGGACAACTGTGACTTACTGAACTTCTCTGGTTACAAGCATGTGAAGCCCACCCTGATCCGTCCTTCCCTGTTCCTTAATATAACTCTGGAGTCACAAGAGAGATTCTGCCTGGCTCTGGGGGGTAGAGATGGCAGAGTGTGCAGTGGGGGAGGGGCTCTGCGGAGAAGGCTATTTGTATTCTGTTCTTTAGAGGGTCAAGTTTGTGCCCAAAGAGGGCTTTAAATCACAGCCTCATAGAAATCTTCAGCTAGGACTCCTTCTTTTTCTTCAGAACGTGTTAGGTATATGTTTAATGACCAGCTCTCTTTGGGGAAAACGTACACAGCATACCCTTTTTGTTTAATCTGTATTGTTAACATTTTTCCATCACTTTATTAAGTTTAGACTATTAACAAAACAGCAAATCAAGCCCTGATTTGTAGCAGCCACCAATTTCCTTGGTATAAATGCTCACACTGAAAATTTGACAATCAGCTTTCTCTAGCCAATGTAAGCTGGCTCCAGCATATCCTGCGAGAACATCATGGAAAGAAAGGGATGAGAAGTTAATCACTGGACTAGGAGATAGGAGACCTGGGTCCCAGTTCTGTCTTTGCCATTGACTAAGTCTGTGAGTGATCTGTCCTAGGTTACTTCCCCTGACTAGACTTCAACTTCTATAGAAGCAAAAGGAGGGTCTTGGATTAAATGATCTTTAAGGCCCCTTCCAGGTTGAACATTCCATGATCTCTTGAATCTGTATCCCCAGCACTTAGCACAGTGCCTGGCACATAGTAGGTGCTTAAGAAATGCTCATTGACTGACTGACTGATCTATGAATTACTTGAAACATGCCTGATAATCTAATTCCCCTTTCTTTCCCCTAACACCCTAAGCAACGGCATGGCAAGATTAGAAAGGAAACCAGTATGAAAAGCTAGTTTCTTTCAATGCAAACTGAAGTCACTCCCCAAATCAAAACTCCTGTATTACAGCATCCTCACAGTTGTGTGATGGGGCACCATGGTCCTGCTTCTTCTGGGACCGGGAAGCTCTATACATGAGGGAATGACTGGAATTGGGGTGGAGGGGAGAAGAAGAATTTGAAAACTGGTAATTGAATTGCTTGCACAAACTGAATGATCTGGAAAATTCTGGGAAGGCTAGAATAGGCTTCACAGTATAGGATGAGCAACTTAGAGGGAGTAAGAGAAAAAGTTGGAATAAGGGAAGGAGAAAAAGGAAAGGGAGAAAAAGCAGAAGAACAAGAAGGAGAAGGAGGAAAAGGACAAGGAAGAAAATGGAAAGAGGAAGAGGAAGAAAGAAGAGGAGAGAGAAGGAAGGAAATGAGTACCAGGTTCTAGCAGAAAGGCTAGGAAAAGTAGCTAAGGTGGAGAGACCATGGCCATAGACAGGTAACTGTTACTAGTGATGGAGAGAAATAGTTTAGGGAAATTTTGTTCAGCTTTGTCCTATCAAAGGACTTGAAAGATTGGGTCAAGTTATCTCTAAGATGATGAAAGCCTTGGGCTTCGAGACGAGGTCTGGGTTTGAGTCCTGGCTCTGACAGTTATTAATTGAGTGACCTTGGACAAGGAACCTAGTTCCTTTGAGCCTTAGATTCTTCATCTGTAAAATGGGGATAAAAATGCTTATATTTACTACTTAGGAGGATTGGGAGTGGTACAATGAAAAGAGACCTAGATTTAGAATCAAGAAGACCAGAGTCTGAATTCTGGCTCTGTTTCTACTCCTTGGGAACTCATCTAACCTCTCTGGGGACTCAGTCTCCTCATTTGTAAAATGACACAGTGGGACTGAGAGAAAAAGGAGAGGAAAAAGGGGGAAAGAGAAGGAGAGAGATTGGGATAAAGAGCTCAGGGGGAAGAGAGAGGGAGAAACGAAACCATACATGTTCCCCAGGGAATATAGAAATGGCTACAAGCAGATACTAAAGACAGGTTAGAAGCAAATAGTAATGTTGCTGAGTATTAGCATATTAATCATAATAACAAGCCTTTGGTTCACTCGACTCCCCCACCATAGGATTTCAGCTCCCTAGAAAACCTTCACTGGCCCTCCTTGTTGCTGCCAACCTGTCTCTGTTACACGCTGCTTACCAGTCATGTGTTAGACATTGGCATCACACCCTAGAATGCTGTTCTCATCCACTTTGGAATGGGGCAGGGTCGGGGGTGGGGGATGAGAAGGGGAGGGCAGAGCATTCTGCTCTTCTGTGGAGGTTGAGTTGGCAAAGAGCATGTTTACTCTAAATTGTAAATAGTTCCATTGGTTAGCCAATAGAATTGTTGTGGCTGGATTTGAGGGTGCATGGGGTGAAGAGATTCGTTTTCACCATCTTTTACAATTCAACAGTTTTGTCTGAGCATAAAGTTGGACTTCAAACAGTCAATAAGCATCTATTAAGTGCTTACTATGTACCCAGTGCTGTGCTAAGTTAGGGAAAACAAAAGCAATACAAAATGAAAACGGTCCCTGATTAAGCTCATACTCTAATTTACAACATGTAAATAACCAGGCATAATTAATGAACATATTATAATATATTATAATTATAAAATAATTAATACAGTTAATCTGAGAGAGGAAGGCATTAGCAGCTTGGCTGGCTTAGGGAAGGCCTCCTATAGAGGGTGCCTGAGTCTTGAAAGAAGCCAAGGAAATAAAGGTAAGATGGCAGCACATTCCAGACACGGGGGAATAGCCAGTGCAAAGTCATGGAGAGGAGAGATAAATTCCTGGTTTGGGTGCTGTTGACTTCTGTGCTTTGAAACTCAGAGCTCACTTCGTTCCATGGAATGTGGCATCACTGAAGATTGGGCCTCCTTTTTTGTTTTCTTTTAAAGTGTAGAGAAAAAAACACAAGGCTGGTAGTTAGAATAATGAGATTTTAGTGCTAGCTCTGCCATTAACTTGCTGTGCAACTGTTCAGATGTCTCTCTACTTCTCTGTTTCTTCAGTGGTCAACCCAATAATCCTTGCCCTGCCACCTGAGGGGGGTGTTTGCAGTAGGAATTTCAAGCAGTTAAACATTCAGTAGAAGTGAAAGGCATAACAATTTCAGCTCTGTCACCATCTAACCATGTGACCTTGGGAAAGTAATTTTCACTTTCTTAGCATCAGTTTCTTTATCTGAAAATGGCAGGATTAAGCTTGACTATCTCTAAAGTCTCTACTAACTTTTCTTCCCTACTAGATTCAAGATACTTGGTTTTCCAGCTTGGTTTTCATTCTTGAAAACAGGTGTGCTCTCAGATACAGGCCAAGGACATGAGGAAAACCCCTCTGCCAAGTAGTAGATCTGCATCTCTCTTGGAATCATGCAGCATATTAGAGCTTGGAGGGACCTTAGGTATTACCAAGTCCAACCCCCCTCATTTTACAGAGTAAGAAACTGAAGTTCAGACAGAGGAATGTCACACATTGAGTTGAGATCTGGATTCTGGTCCCAGTTATACCACTGACTTGCCAGTTCAAGGCTCTTTGTTACGGCAGAGAAGGGATACTACTTTTGGTTCCAGAAGAGAGCTGAGAACACAGATGTTCCATGCTTGGTAGTAAAGCTCAGACCTTTGATCTGAGCTGAACATGGTGGTTGTTGTTCGGTTGTTTCAGTCATGTCCGACTCTTTGTGACCCCATTTGAACTTTTCCTTGGTAAAGATATTAGAGTAGTTTGCCATTTCCTTATCTAGTTCATTTTACAGATGACGAAATTGAGGCAAAAGGGTCAAGTGACTTGCTCAGGATCACACAGATACTAAGTGTCTGAAGCCTGGTACATTTCAGTTAGGAAGGCATCAATCTCTGAAAACCATCTGTTTGACTTTATTTTTTAGGGCTGGTGGGAAATTCGTGCATCAGACAGCGGGTATAGATTACCCCCTTTTTCCCCTGCAGTTCAGTGCCCTGGACACAAATAAACTATAAACACAAATAATGATCTATGCCGAATTGTGGGTCACTCAGCCTAATGCTTTTGTGGAGGCATGACTCCTTTCTCAGAGACCTTGTAGAAAGAATCAGACCCTTTGGGTGAGTAGAAAAAGACAAATAAGCATCCATCAGTAATATGTAGGAAATTCCCCCCACCTTTTTTTGTCTTTGTATCCCCAGCACCAAGTATAGCGCCTCGCACACAGTAAGTGCTTAATAAATGCTTGCTGACTCATTGACTGATTAATTGATGCTATCTACTCCCTTTATAGGGTTCCACCTGAAAATGGGTGAATGGAGATGACAGTAGCTAATTGTTAATGGAGTTGAGCTTTTCCCCTCTGTAGCTGTGATTTGAAGGACTCTAGAAGGCTCTGCCTGTCCCCAAATACCTCATTAACTGGCCTATTGTTGTGTCAAATTCCACTCTTAGGACAATAGCATCCAGAGCTAGGACAGATCATAGAGATCATTGTGCCCCACACTGTCAGGCAGGATCATAGACTTAGAACATAGAGGAACTTTAGAAGCTATCTTGTTTAACCTCATTTTGTAGAGATGGAAACGAGGCCCTGATAGGTTCAGTGACTTGCCCAAGATCATGTCAATAATAAGTGGCAGACTTGGGATCTGAACCCAGGTCTACTGACTTTAAATACAGAGATTTTTCCATTGTAGAATATGGAGTCATTAAGTGAGAAATTTAGACCTGGAGATGGGAAAGCCAAGGTCATGTAAGTGAGCAGCAGGGCCATGACTAGAACCCAGGAGCCCTGAGCCCCAGTTCACTTCTCTTCCTTCTTCCTCATGCCGCCTCTCTGTTACTACTCTGGATTGCATTATTGTGTCTCTAGGAGGGCCCAATTAAAAGTCAATGTTACTGAGGAGTGATTACCTATTAACCTCTTATCACTGAGTAAGAGAGCAAGATCTTCTGGAAAGGGGAAGGTAAGATTTTTTGAGAAAGAGAGAGATAGACACACACACACACACACACACACAGAGAGACAGAGAAATGGAGACAGTGAGGGAGAGAGAAACAAAGAGAGAGGGAAAGCGAGACAGAGAGGGAGAGACACACACACAGAGACGAGATACAGAGACAGAGAAACAGAGAGAAACAGAGAGAGAGGGACAGACAGGGAGAGACAAGCAGAGGTAGAGAGAGACAGACAGAGACACACACATAAGGAAAGACAGAGAAAAGAAAAAGACAGAGGCTCAGTGCCTATGACAGAGCTGAGCACATGGTAAAATTGTCATTCCCTGAAAAAGAAAATGTCCCATTCTTCCAACGCAGCCGTAATGTCTCTGAATCTGTTAATAGGAACACTTTCAGTTTGTCTGGCAAGGGGTATGTGTCTACACTGCCTTATCCATACTCTCTTGACCAGTGCCTTCTCAAAAGCAATAATGCCTGCAGTATGGTTGTGGGAATCTTGTGTCTGTTTTATGCCTATGGGAAAGACACTCTTTTTCTGTGCCAACTTGTTCTGGGACAAACCTCTGACATTGCCCTCGTTAGCAGCTTGTTCAATCCACGAAGTTCTTCTGCCCTTGACCCCAGCTGCTAACCCTCAGTGGGTCCTATTACCTTATCTCCCCATCCAGTCAGTCTTGGGCTCAGGTGAAACCTTTTCCATGCATTAGTCTACTTGGAACCTCATTGGAGGAAGAGGCTGAGTCAGTTTTAGTGGTAAATTACCCATGGCCTCTTTTGCATATGATTGTGAATTTTGTCAAAACTTTGTGTGGCGATTTCATTTGGTGTCTTTATTGTCCAGTGAGGGGGAACATGCAGAGCTAAATTAATTTCACTGCGAAGGCAGATAAATCCCTATCTGTTGCTTGGAAAGATGTATTCATTTTGGTATAGGCTTTTTTAAAAAATCGACACTGAACCATTTTGGTAGCTATGGGCCACTCAGACTTCCTGCAGCAGCTCATGGGGATATATACCACAGAAGAAGAAAGTATATGTCGTCTTTAACACATTGGCCTGGGATAATTTGACTTTTTTCCTGACTTGACTTGTGCAGGATTCTTAAGACAAGCAATGGTTGACAACTGTTAGAATGCCAATGATTGATTTATCCATTCATTTTTTGCATTCATTGATTCATTCCCTCAACAAACGTTTATTAAACATCTACTATGCACTACTACAGCCCAAAGTAGTTACACAGTACAGTGGAAAATGTGTTGGGCTCACAAGCCCAGAGACTTGAGTTTGAATCCTGCCTTGTTTGCAAGGTGATCAAGGGTTACTGTTATTCAATCATGTCTGATTCTTTGTGACCCCATTTGGGGTTTTCTTGGCAAAGAGACTGGAGTGATTTGCTATTTCCTTCTCCAGTTCATTTTACATATGAGGAAACCAAGGCAAACAGGGGTAAGTGACTTGCACATGGTCACACTGCCAGTAAGTGTCTGATGCCAAATTTTAACTCAGGAAGGTGAGTCTTCCTGACTCCAAGCCTAGCACTCTATCCACTGTACTACCTAGCTGCTCCTAAATCAAAGTTAAGACAAGGCAAAGCAAAAACCATTTATTAAAGGCTGATGAGTGCCAGGCACTAAGGGGGATACTATATAAGCAAAAAGTCCCTGTCCTCAAGGAGCTTACATTCTAATGGAGGAAGACAGTACATAAAAGGGAGCTGAAAATTAGGGGATAGATGGGAGGGTGGGAGTATGTGTTGGGAAGGGAAGGGTGCCCTCCAGGCATGGTGTTGAAATCTGGAAAGCCAGAAGCACAGGCAGTAGCAGAATGAAGGTTGACCAGCCTGGGCTCCTCTCCAAAGTGGAGTCCTCAGGAGGAACTCACCAATGGGAGAAAGGAAAATTAGGGCAGCATAGCAGAGAGATATTCCAGTATACGAAGGCTGCAGGGGCTAATGGCTCTTTCTGGGTGAGGAGACCCCACACCCTGAGGGAAGTTCTAGGATGTGACAGCAATGACTTTTTTGAAGCCTGATTCTTCATCTATAAAATGAGAATAATGACATTTGCACCACTTACACCAGAGGGTTGTTGTGAGGAAAGTGCTTTGTAAATCTTAAAATATGATAGTAATATCAGTTATTCATGCAACATTGTTGTGAGGGAGACAAAGAAGCATGAGACACAGTCCTTGTTCTTATAACTTAGAGAGGTGAATAGCTGGTCCTGGAATCATTTGAATTCTGACTCAGACACTTAATATTTGTTTGACCTTGGGCAAGTCACTTAATTTCCTCCCAGGCTGTTTTTTTCAATTGTAAAATAAGGATAATAATACCACCTACCTTAAAGATTTGTTGCTAAGATCAATTGAAGTGATAGATATAAAGCATTTTGCAAACCTTAAAACACTACATAAATGTTAGCTATTATAATTATTCCCGTTTAGTTGGGGACCAGGAAGACTTGATTCCAGTCCCACATCTGAAACATACCGACAGGTGACCTTGGGTTGTCACTTAACTTCTCGGCTTCAGTTTCTTCACCTATGAAATGAGGTGGACTCTAAGGTCCCTTCCAGCTCTAAATTTATGACCTTATAATTATACTTATCACATATGTTGCTACTTCAAAAACTCTGTGCTCTCATCAGTGTGGGTTCTCCCCCCAACAAAATAGATAGACTTTCTTTGTGAGTTGCTGTAACCCAAAATAATCACCCGCTGGTGTCTGTCTTTCTGGGGGTGAGACTATCACCAGACTTAGCTCAACTGGTCCTCAAAGACACACTGTCTGAGGCTTTGTTTCTACTCAACCTTTTTCCAGCTTGGTCAGACTTGTCAGAGCTTTGGGCACTGCCTTTGAGAAAGAGCCCAGGGTCACCTCCATGCCACAATGAGACTAGAAAAGGTTTCTTTTTTATCTAGGCTAAAAAAGACATAGGGAACTGTATTTTTCTGAACTCAGCATTCTTCCATCCATTGGTAAAGATGTGATAAAAATGACATCTTGTGTTAAAGAAAACGTGTTTACCAGAAACATTATTGTCAGAACAGGAATTTGCTAATGACCACATGTAGTCATTTTGTACAAAAGATATTATTCTGGGCGTATTTTTAAAGGCTTTATTCAGTTGGCCATGGACTTATTAACAAATCACTTTATACTGAAATCTATTTCTTGACAAAACACTGTCCCTCAAACAGGGCAGTTCTAGGAAATACCGATAATTAGACAGGGTCACATGATGCTCAGAGCCTCACTTCACACATATTAACCTCACAGATTGTGTTCAAACCTGATTTGGTACCAGAAGTGCCTAAAACTGAAAAATTTGAGTATAGAACTACTTTCAGTAAAGCTATTATTAAAGAGAATGTCACCAAAAACCATAAAGCTGGATCACAGATTTAGAGCCAGAAGAGACCTTAAAGGTCATTTAATCCAACCCCTTCATTTCTCAGATAAAGAACCTGAGACCTAGAAAGGTTAAGTACCCAAGGTCACAAAGGCAGTAAGTGGCAGAGCCTGGATGTAGGTCCTGTGACTCCTTGGTCCTACTTCACCAGTTTCTCCATGCAGTGATGAGTTTCAGAAAAAAAACCCAAAACACCCCCAAAAACTGTTGTGTCCATCAACATAATAAATCCTATTTTGAATGCATGAGGGCAACTTCCTATTTATAGAAGGAAGACTCATAAACTGAATAATCACCTGCTAATTTATCTTTTGTTCAGCTCATGATTTTCCCGTGTTGAGTCCTTTTCTGATTTCTTATCAGGGTTGTATAGAGGTGTCCTGGGTTCACAAAGAGTATGTTAGTGAAGATTGAGCTCTGGCAGTAGCCCCCTCCCCAATTCCCCTTTCCCTCCCCAATCTGGTAAGGCATTAAGTAAAAGTTTGGCAATGATACCATGCATCTGTCACTAAGAGCCCCACAGGCCGAGCTATGTTTGGAGAAACTTGTCATCAGAAGGTCAGCCAACAGGTGGCAAATTTTTTCAGCCAAAGTCCTCTGTCTACTAAGGCATGGAAGGGTTGCGCTCTGCATCTGCAGAAGAAACAAACTTTTATATGAAATCATAGATCTTTCAAAGTATCAAATGGATCATAGAATCAGAGGACCATGTATCTACAGCTTAAAGGATCCTACAGGGTCATCCAGCCCAGTCCCCTCATTTTACAGTAAACTGAAACCCAAGGAGGTTAAGTAACTTGCATATATGTGTTCCAACCCAATTTGTGACCAGAGGTACCTAAAACTGAAAAACTTGAGTGCAGATTTATTTTCAATAAAGTTATATAATGAGACTTCACACAGATAGGTCACAGATAGTAAGTGTGAGATTTGTTTAAAGCAAGGGTTTTTAACCCTTTTTTTATATTCTGTACCCCTTTAACATTTTTGTGAAGACTATAGACCCCTTCTCAAATTAATATTTTTATATGCCCAAAATACATAGGATTACAAAGGAAACCATGTTGAAATAATTATCAAAATAAGTTTTTTAAAAGTACATGGACTCCAAGTTAATAAACTCTGGCTTAGAGTATTCCATTTAGAGCAGCCTTTGATGAAGAAATTAGGCTCCCTGTATATACACCAGGTTGGGCTATTTCTTTCTCCCTCCCAACCTCATGACTTCAAGTCTCTATCCTGGCTGTGTTGACAGTCTTGCTACTGGATCTGGCTCCTGGACAGAGATCCTGCAGCAAGATAAGGTGTGCTACAAGCTGGAGCTGTTCAATCAAACAGCTGTGCATCATTTTAGACCCTTTCAAAATAAACCGTCAGGGGAGAATGAGAGGAAAACAATCAGTGTTAGCCAGATGGAAATGAACAAAATCAGGAGGAAAAAAATTTTTAAAAATACTTTCTTTATCCAAATCTCCAAGATAGTCAGAAGGCTGGAGAATAGGGATTCTGCCTGCTCTGGAAGCTGTTTCAAAGCCTGCACTTTGCCTAGGCTTGTTCAGGGACCATAAAGACAAAAAGGAAAACATGTTTTCCCAGCTGGTGGTGCCCAGTGCTGTGAAAGAGTGAATACAAAAAAGACTGAAGGGCTCAAAGACAAGGTTACCCATTCTGCTCTCTGCTCCCCCCACCTCCAAACTCATCATTCCCCAGCCACCCCCCTCCACCCCAGTTACACTTCAATAAACAGAGTCAATGGAAAATAAAAATCACACTTTAGGAACTTGCATCTATATATTAATTAGTAAACACCATAAAAAGAAGCATTTCTTGGGCTGCAAGTGAAGCCATTTACTTCAAAGGTACTACATTAATGTGATACTATAGCATAAAATTTTTAGTGGGCATTAATTGAGCCAATGGTATAATTGCCACGATAAATTGAGAACTCCTCTAGACAACGAAGTTAAGAGTAAATCTGTACATATTTATCTTCTTGCTGCAAAGCGGAGTGAATAGCCACAAGAATTCATCAGTAACAGAGAATGTTCAATGTCTCAAAGACCTGCCCTCCTGGCCAACATAAATCCTAGCAAACCATGGGCTTTTTTTTTTTAAACATCCAATAGACCCTGCTTCCTAAGTTTGGTGGAAGCAGCTTCACTAACATGTTAATAAAATTTAATTAATACCTCATTAAGGCTAAAATCAATCATAGACACTGATCACTTGGTAATTTTAGTGTTTACATAATGACCACCTTTCCATCACTTGCCTATTAGCCTGAATGCTTGTGTCCAGCAGCAGCTGGACTGACTGAGTTGCCTCCTGGCAACTCAGGACATAGTCACTCTGGTCAAGGTCCCAGATGGACAATAAAGGTGGTCATACTTCTCTAAGGACTAGGCTGGACTTCTGACCCTTTCACAGAATATTCTAGCCTTGGAAGGAGGACAATATGAAGGAAAAGAAAAGGAGGAGGAAATGAGTGAGCAAAGGAGACTATATTTTAGTTTCTAGATAAAGAGGAAAGGATGTAGGTTGCCTTAAATTTATTGGAATATTCTCCCTTCTTCCCTCTGTTTATTCAGATCTTATTTGAATAGGATTTGAATACCTATTCTTCAAATCCTACCTTAATTCCTTCTGCTTCCAAGAAGCTATCTCAGACTATTCCAACTATTCCTGAGTTCTTACTCCTCTGAGTTCCAATGGCACATTCTGACTATTCATTTTGATTAAAAATTATGTGCAATTTAGTGCTTTGCTATATATTGTCTTTATAATGTCCTTTTAAATTTTCCTGCCTCCCTAGCCAGACAGTGAGCTATTTAAGAACAGGGAGAATTTCTGAATCTATGGCAAGTAAACTATGGTGAAGAAAGGACCTCAAAACTCTGAATTTGCACAGACCAGAGCTAATCTTGGGGTTACTGCCCAATATTACTTATCTCTTTGACTTTTTATACCCTATCCAGAGTTGCTCTGAGAAATCTCAGATATAGAGCTAGGTCTACTCAGAGCTTTATTATAGCTCCCCAGATTCTATATGAGCACTCAAGGTAAATTGCTTTTTTTTTTAATTTTGGATACAAGACAGGCTTCACTCTACCCCTCAGAAAATGGATAAACACAGAAAAGGTCCCATAGTATTCAATGAATAATTTATATTAGTCTCCTCTCTCATCAATGAGTCCTATTTTTTCCCAAGTTCCTAAAGTCCTACAGACTTATAGAATCTTTCTTTTGTTTGGATTTTCATTAGAAGAGAAACACTTGGGGTTTTTAAGTAATTTCCATCAGACCATATCTGTGAAATAAGTAATACTAATAGCAAAAACCACAGTCCAGATCCCTAGTTCCCCCTTGTTGTAGCTTTAATTCCTTAATACTGCTCTTTCTAGCATGTGGACATATAGGTGTAATTGTCTTTTTTCTCCAGGAGGCACCATGCTTACCTATTCTTCGTCTGAACTTTTTGAAATTCATTCTGCTCAAATCTGGAGCACGTGTCAGTCGATGCTTGGCTTTTTTCTCCTCTACCGTAATTTTTAAGATGGAGTATTTACTTTCCCTCTAAGGTTCCCATCATTTCTCTCCAAGCAACCAATTCTTCTTTGATGGGTAAGAATCATATCCTGGGTAGAAAGTTTCTTTATTGGTTCTTCCACTTTTTGAAGATTGCTATTTTTCATTTAGGCAAGTCAAGAAATTATTAGTTGTTGAGAGAGACACACACACAGAGAGATAAAGGCAGAAAGACAGAAAGACAGAGACAGAGAAAAAGAGAAAGACAGAGACAGAAAGACAAACAGAGACAGAGAGAGAGAGACGCAGATACAAGGAGACAGAGACACACACAGAGACAGACACACAGACATACAGAGTATATATGTGGGGATGCAGGTGTAAGAGGTGAGAAGAGTGGAAAGGTAGAAAGGGACCAGTTTATGGACTGCTTTACAAACCGCAAGATTTTATATTTGATCCTGAAGGCAAGAGGCAGTCACTAGAGCGGACTGAATAGGAGAGGGAAATGGTTGAACTTGACTTTAGGAAAGACAGTTTGCCAGCTGAGTGGAGGGTGGGATTGTAGCAGGGAGAGACTTGAAGCAGGAAGACCAACCAGCCAACATATTGAAATAGTCCAGGTATGAGAGGATGAGAGCCTACCCCAGGGTGGTGGCAATATCGAAGGAGAGAAAGGAACATATAGGAGAGATGTTATGAAAGTAGACATGACTGGACTTAAAAACTGATTTTATGTGGAGAGTGAGAGAGAGTGAGGAGTCAAAAATGACCCCTAAGTTGGGAGTTGGGGTGACTGGGAAGATCCTACATATTAGAGAATTTCAGAAGAGGAAAGAGTTTGAGTGGAAAGATGAGTTCAGTTTGAGATGTATTGGGTATAAGATCTTTACAAGACATCCCGTTTGACATATCCAATAGATACTTGGAGAGAGGAGACTAGAGGTCAAGAGAGAGGAGAGGGCTGCATAAACAAACCTCTATTCTTCTTCTGACATTATAGCTACTGTCTATGGTATTTAGCATGATTAACATGTGTATGGAGGTGGTTTTCTTCCCTTCCCACCCCACTCCCACTTCCCTTTTAATTTAAAACACTTTTGATTAAATTTCAAAGACTTTAAGTCCTTGTTAGATGTATTCCACCCCTGGACAAAAGCTTCCCATTCCTGTATTTTATGCCATTGACCAGAAATTCAAACTCTGTTCTCAGCTAGCATCTCCTTAACCTTTTATTCTTTTCTTTCCAGCATCCTGTCTGTCCTATGGGAGATTCCACAATCCAGGAAGGTATAGACTTGATCACATTTATATCTGTCCCCCATAGTATTTACACAGGTCTCTCCACATTCCCAGTGGCAGTATATGTGACAAATGCAAAGAAACTTTGGCATCCAAGGACTTTGTTTTTTGTTTTTTTCAGCCTCGTTTTCTCTTTATGTCAAGTGACTGAGTAAGACTAGATGCATCCTCAGACTCCTAAATTCTATGGTTTTATGTTTTATATGATAGGGGAAAGGGGAAAGGGGAAATGAGACTGAAGATATTGGGCCCTAAAAGAATTAGGGATATTAAGTATAAGAAGGAAAAAAGTCAGAGGAAGTAGAAGCTGGAATCCACAGTGACAAACACTATCAGCTTTACAGGCAAAAATAAACTAGCCATGTGTGAAAGGAAAGAGGCTGAAAATTAGGGAGAAGCCATATCATGAACATAAATTAAACAAAATACGAAATGTGATTCCTTTTTATAGGAACATGTACTTGGGGGAAACTCTTGTCTTCAATTTTGTTTAGTAGCATGGAGAGTGCAGGGCTCAATCTCTGTCTACCACAAATAAAGGACAGGCAAGACAGTTATAAAAAGGAAGGACATTTATTTCTCTCCCCTAGATCTGCATGGTGCTGCCACAGTCAGTGAATCTTATCTCCGAGGCTGTTCTGGGGAATAAAACATTTAGCCTTTGGTATCTGGAACTCATTATAAGAAGGGCAAGAGTGTATTCAATTATATTCCCCAGGCTGGAAAATGGGAATAAGGGCAGAGATCATATGCAAATTTAAACACGTCACTTTGGAGAAGGGAGAGGAAGGAAGGGGGCACCCTGGACTGCTTGTGACTAGCTGGGATCATCACAAGACATATTGTCAGGTTGGCTGTCAAGCTGGGTGGCATAGGTAGCAGCTACAAAGGTTTGGCTGGGAGGAACCAGGACTGGGAATTTAATTAGACAGGAGTGGTCTGGTTGGTACCATAGGTTTGGCATAGGATCCTGCCAACCCTGGATATCAGGTCATGGGGCACCTAACAATCTGTTAGAGATAATCTGTTCCAACCTCCTCCTTTGAAGCCCAGAGTGAAGAAGTGACTTTCTAAGGTCATACAGTTAGTGTCAGCAGAGCTGAGATTCAAATCTCAGTTTTCTGATTCCCATTCCAGACCCTCTTTCCACTCTACAAAATTGCTTTCAAAGCACTTAACAAACCTGTAAGGTAATAGCAATAACAAATTCATATTACAATAGATTCAGAGCCTATTGCTCAGCCTTACTGCCTGTATGAACTTTAGGCAAATCACATGACCTTCCTGGGCCTCAGTTTCCTTCTCTATAAAATTAGAGGGCCAGATTAGATAGACTCAGAGGTCCCTTCAGTATCTAAGTCCATGATCCTGTGAAATAGTACTTCACCAAGGGATTTGCAAACATCACCTCACTTGATCTACATACAATCCTTCGAGGGAGGTGGTAGTTTTATGTCACTGAGGATGAAACTGCATCTTGGAGAAGCTAGGTGACTTGTTCATGAATGGATGGATGAATGAACAAAAGCATTTGTTAAATGCTTACTTATTGTGTGCCTGGCCTGGTGTTGGAGAGATAAGTAGAAAAATCAACACAATTCCTGCTCTCAAGGATCTCACACTCTAAATGGAGGAGATAACGCATCTGAGCGTTCATTTGTAGGACAGATGGAACAATCTGAAAACCATAAACGTTCAGCAGGGAGATGTATGTTAGGCTCCAGCAGTTCTTGGGATACATCAGCAGATCAGATGACAACGCCCAGGGGTCTGGAAGTCCTAATAGGTCAGCAGATGCTAAGGTCCAAAGCACTGTTGGGTAGTGGCAGGAAATATGGTAAAGCCTGTGCTTCTTCATCTCATCTGAAGAACTGTAGTAACAGTGTGAGCAGCTGTGTCTCCAGTGGTGTCTGGGTGGCCCAGGAGTCAGGGGAAGGGAAGGGAAGGGTTATTCTTATTCTTGGTTCTTCCCATTCCTGGATGTAGTCTGGATTGCTTGAATACGTGGCAAAAGTGGTCTTTGAACACAAGCGTCCTGCCTCTTGGATCACTTCTCTTTTTCTTATACCAGGGATGGGCAATCTGCAAACTTGAGACCACATGTAGTCCTCTAGGTCCTCAAGTGGGGCCCTTTGACTGAATTCAAATTTCACAGAACAAATCCCCTTAATAAAAAGATTTGCTTTGTGAAGTTTGGATTCAGTCAAAGGGCCCCACTTGAGGACGTAGAGGACCACATGTGGCCTTGAGGCCGTGGGTTCCCCACCCCTGCCTTATAGCATTCTGCCTAAAAATGCAAGCAATTTTTAGTGCAGGGAAAAATAAAAGCTTAAACCATCCCAGATGAGACAACAGAATTCAGGTCAGTGGAACATATTAGCCGTATCAATAAATCAATCTAAAATCAGTAGACATTTATTAAGTACTTACTATATACCAGGAACTATGTAAAGTGCTAGGAATACATAGATAAAAATCCTCACCTTCAAGGAACTTATTGTCTTAAGGTAGAGACAATGTGTCCAAATATAAACATGTTTACACAATGTTCATTTATGTGTTCACAAGGTGTTTTGGGATGGAGAGCTCTATTGGCCATTGGGAGTAGGGCTCAAGAAAGTTTTCGTGTAGATCGTGGTGCTTTAGCTGAGAGCTGAAGGAAACCAGAGATTCCAAGAGGCAGAGATGAAGAGAGAGAGAAATTCCGGGCATGAGGAGCAGCTCACTAATGCAAAACCTTGGGAAAGTATTTACTCTCTCCAGGTCTTGGTTTCCTCATCTGTAAAATGAGATGATTGGAGTAGATGACCTCTGAGTGCCTTTTCAGATTTCATTCTATGCATAACCTCTTATCCCATGTGTTCTGAGACAACAGATAAAGGCTTATGGCAGTGTTTGTAGCCCAAGTGAATTAAATGGATTTTAATTCACCTTAATTAAAAGTAAATATCAGTTATGTGTTGTACAGAGTCTTCTTTGGAGAGTGAGAGGAAAAGGACAGGACAGGGTAGAGACAGTGTTTTGAAGGGAAAAGACGGGTGGACACAGCTGTCCATAAAAGTCAGGCCTATTATAAGAAAAGAAAAAAAAATCCCAAAATTCCATCCTTCTCTCTTTTCGCTGGAAGTGCTACTAGTGAGTCTCAATCCACGAGGTGCTTCCATGCCTGGGAGTCTGGGCTTTTTTTTATTTGTTTACAAGGCACCATCGACCACAGAGCAGAACAGTGTAACTAGTAGCCATGTAATTGCATGGCAGGCAAGATTCCACACAGTGACAATGTAATACATGGTTATTTCTTTTTCCTCAGGTAGCTAGCTGCCTATTTTGGGAAATCTGGGGGCTCCTCCGTGTGTAGTTTTGCTTGCAGATGATTGGCAGGAAACAGTAAATATCCCTCCTGTCAGCTCCCTGTTCTTTGGCCTGTAATTAATTACTGTCATTGGAAAGTTAATTTGGGACATGTAAAACAGAGACCCCCAGCTGTCACATACAGGAAAGGAGTGGATGAGAACCTGTCATGATCTGTCAGGTTTCTTGCAGCCAGTAATTTCCCAGGCTTAGGATTCTACCTTCCCCAACTCACCTCTGCCAAGTCCAGCATCTTCAGGAGCTCACCCTGGAGTCCCTCAGGGGACTTATCTCTTGTGACTCTTCTTGATCTCCCCTTCTGTACCAGGGCTAATGCCATGGCACCTGGGGTCACCTTGAGCCTCTGTTCTGTTCTCTCTGCACTGACTCCCACCCAGAACTGCACGTGGAGTCAGGAGACCTGCGTTGAACTCCAGTTTAGATACTTCCTAGCTGTGTGACCATAGGCAAATCACTTAACCTTTCTGAGCCTCCATTTCCTCATGTGTAAAATGAGGATTAAAATGCTTTCACATGAATGTGGGGGGAGCGTTTTGTATGCCTTAAGGTACTCTATTAATAGGTGGCTGTTTTAGTGGCTGGTAGTGGGTAATTAGTGGCTGTTTCATAGGCTCATAGATCCAGAGCTGGAGGAGACTTTGGAGGCCACCTATTCATCCAATGCCTTTATTTTATTCATAAAGACATGGATCGACTGCAATCTGGGGAGGGTGTCCTGGTCTAGTCTGGTCTGGTCTGCGTGGGGGCCCTCTGCACCCAGTACACTTCTGGTTGGGAGGAGTCAGAGGCGACTGGGAGATGTGACAGAGCCGAAAGGGTCAGCTCTCTGGCAGCGAGCAGGCAGGGGCCATCCACAGGAGGTGTGTCCAAGGTCTGGAACTGTGGGTCTGCAATGCAGGGACAGTGGAAACCAAAGGACAAAAGAGACAAGTGTGGTCTAAGGTCAGGCAAGTGTCCAAGGACCTGAGTATGCAAATGGATTTGAACCTTCCCAAATGGTACATTTCCCAGTTTGGCTTGATTATTACAAATACCAGGCTTCCAAGCCCTGGAATTTAGAGCAGGTCCAACCTCTTTTTATCTCCTGCAGCAGCTTCAGCTGCAGATAGCTCCACACCATTGCTTATGTTTCCCCCATTTTCCGCAGCTGAGATTGTACAGTGGTAGAGAGTCACTCCAAGCAAGGACCTTTTCTTTCCTTCCCTTTCCCCCACATTCCCCAACTGTGGACACTGCTAGCCCATCCACATTCTATTCACCTTTCTTTAGGTCCTCTGTTGTCCTTGAAGGCTTTCTATCATCTCCTTTCTTCATTCTGTTCCTCATACCACTGACTCTCTATGTTGTTATTAAATCCTTTCAATTGTGTCCAACTCTTCATGACCCCATTTGGGTTTTTTTTGGCAAAGATACAGAAGCCGTTTGCCATTTCCTTCTCTAGCTCATTTTACAGAAGAGGAAATTGAGGCAAATAGGGTTAAGTGACTTGCCCAGGATCACAGAGCTAGTAAGTGCCTGAGGCTGGATTTGAACTCAGGGCTTCCTGACTCCAGGCCTGTGCCACTTAGCTGCCCCTATACTGACCCTTTATACTGGGTGATATTCCAAATTAACACATTAACACATAGGTGTTGCATCTGTTAGTGGCTGCGCCCTAATTATCCTGTCCAGAGACCACAGGGTTGGTTTGGTCACTTCTGGGCTATAATAAGTGAATCCCTTCTATGGTGAACATTTCCTTGCTTATGCCTATTATAGATAGCGGCCTTTCCTGACGTCAGTGTTCTCTTCTTTTTAATTTAATTCAATAAACATTTATTAAATGGCTATTAAGTTCAGAAAAAGGAAAGATTTCACCAGGTTAGGAGGTTCATGGGAGACTTTCATAGAGAGGGTGCTATTTCATTTAGGCCATGATTTCAGTTGGTGGAAATGGGGAGAAGGAAAAGGAGTAAGAAACGGCAAACGCAAATGGTATGTTAGAACAAGTTTGGCCAAAGAGGAGGGTACATAGCTGCTCTGTATACTTGGGAATGCCTGTCTCCAGGTATGAGTCTCAGTAAGCATATTTCATTGGGGGTGGGGGATGGGACTGGATAGGGAGTGCTAAAACTTAAGAGATGATTTACAAGGAGCCAAATCCTAGATGTGTAGGAACCAGAGCCATGTGATAGACAGGGCTTCTTGGAAGGCATTTCCTCTAGCCAATTACTTATAGTGAGCTCACCAGACTCCTTTCCTGTGATCCCCTTTGCTCTGGAGATATGGAAAGGCAGCTGGGAACCTCCAACAGGCTGCTTAGGGATGAATGTGTTCCCCTCTTCTCCTGAAATCAGCAAAATAGTAACTCAAACACTGCTTAGAGGCTGGTTGGAGAGAAATGTAAAGGCAGGAGGAATTTTTTCTGCCTCTTCAGTAACCCCATAAGGGCTTCTGTCTCTCCATTTATATGCATGGCCATCCCAATTCAGATATCACCTCCTCTATGAAGCTTCCCTGATTCCCCCAGATGGAAGTATCCTTTCTCTCTTCAATGAGCTGAGGGCATGTGGTCTCCCCTTTGTCTTTATCACCTTCTACCTTTTCTATGTACGATATAAGTCCTGGATTTGACTGTAAGCTGCTCAAGGGCAGAGGCTGAGTCATTTTTCAATCTTAAATTCTCAATAATGAGTGAAGATGCCTACCTAGCACTTCAAAGCAGGCATTTAAGAAATGTTTGTTGACCTGAGTGGATTTGAGGAGGACGCTTCCTAAACAAGGGCTGGGAGGAAGCATATTTCATAACATATTATATTGCTCCTCTGGAGTAAAGAAGAAATTCTTTAGAGAATATTCAAGGCCCCCCCAAGAACAATGGCAGGTCAAAGACTCCTTTGAAGCCCTTGTGATGTTGGCATACTCCTGGCATGAAGTTTCCAAGGAGCCAGCTGATTCATTGCAAGAGAGGTGGCTCACTCTGAGCTCATAAATCACGGAATCCCCTGAAGGCCTTTTGTTTTTCTCAAAGGCGTTCAGGTTTCTCTGCAGCAGTTGTGTAGGTAGGAGACATTCTATAATAATGCTGGAGCATTTGGGGGTGCCTGAATGCCAGGTGGAAGTTCCTCCTCCCTGGTCTCTCCCCCCTCCCCCATACAAGATAACCAGGGAGACACTACAGCAGCTTGAGAAGTCTGTAATACATACGGTATGTAACTCTAGAGTGTTTGGAGTAGCAGTGGACATTTTAGATTTTAGGATTATATCTTGTGACCTTCTTCTGTATAATCAAGGGAGAGAAAATGAAGAAAGACTAACACTGGTTGGCTGAGCTGTCAATCAGCAGTATAAAAAACAAAACAACTGCTGCCCGGCCTGATACTGGTCAATGGCTCAGCAAGCCAATCGCATTGGTGGAAGCAAGAGGACTTGGCTCCTCCCCTACATTGCTCTGTGTCCCATAACTAATTTTGTGTTTCCATTTGTACAAAATTCTATTATATACTCTGGGAAGGAGAAATCCATTTCAGGATTCTTGTCTAATGTTCTAAGATTTTGTTTTAGGAGCCTGGTTTTATTGGAAGAGGTTTTAGGATTCTGAGTCTATTGGAGGATTATAAGATTTTATTTTAGGATTTTGATTCTGCTAGAGGATTCAATGTGATTTATTATTACTGTAGGATTCTGAGCCTGTTGGGTTCTGATTCTATTGGAGTAGTCTAAAATTCTATTTTAGAATTCTGATTCTATTGGAGGATTCTAAGATTCTATTTTAGGAATCCTGATTCTATTCAAAGAGCCAAAGATACCAGCACAAAGAAACTAACCTACATGCAGACAGATTCAGGTGATGAATCAAAAATCAGGAAATAATGATGAGAAAAAGACAGCATGTAGCTCCATGGTCTTTTTCTGAAGACATAGTAGACATTTCTCCTCCTGTGTGAGCTGGGAATTACCCTTTGAGAAGCAGCAGAATAATAGGGACAACAATCATTTATATATAGTTTTGCAAAGCATTTTATATAGATTATTTTTCTCATACTCACACTCTATAAAGTGATCACTATAGGTATTATAATATCCATTTCACAAATGAGATAATGAATATTAAGACGAATTAAGTGGCTTGTCTATGGCTACACAGCTAGTAACCACCAAAGATAGATCTGTCCTGACTCTCAATTCATTGCTCTTTTCACTGAACAATGTTGCTACTTAAAGCAGCTTCTTGGGGTCCCAGGGTCACCTGGGTGCCAGCCTTGAAGAAGCAAAACTCAGAAACTTTCCCTTCTCCCAGGGTGCCTCCTCCCACCATTGTCTCTTCTTTCCTTACTGCCCTTTGTCCCACTTTCATATTGATGGGAATGAGAATGACTACACCAAATACATACCCCTCTCTACTTGGCCTTTTAATATATTAAATGTAAATTCTTTTATTTTTTTTAGTGCTAACTTTGATGGTAGGGAAATAAGTATGTGATCTGCATGATTTTGTGCCATTTGCTTGCTAACTGGAATGTGCTTTGACTTGAAGGGGGTGAGCTCACAGGGAATCTCATAGACCTTGCTTGGGAGGGAAGGGCAGAGTTGGTGTGTGAGGAGGGTAGGGGTGAGGCACAAAATGACATATCCATGTCTCCATCTGTCAGGTCAGCTCAAACCACTGTGGGCTCATGGAGCTTAAGATAGCAGGGTCTCTGAGCCATGCCAGCCAAGAATTCCATCCTAATTAACAGTGGTGGGGGCTGGGAGGTGACTGGGAGACTCCCTGTGCCCTGACTCAAGTGAATCCAATACAAGTTGTTAATGGTATCCCATCTTAGGACTTTCCAAGGGGTGAATCATTGGGTAAAAATGAGGTCCCCCTCCCCCAGCCCCTAAGCAGGGTGGTATTTGCCTCCATTTAGGGAGTGTCCAGCATATGGGAATGGCTCTGGCTCCCAGAATGACTCTTGGACCTGTTTTTCCCCAGAGCCTCTATGATTCTCTGTTCTGCCCCTTGTCCTAATTGGGACATATGACAAGAACAGGAACTGGCCTTCATCAAATACCTACTAATCTAAAGAACTGGTGTGGTATAATGTATGCAATACTGGAATGAAGTCAGGAAGAGCTGGGTTTAAATACCACCTCTGATAATTTTTAACTCTGTGACCTTGGACAAGTCACTTAACTGCTTTGAACCTCTTTTGTCATCTGTAAAATGGAAATTGTAGAGCCTACCTCACTGTTGTGAGGCTCAAGTGTGATAATGTCTGTAAAATGCTTTGCAAACTTGAAAGTGATATGTAAATGTCAGTTATTATTTCAAAACTTTTGCTCACCTAGCATCTGCCATCTTTACCCAAATCCCAAGAGTTAGTCAGAGAAGAAATTGTGATTTCATATGCTCTGGGGAGAACCAATGGGTCAGAAGAATCACTCAAGTTTATGTAATGCTTTATGGGTTCAAAATACTTTGCCCATAGCAACCTTATGAAGTAGGCAATGCAAGTATTATCAACACCACTGCTGAGGTCAGTGACTAGCACATAGTAGAAGCTTAACAAATGCTTGTTGTTTGGCCTTTATTTATAGGTGAGTAAATTGACCCCCAGGGAGGCCAAATAACTTGTCCAGGACCTCATAGTTGGTTTCAAAGTGTCAGAAAAGAGTTGTCTATGTTGTCTTCCTATAAAGGGACCCTGTAAATCTAGATTCGCTGAGCCTAGTTATTGGAAACACTACCATTCCAGCTTGCCTCCCAGGGGCTATCTTGGAGCAGAGTTATTATACACCTATCACTATGCCAAAGATGGGATGAGAGGTCTTGGAAATAGGGGCTTAACATATTGACAAGTATATGTGCTTTTGAGATATACTTAGGGGGAGAGTGAGATAGGACAAGAGATATTCCAAATGTATAAATGAGAATTATGGTGATTCACGGTGTTTAGTTGACCGGACATTGATATTGCAACATCTTAATTTGTATTTAAAACTTGAGAACCTACTACTGATTTGCAGCTAGTGGAAAGATCAATGGTCTTGGAGTCAAGAGACCTGGCCTGAAGTTTTGGCTTTGTCGTTCATCAGCTGTGTGACTTCAGGTGAATCACCTTCTGGGCACAACATTTTAGGAATGATATCAACAACAACAATGATGATGATAGCTAGTATTTATATAGCATTTTAAGGTTTGAAAAGCAGTTCATATGTGTATCTTACTTGATCCTCACAATAGCCCTCCCTAGGAAGTAGATGCTATTATTTTATGGGTGAGAAAATGAGGGCAAACATAAGTTAAGTGACTGCCCAGGGTCACATAGCTAGTAAGGGTTTGAGTCAGGATTTGAATTCAGATCTTCCTGATTCCAAATCCACTGTGCCACTAAGTTGGAGATGTTTAGAGAAAGTCAATCATGAAAGGAAAAGGCTTCAAATTCTTACCATATGAGGAACATAACTGAAACACTAGGAATGTATAGCCTAGAAAATAAAGAAGACCCTAGATAGAGGAGACACCATGGCTATCTTCATGTATTCAAAAGGCTGTCACAGGCAAGAAAGATCAGACTTGTTTTATTTGACCCCAGAGTGAAGAATTACAAGTAGGATCAGGGCTACCCTGAAGCCAGCTAATACTCATAAGAGCTGTTTGTTAAATTTTCAGCATGAGAATTTACATCTCAGAAATCTCAGAAATTGACAAATGCTACAAATCAGGGCTTGATTTATTGTTTTGTTTTTTGTCTAGACTTAAGAAAGTGAGGTAGAAAATGTTAGCAACACATATTAAACTTTACAGTGTGTGAGGGTATTTTTTTTTGGTGGAGTTGGGGACAGCTGCTTGTTAAACATTTACCAGCACACCCTTGAGTGGAGGTAATAGATAGGAACTGCAAAACAGATAAATATAGGCTTGATATCAGGAAAAACTATAAAAACTAGAGCTATCCCAAAGTGGAAGGGGTTGTCTTAGCAGGTAATGAGTTTCTCCTCATTGGAAGTCTTCAAGCAAAGGCTGAGTGACTGCTTGTCATACATTGTAGAAGGGATTTCTTTTCCTATATGAGCTGGCCTTTGAGGTCATTTCCAGTCTTGAAATTATATATGGTTCTAGTGACTTTTCACCTTCTCAGTGTCTATATTTATCGGTAAAATAAAGTGAAGTGGTCTTGTTGCAGGACGGGGTGCTGGGAACCCCGAAATTCAAGGGCAAAAGTCAGAGACAAGGTTTATTGTTTGACCAATAGAAAAGGGTGGGCTTTTAAAGAATCTGCATTATTTGTAATGCTAATAACCAGCAGGCCAGGCTGTTAAGGAATCTGAGTGATTTAATGGGGGCAAAATGGACACTTACATACAGTGGTCAAGAAGTGGCCAATAAACTTGGGGTGACTGGGAGGTAACAGAGAAAGGGGCTAGATGGAATTAAGGAGTGGCAGTCTAGGGTGGGGACAGGTGCAGACAACAAGGGCAACAATGAAAGGGCAATTAAAAGGATTATTAACTGGGAAGGGCTGGGTACCCAAGATGAACACCAGGGATCTGAGTTCGGTGGCTGGGTTCCTGTTCATGGGAAACTTCAAAGGGGTAGGGGACCAAAGCCTATACCCCATCAGTCTAAATAATTTTCAAGTTTCTTTCCAGCTCCAACATTCTGTAATTCTATGATTGTGGCACGATATTATCTTAATTCCTTCTTAAAATTAGAGAATTAGATAGGGATGTCTATTAAAGTCTTTGAAGTTTAGTACTGTGGGGGTATGTGGGTAGCAGAAGAAGGGCCAGGGAAAGAGACAGAAGAGACAGAAAGAAGAAGAATGGGGAAATATCTCTAGGATAAAATACAAATTTCTCTGTGTACATTTAAACCCTATCACAGTCTGCCCTCAGTTTATCTTTCAGGTTGATTATTCATTGCATACCCTTACTGTCTCCCTATGTAAACCCACACACAGTATAGTCCTGCCAAATTGGCCTACTTTCTGTCTTCTGACATCCCCACCCCCAACCCAAACCTCTACACTTTTGCATGGGCTGTCATCATTGTCCTCTTCCATCCTCCCCTCCCCCCTGCAATGCTCTTCCTCCTCACCTCAGACTTTTGGAACACCAAGCTCTCTTAAAGGCTCAGCTACAGCATCACTTTCCAGACAAGGTTTTTTCTGATCCCCTCAGTTTTTAGTGCTTCTGGCCATTACTTTATATTTACATTGTATATATCTTGTATTTATTTTTCTATGACTTTATGTATCAGCTCA
The DNA here is from genome assembly GCF_003287225.1 of Phascolarctos cinereus. Lineage (NCBI taxonomy): Eukaryota > Metazoa > Chordata > Mammalia > Diprotodontia > Phascolarctidae > Phascolarctos > Phascolarctos cinereus. The sequence continues at coordinate 248,424,814 of NW_027555625.1, forward strand.
AGGAAAATTAAAACTTCTTAAGGGCAGGGACTGTCTACCCTCAGCAGCTAGCACAAAGCCTGGAATGTACTAGGTACTTAGTAAATGGTTAGGTGAGAAGAAGAAGAGTGAGACAGACCGGAGGAAAACAAAGACAGAGACAGAGAGAGATGGAGAGAAAGAGAAAGATACTGAGACAGAGAAAGAGGTGGAGGAAGACACAGGAGGAGAAGGGGAAAGGGAAAGGGAGAGGGAATAAACTCAGCTGGAATGTAAACTGCTTAAAAGAAGGGATTATTTAATTCATTGTTTATCTCCAAAGCCCCTTTCACAGTGCATAGCACAAAGTAGGAGCTTAATAAATGCTTGTCAATTGATTGATTGAATGAGAAGCAATGAGTGCACTGTCTTGGGGAGAAGGAGCCCCTAGTATTTGCTTCTTGGAAGGCCAGATTGATTTCATGACTGATGACTTGACGCTTGATTGCCAAAGGAAGCATTGATCCCCTCTTTTCCTCCTCTTCTCCTGCCCCTATCCCCACCATGAGGGTCTCCGGTGGACTGCTCCCTGGTGTAGGACTGTCTGGGCAGCAGGCTGTGATATATACACTGCTAAACCCTCACACCCTTCCTGAACCTCTCCCACCCCTTATACACACTAGTTGAGGAAGAGCAGAGAGCAGGTTATATCATGCCAGTGGAATGGGGCTAATTATGTGACTATTAGGAAATCACTTATTTTTCCTGGAACATATGATCTAGTTGACATCCCCTGCTCTGAAACACATACACTGCTACTCTTGTCTCTGGTTGGCATTTCTCAATAACATGTTCATTTTACTTACAGTTATAAATTCAGTCCCTCCCTCCCTCCCTTCCCTTCCCTATCCTCTGGGTCTGGACTTGAGTGGGGACTCTACTGACCCCCTCCCCCAACAGCTTTACCAATTCCATTGAATGTCACACAGTGGGATGTAAATCTGGCAGTTTCTTGGCGGCTACAGTTCGCTGTGAGAGCAGGTTTTAATTACTCACCAAATGAGATTTCTCTATTGCTGATCCACACAATTTCATGATACTTCACCATTACCAGAATGTATTTGATTCCAGTCAGTGCAAGTCTATTGAACAACTCCCATGTGCCCGGACCTGGGTGAGGTACTAGAGGGAGAGGAGAAAAGGATGGAATACCAGTCCTCAAGGAAGTTGTTTGCAGTCTCCATAGAGAGATTGGGCAATTCACATAGAAAACACTGAAGTTAACATCTCCATGTTGTTGTTTGTCCTTACTTTGTACCACAACATCAGGGAGGTGATATCATGACATACAAGTGAATTGGATTTAAGTGAGGAAGAGCTGTGCTAAGTCACCAGCCTCACTTTCTCCTCCATAGCCACTGGGGTCCAGTGGCAAGATAGAGGTCAGGATGACTGGAGATGGCTCTGGGTACAGTGGGAGACCACGGCCTTTTTAAGATAAGGTCTTTCCCAGATCTCAGTTGGACTAAGGCAATAATTAAGGCTAGGTAGAAAATGAAGCAAAGAATGGCCTCTTTTACCTAGTCAAAAAGAAAGAGGAAAAAAAATGTTAATCTGGGAGGGGAAGATCCTCAGGTTTTCTGGTCAAAATAGAAACAATTGCTATTTACATTCAGTCTGAGTAATCTGGGCCCAAACAATGACATCATGGGCTTGGGCTGGGACCTATCTTTGGCCAATCAAAAATCACTTAAATACAATTCACTTGCAAGTCATGGCATTACCTTCCTGAAGTCTTAGTCCCTTCAGGAACAAGGACAAAGAGCAACCTGTGAGTAGTATGAGCTGCCCCACCAGTGACCCAACTGGCCAGTTCTAGTTGGACAACACAGCTCCTTCCTTCCTTCCTTCCTTCCTTCCTTCCTTCCTTCCTTCCTTCCTTCCTTCCTTCCTTCCTTCCTTCCTTCCTTCCTTCCTTCCCACTCTCCTCTCCTTTCCTCCTTCCTCTTCCTCTGCCCACATAGGGTCTCATGACCTTATCTGTGGGTGCTATGCCCAAAGGAATATAAATTTTGATTGCTGAAAACTTGCAAGATATCTTGGGGTTTACAGGCTAAATTTCTTTCTTAAGGACCATGCCTTAAACCCAAATCACTCTGACTCTCATTGATTGACCATCTCCATACCTTTGCACTGGCTGTCCCTCCCTCCTGGAATTAACTTTCTTCTCACCTCAGCCTCTTAGAATCCTTAGCCTCTTTCAAGATTCATCTCAAGTGCTATCTTTAACAAGAAGCCCTTACTGATTCCCCCTCTCTCCTGCTTGTTCATTCCCCCTAGTCATCTTTTATCTATTTTGCATATAAATCTGGTTCCTAATTAGTGTAAATAATGAAATCTCTGAATCCCCAGAAATGGTCTCCTGTATTTGAAGTTGCACTATTCAAAGTTATAATTACTTAAAATGTGGTAATTGGTTCCAAACCAATGAAAATGTGCATTGTAAATTTGAATAGTGCAACCACTTCAGAGGATTCATTATTTGCATTATGTAGGACCTTCCTGAATCTGTATACTTACACACTGTCTCCCCTTATAGAATGTTAGCTCCTTGAGGGTAAAGACTGCTTTGATTTTGTCTTAGGCCTCAAGCCAGCCTGGGAGTTAGAGGGTGTCTATCCTAAGCATGTGAAGACATCCCCTGGTGGAATGAGTAGATGAGAACACTTTGTTCCAAAGGCTATGAAGGCAGCTAAAGCAGGTGCTGTAGAGTGTAGAGCTTGATCAGTAGCCACCAAGGGCATCCACTGTGTCCTGGGCCATCACCAGTAGTCTTGACTTTCATCCTAACACTGTACTTTGATGACCCTGGAAGAGCGTGAGGCTGAGGACTTTGTGCAACTCTGCCTCACTTCAATTCAACCTCAGGTCAGGACATCACCTGAAATGTTATTGGTCCTCTTTGAAAACGAAAAATGAACAGCAACATCTCCTACCGAACACAGTACCTAGAACATATTAGGCATTTAATACATGCTTACTGATTGATTGAATAACAGATAATATAGGGTAGTAGACAGAATGCCAGACTCAGGGTGAGGAACACCTGGGTTTGAACATGACTTTGGGTAAGAAGTCACTCTAGCTTTCTCACTACTAATTCCTTCATCTGTATAAAGGCAGGAGGTAGTAGTGTGGTATTGTTTGAACTAGATAATTCCTAAGATCCCTTTCAACTTTTACAACTCCACTTCAGATACTTAGTAGATATACAATACTGTCTGAATCATAACCTTTCTGAGCCTCAGTTTTCTCATCTATAAAATGGGGGGGAGGTTTCATCTACCTCACTGGGTATTATGAAAATCAAATGAGATAATGGATGTGAAGTATTTAGCAAACCTTTAATTGTACAAATATCAGTAATTATTACTATGTTTAAGATATTAAGTGACTAAAATTGAAAGTGAATAGAAGAGATAATATATTTTTACAGAAGGGAGATCTCTGTGAGATGGAGTAGTTAGGAAAGACATTATGGAGGAGGTAAAAGCTAATCTGGCTCATGAAAGACAGGAAAGAAGGAAAGAAGCATTTATTAAACACCTACTATGTTCCAAGCACTCTGCTAAGCCTTTTACAAATATGATCTCATTTGGTCTTCACAACAATCCTATGTAGTAGATTCTGTTATTATCCCCATTTTGCAGTTGAGGAAACAGAGGTAGGAAAGAGGGTAGGATTCAAAGAAAAGAAGGGTAAGAACATTCTAGGAAGAGTGTGAGCAAAGCTGTAGAATGGGAAGGATCCTGACATGGTAAGGAAGGCCTCACTGGAACAGAAAATAGATACAGAGAAATAATGGTAGATGAGGAGAGGTGAGAATATGGCCACATCTTTGAGACACTTTCTTTCTTCTCAGGATTTCCCCATTGTTATTCCAATGAAATGAAATTAAACTCAATCATAGAATGCTTGCTATGCATAAGGCCTTCTTCTGGATAGTGGATATACAAGATAGGTATAAGTGCCCTTCCCAAGGAGTTTATAATTTAGTGAGAGTCGGGGAGAGGATAAGTATGATAGGAAGGAGAGGAAAGTTAATACACAAAAAGCACTAGGCCAAGTGTTAGGAGATAGTTGAGAGACAGAGATCACTTTTCCTTGGGTGTGGATAAGGAGTATGGAGAAGGCTTCACAGGGAGGAGGAACCTGAATTGGGCTTTGAAGGAAGGCAAGGACAGGAATCATGGAGAAACTCTTAAGTAGAAGCAAGGAAATAGGAGACAGAAGGCTGAGAATGAATTTTCTACTTACTAGTATTTTTTTTTCAATTACATGTAAAGATACTTTTCAACATTTGTTTTTGTAAAATTTTGAGTTCCAATTTTTTCTCCCTTGCTCCCTGCCCTGCTTCCCAAGACAGCAAGCAATCTGAGATAGGTTATATATGTACAATCATGTTAAACACATTTCTGTGTTGGTCATGTTGTGAAATCAAAACAAAAGGGAAAAACCACGAGAAAGAAAAAACAAAAAACAAAGTGAAAATAGTGTGTTTCAATCTGCATTCAGACTCCATAGTTCTTTAAGAAAGAGTTTTTATAATTTTGATATGTCTCTAGGATTCTCCTCAACTATATTCATTGTTCCTCTTTGAGAAGTCTCTCTTGACATCCCAGAAATTGTCTGCCTAATGGAAGTTTGAAAAATTAAAGTGATTCTTATATTTTAGATTATAAGTTTTTAAAAGGCAAGAGTTGGGTCTCTGTTTCCTTTTTGAATAGTCTTTTAAAAAAATTTTTATTAATTTATTTTGATTTATCAACAATTACTTCCATATGCTTTTGAGCTGAAAGTTTTTCTCCCCCTTCTTCTCCCCACCCTCCTCAAGACGGCTCACAATCTAATATAAGCTTTACATTTACATTCCTATTAAACATATTTTCACATTAGTGAAGTTGTAAGTAAAAATTAAAACCAATAGGAGGAACCATCAGGAAGATGAAACAAAACTCGACAGAAGGTAAAAATAAGTGATAGCAATTCAACATCCATAGTTCTTTCTTTGGATGTGGACAGCATTTTCCAACCCGAGGCCTCTGGAGATGCCTTAGATCCTTGTAATGCTGAGAAGGGTTCAGTTTAACAATATTAGTCATTGCATAACATGGCTGTTATTATGTACAAAGTCCTCTTGGTTCTGCTCACTTCACTCAGCATCAGATCACATAAGTCTTTCCAGGTTTTTCTGAAGTCAGCCTGTTCATCATTTCTTATAGCACAATAGTATACCACAACTTGCTCAGCCATTCTTCAATTGATGGGTATCCTCTCAATTTCCAATTCTTTGCCACCACAAAAAGAGCTGCTATGAATATTTTTGTACATGTGGGTCCTTTTCCCATTTGTTTGATCTCTTTGGAATATAGCCCTAGAAGTGCTATTGCTGGATCAAAGGGTATGCACATTTTTGTAGCCCTTTGGGCATAGTTCCAAATTGTTCTCCAAAATGGTTGGATCATTTCACAACTCCACCAACAATGTATTAGTGTTCCAATTTTCCCACATCTTCGCTAACATTTATCATTTTCCTGTTTTGTCATGTTGGCCAATCTGATAGGTGTGATATGGTACCTCAGAGTTGTTTTGATTTGCATTTCTCTAATCAATAATGATTTAGAGCGTTTTTTCATATGACTATAGATGGCTTTAATTTCTTCATCTGAGAACTGTCTGTTCATATCCTTTGACCATTTATCAATTGGGGAATGGCTTGTGTTCTTATAAATTTGTCTTAATTCTCTATATATTTAGAAATGAGGCCTTTATCAGAGAGACTGGTTGTAAAAATTCTTTCCCAATTTTCTACCTTCCTTCTAATCTTAGTTGCATTGGCTTTGTTTGTGCAAAAACTTTTCAATTTAATGTAATCAAAATATCCATTTTGCTTTTCATAATGTTCTCTATCTCCTGTTTGGTCATGAATTCTTCTGTTCTCCATAGATCTGATAGGTAAACTATTCCTTGTTCTCCCAGTTTACTTATGGTATCAGCCTTTATATCTAAGTCCTGAACCCATTTTGACTTTATTTTGGTATATGGTGTGAGATTTGGGTCTATGCCTAGTTTCTGCCATACTCTTTTCCAGTTTTCCCAGCAGTTTTTTTCAAAGGGTGGGTTCTTATCCCAGAAGCTGGGGTCTTTGGGTTTGTCAAATAATAGATTACTATAGTCATTGACTACTGTGTCTTGCATATTTAACCTATTCCACTGATCCACCTCTATTTCTTAGCCAGTACCAAGCAGTTTTGATGATTGCTGCTTTATAATACAATTTAAGATCTGGAATTGCTAGGCCACCTTCCCCTGCATTTCTTTTCATTAGTTCCTTTGATATTCTGGACCTTTTGTTTTTCCAAATGAATCTTGTTATTATTTTTTCTAACTCTTAAAATAATTTTTTGGTAGTTTGATTGGTATGGCACTGAATAAGTAAATTAGCTTAGGTAGGATTGTCATTTTTACTATATTAGCTGGCCTACCCATGAGCAACTGATGTTTTTCCAATTATTTAGATCTGATTTTATTTGTGTGAAAAGTTTTTGTAATTGTGTTCATAGAGTTCCTGGGTTTGTTTCGGGAGTAGACTCCTAAATATTTTATAATGTCTACAGTAAGTTTAAATGGGATTTCTCTTTCTATCTCTTGCTGTTGGGCTTTGTTGGTAATATATAGAAATGCTGATGATTTATGTGGGTTTATTTTATAGCCTGCAACTTTGCTAAAGTTGTTTATTATTTCAAGTAGTTTTTTACTTGATTCTCTAGGATTCTCTAAGTATATCATCATGTCATCTGCAAAGAGTGATAGCTTTGTTTCTTCTTTGCCTATTCTAATGCCTTCAATTTCTTTTTCTTCTCTTATTGCTAAAGCTAATTTCCAGTACAATATTGAATAACAGTGGTGATAATGGACATCCTTGTTTCACCCCGATCTTATTGGAAATGCTTCTAGCCTGTCCCCATTACATATAATGCTTGCTGAAGGTTTTAGATATGCTATTTATTATTTTAAGGAAGACTCCATTTATACCTATGCTTTCTAGTGTTTTTAATAGGAATGGGTGTTGTATTTTATCAAAAGCTTTTTCTGCATCTATTGAGATGATCATGTGGTTTCTGTTGGTTTTGTGTTGATGTGCTCAATTATGCTGATAGTTTTCCTAATATTGAACCAACCCTGCATTCCTGGTATAAATCCTACCTGGTCATAGTATATCATTCTTCTGATAAATTGCTGCAATCTATTTTCTAGTATTTTGTTTAAAACTTTTGCATCTATATTCATTAGAGAAATTGTTCTGTAATTGTCTTTCTCTATTTTGACTCTTCCTGGTTTAGTTATCAACACCATATTTGTATCATAAAAAGAATTTGGTAAGACTCCTTCTTCACCTATTTTCCCAAATAATAATATTGGAATTAATGGTTCTTTAAATGTTTGATAGAATTTGCATGTAAATCCATCTGGCCCTGGAGATTTTTTCCTAGGGAGTTCGTCAATGGCTTGTTCAATTTCTTTTTCTGAGATGGGGTTATTTTTGAGTAGTCTTAAGTCCTAGGGTATCATTAAAGGCTCTTTGGTGATAAAAGATTCAGCTCAGAGAGAAGTCCATGTGGGATGACAGAGAAGTAATGTTTAGTGGGAAATATATATTCTTTCAGGAATGGTTTTGATAAATTCATAGTTACAGGCTACATAGTAGATGTGTTATTCTGAGGACAAATACAGCCTCAGACACTTGTGACCCTTGGCATGTTACTTAGCTTAGGTCTGTTTCAGTTTCCTTATCTGTAAAATGGGGATGACAAATAGCACCTATGAGATAATATTTGTAGTATGTTTTTCCAACCTGTACATACCATATAAATGTTAGTTTTGTTGTTTTGATTTTTCTTCATTATTCATTATGCTAAGCATTGGGGATACTAAGCAAAGCAAGAACAATTACTGTCCTAGAAGACCTTACATTCTAATTGGGGAGACAAAGTGCAAATAACTAGCAATATATGAAGTATATACAGAGTAGATGGAAGAGAATCTGAGAGGGGAAGGATTAGCATCTGGGGAGGACTAGAAAAGCAACCTGAAGAAAGTGGAATTTGAATGGAATCTTGAAGGAAGCCAGGGAAGCCCAGAGGTGAGGGGGACAGCAGAGTATTAATTTTGATCATCTTAACTCTCTTGGTTAAGAATCTACAGAGGAATCTTACAGTCTATGAAATCAATTATAGGCCTACTCCATAAAAGGTTACTCCGACCAACGTCATATCATATTAATATCATTAATTCATTCTAAGCAAACTCTACTTTAACGTGGGATATTATGGTAATGATGTTCATCTGATTGGCTATTCATACTATAGTCTTGACACTATAGATTTAAGTGCCACCCTATAATGTCATTTTGTCTAACACATTTCCAGCAGACACAATTAATAATATCAGGTAGAGTACACCTGCAATTTTCAGGCAAATACCTGAGGCCCAAGATCAACTAGATCCTCACCTCTCCCTTAACCAGCCCATTCCATCATTCTGTATTCCCTACCTTGGCTTTCTGCTCCTGCCGCACTGACATCGTTAGCCTTTCCTCATTCTCACCTCCATCCCTTTCTTCATGCTGCTCTCCCTGTCTGAACTGACCTGCTACTTGTACTTTACCAAACTTTTGAGACTCACCTCCTTCAAGAAGTCTTCCTAGATTGACTTCAACCAATTCAATCCATCAAAAAAGTATTAAGTTCTTACTATGTGAAAGACAATTGTGTTTGACCCTGGGAATACAAAGATAAAAAGGAAACAGCATCTGCCATCAACCATGTTGGGGAGAGGGATCTAATCATATACTAAAATGGATCTGTGACCTCACTGAATGGGGTTCCCACCAATGATGCAGTTGATTGATGAATATATCAGCATTTGTTAAGTGTTTACTAGGTGCTAAGCATTAGGGATATAAAATTCAAAAATAGTCCCTGCCTTGAACAAGAGTTACTTCTCAGCCTCCGTTTTCTCAAATGTAAAATGAGGATAATAATAACATCTACTTCCCAAGGTGGTTGTGAAGGTAAAATAAGATAATATTTGTAAAGCACTTTGCAGACCTTAAAATGCTATATAAATACTAGCTATTATTCATTATTTTTATCAAGGGGAGGCTAGGGATATTTCACATATGTATCAGGGTTTTCAAATCCCATCTTCACTACTTACCAGTTGTGTGGTCTTGGACTTATCCTCTCCGGGTCTCGGGTTTCCTCAGGGGTTTGAACTAAGTGGCCTCTAACATCCCTGCTGGCTCTAAATCTTTGTTAAGAAAGGTAATGCCCACATTCTCCTAGAAGTCATTTTTAGCAATCATTATTAGGTATACCTTTCTTCTTCACAGATGCTAGGACTATCAGGACAGCCCACATCAAATTGCCCTTACTGAAATCATTTCACAATAGTGACAAGAAGGCATTGCTGTCACAATCTAGGTGCCCACTGTTTGAGGGAGGGAGAGAGGAGGTGAGTGACCACAGATGTAGCCATACCAAGATCTCTCCCAAGGAAAATATGGAATGAGTGCAAGCTTCTCCTACAATGGAGATCCAGGAAGTTATACTGAAGAACTGCATCTCAGGAGTAAATATGAACACATAATCAACACACAGGAACAGAATTTGGGAGCTATCAGGGCTACTGGGCTGAATTTGCATACTCAGGGTTCTTCAGCACACTGGCTATTCTCCACAGGTACTGTTCCTGCCTATCCTGACCCTCTGCTAATCTTCTGTAGCTCTGCAGGCAGGCAGCAGGACCTAGGGACAGTTATAACCAAACCCTACTGTCATATCACAAAACCCTGCTGTCACTTTGTTTGGCCTATTACCCATTTGAAACATTTATAACACAGTTCTCTTAGAACTAATGGCCCCTGTAATGTTTTGTCTAATGTGTTTCCATGAAACCAATTAACCAGTTGTTAGGTGGGATATTTCTATACTTGTTAAAGTGTCCAGTCCCTTGTTTTGTCAATGGTTCTACTGTTCTCTGAGTTACCCAAGAGAGAAAGCTTAGAGTAATTAGATTATAAGACAGTATATTTAGAGATGCAACTAATCTTAGAAATCTTTTAGTTCAAGCCTTCATTCTACAGAGTAAAGTTTGGAGGCCAGTGTAGCCCAAGTGGCTTCCCCTTCGTCATGCAGTGCTGCAAGAGTTAAAGTTGGAAGGAATCTGAGAAACCATGTAGTCTAATTCCCCTCTTTTTACAGATGAGTGAACTGAGGCTCAGAGAGGATAAATAACTTGCCTGCGACTTCACAGCTAGTACATGTAACAGTGATCATAGCATTACATAGGGTCTGACATCTTCATATTGTAGATGAGAAGGATAAATCCCAGCAAGAATATACAACTTGCCCATGATCCCCCAGGAATTAAGTAGAAGAACAACTAATCACAACCAGGTGCCCTCCAAATCCAATGCTCTTTCCACCACTGCACCATTCTGCTTCTTCATCTCTGATTCTTCTTTCTCCCTTACCCACCTGTCCAATCATTCCCCAAGGTCATCAGTTCTTTCTTTGAAATGTCTCTCAAATTCATCCTTTGCTTTCTGTCCCCTCTGCTGCCCCACCCTAGTTCAGCACTTCAGCAAATTCCATTCCCCTCCATTCTCTTCTATTCCACAAACAGTGATTTAATGCTACAGATGCTGCAGGAGATACAAAGGTAAGTAAGACCCCATTCCTACTGTCATGGAGCTTGCAATATTAGAAAGAATTTAAAGTCAAGACCTGGGTTCATATTCCGACTTAGCTACTTACTGACTACTTGTGTGACTCTGTGTGGCTCACTTAACCTCTCTGACATACAATCTGACCTGCTACAAATGAAGTGATTAGATAAGATGATCACTCCTGCCTTCTAGTTTTAAGAACTATATTAGTATAATAGGATAGAAGTCTTCTTCCTACCTCATCCCTCCAGCTCCAATATGGTCTATCCTATGTTCCAGACATGTAGATTAGAGCAATGCTACCCACAGAATTGTTGTTTAGTCATTTTTCAGTCATATCTGACTCTTTGTGATCCCATTTTGGAGTTTTCTTGGCAGAGATACTGGAGTGGTTTGCCATTTCTTTCTCATTTTACAGATGAGGAAAATGAGGCAAACAGGGCTAAGGGGCTTGCCTAGGGTCACACAGATGTAAATGTCCGAGGCCAGATTTGAACTCAGGAAGAGGAATCTTCCTGATACAGGCTGGGCACTCTATCCACTGGGTCACCTAGCTACTACACACAATAGATGCTCAATAAATATTTGTTGAATGAGTGCCAATGTGTTTAATGTCATAAATCATACTCTTTGTGCTCCAAATCCAACATGAACAGATAGGATCATAGATTATGACCTGGAACTGCAGCAGTCATCTTATGTAACCCCATCTTTTTATAGATGAGGAAGCTGAAGATCAGAGAGGTTATAAGTGTTTTGCCCAAAGTCACACAAATGGCAGGGCTAGGATTTGAACTTGGGCCTTCATACTCTAAAACCAGTGCTTTTCTTAATGTACCGTAATGCCGTAATATCAGTTATGCTACCTCCTAGGAGTAACAGTGAGTAAACACCCATCAGCATTGCCCTGAAAATACCCTGGAAATCTTGTATGAGAGGGAGAATCCCTAGCATAAATTGTCTCAATGCAATTGAAATTACCTCGGAACCAGTTCAGTATCTCAAAGGCTGAAAAAAGATCATGATTGAGTTCCCTACGTCTCAGGCTTCTTATACACACGAAGTTTGCTTGCATCCTTAGTCCTTCGGGAAATCAAGCAAAGAAAACCATGTGTGACCTCTCTGTGAACCACATGTGGCCCTCCCACATCTGGAGAAGCAACTTGTTGACTCAGAACAGTGGCTTCTAGCATGAAGACTGCCACCAGTGCAGGGCAGTGAAGTTCGCAGTTAACAGAGGGTGTTGAATTTTGTTTTCATAGCTAATACAAACTAATTATCTAAGTCTCTGATCAGAACGGGTCTAGGGACAGGACACCATTACAATGAATTACAATTCAAACTTCACCAGTGTCCAAATGGTAGGAGATGATTTGGTTCATTTCAATTAGAGCCAAGGTAAGACACTTCAGAGATTACTCAACTATGGAAATCTATATATTTCATTACTTTTTCATTTTATCTTTTATGGAAATTTTGTAATTGGATTGCTGATTTCCACAAAATTCTAGAAAGGTCAGATGCAAGACCTTCCCAAGCAGATATATTTAAAATTTCCTGTTCATTAGTCCCTCACAAATATTTCCCACCTTCTCTACCCTTGAGCCATCAAAAGATTGGGGCTGAGAGTGATCATTTTTCAACCTCACTCCTGGCAAGGGTGCAGGAGGAAGCTGAGGTTGAAGTAAACAGACAGCAATGTGGTAATTGATTTGGAAAACATGCTGGACTTGGAATCAGACCAGGGTTTGAGTTCTGTTCTGCCACTTATTATCTGTGTGACCTTGGGCAAATCATTTCCCTTTTCTGGGACCCAGTTTCCTCCTCTATGAAATGAGATATATTAGACAGGGTGATTTCTAAATTCCTTTCTGGCTCTAACATTCTGTGATTTTGTGATTCTTCATAGCTTGAACAAATGGATGAATATCTGGTCTTCTGTGCTTAATGCCCCAGAATCATAGAACCCTCCAAACTAATGTTTCTATCCAGTGTATACAGAGAAAGGCACTGATGGAAAAGTCTTCATTAGAGAAGCTGCTGAGCTCCTATTGTGAATCACAGGCAGAAATGGGAGTCTACTGAAAGACCCCGAATAGAAAACTTCCACTCATGGGAGCATGAGGTCACTCAATATTTTAAAAAATGCTTTGTTTCTCTTCTTTACAAAGTCTTCCTCTGGTGTTTCACTGCGGCACTGAGGTGATACTGAGTCCTTGAAGGCTTTGTCAGCAAAGTGTGAAATTGGCAAATTGTCCCAGGCTGGGAGGGGTTGTGGGTATAGGTCCAGCAGTGATATGTATATTTGCTATCCAAGAACCAATCTAATGCAGAGCCTCTTCTCCAAAACGTTGGCCACCAGGTGATTTCTTTCCCGTACTGGTAAAGGAGAAGGGCCAGTCTTGAAAATGAGAATGAAGAGAAAATGAGAGTGAAGAGAAAATAGATGGGCAGCCTAAGTGCTGAAGAGCTAAGGGAAACCTTTCACTGTTTTGAGTTAGTCTTCAATGGGGGATTTATAGAAATGCATGGACAAGAAATTTATGTGATGTTAAGGCATGCTGGGACTGTGATCTGCTCTGGTGGATATTGAAGTTACACTAGTGAGATCCAGCATTCACCAAAGCATTAAAAAATTATGAACAAATCATCCCATAGATACATAACCTGGGAATAGCTTGTTGGGGCATCACTTTCTCAGCTGTCAGGCAAATTTCTAATAAAAATCATTTTGGAGAGGAATGTTGCCTTCATTCAAATCTCCTATAAAAACTACCCATCCATTGATTCCAATTAATGATATTACTGTATTTCTGTTAACACAAGTTGTAATTCTTGACTAATGGATGATTTTAAACAAAATCATCCATTAGTCAAGAAAGTCAATGAAAGTTTGGACAAGGACTCTTGGAGAAGTAATTTACTGCTGGGAAACCACTCGAATTAAAGCTCTGTCAGTCTTCCCTTGGTATGACTTTCTTGTTCTTTCTTTTTTCTTCTTGTTCTTATTTTTCCTTCCTTCCTTTCTACTTCTTTCTTCTTCCTTTTCTTCTTCTTCTTCTTCTTCTTCTTCTTCTTCTTCTTCTTCTTCTTCTTCTTCTCTCTCTCTCTCTCTCTCTCTCTCTCTCTCTCTCCTCCTCCTCCTCCTCCTCCTCCTTCTTCTTCCTCTTCCTCCTTTTCCTCTTCTTCATGGATCCCTTGGTTTCATCAAGTTTGGGTGCTTAAATAATGTGGGCACATTACTTCTTCCTGGGACTCAGTTTCTTCATCAGTAAAACGAGCATGAATTAGATCATCTCCAAGGTCCCTTCCAGTGAAACCAGATTAATTGCCATGATTAACTGTTCTTCGTCCATCTAGGATATGGTGTAGTTAAAAAGACACCTGATTTTGAAGTCAGAAGACCTATAACCTCAGGCAAGAAGTCACTGTGGTTCTCTGGGCATCTGTTTCCTCATCTGTAAAGTATGTGGGTGGGAAGATCAGGTTGATTTTTCACTCTGGATTACAGCATCTGATAATTCCCTGCCCAGATCATACTGGAAACAGTGTTGTACAGTGGAAAGAAAATTGAATTTTGAATCTAAGAATCCAAGTTCAAGTTCTTCTGTCAATTGCTACCTGTGCGACCTTGGCAAGTTACCTAATGTCCTGGGACTCAGTTTACTCATTTGTAAAATGAGGGCATTATACTAGATAGCATCTAAAATATGTTTCAGCACTTATTTATTATCACCTGGTTTTAAGATATTGATAACAATCGAGTAAACTAAGTCCTCACAAAAGAAGAGTGACTTGCCAAAGGTTTCTGGCAAAGCCAGGACTCACTCCCCAGGTCACATATCTCTTGCCCAGCCTCACCCTAACCCCCTAGATCTGGACTCTTACCTTCACACTCCTTTAAGTCTACATAGAAGCCTCAAAGAAACTGACATTTAGTCACTCCTTCTCCTGATAGAAAGAGGATGTGACTGAAGGGGGCTGAGCCTCTCTGGGCCTCACCAGGAGGGAAGATTATTTTTCCTGAAGGAACAAAAGCACTGACTGAGTTGGAGTCTTTTTGCTCCCAGGTTTTATTTAGATTTATTTTTTTTATAAGCTGCAATGCTCCCTGCTAAATTGCCAAGGGGAAGTATGAGCCAATTACACACTGAACTGGGCAGGAAATGTTGAGTAAAAATGAAGTTTCCGTCTGGTAACTTCCAGCCAAAATTGCATTGGGACATGAGAGGGAATGCTCCTTTAACAGTAAGAAGAAGCTCTTCGCTTAATGTCATTGTGGCACTTTCTTCACACACACACACACACACACACACACACACACACACACACTACATATATATATATGCAGTGTGTGTGTGTGTGTGTATGTATGTATGTGTACATATAGAGTGTGCGGATAGTGAGTCATGTTTCAATAGTGTTTTTTCTATTATGAAGCTCCTCACATTCATGATTTTATTGGCTCCTCACTGTGAGGAGTGTATTGTATCATTACCCTCATTTTACAGATGAACAAACGGAGGCCCAGAGCAATACAGTGATTTGCTCAGTCACACAGCTAATAAGTGATAGAGTAACAACTCGAACCCCGGTCACATGAAAAGCAGTGTGGAATTGTGGCTGGAGTGCTGGCCCTAGAGTCAGGAGGCGAGACTTGCCTTGAACACATACTGGCTGTGTAACTCTGGAAAAGTCACTTCATCACTGGCTGCCTCAGTTTCCTCATCTGTAAAATGGAAATGATAATAGCATCCACTTCCCAGGATTGTTGTAAGGATAAAGGGAAATAATATTTGTGAAGTACTCTGTAAACCTTAGAGTGCTATATGAATGTTAGTTGCTATGATGATGATGATGATGATGATGGTGATGATGACGATACTTCTCAGTGCCCCTAGGCAATTCTCTAAGAATGTAAATTGGAGAAAAGTTGCCAATCTGCATCTGTAGAGAGAGATTTTTCTCTGAGAGATTTCTAAATTGTTGCAATAATCACAGATCTGGACCCAAGAAATGCAGAATATATTTTGTTTCAGTTGTGTCCAATTCTTTGTGACCCTATTTAGGGGTTTTCTTGGCAAAGATACTGGAGTGGTTTGCCATTTTTTTCTCCAGATCATTTTACAGATGAGGAAACTGAGGCTAACAGGGTTAAGTGACTTGCCTAGGGTCACGTAGCTAGTAAGTGTCTGAGGCCAGATTTGAACTCAGGATGATAAAGCTTCTTGACTCCAGGGCCAGCTCTCTATCCACTGAGCCAGCTAATGCCCTTAGAATATATTTACATGTGAAATATATGTTTGATATATTTCATGTAGTGTGCTAACATTTACAAGTTTCTTTCTATATATTCTCTTATTTTATCCTTATGAGCTGGTCAACAAGAATTTATTAAGTATTCTAGGCACTGAATGTGATTATTAATCCTATTTTAGAGAAAAGGAAATTGAGGCTTAGAGGGATTAATTGAACTGTTCAGGATCACACGGCTAGTCTGAGGTGGTATTTGAACCCAAGTATTTCTGTCCAGTTACCTACATTCTCTGGTTGGCATAAACCTGTTGGGAGTGGAAAACTTGCTTCTGAGTCAGGAGGTGTGGTCTCTTACTAACCCTATTGCCCCAATTTTATGTGGAAAAAGGAACCTCAGGAATGGAAAATTCCTAACCTGTGGCAGTTTCAAGTGAGCCCAGGTAGCTGGCCCAATCCAGAATATGACAGGGATAGACTAGATTTAATTTAACTAAGACAAAAACTGAAGCTCTGACCAGCCGTTTGTAGCCTTCAGGAGAGTATACAGCACAAGAGGGTAAATATCTGGCATAAAGGGAAGGGAGGTATGAATTGTCTATGTGTATGTGACTTTAAGTGCTCATGGTGAGAGTGTGTGTGTGTGTGTGTGTGTGTGTGTGTGTGTGTGTGTAGCAGGGGTGTACAGGTATGCCCCAGGAGAGCCTCACAGAGTTCCTCCTCCCACTTGGGCCTCCTTCAAAAGACATGAATTCTCCAGACAAAGTGGGAACTTTTTTTAATGGAGTCCCATTTGTCCCACTTACGAGGCCTTTGTCCTGGTTTTATTCAAGTTAAGTAAATAGTTGACACACTCAAGCTATTCTTTGGACTTGGGTTTTGAGTAGGGGTTACACAGAAACACAAACTCTCCTCTTTGTCAAGAGCAATGATAGATGCAAAGGCCACTCTCCAAGCAATCATCCTTTCCTCCCTTCTCCCTGAAAGAAGAGAAACCAGGCTAATATGACCAAAAAAAAGAATGATAAATGGAGAAGATGTGGGACAATTGGAACACTAAAGTATTATTGGTGGAGTTGTGAGCTGATCCAACCATTCTGGAGAGCAATTTGGAAATAGGCCCAAAGGGCTATAAAACTGTGCATACCTTTTGATCCAGCAATACCATTACTAGGTCTGCATCCCAAAGGGATCATAAAAAATGGAAAAGAAGTCACACATACAAAAATATTTATATCAGCTCTTTTTGTGTTGGCAAATAATTGGAAACTGAGAGGATGCCCATCAACTGGGAAATGGCTGAACAAGTTGTGGTATGTGAATGTAATGGAATGCTATTATGCCATAAGAAATAATGAGCAGGCAGGTTTCAGAAAAACCTAGAAAGACTTAGATGAACTGATGCTGAGTGAAGTGAGCAGAATCAGGAGAACATTGTACACAACAACAGCAACATTGTACAATGATCAACTTTGATAGACTCGGTGCTTCTTAGCAATACAATGATCTAAGACAATTCCAAAAGACTCATGATGGAAAATGCTACTCACAGCTAGAGAAAGAACTACGGATGCAGATCTAAGCATACTATGTTTTTTTTTGTTTGTGTTTTCTTTCTGGTGGCTTTTCTCTTTTACTCTGATCCTTCTTTCACAACATGACTAACGTGGAAATATGTTTAATATGATTCTAAATGTATCAGATTGCTGGGGGGGCAAGAGGGAGAAAAATATTTGGAACTCAAAATCTTATAAAAGAGAATGTCAAAAATTAAAAAAAAGAAAGAAAGAAAAAGAAGAGAAACCAACACAGAAACACAGAGGGACCAATTTTCGTAGGGAGGAGCCAGTACCTGACATGGAAATGTAGAAGGAAGATGTAAAAGGAGATAATGAAATTACAATGTGGAGGAATAACTTGAACAGATTGATCTCAGCTGATTGTGGGTGCCAAGGGTGGGTGGAACTCACTGGAATTTAGTGTTCCTTGACTCTTAAGCAATCTTTGTTCTCTCCCACTTGAAGGAAGAGGGGTTGGGCTCACCACTGGTAGTGCTACAGAACTACAGAAGACTGTATTTGTCCCTGGGGAAGTGGTAATGTCCAAAAAGTTAAGAGTGGTCTTGATACTCTAAGCTTGCCTGGAAGCCCATTCACTGCCCTTTCCTATATAAACAAAACGTGGTCTCTAGGTGATATTTTGTTAACCTGGAGTACTTGCATGGTGTCTTAGGGCCCTTTGAAGCAGGAGTCAAATTTTTTTGTTCCTAGGGAAAACTTGGAGAATGAGCCAAAGAGATTTTAGAGAGATTGAATGTGGTCTTTGTGAGCCAAGAACTACATTTCTATGCCACTGCTTGCATATGTGTGAGCAGATCCATGA
This sequence comes from Phascolarctos cinereus, assembly GCF_003287225.1. Taxonomy (NCBI): domain Eukaryota; kingdom Metazoa; phylum Chordata; class Mammalia; order Diprotodontia; family Phascolarctidae; genus Phascolarctos; species Phascolarctos cinereus. Next base: position 248,443,199 of record NW_027555625.1, read on the forward strand.
ACACATATTTATTCAGATTTCGGGGAAAACTGAGGCTGGACATCACTAACCTGTAGCCCTAGAGCCACACATGTCACATCTTTAGAACTTCATGTATGGCTTTTAAAGAAAGAGTGAAGAAATGGCAATTGTCGTTTTGACCTGTCAATGCTGTGACTAAAAGCGTTATTATGTCTTATTAAAAACCTGAAATGATATCCCAACAGAGAAGAAGGGGGATCCTCATTATTCAAAGGAGAAAACCTTTCTGTATTATTGTCTTTAAATGTGATTGGTGCCTTATATGGGTGACATTAGTAAATTCCGTCTGCTATGCTTACCATGGTGCTTGGCACATAGTAAGTGCTTAACAAATACAATTATTCCTTCCACACCATGGCTTTCCCCATCATGGCTTCGCTATATCGTGGGTCAGCTTGAAAAATTAAGTGGGAATTTTGGGAGAGTTTTATTGGAAGTCACAGACAATATGTGAAGGCCAGCAGATGACACAGAAAAATTTCAGAAACTCAGAAATTCATGAAATATACGTATGGTATTGTATAACATCAACATATTTTGTATTTTATCTTTTTATACCATAGTAATTCAGCTTCTCTGGTAAGAAGGGAGAGCCAAAAAATTTTTACATGAATTTTCCAGATCATGGGAGCATTGTATCCCTAATCCCTGCTCTGTGGAAGGGATGACTGTACTTTTTTTTTTCATTCATTCACTAATTCCTACCTTTGGGTGATTATGACTGTCCTTGATCAGGGTTTTTGTATCTTACATGACAACACAACAACTGGTGGATCCAGTCAATTTGGTAAGAAAAAAAAGGATGATAAAAAAACATATTGGTGGTTAGGTATAGAACTAAATAATCAGCTCATTTCCAAAGCTAAGAGAGATTGATAACATATTAAATGGCAGAATGAGCATCCAGAAAGATTGTAACAGGCTGGAGCATTAACCTGAATCTACTAAGATGAAATTCAGTCAAGATAAATATGGAGTCTTACATTTGGATACCAAAAATCAACTTCATAAATATAATATAGGTGAGGCACTTATTAGACAACAATTTATCTGAAAAATATTTCAGTCAGCCAACTAGCATTTACTAGGTGGCTACTCTGTGCCAGAAATGGTTCTAAGTGCTGGGGATACAAAGAAAGGTGGAAAACAGTCCTTGCTGTCAAGGAGCCCAGAGTCAGATGGGGGAGACCACATGCAAACAGCTATGCACATGATATGTACGGAATACATTGGGAGTAGTCTCAGAAGAAAGGCTCTGAGATTAAGGAGGACTGGGAAAGGCTTCTTGCAGATGGAGGGACTTTAGCTGAGAAGGTAAGGGGTAGAGATGAGGAGGGAGAGTGTTCCAGGCATGAGGAGCAGACAGTGAAAATGCTCTGAATCAGGAGATGAAGTGTCCTATGAAAAGAACAGCAAGGAGACAAGTGTCACTGGATCATGGTAGGGAGTAAGGTGTAAGAACACTGGAAAGGTAGGAAGGTGACAGGTTATGAAGGGCTTTAAAAATCAAGGGGAGAATTTTATATTTGATCTTAACAATAACGGGAAACCATTAAAGTTTAGTGTGTGAGTGTGTGTGTGCGTGAGTGTGTGTGTGTGTGTGTGTGTGTGTGTGTGTGTGTGTGTGTGAAAAGGGGAGAGGGAGGTGGTCAGACTTGTGTTTTAGGAGGATTAATTTAACAGCTGAGTGAAGGGTGGACTGGAGTGGGGAGAGACTTGAAATAGGGAGAACAACCATCAGGCTATTGCAGCAGTCCACGTGTGAGGTGATGGGGGGGTCTATAGTGGACAGTCAATATGGTCGGAGTCAGCAGTGTGATGTGACAGGTAACAAGGCTAATGTGATACTGGACTACCTTAGGAGAGGTAACCAGGCTGATGATAGACCTGGAGTGCATGTCATCTGAGAGTTGGTTGAACAGGACTAATATTTAGCCTGGAGAAGGGAAGACTAAGGGGGCACATGGTAGCTGTTGCCAAGAATTTGAAGGGCTGCCAGATGGGAGAGAGATTAGATTTATTTGTTTGTCCCCAAGGGCAGAATGAAGGTAGAATGGCTGGAATGTAATGTGTGGAAGCTGCAAAGAGTCAGATTTAGGCTTGAAATCCAGAAAATCTTTCTAATAGCTAGAATTCTCCAGAGGTGGAACAAGCTGCCTTGGGAGGTAGTGGGCTCCTGAATCATTGGAGATCTTCAATGAGAAGTTGGAATGGATTTGTTGGCTATGTTATCGCGGCGATTCCTTTTCATATATAAGTTGGGATGGCTGGCTGTTGAGATCTTTGCAAATCTCAATTCTATGGCTTAATAATTAGTGAGATTCTTACCTTTGAAAGGGCTATTGCAAATAAGCCTTGGCATAACACATTTGACCTTTGGGTGAAATTATAGCACATACTAGCAAATATTTTTTTCAGACCTGTACTGACAGACTCTAAAATTTAACAGCCTTGTATCTTTTGAAAGTCTTCTAACATAGGCCACTTTGTTCTGGTTAAACATCATTAATTCTCTATATTAAAAAACCCTTAGGAAATGCTGGCTGCCAGGGAACCCATAAGGAACACATGAGGGCTAGGAATTCTGTCACTGAAGGCAATGATAGGGTGGATGAAGTTGGGAGAGCATACTTCAGGGCAATGGTTCAGATGGGCTGCCTGACCTTAGCTATGCAGATGCAATCTCTCTGTTGGTTTGAATTTCTATCAGAATCCCATTATGCAGAAATACGATGGCAAAGGCAGGGACAAGGGCAGTGTGGAGGAACATTCTAATGTGGGTTTTTCATTACTATCAAATACTATTAAATAATGCTGCTGTCTGTTTCCTTAGTGTCCAGTTCCCCAATATTTTGGGTGGCTTTTAATACTTAGAATATATCTATGTGTATATATGTGCATATTTATACACCAATACACATGCATATATATGTGTGTATATATAGAGTTATATACATATTATTTATTTTCCTCATCTTTACAAATCACTCATCTCACTTCCATAAGCTTTTGAGTTTTAAATTTTTCACCCTCTCCCTCCCCCTCTTTCCCAAGACTACACAATCCAATATAGGCTATACACATACATTCCTATTAAACATATTTTCACATTAGTCATATTGTAAGGAAGAATTAGGACCAATAGGAGGAACCACAAGAAAGAGGAAACAAAACAAAACAGAAGAAAAAAATAGCAAATAGTATGTTTCAATCTGCATTCAAACTCCGTAGTTCTTTCTTTGGATGTGGATGGCATTTTCCATCATGCAACTTTTGGAGATGTCTTAGATCCTTGCATTGCTGACAAACCATTCATCTCACTGCAGCTACACATGTGAAACTAAGGCTGACTTCTCTCCCTTTGTCTCCTAGTGCTGGTAAAGAAGGTCTTCCCAAAGGATGTTTACAGAGCAACATTCTGAAGCAAATTGGCATTAGTATCCAGAGGCCCCAGGCTGGGGGAAGGTCTGGCATTAGTCAGTCTTCCAGTTTCATGCATGAGTGCTGGGTGAGGAAAGCTCAATTGTGAACTGATCGAAAGTACAACAGAAGATGCATTTCAGCATCACTGCCACCAGCAAAGAAAAATAAGTCAGTTTAATAGAAATCAGTTCCCAAATCACACAGCCCTGTAACCTGTCATTTTCTGAATGGCTTTATTATAGCTTCTTCCCAGTCGGCAGTGTTCAAAAGGATGAGATTCTATCTTTTCTTCCTTCAATTGGTTTTTCTTCCTTCAACTGCTTAAATGGATTCCTTGGTCCCGGGTGGTCATGAGTTAGTATTCAGAGCTCAGAGCCCAGGGCTGACAGGGAAAAGTCTAATACAGCATAATATTTCATTTTATCTTAATTAAATGGCTCCCTCAAATAGGAGTTTTCTTGCTGTGCTCAGAGAGAGCCAGGCATCTCTTTTCCCAGGTTCACTGGTCTCTTTCCTTTAGGAACCTCCTAGGCTTTTTTCCCCCTTTCCTTGTGATATGAAAAAAAAATTCCCTTCTCCTTCCGGTTCCTGAATGTGAGGGATAAAGTACATTCTAGTAAACATGAAACAAACATATATTGAGTATTACTGACATGGCACTATGACATCTATGTTTGTGTGCTGTACAGTGTATGGACCTTAGGTCTCAAGGTTAGAGTTTCAATTAACCAGTAGAACCTTAGAATATTAGAATTGGAAGAGGCTTTAGAGGTCATTTGGTTCAATAACTTCTATTCGACAAATAAGGGAAACTGAGACCCGGAGAGGTTAATAGCTAGTTAAGAGACAGACTCTGGGCTAACTCTCAGGTCTCCGACGCCAAGTCCAGTCAATGTATCTTCTAGAATCTGAGCTAGAAATGACCTTTAGAGAGCATTTAATCCAATTCCCTCTCTCTATAGATGAGAAAAATGATCCTAAGGAAAGCCAACTGACTTGCCCAAAATCACCTTTGTACTGTACCCAGCTGTCTCTTAGCACAGGGTTGGGCATGGAGGTGGTGCTTGGTAAATTAATGTTAGAGGGTTCCGTCAGGTGCTATAGGGAACAAAGCATGAACCTTGGTCCCTGGCCTCAGGGAGCTTAGTCTAGAATCTAAAGGGAGAAGACTCACACTTGGATAAGACCTAGCAACCTAGTTGGACTATATTGCCCATATTAATGTATTACAGACCCTAGAATGTAGCTCCAGGTTTTTTTTTAGAGCATTTCTTATGTTCCTGACCTTTAGGTTACCCAAAACAGCCCCTTCCTCATACCTAATTCTCCTCCATTGGCCTTTTGGAGGGGAGAGATGTCAGTCCCTTACATAGTTATGATACTCTTTGGGAGCCATATAGGACTTATTTCTGCATTCTTCATCCCTTACCATCTTCCTCCTGCATCCTCCACTACCGCCTCCCCTTCTGCTTCCATTCCTGTCTTTTTTGATGACTCTTTACCTCCCATGGAAAACTGGAGGATCCTGGGGATGTCTCTACAAGAGGATCTGGTTTCAGGAGAAGCCTGAAAAAAAACCCCTCACTTGATCTTGCTATTCCCAATAAATAGTGTTCTATTTCCCTTCTGCCCTTTGTAGTTAAACTCCTCAAAAAGGCTGTCTAGAATAGGTGCCTCCACTTTCTCTCCTCTCACTCTCTTAACTCCTTTCAATCACTCTTCTAACCCTATCATTCCACTGAAACTGTTTTCTCCAAAGTTATCGCTGATCTCTTAGTTGTCAAATCCAACAGCCTTTTCTTAATCCTCATTCTCTTTGATCTCTCTGCAGTCTTTGACACAATTGATCACTCTCTCCTTGATACTTTCTTCTCTCTAGGCTTTCTGGAGACCACTCTCTCCTGGTTCTCCTCCTGCTCATCTGATTGGCTCCTTCTCAGTGTCCTTTTCTGGATTCTCATCCAAATCACACCTTGTAACAATAGGTATCCCTTAGGGTTCTGTCCTATCTCTTCTGGCCCTCTTCTCCCTCTATGCTATTTGCTCAATGATTTCATTAACTCTCATGGATTTAATTACCATCACTCTAGTACAAATCCTCATCACCTCAAGCCTGGATTGTTGCAATAGCCTGCTATTGGGTCTGCCTGCCTCAAGTCTCTCCCACTCCAATCCATCCTCCATTCAGCTACCAAAGTGATTTTCCTAAAGCAGAGTCTGACCCTGTCACTCCCTTACTCAATAAACTCTAGTGGCTCCGTATTGCCACCAAGATCATATACAAAATGCTTCATTTGGCATTCAAAGCCCTTCATAACCAAGCCCCCTCCAACCTTTTCAGTCTTCTTACTTCCTACTCCTAGACACTTCCATCCAGTGGCACTGGCCTCATGGTTGTTATACAAATAAGACATTCCATGTCTTGGCTCCAGATATTTTCTATGGTGGTCCCTCACGTCTGAAATGCTTTCCCTTCTCAACTTCACCTACTGACTTCTCTAGCTGCCTTTAAATTCCAACTAAAATCCCATCTTTTACTGGAAGCTTTTCGAAACACCTCTTAATTCCGGTACCTTCCCTCAGCTGATTACTTTTTATTTATCCTGTATAGAGTTTGCTTTGTATATGTTTGTTTGCATGTTGTCTTCCCCTTCAGATGTAAGCCCCTTGAGGGCAAGGACTGTCTTTTGCCTCTTTTTGTGTCCCCAGCATTGAACACATTGCCTGGCACTTAGAAAGCCTTCACAAATGTTGATTGATTGATTGATTGATTGATTGATTGACTGGGTATGGAACTATAAAACTGTGCATTCTCTTTGACCCAGCAATACCACTTCTGGTTCTGTATCCCAAAGAGATGATAAAAATGGGAAAAGGACCCATATGTGCAGAAATATTTATAGCAGCTCTTTTTGTGGTGGCAAAGAATTGGAAATTGAGAGGATGCCCATCAATTGGGGAATGGCTGAACAAGTTGTGGTATACAAATATAATGGAATATTTTTGTGCTATAAGAAATGATGAATAGGTGGACTTAAGAAAAAATGAGAAAGTCTTGTATGGACTGATGCTGAGTGAAGTGAGTAGAACAAGGAGAACATTGTATACAGTAACAGCCACATTGTGTGATGACTAATGTTGATAGACAGCTCTTCTCAGCAATACAAGGATCTAAGACAACTCCAAAAAACTCATGATGGAAAGTGCTATCCACATCCAGAGAAAGAACTATGGAGTCTGAATGCAGATGGAAGCACACTAATTGCTCTTTTTTTGGGGGGGGGTTGTTTTGTTTTGATTCTTCTTTCTTGTGGTTCATCCCATTAGTTCTAATTCTTCTTTGCAATATGACTAATGTGAAAATATGTTTAATATGAATGTATATATAGAACTTATATCAGATTGCATGCCGTCTTGGGGAGGGGAAAGAGGAGAGAGGGAGAAAATGTAAAACTCAAAATGTTATGGAAGTGAATGTTGAAAACTAAAAATAAATTAATTAATTAAAAAAAATGCCCTGGGTAACTGGTTATTCAAAGGGCCCCAGCAATGGCTTATTTTACATGTTAATTCATCTGTTGTGTGTCTGGATTTGTGCTTATTAGAGTTTCTTAAGGGTAGGGAGAGGAGTCTTCCATTGCATATCCTTCTCCTTTCCCCTTTTAAAAAATGAAAGAAGGAAACCTACTCATTTGTCAGTATCAATGTCTTCTTTTTGGTCTGGCTCAAAGGTGTTAGCTTTAAAACTTTGGTCAAGAATATTTTTTTTTTAAATAGAAAAGCAGCCTCCAATTTTCTCTTTACATTTTCCCTTCTGTAGCAAGACTAGAGAGCCCATTTATCACCAAGACATGTTTGAATAGTAGACTGACTCTGACAGAGAAACCCTGACAAAGCCCAAGATGACCTTAACTATTGGAAAACCCTTTTTGGGTTGATATAAAAATTTTTTGGGGGGTATATAAAAATTAGTTATTTCTAAGAGAAATGTCAGATAGCCCCTAATGAGTTTGAAATATGATAATGAAGAGTCCTTTTCCTTCTCTTCCTCTGGTATTTAGTTTGGAATCTCATACATCCTTAGGATGTCAAAAGGCTGAACTTTCTTGGTTAGAGCTTAAGGATTGAGGATATTAATCCATTTCCATTCTGACCTTGTTCCTTCCTCCCTCCCTCCTTCCCTTCCTTCTTTCCCTCCTTAAGAGGTAATACCTCCTTAACATTTATATCCATGACCAGACAGGGTATGATTCTGCTGGTACTGTGTAACAATTGCCATTTTTCTATTTCTCCCAGAGCTATAGAAAGACTAAGATGTTCTAAAATGCCACAGAAACCATCTGCTACAGCCAGCATGCTATGGGCCTGGCTCCCAACTTGAACCTACATTGCCACAAGTTTTCAACTTGGAGTATTGGAGATATTTGGTTTTTCTGTGAGACTGTATCTCTGATTTTGTAACTGGTGTTAATGGAGAAATTAGGTTTTACTTTATAGAAATTTGTTTTACAGTCAACTTTGCTAAGGTGAATGTGTTCATGAGGGGAGGCATATCTATGCTCTCAACATATCAGGAAAGGTTGTTGGGTCAGTTCTCAGCTTCTTTTATGATAATTCAGAGCAATTCAATTTCATAACCTATCCCCAATAAGAATCAGCACTTTTCAATGTGTTTTTGGAAATATTGACCCCCTTTAAAGAAAAAAAGCCCACGGAAACATCAACATGGGCTGATCAGGGGTGGTCTTCTCCTTCCTCTTCCCTGAGCACACAAGCAATGCTTATATTTATTACACTTTATTGACTCCCCCCCACACCCTTTAATGGATTCAGGAGGGCCCAGGAGAGTCTGAAGCCTGCGATGCATTTGCATCACACCCTGTTACATGTTACAGGCCCCACTATCCTCTCAAAAGCAGCATCTGACCTTGTTATTACAGAATCAAAGTGTACTCTTTGCCTCCTCTCTCCCCTCCTGTTTCCTGTGAAGCTAACGATACCAGTGATTAGTTGCTTAAACAATTAAAAATCCTGTTTACTGGCAACTGGGAATGTTTCAGGTTTCACCCTTCATCCAATCAATGATCAGTTCACGGGGAGCCCAACAGTCAATAGGAAAGTAGTTTGCTCTAATGCCTCAAAAAAGGAAAAAAACAAAAACAAGAGAGAGGAACTGTTTGGGAGGCTGTGAAATGAGGAGTGGGATGTGTCCATAAATGTACTCAGGCAGGAATCACTTTGGAAGGGAAGTGCCTCAACACTCATGCCTCATTGTGATGCCCCTGGCGGGGGTGGCACCAGCTTATAATTCCTGCTAGTGGGGAGGCCGAGCCTGGTGGATCGTTTGAGCTCAGGAATTCTGAGTTATATTAGGGCTAAAGCTGCTCTGTGTCTACACTAAGTCTGACATTAATATGCTGAGCTTCCCCACTTTGGGGGCCACCAGGCTTCCTGAAAAGGTGAAATCAGCACAGGTCAGAAAGAGAGAAGGTCAAATCCACAATACTAATCAGCAGTGGGATTGGGTCCACTAGCACCCACTGTATTTATTTTTATTTTTATTTTTTTGCTTTTTGGTGAAGCAATCAGGGTTAAGTGACTTGCCTAAGGCCACACAGCTAGTAAGTGTCAAGTGTCTGAATCCAGATTTGAACTCAGGTCCTTCTGACTCCAGCCAGGACCAGTGTTCTATCCACTGTGCCCCTCACTGTACTTTCAACCTTGATAAAATAGGAATACTCAGTCTCAAAACAAAAACAGAGAAAGAAAACTCTCCAACCTCATTATTCCCATAGGCTACCATTCCAAGATGACACTAATAGTAACAGCTCCCACTTCTAGAGGCTCAATGCTTTCTAAAGGATTTCCCTGACAATCCTACCAATAGATGACATAAGCATTGTTATGACCATTTTGGAGATGAAGGTCCTGAGCCTCAAAGAAGTAAAAGGTCTCGTTCAAGGTCATGTAGCTAACAAGCAGTCTAACACAGCATTACAGAATCTTAGATTTGAAAGACCTCAGAGTCATCTATTCTAACACATGTACCTAAGCAGTAATGACCTCTGTGACAAGCCCGGTAAGTGGTCATCCAATAGCTTCTTTCTGATTCCAAGTCTTTCAGATCTTGTCTCTCAAACTCTTTCTATGAGCTAACACCTGCAATGATAATGACTCACATTTATTTGGTCTGCAAAGCACTTGTTTCACAACAGTCCTCTTAGATAGATGTTACAAGTATTATAATTCCCATTTTACAGTTGAGAAAAGCAAGGCTTAAAGAGGTTGTCAGTTAACCAATCAATATTAATCAATAAGCATTTATGAAGTACCTTCTATGTTCGAGGCACTTTGTTAGGTCCTGGGGATACAAACACAGAAGTGAAATAATCTTTACCCTGAATTAGCTTGCTTCCTGCAAGAGGACTATTTCCCATATCAGGTAGTGATGACCAGGGAAGAAAGTTTGGTCTATCCAGTTACTTGTTTTGAATCATACGACTATATTTTGCCATAGCCTTTCTACTAGGAAAGACAAAGTATTGATCTGATGTTTGCTCTCTGAGTAAACAGCAAAAAAGCAGAAGTGGAGTAGCGTATATATGTATCATTTTGCCACAAGCTGGTTAGCTTTGGGTGTTCTAGTGTGTGGATGGACTATTTTAATAGCCTGATGGTATGTCTGCCTGCCTCGAGTCTTTCCTGCTCCAATCCACCCTGCATTCAGCCACTAAAGTATTGTTCCTAAAGCACAGGTCCAACTGTTTCACCCCCCCCCCAATCCCTCCCCTTGCTACACACTCCTACATCCCCATACATACAAATCATAAACTTCTGCGGTTCCCTATCACCTCCAGGATCAAATACAAAATGATCTTTTGGGCACTTAAAGTCCTTCATAACTTGGCTGCCTTCTACCTTCCCAGTCTTCTTACACTTTGCTCTCTGACACTATTCTTTGGTCTGGTGACACCGGCCTCCTGGCTTTTCCAAGAACAAGACACTCCATCTCTTGGCTCTAGGCATCTTCTTTGGCTGCCCCTCATGACTGGAACACTCCTTCCTCCACTTCCCCTCCTGATTTCTCTAGCTTTTTTAAGTCTTGACTAAAACCCTTTCTTTCACTGGAACCCTTCCCTGATTCTTTCTAATTCTAGTGCCTCCCTTTTGTTAATTACTTCCTACTTAGCCTGCATAGAGCTTGCTTTGTATATATTTGTTTGTGTGTTATTTCCCCGTATTAGATTGTAAGCTTCTTAAGGGCAGGATCTGTCTTTTGCCTTGTGCTTTGTGCACAGTGCCTGGCACGTAATAGGCATTTAATAAATGTTTATTGATTGATTGATTGATTTTCCCATGGTCACATAGCTCATATTTGTCTAAGGTAGGATTAAGGACCAATATCTCCCGACTTCAAGTCTAGCCCTCTAACCATTATGCAACATTGCCTGTGAGTTGGTTCCAGTCATGGAAATGGGAGATGGACCGTCCTGCCCTACACTATCTCTTGCCCAGTCATCACGGTGATACACATTTGATCAACATCTGACTGGGGTTAAAAGTACAGTCTGTGGCCAGAGTTAGTCCTCAGACTGTGGTCAAAGGTACAGCAGATTAACCTGTAGCCTGAGTTAGAGAATCACTAGAGGTGAATTAGTTGACATGAGACATAAATCTTTCTCTTCAAAAAACTAACCAGACCATATTGAAATTGCGCCCTTGACCTTGTTAACACCATCCAACTGAGCTCTACTTAGCAAAAGGGTCAGGAATTGATGGACATGAGGAAGGCTGAATAAATGACTGATCCATTGAGCAGCAATGTAACTTAGCACTGCCTCTGTTCAGGTGGGAGAGACAGAGATATTTTTTCTTATATGACCTAGGATGAACAAGCCTTGTAGCTCAGAGCTGAATAATCTCCCCCCAGCCAACCAACAAACTCCCAAAGACACCAGCAATACAACCTGGCCACTTCAGAGGGCAAGTGTTCACGAGACGTACATCTGAAGCATTTGAAAAGGGTTAGGAAAGGACACTTGTACTCTGTCAGAGATGGCTTCCCTGCAGGCTCAGCCACTGCTATGACCTTCCACACTCATGCCAGTTTCATAAAGTAATTTGGGCTTTTCTTGCTTCTCGTTTCTTTTCTTGTCTTGAATCCTCCCCCTATTCCTTTTAAAGCCTCCTTCTTAAGCTTCATTGAAATGCACAGAAAGAGATAAAGACACAAGTATTCTTACTACGTGACCAAGGTCAAAGACCCAGGCTACTATTACTTACAGTAAATTGTGAACCCCATAAATCTTTCTTCCAGATGAACTCCAATGGTTTATTACAAACAATGCTTGGAATATAGCTGCTAAGCATCTCTTTGCTCAGGCGGGCCAGGGGGTGGCTAACTATGCTGAGTTATAGGCCCTGGCCAGTACTGGGGGCTATTGAAGGAGCAAGAAATCTAAATATGTTAAACTGTCTGCACAAGATGGATGCCAACTGGCTCACAACTCACAGGTCTATTTCTCCTGATTCTGCACTTACAGCAGAAACCACATTGCTCGGCATACTCTGGGAAAAGGCTAATCTTCGATTTCTTGTTGGGTCACAAAGGTGCTCAGGAATTCTACTTTGAGAGAGACAAGCTGACTGTGTCTAGATCAGGAGAGAGCTATGCAGAAGCCCAGAAAGACTCAGTTAAAAAAAAAAAGAATAATGATAAAAACAACGGCAAACATTTCTTTAAGCACCTTAAACACAAAATACTTTTCTCACAATAACCCAGGAACGTAAGTGGTTCAATTATTATTATCCCTATAGAGAGCTAGCCTTGAAACCAGGAAGACCTGGGTTCAAGTTTTGCCTCTGATGCAAGTTGACTATGTGACCTTGGGGTTGTCATTTAGCCTCAAATTGCTCTAGGCGAGTCTTAGATTATAAATTGCAAAGAAGGTTCTGACCTACATTGGTGGAAAAAGTTCCTTCATCAGAAATTCCCTACAGTGATCAAATCACAGATCCAATCCCAATGCCCTTCTCTATTCCATTTTACACATAAAGGATAAAAGATCTGAGGCAAGTTAGAACAATTTCAAAATGGAATGTGATGCCTCAGGAGGTCTACAGTGGGTTCCCCACCACCAGAGGTCTTCAAGCTGACTTCTTGGGGTCGTTGTAGAGAGAATTTCTGTTCGGGTTTGAATTGAATTGTATGATCTCTGAGGTCCTTTCCAACTAGAAGATTCTTTGACTTTTCATGGTCATACAGTTAATCAATTAATTATCAGGTGAAATCTGGGGTTGATAACCAGATCTCTTGACTTCCTACTATATTGTGCTGCCAAATTTAAGCTCCTTGTTAGGGAGTTAGGGCAGAGGTTGGTATATGCAATGTCAGTTCTGTATTCACTGCTTAGAATCATAAAATCCTGGAATAAATTACCTCAAAGTTTTAATACATTCCTGAACAGAAATCCTCTCTATAATATAATCTTTAGACTATAATATAATCCTCCCTGTCTCTCCCCACCTCAACAAGTGGTCATCTAGTCTTTAATGCAAGCTTTCCAGTGATGGAGATCTCCTTACCTTATGAAGCTTCCCAAACCCTTTTTGGGATGGTAGTAATTATTAGGAAGTTCTTCTTTATATTTAGCTGAAATATGATGTAATGGTCTTGAGGGAAAAGTATAAAGAAAGGGATGGAGCCAGAAAGTGACATGTATGGAGAATGGCTAGAGGAACTAAGACCCTTACTGTGTAATGAAGAAATAAAGAGCAAAAACAAAGCAAAACAAAACAAAAGCAAACAACAAAAAAAAAGTATGAGAAGTTAATAGTAAATCAACAAGTCTTTAATTTAAAAAAAATACTGTATTTTCAGCCCTGTTCGTAGTTCAGAGAAAAGCATATAGACTTTGAGAGATGGTTGCTGCCCTCAGGAAGCTCCCAAACAAAGGGAGAAAAAAGATTAGTACTGAACTTGAAAATTGTGAATGATGTAATTAAAGCAGGTAATTAAGGGTTAAATTGGAAAAGTGCAAAAATGAAATTATGGGAATTCAGAGTAGGGAGGTGGCCTCATACAGTGGGAAGGGAGCTGAACTGAGCATCTAAGAGGCTTGGGGTCTGATCTTAGTTCTACCAACTTTGTATGTAACCCAAGGCAATTATTCCACATCTTTGGCTTCTGCTTTCTCAGAGGGTTGTAACAAATGATCTTTAAGATACCTTTCAGCTTGAAAGGTCTAGGATTCTAGGACTTTAAGTGTAGAAAGAGGAAGAGACCAATGTAGTATGAGGTCAACAGAGAAGGGAATTATATAATCAGAGCCACATGATCAGAGACGTGGAGATCAGGATGACAATGAGGTTGGCATGCATATATGTGTGTACATGCATGCACATGCATACACAAAGCATGAGTCAGATGAGGAGCAGGACTAAAAATGTTCAGTTTGGGGAGATAAGGTAGGGGAGCAATGGCAGGAATCGTGTTATTAAAACAAGAATGACATTCTGTGCCTCAGCTGAGAATGGAAGACTAAGAATGGTTTTATATCACATCAGCAGGGTTATGGCAAATGCTTACATTGACTTCCTTACTGTAATGGCTAGGAACCTTTGTAAAGATTCCATAGAGAGGCAATAGTATGCCATTTAATCTAATTCGATTCAATTAGGCAAACATCTATTAAACATTGCTCAAAGCAATGTGTGGAGAGTGTGGGAGGGGAGGGCACTGGAGACAGAATTCTAAATAGAATAGATAAAGACAAGGGAGAGACTCAGACAAACTGATCTCTAGGACATTGGGGAGCGAACACTTCCACTCCTTGAGATCAAGAAAGGATTCCTTAAGGCAGAGGTAACTGACCTGAGGCTTAAAAGGAGAGGAAGATTTCAACAGGCAGAGAAGGGAGTGAGTTCATGCCAGGCATGGTTCCCCTTGTGTGAATGCGCAGATGTGGGAGATGCCATGTGATGCTGAGGAGTCAACTAGTGGTCTGGTTTGACTGAAATGTAGTACGAAAGCGGGGCTAATATGAAAAGAGGTGGGAAGATTAGGTTGGAGGCAGATTATGGTAGATCCTAAATGCTAGCCTAACGAGTTTGCATTTTATTCTAAAGACAAAGGTGTGCTATTCTAAAGACCCAGCTCTTATAAACTTGAGAGAGTTGTTTGTTAAATTTTGGAGGAGGAGCATTTTATACCTCTGACATAAGTAAATGCTGTAAATAGGGTTGGGGGTAGCTACGTGGTGCAGTGAATAAGAGTGCCATGCCTGAAGTCAGAAAGATTCATCTGAGTTCAAATCTAGCCACAGAACACTTACTAGATGTGTGTCCCTGGTTAAATCACTTAACCCTGTTTGCCTCAGTTTCCTCACTTGTAAAATGATCTGGAGAAGGAAATGGCAAATCACTGTAGTATCTTTGCCAAGAGTCAAACATGACTGAAATGACTGAACAACAAAAATAAATCGGTGTTTGATTTATTATTTTGTTAATTGTCTAGACCAGTGGTGTCAAACCCAAGTAGAAACAGACTTCTAAACCTTTCATCAGGATCCCTGCTGTCTGCTAGTGACTTAGAAAACTTGATATTAGCATTGCCTATGTTCTATTGTATTTTTGTTTATTTTACTAATTTGCTTTTAATCTGGTTTGCCCTGCTGTGGAGTGTTACAGCTGGAGTTTTTGACAAGTGTAATATAGACTTAAGAAAGTATTGATAATGCTTATTAAACCTAAAAGTGTGTTGAGGATACATTCCCCTCTTCCTTCACAGTTATTAAATAACATATGTCTGTGTGGCAATGGGGAGCCACTGAAAGTTTTGGGTCAGAGAGGTGTAACATAATCAGACCTGTGCTAAGGAAGATTGTTTTGACATTTATATGAAGAAAGATTGGAATGGGGAGAAACTAGGGGCATGAAGTGAGTTAGCAGGCTATTATCATACTCCAGGAGAGAAGTAATTAGGGCCTGAATGATTGGGAAAGCAGGGTGAGCAGAGAAAGGTAAGGATACAGGAACTGTTGTTGAGGTTAACTTGGCACTTGACTGGCTATGGAGAGTAGGAAGAGTTGAAGATGACTCTAAGGTTATTGAGGCTGAATTATTTGGAGGAGGATGGTGATATTAACTGAATAGGAAAAGTCTAGAAGAGGGATTTAGGTATTTGGAAGAGAGATTTAAGCGTTTGGGGGAGAAAATGATGAGTTCAGTTTTGTATATGTTGAATTTGAGATGCTAGTGGAATATCCAAGAGAAAAAATTTCCTGACTTCCACCAGCACCACCACCCTCCTCCCCATTTCCTCAGCTCCTGATGGAAACTCAACCACTCAGTTCTGCTAATGACAGGGGATAGTCTAAAGCTCTTAAGGGGCTATCCATCAGCTCTATATCTTCAAAGACATAACTCAGGAAAAAAAAGTTGGAGGTCAGAATTATTAAACTCCTGCAGTTGGAGACAAATATGCTTTTTTGAAATAAAAAAAATTAACAGTGCTTCATACAAAGGCTAATCTTTTGTGAATGCCTACAAGGAAAGGCATTGATCTTGGACAGGGAGCAAAGGTATCTTTTTTTGTGTTTCAGAGACAGCAATTGACAAACTGGGTCGAATTAAAACAATTAGTCAATGAGTAAGAGAAACCTCATCCAGTAGCAGGAGCTGAGAATTAATGGATTGGCAGTACAAGCTATGAAAGCTCCAATTGGTCCTCAGGTGCACAGTGTTAGAATTTATCTATGCTCTGTGGTGGCCAAGGGGTCTACTTTTTCTCTGCATTCTTCGAAAGGACGTAGACATCACCAGGAAAAAAAAAAGGCAAATCTTATGAGTAGATTTCACTGGCCCCCTAATTCCTCCCCGTAGATTTGTTACTACTAGGCTGTCACTTTGGAAGAGTCAGAAGGTGCAAATGATTCAGAAGAAAGCTTGTTGGGGCCAGCTAGGTGGCGCAGTGGATAGAGCACTGGCCCTGGAGTCAGGAGTACATGAGTTCAAATCTGGCCTCAGATCAAACACTTGACACTTACTAGCTGTGTGACCCTGGGCAAGTCACTTAACTCCAATTGCCTAAAAAGTAAAAAAGAAAAAAAGAAAGCTTGTTGACAGCTAACTTCAGGCAAAGGGATTCAATCTCAACTATGTTAACCTGTAGCTCAGGGGTAAAGACAAGAGTGATGGGAAAGGGGAATGTTTTCTGAGACCTATGAGCTCTCAGGTGACTACTCAAGGTCACAGAGCCAGATCCAGCATAAGAACCCAGGTTGGCTGACTTATAGAGCTCTTTCCAGTGAAATGTAGAAAATGAATCTTTCCTAAAATGTCCTTTAGGTGGGTCACCTTGAAGGATCACCTGCTGTCATGAGAAAATAGATGAGTGAAGTATACCACCAAAACCTTTCTTGGCATTTGAATTTGTCTCCCTCCAAAATACCAAATTATTACAGGTCAAGATGGAGAACTGTTTTGCTGAATAGACTAATTGTATAAGCTCCACTCATTTCTGCCCAAGTGTTAAGTGTTTTACAGTGATGTGCCGTTTATTAAACTCTTAATGGAATTAGAGTGGCTACTCCAATGAGCCAGATGATTGGCATTTTTATGTTATTAGTTAATGCAATTTTGTATTAAAGTTTGAGGTAAAAACCTCCTGGTTCCTTAAGACATCTGCTTATTTTTGTCATCCAGTTTGGTGCTGCAGAGATAAATATCTATTTTAAAGGGATGCTTATGACGTATTTATTAGTGGAGCTAATTAAAAATCTTGACCTAATTATGGAGGTTTCAGGGTCGGTAATGCCATAATCATATTTAATTACTTGGATCCAATCTGAGCATTCAGGCCTCAGAGAAGAGCTGAGTAAAAGGGACTAGTTTCTTAGCCTTCACCTCAATGCTTTTTAACCCTCTGGTCAAAGTTAGAACCCAAAAAGACCTTGCCTCAGTGAGCGCTGCTGATCCATGAGGTCTTTGAAAGGCTGAGGAGGATGAAGGCAAGAACACTGTGACAGCCTCATGTCCGCTCAGGCCAATTGCGCAGCTGTCCCTGGAGATGAGTGCTGCAATGGAGCATTTCAGTTTCTAGCATGTGGGGAGTGACAGCCATGATGTCAATGGGCAGATCTCATTGGATCACTCAGTTGGAAGAGGCTTAGATATCTGCTAATCAAGCCCCTTCATTTTGTAGCTGGAAGCACAGGGAGGTCAGATGTGAGTAAGAAGTAAGAAAGTCATATAAGGTCATGCTAAGTAAGACAGTCATATAGCTAATGGATACCTCAGCTAGGATTCAAACTCAGATTTTCTGATTTCAAGTCTTGTCTTCTTTTTACTATCTCACACTGACCTGAAGAACAATTTAAAATACTTTTTTCAAGTCTTTTCACAAACATTATTTCATTTGACCTTAAACAACCTGATACAGTCAGGAGGACAAGTGTTATCATCTCAATTTTGTGATGAGGTAGGTAAGGTTCAAGGTCACAGTAATGAGTTAGTAACAGACCTGGAGGAGCACTCAGACCTCTCATCCCCTAATCTAGAGCTTTGCCCCCTCCACATACTGCCTTGGGGCACTGCAGCTATGAGAGAGTCTCATGTTATATAAGATTAGCTACTAGGAAAAGCACACAGGTGATAAATAGTGTCTGGAGTATTGGAGCCATAGCATAACATATGGTCCAATCCCTTTGTTTTACAGATGTGGAAACCAAGACCCGCAGAAGTAGGGTGACTCTCTAGTAAGGTCACACCTGGCTGATTTTGTAAAAGGCAGGTAACGCAGTGGGACTGTGTCATCAAGTCTTCCAAAGTAGGGGGAAGCCCAAACAGAACCAATGGCAGGATCTTTTAAGCAGTGCTAGTTTTGTAGGAGGTGAGAGGGGAGGGGCACAATGTGGGGAGGAGGGATAGGAGTGTGAACAGACTGAATTTATTTCTGCTCCCTTCTCGAGCAGACACAAGCTAAAGAGAATCCCTTCAACAAATTCAATAAATCTCCACTAATCTCACGTTTACTCTGTGCAGAGTTCAGTGCAAGGCACTTAGGTACGTACAAAATTTAAATGAGGTATAGTCACTGACCTCAAAGAGCTTACATTCTAATAATAAAACGATAAGACACAAACACAGAAAATTATAATAGAATCATGTAATGAGCTGAATCATAGGATTTCAGAGTTGGAAAGTGCCTTGTTGTTATTGTTCAGTCATATCAGTCATGTCTGATTCTTCGTGACCCCATTTGGGGTTTTCTTGGCTAAGATGCTGGAGTGGTTTGCCATTTCCTTCTGTAGCTCATTTTACAGATGGGGAATTGAGGCAAACAGGCTTAAGTAACTTGCTGAAGTTCACACAGCTAGTAAGTGTTTGAGGCCAGATTTAAACTCAGATCTTCCCAGCTCTATCTACTGTGATACCTAGCTGCCCAAAGTACCTTAAAGGTCATCTATTCTAATTTCCTACTCTGTGCAGAAATTCCACCTTTAAGATATGTGACAGGTAGTCATAGGTCCTGACAGAATATTTTACATGACAAATACTCTAGAGAGCTATAAAACAAAGTGATTTGATTGGTTTAAAGTCCTTCATAACCCTCCCCCTTCATACCTTTCCAATCTTCTCCTACCCGTTGGACTCTGCCATCCAGCGACATTGGCTTCCTACTTTTCCTCTCACAGGTACTTCATTTCCTGACTCTGGACATTTTCATTTGCCACTATGCCTGGAATTCTCTCCTTCCTTCCTCATCTTCATTTTCTGGCTTCCCTCAAGTTCTCCCTAATGCTAGTGCCTTCTCTGTGATGATTTTCTCCAATTTACCCTATATCTGTCTGTGAGTATGCAATTGTTTACTTGTTGTCTCCCCATTAGACTTTTATCTTCTTGGGAGCAGGGATTGTCTTTTACATTTCTTTATATCTTCAGTGCTAAGCACGGTTTGTCCTTCATTCTTGAAGAAGACTATGATATCAGGAAGGTGATGTCATGACTTGCAAGTGAATTGGATTTAAGTGAGGGAGGGCAGAGCAAAGTCACCAGCCTCACTTTCTCCTCTAGAGCTATCTGCATCCAGTGGCAAGATATGGATCAAGAAAACTGGAGATGGGTCTGGATGCAGTGGGAGACCTTGGCCTTTTTGAGCTTAGGTCTTTCCCAGGTCTCAGTTTGACTGAGGCAATGCCCATTCAGTGATTAAGGCTAAGTAAGAAATGAGGCAAAGAATGGCCTCTTTTACCTAGTCAAACAACAACGACAAGAACAATACAGTTGCACACAAAATACGGCTTTAATAAATGCTTGCTGACTTAACTATGTGAGGTCTCAGGAAGACAGTAATTACTGATAGGCTGATGACAGGAGACAGAATGTACACTGGGTTTTAAAAGAGGAATTCTACAGCTAAAGAAGGGACTTTTTTAAAAGGATATCAGAGTTTATTGTTTTATAGTAGAATGCCCCATACAGATCATAACTGCCAAATATTCAGCTGTGAAAAATAGCATATATATATGGCTCAGGCACAAATGGGAGACATGGTTTTTTAACATAATTCTGAAACACAAGTTTATTGTCTTACAAAAGAGCATTTAAACTAGGTAATCTAAATTTAAATAGGTAGCCTCTTTGAACCAGCAATCATTGTCATTCTTTGAAGAAGGACATGGAGACTAACCTATAGAGAGGGAGGGATTGAAGATGAATGAGAAAAGATGAGTGCTGGAATACTATCATAGGGGAGGTCAGAGGCAGTAGAGTCAAACTTCCAGGTGGAGGGATTAACCTTAATAAGAATTAGGGATGCTTCTCCTATGACCAGAGGGAATGAGAGAGGCTTTTGTGACTTTCCCCTCTTACAACCACACATACAGAAAGAGAGAGAGGAGGGGCTGGAGAGAAAGAGTCAGGGGTGGGGGTGAGGGTGGGAAGAGAGTGAGACACAGACAAGGAGAGAAAGAGAGACAGAGACAGAGACAGAGACACACAGACACAAAGAGAGAGAGAGAAAGAGAGAGAGAGAGAGAGAGAGGGAGAGGTATGGACATTTTACTTCCCTGGTCTTTGGTTTCCCTATCTATAAAATCAAGGAGTGGACCATGTGCCATGCTCTAAATATAATATTAGGAAATAAAGACAGAGGGACAGAGAACAATGGCCAGTATTACCCTAGGAATGTTTTCATGAAAGTGAGGCAGAGGGGGCATTGCCCGTAGCAGGACATCATTGTCTTGTGAGATGGGGAAGAGAGAAGGGGATAGCATCTACCTGGGTGAGAGATGGGCATGACACTCAGATCAAATATCTGCCTGGCAAGAAATGATTACTCTGGCCATGCTGCCCTTGCCAGTGAGAAGATGAGCTGCCTCCTAGTTGGAGCAGCTGGTCTAATTTCATTCCCCCTGCCAGACTGTATTTCCAAGGAGGAGAATAAGTGTCTTTTAAAGTTACATTTGCTCCAGCATAGGGTTCCATCACCTGGGGAAGATTACTCCTTCCTCATCTTTTGCCTCTTGCCTAACACTGGAATCTATGAGGTAAGAGACCACGAGAATACTGAGGGATTGGACTTAAAAATATCCTGAGAAGAAAAGGGGTGAGAAGTAGAGCTAGAAAGGAATAGTGAATGTGTGTAGGTTCTTTCTGGTTCTGAAGTTCTGACTTTATGATTCAAGCCCAATATGGGGAAAGCAGGACCAGGCACTATCTTGAGAGCAAAGAAACATTGCCTGAGGAACCTAAGAAAAGGTTAAATCATTATAATGTTTAAATTCTTATAATAAAAAATCTATTTGAATTTTTAAAAACTTTTCCCCCCAAAGTATATTAACACCTATTATCTCATTTGTCCTTCACATTGGTCCTGTGATGCAGGTAAGGTGTGCATTACTATGATCTACATTTTATAGACAGGGAAGCTGAGGTCCAAGAATGAGGGTGATGACTTACTTCAGGTCACATAGCAAACAAGGGACAGAGCCAGGAAAAAAATGAGGGCTCCCTCCTCCTTGTCCAATGTCCATCGTGTCAGGCAATGTTGCTAGAAGAGGAAATTTCATTCAAGCCAATTATTTGTGACCACACAGACCTTCTTCCACCATACAAGATTCAGACAAACTAGGTTACTTCTGTGGCCCCAGTCTCAGTTTTAAATATAATAGTACAAGGTTGGGATGGAATGTACAAAATATCAACTGCCCAAAAAGGGTTAGGCTGAATTTCATGGCCTGCTGTTACCACATACTGCTATACTTGGGAACCCACATCAGGTTAATTAGGTCCTCAGAGAATCTCTTCTGTGCCAGGACTACTTCTAGGGATCCACCCAATGTTGGATTGCTCACTGACCTCTGGAAGAGGTCTGAGGTTTAATACCCCCATTGAGAATCAGTCTGAGAACTGAGAAGTTGGGCCATGGGGCAGACTTCTCTTCCTGCCCCAAAATCCATCCTATAAGGGCACACAGTAGGCACTCACTAAAGAAAGATATGTTGCTGCTTGATTGATGGAGACAGGTGAAAGAAAAGTCTGATTGCTGGTAATGTGGCGCTATGAGATCAAAGCAAGGGAATTCTCTTCTCAGAACAAACAGGGAACCATTCCAGTGACAGGGTGGATTGCTTTTCCTTTAGATGGAAGCATTTTTGTAAACCAGAGGTAGAGATTACTTCAAGAAGAGTTAGTATTGTTACCAGTAGCTACTTGGTAACATTAAGAACGGGTAGGTCCCATGTAAGTGTTAGCTTATTACATTGTGGTTCAATGGAAAGGACATTGGACCACGAGAAGAGTGAGGGCTATATTTTAGTTCTGGGGTTCTTCACCATTTTTGTGTCCTTAACTCCTTTGGTAGTCTGGTGAAGTTTATGGACAACTTCTCAGAACAATGCATAAAGTAAAATATATAGGATTACAAAGGAAACCAATTATGTTGATACAAAAGTGTAATTTTTTTTCCCATCCAAATTCACTCATGCCCTGAAATTTGTCTGTGGACCCCTTGGGATCCGTGAATCCTAGATTAATAACCACTGATCTAGGTCTTCTAAATGGCTGTGTGTCCTCAGTAGGCTGTTTTATTGGCTTATAGATTTATTGTTGGAAGGGAGCTTAGAGGCCATGAAGTCCAAGCCCCTTATTTTATAGTGAGGAAACTGAGGCATGAGAAGTTACCTTCTTACCCAAGGTCACACAGGTGGTGAATGGTAGAGCAGGAATTCCAACCACTCACTATCTCTGTGACCTTGAGCAAGTTACATAGCTACTCTCCAAGAGAGGAGTATCTGTCCTTTCTAATATCCATTTTGCTTCTCAGTCAGTCAAAAGTCAATCAGTTGACAAGCACTACAGCAAAGATTGGGCTAAATGATCCCTAAGGCATTTTCAAGATCTTCTTGCTCCAAGTCATTCATTTGTTTCTTCAACAAACATTCATTTAAGCTCCTATTATGTGCAAGGCCCTGTGCCAGTCAAAAAAGATACAAAGATAAGAAAAAAATGACACCATCTCTGCCTTCAATCACTTGATTCTAGAAATGGATTGGACACCCTCCTCTACTGGTCTGGCCCCACATCCTCAGACCTCTCATAGCCCTTGTTTGTTTGAACCTTTGGTCAGAATCCATCTAAGGCAACAGTTTCTACAGAGAAAGTAATCTCTTTCCAGAAGAGTGCTCTTCCTTTGGGCTTGCATGGTGAGCTGACAAGGAATGCTCTCTGGCTAGCAGATCTATTGTCTTTGCCCACTGCCTCTTATAACCTGACAGTGAAAAATGAATACTTCAGTGTCAAGGGAGTCATTTGTTACCTCTCTACTTCCTTCTAATTAATGAAAACATAAGGTAAGGCACAATAACAGCATCCTCTGTTTAGGCAAAAAATTATTATTACTCAGTTGAAATATATATTATATATATATATATATATATACATATATATATATATATGTGTGTGTGTGTGTGTGTATGTATGTATGCAGATGATTGCTTCAGCAATGACACAATCATAGGATTCTTTTTTTCTGACAGTGCAATAAAATGAAATATTTCTATAAATGCAAAATACTTGAAGGTAGCCCTTCCCAGATTGCCTTGACAGTTACCATAAAGGACAGCTTAAAGATCTTAATAGAAAGAAGAGAGGAGGGAGGGCAAGTAGATTGCAAACTCAATATGAGTCAGCAATAAGATGTAGAAGCCAAAGGAGTTAACAATCTTAGGCTGCATTAAAAAGGGAGATGACCATTCTGCTGCACTTGCAATAAAAGAATCATAGATGGTTTGAGCTGGAAGAGACTTTAGAGATAATCATGTTAAACCCTGTGATTTTATGGGGAAGGAACTGAAGTTCAGAGAGGGAAAGACTTACCTGAGATCATATATCTATATGAACCCCAGATCTTGGGTTCAAACCCAGGTCTTCTAACTCCCAGTCCAGTGTTCTTTTTCCTATAGATTTTCTCCTCTTCCTCGGTCAGACCCCATCTAGAGGCTTGTGCCCAATGCTGGACACCACATTTAGTTAGGACATAATAAGTGTATCTAGAGGAGAGAAATCAGGGTGGTGAAAAAAAGACTTGCGATTATACAACTGTGAGATACTAGGTTATATTGACTGGAGGAAGAGGGGACTAACGGGGAAGGGAAATGGTTGCCATCTTTATATATCTTAAAGACTGATGGAAGTTGTGTTTGACTTCAGCTTGGACCTGGAAAGAAGAAATAGGAGCAATGGGTGGAGCTTGTAGAGAGACATGGTCATGTTTCATACAAGGAAAAATGTGTTAACAGTCAGAGCTGTCACAAAGTAGAATCAGATGACTGGGCCTTTGGAAGCATCCAAACCAACTGGTCATTTTACAAAGGAGGAAACTTGAAGGTCCTTAAGAGGGAATTGGATAATTGTTCTCCTGAAGTGTTGCCTTGGGACAGGAGGAGGAGGAGTGTCCTAGAATAGAGACTCTATATGGAATATTGTCTGGGCACTGGACTTCAAGTCAGGAAGACCTGGGTTCAAATTCTGCTTCACTCACTTATTGTGTGACCCTGGGCAAGTCATTTCAACTCTTTGTGCCTTAGGTTCCTTATTTGTAAAATGAAGGGGTTGGATGCTATGGCCTCTAAATCAATAGTTCTGCGATCCTATGGTCATCCTAGATGACCTCAAAGTCCCTTCCAATTCTGAATTTCTGATTCCATAAGAGACAGAGGTCTTGTCAGGACTATTCCAGGGACAAGGTGGAACTTTCAGTGCAGTCACTTTACACAAACAGGGTGGTTCTGCCCGTATCAGAATACAGGGCAGCCTTGTGGTGTCATTTCCTGGCACAGGGAAGCCCCTCTTCTGCATAAATATTGCCCCCAGCCCCATATTCCTGCAGCCTGAAATTCTCCACCTTATCTCAGTAGCCTGAATAATACACCAATTTCTTACCCACTTTGCTCAACAAATTGCTCTCTTGAAATGCAAATACCCTTGGGAGAGTTAGGCTATCAGTCATTCACACCTTAGGAGGAAAGCTTGTTATTAGCATAATTCATAATTCATGCTAACACCTGTTACATTTTCTAGTATCCCTTCTCCTTATCCCCTGCCACCAACACTTTCCCTAGAGATAGGAAACCAGAAACAAGCTCAGCTACTATAGCTGGTATCATTTAGGTGCACAGCGCTAGACTGGATCAGACTTCATAACTTCATCATTCCTTGCTTCTCTGTACTGATGCATTCTGGGGTAAAGCACTGGAGCAGCAGAAGGTACAAACCTGACTTAGCACAGTTACCTGCCATGTAATACAATGGAAGTACATGGGAATGAGGACTTAAGGAATGAAGAGCACTCAGTCTGTTAGCCATAAGATATCAATAGATATCTCTCAGATTCTCTGGCCTCAGTTTCTTCCCCTGGTATAATGGTTAAGAATTGAACTTGGAATCAGGGAGATCTGGGTTCAAATCCTGCCTCAAACACTTCCTAGCTGTGTGACTGAGCAAGTCACGTAACCTCTGTGCCTCAGTTTTTTCATCTATAAAGCAAAGATGTTCGACTTCATGGTCTCAAAGGTCTCTTTCAGCTCTATTTCTATGACCACATTATCTCAAAGGTAGCTCTATTCCTGCTCAGGACTCTGTTATTCTAGAGCATAGAGTTTGAGGCTGGGTGTCCATACCCTGAAGCAAGAATTACCATTGGTTTTTTCCCTTATGTGCCTACCACCTAAGCTCAACACCACACCTCCCACTGTTTACTCTTACCTCACCCTCAAGCACTCCATTAACACACACATCATCTGCTGAGGCCAAGTAATAGTCTCCACCACTGAATTGTGCCATTCTCTACATCTCAGGACTCCTAAATATCCTGGCAAAAATGTCAACTCAATGAACAATTCCAGCGTCAACTGGTCTCAGAGAAGAGGGAAACAATGGCAGGACTCCTTCCTGGTGTGATGCATGGCGATCCCTGTGCTTCATGCCCCCAGTCCCACAAAACCTCAATTGAGTAGAAGTCAGCCTCAAAGAAGAAATGCGAGTTCCCATAGGGTGGAGTTCTGCTGGGGAAAGCAATGGCTGATTTGCTGGCCTCTGTCCTTCTATGAACCTGCAGTTTCCCATTGTTGCCTCCTGTGAGAATATTTGCTTTAGTGATCTCAACTTCAGATGTGATGGCAGGAGATAGAACAAAGTCCTTTCTTGAAACAAAATGATCAGCTGTCACAATCATTTTTTTTTCCCTCTTAAGAGATATATGTCAGCTTGTAGTAAATAATTTATTAGGTTATATATTATACTAAAGGAATGTTGGGAAAGCTTTTAGAACCTGAATTTGACTGACCTTAAAAGTTTTATTATCAGATATAGGTACATTAATCAGGATTGAATATAACTCCATTCGTTAAGCTAGAAACCCTATTCCTCACTGCCAGATTTAGGAATAGATAAAAAAAAAAGAAGTCAATGTAAGTAGGCCTCACTGTAAGTAAAGGCCCCTTTGGCCCCTTCCTCCCATTGGTGGGTTTTTCCTGGAACCTCCAGTTTAAGAAGGGCCCAGGACAGGCACAATCACTCTCTGGACTTCACCATCATGACTCAGCTGCCTTCTTCTGATCTCTTAGCCTCTTTTCCCTTTTGGTAAGTTCTTCCCAGAACCTCCACTTTGAGGAAGGGCCCAGGACAGCAGACCTTTATCTTTTTGCTTGTATTTGTGTCCACAGAGCTTAGTGCAATGCCTGGTACGTAGTAAGCACTTAATTAATGCTTGTTGACTTATTGACTTGCCTTGTGACTTGACCTTCCACTAAGAAGTTCCTCCAGTGCCTCATCATGGTATGGAAGCAGCCCAAGGTTCTTAAGGGTTATATGCTAATGGAACATAATCTCTGCCACAGCATTGCAGAATCTTGGAATCAGAAGATACTTCAGAGACCATTTAGTCCAATCTGTCCCTGAACAAGAATCCCTTCTGTACAATGGGTCATAACTTTTTCTTGAAGATTTCTAATAATGGGAAACCTTTTATCCTAGCTCCCACCCATCCAGGCAGCTCATTGCTTCTTTAAAAAGCTCTAGTTACTGGTCCCTTAACCTCTGCTTGTCTCAGTTTTCTCATCTGTAAAATGGAGATAATAATAGCACCTTTCCCAGGGTTGCTGTGAGAATCAAATGAGATAAATTTTGAAGTGCTTTGCAACTCTTAAAATGCTATATAAAAGTTGTTGTTGTTATTGTTGATGATGATGATGATGGAGTAGCCTCCACACTTCCAGCTTGTCGGACAAAGGGAGACCCAGCCTTCAACAAACAAACAAACAAACAAAAAACCCAACCAAACAAAACTAATTAGAGTGAGGTTAGTCTGGTATACTCTGGTCTTGATGAAACCATATTCACTCTTTGTGATCATATCTTCCTTTTCTAAATGTTCACTAATCATCCTTTTAAATAACAATGCCTTCAAGAATTATGCCAAGAGTCAAAGTCAAGTGTGCTTGCCTTTAAAGTTTTCAGATCCCATTCTCTTCCTTCTCTTTGAAAATCAGGATATCTCTCCATTTCAATTCCAATTTCTCCTCTCATATTCACCACAATCTTCCAAGATCCCAGCCCTGTAGACCAGTAAAATCATATTTACAAGATTGCTGGGCATTGAGCAGGACGGGTCAGGACCCGAGATTCAACTCTTCCAGTATTCCAGGATCTAGGTCAGCTGACCTAAGTGACTTGAACTCACTAAGGGCAGTTAGAAAAAATGACTTGTCCAAAGTAGCTCAGATAGTGACAGAGACAGTATTACTTAGAGATTAGTCCAAGCCTCTTGAGTCCCAATTCAGTGCCAGGTACTCTCTTTCTATCTCCTTTCTTAGAAAGTGCAAACTATTAACCATTTTTGTTCAGTCCTCTACAATCCAAAGATCATCTTCTTCGGTAGAGACAACAAGCAAATAAGAATTGAGTAGCTCTGCCTTCTCTCTGATGTTTGTTTCATTGTTGCATCTACCTCCATCAGCAATCTTATCCCTTCTCTGACTCTCTCTTTTACCCCCAAACAAATAACTTCCCTTTTTTTGTTGTCCTAAGCTTTGCTCACTTGCCTTGGCTCATTCTGATATTATTCTTAAAGGACTGTGCCAAACTTTTATTTTCATACTCCTTCACCTTCTTTTGCTACCCTTTTATGTATATGTGTTATTAAAATTTGAGTTCTCAGTATATTCCATTTGTAGCCACATTGTTCTCATTAGATAACCCACTTTTCCTCTTCATTAAAATTGGTGTGTGTGTGTGTGTGTGTGTGTGTGTGTGTGTGTGTGTGTGTGTGTCTTCAGAATTTTATGGTCGAAATCTTCTTAATCTTTCTGGACTGACTTTCCTACTAAAATTTTAATTCATAAGATCCTGCCAATTCTTTCTCTGACCCTTTGAAATTGACTCTATCAAAATCTAGGATGCAAGTCAGACTGTGTCTGCCTTTCTTATCCTTCTCTATTGCAAATTCCATAATGAAATGGTCACTTCTTTCCAAGAAATCGAGATGAACTTTTCTAGAAGCATTTATAATGCCTTTCCCAGTGATAAATTCTTCTTTCATGGTAAGAAACAGATATAACTTCAAAATTTCCCTTTTATTTCCCTATCTTTTGAAGGACTAAATTACCATTAAGAAAAGTCAAGACATAATTAGCCATTCTGCTTTGGGAAAAAAATAGAGTCTGAGCTCCAGTTTGGACCATTCAAGTTATTATCCTTATTATGTTATGACTGTGCTAGACTTGTCATCTGTTTCCTTCAGGTCTTCATCTATTTCTTCTGTCCATAGTATACTTTAGTGATAATATCACTTATGTTTCTACCTATCTTTAATCTTCTTTCATTTATTTATCTATAACAATTCTTTCTTCTGGATTTAGAATTTCCTGACAAGAGTTTATCTTCTGAATATTCAATGTTCCTTTCTCCCTGCTTTAATATATCCCACTCCATTTAAATGAGGTACCATATTCTAGTTCCTACCCTGCCAAGTTTGAATGATGACTATGAGGTCAAACTTTTGTCCTTGAGTTAGAATCTCTAGTTCATTTTGCTTGTTGTCCATACTTTGTGCATTTGTCTGTAGTCAACTGAGAATTTTATAATAGATTTTGTTTTCCAGGACCTATTAGGCAACACAACAAACATTTAAGTACTAATTATGTGCAAAGGTCTGGGGATACAGAAACAAGTGAAAAAGAAAGACAGTCCCTGCTCTCAGGGAGCTTACATGTTAATGAAAGAAGATAGCATACAAAAGTGAACTCAAAAATGAAAGGGCTGGGGAATGAGTGAGGATACCCTTGTTGGGACATGGTATTGAAATCCAGAGGGTCAGAAGCATGGTGGGAGTAGGAAATTAAGGTTAGCAGGCCTGGACCTCTCTCAAAAATGGAGGTTCTAAGAAAAACTCACCAATGGGAGAAGGGAGCTGCTATAGCAGAGGAATGTTCCAGGGTGAGAAGACCTGAGGCATGATGTTGAAGTGTGGAAAATTTGGAGTGGCTTTCACTTGCATCCATGCAAAAGATTGTGTGTTTTATCTTAAAGGGTAGCTTTAAGAGCCTCATCACCAAAAGGCTGACACCCCAGTTGGTGAATTTTATGACCAAACCAATTTATTAAAACTTCAACTAACAGAAGGAAGTGTTCTATTGGTGGAAGGGGTGTCCATGTGGATGAAACAGGAGATTTTCTGAAATATCACCGTATGATGGCTTAAAATCCCAGGTCCATCAGGGGAAAACAACACCAAATAAGACAAATACTCCAAGCACAGGGTAAAAAAAAAAGGAGAGTAGGAGAGAAGGGAGTCTTCCTTCCCACCTCCACCATTGGTTCAGTTTGTGGGTGGAGAGCTGGCCTCATAGTTGGATGATCCAGGGTCAAGTCCCACTTCTGACACATACGGGCTGTTTGACCTCGGGCTAGTCTTGCTACCTTTCTTGGTGCCCCAGGGCATTCCTTAGCTGGAGCTCCCTATGTTGATGAAACCACAGGACGGAACCTCCCCTCCTCCACCCTGAGTACTATGACAGCAGCAGACAAAACAGACCTTGCACACTGAAACAATACAGACACAGTTGTAGCATTGTGGCAACACTGAACAGTACATTATTTTATATGAATAATAGCTATTAATGGAAAGGGTTTTTAGGATTTATTATTAATAGACATTCATCACTAGTGAGTACATATGAATGATTTATAATTAACATATTAAGGCGCTATCCTAAACAGTGTTGACTTCTGTTTACAATGGAAGCATATTATGTGTTTCTTTAAAAAAAATGTTTTATTGATTTTTTTTTACATTGCTGTCACTTCCCAATGGTTGTTTTCTCCCCTCCCACAAAAAAACCCTCTCTTGTAACAAAGAAACATAGCTAAACAAAACAAATCAATATATTGCTCATGTCTGACAAGATATACTTCATTCCACTCTAGCATACCGTAGTGGTTCCCAAATGTTTTGTTCTCAGAACTCCATTATACACTCTTAAAAATTATTAAGAACCCTACAAAAACTTTAGTTTATATGGGTTTGTCTATTGATATTTACCATGTTGGAAATGAAAATGTCCTAATAGTATCACAAAAACTGTTTTAATATCAGATTGCACGCTGTCTTGAGGAGGGAGGCTGGGAGAGATGGAGGAAAAAAATTAAAACTCAAAAGCTTATGGAAGTGATTGTTGAAAACTAAAAATAAATTAATTAATTAAGAAAAAGAGAGAAGAAAACCACTCTACCCTTAGACCCCCCAGAAAGAATCTCAGGGACACACAAGGTTCCCTAGCCTATAGTTTAAACCACTATTCCACCATTCTCCTGGAGAGTAGAGAAGCTTCTTGACTATCTTCTGAGATCAAGGTTGGTCCCTACATTTGTTAGAATTCTGGTGTCCTTCCATGGTGTTTTCCTCTACATGATTCTAATTTTCCTGTTTGTTTGGCTTACTTTACTTTGGATAGATTCATAAAAGTTTTCTTAATTTCTCTGAATCTTTCACATTTGTTGTTTCTTCTGGTTCAATAAGGTTCCATTGCATTTACAGTGAAGCTTTAGAGCCTTGGAGCATGTTCAGGTCACTCAACATGGAGGCATCCAACTTTTCTGTGTTTCCCTACCACATAGGTGGGAGTAGCTACCTGTGATTGCCTGTGCAGCTAGAACAGACTGAGTGTTCTAAAACAAAAACAAAAACTTCCAGAATGAGGTGGTCTCTTTTTTCCCTATGTGTGCTCTCCTATTGCAGCCAGAGGGTGAAGATCAGAGTTTAACCAAAGCATGGGCACCTAGAACTGAACCAATGGTGGGGAAGGGAAGGAGGACTTCCTTCTTTCCGCTACTCTCCTTTTTTATCCTGTACTTGGAACATTTGTCTGCTTTGGTGCTGTTTGTCCTCAGTTTCAGGTGCAGGCAGTGATGCCTGATGGACCTGGGAGTTCAAACTGTGACTACGTTGGAGCCAAACTTCCAAGTGGGATGTTGCAGCCAGCCAACCAGTCTGACAGGAAAGCCCAGAGAAGCCTTAGTCCTAGGACTCAAGCCCAAGGGGGATTTGGAATTTGGAACTTGGGATTGTGCCCTATCAGAACTGAGCTAAGCTATGAGCCTAATTGCCTCCCCAGTCAGTCAGTCAATAAATATTTATTAGGTACCTACTATGCACCAGGCACTGTGCTAAGTTCTGGGGATAGAAATAATAATAATAAATAATAATAATAATAATAATAATAATAATAATAAGAAGAAGAAGAAGAGAAGAAGAAGAAGAAGAAGACAGTCTCTGCCCTCAAGGAGCTTACAGCATAATGGGGGAAAACAATGCACAAAAGGAAGCCATAAAGTTGGGGGAGGAAGCCATAAAGTTGGGGGAGGAAGCAGAAAAGTACCCAACATGGGTACATAATGTAAAATTCAGAGAAGTCCCAGAATATAGCAGCCAGGGGAGAAATGAGATGCTCTGAGCTGAGCTCTCTCTTCAAATGGAGGTTTGGAGTTCATAGTCCTACCCTGTAATCAGAGAGGCAAAGGATAGTGAAGTAGGGACTAAGGCTGATAGAATCTTGCAGGATTGTGAGATTTCCCCAATAATCAGCTTTTTGGGCTCTGGTGAAAAAGTCTGAGAAGTCCCAAAGTAATGCAACCAGGTAAGAAATTGAGGGGAGGCAGAGGTGGAGAATTAAGGCCCACAAATTGTGGACTAAGCTGTTTGTGTATTTGTTAGCACACCTTTGAAGTACTATGTCTTTGTAAAAGCTATCTGATTGTTAATGGCTAAATGGAACTGGGCTGCAGGATAGTTCTCCCTACACTTAAGAGCACAGTATTGGTGGGGGCTGGAGCCATTGACAGCAAGCCTAGACACCCCCCCCCCCAAGTCCTACTAGAGAATCCTGGGGAAGGTGTGAAATGTAGCCTGTCTAGTCTGCAGAGAATGGGAGCCAGGGTAGTAAATGTTACATATTCACATACCGCAATTTCTTCAACCATTCCCCAATTACTTGATGTCAAGCCCACTTTGTTTCTAATTCTTTGCTACCACAAAAAGTATTGCTATAAATATTTTTTGAGTATATGACCTCCTTGGGGTATTTGCTCAGTAGTAGTATTGCTAAGTAAAAGGAGTAAATCAAATTACTCTTATGTAAATAGAGGCTTCTGAGGTTACTAATAATCCATGTACTCCTAATACTTTTCCTAACACTTAAGTCTGCCCTTTTAATTTATTTAGCAAATGAAGCTTTTTAAAAATAAATGTTATGAAAGAAATACAACTTTGACCTACATTTTCACTAGTTCACAATGTGTCATCTACATTAATAAGATTTTATAACATGAGGAAAGTTTTAAAAATTTGAAATCTCAGGTTTTTGGGGTGCCAAAGAAGGGAGAGGCCTCTAGAAGGGCATCTGTTTCTCCTCTGGTCTATTCCTAATTGTATCCTCTGACTTAAATGCTTAACAGTTGCCTGGTGAGTACCTTGAGCTGATGTAATCTCCATGTGAAAGAGGCTGTAGAGCCCACTTATGGAAGGAAAGATACGATGACTATAATGGAAGAGTCCTGATTCCTGATTTGGAGCATATGCAGACATTCTGCAACTGGTTCTGGTCCACTAACTATATGGTGATGGGGATCTTTTTTGATCGGCTATGGAACTAAAATGGGGCGCATCCAATGTGAATCTCTTAGTCTGCCTCTTTTCTATCTGGCTATAGTAGAGTGTGGAAGCCAGAGAATGCTATGCATCTATGAGTTAGGAGAGAGGCCTCAGGCCTTTATTTTTCCCCACCAATGCTTCCACAATGTGGTCCATGAGTGTCTGGCCTTGCTCTTGCTTTTATCTCTGTTGTATGATCTATTATTCTTGCTTTTAGATAAAGGAGTAATAGAAAGAGCCACAACCTTGTGAAACTCAAAAGTTGAGAATGGTGAGCCATTAGAGATCTGGGAGCCAGAGTCCATGTCAGGCTTTGCAGTCAGCCACCTTAGCTTTGTGGACTCAGGAAACCCTTTAGGACCAAACTCATCAACCCATCAGGCCCATCAGTAGCTGAGTTGAAAACTTATCCAGACTCCGTGCTGCATTTGCATTTGAAAGTGAACTTGGTAAAACCAATGTTATGTAGAAACTGCTTTAAGTTCAAACACACTCTCCCCAGGGACTGAGGTGGAATAAATGATGATGAGCCCCCAGACACTGGCGGGGGAGGGGGGGGAGTGTTTGCACTTCTATTCTTGCTATATATTTTCAGTAAACATCCCTTTGCAAATGCTAATGGAACTAGGGCAGTAATCACTGATGGTTAACAGGGGGAGGGGAGAACAAACTGGATGGAGGCTTGAACTGAAAGCATTAGAAAGAATCAGAAGACCCTCGAGGGTGACTCTAGAACCCTGAGTGGGAGATGTAGTCAGCCTAGCTCTGGAAACCCAATCTGCTTGCATTTGATCAGATTGTCCATGTGCTTCCTGCCTGGGAAGCCCTGGACTTCAAAAATCACAAAACTAAAAATATGGGGGAGAAGGAATGGTTTTCTCCTAAACGTTAAAGGGAAAATCATTATGGGAAAATAACTCTTGAGTACTTACGATGGAACCAGAAGCTCTGGAAAGTGAGAAATAAGTAAATAAAAAGGCCTCAAAGACTCACTTGATCCGTTTAGATTTGTGTTGTGAACATGCACTGGTTCCCTGGGTAGTCATAACAAGGGAAAAAATACCCAGCGGTGGCCTGCGGATGGGCATGGGAGTTGAATGGGAGAATAAGACCTGGGGGAGGGTGGTGTAGATAACCTTATTTAATACTCCTCTCCTCCCTAGGCTTTATCAAGGTAGAGAAATGGCTATCCTAAGAACATGTCTTTGTTTTCCTGTCTAATCAGGAAAATCTGAGTTTAAATCTAGCCTCAGACAGTAGTTGTGTGACCCTGGGTAATTCATTTAACCTCTGTCTGCCTCCATTTCCTCAACTTTAAAATGAAGATCATTATAGCATTTACCTCATAGTGAGGATCAAGGAAGATAATGCATGTAAAGTGCTTTGCAAACCTTAAAGGGCTATATAAATATGCTTATTATTATTATTAATTACTATTGTCATATTAATAATAAAAATGAGAAGCAGCAGTGGTGTAATAGAGTACACTGGTGCTTTAGAGTCAGAATTCCAGGGTTTAAGTGCTCAATTCTCCAATTCCTGGGCAAGGAATTTTATCTTTATGACTCTCAGTCACCTCATTCTCAAATGGAAATAATATTTGCACTATTTACCTTATAGGATGATTGTAAGACTCATAGGAGCAGCAGTT
This sequence comes from Phascolarctos cinereus, assembly GCF_003287225.1. NCBI lineage: Eukaryota > Metazoa > Chordata > Mammalia > Diprotodontia > Phascolarctidae > Phascolarctos > Phascolarctos cinereus. The sequence goes on from NW_027555625.1 coordinate 248,478,001, forward strand.
TAGAGCTGGAAGCTCTAGGGGCAAAATGTGCTGGTGAAACTTTAATAACCAACTCTCTAAAAAAAGAAGTACTCATGACACTTTTAAGTTTAATCTGTATTGTTAACATTTTTCTCCATCACTTTTTAAAGACTAGACAATGAACAAAATGAAAAACATCAAAGTCTACTTTGTAGCATTTGCTGATTTCTGAGGTGTAAATGCTCACAGTGATAATTTAACAATTGGATTTCCCAAGTGATCAGATGGTTCCAGTGGACCCTTGCATCTAGATTCCAGTTCAACCCCTTTACTTTACAGAGGAGGAAGCCCGAGGACAGAAAGGTTATGCTGTTTGTCCAGGATTTTATAAGCAGTCAGTGGCAGAGACAAGATTTGAAGCAGTTTCTCTGACCCATGTCTAAGACTTTCTGTTTTACCTTGTGCTAAGCATGATGCCTTGTGTAAGCTGTTGTCTTCCCCTGGCTTAGCTTGTTACTTGGTAGATAATATTAGGTACATCACAGATTCCAATGAACTCCAAAATCAGGTATCAGTGCTTTATATCAAAGTCACCTTAGATGTCATATACCCTGTATATAAAGGTATATTGGTTTAATAACCAGCTTTTTAGTGGGAAATGTGCGCAGGACACACTTTCAAGTTTGACTTGAATTGTTAACATTTTCTCCATCATTTTCTTAAGTGTAACCAATCAATAGAATAATAAAGCAAGCCTTGATTTGTTAGCATTTGCAGATTTCTGAAGTTTAAATGCTCACATTGAATATTTAACATTCAGCTCTTTCTAGCCAGGCTGAGCTAGCTCCAGTATATCTCTATAATATCCAAGAATCATCAGTCACAATTAGTAATATCAAATCCATGTGAAGATGCATGTATAAGGGCCACTTCTCTGCCAGTTAGGAAACTAACTTAAAGAATTCTTCACCTGAAGTTTGCAAATCTCCTGTTCAAACAGACCTTAAATTAAGAGGTAGAAAGAATCTTAGAGACCATCTAGTTCATTTTACAGATGAAAAAACTGAGGCCCCCCAAATTAAATAATTTGCCCAAAGTCACACAGGTAGACCAGAGCCAGTAGAACTCAGTAGACCAGAGGACTCAGGTCCTCCCACTCCAAATCTAGAATTCTTTCTAATTCACCATACTGCCTCCTTTGAGATATATTGGGAGATGAGGAGGACCCAGAGGTCCTGAAGGTTTCATTTGGCATAGAATCTCAGAGCTTTTTTAGAGCTGGAAGAGACCTTAGAGATCTGATACCCCCCAGAGATGAGCTAGGCAACAACTCAGCAGATCTCCTGGGCAGGGGAATGGGGGTGGGGTAAGAAGCTATGGAAGTTGACCTGCTTATCAGCTACAGTGATTGAAAGGACTCAGACTGTTTTACTTGCCATAAAAAGATTTTGGGGGGCTTTTTAACAAGGTAGAGAGAGATAAGAGCCCATATCTCCCAAGTGGCAAGTGGAGTTCTTAAAATAATAATACATCAGGTACCTGCAATGCTTTACACACTCACGCACGCGCGCGCGCACACACACACACACACACACACACACACACACACACGCACATCTATATATAACTTAATTATCTATTATTTCATTTGGTAAATCTTGCTGGTAATCAGAAGGATTTGGATGGCCCTGCTACCAAGCCACTGTGTGATCATAGCAAAGTCTTTCTAGCTTTCTAGGCTTCAATTTATTCTTTTATAAAATATTATGATTGGTCTTGATGACATCTAAACCCCCTTGTAACTTGGGCATTCTAGGATTCCTTGATCTTCATCACATTTTGGTAATGGACTTGGAGAAGGTATGGCTATACTCCTTTTCTTTTGCTGCTTTGTTGGAATTGTGATCTCATTATATGGTCCATGGTACCTTTCTTTTACTGTGCAGTAGTTCAGATCCATTAGACCCATGCATGCCTTCTTATTCCATGTGACTTACTCAATTCCTCCCATAGTTCCTTTGGAAAGGACTCATTCAACATTCTGAGTATCTTTCTCTAGGTCTCTTGACGTTACCTAGGTACCAATGGTCGGGTACCAATGACTGTCTACCATTTGGGCCTCTCTCTTCCCTCCTTTTCTGGTCAAGTATTTGTTCCTTTGATTAATTTATGCCACTTTTCTTGTGCAGTGCTTCCTTGGTAAAATGATGCAGTCTCTTCTTTCATGTATCTCTCCATTGACCTTTGGGTGACCTATAATTTTAATTCTATTACCCCTGTCATATTTCTAGATTCTCAGTCATATAGCCTCATGAAGTAACTTTGGACCTTTGGGGCTCAGAAAGGAGAAATTGCCAGAGCAAAATCACAGAGTTTTAGAGCTGGAACTTAAATTCAGGACTCCTTAATGTCACTCATACTTCATCTTTTCCCTTCATCCCTGGAGATTGTGAAAAACACTGAGCAATTTCCCAAATATGATCCTCTCCTTTTGAGAAGAAATGGAAAAATTGCTGGCTTTGCAGCCAAGTGACTTAGTTTCAAATTCTTCCTCTATCCCTTCCTACTTCTGTGGCCTTGGGCAAGTCACTTTAATTTCTGTGGGTCTAAGTTTCCTTGTCTGTGAAATGCAAAAGTTAGGCTAGCTGTCCATTTGTTGACTGATTGACTGTCGCCTCTCAATCTATGATTTTGGGCCCAGATGGAGAAACGGAGATACAGACAAGATAAGAGAAGTGAAGCCTGAAGTTACATGGCAGATCAGTTGCAAAGACATGACTAGACTAGACTCTTTGCTCTTTCCCTAAACTCTAAGACCACCCATAGTCCCAGAGGGAAGATTATTTGTTTGCAAGTTCACAAAGCAGTTTGTTTGTAAAAAATATCTTGAAAGCTCTTTAAATAGAGGGCTTCACCCTGAATGTCAGTGATAGAGCCCACAGCATAGTAGAGAAGGATGTCAATTTCCCTGCACGTGCCATATCATTTGTATTTCTTGGCAGTCTGACCTGAACAAATCCTTCTTGACAGCCGTTTAGGGGAAGTCCACCAAGGCGTCTGTCAAGGAAGCTCTGGGCCCCTCAGAGCAGCAATATGAGCTCTACTTTAAAGCAGGCTGGAGATCCTGACCTGAGTCACAGAGAGCTCTGTGTCTGGCTTGGCCTTTCTCTCCCCCAGACTGAAGGTGCTCCAAGAAGGGTGAAGACGGCAAGACAAAAAGGCCTCTTCCTGTGCTAAGGAGAAGGAGAGAGAGGAATCTTGGGTTGAATCTCAGTCTGCGGGGACAGTTCACCTGCTTGGCACAGAGACCTCACTCCCAGCTCAGCAAAGCAGATAAGACAGGGTTGACCTCCAGCATTAGCAAAATTTTGGCAAAAATGTGTCTCTAGTCTTAGCAGCTTCCTTGGTTTGCATTCGGTCCCCCCTGTACCATTCTTCATCTTCTGTCAGGTTTCTACATTCTTCTCTCTTCCTTCTCCCCTACCAAAACCTGAGCTTTGATCCTGCACGCACCCTGAAGTATCACTCTGGTGACTGAGAATGTTTGGGGTGTGGTGCCTACATGAAGAGGGGACGTTCTTATAGAGATCAAAGCTTCAAGAAAAATGAATGGAATTTTCAAATTCAGGCAGTAGTGGTAGTGAGAAGATAATGTCCTATTTTTTTAAGTGAATGGTCCTTTATGACACTTGAAATCACCCATAACCTCATTTCCTTTATCCTCATTTTACCCGCTTCATCTTCATTCATCTTTCCTCATCCTCCTTATCCTTCATACCTTTCCACATTCTCATGCATCACTTCCTTTTATTTTCTTTCTCCCTCTTAACTTCCTCTACCCTCTCAATCTTCCATAGTCCTCCTCTTTTCTCCTTCTTTTCTTAATTAAAAAATTCTGAAATCATAGAAAACATTGAAAGCAACCTTTCAGATGATCTAATACAACCACCTCATTTTACAGATGAAGTAACTTTGGACCTTTGGGGCTCAGAAAGGAGAAATTGCCAGACAAAATCACAGAGTTTTAGAGCTGGAACTTAAATTCAGGACTCCTTAATGTCACTCTTACTTCATCTTTTCCCTTCATCCCTTCACTCCTGTTCATTTTCCTCCACCCCGCACCATCCTTTTCATCTTGTTCCATTACCCTTCAACCTCCTTATAACTATGGAGCTTCCTCTCTCTCCCCTCCAATTCTCTTTCATTTTCTCTACCTTTCACCATTGTCCACTACCCTTTTAATCCTAGAAGTTTAAAATCATAACATGTTAGAGCCAGGAAGGACTGTCCAATTAAAAACATTTTAAAGTTGTCTGCTATATGTCAAGCACTGTGCTAAGTGCTGGAGGTATGAGGCAAAAATGAAACAAGCCATGTTCTTTATACTGTTTCTGAAGGTTAATGTGTACATATGGAATATAAAGTGAGTGAATATAAGGGAATTCTGGGATGGAGGCTTTTAGGATCTGAGGGAGAGGGTCAGGAGAAGATTCATGGAGAAAGTCAAATTTGAGCTCCGTCTTAAAGAGAAAGGTTTAGAAGATTCAGAAGTGAAGAGCAAGGCAGTATTGTTAGTGCAAAGACCTGGAGCCAGGAGGTGGGCCGTTCTATGTGACAAATAACAGGAGGACAGTTTGGCTGGTCCATAGAGTGTTGAGAGTGGAATGAGGTAAAACAAGACTAGAAAGAGAAGTTTTGGCTGGGTCATAAAGGACTTCACGTGTTAAATAGGGGAATTTATATTTTAGTCTACAGGCAATAGGGAGCCACTGGAGTTCAATGAGTAGGGGAGTTCATTGTTAGACCTCTACTTTAGGAATATCACTTTGGCAGTCAGGTGGAGAATGAATTATATAAGGATAGGCTTGTAACAGGGAAGTCAAATAGAAGGCTATTATCAGGTACTCATTGACTGTCTGACTGAGAAGTGATGACTATTATGGTAGTTATGTGAGTTAGAGTAAAGGGGATAGATGCAAGAGATGTTCAGGAAGTAGAAATAGTAAGATAAGATTTCACAACTGATTAGACATGTCTGATGAGGGAGAGTAAGGAGCAAAATATAAATCAAGATTTTCAGCCTGATAGATTGGAAGGATAGTGGTGTCCTTGATTGAACCAGGAAAATATGGAAGAGGGATGACAATGTTGGAGGAAGGGAGAAGTAATGAATTCCGTTTCAAGCATGTTTAGTTTGAGGGTCTATGGGATATCCTGTTTGATGTCCAACAGGCAGTTGGTGATGCACAACTGGAAGTCAGGAAGGAACTAGGGATAGATATATAGATCTGCGAATCATCTGAAAAGATGAAAATTAGGCCCATGTGAACTGACGAGATTACCAAGTAAGAGAACTGAGAGAAGAAAAGGGAAGGGAAGGGAAGGGGAGGAGAGGAAAGGAGAAGGTTCAAGATTCTATCTTAGGCTATATCCTAAGTTGGGTTTGGTAAATGGATGGTGAACCAGCAGAGGAGACTGAGGAGGAGTGGTCAGACAGGTAGAAGTAGAAGAAAGAGAGAGTGATATCACAAAGACCCAGAGAATAGAGCTCACCCATTCCAAATCTGTCATTTTTAAAGATGAGGAAACTGGATCACAGACAAGTGGTTTGCCCAAAATGGCAGAGCTAGTGATTAAACTATCCCCTGAACCCCAGTTTAATGTTCTTTCTAATATATCGTGCTCCTTTATTCACCCTCCCATCTTCTCATTCTTTTCTCTTCTTCATTCTCATATATTCTTTATCTTCATTCATTCTCCTCTTTACTCTCTCTTATCCTCTTAATCCTCCTCATACAGACTCTCCTTCCTTTCTTCTCCATTTTCTTCCATCTTTTTCATCTGCCTCCATCTGCTTTCTCATCATCTACCCCCTCAATCATTTCTACCCCCCATTCACATCCATCCCATAATTCCTTTTATCTTCTTCATTCTCCTCTATTTTTCCTCAAATTCTCCTCCTCCCTCAAACATGTCTTGTCTACAGTTGGGTGGTTGTATTGAAGACCCTTCAAACATTCAAACTTCAGACAGTCCAAGAGGGCTTTTTTTCAGAGATGATCTTGAAACTGCAATGGACCAAGATTGGGATCAACAGTTGCCTCTTAGGGTTTGTCACACTTTCAATATGCCCTATGTATAAGACCATTATTTTGTTATCCATGTCTTTATCTCAGCCTTTTCTGTTCCTTATGGTAGCCAGCACAGAATCCATGTTGAGGAAGGATTAATTCCTCGTGGCTATTGAAGTCCTCCAGGTTGTAGATGACATTATATTGATTGCAACAAATCCTGAAACACTGCAGAGCCTACTAGAAGATATCTATAATTCCTCAAAGGAATTCAACCTGTCTATCCACACAGAGAAGACCAAATAAACAATGAGCTAGGCCCCCAGTTGAAAAGACCTAGAGGAGAAGGAGTTCAATTGCCTTTGGAAAATTTCAAAGCACTTTCACTGGCCCCAGGCTTCTAATGATAGCAAAGATCCATCTTTTCAATATGACATTTTACTGTATGTGTTGCTGTATGGCAATACCCCTGCCTCCAAAGTAGTAAAAACGAGCTTCACATAGAAACAGTGGAAAAGCAAATGGTGGGTGTGATCAGCTTGCAACATATAGCCAATAAGGAATTCTGAAGAAGAGCAGGAAAGAGCAAAGCATCTGAGAATTATATGACAGAAATTACAGATGGGCTGTTCACAAAGCAAGAATGTGGGATGACAGGTGGACAGCCATAGCATCCCATTGCTATCCTCCCAATATTGAGAGGAAGTGAGAAAGGTCTCCAGAGTATTGGGTGGACTCCCTGTGTTGAACTTTTGGGAAGAAGAGGTTGAGAATCCCAAGGGATATGCAACCCAGGCATAGATGGGTTACAGTTTTCATCATTGGATGGAACACCCCAAATCGATGAGATCACACATCCATTTGCGTATTTCACTATAGTAGCCTCAGGTATCCTGAGAACTCAGGGATGAGTCACATTCACCAGAATGCTGTCACAGATACACATCAATCACCATGTTTTCCATACACCAGGGTACACTGGCTGGCATTCAGCATACTACAGCTTCTTCACCCTGGTGCCCTTCTTTGATCTTGACTCCCTGCTGCTATGTCAGTCCACCTGGCTCTATTTACAGCAGACATGGGTAACTGACCTTTCCAAAGGTGATCACCAAATCTCTATTTATTTATTTCTTTGTAATTAGTAACAAGCATAATATGAAGGAGCTCAATTGAGTCTGTGGACCAGAGATAAATGTTAGAGATGACACTGAGTTTTGGGTGGCATAGGAATCAGTTTTGTACCAGATTGCTGGTGTGTGCTTGTCAAACTGGCCAAACCCTTATGGAACTTAGATTGTAATGTACCAGATGGTGAGGAAATGGATGGCGGGTAAGGTTTCAAGAAGCCTGCAGAGGCTTGGTTGTGGTGGTCTGGCATTTTCCCCCTTTCATCTTGCCTGATGCTCTGTATCTTTGGCTGTTTTACCTCTGGAAAGGCAATTGACTAGGTATTTATCTGATTTGTCTGTGTTTCCCTAGGATTCTTGTGTAGTCCACACCTGAGTGCTGTACTGCTTGGTAGTCAGAACACTGAGTTGAATACATCCCAGAAGCGATCAGATGGTGATTATATGTCCTTCAGGTATGCCGAATTGTGTTGTTTCTGATCCTTCAATGATGAGTTCAATTCTCCATCAATAGGGGAAGGTTTTCTAGTCATGAAAATTTTTGTGGCAGACTAAAACTTGTGGGGGACAGGTTAGAGGTCATCTAACAGACCAGCTGGAGGCAGTTAAATGGCATAATGGATAGAGCACTGGGCCTAGAGTCAGAAAGATCTGCATTTAAATCTGGCCTCAGACACTTATTAGCTGTGTGACCCTAGGCAAGTCACTTAGCTGTGTTTGCCTCACTTTCCTCATTTGTAAAATAAAGTGGAGAAGAAAATGGCAAATCACTCCAGTATCTTTGCCAAGAAAACCCCAAATGGTGCTCACAAAGATTAGGACGTGACTAATTGACAACTTGGGTAGACTAAGATACTAAGTCAAGCATAGCCTAAAGAATGCTTCCCTTTGCCTAGAGCTTTTGAGAATATATAGTCAGAGTAAGATAATGAGATGGATTCCCACCCTCCTACTCTCCAAAGGCCCCTTCCACACCTTAGCTACTAAGATCACCTTACCTTTGAGCCCAACTTCCTAGATTTAGAGCTAAAAGAGACCTTATAGGCAGTCTAATATTCTCTTTTGCAGATGAGGAAATTGTTCTCTTCAAAGGTCCACAGCTGTGTTAGGGATGGGGTTCAGGTTCCTGGACTCCAAATTCAGCTTACTCCACATATCACGAATACTTCTTAGGTTGAGGGCTTGAGATAAGAGCTTTCCTTTAAATGACAAATTGTATTTACTGGCAAGTTTCTATGGGAAGGAAAGTTAATTCCAAGTCATGTAGGAATTACATGGACTATGTCTATGTGATGTGAAGTATCTGGAAGTAAATAGGAAAATTCAATCAATCATCCAGCTGGATATAAATTGGTTTGTTGTCTCCAAAGCAGCCCAAACAATGGATAACATCTTCTACCTTTCATCAAGAGGTTTAAAAGAATGTAGACACGATTCTAGATCTATGAGAAAGTGGCAGGAAAAATGTTCTAGTGAAATCCAAGAGATAGACCAGAAAGGTCACAAAAGTGTGCTTATTAGGAGATAAGACAACACATTTAGCTTCTGTCTCTGGTAGACAAGCATAACCCATAATTTATTCAGCATACAAAGGTGTGATGAACACTTCTTTGAAATGATGATGATGGTGATCTCTAAGAGAGGAAGAGAAGAAAAAAAGAAAAAACTTACATAACTTTATTATATATTTAAAAGGAATAGTAAGTTGTACATAATAGATTTGCAGTTTCATGTGCAATTATCTTTTTTTTATTAGACTATGTTACAGAAATGCTTGCTTTAATCTATAAATTAAAAATAAAATAAATAAAAATTTAAAAAAAGAAATGATGATGATGGTGATTCCTAATTCTGCCATGCAGAACAAGTTTAACCCTTCTTCCACACAACAGCCCTTTAAATACTTGAAGATAACAACTATGTCTCACTTGAGTCTTCTCCAGGCTAAATATTCTCAGTGTCTGCCCCCAGTTCTCTTATGCCACAAATGCAGGCCTTTTACCATACTATTCATGCTACTCTGGAAACTCTTGAGTTTATGAGTTTATGTAACAGGAACCAAGAACCACTCTCCTGATGGATAAGAGCTCACAGGATATGAGCAAGCAAGTCTCAAAAAAATAATAATAATCACAAGCTATTAATAATTATATGGAATATTACATAAATTATTTATATTACATAATTTTTATATATACTATATTTACAATGCATAATTATTTATACTACGTACATTATATGAAATATTACCAAATTTCTAATAATGAGAGAAATGCAAATCAAAACATCTCTGGATTTCAGTTCATAGCCAACAAATTGGCAAAGATGACAAAAGCTGGCCAGAGTTAGTGTTGGAGAGTCTGCAGGAGAACAGGAAATCAATCAACAAGTATTTGTTAAGTGTTTACTATGTGCCAAGCACTATGCCAAGGTCTGTGCATTTGGAGTCAAAGGTGAAATAGTCCCTGTCCCAAGGAGCTGTTATTCTAAGACAGAGCTAGCATGTACATGTGTAAGTTTTTATATAATACATAAAAATCATTCCAAGGTAGTTTGGGGAGGGAGTGTGCCAGCAAACCGCTCCAGTATCTTTGCCAAGAAAACCCCCAATGGGGTCACAAAGAGTCGGACATGATTGGAACAACTCAGCAGCATCACCTGTAGCTGGAGTGACCAGGAAAGGATCCTTGCAGAAGGCTGTATTTAATCTGAAGGAAACCAGCGCAGGTAGGTGGCTTGGTGGATAGAGCTTCAGGCCTGGAGTCAGGAAGACCCTGGCTTAAATCCAGCCTCATACACTTACCAGCTGTGTGACCCTGGATGTGTCACTTAACATTTCCTTACCTCAGCTTCCTCATCTATAAAACAGGGATAGTAATAACACTTCCCAGGATTGTTGTGAGAATCAAATGAGATAATAATTGTTAAGTCCTTGGCATAGTGCCTATCACATAGAATGCACTATGTAAATGTTAGTTATTGTTGTTGTTATTTTTATGCCAATAGGCAGAGGTAGGGAAGGAATATACTCCAGGCATGGAGGGCAGGCAGTATAAAGTCATGTAAAGGGAGATAAGAGTATTGTAGGTGTGAAACAATGAGCAGGTCAATTTGGCTATATTGCATAGTGATGAGTGTAAGAAGATTGGAAAGGTAGGAACTGCCTAGGTTATGAAGAAATTCAAATGCAAAACAGAGGAGTTTGTGTTTGTAATGGGAAGCCACTGGAGTTTATGGAGTGCATGTGTGGGGTGGGGGAGGTGGGGGGCAGGGGTATGGTGGGGGTATTGATATAATCCAACCTGCTCTTTAAGAAAAATTACTAGTGGCTTAGTGTAAGCTAGATTGAAATGGGGGTAAGTGTTAGTCCAGGTGAAAGGTGATGAGGGCCTATAAGCTACTAGAGTCTGTGTAAGCAAAGAGTAGGAGACATAGGTGAAAGACTATGGAGGAAGATGTGACAATATTTGGCAACTGATGTATATATGAAGTGAGTAAGCATGAGGAGCTGAGGATAACAATGAGGTTGGGAACATGGATGACTGGAAGGGTGGTGGTACACTCCACAGAGCATGCATCGATCCAGCCATTACGAATATGTAATTTGGACTTACACCAAAAAATTTTTTTCTCGTACTTTTAGATCAGAGATTTCACTGTTAGAACCTTATGCGACTCTTGCCAAAGTGATGCTGGGATCAGTGGAGCTTTTGGTCAGAAATTCCAAGTTCAGCACTAATGAAATGCATCTCATATGGGTTCGTAACCTGGGGTCTTTGAACTTGTTTTTAATAATATTTTGATAACTATTTCAATATAACTGGTTTCCTTTGTAACCCTACGTATTTTATTTTATGTGTTTAAAAACATTGCTTTTTTTCCTGAGAAGAGGGGCATATGCTTCACTAACCTGTGTCCATGACAAAAAAAAAAAGGTTAAGAACTCCTGCACACATCTTGTTGGCTTTTAGTTAAACATGGGCAACAAGAGGAAAAAATGATCCTAAATTAAAGAAAATCCAGGAGCTTGTTCACTCTCTCTCTTTGTCTGCCTTTCAGCCTTTCTGTCTCTGTCTTGCTATCTCTGTCTCTCAATCTCTGTCTGTCTATTTGTCCATCTGTCTTTCACTTTCTCCCTTCCTCCTTGCCCCCCACCTCCTCCCCAATCTGGCTTAATGAGTTAAATCATTTTTGCCATGATTTTTTCATCCTATCAACAATGTGATTCAATTTGGCTACCTTAATTTGAGTAGCTGCTTAAGTTCCTTCCTTCAGATGAATCCTGTATTTTCAAAAGCATCTTTCATAATAATCCCCAAATGAATATTTATAGAGCATAGATATGGGAATGGCTAATTGTTCCTGGGATTCTGTTGTGTCAACAGTCTTAGCTTAGTGAGAAAAGGCATCTGGGGATGAAAACCTACTGGCACACTCTTGGCTTTCAGTGAAATCCCCAGAGATAGAGAGAAGGGGAGGGATGGGGAAACTCAGGAAGAGAATTCTCTAAGCCAGTTGAGTCCTAATGGCTAAAGACAATTCAGCATTCTTGGAAATCCCTAGAAGCAAATCCTTTTGGAAGGCCAATGAGAGTCCAAGAAATATATTTAGAAAGTCAGAAACCTAGTTCAAAGAATCATAGGAATGTAGAGGTGAGAGCTTCACAGACTGTCTAGTTCAATCACTATAGCATACCAAACAAGTGATTATTTAGCCTTTGCTTGAAGACCTCCAAGTGAAGGGGAACTCATCACCTTAAATGAAACAAAGTATGTAAAATTACTTTATATACTTTAAAATACAATATGAATATCAGTTATAATAATTCAAATTTAGTAAAAATGTATGCATGACATAATATATAGTAATACATGATGATAATTATCCCTATCACATTATTGTTATTATTTTTATACCCTCAGGTAGTCTATTCTTCCTTGAGATACCTCTAATCATTAGGAGTTTGTCCTTACATCAAGCCTAAATTTGCCTTTTTGGCACTTCTACCCATTACTCCTATTTTTTTTCACCTGGACCAGGCAGAACAATTCTAATCTCTCTTTGAATGACAGCTCACAAATACTTCAAGACAATTAACATGTTCCTCTTTAATTCAATTCAACAAACATTTTTCAGCACATGCTATGTACAAAGCTCTGGGAAGAGAAAGAAAGAAAGAAAGAAAGAAAGAAAGAAAGAAAGAAAGAAAGAAAAAAGAAAGAAAGAAAGAAAGAAAGAAAGAGAAAGAGAGAAAGAAAGGAAAGAAGGAACAAAGGAAGGAAGGAAGGAAGGAAGGAAGGAAGAAAGGAAGGAAGAAAGAAAGGAAGAAAGATGGAAAAGGGAAGGAAGGAGAGAGGGAGGGAAAGAGGGACGGAGGGAAGGAAGGAAGGAAGGAAGGAAGAAAGGAAGAAAGACACCCTCCCCTCCTTGCCCTCAAGTAGTTTCAATTCTACTGCTAGAGGTGGGAGTAGCAGTGAAAAGATATTATATATACATGAATCAGAGAAACAAAAACAAACTTAACTAACATCTGGGGGTAATGAGGAGTGAGTCAGGAAAGGCTTCATGGGGAAAGTGACCCTTGAATTTAGCTTTAAAGGAAAGTAGAGATTCTAAGAGATGAGGTGAATAGGGGATACATGCCAGGAATGAGGTTGTCACCTAAGCAAAGATATGAAGAGAAGAGATGGAGTGTCAAGTTTGGGGAATATCTAGAAGGTCAGTTTGGCTGAGTACAAGAATGATGGTAATATGAAATAAAACTAGAAACACAGGCTGAAACCAGATAACAAAGGACATTATATGTCAGTCTGAGGATGATGGATTTTATCCAAGGGGCATTAGGAAAGCACTGAAGATTTTTTTTAGCAAAGGAGGGACATAAAATGAAGACTTAGAAAGATCAATTTGGCAGCGCTTTGTGGGATGGACTGGAGAAGAAAAGACATAGATAAGGTAGCTATTGCAATAGTCTAGGCAAGATGGGATGAGTCCCTGAATGAAGGTAATAACTATGTAAGTAAACAGAAGGGAACAGATTTAAGTGATGTTGTAGAGGTAGAACCAATCAGACTTCAAAATTAATTGGATGTAGAGGGTGATGCAAAAGAAAGGATCAAAGAGGACTCCAAGTTTTCAAACTTAGAAGACTGGAAGGATGGTGGTGTCTCCAGTCTAAACATTCCTAGTTCAACCTTCAAGTAGTTCTCATTTATATATAGCATGAACTCAAGGCTCTTCAGTATCTTGGTTGCTCCTCTGGAGCTGTCCAGCATATCAGTGTCTTTCCTGAGAGATGGCGCTTAGAACTGAACAGAACACTTCAGATTTGGAAGAGCAGAAGACAGTAGGACTCCCACCTTCCTGGACCAAGGTGCTATGCTTCTTGTATTGTTAAATGGTGATTTCTCAATTGTTGAAACACTGACATTTACAAAACACTTTCTTCATGAAAACCCTGTGAGGTATGTGTGAAAATATCATTATATCTCCATACTGTAGATATATAAACTGAGAATCAAAGCTATTAATTAATTTACCCAGAATCCCACTGTTTATGTGTTTGATCTGGGACTCAAACTCAAGACTGGGCTGCATCTGCTCTTAAAACTGAAATAATGATTTCATAGCAGTTGATATGACTGAGAAAAGAAATTTGCCCCATTAGGCACAAAGTAGGCTTCCAAGTAATGCTGGTTGAACTTTTACATGATCCTATTGCCTCGAGTAATTCTGGGCTTGGAAAAGAAACAGACCCAGTCCTGTCTCTTCTCTTCTCTCTATGAACAAAATGAGTTTGTTGGAATACACTCAAGGAGAAAGTGGCAAAAGTTGGTGGAGTTGTTGGTAAGAGGTGCTCCACTCACCCTGCATATAAATATAGATTTACACAAAAGAGAAATATGGAAGCACTGATTCACTTTACAAAAATATTTATTTAAAATGGATTCTCCTTCACCTCACACCCATTAAAAAAAAGGACTTCACAAAAGAATGAATATAGTTAGGAAGGATTGTAGAAAGACAGGCACACTAATACACTATTGTTGAGAATGGTTCTAACCATTCTGGAAAACAATGTGAAACTATACTAAGAAAATGACTAATTTGTTTTCACTGTGAGGCATATAACTTCAAGGAATTCAAAGATAGAAAGAAAACTCTCATACACATGGAAATATTTATAGCAGCACTTTTTGCAGTAGTAAAGACTTGGAGAGGCAGGAAGTGGATGTCCACTGGTTGAAGAATGACTAAACAAATTGTAGTATAAGAATACAATGAAATATAACTGTGCTAGATGATGAATGTGAAAATGATAGAGAAGCATCAGAAGATTTATGTGAATTGATGTAAAATGAAGTTGGCAGAACCAGGAAAACACTATCCATCATGACCACAACAACACAAATGTAAGGAATAATAACAACAAATCAAAAAACTGAAAGCTGAGTAAATATAATGACCAAACTTGAACCCAGAGATGTAACTCTTTCTCTTCTTTGGAGAAGTGGGAGACTAGGATTGTGAACATGGAACATAATGCCAGATTTGGTTACTGTGTTGACTAGTTTTGCCAAACATTTTTTCCTCTTTAAAAAAAATTCTCTATTGGGCAGCTACGTGGCACAGTGGATACACACATGCCCTGGAGTCAGCAAACCTGAGTTCAAATCTGGCCTCAAACATTGGACACTTATTGCCTGTGTGACCCTGGGCAAGTCACACATCATTGCATAGCAAAAAACAAAAACAAGCAAAAAAAAAATTCTCTATTATGAGGGATGATTTTCGGGTGGAGCAGAAGGTGAATGAAGGTGATATGAAAATAAAAGCTATCAATAAAGGAGATTTCCTTAAATACTTAATTCTCCTAATGACTTTAAAATAGGATTCCATTTATAATATATGTTTCTTTACCCCAAATATCTTTGGAATGCCTTTATTGAGGATATATGGAAAGGGCATCAGAACTAAAGCCAGAGGACCAGGCTTTGAGTCCCAGCTCTGTTACTTTCTATTGGTACTAACTTGGGCAAGTCATTTCCCTTCTCCTGACCTCAGTTTCCTCATCTGTAAAATGAGGGTATTGGATGGATGTTACCTAAGCTTCCTTCCAGTTCAAAAACCTGTGGTCCTATTGTTTAAATTGAGGGTCACCTGTATAGAACCACTCTCCCTCACATCTTGCCTCAGCCTCTCTTCAACTCCCCCACCTTAAAAGTTGTAGTAAGAGGCAAGTAGGACTTAACAATTTCTATAAGCCCCTTTACCCCTATGGTTCTATAAATTTTGAGTAATTTCTAGAATTAATTCTATTCCATAAATTATTATAAGAATGATGAAATCTCAGAATGAAAGAGTCAGGATAAAAGGCAATTGACCTTAAATTACAGCAATAAAACAGTTAGGTATGGAGAAGGACTTCCTACATGCTAGCAGCCAAGGGAAATTAAAGAACGTACTTTAACATGTGAATCTCCAACTCCTGGCCCGATCTTGACCCTCAGTATAATATCTGACTGAGCTCTTGCCCTGGGGCCTCAGTTTCCTTCCCAATTTCTTTTTTCTAGCAGATCCCATAAACTGGTGGTATTTTGTGACTTCTGAAAGATAAGAGGCTTGCCAGGGCACTGAGCTTGCAGGTAGATGTGGAGAGGGAGGAATTGGGGGAAGCTTATGGTGATTAAAAATCATGATGGAGTATGAAAAATGTCCCTTGAAGCTCAGGGTGGGTTGTTTGTAAATATAGGTCTTTAGGAGGCCCTGAAAAATGGCCATGATCCTGTAAAAACTTTCACTTCTTCTAAGCAGCTGCCTGCTGCATGCTAAATAAATCATCTCTCTTGCAGCCTTATACAAGGAGAGCAAGAAAGATGTGTTAGAGCTTAAAAAAAAAAAGAAGAAAAAGTCTGAAGTCCTTGGTGTGGATTCTGTACTTCTTTAATGTTGTGTACTCTTCCCAAACTGAATGTTGCAGTCTCTGGAGAGAGCACTCTGAGGAGACCACATTTGTCAAACAGATACATTTGGAGCAATAGTTTTCCTTACCTTAGGATCCTTCTTTTAGAGAAAGAGAAAGATTTTCCTTAAGCTTTAAGGTCCACTGTTGCATCTTGTTTCCAGGCCACCATCCTGATAGAGAGGTAGGGAGATAGAAACGAGTAAAGCTGAAGTATGAGGCATCCACAGTTGAAGCAACGTTGAGGAAATAATCATGAAAGTCAATGAGAAAAATATAGTATTTAATTTTTAAATATCATTTATTCATGAGATTTTAGGCATATGCCTATTACATAAAGCAAAAGACACCTTTCTTTAGAAGCACAGAAGACAATGAGGCTTTTTTTTTTTTTGCTGTGGAATTGATTTCAGTTTTCACTAGTGTAATGCCTTGGTAATGTCACACCATCTCTATAGCCAGCATTTATAAAACTCTAAGGGGAGGTGCTGGGACTACATTACATGCTCCATTCAAAATGGAACAGAAAAGAAATCTTCCCGTTGCTTCAAGGAGATCAGGGGTAGATTCAAATTCTTACCGATGGAAAGGCAGGAGAAGGCTTTGTGCCAAAAAGCCTGGATCTGGCTTCAATGGGTATCTCAAACAATGTGCGGATCACACTCTCCCACAAATGCAATCATCATGGGTGGGAGGAGTGAGTACAAACATAGAATACACAAGTAGAGAGACATTCAAGTAGTGAGCCCACATGGCCATGGCAACTTACCTCTTTGACTCTGCAAGGTCCTGATGCCTTTTTTTCTCTCTCTCATGGTTGCCTTAAATTATTTTCCCTGGATAGAGTGTCTCTGCTGGGCATGTTGCTCCACTGGGCTCCCTGTGTCTACCCTTTGATGGGCAAGGCATCTCTTATAGGATTTCTCCATTGAAAGAGAGAGGAAAAAATCTCCTCCCATCTCCACTACCATCCTTTATCCTAAACTTAAGGAGAAGAGAAAAATAATGATCTCTCAGGAGTTGCCTTTGTTCTCCATAGAGGGCTTTCTTTCTTTCAGATTGCTAGGGATGACTATTAACTGACAGGTAACTCCCTTAGAAAAAAATGATTGAAGAATTGGATTTCTTGCTTTTTAAAAGCTACCAGGAATCCTTCAGCCTATATATCATCAAGCTGATAGAGAAACCTCTTCATGCCTCCTAAAGGAACAATGAAAATAAACACTTTTTTATATTTCTTTTACAAGCTGTTGAATGGGCCATCCTATGTCACAACTTTACAATCTTGGAATAAACCACTCAGAATGTGAACCACATGAGGTCTCACACCTTTTACAAAGTGAAAAATTCTACTGTCAAAATCTGAAAGGGATCTACCCTTTTAAATGTGCAAGTGTGGCCACTGCAAGACTGAAAGAGGCTAAAACTTTACACCTTTTTGTTTTAGACCTGCCTCCCACACTTTGCAATTTTATCCAATGGAGCGAGAGATTCAGTTGAGCAGGGGCCCCTTGATCAACCCTCTTGCCCCTCATATCTGCTAGATACTGGAAACATGATATACACAAGGGATACAGGCACTGAAGCTTCACCAAAGTAGCTGAGGATTGAACTGGTCACAATAAATCAGTTGAAGTTTCAGTTGAAGAACCTGGTGGTATTTAGCCTGAAGAAGACATAACTTATGAGTGATGAGAAGATTAACATCAAGTATTCGAAAAGGTCTTCCTTTATGTGGAAGAAACATTAAACTTATTTTACTTGGACCCAGAGAACAAAACTAGAAGCACTGAGTAGAAATTACTTGAAAGCATATTTTGTCTCACTTGAAGAAAAGATTTCCTAATGTTAAGATTTGTCCCAAAGTGTCACACTCTTTTGGTTTCTTAAGTATTCCTGTATCTCGTTTGCTAGCTCCTCACCCTACTTCCTGCTCTCTTAAACTGAGTGTTCCCCAAGCTTTTGTCTTTGGCCTTTTTTTCCCTCTTTTTAGACTATTTCCTTTGGCAACTCATTTAATTTCATAGTTTCACTTATCCCCTCTATGCAAAAAAATATGTCAGATGTATATCTTTGGCTATGACCTTTCTTCAGAGCGCTAGACATGAACCTCCAAGTAGCCAACAAGACATTCCAACTGCATGTACCCCCATCACCTCAAAGTTATTCTATCCAAAATAAATTTCTTTGTGCCTCCAAATGTGCCTTAGAATCTTTCTGCCTTGACAGTTTCTGTCAGTGGTATCACCATTTACCTGGCCTCTGAAGTTTGAAACCTTGGAATAAATTTTGAGTCTTCCCTTTCCCTCATCTCTCAAATCTAAGCTGTCACCAATTTATGTCTAATCCACCTTCAAAGACCTCCAGCATCCATCATCCATCTCCTCCTCTCCACTCCCTCTGCTACCACCCTCATTACCATCCACTTTGGCTATTGCAATAGGCTCCAAATAGGGATTCCCGCCTCTGCTCCCTGGTTGCTCCAATACATCCTTCATCCTGCCATCAGACGATTCTTCCTCATGAATAGATCAAGTCATGTCATTCTCCTGCTCAAAAATATATGGTAGCTCCATATGGATGACTGAGGGAAATGTAAACTTCTTTGCCTGGAATTCAATTGTCTCCACAATCTGATACCACTCCATTTTTCAGTTTTCTTTCATGTTGGTGTTATAGTGAATAGGATGCCAGGCCTGAAGTCAAGAAGATTCATCTTCCTGAGTTCAAATCTGGTCTCAGACACTTACTAGCTGTGTAACCCTGGGCAAGTCATTTAATCCTCTTTGCCTCCATTTCTCATCTCTAATATGAGCTGGAGAAGGGAATGGCAAACCACTCCAGTGTCTTTGTAAGAAAGCCCCCAAATGGGGTCACAGAGTGTTGGACATGACTGAAATGAGTAAACATCAAAAATCTCATATTTCTTTCCTTTATATACAATATACTTTAGCCAAACTGGACTACTCTCTGTCCCCCAAACACCCCCTGTGCTTTCTCACCTCTATCAATGCCTTTGTTATCATCACTCCCTATTCTAGAAATATCCTTCTTCTCTCTCTCTGCCCGTTGCTTTCCTATCAGTCGTTAGCATGTATCTTACTCCTGTGCCCCCCAAACCTCGCGGCACTTTGTTTTGAACCTCTTTAATGTACTTTCCTAGAGACAGCTAGGTAGTACAGTAGGTAGAGCTCTGGGTCTGGAGTCAGGAAGACCTTTCAAATCCAACCTCGGACATGAGCTACATGACCACTTACAAGTCACTTAACTTCTATCTGCCTTAGTTTCTTCATCTATAAAATGAGCATCATAACAGCACCTACCTCAGAGGATTATTGTGAGGATAAAATGAGATAATATTTATAAAGTACTTAGCACAGTGCTTGGCATATAGTAGATAGTAAATGCTTGTTCGCTTCCCCTACTTAGCATGTAATAACGTCTATTATAGTTTTCTGTATTACATCCTAGACCAGAAACTCCATGAAGGCAAGGACAGTATCTTACTCAAACTTTTTACCTTCCTCAAGTGCTTAGAACAGTGCTCTGCATAGAAATACGCTTAATAAGTGTTTGTTGAATGAACCAATGAAGTTTTGAATAATGAATAAATACCACAGTAGATAATGAATTTCCTATCACTAAAAACCTTCAAATGGAACCTTGATAAATATTTGCCAGGCCTACTGTAGGTGGTCCCCCCCTGCTCAAGTAAATCTTGGATTAGATGTCTTCTGAAGTCCTTTCAATCCTGAGATTTTATGACAGGAAGATAAGCAGGATATAGGCAATATAGAAAGGAAGAGGAAGAAAGAAATCAAAGAAAGAAGAAAAGGTTCTATGGGTACAAAATATTTATAGCAGCACTTTTCATGGTAGTCAGGCATTGAAAACTAAGGTTGTGCCTTCCTATTGGGTAATGGCTAAAAAAGTGTGGCATATAAATGTAATGCAACATTATTGTGCCACAAAAAATGACAAAATGGACAATTTTAGGTGAAATGGGGAAAGACCTTTATGAACTGATACAGAGCAAAGTGAGCAGCACCAGGACAATTACTGATTTACAGAGTAACATAATAAAGACAACAACTTTGAAATATTTTAGAATTCTGATCAATGCACTGATAAAATATGAGTCCAAAAGAATAAAAATGAAATGTACCACTCACTTTCTAACAGAGAGATTACAAACTTAAAATTCAGAAAAAGACACTACTAATGTGAGAATTTGTTTTGCTGGACCATGCAGCTAAGTATTGGGGAAATTTTTAAATTGGTTGATGAGTGGTAGTGGGAGGAACAGATTAAAGAATAGTTGTTACTTTAAGAATAAACACTTTTAAAAGAAAGGAAGAAATAAAGAAAGAAAGAGAAAGAAAGGAAGGAAAGAAGACAGAAAGAAAGAAAGAAAGAAAAAAGAAAGAAAGAAAGAAAGAAAGAAAGAAAGAAAGAAAGAAAGAAAGAAAGAAAGAGAAAGAAAGAAAGAAAAAGAAATTAGAAGGTATTCTGGGTAGAGAAAACTGGTATAAACAAATAGGGAGGGTCAAGAAAGACCAAGATAGGGGGAAGCTGATTGTACTGTTGAGGTACGTTTAAGTTAGGTAGTGTTGAAAGAAAAGATTGGATAGATAAGATAGGGGCAGATGCTGAATGACCTTGAATGCCAGCCTAAGTAGTTTGGACTTAATCCTGTAGGTAATGGGGAGTTATTAAAAGCTTTTGAATGATTAAGATAATATTTTAGGGACATTATTAGGATGTCTGTGTACAATCAATCAATAGGCATTTATTAATTACCTATTATTTGCCTTAACAGGGGGATCTAGATGGCTCAGGGGATAGAATGCTATGCCTGGAGTCAGGAAGACTTAAATCTAGCCTCAGACACTCACTAGCTCTGTGATCCTGGACAAGTCACTTAGCCTCTGTTTGCCTCAGTTCCTCATTCAGAAAATGAGCTGGAGAAGGAAATGACAAACCAATCTAGTATCTTTGCCAAGAAAACCCCAAATGGGATCAAGAAGATCTAACATGACTGAATAATTGAATAATAACAACAGCAATGTACCTTAAGGTACTAATATTTGTAACAACAAATTCCACTATCCCAGGAGCTTCAGGGATGGTCCCTCCAATAAAAAGATATCAGCTCTAGGTTTGGATGAAGCAGATTCAGTCCTGGAGGAACTTAGCCTCCAAAGACAGAGGTCGACCACCTTTTTCATTGTCTTTGGGTCTTTATGCCCCTACCCTGAAATCTCAGGGAAAAATCACTTTAAGCTTAGGTTTGGCTCAAGTCTGGGATCTTCCCAAAAGGGATTAGAAAGGTAATAAATGTACAATACAGATCATGAATATGGTAGTTCTTTATTTCCTCTACACAAAATAAATGTGCAAGACATAAAATACTCATAAGCACGCACTGATGCAAACTTAACACATGAAACAGTAACTCATAACTAATATTCTCCCAAGAGATTGATACTTAAAACAGAACACACAGTGGGATTGCTGAAAAGCATCTTGTGTTTACTTTGTCTCTGCTTTAACTGAACAAATCCCTCATGGTCCATGTCTCCTGGCAAGCCAGGCGAGGGTATGGGCTCATTGTCTTGTAGAAGGTCATCTTTTCCTAGAAGACTAGTTGTAGAAAACTCTTCCTGCTGCCAGTTATCTCTGATGTGGGATATAGGAATTACTGACCTCTTGGATTCATGAGGTTGTCTTCAAAGTCCATCTCAAGATCATCATTCAGTCACTTATGCTGAAAGAAACACAAGCATAAGAGACAGAAAGAGGCCCAACATCCAGACTTAGGCTTACTTAGAGAGCACACATTTTTCCAGCTATGTTTGAGTAGGTGCCAGAAGATCTGAGCGAAGAAGGAAGAGAGGGAGAAGAGGGAGAAGAGAGCCTAATCCTGATAGGAAGTCTAAGAAAGAGGTTCAACAAGTCCCCATATTAAGGAAAAAGGAAAAGAACCTATATGTTCTAGAATATTTATAACAGGTCTCTTTGTGGTGGCAAAGAACTGAAAATTACAGGGATGCCTTTCAATCGGGGAATGGCTAAACAAGTTGTAGATATGATTATGATGGAATGCTACTGTCCTATGAGAAATGATGAGCTGGATGCTCTCAGAAAAACCCTGGAAAGACTTGCATGAAAGAATGAAAAGCAAAATGAGCAGAACCAAGAGAACGTTGTATGCAGTAACAGCAATATTATTTTAAGAATGACTTTGAGTGAATAAGCTATTTCTCTATTATAAATACCCAAATTAACTATAAAGGACATATGAAAAAAGATGCTATCTGTATCCAGGGAAAGAACTGATAAATAGCAGGATGCATAGAATAATTATATATATATATATATATATATTCCTATTTGTCTCTTATGGTAGCCATGTCTAGGGGGGGGGAGAAAAAAGATTTACATGATAATTTTGCTGTATATTTGAAAGGAATAGCAAGTTGTGCAGAGTATATTTTCAATTTCATGTATAATTATCTTTTTTATTGTACTATGTTATGGAAATGCTTGTTTTATTGCATAAATTTTTTAAAAAAGAGTTTTCATACATTCTGCAGACTAGAAGAAAGAACACAAGAGAGCAAAGATGCTCCTTTTAGAGTGGACCACTCTTTCTGGCCCAGTGGCCAAGTATCGCTGACACAGTCTCCTCCTTCTGCCACCATCACAGGAACTAATCCGTGATCCCAAAGCTCGCAGGATTACGGCTTTAGAGCTGGATGGGACTATAAAGGTCATCTAGTCTAATACCCTCATTTTATAGATGAAAAAAACTGAGGCCCAGGGAGAGTAAGTAATTTGACCAAAGTCACTTAGGTAATAATTGGCAAAAATAGGATTTTCAGCATTTTCAATTTTCAATAAAATTTCTACTGTACCATGTTGTCTCTTCTCTTAGATACTGAGCATACCTGTTACTAGAATTAGCCAACAGAGCTCAACTCAACCCCAGCTATGTTTCATGGGATGGCCCCTATAAGCCCATCTCCAAGAGTGCTCCATGATGTATGTCCCTGTTACATACTATATAGGGGAATAGTGTGTTTTTTAGGGTACAGGGTGGCTTAGAACAGCAAGACTAGCTAGGAGAGTGGCCAGTGAGCCTCAGGGGTGCAATTGTAATTTTTTTTCTTAGAACTTCTTGTCTGGAATTTTTCTGATTTCTTGAGGAGTAAGTACTATGCATCAGCCTACAGTGAGAACCAAAAGCTAGACTAGGAAGAGATGCTAATAATGAGTCCACACTCTGAGTAAACTCTGGATTGAAATTATGGGGCTAACCAAGATTCTCTCTAAGGTACTTTTATAAACTAACATCCCACAATCTTGTGATACTAAATGATACTAATTGTTCAGCTGAAAAAAAAAATTAGATTAAATATCCAGTTCCTCTGCATAAAAATCCAGATAGGTAATTGTTCACATTTCCCATTGGGCCCCAAATAAGATCGGGGACTTCGTTGCTGTGACTCTCCTGGAGCATATCAGGGATAGAATTTTCATCCCTGGGTGGTGTCTTGAAGACCTGCCTGGAAAACATGGCTGCTGTGACCTGTCGGGTGCCTGGCACCTTGTGAGAGCTCAGAGATCAGAGGATAATGACTACGGTAATGGAATAATAATTAATAATGCTTATAATATTAGTGATTGACAGACTAGTTCTCTGAGAAATCTTCTGGGTTTGGGAGAGTCTATATTGAAGAATGAAGATTTGTTCTGGATTTTATAGCATCAAACTGATCTTTAACTCACAGCAGGAGCCAGGAAAGCTTTTTGTCCTGATAAAATTTTACATTTAAAACAGGATTTCTAAAATGCAGCCAGAAATGCAATCTAATGTATCTTCTCCTCTTCTCTCCTCCTTCCCATCCCCCAGAAACTGCTTTCCATTATTTTATGACAAGATTCTTCTTTCTCCAAAAGAAAAAAAATAGATATATTTTTTGACCCAGAAAATTACTAATGCAGGAGGATGGAGTGTATAATTAGTATGATTCCATTTCACTCCACTCTACTTCTATTCCACATATTTTCCCTGAGAGCCATCTCTATGTCCAGCTCTGAGGGAAAACAGAAGGAAGAAAACACAGTCCTTTCCTGATGGTCTCACAGAGGCCAAAACGGTGTATATTCACACAACAAACTCTTCTAGAGTTTGCTATTTGAAAGGCACTTGTTGGGCAAACAGAACAAGAGCTGGATATGTTAGCAATTAAATCAAAGTGCAATACAAAGGACAATATGTGTAACACCAAAAGGCTCTGTTTCTCCCTTCCCTTCCCTTCCCTTCCCTTCCTTCCCTTCCCTTCCCTTCCCTTCCCTTCCCTTCCCTTCCCTTCCCTTCCCTTCCCTTCCCTTCCCTTCCCTTCCCTTCCTTCCCTTCCCTTCCCTTCCCTTCCCTTCCCTTCCCTTCCCTTCCCTTCCCTTCCCTTCCCTTCCCTTCTTGATTTTATAGCATCAAAGTGATCTTTACTCACAGCAGGAGCCAGAAAAGCTTTTTGCCATGATAAATTTTTACATTTAAAACAGGATTTCTAAAATGCAGTCCGAAATGCCATCCATTCTTTCTGTCCTTCTAACATGAATGTCTGTAATGTGTTCATCTGAGTCCATTCTTCACTTTCCAGCCTTATGTTATATTAGTCTGCTTCATGTGTTCTATAATCTAACTAATCTGGGTTGATTCATCATGGATACCTTGCCCTTTCCTATCACTTTTCCTTCTCTACTTGTTGGATTATTACCTAACCTTTAAAGCCCAACTAAAATACTATCTCCTACAAGAAACCTTCTCTGATTCCCCATTCAGTAATGATCTTTACCTCCTTAGATCTCACAGAACACTTTGCTTGTACCTCCCATGTCTGCATTACCTCATACTCTAGTTGTTTATGTATGTGTCATACGTAATTTTTTTATTAGATGGCAGATTCTATGAAGGTGGAAAACATAACTTATCTAAACTTTAAATTTCTCCCAGCACCTAGTACAGCATTATGCACAGGTACTTAGTAAATATGATGAATTAAAATGAATTGAATCTGGGAAAAATGAAGAAAGACTCATGAATAGAAGCAGAAAGCCCAGCTCCCATAAGAACTACTCCAGGAGAGCCTAAAAAAATCAAGCCCGACCCAATGATGATAAAGTAATTCAGTAAGCAGCTACACCAAGTGATCTTTTCCATCCTTATGCACAAAACATAAGCTACAAGTCCATGGACAATAGAAAAGAGGACCCACTAGGCAAGCCAGCTTCAGTTTAGACAGACAAAATGGCAGCCTTCCTATACATCAAAGACTAATGAGAGACTTGGAAGTCTGAAAGCCTCTATGTTTAGAGGCAGCCAGGAAAGAGGGCTCCTACAGAAGAGAGCTTGGAAATGACTGGAATTGGCAGCCAGTAGTGAGATGTGCCTGTGCTCCTATCAGTGTATAGACTGGGGCATGCCAGGCTCTTGGGTTCTGATGTTCTTAGCACTCTGTCTAGAGATACCATAGAGGCCTCTGAAGATTCATCACTCTGAACCTCAAAGATCCAGGTGAGGCTAACCCCTGGTGGTGGAGGTCAATGTAGGAACCCAGATGATATATGTCAAGGCCAAGCAGGGTCAACTACCTCTACTCAAAAGTGCAGCAGAGGGCAGAAACTGGTCTTGACATAAAGCCTCAGTTCAGTAACTATGACTGGGGAGATAGGTATGCATAAGAAGAAATAGATTACTATAATGAGTTAAGATAGATCCAGAGATGCCCAAAATCCAACCTAGAAAAAGATAATAATTCTCTAACAACTACAAGCAGAAATGCAGAGAAAAAATTTATTTCCCACAAGGACTAAAATAATGCCTAGGAGATATGAAGCAAGAGACAAAAAATAGGTGGCAGGGGTGGGGGCAGGAAATTAAACCTCTGGAGGGAAGAATTGAGAGATAAGAAATAGTTTATAACAGAAGTGGCAAACATTCCACAAGTAACAGGCTCTTAAAATTAAAATAGATGAAACAGAATAGATAACTTTATCAGATATGAGAAGTATTAGAACAAAAGAAAAAGACTGGAAAAAGTAGATGAAAAGGTAAGGTATATGCTATCAGAAACAAATGACCTGGAAAGATGATGAGAGAAGAATTCAGATGGATATAGAACTAATACACAGGAAGTTGTTGGTTATGGTTTATTTTGTAACTTAGCACCAAAAGTATAACTTGAGTGGTATGATCAGGGCTTTGTGCAATGGCATCAACATTTAGAGAGAACAGCAGCACCATCCTCCCCCTTGTAGTCATGTCCCAGACCCCTGACTTTCCATGCCCTATGCCCGTCGCCTCCCTAGCACTGGTTAGTCCTATAGCAGCATAGGCACCTCATTCTGGAATGGACATCCTTCCCTGCTGCCTTTCCCTCATCCCAGATACAACATTTCTTTGTTACTGCTCTTTTTTTCATCATTGACTAACAGCTTTCTCCTTTCCTCTAGCAATTCACCTCTCTCCTGATAGCTGGAACTTTGTCCATTTTCTTTCTTGGGTGGGATTCTTAAACAGAGAAGAGAGACAACTCTACTCAGCTGACTAGAAGTAATGCCTGAATCTTAGTCATCTCTCAAGACCACACTCATAGGAATTTTCTGGTTGATTTTTCCTTGTTTATCACATAAACTTTCATCTCAAGATAGTCCCAAGTTTGTGGGATTACGGGCAGACATAAGAAGTGCTAAACCAATCAACATAAATGTAACTTCAAATTACAAACTTATTGGTGAGAATGCTCCAAAAGTTGTTTAGTGTTTTTCTCCTGCTTTAAGACTGTCATTATTCTGGACTGTGATGTTACATCAGTAACAAATTGCTCTCTAGTGACATTATGGCCATGAAATATAACTTTTTTTTTTTACTAGCTGTCAGGAAGATTTTTTTTCTACTGCTATTAAATAAATGTATGCATATTTGCTTTTATAGTATATGTGGATAGACACCGTATATTATGGGCTGTGTAGTGTGGGGAATCATCAGATTCCCTATGTGCTTTGCAGAAGGGATAATGCTTGAGGGAGAAATATGACTCCTTCCATGGTCCATATGTATTTCCAACTCTGATATTCTGTGATTCTTATTAAATGAATGGAAGACACTAACAAAATTATCTATCAACATCACCTATACAATGTTAACTCATCAGGGATCTGTGCTTTTCATGTTATGCATATGGGAACTCCCTCTTCCAGACATACCATAATCCATTTATAAATGGTCTAGTCTAGGACTATAAATAGTCCTAGAAGTTATCTGAGGTATTGACAGAATAAATGACTTGCTTAAGACTAAAGAGGAAGTGCCAGAAGAGGGACTTGAACCCAGGTCTCCATAGATCTAGGTCCAATTCTCTCACCGCTATGCCATATTTCATATGTTGGAATAAGAGGCAAGCACTTGGATGGGAAAATTATTACTTCTTTAGTTTTACCAACATCTAACTGAAATTTCCCTCAATTATGACTTGTTTTTAAGATTAGTCTAAGGAGTCATCCACAGGTTTCCCCACACTGATAAAGGGGTTTAAGAACTCTTAGGCCAGCTAGGTGTGGTGATGCTGAGGCTGACATGGTAGATCACTAAGCCACAGTTGAGCTAAAGTGATTGAGTGGATACACAAAATATGTTTTCAATATGGTGAGAGCTCATGAGTGGAGCAAAGGGATTGGGGGAACCAAGCTGCCCAAGGAGGAGTAAACTGGCCCAGGTTGAAATAGGTCAAAGCCTCTGGCCCAATCAACAGGGGAGAGTTAGGTCTGTGAGTGACCATCCATGGTCTGTCCAGATACCCAATTTCAAAAGGGGAAAGAAATAAATCATGTTCTAGATGATTTCTAACCTATAACAGTCTATTTTATGTTCTAAGGTACTTTCTAGCTCTGACTCTAAGTTCAAAGGTTCCTCACAACTCTAATATTCTCCCTTATTAGAATGCAAGCTATTTGAGGAGGACAGTTTTTATTTTTTCTTTGCATTCTTATTAGGTACCCCAATGACTGGAACAGAGGATACCCATTTATATCTTACATTTCAAAGACCTTTCCAGTTCTGACAGTCTCTGTTCTATGTTCTGAAGTCAATTTTGACTGTAATATTTTGTGATTTAAGTTCAGTCAATTATTTCTTTGTCTTGTTTACATGATACCAAACTGGTTTGATTGATTTAGGACATGAAGTGACATTTTCCCCACCCCCATCTCCAAGGAAAGATGCTTCCCATCCCTTTGTGACAAGGATGGATTCTTGATAAGGCTTAGCCTTTGATACTCTAAGTCTGTAGACTTTCCTAATTTTGTCTTGGCCCTAAGCTCTAAAAGTGTGCTGGACACACAGGTGGCCAAAACAAGGGGTCGATAGTTATGGAGCCTCAGAGCTGTGCTATCAGTGACACTAAGCCTCAAATCACTCAAATTCCATTCATTCAAGAGCTTATCTTTGTAGCCTCTGAGTGTTAGGGGGAACCAAACAGATGGTATTCATTATGTGGGGAGAATAGCCATCTATAGTAGTTTGACCTGTCAGTGCCAGGACCAGGGTTACAATCAGGGTCACTTCTCACCCCCTGAGTGTCTCACAGGCACCTTCTTCCCTTCCCTTGGAGAATGGAGAAGTCATGAGAAGGAAGGAAAATATACAAAAAATATGTTCATCATGTATCTTGGAGAAATGTTTTTGTCTACAGAGATTCCCAGTCACAGGAAAATATTAGGGAGCACCTCTAGAAATGACCTTTCAAGCTACCTCTCCTCGAATACTTATGGACATGGAGCTCATTAGCTTTTAAGACATTCTTTCCATAGCTGGACATCTGTATCTATCACAAAAGTTTCCCTTGGGTGAGAGAGCATGCAAATTAGCCGCGTAGTCACAGATTCATAGAATTTGAAGTTGGAAGGCACCTCATTGGTCATCTAGTCCAAATTGTACATGAAGGGGAGCCCCAGTATAACATACGTAGCACGTGGTTATCAAGATTCTCCTCGGAGACTTCCAAGGAGAAGAAACCCAGCAGCTCTCTAGCCAGCTCATTCTCCTTTGAGAAAGCTCTAATTGTAAAGAAGTTGCTCCTGAAATTGAACTCGATTTGGCTTCTTTGCAACTTCAACCCATTGTTCCTAGCTCTGCCTCTGTGGTCAAACAGAATAAGCTTTGTATTTTCTCCACATGACAGCCCGTTAATACTTGAAGGCAGTGACTCTTTTTTGTTTTCTCTTCTCTGGGCTAAATATGCTCAGTTGCTTCAACTTATCCTCCTATGCATCATCCTCCACTTCTCTCTCTCCCACCCTCCTTCCCACCTTCATATCCAATCTATTGACAAATTCTATTGATTCTACTTTCTCATTTTTCCTCCTGATGGGAATCATTGCCTTTTGGATCTTCAGAATTTCATTATTAAAAATTTTCCATCCCTCCTGGAATGACTTCTCCCTATAGCATTTTAATCTACTTACCCATTTTCTTTTTTTCTTCTTCTTTTTAGGCAATTGGGGTTAAGTGACTTGCCCAGGGTCACACAGCTAGTAAGTGTTAAGTGTTTGGACTGAGGCTGGATTTGAACTCAGGTACTCCTGACTTCAGGGCCGGTGATCTATCTATTGCTCCACCTAGCTGCCCCTACTTAGGCATTTTCTTAACTCTTTTAAATCTACTCTCCCACCATCTAATGGTCATGTTAGATTATGCCTGGCTTTGCCCTCCTCCTCATTCATGAATTCTGGAAGATAATTGACACTTCCCCCCAAATGTCTCATAACTTCCACCTCAGCAAACAGTTTTGATGGTCAACAACTCCAGAATACAATTTCCCATTGTTGGTTCCTCTGCCTTTTGAAAGATGAAATTATCATTAGAGATAGTGAGTCAATCAGTCAACAAGCATTAATTAAACTTCTTCTCTGTGCCATGGCCTGTGCTAAGTGCTAGTCAAGAAGTTTCCAGTGGCTCTCCTTTCAGTAGAGAGAGCTCCAGCAGATATCTGAGTAATTGAAGTTTCCCATCTTCGTTACATCATACCTCTGTGTCGGGCTTATGGTGTATCCCATCCATCCTCATCTAATTCCTTTTTTTTTTTTTTCGGTACAGGTTGTCTGTAGTATGCTTTGATGACAAAAATCTTGTGTTTCTGAATCCTCCAATGGTTATTTTCCAAATGTTCTCCACCATTTTTCACACCTCTGGTCCTGGATTTTCTTTCATGAGTATACCTTCCTGATATTCAATACTTAATATACAATACTTTTCCTTTTACTTATCCTGTTGCTTTTGAATAAGGTATACCCACAATCTCGTCACGAGTTTAATTCCACTGAGTCTCAGTGGTACTATGAGGTCAACTCACCTCCTTGCATTGGGATCTCTAGTTCTTCTGGTTTATTGCCTAAACTTTTGGCATTTGTCTTCAAATATTTGAAGCCAAGGAGCTACTTGCTCCTTTCTTGGATTTTATCTCCCATGAACTGCCAGATTTTTTCAAGTAATACTCTTTTTCCTTCTGTGTAGATGCAATTTAGGGTCTCTAACTTGGAGGGAATATGTATAGGCAATCTTATCCCTCTCCCATAATTTTTTTGGCTTATAGTCCTTTAAATTAAGATACCTGGCAGATACATTCTTAGTAGCTTTCACTGGTGTACTCCATTTCTGGCCAGTAATCTATCATCCCTATATTTTAAGCCATGGTCCAGGAATTCAAATTCCATTTTTAGATACCACCTTCTTAACCAGCTGTTCAATTCCCAAATTAATTTTTTGCTTCGGCATACCTTGCCTTCAATGGGTAACTATGCAATAAACATAACCTGTGCCCCTGCGGACTTCAGTTTCTTAAGCAAAACTTCAGAATTGTTGGCAATACTTTTTAGATTCCTCTGACAATGTCATTTGTGCCCACATGAATCCACCAATTGACAAGTATTAGGAAGGTCTCTATTATGTCTTGGATATAGGCCCTGGGAAGATAAGAGAACTCTTTGTTACCAGACTAATAAATAATTGCCTCAATAATACTGAGCAGAGAATCATCAGCTACTACTACTTTTCCCCTGTTCCTCTGACCCTTACTGGATGATCTGTCACTTGATAGTTTCTTTGGCTCTGCTCTATCATTATTTGGAGGACAAGCAGCTTCTCTCTTCTCAGAGCATCCAACTCCCTCATCTCCAGAGATTCAAATCCATTTTAAAGCTCTAATTATACAGCTGTCCTTTTCTTCTCCTTGCTCTTCTCCAATATCCTGACAAGGGTCAACTCTCCCTTCCTCAACCTCGCATTCCTCTTTTCCCCATTGAAGCTTTGATTCTGTTGGCTGTAGGAATATTTCATTCTCTCTAACCACCTGAAATATGGAGGCACATTCTTTGTGTCCCTTTTTCTTCTTCTCTAGGAGAGACATTGGCCTACACTGGGAACAACGATGGTGGTGGTGGTAGTTGTAGTAATGATAGCAATAATAGCTACCATTTATATAGCATTTTAAGATTTGCAAAGATCTTTAGAAATATTATCTCATATTTTATTTAGATAATGGTTCCCTAGCTGTGGCAGAAATACAAATATCATGTACTCAATACCCTCAGCATACTCACATATATTCATATATTCATATATGAATGTGTATGTATATATACATACATATATATATACATATATATATATATATACACACACTCTCATACACAATATACTCATGTACTCAGCAAATCACTGCACAATTTCTCCTACTTTACAAACTTGCTGAAATTTTTAGCTTTGATGATTTGAACTACTTGTAGTTATTTATACCTCAACCTTAAGGAACTGGTTAAAACTTTTTATAGCCAATTATCATCTCTTAATAACTTGACCACTAAACTTACTTTCCTTGGTCTGAACATTTGAATCCCCTTCAGCCTTTCACTGATTTCTATTTCCTCCTGTAACTCTTTAACTTTTCCTTTAAGAATTTTGGTGCTATGGTGTTTGGTGCATATATGTTTAGTATTGATTTATTGCATTGTCTATGGTACCTTTTAGCAAGGTGTAGTTTCCCTGCTTATCTCTTTTAATTAGGTCTGTTTTTGTTTTTGCTTTGTCTAGATCGTAATTGATACCTCCGCCTTTTTTACTTCAGCTGAAGCATAATAGATTCTGCTTCAGCCCCTTATTTAAACTCACATTTCAGATTTTTTAGGCCACCCAACTTCTTCCTAGCCCTGAATTGTTAGTGCCTTTTTATCTGAAGCTACATTGCCTAGTAGGTGTGAGTCTTGTACATACCTAGTTATGTATATGTTGCTGCCTCCATTAAATGTAAACTCCTTGAAGGACGGGTTGTTTTGATTTTGTCTTTTGCATTTAACGCACCTACTATGATGCTTTGCAGTTAATGTTTGTTAATTGCTTGATGGTTTGATAGGCAGTTTGGGAGTTCGTCTTTTAAACTCTTCTTCAAAATCTCTATCCAGACAAAAATGGCTCTCAATGGGCAAAATTAGCACATTTTCTCACGTTCTGCCTGATTCAGTACTCTATGAAGATAACCAAAGCTGGCCTGGAACTCAGCCTAGAGATGGAACATTAGAAATAGCAAGAATATCAATTTGAATGAATGAATGAAAAAGTAAGGGAGCAGTGTATAATAAGGTTGGAAAGATAGGTTGTAAAAAGCTTTTAAAAGTCAAACAGCAAAATTTGTTTGATCCTAGAGGCCACAGGGAGACACTGGAGTTTAACGAGCAGGGGAGTAACCTGGTTAGATCTGAACTTCAGTAAAAATCGCCTTGGCATCTCTGTATGTGATGGATTACAGTGGGGAGAAACTTGAATCAGAGAAACCAATTAAGAGGGTGTCTGAACATTTCTCAACAGAGAGCAAACACAGAAGAGCAGATGTTTGGGACTCTGAGGCTACCATTGTTTCACTTTTGTTTTTGTTTTTGTTTTCTGGTTTGTGCCGCCTCTAATTGTGCCTAAATCAGGGATTAACCTAGGATCTACAGACTCCCAGGAAGCCTGTGGATAGATTTCCAGAAGTTCATGAGCTTGGAACTTTTAATACTTTCATAACTACATTTCAGTAGTTGAAACAAAAATTGTATAATGGTATCATTGAAGACATTATATTTTGAGAAACTTTGCACCAAAATACAAGCTCACCCAACACATTAAATAATTATAGTTGTGGATATTTTTATGTTAGAAAAGCCTATGATATTACATTATTCTTACTTGATTTCCAAGATTGTTGGTATGTTAATAAAATTATAATAAATTCTAAAAAAAATTCCATTGTATTTTAACATAATCATTTTCCTTTGTAATCCTATGTATTTTATGTTATGCATTTAAAAACTGTAAAAGGGACCCATTACACAAAAAACCTTAAGAACTCTTGCCCTAGATAGAAGCCTCTCAGCTTGGGAGTGATAGGTCTTCTCCAGGAGATCCAATTGTGATTCAGAAACAATTCAGCTGTTTTTCAGTTGTATCTGACTCTTTGTGACCCCATTTGGGGTTTTATTGACAGAAAAACTGGAGTGGTTTGCCATTTCCTTCTACAGGCCATTTTACAGATGAAGAAACTGAGGCAAACAGGGTTAAGTGACTTGCTCAGGGTCACATAACTAATAAGTGTCTGAGGCCAGATTTAAAGTCAGGGATTTGAGTGTTCCTGACTCCAAGCCTGACACTCTATCCACTGTGCCAACCAGGCAGTAGAATCCTGTGTGGCTAATCTGAAGGGACCCTAGAGTCTAGTTCTGGGGTTTGGGTGATGGCCTATTGGTTTTTCAAACACCACCTTCTATGTGAAGTCTTTCCCAATTCTCCCACCTGCTAGTTATCTCCCTTTCCCCCTTACCCACTATTTTCTAAATATTTAAATATGTACATGCTTCTTTCATCGTAGAATGTAAACTCCTCTAAGGCAAGGACTGTTTCGTTTTTGTTTCTGCATTCCCAATACTTAGTGCAGTTCCTGGCATATAGTAGATGCTTACAAAATATTGATTGATTGATTGATTGACTTTCATAATCAGAGATGTATGAAATAGTAAAATTGAACTGAATGAAAAATAGCAGGTTGCACAGCTCTGTCCTCTTGGATTCAAATGCTTCGCCAGCCACAATTTCAAGAACTTCTAAGCCATAGCTGGCTACATCTAGGGGAAAGAATTGAACATCAGACAGAAACTTCACTAGCCTTGAAATGCCAAGATGGGTACTTTTATCCTCCAGCAATGCAACTGTTCATTCCCTGGCTGGGATGTTTATGAACTAATTCACCTGAATCAGGAACCTCTAGTTTTGCCCCTCCCCCAAACCAATGAATCATGCTATAGTCAGTGGAGAAGAGCCCTGTGAGGTAGGCATGGTGGTAGTTATTAACTTCACTTTATAGGTTTGGAAACCTTTGCTAACCATTCCAGGACAGAAATCTTTCCTGTGTTTAAAGACCTTCAGAGGATGAAATCCCATAACCTTCCTCTGTAGCCCATTCTCAGTGCCTAATAACCTTCCCTGTCAGGAAACTCAGCCTAATTCAATTAATTCAGTGCAATTAACATTTATTGAGAAGCCCAGAGTGTTCATGGTGCTGAACTAGGCAGTGAACTTCTAACCTGAATTCTCATTCCACTGCCCCATTGGCCAAGAAGAAATTAGATCAATTCACCTCTCATTACTTTGGTCACAACAGGTTGGCTCTTTTTAAAGGCAATCTATAGTTTCAAGTGTCTGGGCCACTATCTCCTCCTTCCTCTATCCCCCATGGCCAGGTGCCAACTGACCTGAGGCATATCTAGAGGAGAGAGGTCAGGGTAAGTCCCCACTGGAGTAGAAAGCTAAGTCTCTGGAGAAGACTACTAGGTGGAAAGGTTAGAGTCAGATCATTAGCCATAAATTCTCTAATATGCCAGCTACCAATAAAAACAACTGGATAAGCATTTCTGAGGTCCTTACTGAACTATACTAAGGTCCTATCCATAGCTTCTTCCTGGGCCTCTAGTCTGGAATGTTCTATGAGTTTTAGTTAAGATATGTTGTTCTTTGCCATCACAGTAGTAGGGAAAATGGGATTATTTCAGTGTAATGGGATATGGTAGAGCTCAGCACTCATCCATTGTGAGGAGCACTCATTGCAGAGAATGCAGTTTTACAGTTATAGCTATTTAGCTTTTAAATTAAAAAAAACTTTTCTAAAGCTGACATAGTACAACAATCTCTTAACTGCTAGATCCAATGGGCATTTCTCAGTCATCCTCATCATCATCTCTGCATTATCTGTCACTAGATAATCTTCCTGAAATGGATACTTTCTTTTCACTTAGCCTCCATAATATTACTTCCTGTCACCTATCTGAATTCTCTTTCCCAGTTACTTTTGCTGGACCTCTCACTCAGTAAACATGGGTCTCTCCCAAGTGTTTGTCTTAGACTCACTTCTCTTCTCTCAATATATTATCTCCCTTAGACTCAATTATCTTCTCTATACATATAACTCTCAGATCTACAGATCTAGTCTTTATCTCTCTCCTGAAGTCCTGTCTCACATTTCTAACTGCCTGATGGGCATCTCTACCTATACCTTCTGTTAGTTTTAGCACCTCAAACTCAACAGGTCCAAACCTGATGTCCTCGTCTTCTCCTCTAGACAGCCCTCCTTCAAACTCCCCAATTTCAGTTAAAGACTCCTCCTCCATCCTCTGAGCTATCCTGGTCCAAAACTTCATAGTCATTTTTGACCTATCCCAATCCCTCATCTGCCATATGCAATTAGTTACCAAAGCCTGTTGATTATGCTTTTACAAAATCTCTTGGTTGTTTCTTTCTTGCCATTCACAGAACTACCAACCTAGTTCATGTCTTCACCTTTCCCTTGGAATTTTATTGTAGTCTTATTTATAATTGTTTTCCTTTCCTTCAGTCTGTTTTCATTCTAGGCTATTCTTCATATAGATGAGATTCCACAATCTTCCTAAATCATAGGTCTCATATCACTTCTTCAAAAAAAAAAAAAAGAAAAACCTTCAATAGTTCTCTGTTACTTCTAGGATCAAGTACAACCTCTTTGAATCCCACAGTTCGCATGAGACAATCTGGTTAGTTGAGTGCTCTGGGGATCTGATCTTGATTTTGAGTTACTCAACATTTTAGTAAATGATTGAAATAAAGGTATAGAATGTGTCCTTATCAAATTTGATGATAATTCAAAGATGGAGCTAACACACTGGGTAACATAGACAGGATCCAAAAATATCTCAACAGGCCAGAAAGATGGACTGAATCAAATAAGATGAAATTCAATAGGGATAAACAGAAAGTCTTACATGTGAGTTTTTTTTTTTTAAGATACAACTACAAAATAAAGGAGGGTTTGACTACAAAAGATGAGAGAGTTTTAGTGTAGTGGAAGCTTAATACAAGTTAACAGTGTAACATGCTAGCCCCCAAAGCTAATGAAATCTTGGGTTGCATTAAGGGAGGCATAGCTTTTAGAAACAAAATGAGGACAGCATTGTTATGTTCTTCTTTGTACTGTGTTTGATTCTGGGTGCCATTGTTTAGAAAGGATATGGATAATCAGAAAACTTCCAAAGGAGAGAACCCAGAATGATGAAGGGCTTTGAGACCTGCCAGATGAAGAGTTAGGGTATTAAACTGAGAAGACTCAAAGGGAACATGATGGTTATCTTCAAGTATTTGAAAATTTGTCACAGGAAGATGGATAATACTGTTTGGGCCCAAAGGGCAGAAGTAGAAACAATGGACAGAAGTTAAAAAAGAGGCAAATATAAGGAGAAACTGCCAAACAATGAGAGCAACCTGAAGGTGAAAGGGGCTGCCTTGGGTAACAATGGGCTTTTCTCATTGGAGGTCTTCGAGAAGAAACTGGACAACAGCTTGGTGACTAGGTTGTCATTCCGGTGTAGCTCTGTCCAGAGGGCAACTGAATTTCCTCCCAATACAGACAACTTATGATTCCATAATTCCATAATTCTGTGATTTCCATCCTTGTTTCACTCTCCTTCGTGCATGTTGTGCTCAAGGCAAATTAGAGTACTTGTTTCCCGGCACTGAAGCTGATTCTATTCTATTTTGTTCTCAATCAAGTATCACATATTATTATTTAACTCTATCCTGGTCCTGAGTGTTGAAGACAGCAAAATTCTTGAGGTTATTGACTCTGTTTCTTTTTCTCCTGTACCCTTCACATACTGAATTGAAGACTAGTCACTTAAAAGATCTCGATAAAGACTGTTGATTTATACTCAGGATGATCCTTGAAAATGAAGTTATATTTCTCTACGACTTGGATAAAAGCATTCATGTTGACTAACAGAGTTAGGACCCCCAAAAAGATCTCAACAGGCTACAATGACAAGCTTAATCAAATAGGATGAAATTTAATATGGATAAATATGAACTCCTACACATGGACAAACCAACTAAACAAGTGAAGGATGGAGACACGTGGATAGACAATATTTCATCTAAAAAAAGTGTTTGGACTATGGCAACACTGGAACATAGCACAATGCCTGCTATGTAATAGGTACTTAACAAATAGGGTTTTGTTTTTTTTTTGGTTTTTTGTTTGTGTTTGTTTTTGTTTTGGCTGGGCAATGGGGTTAAGTGACTTGCCCAGTGTCACAAAGCTAGTAAGTGTCAAGTGTTTGAGGCTGGATTTGAACTCAGTTCCTCCTGACTCCAGGGCCCGTGCTCTATCCACTGCACCACCTAGCTGCTCCAATAGATGTTTATTGACTGATTGACTAACTGATATGGAAGCCAAAGAAAGAAATGCCATCTTAGAGATGCAAACTGAATTAAGACAGGTGGAATGTCCAGAAAAGGGAAAGTGATTTCTCCATTTTCCTCTGCCTTTTTCAGATATTCTAGGTGCCACATCTTTAGGAAGAACATTAGAAGACTAGAGGATTTTTAGAG
This sequence comes from Phascolarctos cinereus, assembly GCF_003287225.1. Taxonomy (NCBI): domain Eukaryota; kingdom Metazoa; phylum Chordata; class Mammalia; order Diprotodontia; family Phascolarctidae; genus Phascolarctos; species Phascolarctos cinereus. The sequence continues at coordinate 248,516,125 of NW_027555625.1, forward strand.
CAGAATGACAAAGAGCCAAAAGGATTGGTTGAAATAATTAAGGATGGTTAGTCTGAAGAAGAGAGGACTTGGGAGACCAGGAGTTGATAATAGTCACCAAGTATTAAAAACACTGCATTATTGCAGGCAGCTGAGTTCTTATTCTGGTTGGCTCCAGAGGACAGAAGTAAGAGCAACGGATGGAAGTTATGAAGATACTGATTCTGGGTCCATATAAAGAAACAATTCCTAACAATTAAAGATATCCATGAGTGGAATGTGATCCCTTAGGAAGTAAAAGGTTTACTGTCATGGGAAGTTTTCAGGCACAGGTTGAATGACTATTTATTGAGGGTTTTGTAGAGGAAATTTCTTTTCATCAACAGGTTGGACTAGAACACTAGTGGGGGCATAATCTAGTGGAAATATCACTGCCTCTCGACTCAGAGACCCAGGGTTCAAATCCCATCTCTGACACCTAATTTCTGGATGACTTTGGGCAAATCACCTAACCTCCTTGGGTCTCACTTTCCTCATTTGTAAAATAAGGAAGTTAAACTAAACAGATGCTGAGGCTGGTTCCAACTCTAGATCCATGATCTCTTAAGTGCAGGTCTGTGATGGTAAGCATTAACAATCAGCTGTCCTCCCCTTTCTACCCTAAATGTATGCACAACACACTTTTCAGTCTAATCTGCATTATTAAATTTTCTCTATCACTTTCTAAAGCCTAGACAATTAATAAAACAAATCAAGCCCTGATTTGTAGCATTTGTTGATTTCCAATGTGTAAATGCTTACTCTGAAAATTTAACCATCAGCTTTTGCCAACCAGTTTGAACTGGCTCCAGCACACCCCTAACTTGGTCCCTTCAGAGATTCTCCGAACTGACTAAAAGTCATAGCCTAGAAGTTAGGCCATCACAATGATGAGAAAATGTGTGATATAGGGACAGAAGGGCAGCTACATGGCTTAGTGGATAGAGTGGAGGAAAAGAAAATGATGATGATGATGATGATCATGATAATGATGCCAATGACAAGCCCAAACCTTTCCCAGTAACTACCTCTGCCTTCCATCAGAACGTCCAAGCATGGTCTGACAACATATGACATTCAGGTTCTTCAGGGGAAAAGATCTGAGAAAAATCTGATCTTTCTTTGATGTTGTTTCCAAGAGTAATAATAATAATAATAATCATAATGATAGCTAACATTTATATGGCACTTATTATGTGCCAGGCATTGTGCTAAACACTTTACAATTATTATCTCATTTGATCCTAACAACAACCCTGGGAGGTAGCTATCATTATCACCCCCATTTTACAAATGAGGAAACTGAGACAAACAGGATTAAGTGACTTGCTTAGGGTCACACAGCTAGTGTTTGAGGTCTTGTTTGCATTCAGGTCTTTCTGGCTCCAGCACTCTCTCCATTGCACCATCTAGCTGCAAGGAAGCTTAATCCCTGAACAAAGTAAAGATTCTTACTCCTCTGCCCTTGTGGAATTAGGAGATAATATTCACAGGGTTACCTGCCCACAATACCCTCCTCCCTTCTTTTCTTGGTACTTAGCACAAATTTAAATGTCTGTGGCTTTCCAGAGAGGGAAGTGTCACATGTCTTCAAAATGCTTGGGAATAAAGAACGTAGTCATCAGTCTGCTATCCATCCATCCCTATGTGCTCGTGGAAGGGGAGACTGTGTCCAGGGGTCAATAGTTGGCACTTGGCAAAGCCTATAAATACATGTTTACATAATGAGCATTGAAGAATTCTGTAAGTACTGTATCTACCTAATGGACCAGAAAAGCTTCCAGAAGAGCCATCATGACCTGTCTTCTCACATGGCATTGGGGTGGGGCTGGGGATGAGATGGAGAGCTTCTTGGCAGCTCCCTCCCAATACTATGGTGAAGCAAAGGAAGTAAACAGAAAGGAAACTGGAATCACCCAAAGAAAGAGGCTCCTATGTCGTGTTTGCCAGAGCTCCCTTACTCAGACAATCAAAATGCCAGGCTGGGCAGCAGTCAATACTCAACTAGCGCTTGCTGATAGACTGAGTGATTTGAGAAGAGGAGAGGTTTGGCACCCACACTTCTTTGACCTTCAAGGCCATCTCAGTAAAATTAGTTTCCATGGGCAAAAATAGACCACAACAATTGTAATGAGGGCCCACAATTATATAGCTCTTTAAGGTCAGCAGTGAGCTTGACCAAAATCATCTCTTCTGATCATCAGAACGTGTATACTAGGGAAGGACTGTTGTACCACGGGAGTTTGAGGCAGTGATACTTAAATACCATACCGTGTTTAAAGGATAGAGCTTGGACTTGGAGGCAGGTAGACCTGAGTTCAAATCCATCTCAGACACTTGTCATTTGTATGACCCAGAGTGAGTTGATTCATCTCTCTCTGCCTCAGTTTCTTCATCTGAAAAATAAGGATAATAACAGAACCTACCTTAAAAGGATGTATCAAACAAGATAGCGTAAGTAAGTCACTTTGCCAACCTTAAGCTATATAAATGCTAACTGTAGTTATTGTTGTTGTTCAGTTGTTTCAGTCATGTCTAACTTTTTGTGACCCCATTTAGGGTTTTCTCAGCAAAGATACTAGAATTCCAGTTCTTTCTCCAGCTCATTTTACAGATGAAGAAACTGAGGCAAACAGGGTTGAATGACTTGCCCAAGGTCACAGAGCTAGTAAGTATCTGAGATTGGATTTGAACTCAGATTTTCCTGACTCTAGACCTGGCATTCTATCCACTGCGCCATCTAGCTGCCCCAGTAAAAACTGCAGTTGTTACTATCACTCAATTTTAGAAATAAGGAAATTGAGGCTCAGGAAATTATTGCACTTTTTAGTGAATTAAATTGTACTTAATAGAGAGAAAAAAGGTTCAATGACTTGTCCAGGGCACAAAATTCCCAAAGCCCACTGAGGAAACCACAACAAGGAGGCTCAGGTCAGTTCCTCTGCCTTCTCTTCAGGGAAGGATGGCCAGCTTTTGGGCGTCTCTAAGCTGAACCCAAACCCCAAGGTCATTTACAGTAGACTGCAAGATAGTATCATGCAAGGAGCTTCTAACTGAGTCGGGGTCTGAAAGCTTCTGAAGTCACTTTCTTCACGAAGCCCTCCATGATCATTCAGAGAACTTATGGCTTCTTCTTCCAGTGACCAAATAAAGGAAACCCCACTGACCACCATCCTTATCCCCTCTCTCTCCACCCTTACCACATATTTACCCTCGAGCCCCTTGCCTCCAGGAAAGTCCTTCTCCAGTGGTTCCTCATCACCTGGAAATGGCCTTGGGTTCTTAAGAGCTATTCTGGCAAAGGTCAAATTTGAGCAAGTCTGACTAAACTGGAGAGGCTCCCAGTACCTGCCTTGTGATGGACCTTTGTCTATGATCTGAGGAGCAGTCTGGCTAAGTATGGGAAGCTTCATTACTAGAAGGTGGCTACCAAATGATAAGACATAGCAGCAGTGGCATGCTGGTAAATGTTTAACAACTGGCTGGGGTGGGAGTGGTAGAATATGCCTTGGTGCACTATTTTTATTTGTTTGTTTGTTTGTTTGGAAGCAATTGGGGTTATGTGACTTGCCCAGGGTTACACAGCTGATGTGTCTGAGGCCAGGTTCTCCTCGTTGCAGAGCAGGTGTTCTATGCACTGTGCCAACTAGCTGCCTCTCATACTTTTAAGTTTAATCTGCATTATTAACATTTTCTCCATCATTTTCTTAAGTCTAGGTAATCAACAAAACAACAAAACAAGCCTTGATTTGTGGTGTTCACTGATTTCAGAGGTGTAAATGCTCTGCATAGCACTGTATATAAGTCAGAGAAGAGAAAGGTCAAAAGTCAGTGTGACATAGTGGATAGGAACCCAGACTTGGAGTTAGGAAGACTGGTTCATATCCCTCCTCTGATGGCTCTGTGACCCCAGGCAAGTCACTGAACCTCTTTATGTCTCATTAAGGCTATAAATTGCAAAGCAGCACCCATTTGCATTGATAAAGTCTGCTTCCTCACTGGTAGCTCTCTATACTAGTGAAATCCCATTTCCAGTCCAAATAAACAAAAAACCCAAACTCCAGAGACTGGCCCATCACATCCCCAAGAACAAAGCAATATGTGGTTGAAGGAACATTGAATTGAAGTCATAAAACCTAAGTCAAAATATATCTATATCTGTATATAGACACATACATATGTGTGTGTACATATATATATATATGTAAAGTACGTGTGTGCATATATACGTAATATGCTGGGAGATAGTTGATACATATATATGTGTATATACATGTATTTCAGTCTTTTTCCAGTCATATACTACTCTCTGTGAGCCCTTTTGGTATTTTCTTGGTATACTGGAGTGATTTGCCATTTCCTTCTGCAGTTCGTTTTACAGATGGGGAAACTGAGTCAAACAATGTTAAGTGACTTTCCAGGCTCACACAGCTAGTAAGTATCTGAGGCCAGATTTGAACTCAGGAAGAAGAGTCTTCCTGACTCCAGGCCCATCACTGTGAAATCTAATTCACACACACACACACACACACACACACACACACATGAACACATACACACATACACATATGCCTAGAGACATATGCACATGTACACAAACATACACACAGATATATACATATACACATACATATGCACACATATATACACATACATATTCATAGGTGTACACACATGTCTACATACAAACATACACGCACATATGGGAGGGAGAGGGTACTTCAATGGTTAATCTTGGCAGCAATGAAATATGGAGTCTTTGAAGTCACTTCTCTACTAATGCCTTGGCTTAACTTGATTTTGAATAGAGGTTCTTTAAGGGTAAAGATCAATGACAAAAGGTTATATTGTAGATTAAGATTTTTTGTTTTATAGTTAGGGGTAATTTGTAAATCAAGGAAGAAAAGTTGGAATCTGGCTGCTTTTAACCATTTCAAGTTGAAACCACCTTTACGTAGCTTTAAGGTTTTGTGAACTTTATATGCATAATCTTGTTTGATGGTCATGACAACTTTCAAGTAAATAGTACATTCCTTATCTAAATTTTACAAACAGGAAAATTAAAGATCTGAGGGCTAAATTGCCTAGGAGGCAGCATGATGTAACAGAATGACCACTGGCCCCAGAGAAGGGCATTTTAACCTAGGGTCTACAGATACTCCCAATACCCCCGCAAAGGGTTCATGGACAGATTTTATGAATTTGAATGGGGAAAAAAATTACATCTTCACTTGCACTAGCCTCTAAATGAAAGTTAACATTTCTTTCAATAATTTAAAAATATTATTCTGATAAGGTGTCCTTTCTTTCCCCCTTCATTCCCCTCCCTTCCCCCAAATCTCTGATTTTGTTGTAATTTTACTGGCAGAAGGAATTCCCAACAAAGGAAATTCCCTCTACCAAAGCAGATAGGAAACTCTTAGGGCATTGCCTGAGGCCCTCTCTGAGAGGTTCAATGAGTTGTTTAGAATCTTGAAGTCAGTCAGAGATGGGACTTGAATTGAGGTCTTCCTGATCCTTAGGCTGGATCTCTATTCACTATGTCACTATGCCTCTCAATCTTTGAGGATGTTGGCATTAATTTATTTTCTTTGATTGCTGTGCCCAAACTCCTCCCTCTTCCTCTATTTGTTTTGAGGGCACTGGCATCCTTCCGCTTACAGAGGTTTACAAACTCTGTTCTTCATTGTGCCCCACCTGACTCCCTATATCCATTCAATTGCCAAGTTGCTGTGGTTTTTTTGTTGTTGTTGTTGTTGTTGTTGTTGTTGTTTTGGAGGTGACTTGCCTAGGGTCACATAGCTAGTAAGTGTCAAGTATCTGAGGCCGGATTTGAACTCAGATCCTCCTGACTCCAGGGCTGGTGCTCTATAAAGCACAGGTCCAGCCATGTCACTTTTCCTGTTCAAATAGGCAACCTCTCATGGCTCCCTATTGCCTCTAGGATGAAATGTAAAATCCTTCATAATCTGTCCCAGTTTACTTTCCCAAGCTTATTTCATGTTATTCTCCTTCACAGTCCTATACTCCATCCAGATTGTCCTGCTTACCATTCCTTATATATACCCTCCCACTTCCCACCTTTTGCTTTTGTGTAGGCTGGCCCCCAAGCCTGAAAGGCACCTCTTCCTTCCTTTTCTCTCTCAGAATCCCCAGCTTCCTTCAAAGCTCATCTCATGTGCCAGCTCTCCTCTGATATGACACCTGATCCCTCCCCAGCTGTTACCGCCCCTCAAGTTACTTTGTATTTGTATATTTTGTTTCCCCTGATAGAATGTTAGCTTCCTAAAGACACTTTTGGATCCACAGCACTTGGAACTGTGCATCGTACATATTGGTGATTAATAAATGCTTGTTGATTAAGAAATTGATTAATAGACCTCTGGACACAGTTCCACCACAATAAACAAATACCCCAGATCTTTGCTATAAGCCACTGTTGTTGTTCAGTTGTTTCAGTCCTGTCTGACTCTTTGTGACCCCATTAGAGGTTTTCTTGGCAAAGATACTGGAGTGGTTTGCCATTTCCTTCTCTGGCTCATTTTGAGGATGAAGATTTAGCTCTGGAAGAGAGCTTAGAGGTCATCTCATCCAACTGACTCGCTTTGTAGATGAGGAAACTAATAAGTGGTAGAAAATCTGGATTTGAATCCAGGCCTTCCTTTTGACTACAGATCCAGGGTTCATTCTACTTTACTATACTGTTTGGTAGAAATCTTGATTGTTTTCTGAAGTTTTTCTAAGGACAGGGAAGAAAGAAGAAAATAATAATCATTTATGCAGGATCCCCTATGTGCCAGGCACTGTGCTAAGCAATTTTCAAATGCCTCATTTGGCCCTCACAACAGTCCTGTGAGATAGGCTGTTCCATTTGATAGTGGAGGAAACTGAGGCAAAAAGAAGTTAAATGACTTGCCCAGGGTCACATAGCTAGGAAGTGTCGGAGGCTGGATTTGAATTCAGGTCTTCTTGACTCCAAGTCCAAACTGAGGGAATTACTGCATGTCTCAGAAGGACTTTGCTATGACCCTATCTCACCTACAGCCTAGTTCTGGTACCCCAGAGGTGGTGTTACAGCTTGGTTTAGATTCTAGTGAGGAGTCGGGGGTGCCTGGGGCTGAGATCCCTCATCCTTGTTTTACAGTCACTTTAGCTTTGCTTTCCTTCTCACCCTTACCCACTTAGGGATCATCAGTAATGATTGCTCATTGAGAAGCCACCAGGCCCTGGGGAAGCTATGGCTCATTTCACTATAACCAGTCAGTGCAATTCCAGGAAATCAGAGCTATCAGACTACAGCCTCAACTTTCAGATGTCCGATCGGGACTTGGTATATTTCTGTAAAACGCTTGCATTTTGTGCTCACAATTATCTGAGACTGTAGGAAAATACTGAAATAAATGAGAAATGGCATATTCCTTCAGGGAGATTACTTTTCAGAAACAGTGTCCAGGAGACCATAGCACCTTTAAACCACTCAGGACAAGGTCTCTCCCCTAGCAATATGTTTTCCTTAGCAATCTGCTCCGTTGCTTAATAATTGCTTGCAAAAGGAAGTTCTCCCTGATATCTAACCCCAATCCTTCCTGTGCAGCTAAGTGGCACAGTGGATAGAGCATGAACCTGGAGTCAGGAAGACTCAACTTCCTGAGTTCAAATTTGGCCTCAGACACTCACTAGCTGTGTAGTCACTTAACCCTGTTTGCCTCAGTTCCTCATCTGTAAAATGAGCTGGAGAAGAAAATGGCAAATTGTCAATAGTTTTACACATATAGGTACTTTTTCTCCTTGATGCTTTTTTTTTTTGCATAAGTATCACAAATTAAAATAACCCCCTCCCCCTCCCCACAATAGAAGCCCTCCCTTGTATTGAGTATATCTAGTCAAGCAAAACAAATCTACACATTGGCCACATTGCTTACATCATTTTGCATTAATTCATGTTTTTCTATGCTTTCTTGTCTTTTTCATACTCATCATTTCTTATGGTCTGGTAATAGATTGTGGGGCTGTCATCTGAGCAGCCAAGCTAAGTGCAGAGAGATTCATCATGAAAGGGCTGGACAGCAGAGAGGAAAGTATGGCACACATTGGAAAGCAGGAGGCTTCTTTTGGTCTTCACTTCTACCCAGCAGCCTTCTGGCCTTGGAAGATGCCTCTTCCATGTGAACTTCTCTCCCTGGAAGATGACTCTGCCCTTGTGGCTTCCTCATACAATTGACGAGTTCCTCTCCTGAACTTCCACTTGAGAAGATGCTAAAGCCAGTCATACGCATTCCAACTTGTCTCCAAGCAAATCTCTTTCCCACCCCCATCTCATACCAATGCTTTTTAGATGCCTTTTTGCGTTGTCTTGTCTTATTAGAACATAAGTTCCTTGAAGGCAGGGAACATTTTCCTTTTTGTTTGTATGTGTATTCCCAGAACTTAGCCTGGTGCAGGCACATGGTAATTGCCTAATAAATGCTTTAGTGATCTATGTATTTATATAAATTTTGAATTCCAGTTGTGACACTTAATTGTTTTGTTACCTTGATCAAATCATTTAACCTCTCAGAGCCTTAGTTTGCTTATCTGTAAAATGTGGATTATAATACTTGTGCTACTTCCATCACAAAGTTGGTGCAGTGAAAGAACTTGTGAACCATAAAGTACTGTAGAAATGTAAAGTGCCTCATTATTATCATGCAATGAAGTTTTTAGACAAAACAATTCCTGAAAATGTTTTGCTAAGGCTTGGCAGGGTTGCGATTTGCAATGGTAGTGTCAGTGACCTTGATGAGATTATGCATGTTTAGAAGCATTGTGAAGCCATAAGTGATAATTTCACTTTTCTCCTGTTCTTGTTAATTTTGCAATTGTCTCTTTCCTAATATTTTCTTGAGGATGGAAGGTTGTTTTTTTTTTCTAAACCATTGAAGGAGTGGGTTCTCCTCCAATGAACTCCCCTAGTCACTGGCAACTCTAAAATTCTAAGACCCTTTACTCTGGTCCCTCACCTTTGCCTATGAGTCAATAGGCCTTCTTCAGATGAGAACCAACCAAGAATCCTGGTCCCTTATCTCTCTTTGTTTTATTTTGCTTGATTAATTTCTGAAATAAATATGCTCTTTTAATGTAAAGCAGGATCCAGAAAGGACCAACTTCTGTAGGTTTTCACCCTCCCAGGAGCTTCTCTATAATTCCTAATCCTCAGGTGAAGATCAAGCCAACACCTTCACTATCCCCTGAAGCAGGGCTGAGAGTGGCTTCTATTATGAGCAAGAACGGTAAAAGCTGGTTTTTAAAAAATGGCCAAGTGACCTCATGGCAATTTCAAGACTCTACTAAATGCTCTGCTGCCATTAAGAGAGGGTTATTAAACAACCTGATTGATGAAAATTCCTGTTTAGCACAATCTCATTCTTCATGTTTGTAGTGATGCTATCATTATTTAAAAAGAAAAAAAACTAAACAAACCAAACAGTGCCTGAGAAATCTGTCCACACAGTCACTTCATCCTCTGAGTCTTTCCCTGTGATTTTTTTTTTTGGAGTCATTCTGGTGCAATCTCAAGACTATTCAGTTATTCATTCATTCCAAGAAAAAAATTTCAAATGTCTACTATATCTCTAGTACTACAATAAGTTTGAGAAATAGTAAGGCTACAAAGAGAAAAATAGCCCCATCCTTGCCCTCAAGGAGCATCTATTCTATTTAGAGGAGGGGTTGGGAGCATACCATCCAACATTGAAGGCAAGCGCCTGTAAATACATTTTTTCTAACCCAAAACAAGGCAGAATGGTTTAATGGGAAGATCCTTTGGCGGGAAGTTGGGAATCTTGGATGCTAATCCTGCCTCTACTACATGTTAATGTGAATTTAGGGAACCTCTTCCCTTCTCTAGGTTTCAAATTCCTCAACAGGAAAATGAAAGGTTGAGCTAGATGACCCATAATTCCTTCCCATTCTGATGTTCTATTAATCAGTGGTCCTATAGGTTCTGAATAGAGGAAACAGAATGGCTCTCTTCCCACTTCTCTTGTCCTATCCCTAACCCCATTTAGGGAAGGAGAGGATAGAAAGGAGTGGGGAAGAAGGATGGCAGGAGAGAAGGATATGAAGTTAGGGAAGGCATATCAGAAACACTTTTATCTGCTCAAAGGTGAAAGAACGTAAAAATTCTCTGACAAACAGAGTAATGATGTTCAACCTCCAACCCTTCTCTGTATCTTTGGTCATCACCCCTTCTTCCACCAGAATAGTGAGTCTCCCTTGGAAAGACCCTCTTTGTTATCTATATGTGGCTTATCCATTCTGGGTTATCTGTGGCAGATGTTCACTCTCAGGTTACTCTCTCCCTACCATTCAAAGTGCTCTAAAATCTGGCCCCACCCCACCTTTTATAGATTTATTTCATACCACTTCTCTCTATTATTTGATGTTCCTGCTAAACTGGACTGTTTTTTGTCTTCTGAACAAGCACTGAGTTTTTATGGCTTTGTGCTCCATTCATTACATTTTTTCCCCTCTGCCGAGATGCCCATCTTTCCCCCTTTGCCTGTTGAATTCCTATCTATTCTTTAAACAAAACCAAAAAGTTATATTTATGTGTTTTGCTCTCATGTCACAGTCATTTCTGAATACATATCCCTCCCCCATTTATTTCTCTTCTTTTATGCCAACCCACTGAGTCTTCCCTTGTTACAAAGAAAAATGGTGAAATAAAATCAAGGAACACAGAAGCCAGCTCTCATGTCATATACAAATATCCACAACTTTAGTACCCTAAGTCTTCAAAGAAAGAAGCAAAGTGCATTTCTCTTCTCAGGATCAAGATCAGTCATTGCAATTATACAACGTTTGACTTAATTTAATTTTTTTTAAATTTAAGTTATTGTAGTTTTGCATCTGTAGTTTTTCTTGGTTCTACTTATTTCACTCTGCACCAACTCGTGAGTCATCCCATGTTTTTCCCAAATTTTTCATATACATATTTTCTTATACACAGTAATATTCTGTGCTGCAGTGTATTCATCCATTCCCAAATTGATGGGCATATACTTTGTTTTTACTATTTTTTTTTGCTCCCATCAAAAGTCTTGTCCTGAGTATTTTGCTATCCATAGAACATTTCTTTCTTTCTTTTCTCTTTTTACCTCCTTAAATATACAACTCTGAGTCAACACTTAAAAACGCTGATTTTTTTCACATAATTTTAAATTGTTTTGCAGAATGATGGAACCAATTCACAGCTCCAACAAAAGCATATCAGTGCACCTTTCTTCCTGCAGCCCCTCTAACATTGACTTTGGGGGGGGGGCATTTTTGCTAATTTTCTACATGTGAGGCAAAACCTCGGAGTTGTTTTAATTTTTTATTTCCCTTATTAATGATTTGGAGCAATCTTTTGATCGCTGATAGTTTATAATTTATAAAAACTGTTGGGTCATATTCTTTGGCCACTTATCTACTGTGCAGTGATTCTTGGTCTTATCTATTTGTGTTAATTCTCTATATTTTCTATATACCCCTTCTTTCCCTAACCTTATTGATTTTGTTCATGTGAAAACGTTTAGAATTTTTACTTTCTTGAAATTGCCTATTTTCTTCTTTATGATCAACTTTGTCACTTATTTCATTAAATAATGTACCTCCCTTCATCACTTAAAAAGTTCTTGACCAAACAAAAGATATAGGAGATCACAGCAGAGAAAATGAACAACTTCGATTTTATAAAAATCAATGCAGTTATAAAGGGAATATTTAAGAAAAAAATTCTTTGCATCAAATTTCTCTAATAAAGATCTGATATCTAAGATATATAGCACATTAATTCAAATACAGGTAGGTCCCGATTAATGTGAATAATGAGCTCCCTGAAAAGGTCACATGATTTGAATTCTCACTACACATTTCCACTGGACTGGAACCAATGACCAAATTTTATATAATTATAACTTCAAATAATAAGAATTTGAATACATGTGACCACTTTAGGGAATATATTACTTTCACTAATCAGTACCTGGCTATGTTTTATAAGAATACAAGCTATTCTCCAGTAGATAAATGGTCAAAGAATTTTATACACACACACACACACCCACCACATATACACATACATGTATGCATATGTTATATGTATATATTACATGAATTGTCATAGATTAAACTGAGCAGAAGAGGAGAACAATTTATACGAGTTATATAATGATTGCACAGTTGAAAAATAATTAGTCCTTTAACTATAGCTATGAAAGATGTCTTTTTACATTTTCATCTTTTTTTTCAATGATGTGGCTTTTTATATTTAGGTTGCATGCACATTTGGAAGTTATTCTGGTGTGTGGTGTAATGGGCTGTTCTACTTTCTGCCAAACTTCTTTCTAGTTTTGTTAGCAGCCCTTTTCTAATAGAGTGTCCTCTCCTAAGTAGTTACTTTTCTTTGGTTTATCAAACATGGAGTTCAGTTGTTTCTGATCCTAGCCTTTGATCTGATCCTCTGATTTTTCAAGGCTTATAACCCCTCTCATGCACTTATCATGTAATATTGTGTATTATACTTCTCTGTGTTGGTGTCTTATTTCCCCCATCATATTGAAAGCTCTTTGAGTATAGGAACAATGTCTTATTTGAATTTTGAATCTCCCTGTGCCCAGTTCAGGGTTTTGTATAAACCCAACTAAAAATATTTCTTCTTCTTGTCTCTGTTAACACTTGCATGCTCCTTGAGAAAAGAGACTGCTTCATTTTTTAATTTGTAGCCCCACTGCCTGGCACAATGCCTTGTACATAGTAGGTCCTTAAAATGTGGGTCAGATTAAATCTAGGTATCCTATTACTTCTACCTAATGTCTTTTGGGTGTTAACTTGAGCAAAGGAAAATCAGAATGACAAAACTGAAAAAAAAAACAAACCCCTAAAACCAGTCCCATAATTATTCATGTTACTGTTTCCTTATTAAAAATATTTCTAGATCCGCTTCTCTACGTTTCAATAGCAGGAAACCCCTTCCTCCCACCTCTGTTAACTGATGACTTGGAGAATTAAGGAGGACCCCTTTTTTTTTCCAGTAACACAAAATATCTTAGACTAGTAGTTTCAAACTCAAATAGAAACAGGGATCACTAAACCATACACCAGGATCCCTGAAGGCCTCACACTGACTTATTAAACTTAAAGTAGAAATGATTTGATGGTTACCCACGTCTGTGTTTCTCTTCCATTCCTTTGGACTATGGAGAATGAACTGAGAGTTGACTGTATACTGAACTAAATGTGGTCATCAGATCTGGACATCAAGAGAATGAATAGATGGTGGGGTATGTGCTGGCTGTTATGATCCCAATTATACAACTTAGCCCTGTGAAACACATTAGGGGGAAAAAGATCATTAGCCTAATGAGCAGCACAGATTTGGGGCTTGGTAAGCAAGCAAATGCATCTTTTCATTATGCATGGACCTCAGCATATTTATTATTTTTGGTCACCGAGGTGACCTGGTATCTTCATTTACCAGATCACTCAGCAAACCCAGAAAGTAACAACTGACTCTCATTTTCTTGACCCCAGAATCTCCAAAAACAAAGCAGAGAAAGGGATCTGTTTGGCACCTAGTCCATGTTCATCGTGAACATAGCATACTGAGAGGGAGATGGGAGGAGTGGGATCAAAGCTGGCATCAAGAGTCAGAGAAGTGGTGGATAGGAAACCCCCTTAGTGGGACACACTTGGCTCACAGCCTGTTGGCTCCCAATGACAAAAATCAATAGTCTTTCAACATCCTTCATCTCCTCCCTGATAGCATTTCCAGCAGATGGGGGAGGGGCAGTTGGGGGCCCTTCACAAGACAGGTCTCCCAAAATCGACACACTTTTCTGTCGATATCTCCCGGCTGTCTCTCACTGACCATACATAGTAGGGGCCTGGTGAAGGCCTGGGACAGCCCAGGCCTGTAAGCCTAGATGCCTCTTTATTTGGCCTGTCTAAAAATAGCAGTGGGGAGAGTAGGGGAGAGCAAGGGGGGTGGGGTGGGGAAGGGGGCCAGACTCAGGGCTCTGCAGGACTAGTAGTCAATGAGCTGAGAGAAGCGATTGAACTCCCAGCACTCCCTGTTCGGCTGTCCGCAGCTGACAGTCTATTTTTTCCCATGGTTGACTAAATATGGTCAGGGAGGGAATGGCATGAGAAGGAGCCACTTGGCTGGGACTGCATGTTTCAGATGCTTAGCTGGGTATATAAGCACTAGAAAGGTGAACTTGGTTTCTGATCAGAGGTTCCCCCTAAACCCCCCAATCTTCCCTATTCCTACAAGGAAACATCCCCCTCCCCCCTTCCCCCCCCATTTGTGTGTGAGCATGCGGGCAGGCGATACTCTTTGTTTCAACCTGACCTCTACCTCATGGTGACCCCCTCTTGGTTGGGGGGGGGGAAGAGGACGGGATGGGGGGGAAGAAGGAGGAGAGGGTGAGGGGAGACTTCTGCAGATACAGCCTTTATACATCAAGGTGTGCGGTAATCCCAGCACGCAGGGTTGCTTCTCCTTAACTCCTGCTTTCTTTTCCTCCTGTCTGTTCTCTTTCCTCCCTCCTGCTTTCTCCCTCTCTCTCCCTCTCTTGTTCTCTCTCTCTCTCTCTCTCTTCTCTCTCTCTCTCTCCTCTCTCTCTCTCTCTCTTCTCTCTCTCTCTCTCCCTCCTTCTCTCTCTCTTTCTCAGTTGTAAGCTTTAAAGACCTCCCTCCCTTTGCTAAGTCTGCGCTGCAGCAGGAGGGCTGAGTGGTGGTGGTGTCTGGTGGGAGGGGAGGGGGAGAGGAGGGGATACAGAGGTGCATGTGGGGGAAGGGAGTGTGCGTGTTAGGGGAAGAGACAGGGTTTGTTTGCCTGTTCTTCTTTCGTATGTGTATGTGTTTCCCCCCTCTCTCCAAGTGAGGACTAATGCCATCCCTGGGCCTGCTCTCTTTCCCTCCCTGCATTAGAGGTTGCCTATAGGAGGAAGCCGATGGCTGCAGCATCCAGCGCATTATTACCTTGCGATGCCGTGACCCTCCTCCATGCATCCCTAACTCTTTAAAGCTGATTCAGCTAGCGCTCTGGAGGCTCCCCTGCTGCAACAGAATCTCCTCACTGGTACGTCTTTCTCTCTTTCCTCTAATGGCACCAGCTTAGCTCGGTTCTTTTTTTCTTTCTTTCTTTTTCTTTTTTCCCTTCCTTCCTTCCTTCCTTCCTTTCTTTTTCTTTTCTTTTCTTTTTTTAAAACACTTACCAGCTCAGGCAGGACTTATCGGTTCCAGCAAACTTGCCTGGGATTGGGGAGGGGGACAGGGATGTGTGTCTATGTATGCTTATGTGCCTCACTGCACTGGGGGCAGCGCGCGCGCGCGCGTGTGTGTGTATGTGTGTGTGTCTTTCTATGGGGTGGGTTAGGAGTTTTCTCTTTGGTGTGCGGTATCCTCTGCATTTTAAAAACTGCAGAGCCAGCAATAGCTCGAATGCTTTAAACTCAAATGTAAGAACTTTGACACACAATCATTTTGTAAGGCTTCTGGCGGTCTGTGTTCCCTGGTTTAGAAGTGCAGGCTAGTGACAGCTAGAGGGATGTTTGGGGTTGTCATAGCGGGGGTGATAGTGGGGGAGGGGGGCTGTGGTCAGGGAAGAGTATGATTGACGGGCTCCAAGCTCTGGCAATTCCACCCAGTGCTAGAACAGGAACGTGGCTCCAACTTACAGCCCAACTTGCAACATTCCTGGTACTGCGGTCCTTAACCATTGTAATGCCGATGAGCAGAGGGATTCGTAGCCAATGTGAGACTGCCTGGAGGAGCCACATGAGATCTAGAAGAAGGGATCACAGTTTGACTTTAAGGAATGGTAGAGGCAGGGAACACCCCACTGCACAGACTATAGCTATTTCTGAAGACAGGAGTGGGCCTCGGTCTCCTAAGCCCGTCTTATCTATATCAGCCTAGAGTCCCCAAGCTTCAAGTATGCAAAGCTCATGTGTTGTGGGGTGTAGGTTTTCAATATGCTGGTGTATGTACAATTACACCCATGTAGGGAAATGTGTGTGTGCCACATGCACACACATGTGCATACACACACACACACACACACAGACACACACTTATTCACGTACTCTGAACCAGAGAGGTTTGATATATACAGGGTGTCTCTTTGACTTAGCATGACTCCCACATACACAGAATGTAGTATATTTTTCAGTGAGTATTTATAGTCTAAGCAGCCTTGTGCAATTTAAAGGACATTGTAATTCTTGGGTTTATTGGTCCGTTGCATTACTGGCCGGGAAACCGCTTGGTACACCTTTCATGTCACGAGGTGGAACTTTGTTTCAAAAAAGAACTAGGTTTAATTTGAGAGTGAGCAAAAGGTTCATGTGGGCATCTTGCTGAAACTTCAGGTTTCCCCTTATAGATTGAGGGATTTTCTCCTGTTTAGTCTGATCTCTCCAAAGTTTCAGCTGGCCAGGGAACATTTTTAACTAACCCTTGTCAATATGGAGGTCAGGAGTTGAGGGCACAGGAGAAATCTAGAGCTGGGAAAACATCTGCTCACTACGATTTCTCACACTTACTTTCTTTTCCCCTTGCCTAGTCTGCCTTCTCCACCTTCTTTGGCTCCCTGCCCTCCTTTGCCCCTCAGCTTGCTCACACTTCTCATTTGTCAGGAGACTGAACATTGAGGATTCTTTCTCACCTAGACTTCAGCTCACATTATCATGCAAGGGTCTCAGCTAAATCATTGGAGATGCAGAAGGAAAAGTTGGGTAACAGGAACATGCTGTTTAAGTTGCCCTTTTTTATCCTTGACTGGATGAAAATGATAAATAACAGTGCCTAAATGTAAATGGGACAGCAGATCTTTTCTCTGTTCCATCCTGCCAAATGGCTCTTTCCTTTTTAAATGGGAGGTAGGGGTGCCTTTCAGAGCCCTAATGCACTCCCTCATCTCCTTCTTGTGGGAAACTCTGACCTACTCATCCTAGATCATCCTCAGATACTTGAAAGGTCCACCCTGCCCATTTCACACACCAGTGGAAAGACTTTGCAGGGCTGAGGTATCTGTGTATTGCAGGGGGGAGTGGTATTTTACAAAACAGCCTTCTCATTGAGCAATTAGTTCTTCACTGGAGGTGTTGGTGGTGGGAAAGATGTATTTGCTATGTAGGGATCCTAGGGATGTGTGAGCAGTTCAGGAGAAGGGCGGTTATCCATACTGGGTAGAGTAATTCTAGAGGAGTGACAATTGGGTTAGCTTCCTTGACCTTCAAAACATTTCTAATTCTCTTATTGAATTTTCCTCTAATTAAAGCTAAGGAAGACCAGCTGCACTGGATTCTTGCTTTTGTCCAATTGTTTTCAGAGTACAGCCCCCAAATCCCTAACTCAATTCCTTTTCCTAATAAGTCTCACCCTTTCCCCCACCCCAACCTTTACCCAACTACAGCCATACTTTTTGTTTTTAAGTGATTCTTTGGACAGGACTTCCTGGTCTTCACCCAGCTCTTATTCTCCCCATCCTCCCACCCCCAAAGAGTTAATCTGACTCCATGCAATGAGCAGAGAGAGTGATAACCATTCGAATCCTTTTGGGGTTTAAGTGTTATCACACACTTCGCAGTTTCCTTCTTTATTCTGCTCAATAAACTCCTAGGTACCAGATTTACTTGTAGTCTGGTTACTTTCCAGCTTGGTCAGGAACTAAGCTTGGGGATGGGAATGGAAGCTCGCCCATATCTCTCTGAGATGCTCCCCCCTTCCCCTTTTATTTTTTATTTGGCTTTGTCAGAGCTTATATATGATGATGGAGGATGGGGGCAACATTTCTTTCTCTGCTCACAGAGAAATTTTAAAATGCAGGGGAAAACCCATCGATATAATTAAGTATTCCAAAGTGCTTAGTTTACCACTTGCTAAGTTTACTTAAACCCTCTTTAAAGGGTTCATTAGAAGACTGTGAGAAACGGTAAAATTCATTAACACTAAGGCAGCCATTCTGCATTTGCCTGTAAATTGGTATTGATCTGGAGGGCTCTGGCTGGGGTAGTAGGCAAACGGAGCAGGTGAGTGGACAGTCCGAGCATACTATTACAGCAATGCTGAACGAGCAGGAAGCGCCCCAAATGATCTCTTGGTTTGCTGGGCGCCTAAATCCTGCCCATAATAGTCTTCTATTCAGTGTGATCATCATTTTCAGTGGGGCACTGGGGCCACATTGTTAGAACAGCTTTAGAGCTCAGAGGGGTTAGAAGGCAATGAGTGAAAAGGCGCAAAGTGTGAGGGATGGGGAAGAAAAAGAAGAGAGGGAGGGGAGGAGGAGAAAGAGGAGGAGGAGGAAAAAAGAGGGAGAAGGAGGGGATGAAAAAGGAGAGAGAAAGAGAGAGAGAGAGAGAGAGAGAGAGAGAGAGAGAGAGAGAGAGAGAGAGAGAGAGAGAGAGAGAGAGGAGGTGGGAGGGAGAGGGAAGGGAGGTGCAGAGAGAAGAAAGGCGCAGATGGGTGGGTGCACACAAGCACACACGAGTGCTTGAGGAGTAACTCCTTGACTTCTACTCTGGCCTAAGCTCACATATCCAGGTTTCCAGTTGTTCTTATGAACCTTCGATTTGACAGTTTGTCAGGTAAACCACAACCGGCCTCAGCTGCTACAGAGTTCAACTGGGTGGCTTTTTCTTAACACTGAAAGAAATAAAGAAAGTGAAGACATTCTCTTTCTGGGGCTCTTTGGGAGGCAGAAGAAATCCTGGACTTACTAGGTAAGAGCTTCTGTTTACAATATTTAGCTGTCTTTTTAATACCCTCTCTCTCCTTAGTCCCAGTCAATTGCTGAAAGAATCCTTTGTCTTTAACAGAAGAATTTCTAACCTCAGTATGAGAAGGAGGCAGCTTGGTGTTGCTGTCTAAGTTGTAAACTGTACATTTGAATTCTGGATGGGCAAGTGCTAAGCTTTGCAGGACAGGGGAAAGGACTAGTTTTTGTTTACTCTTCCCTTTTTACTAAAGTCTTCATCTGAGAAATAGAAAGAATTGTGATTTTCCAGAGTTTCTGGATCTTTTCTTTCAAATCTTTATTTCTTAGTCCTTCTAATTATTAATGTGGAAGTGAGGGTGGGGTGGGGTGGGGTGGGCATGGAGAGAATTGCTATGGTCTACATGTATTTTGTGTGTATATTCTGTGTAGTTAAAAGTTTCAGTGTGAAATATATGTACTTTTCAGGGGGAAATGAGAGGTTTTGTCATGTTTCTCTTCCTTTGTACATGAGAATTAGTTACGAAATGGATAAACTGCTGGATTTCTCAGAATTCTGTCAAAGGCATCACTTTTTTATATATGTGTATATAGGGACACAGACAGATATCAGAAAAAAAAGAAAGTAAAAGAACAACTGTGGATTATTGGAGATGAGTCATAGAAAAGGGGTGTGTGTGTGTGTGTGTGTGTGTGTGTGTGTGTGTGTGTGTGTGTGTGTGTGTAGCAGGAGGCTTTGAGGAAGATGTCATGGAAATGGGGCAGTAACTCAGCAGCATTAGACCAAGCCACCACTAAGTATACATGGCGTTTGAATTCCAAAGCAGTGCTATCTTCCTCTTCAAACATATAAATGCGCATATTGAAAACTACCTGCTTGAGAAACATACTACTTTATATGCCCATATGAACGTGCTAAGCTATGGAATGTAAAGAAGTATGTATTTCCGGTAGGGAAACTCTCTCATGGGAGCAGGGTGCCCCGTGTTCAAGGGAGAAAGAGACAGACAGATTTTGGTTCTGGAATGCCTGACATGGCAGACTGACTGGGGAGTCAATTGATGATCTTGTTCCAGTGGCTGTATTGTTCTGTCACTTTGCCTGTGTCAGCAGGTGGAAATGCTCATCAGGACATTAAATATTCAACGTGCTGACTGCGGCAGGCGCTTGGAAAGGCAACACCAGAAGAAAGCCCGTTGTCCGCTTCTGGTGTTTGCAGGGACCCGGGTCAAGTGCTAGATCTTGGGGGTTTGCAGGTTTCTGTGCTCTTCTTCTCCATTCCTGTCCCCTTCCCCCAACCTTTAGCCTACAGGAGTCTAAACATCAGCAGAGTGGGATGATTTCTACAACTAGTGGGAGAAATGTAGAATATAGAGTCAAACAGATAAGGGAAGGGGGGGGGAGAGAGAGAGAGAGAGAGAGAGAGAGAGAGAGAGAGAGAGAGAGAGAGAGAGAGAGAGAGAGAGAGAGAGAGGAGTCAAAGACTTTCAAAACCCAGAGCAATGTGTACTTGTGTCTTTCACTCTTACATTCAGACATGATCACTTTCCACCCTGGCAAAGACACAAATGAGTTGTGCCACTTAATGTCACACTTGCCAAGCACTAAAAGGAAGTGATTAGGGAATCCAACACCCACAACCCCCAGAGTCTCTATCTAAGACTCAATCATAATCTATCTGTGCACTAATCACAGTACAGACCATACTTTTAACTATCATCATTTTTGCTTCTATTTTTTTAATACGCTAAGTACTAATAGTCTCTGGATGAGGGAATACTCAAGGCAGCTCAGAAGAATATTAGCCAACATGCCATACACAAGAGTCTGAACTCCAGTATTACGAGAGTTTTTCAGGTAGAGGTTATTCTAAATCAAAAGCCCCCAAAATGATTTTCTGTCACCACCAAAATAATTTTCTCTCTGCATTTCCCCAGATTAAATTTAGATTACTTTTTTTTTTATCCCCACCAACAAAGTAGGGGGAGACTTGCTGTTACTGGAATCAGTAGCTTTAGAATGATGTGAAATCTAAAGTAACACCCTGCACTTGATATGAAGATGCTGCCCTCAATTGCTGCCTGACTGTCCCAGCATATTCAGAGGGGGTGAGAGAGAGAGAGAGAGAGAACGCAACCGACTTTCTCCCTGGCTTGGTACTTATCATGGAAGTAAATCTGAATTTTATACTATGGGTACCACAATGCGCTTCTGAGCTGATCTATATTACCCAAGAGATAAAGCTAAATCCAGGATCTAGATTTTACTGAAGTACCCCTTTTCCACCCAGTGGTCAGTTATTCCCTCTGCTTAAGTAAGAGGATCTTAATTGAGAGGAAGGATTCCTGGAAGAGACAGATAGAAAGGACCTTGCTACCGGGACAGTGTTCTCTGGGAAGAAGTAAGCTGAGCCGCAGGAGGATTTTGCAGTATCTCAACAGAATGTGGGGGAATTTCTGTTGTTTCTTATGGCTCCAGAGGTATTGCTTTTGCAGGTCCTGGCTGCTGTGGGAAAATGGTGTCCTCAGGTATGCTGGGCATAGCAGGGTATTAGCAGAGTAGGAGAGGGTCAGTTATTTCAGCCTGGAGAATATTTGTCTGGCAGCCACTAGGATTTTTTTTTCATATCATGTGATCTTTGCTCTTCGGAACTATCTTTGGCATGCCTGGCCTCTGGAACCTCCAACAGGTGTATCTGCCCCACCTAGAGTTGGGAACTTTCAACCAAATGCTAACTCCTGTAGATGGAGATAGGTAGAGAGGGAGAAGGGAGATCAGGTGGTTAGCCCCCTCCTCTTTCTGCTGAGACCCATTAGGTTTGGGATTCAGCTATGTCGTCCCATCAGCTGAGGCCCAGGCCAAGCAACACATTGAAAGAGGGCCATGAGGCCAATCCATGTTGAAACTTTAAAATGCTTGATATGCCAGGTACATGACCCATCACATATTGCTCATAGCATGCCTTGTATATTTCATCATAGATCACAGCACATATATGCATAGATATCACATAGCTTACGGTATATCTTACATGTCCTGCATTTTCTAGCCTGTCGTATAGCATATCACATGCACCATATGTTATGTTTTGTATATGGCTTTTGTATATCTTGTTCTATATATAATATATAGTATATCATACATATAGTGTGCATACACACACACACACACATATATATATGTAGATATTTTTTATCTTATGACAACTAGGTGAAACTTCATAGGAAGAGAAGGCGTCTGCTTTTTGGTCCCACCATAGGCATAGGAGAGCTTGCATCTAGTGGGTATTTGTCCCAGGAAAGAGCATTTCTGTCCCCATTAGGGTAAGACTCCGGCCACAATGAGTGGAAATAGCAAGGCCACAGAAATAGGAGGCCACAGAGATTTGCAAACCGACCACAGAAATGCCGCAGCCTCTTCCCTTCGATAAGTCCCTGTTTTACATTAAAGTTTTATTGCAGGATGTGGTGTTTAAATAAAAGCATTAGTGTTTTGAAATTAGGTTTGACTGAGCAGTAAAACCAGAGAGTTCACAAGGATAGTCACTGCCTTCTCTTTGTTATAAATCACCTCCATTCTCTTGATCTGCTGAATTAAAAATGAGAACAATCCTTACCCTTCTCGATATAAAACCAAATTTCCTTTTCTTAACATTTTTCCCCCATTTCCCGCTCCCCCTGTAACTCTTTAACTGCTCACCACTGCTCCAGCTTTGGAATTGGGGCTGATTTACAGTAGGTATCTCCAGTCCTAATGCAATTTTTATCTCTCTCTCTCCCCATCTCTCTCCCTTTCTACCTTTGGCATTCCAAGGTATGTGAATCAAATGGCATGGTTAATGGTAGGAAGTAACTAAGCTTGGATCTTTTCTGATGTAAGTGTTTTTTACAATACTGGCTGGGCCTTTGGGCACCATCTTTGTGACATTTTACTAGTTTAACATTTTAATACAGAAGAAGAGAGAGGCTGGTGGGATGGGTACCTGTGTTAGGATTGGCTTGCATTTTGTGAGAGGGGAATTCGGCCAAGATAACACACCTGAGGGACTGCGGTACAGTGGAAAGAGGATTGTGCTTAAACTCAGAGTACCTGAGTGCAAAGCATGAATCTACTACTTGGACCTTGGACAAATCATAGCCTCTTTGCATCTCAGTTTCTTCCTCTACAAAATGAGGGGGGCTGGACTGCACAATCTCCATGGCCTTCTCTAACTCCAAATATTCTAAGTCCAAGGTGACTTCTGAGAAGTGGAGGTGGAGGGGAAGTGGCAACGCACCTCAGGGGTTGCTATTTGTTACTTTGCATTACCAGAATGCTTTTAAGAAGGAACAGAGAAGATTGTACACCAGGACACTCAAAGTATTTTTAAGCCTTGCTGGATTCTTAGGGTGAGACTAATGTTTTAGCATCTATAAGTAAGGTCCTTCCATCAGTGATAAGTGTGATGCTGCCTCGTGTAAGATTTCCCCCTAGCTTTCATTTGGTTGTTTGTACAGAAGGCAGCCTGAAAAAACAGGCAGTAGTTTTTATTCCAAGTTCTCTGGAGCATGTCCAAGCTGGTTCTAGAGAATCCTGAGGGCGCACGACATGTCAGTATTGCTGTTGAGACCATTGGAGGGTTTAGCCAGTATCAGCCAAACAGCCAACTGATTGCACTTAAGTTCTAGGGGTGGAAAGAGTAGCTTTGAGAATTGCAGAACTCGTAAATTCAGCGGACCAAATTAGTTAAATTTTTCTATTCTATGGCTCACAAAATCTGGTCCTTCTCAAAATGAATTTTCTGCATGTGAGGGAAACCAGCACCGTGTCAGGAATGGGGATTGTATGAGAAAGAGAGAGAGACAAGGGAAAGAGACCCATTTGTAGAAGGGACGTCAGTCCCGTTATTTTGTTTGTTTGTTTATGTTGATGAAGAGTTATTTTTTATTTTCCCTCAGCCAGGTGGCCAAATAAATTTCACTACCTCCTTCTAAGGAAGGGGCTGTTTGCAATTCCAGTTTAATAGTGCATTCATCAAGAGCAATAAAGCATTTTATTGCACAAGTATTTCAAAGCGTGTGCTGCCCCTGGTAAAAGCATTAGTAAAGGGGGGCATCAGCAATCTCATTTAAAACTGTCGACCCAACGTGAAAAATGTTGCGTTGAAGAATAAACTGCTATTAAGCATGATTAGATTGACCTGCAGGACAGATATTTTAGCTGCTGCAGCATGAGTCAATCACAGTGAGCATCGCTTGAATTGCAAATTTTTTTAAATGCCCTAAATTAAAAAAATGGAGGAACCTAAGACTGTTAGGGACCCAGGAATGACTTTGGGGGAGATACTTACAAAGTAGATTCAGAGGGCTAGAGGTGGTAGGACTAAAAGGGTGGGGGTGGGGGTAGGGGGTTGGGGGTGGTTTCTTAATTGCTGCTACCTTAGCATAAATGAAAACTATGTTCCTCAGACCAAACAATCAAAAAAAGAATTGTGCTGAGTCAGCCTTTGGACTGTGCACGTCCGATTGCAGAAAGGGACTCAGCACTGCAGTGCAGCATCTCTGCTTGCCTTTGACACCAGCCTGGCAGGGCATTGCTCCCCTTGTGTTTGCTATGGCTGCCTGAGGCCTAGAAAGAGAGAAGCCCTCAGAAAAGGGAAGCTGGGGGAGGAGGAAAGGCAAATACAGCTTTCTTCCAGGAACATCCTTGCTTGCTTTGTCTAGTGTTCAGTCTGCGATGGGAAACTCCCGCTCTCTGGATGAATTGGCCAAGGCCAAGGGATGGAAATGGAAATGAAGGGTGTGGGAAAAGAGAAGGAGGAGGGGTGAGTGACTGAGAGAATTGCATGGTTGCTTGCAGCGATCAGCGTCTACCATCATCCCCTTCATTGGGTCTTTTCTGCTGTGCTTTGATCTACTGGGTTTCCCTGTTGGTGCCTTTCTGTCCCAGGAGCTTGAGGGGTATAGGACATGAAGAGGAAGTGAGGTGTCCATCCACCCACCTCTTGGATTGAACTTTGAACCTCCTGAGGGATGTGTCCAGTCTTATTGGCCACTGTTTACTAGGGACTAGTCATGACAAATCAGGCCAAAAAAAAAAAAAGAATTTCTCATGTGTCATTCTTATGTGCAAGGCTACCATCTTCCTGAGTTGCAGACCTTCATTGGGAATGATCATTATGAGGCTCAAAGCCTGTGAATTTCTCTTTTGTGAAGCTTACAGCGGAAATCCAGGCTTGGTTAACTGGACACCTTCAGGAGGAGGCCCAGGAGGACCTGATGTGGATGGTAGATGTGGATGGTAGATCTGAGCCATTGTCTCCAAGTAGAGGGCTTCTCTGGTGCTCATCAAGTCTGGCCCCAGGCTTGTAAGGACATCCTACCTACCACTTGTTGGGAGAGATGAGTAACCAAAGCAGAACAGGGTGGAGCTGGGGAACTGCAGGAGCTGTGGGGAGAGTTTCCATTTGGTGCACTGACCACTCCTGCAGTGCGGGGCTGTGGAGGGCAGCATGAGGTGAGGTGAATGCAGCGGCAATGGTGTTTCAAGGGCGAGCAAAGTAAAGGTGTGTGCTCTCTGAGAAAAGCCCGAGTGCCGCCATCCAAAGTTAACTAGATGAAGCAGCAGTGGCTATACCCACTCTGCAATGCAATTTTTGCCTTTGAGAGAGCGTTTGCTACATGGCTCCTTTAAATATCTATATCTCCTTGGCACATGTTTTACAGCTTGACTTAGAAAGGAAATGTAATCTATACATAACTTTCCAGGTTCAGTGTGATACTACGCTAGGCTGTAATTGGTTTGGGTATTAAAAGTTGGTCACTTTAATCCTCCAGTATTGCCATGAGTGTCTTCACTGATGTCAATAATAACCAAATAGGTGAAGTGCACATGGTCTGGAGAAGTGTTATGGTGGGCACAATTGCTTGTGCTATCTGAACAAGGGATGAATTTTAAGTGAGGGCATGGGAGATTAGTAAGATTGAGGCCAAAACCCTCAGGCCCACCCTGCCAGAGATTCCTCAGTCTCTGCATTTACCAAAAAAAGTAAGAGGAAAACAGATACTTTGATCCAAAAAAAAAAGGGAGGGGGAGTATGGGCTGCATCCTAGATCCTGTAGGTAAGAACCCAGATGTAGACTTATAGTCAAGGTGCTAGCCAAATTGCTTTCATACTCAAATGCTCTGACCATTGAGATGAGCCTATTTCTCTGAAGTTTCCCAGAAACCAGCCCTGGGAACTTCTCTGCTTTATAGTGTGAAAGCCACACCCTTATGTAAGCTGTCTTTGGGTGTGTTTGGGCCAGCATGTATATGTGTGTGTGAGAGAAAAGAAAGTGTGAAACAGCTGAAGGGAATGGGCAAGACAAATTAATCCATGACATTATTATTTTTTTTTTTTGAGTGGGAAGATGTCAGCAGAACTGAGCACTTATTAGTTGGAGGACCCAGTACTGAAAGAGCGCTGGCTTGTCCCCTGAACAAGGGAAGTCCTCAAGGTCAATTGCCATACAGAACAGATATGTTTTTCCTGTCTCCTCACCTTCTGCTACAGGGGTCATGTGTCTGAGTGGCTTGCCATGCCCACATATGGCTAGTGTTAGAAAGCATGCCACCTTCCATAAAATCTGTGAGGCCACTGTTCCAAGGCCAAGAGGACCGCAGGACCACTGATATAAATAGTCTTCATTCTCAGCTGTCTCAACTGGCCAAACCTGACTCAGATGACATGGAGGCCAGGAGAACTGAGGTCTCTTGTACCTAAGGCAGACGTGCAAAGGGGTTGAAACTGTGAACCTGTAACTTTATGGACAGAACCTGGGTAAACTTTCTCCATTCTTCCCCTTAGTAGTTTGGTTCTACCTTCTACTTCCCACAGGCTCCCTCCCTTCCCCACCAACCCTTCACTCATACTCTGTACAGGCAAGGGAGACAGAGGTCTCTAAGAAGGAATCTGGTGCCCTGCTGGCTAAGTCCTTCTTAAGGGCAGTGCATATAGCCAATGTTGGCCATTATGGTTTCGGGTGCCAGTTTCCTCCAGTATCTCTGTCCTTGGGCTCTATTTGCCTTTTGGAGGAATCTCAAAATAGCAAGGCCCATGGCAATTTGGACAATGCTTTGAGGAGGGACTTAGAGAGGGAACAGAATATGTTTAATCTGCCAAACACAGCTGCTGTAACAGCACTGTGATAGAGCTGACCTGGGAGCTAGAAAGCTTGGGTTCAAACTCTGGTCCTTGTACTTCCTAACTATATTACCTTGGACAAATCACCTCATCTGTATAATGGGAAGTTTTATGTATAGTATATGCATACACACATACACACAAATATGTTTACATGCATGTGTATGTGTAGGCATGAAGGCAGCTAGGTGGCTCAGTGGATAGAGCTCAGTCACTTAATAACTTTGTGAACTTGGGGAAGTCATTTAACCTCTGTTTGTCTTAATCCACTGGAAAAGGAAATGACAAACCACTTCCGATATCTTTGCCAAGAAAACCCCATGGACAGTATTGACATGATATGATCCATGAGATCATGAAAAGTTGGACACAATTGAACAACTGAACACCATCACCAGCAGCAGCACCATTACATGTAGGTATATGCATATGTGCAAGTACATATGGCATATATGTGTGCATGCATATAGTATATCTTACGTGCATGTATGTATGTATACACACATACTACTTCCCCCACAAACTCTTGTGAGGAAAGTACCTTATAAACTTCAAAATGCTGAAGAAATTTGAGGTGTGGATAGAGCACCGGCCCTGAAGTCAAGAGGACCTGAGTTCAAATCCGACCTTAGACCAAACATATGCCACTTACCAGCTGTGTAGCTGTAGGCAAGTCACTTAATCCCAATTGCCTAAAAAATAAAGAAAGAAATAAAAATTAAAAAAAAAAAGAAATTTGAGGTGGTGGTGATGGTGACGATGATGATATTTTCACTTCTCCCTGAGCCCGTCCACTCAGCACCTTTTTCCCTCTCTTGTCTTCTGCTCTCATCTTGTCATGATACTCTCATCTACTCAGGGGTTTGATATCCATAAACTCACCCCTTGTACCATCTGTACCATCTCAAGCCCCTCCTGAGGGATCTCAATAGGCCTATTCTCTCCATCTCTCCAGACCTCCCACTCATCTTTTTCATCAAAATGTATTCTTCCCATATCGTCTTAGTACTCCATTTTCAAGAACTTTGGGAAAGATCCAATAGAATAATTCATATTTAAGTACTAATGATCAAGAAGCAGCTCAGTGAATAAAGTACTGGCCCAGCAATTGGGAAGTATTCAGTTACAATCTGGCCTCAGACATCTATGAGCTATGTGACCTTGGTCAAGTCACTGAACCTCAGTTTTCTTGTCTATAAAGATGCTATGTAAATGTTATATCTTATTGCTGCCCTTTGTGTGAGTATTTGCATTTTAACAATACAAAAAGTTAATCTAGGGAATGGAGCTCTATTGGTAGAATGTTGGGCAACCAAATTGAGGGGTATTTCAAAGGAAGGAAGGAACGGATTCTAAATATACTTTAAATCATAAGGAGAGCACCTATTTTATCCATGCATAAGTCTGGCCCTAGTATCAGAAGTATCTTTTAATCAGTCCTTTGATTCCTACAAAACAATGATAAATATGGAGGCCTGGTTTGTCCTAGGATTAATGAACAAAAATCCATTGCATTATTTAAAAACACACACATAAATAAACCTATTGATCAGCTCTGTTGGTTTTAGTTGTGAATTAATTTGTGTAACACTGGGTTCCAGTGAAGGCTGGTCTGTGAGTAGCTATAATTTGTGCTAATTTATCTTATTCCTATGATCATAGCTTACATATCTACAGTTCTTTTGAGATTTACAAAATGCTTTCCCTCACAACAGTCATTAGAGGCAAGTAGTTAGAGACAAGTATTACTCCCCCCATTTTATAAAGGAGAAAACTGACTTGCTCAGGCTAACATAGCTAATAAGTATCAGGGTGGGATCTGAAGTTGGGTCTCTCCTAACCCCAAGACCCATGAACTCTTTCCCTATAGACATGGCTGTTTCTTATCGTCTCTGAAGTAACTATTTCAGTGACAAAACTTCAGGGAACATGAATCCTGCTCTTCCTTTGTGGGATACAGCCAATGGAGAGGATCATGGGATTTGGAACTGGAAGACACTTGAGAGATCACTTTGCTATTGCCTTTTATTTTGGGTTGAGATCAAGCGCTCAAATAAAAACAAACCATGAACTAACACCTCCATAAACAAGTGTAAAGTCGAACCTGCTTGGGGGACTTTCTCAAGTCTGTGAGGAGTAGGGGGGTTGCAGCCAGGGCATCCTTTAGGTTAGAAATGGCATTTTCTTATCTCAGAATGTATTAGTCATGAATTTAATCCAACAAGTTCTCCGCTCTCCCTTTTTCTTCAGGGGCACAGGGCTCTCTAATGCACTCATAAGCTGAGCATCTTTCTTTCCTTAAGTGAAAGCAGCTTTACCATTCACCCTATCTTTGAGGTAATAAGACACAAAAAATCTATTTTGCCATTTTTGCAAAGAACAGCAAAACTGGCCTCTACCACCCCCACCCCCCCGGGTCCTCCACACTCATTTGGTCTATTTGAAGCCGAATTTATTTCTAAGAAGGGCCCCATCAATTTGCTTTGCTCTTTTGTTGACAAGTTTATTAAAAACCCAGGCAACTCCATATTAAACTTTTATCAGTGTTGAGAAATAATACATTCTTTGAGTAGAAAAGTTATGGATTGAGTCTGAGACTTTCTTGTTCAGGGTTTGCCTGAGTCAGCAGGACAAAGAGAAGCAACTGTGATTTGGGGGTGGCTTTCCCTCCTCCCTTCCGCATTTGAGGTCTTTCCAATGACCTCTTAAGGAACAAAAGTAGCAGTGGCCCCCAGTAGGGTAACATATGTCTTAGGGGGCTACAATGGGGGGAAGCATGACATATGCGAAACCAACATTTTCTAGGAGTTTTCTATAATCCTCAGAAGTCAAGAGCGATGATTCTTTGCTATTACTTTTAATAATTAACTGAAATCTGGAATTAAAAATTAATTTTGTAGTGACTAATAGGTGAAGTGATGCCACAAAACATAACACTGGCTCACTTGTGTTAAAAAATTTTTTAAAGTATCACAATGGAAAACTTTTTTAAAAAAGGAATATCCTTTGTTCTACTTCATCTTTTTTAAAGCCATGTTTTGTTGTAAAGAAAATTTGACTGTAGGAAACTTAAGTGTGGTACAATAGGTGAATGTGAAGAAAAATTCTCAGGAAATTCTCTGAAGATCATTGTCTGAGTAGGACTTTGTGGGCTGGGCAGCACGCAAGAGACTTCAAAAAGACATAGTTCTATGTGAACCTGGGCTAAGCTCTGAACTGCCCTGGTTGGTAGAAACCTAAGTTGCTACAGTAGAGATGGCTGAAAATTATCCAAAACAGGGAGAGATAAAAGGTAATATATTTAGAGCTTGAAGGGGTGTTTAGATCATTTAAGTTTACTCCCCTCATTTTATGGAGAAAGAAACTGAGGCATGTGGAGGTTAAGTAACTTGCCAAAGATCACATAACTGGTCAACGTCTCAGTTGGAATTTGAACCCAGGTCTGCCTGGCTCTATCTCCCTCACTGTATCCACTGTACCATGGCATCAAGAATTATACTGGGAAAAGTTTGTTTTGTTTTCCCTTTAGATGGTCTGTGATTTAGAAGAATGTGATAAAGGCAGAAAGATTAAAAGAACTCCTCAGAGAAGAATGCTAAAGGGTGACTCTTAAAACTTTTCGGTATATTCAGTTAAAAAAACACCTATTAAATCTGAGTTCTCTGCTTAGTGCTAGAAATAAAATGATAAATACTAAACAATCCCTGACCTCAAGTATCATGCAGTCTAAGGGAGGGAATATAATTTATATGCAAGTATATATAGTGTGTTGCTGTTCAGTCCTGTCCAACTCTTTGAGACCTCATTTTGGGGGGTTTTCTTGGCAAAGATACTGGAGTGGTTTGCCATTTCCTTCTCCAGCTCATTTAACAGATGAGAAAACTGAGGCAAACCAATTTATGTGACTTGTCCATGGTCACATAGCTAGTGTCTGAGACTGGATTTGAACTCAGGCCTTCATGACCTCAGGTATGGTGCTCTATCTACTGCATCACCTAGCTACCATAAGTATAGCTTGAGGTAGGAGTAAAGAAGAGATCCCAATAAAGGGCCCTAAGAAAATCTGAGGACAGAAAGTTCTTGTTCAGCTGGGCACAGGAGAGTCAACTAAGATTGTTGTCATTGTTGTTTTAATTAAGTTAATTTAAACATTTTTTAAAGACTGGATGTCCCTATCTTGCCCAGAATGGAAGTGCAGGAACTACTCACAAACCCAATCCTTCTCTGTTTAGCCCAGAAGTTTGATCTGCTCCACTTCTGGTCTGGTCTGGGCTGATTCACTTCTCCTTAGGAAACTCCTTCTTCCAGTGGCTAGCCATATTAATGTTGAATTTGGTGTGATCAGCTTATGGGCTAAGCTGCAGGTCAGAACTCCCATGCCTTTGCCTCCATGGTAGTTGAGATGACAGATGTGTGCCACCATGATCAGACCAAGAAGTCTTTTTTTTTTATTTTTGGAGGCAATCCAAGTCACACAGTTAGTAAATATCTGTGGCTGGATTTGAATTCAGGTACTCTTGACTCCAGGGCTAAATAAACAAAACCTTTTATTTTGGGTGAGGCAATTGGGGTTAAGTGACTTGCCTGGGGTCACACAGCTAGTAAGTATCAAGTATCTGATCTGAGATTAGATTTGAACTCAGGTCCTCCTGACTCCAGGCTGATGCTCTATCCACTGCGCCACTTAGCTGCCCTAGAGAAGTCTTTATAAAGGATCTGATACCTGAGCTGGATTTTGAGGGGAGAGAGAGCTCATAGGATCATAGATTTTGAGCTTGGAGGAACCTTAGTGACTTCCAAGTCCAGCTCCTTCATTTTACAAATGAAGATGGGGGTCAGAATGATTAAATAACTTGCCCAGGGTGGTACAATTAATAAGAGGCTTGTGTCACTAGACAGAGGTGAAGAGAAAGTGCACTCTAGGCATGAGGGGCAGTCCATACGAATGCACTGAGGTTGGAGAAGACAAAACAAACATGTGGAACAATTAGTATGGGTTGCCTGAAATATAGAAAATGTTCAAGAAAATAATGTAAAAAAGGAAGGTTGGAGACAGATTGTACTAGGAGATTTAAATTTTAGGGTAAAGAGTCTTTATTTTTATTCTTAAAAATATGAAATGGGATATCACTTAAAATTTAGAGCAGAAAAAAATGACAATCACATGTAAGCATTTGAAAATATATAAAGGGGCCAGATAAGCAGGTATATACTTGTAAACCCTGATACTGGGAAAATGGGGCTGGTGTATCTCTTCAACTCAAGAGTTCTGAGGAGCAGTGAGCTAAGCTGATTGAGTGTCTACACTAAGTCTAGCATCAACATAGTTAGCTGCCCAGAAGCAGGGATTCACCATGTTGTCTAAGGAAGGGTGAATCAGCCCAGTTCATAAAGAAAGTAGGTCAAGTGGGATCAGGTCCATGTATATGTAGCCCTGGGTCTTCCAACATGGGCAAAATAGGGAGACCCAGTCTCAAAAAAAAAAAAGGCTTTGAAAGGGTCTTATTGAGAAGAGACTGACCAGATGTTTCTTATACTTATAAGAAATAAAGTAAAAATGAAGATATAGGTAAAAAATAAATCAAGAACGTGAGCAGGCATAGAGTATGGGCTGGATGGCCTGGCCCACATTCTACACGTGCCTGAGAGCAAGAAATATTACAGTCAGACATTAATGGACTAATTTTCCAACCATCAAGGTAACAGAACTCGAGATGGGTGACCAAGGATGGTTGAGGAATTTCTGTGCCTGGAAACTTCAAATAAGGAATTGACAAACATCTTTCCTGGAGAGTTTAGATATTTACCTATCCAGAAGCAGGAGACTGAACCCAATCAGTTATCTTTGAAAGTTTTTTCTTCCTTGAGAGGAAAATGGATTTAGGAGTCAGGGAGAGCAAGGTCTAAAAGAGTTAATATTTTTAAAAATTATTTTTTCAATTAACAAGTATTCTTTTTCTCCCTCCACACATACTGAAAAAAAATAAAGGAAAAAACCCTTGAAACAAATTTCCACATTGACTACATCCAAAAATGTGTGTCTCAGTCTGCATATTTAGTCTATCCCTCTCTATTAGGAGGTGGATAGCATTCTTTATCATCTGTCCTCAGGAACCGTGGTTGCTTACATTACAATGCTTTTTCTTGAGAGAGCAGGTAGTGTAATAATAACAACAATAATAACAATAGTGGCTAAAATTTATATATCACTTTAAGATTTTTAAAAAAACTTTATAAATATTTTATTTTCACAACCCTAGGAGGTAGGCACTATTACTATCCTTATTTTACAGATAAGGAAACTGAGGCAGGCAGAGGTTAAGTGGCCTGCCCAGGGTCACACAGCTAATTAAGTGTATGAGGCTGGATTTGAACTCAGATCTTCCTAACTTCAGTCCAGTGCTCTATTAACCATGCCCCCTAGTTATCTGGCTGCTTTAGTGGAAAGAACAGTGAATTTGGAAATCAGATGATCTGGGTGTGAATACCAGCTCTGCTATTTTAAGTTGCATAACTCTTTTTTTCTTCTTTTTTTTTCGAGGCAATTGGGATTAATTGGCAAATGGGACTTGCCCAGGGTCACACAGCTAGTAAGTGTCAAGTGTCTGGTCTGAGACTAGATTTGAACTCAGATCTTCCTGACTCCAGGGTCAGTGCTATCCACTGCACCATCTAGCTGCCCCAAGTTGTATAATTCTTGAGCAAGTCAAACCTTCTCTTTGCTTAAGTTTCTACATCTTTAAAATGAGGTGATTGAATTAATCTGGCTCTAAATTCTATGATTCTTTTCTTAGTAGGATGAGAAATTGGGTGTGAAAAATAGTAGAGATGTGGGGATTGTGTGTCTGAGTCCTCTCATACATCCCACTCCATGATGAGTGTGTGACATAATTCTGCATGCTAGGCAGCTTCTTTGGTCTATGGTCACCATTGTAGGCCTGGCCTCTTCCTCCCTAAGACCATTTCATAACAGGAACTTACAGTACAGAAAACCCTCTCTCTGGGCAATAAGGATAATTTCTCAAGGTTATCCTTGCCTCCACATGCTGTATTTGAAGATTAGACAGGGAGTCTGGAGATTGGGATTGTAATCTTGGTTCTTTGAGTCAGTCATATCTCTTCTCCAAGGTTCAGTTTCTTCATCTCTAAAATGAAGAGTTGGGCTAGATAACCTCTAAGCTTCCTTCTTAGGAATTCCAAGATTACGGGGATCAGATTTTCCTAAATCAACTCCAACTTTAAATGTCCTCAGTAGCTGTTCCGAGCCCCAAAAAGAGATTGAATTGATAGAAATTTCATCTAAGGAGGCTAAAGAAAATCATAGGATTATACATTTAAAGTTGGAAGGAATCTTCTTTCTGTGAATTTTGCTACATAAAGAAATTTTGCATCCTTGGGCAAGTAGCACAAAAGGTGCCTTTGAGTCAGCTTTTTCAGGCAAATTCGGATGAATTGAGTGAAGTAAGAAAGACCACAAACCTTGGTGTGTGCACAAGCACGCACATACACACACATATACACACACACACACACACAACTTCAGAGGATGGAGAGAGAATCCAAGATACCCCATTATAGTGAGGAGATAAAGATTTAGGAATTGGCTTCTGTGGGTAGTTTCTGAGGAGGTTGATATTGGGGAGGGAATGAAGCCTAAATAGAGGGTAGCTCTCACTGCCATCTGGACACTTTATTTTCACTAAGTATAACTTATTTCCTATGTTAATGAATTATTCTCTCTGTCAACCAATGACTAGCCTAGTGAAGAACATAATGTTTGATTACACACTAGGTGGTAGGGTTGAGGGGTTAATTTATTATTTCTTTTTTGGCCTCTGCAATTTATGAAACTATTCCCTGGGAGATGAGAAGGCTGTGGTATGCATTGGTGGAAGAATACCTGTCTATATTGATGAAATTACAGATCCTTCAACTACTGAAGGAAATGACTCTGCATACAAATACTTAGAGTCCCTCTCTCTGTGTCAGTGTGTAAGAAGAGGCAAGGCCATTTGTTACAGCTCCTGGAGAGTGTTAGTTGATGATAAAAGCACAGGATTTGGAGTAGGAGCACCTGGGTTCAAATCATGACTCTACGGAAACTTAGTCAAGTCAGTTGTTCATATTTCTGGACCTCAGTTTCCTTGTCTATAAAAATGATGGAATTGTATTAGATGATTTTTAATATCCCTTCAGTCTCTAAGTATATAATTCTATGTTTTTGTTTTAATCCCTGGGGTTTGAATTCTGTTACTAACATCTCACTTATGGGCTGGGAGTAACCATTGAGGGAAGCCTAAAGAAGAGTGCATTGTTGGGTAAGGAAGGTATTCAAGTAGAAGAATCTCTCCCTACAGCAGAGGGCAACACAGAGTGTGAAAAGACGTAGTTTCCAAAAGGAATTCTACTTCCTGTCAATGATTATTTGTGATTGTTCTCGTCAATGCTCTTTGAGTTGAC
Organism: Phascolarctos cinereus; assembly: GCF_003287225.1. Classification (NCBI taxonomy): domain Eukaryota; kingdom Metazoa; phylum Chordata; class Mammalia; order Diprotodontia; family Phascolarctidae; genus Phascolarctos; species Phascolarctos cinereus. The sequence continues at coordinate 248,551,509 of NW_027555625.1, forward strand.
CTTCCTTCTTTTAACATCCAACACACATGTATTCAATACCTACTATGTGGAAGGTCCTATGCTAGATGCTGGGATGAGAGTTATAACTAGGCCAGTAAGGGTGCCAACATCTGGTGAGGGGATAGAGAGGTGGGGACTCAGCGTGGTAGAGTTAATGTCTAGAGCACTAGATCTGAAGTCAGAACATATGAGTTTGAATCCCATTTTCAACACTTACAAGCTTAAACAAGTCATCTAATATGTCTGAGCCTCAATTTCCTTATATTAAAAAAAATGAGGCAGTTGGACCCTGACTTCTCAGGTCCTTTCCAGCTCTTAATTTATAATCTTATAATTCACTGTGGCCCACTAGTGCCATACCATATGTTGTTTAGTCATGTCTGACTCTTCGTGACCCTTTTTGGGGTTTTCTTGGCAAAGATACTAGAGCATTTTGCCATTTCCTTCTCCACTCATTTTACAGATAAATAAATTGAGGCAAACAAGGGTGGCCTTGGTTGCACAGCCAGTAAGTGTGTGAGGCTGGATTTGAACTCAGGAAGATAAGTCTTCTTGACTCCAGGTCCAGTACTCTATCCATTTCATCACCTAGCTGCCTTGTGCGCATGCGCGCGCGCGCACACACACACACAACACACACACACACACACACACGCCATACCTTGTAGCCTTCCATCAATCGCATGTCATGAAGGTCGCACTCTTCTCCCAGGGTCTATCTTCTGCCACAAGATACGATCCCTTTCTCAGGGTGCTATTCCCCCTCCTTGTCACCTCCTCTCCCCTTTTCTCTGGCAGGGGAGTGGGGTGGGAGTATGAGGTGCTAATTGATGAAACAGAACTCATCCAAGGTTAACTGTCCTCTTCAACTACGTTTGCTTCAGGAAGAATTTCTGGAGGGGGAGGTAGAGAAAGGTAAATAAAACATTGTATCTTCACTTAAGAAACCTAGTAGGAGGGGCAGAAATAGCAGGCAGAATACAAGATGTCATAAGCATGATATGGTGGATAAAGTATTGAGATGAAATCAGAAGGACTTATGCTCCAATTTTATCTCTGTGACCTGCTAGCTGTGTGACTATGGGCAAGTCACTTGACCTCTCTGGGGTTCAGTTTCCTCACTTTTAAAATGGAGATATCTATGTGATCTACCACACATGGTTGTTGGGAACTCAGATGAGTTCATGCCATGTGCTTTGCAAACTTCAAAATGACAGTGAAATATTAATTGTTTTTTGAAAGAAAGTATTAAGGAAATTTAGTTGAGGAATGGATCACATCCAATTGGGAGAAATCAAGGATGGCTTCATGGAGGAGGTGGTATTCACATTAGACTTTGTAGCATGAGTAATATTTCAAAAAGCAAAAACATAGGAAAGGGTACTCTAGATAGAGATGAGCATGAGCCAAAGCTGGAGATTGTGAAACCTAGGCTATGTAGGAGGAACTTCAAGTAGTTAATCCAATTAGATTCAGTAGGTGAGGAGTGGCATTGGCATTTAAGGCTGGCCAGAAAGTTTGAGGCTGATTGTGGAGTGTCTCAGATGTTAGATTGAGGAGTTTGAACTTTGTCCCATAGGCAATGGTGATCCATGGATATGATATAAGATAAGATAGAAGCCGTGCATTAGAAAGATACCTATGGCTAGAGTGTTTAGGACAGGGGTGGGGAATCTGTGGCCTTAAGGCCACACGTGGCCCTCTAGGTCCTCAAGTGCATACCTTTGACTGAATCCAAACTTCACAGAATAAGAAGTTTGGATTCAGTCAAAGGGCCATACTCGAGGACATAGAGGGCCACGTGGCCTTGAGGCTGCAGGTTCCCCACCCCTGGTCTAGAATATATGGGAGGGAAATAGAGGCAAAGTAACTGAGGGTTGAGATTATTCCTGGATAATCCCCAGAGCTTCTTGTTGTAACAAAAGGAGAGAACCAGGAAAGGTAGAAAAAATAAATGATCGTTGACTGATACGTTGGGGAACTGTCCAGTTTAGGAAGCTGAATTGTGATTCTTTTTAAATCATGCTCAGAAATGCCACTTTCCTTCAGCTGTTGCCCAACTGACTCTTTACTATTGGTCCTTTATAAACTTCCCTGGAATAATTTGACAAATGCGTCAGGGGTCTCTCTGGTGAGACTGAGACTTCAGCCCCTTAGCCCCTGGGGCCTGCATAGAGGAATCTGAAAGGCTCCCTCTGTAACACCATAATCAGATAACAGTTACCATATGTGTATTAGCTGGCTCATCATTCACGTTATGAATACATCAGAGGAGAGGCCTGCCAACCCAACCTCATGCAGAAAACAGGCAGGGAGAATTCTAAGCAAATACATCTTACTCCGAGAGTTTATATACATCACCATTTGCTCCAATTATAACTAATTGGACACATATTGCATTTTCATAGCATCTAATTTTCTATTGATTTTAACAGGACTTCTGGTGTTTTGCAGCATGAAGCAGGATCTCGTATCAGTTGCTGTTTAAAAATGCTGAGTGTACCTCCCTGTATGGGATTATTCAGTCAGCAGATGTTTTAAAACCTATTTAATTGTTTGGTTCATAAAATGCACAAACTGTATTAGTGAACAGCTCTATTCTCTTTTAGTACCTTAGTTAAAATAAGAGAGAGAGAGAGAGAGAGAGAGAGAGAGAGAGAGAGAGAGAGAGAGAGAGAGAGAGAGAGAGAAGAGAGAGAAGGAGAGAGGAGAGGAGAGGAGAGGAGAGGAGAGGAGAGGAGAGGAGAGGAGAGGAGAGGAGAGGAGAGGAGAGGAGAGGAGAGGAGAGGAGAGGAGAGAAGTGCTGCAATTGTAGGCTGGGAAAAAAGACTTTCCCAGGATACAAATGTAGCTGCCTTTCAGATGAGTGGTTTTTAAGAGTCTTTTCTTCTTGCCTGCCCCGGTCACATTGGCAAGATCCCCATGTTTGAAATTTCCTAAGGAAGCTGACAATGGAGAGAAGGATTGAGCCACTAATCTCCCCTTTCTCCCTTAATGAGAGACAAATTGGCTAATGAATAGGTGGTGGGCTTCATTTGCCTTATTCTCCACAGTGGCTTCAGATAGAATACAAGCCTTAAATAACCTCATAAAACCAAGGCCAGGGGTCTACTGCTTGACAGCCCCCTAGCACAGCTGCCAGACTCAAGTAACCTCCTCTCTGCACAGCATCAATGTCAAGGCTTTCAAAGGGGGGAACAGTAGAAATGATAACGGATCAGGGAAAGGTGGCATTTCGGAGATGCAATTTTAGCCTTGTGAAATGTCAGAAATTCCGGCCTGAGGGCTGCCTGTGCACAAGCCAGGGTAAGGTGGGCAAGTGTGTTCTCTACTCTGAGAAGCCAATCTGGGAAGAGAGTTAGGATAATGTAGCTGATCAAAGGGTGTGCATGTACATGTAAAGGGGGTGAAGAGGAATGAAGAAGCTTCTCCTGAGGTCCCATGAGATGTAACCTCATGTATATTCTTAGCCAGCTACAACAGAAGATACAGGAGAAGTACATGGAATTGTGGATTCCAAAGATGGGCTTCTCTGTAGGGGAGTGGACCTGAGAGGACATGAGCATGGCAAGCAGCAGGTTCAATGGAAAGTGTTAGGACTGGAGTCAGAGGAGCTGAATTCAAATGCTTGTTCTATGTTGGGCAAGTCTTCAGGCCTCTCTAGGCCTCAATTTCATTACATGTAAAATGAGGCGATTGGACTTGATGACCTCTCTGGAGGGTGTGAAAGTTCAAAAGCTATGCTTCCATGATCCTGTGAACTGACAGCTTGGTCACTTGTGTGTCTGGGCCTAGACTGTAAGTGATTTGTAGCCTTCCTGCATTGGGGGGAGGGGGAGGTAATGCTGAAAAAAGAGCCCATGGCATCCTTAAAAAGCCAGGAGATCATGGTGATATTAGATTAATTTTGCTGAAGAGTACAGAGGCCTAGAGAAGAGAAACTACTTATCTGAGGCCCAACAATTGGTATAAGCCATGTAAAGTCTACTGTCTACAAGTCTAATGTCACACTGAGCTTAATACTTGCTGGATTCAATAGAAACACATGATTTCAAGAACTAACTGAACTAAACAAGAAATATCCATCTTCCCCCAAGCTCCCACTCCAGGAATAGGTTGTTTCAAGGGTTGACAGGGTGATAGGAGAAACACACTACGGACACAGCCAGTGTGGCTTTGTCAAACACATGAAACAAATTGTGGAAAGCTGTTTGATAGGATGATTCAGAACTCAAATAATGGTCATGTTCTCCAAATGAGCAGGAAACAACTCTCCTATTCTCCAACTTAAGACAGACAGATGGACAGACAGACACAAAGACATTCATTCATTTATTCATTTATTCAACAAACACTTTCTGAGTATTGTCTACCTTCCAGGGCTGTTGTGAGGTTCAAAAGAAATGGTGGATATAAAACAAAGGGGGAGAGGGAAGAAAAAATGAATTCCTCCTTTTTCCCCAAAAAGGTCTTCAAATATTTGGATTTGGGGAAAAACATATTTAGAGCTTTGGAGAAGACAAAGGTGAATTAGACACTCTCTATGGCCTTATGCATTTATAGCCTAGCAGGGAAAATAATGCAGGTACACAAAGCTGTATTTTAAGATAGGATGTAAAAAAATTACCTTAGAGGGGAATGAGCAGTATATAGAGAGTTTGGAGATGCTAGAGGGGGCTGTGGGTCAAAGAAAACTTCACAGAGGAGGTGGGGCTTGTACTGAGCCTTAAAGAATGGGTAGGTGAGGCAGGGATAGAAGGAGGGAGACAGGATGAGGAAGGGTCTTACAGTGGTATTATGCTATGTGTATATAGTGAATATATGTGTATACATGTATATATACACAACCTTCACATACATGCATGTTATATGAAACACACATAGTATACACATGACATATATATACACAGTCACACACACACAGATATTTATAGGAGAATGAGATGACCAGGCTGGCTGGAGTTTAAGGCATGTGTATAAAAGTAAAGCTAGAAAGATCAGATAAGGTCAGATGGTAAAAGCCAAGTAGCCTCGACCTTTTCAAGTCTAGAAGAAAAACAAGTCAGAAGGCTGACTTTGAGGAGGTTTGGTTTTTCGAGGACTAGAATTCCCTGGAGAACCAAGAGCAGTGAATAGAAGCTGCAAAGCGGCAAAGTTGAGCTTGATGTCAGGGGAAAAATACTTAATAATCAGAGCTGTCCAAAAGTACAAAGAGCTGCCTAAAGAGGCGGTGGGTGACCCCTCCCTGGAGGGCTGTGAGATGAGACTCAATGACCATTGATCAGGCATGCTGTAGTGGGGATTCTTTGTTATGTATAGTTGGCCACGATGGCCACCAAAGTACCTTCCTACCCTGAAAGTGAGAGGCTATGTTTTTGTTTTTGCCTCTCACATTTTCCTTCCCTTTCTCCAAATGAAGAAACCCAAGGTTTCCACAGTTCAGAAAAGGCAATCCTTTCAGCACAGGCAACCCTGCTTATGTAGGAGGTTTTTTGGGTTGCTTGTTTGTTTTTCTGCAGCAGTAAAATTAGGAGTGCCCCTAAAGAACAAACATTTATTAAGCACCTAACAAGTTCTTTGCTAAAGAATGTACAAAGTGCAGATGAGACTGGCCTCTGTTTCTGTGGATCTTATAGGTTAGCGGAGACATAAGATGAGAGCCCATACAACTAACAGGACAAGGGTGGGTCTGGAAAAAGGGGACATAAGAAAGGCACAGACAATAAATGGACATCTGCAGCCAACTCAGGGCTTCCGGTGCTGAAGAATTTGTTGGTAGAGAGGCCTAATTTATCTTGCCTACAATAATGAGATAGTGCTTAATCTCCACCTCAATCCCCATAATTGAAATAAATTGATGACTCCAGGCACCAAATGCACATTGGTTTGCTTTCTTTTATATATATAAATGTATATATATATATATATGTATATATATATATATATATACACACACACACATATTTCTGCTCTTTTGGTTTCTAAATAGTCCAGGGTGGGGGGATATAGGGCAGACCAGAGATTGATTCCAGTGTCATTCCAGAGGCAGGTAATGTCTTATCCAAGAGATCCAGGAAGAAAGAGCACTTGGATGAGAAAATCAGGTGGGACAGAAGAGATTTTACTATGTCACTCAAGGTCATTTCATTTTTGGGAAATTCCTTCAGATTTAGCAATGTTTGGATGGAAATCAAATAACACATTAACTGTAATGGGGGAGGGGGAGTCCTGAAGCTAATTACTGAAGGAATGTGCACTTCATTAAGATAAAGCCAGAGAAAAATCAATGTTGGGTATGGCTGGGTTTTTGCCTTCTGATTGGACTTGAGAATGACAAATTGTGAATGTGTCGGCCCTAAAGGTGACTGTTTTTATTCAGATAAAGGCCAGCAGACTCTTCTGTGTGGGAAACCATCATGGCATGAGGGGTAGGGGAGAAACATTATGGCAAAAGTTGTGATTTGGGCAGGGAGGGCACAAGCTGTGGTTCAATATGAGCTAATTCTATTGCATGTCAAATCTTCCGCTTCATTAGGAATATTGACAATTGGTGATAAATTCTTGGGCCTGACTGTGCTGTCTATAACACATCTTCATTCGCATATCCAGATAGAGTAGAAGGCCCTTGCAAGCTAGCGTAGTTCTGCACTGCATCCTGTCACCCAAGCCTTGTCCCTCAAAGCTTTTTTTTTTTTTAAAGGGATAGGTATATTCTCAGGGCCTGGATTTCATTCTCCAAGGTAGTAGACATCTCAAGATCCTTCTGAATGTACAAGATCTTATCCCCTGGAAGCACAGTGCAGTGATAGATCCTGTGGAATGGGATCACAAATTTCAGAATCACAAGATACCAGGGATCAAACAGAATTTAGAGACTATCCAGTCTAACCCCCTCATCTCATAGCTGTAAGGAATGATAATATTGGACCCAATTCTGGCATGTTTAGTTACTGAAGTATCAGAGAATCATATTTTAAGATGGTCTGACCAGTCATTATTGGTCCTTAATATTGATTGCCGGGCCCTTCTCTCCCCTGCCCAAGGACAGCCTTATAAGGGGTTCTAGTGCATTCTGGCTAACAACATTAATATGTTAGTGTTTGGTTGTGTGGGTGAGTTACAGAAAAAATGGACCATTTCTTCCCAACCTGACAGGGAGATTCAATTCATGTCCTTGGAGAGGCAGCTTGGGGGAAAAAAAAGATGTAACGGGCACAGGAAAAGGATTTAAGAGCCCTTAAAAACCATCATTGAAAAGTCTAGACTGAGCCTAAGCATGAAGGAGATGCACCATGAAATTGTTACCATGCAGGTACTGGTATACAGTACAGGCTTCCTTAGGATGGTGCTTTTAACAGGGTTTCACAAAAAGGGAGGTAGATTCTGCACAGACAGCAGAAAGGAGGGCATCCTGGGTCGTGAGGATGACATGAAGAAAGACATAGAGGTAGGAAGAGGCAAGTCTTTCTTAGCTTTGGGCTTGCCCAACTCTAAGAAAACACTAAAAGGCCATCAGTAACTGGCAGCTTGGTTTGGTGAAAAGAATACTGGACTTAAAGTAAGGAGACACATAAGTTTGGATTTTACCTTTGCCACTTAACTAGCTGTGTGGCCACAGTCAGATTACCTAGCTTCTCTGAGCCCTTGTTTCCTCATCTGCAAAATTAATCAACAAGCATTTATCAAATATTTATTGCGTTCCAGGCTTTGTGCTAGACAGTACCCACTGTTCAGAATTGTTGAGGTAATTGAATGATGTAATAATGTATGTCAAGTACTTTGTGGCTCTTAAAGGATTACTTTAAATGTCTGCTATTATTATTTTTTTTGTTCAGCTGATATTTGCTGGGCACTTGCTGAGTGTAGGCCACTCTGCTTGGTACTATGGGGAACGCAAAAGAGTTAGACGTGATCTCTGTCCTCAGGGATCTCAGAGATGCAAGCTGGGGTAATAAGACATCATTATAGCAAGAGTTTCTAGTAACAGTACAAGAGACACCACAAGTCAGAATATGAGTGATTAGTACAATCCTGAAGGGCAGGGGGTTCAGAGAAGGGGCTATGGATTGAAATAGTTAGGAAAGTCTTCTTCTAAGAAGAGAGGCTGGTGCTAGACCTTGAAGGACAAGAAGGAATGGTGGAGAAGAAGAGGGTAAGAAAGGGACGTTCTAATGGAAGAATCAGGGTTACCGGCAGTTTGGAACAGAAAGAATGTCGGCTCATCCTGCCAGACCAGTTTCAGCCATTCTTTCTAATACTCACCAGTTGAGGTAAAGGAGGGATGATGCAATTTGCTGTTTCCCTGGCTTATATTCTCTTTCCTGCTACATAGGTCAGGGAAATATTATATCCAGGTGTCCCCTGCCAGAACGAATCCCCTTCTAGACCAAGGAGTGGATGAGTATGATTCAACTCATGTTAACCAGGTATCTTATTGTATCTGTGGCTTGTAAACTCAGTTGTTTAGAGTGAATGAGGCCAAGGTTATGGATCTGAACTCTTGGCAACTCCCCATTATTCCTCAGCTATATAGTCACCCTTGATGATGGTCTATCATGTCACAAATGTGCTGTTTTGACCAGAGGAAGACAGTGAGAATGTGGATACTTTTATGTAGACCATATCCACTGCTGGTAATATGATTCAGGACAAATGCCCCCACTGATGTTAGATTGATGGCAGTATTTGAGAAGCGTAGGGGAGAGAGGGAAGGAGGAAAACTTTGTCTTGTAATAGTTTGTCTCTGCTTTATCTCAAATGTGAAGTAAATACATGTACTGTCTACCTCTGCCTACCAAAATGCCCTTGTTTTCCAAGGAAGCTTCAAGAGAAAGCTTTGTGAATGGTACATCGTGTCTCCACCACTGCCAAAGTCTTTCTCCACCAAAACATCATTATTTTTGATGAATGGTGCATTGGATAGGAAAGCTAATTTTCTAAAAAGGAAATCTCTTACTCTGACTCAGTGCAGCTCATTTAAACGAATGTGACCCTCACCCCATCCCCTCCCAAGTCCACATTGATTTCAAATATTTTATGCAGACACTTTTAAGAGCCAAGTTTGCAATCTCTCAGCTTTCTTACTGTCTTTGTCCTAAACTCAGGGCAATGGCTTTAACTCCTTAGGGTCCAGATAGCTCGGAACTGTGAAGGACCCGAATGCCTCATGAGCAAGCAGTCATATGTTGAAGGTGTTACAAAGATTGATAGAGCCAGAACTAGAACTGAGGTCTCCTCCCTTTCCACTTCAAGATATGTCTTTGAAAGGTCCCCTAATGATCTGGCAAGTCATTTCTACAGTCGTTCCTCCCAAGCCTCTCTCCTTATTTCTCTCTGCCTCTGTTTGTCTCTCTCTGTCTGACTCTACGTCTCTGTCTCCCTCTGTCTCTGTCTCTTTGTCTCTGTCTGTCTCCATCTCTCTGTTTCTGTCTCTCTGTCTCTGTCTCTCTCTTTCTGTGTCTCTCTCTATCTCTTTGTGTCTCTCTGTCTCTCTCTTTCTGTCTCCCTCTGTCTCTATCTCCTGTCTCTCTGCTCTGTCTCTCTGTCTCTCTCTATCTGTCTCTGTCTGTCTCTCTCCCTTTGTCTCTCGGTCTCTCTCAGCATGGGGTACTCAGTATGTCATAGAACCATGGCCTTCTTTGCTGCTGGTGTGTTTTGAAAAATAAGAGTGATGGACTGTGAGTTCTCAAATCACCCTTTCTAGTCCATACTATAGTTTGAGAACAGTGTGTCCTTCTGAGGCAGCTGTCCTGCATTTCAATGATTTTAAAAGTTGTTTCGCCTCCTTGGCTATACTCCTAATATATAGGTGAGGTGTATCAGCGGCTGAAGAAACACTTCTTACACCTTGTGCTTTATTAGTCTAACTTTAATTGTCTTTAGGGGGGACCCAGAATTCCCTAATAATGATTATTCACATTTCTATAGTACTTCAAGGTTTGCAAAAGATTTTGTCATAACACCGTAAGATAGGTAGTACAAGTATTATTATTCCTATTTTATAGTGAGGAGACTGAAGTCCAGAGAGTTTGTGACTGCCCAGAATCACAAAACCAGCAAATATTCAAAGCTGAATTCAAACCTAGCCCTTCATGATTCTAAGTTGGATACACTTTCCACTATACTTCGCTCCTGTAAATTCTAAGCAGATATTATGACACTGAGGTTTCTTGGTGAGTGCATATGGCATCTTCAGAAAGCCCAGTCAACCAAGGTACTCCTCCAAATGGGGTGCTAACAAATTAATTTTTAAAAACTCACCTGCAAACCAAGATGCCATATGTGAAAGTTTAGTGAGCCTGTCCTAAAGTAATATCAAGGAAAGGGTAGCAGTAAGAGATGAAAGCTGAAGGCAAGTGATGAAACTAAGTATAATGGATTCTTCTTACAGTCTTCTAGGATATCCCTGGCTCTGGAAGATAGTGGGCAGGGGTCTGGAGGTCTCCCAGGCCACATAGGAATTTTATATCCATTAAACCTTCTATTACGTACAGCTTCCCTGCTCACAGACCTAATCACCCAGTAGCTTAAGTAAATCCCAGAAGTCTGGAAATGAAGCCATGTGGAAGCAACTCCATTGGGATACCCCAGCAATGGAAGATCCAGGAAGTGGCCTGCCCCTCTTGGCCTTGTCCTCATCCTCCTCCATGGACCCAGAAGCCCAATGCTTTGCTAAAGCTGGTAAAAAGGAACCAAATCACCTGTGCGATGGATTTGGTCCCCTTCAACCAGCTGTAGCTGTGCATTAATTGCGCCGGTGAGACTAAGAGGATGTTGTTCTCCGGGTAGCCTGAGTATAAAGAGAAGTGGGGACCAACATGGAGGATAATCAGCCAGGAGATGCATCATAGCAGCTCCAGTGAAACTGAATCCTCTCCGACTGCAAGTCCATTCCATATAGACAGACCCTGCGCTCCCCAGCACTGCTCGGAGAGCCTTCCTTCCCCTCACCCTCCAGCAAGATGAAACATTCTGCATCCTTTCTATTTCATCCCCACTGGAATTCAAGATTATATTTCTGGGAAACAGAACTTGGTTTTTTAAGCCAATTAGTCTACCAAAAAGCATTTGTTAAGCACCTGCTATTTTCTAGGCAGCGTGCTAAGTTCTGAGGATACAAAGAAAAAGTGAAAGACTCTCAGCCTTCAAAGGTGCATGCATTCTGTTGGAGGGGACAACAAGTGTGCCATAGGATATGTAAAATGCAAGGTAATTAGGGGGTGGGGGACACCACAAGCTAGGGATTCAGGAGAAGCCTCACATAGGTAGTGGCATCTGAGCTGAGCTTTGTAGGAAACTAGAGAGTCTAAGAAGTGAAAGTGAAGATAGAGGGTGTTCTGGGCACATAGGGGGCTGTAGGCTCTAAACAAGACATCTCCAAGATTAGGAGATAAAGTGTGAACATATTTCTACCCTCCTCCGTCTCCAGCCAAGTGGCAGCTAGCAGGAATGAATATAAAATGGCTGGGATGAGTTACATGGGGAAGGTTCCTCCTCTCAACCCCACCCTCTAGCCAAGAGGTGGTTTATAACTGAGCAGTGATGAGACTAGTCTATGCTCTCTAAATTCCATCAGGTACATGGTAAGCTAAGTTTAACTACAGCTTGGGCTAATGACAAATGCCAATAGAAGAGGGCTGTTCATGAGGAGTCTGGGAAAAGGAATTGTTGAGCAAATGATTATCTGAGCATCTCTAGCTCTGTCCAAGGACATCAGCTGTGTTTGTCCAGAGCAAGTACTCCAGTCCTAGAAAAGGGCACTCTCCAGGGGAGCAGGAAGATGCTTATTTCCCTGTGTCATATATAAAGGTATACTGTATAGAAGAAAAGGGATGATTCTCACTTTTTATGTTCCATACATATATTTCTCACTACAGATTGGTAAGGAATCCTTCACTCTCACCTGGACCATGGAGAGGGTTGGGTTGTGAATAAGATCTTTTAGGGACCTGTGGAAATATTCTCTCATTTGCACCCTCAACAACTTATTACTAAAATGAAGTTTGTTTTTTTGCTTGTTTTTTAAAAAGATAGTTTTATTGAAACTGTTCATGGTGCTGTCATCTCTGTGGTCACCAATATGAGTCAGGGTGCTGCTGCGTGCAGCAACTCTCAGTCTTCAACAGGGAGATGGAAAGAGGAATGGATGATAACAGTACCTCAGCCACTGGATTTGTTCATGGAGTAACCCTAAGCAGACAGACTCTTCTACCTCCTTCCCTCTTCCACCCCACCAAGACCTTTTGTTTCTCTCTTTCTTTAAAATGACCTTATGCTCTTAAGGACTTGGCACCAGGCAAAGCACCCAATCTAGCTATAATGAGCATTGATGTTATGCTAATGACTTAAAGAAAATCACTGAGTTTCTCATGTTATAATGATTGGTGGAAGAGGAAGCCAAGTGTCATCTTTTCCTAACTTTACAGCAAATCCATAGACCCCTCCACCGGGACTGGCCCAAGTCCTCAAAGACCGAGGCCAGTAAATGTATTTCTTTCCTATTTTTAGACAATTGGATTTTCATGGGTATGTTTCTCCAGTTACATATTGAATTGGGGGTATGGTACCAGGGGGAAAGAGACCGAGGTGGAAAAGTCAGGGAGACTTTGCCCCAAATCTAATGCTCACCTTGGCAATGCTTCCTTATTGTGTGGGTTAGGCTGAAGAGTATGAATTTCAGGTGGAAAAAAGCAAGAATTAAATTGCTCTGTAGAAATAGTAGATTTTTTTAAAAGGAGGGAGGAGGGCACCTTCTAGCAGAGAAAGAAGACAATAGCATATATCACTCAGAGAAGAAAGGAGTGTTTTAGAGGAGAAGAAAAAGTGTATCAGCTAAACATGAAGCCACCATTCAACAAAACAGCTGGAAGGGAAGATGGCTTTGGTTAACAAATTTCAACAAAACAAGTGTGACTCAAGTCCAAGGGTCTCTAGAAAACTCTGAAAATAGAAGTGCCTGCCCACACTGTGTGGAGAAGACAGACCTTTTTTATGATTCTAATTAGCCAGGATTTATGAGTAAATCATCTCATAGTACTTTCTCCTGGTCCTGGAGTCTATGAGAAATATTTATGGTCCAGTCTTAAAGAAAGCACAAGAACACACAAAATATATTTTCATACCATATATCCTTTTCACTGGATATGGTCTGTGATTTCATTAGTATAGGAATTCTATCTACAAATGCAGATTATCTTAGAGAGTTTCCTAGGAGCTCTGAGAGTTTAAGTAACTCATCCAAAGTCATATTGCTACATTACAGACCAGCAGGACTGGAACTGAGGTTTTTCTGTATTCACTCTGCCATGTTGCCTCTCATGTCTAATTTATACATTTATTTCTGTCTATATTATCTATATCTAATTTACATCTTAGGGGCAGCTAGGTGGCACAGTGGATAGAGTGCTGGGCCAGGAGTCAGGAAGAGCTGAGTTGAAATCTGGCCTTAGACACTTCCTAACTGTATGACTGTGGGAAATTTGCTTAACCTTGTTTGCCTCAGTTTCCTCATCTGTAAATTGAACTGGAGAAGGAAATGGCAAACCATTCCAGTATCTTTGCCAAAAAAAAAATCTTAAATGGGGTCATGAAGAGTTGGACAGGACTGAAAACAACTAAACAAGAACAAAAAAATCTATATCTGTATCTATGTAATCCACATTTAATCTATATCAATTTAGATATATCTAAGTATGTGTAGTGATATGCATGTACATACACACTCAAATATATCTATGATACATATCTATATGCATATATAAAGAAATATGTGTGTGTATATATGTTCAAATGTATTTGTAATTTTAGCAAAGTGAATACTCTCTCCAAAGATTCAGATCATCCAATCACATGCCTACCAATCTTCTGCAACTCTTGTCCATGTCTTTCTGTGAATTCGCTATAGGGGGTCCATCCAACATAAAGGAAGGCTTCCTCCACTTCTCCTGAAGTCTTGAGGATACCAGTGGAGTTCTTAGGTTGCCCAGCTGTCATACTCCATCACTACATAACCACACCATCCTTTCTTCCTATCATTTATTTCCCTCATAACATAGCATCCCCCATCTAAGCTAGGAGAGACTTCAGAGACTGGGGTCATTTTGCAAATAAGGAAACTGAGCCTCAGAGAAGTTAAGTATCTTGCTCGGCTAAGGAGTTTAAATGGAATCTGTTGTTTCATCATCTTTGAAGTCCCAGGTTCAAATATTACCTTCACTGCTCCTTAGCAGAGTGACTTTGGGGAAAAAATATGCTTAACCTCTCTGAGCTTCGGTTTCCTCATCTGTAAGATATCATTCCTGCTTATATCACACTGTCATTACCCTCTACTAATACAGACTGTAGCCCCTTGATGGCTTTGTAAATAAGTCTTAGATATTTGTCTGAAGCAAAGAAAGGTTTAGTGACTTGCTCATGATAACACAGCTAATAAATGAGGTGGGATTGAATTCATGTTTCCTTGAAGCCACGTTCAGCATTCTATCCACAACACACCAAGTTACTCCACAATCCTTCCTCCCTCCCCAACCAGAATGAAGGCACTTTTCAGTCTCTCAGAGACTGGGTGTGTTCAAGCTGCAAAGGAAAAAGCCACTTTCTAATTACAGTAAACAGCACATTTCTGGCCATCAAAAACCTAATACATGAAAATAACTTTAGAAATGTTTTCCTAGTAGGTTAACAGAAACAAGCACGTGACCTGATGTAGCACAGAGCCCCAATCCTCCCACTATGTCACCTGCTGGCACTGCCAATCATTAACCCATAAAGAGGGGTGAATCTTTACATCAAAAGGAAAGGGAAGGTCCCAGGCAGTGAAAAATACTCTGCTGTGTCTTCTTTCCCTAACAGGCTGACCTCTATCAGAATGTTGTGATATCCTGCAGAGTAGGGAGGTGAGGAAATCCAGAAAAAAAATCACAAAGAACAGATAAGGCTCTTGTCTGAGCACCTGGGTTTAGGGAAATAGAAGACAAAACCAAACCAAACCAAATCCCATCACTTTCTGTTCTTCCTCAATCTCAATATTTCTCTCTAATCCCCAAGAACAGATTCTAATGTAAACAACACCATTATTAAAATTCTTCCTTGCTGGATGATAATGAAGTTACTCAAAAAAGACAGAGAAGGAATCCAGCAAGAAAGCTCGAGGCATCATAATTTGCACAAAACACTGAATGTAAATGGATTTAAATAATTTTTTTCTCTGAAAAATATGGTTCTGTATTATATACACCTATCACAACTGCTTTGGGGATTTTTTTTTGGCAGGGGGGAGAGGGGTGAGTTTTATAACTGCCTAGAAAAATGATACCAGTCAAAGGGTGGGTTTTTTGGGGAGAAACATATAGACCACCTCAGGGATGCTCCAGGGAACTCTTTCCAATGGTTCTCCAAGACAAGAAAGAGTAGTGAGTTGGAGAAGGAAGCTCTGTGGACCAGTTAACAGAATGAGGAGAGTTTCTGGTGAAGAAAAGAAGACTGAGGGGGAGACCACAGTGGTTCCTAAGGGGAATTCCATCATGGCAGTACACTGCAGGCACTTACCCAGAATTCTCATTGCCTTCCTTTATGTGTGTCAGGGGACAGAGGGAGGTAGACATCGCAGCCAAAAACATGATTTCCCTTCCCTCCTCCACTCCAGTCTTTCCAGTGGGGCTTGCCTCTTTTTCACGTTTCCTCCTTTCTCCAAATATCTCTTCTTCTTTCCCCTATTCTCTCAATGTCTGCCAGTCTCACTCCACTTACCTATTTCCACAAGGTATGGACACATTCTCAGCTTCACACTACCTAGGAAAATGTCATTCACAGGTAAACTATAGAGCTAAAAGGGCTGGGAATCATCAGACGGGTGGAAACTTCTGAGGACAGAAGAGGAGAATGTTGGTTTAATAAAGGAAATCAAATTAGGACAAGTATGAAAAGGAGCTCATGACCCTTCTACATTGTTGAACATTTGGATGACAGATTGGAAAAACAAATGTTAGCACTGAAAGAAACTATAGCAATCAATGTAGACCAAACCCACCATTTTAAAATGGCATAAACTAAGGCACAGATACTTCCTGAAGGTCACACACAGGCCAAATTGGGACTTAAATCCAGATTCCAAATTCTAGCTCTGACCACTCTAAAGCACTGCAACCAGCCTTGGCCCTTTCAATGTCAATAACTCGAGATGGTATGACATTCTCAGGATTCTGAAATTGGGAACATAGGATCATAGATTTAGAACTAGAAGGGACCTTCAAAATCATCTTGTCCAATCCCCTCACTTTGCAAATAAGTGAACTGAGTTCCAGGGAGATTAAGTGACACAGGCAGAATTCAAACCTAGACCCTCTGACTCCAAATCCAGCACTTTCCACCATACAACATGGAAACAAGCATTGGAGGGATTCAAATCATGGTCTGTTTATATTGCTGGATGGGGGGGGGTGCCTTAGACAATAATTTTGTGTTAATAGTAGAAGATATTTGATGAAGACACTTTCCAAAAACAGCAAGTTTCTATGATAGCAGATCATTGTTATTTGGATTCAGATGTACCATGAGTAAAATGGGGTACTCCTTCAGCCCAATTATTGTAATACTACATAGGACATCATCATTCACAAGCAGCTTTATATACATTCTCTCACTTAATCCTCATAATGTCTATGTGATGTGAGCAGGAAAGTTATTTTATAGGTGAGTAAATTGAGACTCAGAGAGATTAAGCTCTTTGTCCAAAGTTATTCTGAGGGAGCATCGGAACTAGGATTTGAACCCAAGTTTACCAACTCGAGGGCATGTTGGTGGCACAGTGGATACAGTGTTGGGCCTGGAATTGGGAAGACTCATCTTGCTGAGTTCAAATCTGGCCTCAGACATTTGCTAGCTATGTGACCCTGAGCAAGTCACTTAACCCTGTTTGCCTCAGTTTCCTCATCTGTAAAATGAGAAGTAAATGGCAAACACTCCAGCATCTTCACCAAGAAAATCCCAAATGGGGTCATGAAGAATTGGACATGACTGAAAATGACTGAACAGCTTCAAACTCTAAATCCATGATGAGTTAGAATAATTATTAAAGCACTTCAAAAACCTTAAAATGCTACATAAATGCTAGTTGTTGCTATTGTTATTATTGTTTCCACTGAACCACAACAGCTAGCTCATAAAAAAAAATCTGCCATGAACTACCTCTTTTCCCCTCTTCTTTATCTCCTATCACTCAAGTACCTTCTGCCATTTTCTCCTCCCTTATCCCTGTCTCATATGATGAAGTAGCCTTACTCCTTACCAAGGCTAATTCCTCTACTCATTCAAGTGATGCATTCCATCTCATCTCCAACACTTGCCCCTTCTGCCAACCCCACTCTTTGACTTATTTCCTTTCCCTCTCCACTAGGTCACTTCCTACTGCCTGCATATGTCTTCCTCACCCTGAAAAAACACACACTTCATCCTTCTGTCCCTGTTAATCCTTGTCCTATTTCTCTTCTGCCCTTTGTAGATCAACTCCTCAAAAGGCCATCTACAATTAGATGCTTCCATTTTCTCTCCTTCCACTCCCCTCTTAACTCCTTACAACTTGACTTCCTTATCATCCCATCAAAACTGCTCTTTCCAAAGCTAATGATCAAATCCGATGGCCTTTTCTCAATCCTCATTCTCCTTGACCTCTCTGCAGCCTTTGACATTGCTGATCACTCTCTCGTCCTTGATACTCTCTTCTCTCCAAGTTTTTAGGACACCATTCTCTTCTGATTCTCCTTCTGCCTATCTGACCATTCCTTCTTAGTCTCTTTTGCTAGATCCTCCTCCAGAGCATATCCTCTAACCATAGGTGTCCCTCCGGCTTCTATCCTGGGCCCTTCTCTCTCTCTCTCTCTCTCTCTCTCTCTCTCTCTCCTACTTCACTTGGCAATCTCATCAGCTCTCATGGATTTAATTACCATCTCTATGCTGATAATTCTCATATCTACCTATCGTGCCACAGCTTCTCTGCTGACCTCCAATCTCAGATTTCCATCTTCCTTTCATATATTTTGAACTAGATGTTCAGTAGACATCTTAAATTCAATATGTCCAAAGGGAATTCATTATCATTCCACCTAGACCCTCTCCTCTCTCCTTCCCTACCTATTGTTGTAGAGGACAACACTATCTTCCCAGTCCCTCACACTCACAATTTAGGAGTCATGTTGGACTCATTCTCTCTCACCCAACAAGCTATGTCCAAGGCCTATAGATTTCTTGTAACATCTCTCAAATGTGCTTCCTTCTGTCCTCTGACACTGCCACCCCATCCTGGTTCAGGCCCCCATAACCTCAAGCCTGGATTATTGCCAGCTTGTTGGTGGGTCTGCCTGCCTCAAGTCTCTCTCCACTCCAATCCATCCGCCATTCATCCACTGAAGTGATTTTCCCAGGGCAGAGTCTGATCATGTCATCCCCCTACTCAAAAAACTCCAATGGCTCCCTATTGGCTCTAGGAGCAAATACAAACTGCTTAATTTGGCACATAAAACCTTTCATAACCCACCCCTTCCTTCCTTTCCAGGCTTCTTATACTTTACTCCCTAACAAGTATTCTTCTATCCAGTGACTCTGGCCTTCTTCCTTTTCCACAAACAAGACACTCCATCTCTAGGCTCCAGCTCCTTTCTTTGGCTGTCTCCCATGCTTAGAATGTTCTCCATCCTCCACTCTGTTGACATCCCTCACTTCCTTAAAGGCTCAAATAAAATCCTACCTTTTACAGGAAGTCTTCCCCAAGCCCTCTTAGCTCCAGCATCTTCCTTCTTTTAATTATTTCCTGTTTATCTTGTATATATCTTACTTTATTATATTTGTTTGCATGTTGTCTCCTCCATTAGAATGTAAGCTCCCTGAGGTCAAGGACAGTCTTTTGCTTCTCTTTCTATCTCCAGTGCTTAACACATGGTAGGCACTTAATAAATGTTTATTGATTGATTAATAACCCAATGCCATTTTCTATTGTTATAGTGGCTTATACTCTTCAAAACATTTTTATATCTATTGCGGCAACATTGAGTCATTTTAAAAGGTTCACTTTCATTAAAGGTAGATGTACCACTGCAATAGGGAAACAGTGGTACATATTGCCCCATCCTAAAAACCAAGGAGAGAAGAGGAATGGAAGAATATTTCTTATTTCCATTTCCTTTAGAGCATAGTGACTCTGCCATTTATGCATGATGTGACCTTGAGCAAATAAGACACTTCTTCCCCAAGGGCCTCAGTTTCCTAATCTGAAAAATGAGAAAGTTGACTTGGAAGATTTCCAAAATTCCCCTTAACTCTGAGTCCATGAGACATTGGGGTACTCAACCATGGCAGCCTGAGAGACTTAGAATCTCCTTCGGGCTACTTTCTCTTCCTGTTCTCAATACCTGCCCTGGCCCAGCCTGACAGTTGGCCTTTCTTGCCAAAGTGGAAATTCCCATTTGCAGTCCCATGTGAAATATTTCAGTCCAGTATGAGCTAAAGAGATTTCTGAGTCATTCTGAATTCAACATTCACCTTGTGAAGGGGGAAAAAATCTGGCACTCTCTATATCCCCACCCCCTCTTCTTCACTTCTGAGACGAAAGTGCTTGTTTATAACACCCTTAAAAGTCAATCAATTAGCTTTTAAATGGATTCAGTATAATTCACAGTCACCATACATGAGTAGAAACAGCACCGTTCAGTAAATTCTCATTACCTTCTTCTGCTAAATGACCACTCCCCCTCCCCCTCCCCCTCATTATCCTACCTTTCAGAATATAGCAGGAATCCTCTATTTCTTACTTCCTGTGTAAGGCTCTGCAAGCCCAGTTTTGACTTTTAATGAGAATTTAACATGATTTAGGTTTAAAATGACCTTAAAAATAACAGTCCAGACTCCTAAGTGGACAGAGAAGGAAACAGAGACCCAGGTTTTCTGACTGAAAATTCAGGGCTCTTTCATGGTGGGGCAGGCATTAATCATTTGACTAACTACAGTTGTTAGAGCCCTCTCAATTGTAAAGACTGCGCTTTCCCTCCACATGCAGGTAACTGGCACAAACACAGATGGCTCTAATAAGACAGAGATGAACTGTGTCCACAGATGCTTCTCACTCTCTCTTATTGTCTCTCCTACCCAAGCTAATTTATTTTTATTTCCTTGGTTATTTTTCGGCTTCATTTTTTACCGCCTCTGGATCCGGCTGACCATTGGCTACATTTGTTCCCTAGCTAGACTGTGGAAGATTGGGTAGCATTTCACACTGACGTTTTCAACATCCTAGTACACTGATTCCAATGCATTTACAAACAAGCAATTAACAAGCATTTAGTAAATTCCTACTATATTCCAGGCACCGTGCTAGGCACTGTGGATATAAAGGAAAAAAATGAAATAGTCCCTGCCTCCCTTTATGTGGTAGGTAGATGGCATGGTAGATAGAGTGGTGGGCCTGGAGTCAGGGAGACTCATCTTCTTGAACTCAATTCTAGCTTTAGGTGATTACAAGCTGTGTGAGCCTGGGCACTTAACTGTTTTTGCCTCAATTTCTCGTTTGTAAAATGAGCTGGAGAAGGAAATGACAAACCATCCTAATATCTTTGCCAAGAAAAACCCAGATGCAATCATGAAGAGCTGGAAGTGATTGAAAATAACCCTCAAGGAGCTTACGTCCTATTGGGAGAGATTGCCTGCACATAAATAAGTTTATACAAATGATATACAATAAATACAAAATAAATTTTGGCAAGAAGGTTACTAGCAGCTGGCAGAGAAGGGAAGAGATTGGGACAAACCACCACCATGGCAGGTGGCAATATCCAAGAAGATAACCAGAGTCCTGTGTCTAGCATCACTAGGGCATAATATGGTCTTGAGGAAAGAACACCTGACTAGCCAGGAGATCTGGTGGTCTGCACTTGGGCCTTGCTTTTACTTATTGTATGATCTTGGAAGCCACTGAGCCTCAATTTCTTCATCCGTAAAATGAGGGCATTGGGCTAGACAAATTCTAAGGAAAATAACTCATGGGTTTAAGAGGGAAGAGCTCTTGAATTTGCTAACCCCTTTCTTCACAACGGAAATTGTTTTTCTTATATTCAACTGAAATCTATTACTCTGCAACATCAATCCATTGCTTCCAATTCTGCCTCTTAGACAAGTAGACCAAGTAAACTATGCCATACGTGACAGCCCTCTAAATGCTTCGAAGCCTGGTCTCACACCACCTTGCCTTCCCTTCATAAGGCAAACATTACCAGCACCTTAGATGATCTTTGTAGGGTCTGGTCCCTATGCAAATTACCACCTTGGTCATTCTCTTGTGGACACATTCCAGTTTGTCGGTGTCCTTCCTGAAATGCAGGGAGAACTGTTCTGAGCCTCAGTTTCCACATTTGCAAAAATAGAGATAATAATCCTTTCACTCTGCCTCACAGGGTTGTTGTGGAGCATATGCTTTAATATGGTAAAGTGTTAATAGAAATGTGAGCATTATATGTGAGCTTCCACACTTAGTGGTTCTGAGATCTCATTTATGGGGACATTTCCTCCTACAGTGTAGATTGCAGCCCATTCATTCCTCAGCCTGTATGACTCTTGTACATGTCCTCTCATAAGTCCTCCATATGGGGTCCACCCAACGTTCTGGGGGCCTTCCACTAGCTCTCTCCATGTTCCATGGGTGTCTATGAAGCACATGCCAGGCTATCCCCCTGGCATCCCTTGCTCCTGATAGATGACCATTCTGCCTCCCTTTCCTGTCACACATCTTCTGAATGATATCTGTTAGGTTACTTCTTGCATGTAAGTCATCGTTTTAATGCCAACATTTTTCAATATAGCTGTGAATCATAGGATATCACAATCACTGAGAAATCAAAATTGCAGGTCACCCAAAGGACAGTGGAAAGACAAATGGTGGGCACATATAGTTTTTATTATTCATAATAACAATATCTAGCAGAGGCTTCACTGGAGAGTGTGTGCTTGGGGTGAGGGGCTTAGGGGGTAGTATCCCAGGGAAAAATTTTCTCCATTAAAAAATTTTGTTCTTCCTGATTTTGATGCGCTCATTGTTCCTTTTTTGCTCTCTCTCTGCCAAACTCACCCCCACCACCTAACACTGGGGGTCTCTGGTTGTGGGGTTAGGGGAAGGACAAAAGAATGAAGAGTACCCTCCCCTCTTTCAGGGAGCTATTGGATAATAACTTCCCATCAGGAAATGAAGCAGTTTATAATCAACAGTTACAACCAGTTACGTTCCAATTCATTTGCACAATTACCAGCAACTCTCCATAATGTGTGTGTGGTTTATGGGGCAAGTTCTTCATTGCTATTTTCGTTCATTCAGTCTAATACCAGGCTCCCATTTCCCGAAGTAAGCCAGTGTGAGCTCAGATTAGGCAAAATTATATTGGGATTCACTTATTTTGGAACCACACAATACCAGCCAATACTTGAAGAGTTCTTAGAGCTCATCTAGTCCAAACTCCTCATTTTACAGAAAATAAGTGCAGAAAGGGGAAGGGAGACCTGAGGTCGCACAACACATTTGCCTGAACCAAACATAAATAGGAAGCCAAACCTGCTACTAGAAACACATAGACAGAGAGTCAATGGTGTGTTCCAAAGACACCATGGTATAATAGAAAGAGATCTGGGCTCAGAGTATGGAGACCTGGCTCCTGGGCTTCATCCTGGTCTTGACACTTGTAAACAAAGTGACTTTGAGCAAGTTAACTTACCTCCCCGAGTCTCAATTTCCTTATCTGTAAGTTAGAAATGATGACTCATGCAATCTACCCCAAAGAATTACCATGAGGAAGGCATCTTGTAATTCTTAAAGTGCCACATAAGAGTGAGGTTTTCTCAAATATGTGTGCCTTTGGGATCATGAATTCTGGAGCTTCTTCATGTCACTAATGTGTGCTTTCATTCATGTGAATAATTGTAAGTTGACTGAGCTTTAGCCCACTCAATTCAATTCAATCAACAGATGTTAGTGCCTGCTGCAGGCCAAGCCCTCTAGTCAGGCCTAAGCAATCTCTGTCACAACTGACCCTGACACATAGGCCCTCAGGGATCCATCAGAAGGAACCTAAGATAAAGGTGGCTAAGAGACATTATAAATTACTTCAGGCAAGATTCAGCTGTTTGAGGAATGGTTACACGCATGTCCTGATGACTCTCCTTCCATTGGGAATTCCTGTCCAGGGCCACAGTCTCACCAACATTTGGGTTAAGGGATGCTCCTTAGATATCCAGGAAATATGTAGATAAGTATACTATGTGCGTATATATGTATATGTGTATGTGTGTGTGTATATCTATATCTATATATGTATATATGATGTGTGTTTATATATACACACATACATGTATACATATATACATATACACACATACATTTATATGTCTATATATGTATATAGCAAAAAGAACATTTGACTTGGAGTCAGAAAAGACATGGCTTCAAAATTGGCTCTTAACAATTAATCACCATTTGACTGTGGGCAAGTCATATAACTTTGCTGAGCCTCAGTTTTCTCATCTGTAAAATAGAGATCTTAATTTCTGAAGTACCTACATGAAAGGGTTTCTATGACGATCATGTGAAATAATGTAGGTACTCAAAACACTTTGTAAAACTTAAAGCACTATAAAAATGTCAGCTATCATTATGGTTTCATGTTGCTTTTTAACAGGTCCCTTATTTAAAACACACATATAAAAATCCACATTTGTGAGCATATGCACAGACATAAAAATGCACCAAAAAAGAAAATAACTCTTGGAAACTGTCCTCATGTTTCTGTCCTAGCGAATTATAGCCCCAAGGCCCCAAGGCCTTGTTTATCATTGACTGTGATGATCGGGCTGATCATAGAAGTGATCCATTCAACGTCTGGCTTCCTTTCTCAGAACCCTATTGAATGTCATTCCCAAGTCTGAGGGCTGCTAATATGAGCCTAACCCTGACACAATGATCTCGTTTTGAAGACAGTTGTAAATTTTGTGGCTACATCCAATGAGTTTAGGACTTTTTGAGTCATACATTTGAACTTACTGAGATGGGAGCCACTCTCTAATAGCTCTGGTAGAGAAATAAAAGGTAAGAGGAGAAAGAAGCAGGACAGAAATCAGATAACGCCCATAATCCTATAGTGTCCATGAGCTGTGTTATAGACAGGAGGTCATATGGCATGAGCAAAATTATAAGAGCAGGTGACAGCCATATTTGGCCACTTAGATACTGTAAGGTCATGGGAAGGAGACTAGACTTGGATTCAGGAGAGGTCTTGGATTCAATGTGAAGATACTGATACTACTTTTGTGACCTGAGCAAGACACTTCACCTTTGAAGCCTCAGTTTCTTTATCTGTAAAGTGACCCTAATACTTGAAATGCCTATTTCACAAGGTTATTGTGAAGAAAGCACTTTGAAAAATCCTTTTTTCACACATTTACTTATTTTATTTTTAATTTATGGAATAAAACAAGCATTTCCATAATACAGTATAATAAAAAAGATGATTGCACATGAAACTGCAAATCTATTATGTACAACTCACTATTTCTTTTAAATATACAATTTTCTTTTCTTCTTTTTTTTCTTCCCTCCCCCCACCATTAGGACTACCATTAGACATAAATAGGTATATGTATGTAAAATTATTCTATATACTTATATTTATGTTTCTTCTCTAGATGCAGATAGTGTCTTTCTTCATATGTCTTTTATAGTTAATTTGGATATTTGTAGTAGTCAAAATGACGTATTTACTCAATGTCATCCTTAAAACAATATTGTTATTACTGTACATATTGTTCTCTTGAGAAATCTTAAAACACTATACAAATATAAAGTCAATGCTCTTTTGACTTCCAAATAATATTGGTAATGTGTTAGCATGTAAGGGTCCCCCACAATTCAATGACAAAACTTTCTCTGAAGAAAGTCTGTTTAAGCCCGTGGTGTAAACCTGTTTGTAAAGCCTTTCATCTTCCAGTCTGTAGTGTTCTCAGGGATGAAGGCCTAGGACATGGAACCAACCACCAGATCATAGACAGGGCTGGAAGAGGCTTTCAAGGTCATGTATTCCAACTCCCTCATTTTACAGAGGAAAGAATGTAGACCCATCCTTGTCAGCCCCCAATCTAGAACTTTAAATGATTTGAGATACATGGTTGGCACTCTAGAAAAACAAAATTCTTCCCTACAGAATTTAATAGTCTCCCTTCAATCTGTCTTTTCAGCCTTAATCTCTCCCCACGGTTCCTCTTGTGCTTTATACTTTCTGGACTCCCCACATCAGCAAGAGACATTCCCCTCTTCCCATCCTGATTGGCAACCCTTTCTTCTCACTCTGCCTATCTATATCCCATCCATCCTTCAACACCTCCTCTAATACTACCTCCTCTGTGAAGCTTTCCTGGATTTCTTCTCATCTTCAATCTAAAGTGATCCCTTTTCCTCTGATTGTCACAGCATGTACTATCTTGTCCTGCTCACCTGACCCTGACTACATACTACTTTGTATTGCATTTTCTCCCTCCTTTTGTATTTATTTCTCATTTCCCTCATTAGACTATAAGCTCTAGGAGGGCAGCCTCTGGGCTGTTCTCATTTTCATCTTTTTCTCTCTCAGTGCCAAGCAAAGACCCCTAGTGAGTCAGTAAATGTTTGATGATGATGATGTTGATAATCTAAGTTATCTGTAACAATTTTGGACCCCATCATCCGTTCAGAGAATTTCCTGTGTAATTAGTATTATAATTATCAATATTAATAGCTCATATCCCACAGTTTGGTAACACAGTAGAAAGAACATTGGACTTGGAGTCAAGATGTTATTATTCAGTCATTTTTCAGTCATGTTCAACTCTTCACAATCCCATTTGGGGTCTTCTTGGCAAAGATACTAGAGTAGTTAGCCATTTCCTTCTCCAGCTCATTCTACAGATCAGGAAACTGAACAAATAGGGTTAAGGGACTTGACTAGGGTCACGCAGCTAGTAAGTGTCTAAGGCTGGATTTGAGTTTTCCTGACTCTAGGCCCTGTACTCTATCCACTGCACCACTTAACTGCCCCCAAAGCTTGCTACTTGACCATCTGTTCAGTCATGTCTAACTCTTCACGACCCAGTGGACCATATTGTACGAAAGTTTTTCTTGGGAGAGATGCTGGAGTGGCTTGCCATTTCCTTCTCCAGTGGATTAAGACAAATAGAGGTTAAGTGACTTGCCTAAGGTCACACAGTGTCTGAGGCAAAATTTGAACTCAGGTCTTCCTGACTCCAGGCCCAGTGCTCTATCCACTGAGCCATCAAGCTGCATAGTAACTCCAAAGACTTAGAGTCAAGATGACCCAAGTTCAAATCTTTCCTTAAATATTTATTAGCTGTGTGACCCTGGGCAAGTCACTTAAGTTCTCTGTGCCTCAGTTTCCTCATATGTAAAATGCAGATAATGATACTGCCTACCTTACAGGGTTGTTGTGAGGATCGAGTAAGATAACATATGTAAAGCACTTTGTAAACCTTAAAGTGTTATACCAGTGTTAGCTGTTGTTGTTGTTGTTGTTATTATTATTCACTCTCTCCTCAGACGCTTCACTATAGCCTGGAGGTAACTTTCCTCAGCAAGGTTCTAAGACTATCTTTGAGCTCATCATTTCTTATACCTTTTGTATCTAATCATAGCTATGGGGGGAGGGGGAAAGAAGAAAAAAAAGGAAAAAAGGGGGAAAAAGAAATTTACCCGATAACTTTATTATATATTTAAATGGGATATCAAGTTGTACATAATAGATTTGCAGTTTCACATGCAATCATCTTTTTTTTTTATTATACTATGTTATGGAAATGCTTGTTTTATTCCATAAATTAAAAATAAAATAAATTTTAAAAATACTATGTCAGTGGAGCACAATCTCTGGCAGGTCCCATCAAGCTCGAAAGGCTGGGGGTGTAGTTCTAGATGAGGAGTGGGCACTGGTTGTCCAAGGACCCCTCTTAGACATGTTCAGAGAGACTCATTAGCAGGTTGACTGCAGGAGGATTATATACATTTTTTTCCCCAAGCACAGCAACTATGGCCTAAGTTGTGGAGGGATTGACATCTGTGTCCTTTGAGAGAGTACCCACATAGAGCTCTGAAGTATTGAATATTATCAGAACCAGAATTAATGTAGAACTTTATAAAACACTTTTCACGCATGATATTGCCTCTGTCTCTTAGAACCAGTATGACCCTGGCCAAGTCACTTATAATAGCTAGTATGGTGCCTTCAAACTGTAAAGCACTTTACATATATCCTTTGACTCCCACAAGAACACTGGGAGGTTGGTGCTATTATTATCTCCATTTTTACAAATGAGCAAACTGAGCCTGAGGAGGTTAAGGAGGTGATTTGTCCAGGGCAATAGAGCTAGTAAGTGTCAGAGGCAGGATTGGAACTCGGGTCTTTCTGACTCTGTGTCTAGCACTCTAGCCACTGTGCCACCTGACTGCCTCTCTGAGTCTTAGTTTCCTCATCAGTAAAATGAGATTGGACTAGGTGGCTTCTGAGTTCCCTTCCAGATCTAATTCTATGACCTCATTGGATCCTGAGGACATCCCTTTGAGGTGAGTACAAAGCAAATCTTGGACCTTGCCTAAAACTACCCAATAAGTGAGAAGAGCTGGGGTTTGAACCCAGGTTCTCTGATTCTAGATCCAGTGCTCTTGATACCACCTCATGGCTGCCTAAAGGTCCTATTATGCCCATTTAATAGAGGGCAAGATTAGGACCCAGAGAGAAGTGATTTACCTATAGTCACACAGCTAGTAAGTGTCAGAGAGGATCTGAACTTATCTTGCCTGACATCAATTCCGGTATTATTTCTACTGTACCATGCTCCTTCTCCACATTTATATAAGCTCATATTTATGTGCTGCTTTACAGTTTGCAAAATAATTTCTATGTGATAAGTTGTTGTTGAATTATTTTAGTAATGTCCAACTCTCCATGAGGCCATTCAGGGTTTTCTTGACAGAGATAGTAGAGTAGTTTGCCATTTCCTTCTCTAGCGCATTTTACAGATGAGGAAACTGAGGCAAATAGGGTTAAGTGACTTGTTCAGAGTCACACAGCTAGGAGGTATCTGAGGCAGGATTTGAATTCAGATCCTCCTGACTAAAGGGCCAGTGTTCTATCCACTGGGCCACCTAGCTACCCCGTGTGATAAATAGTGCAAGTATTATTCTCCCAATTTTACAAATGAGAAAAATGGCTATCAGAATGGGCTTCTCAAGGTTACATAGGAAGTAAGTGGCAGAGGTCAGAACTCAAACTTCAGTATTCTGAGTCTTATGATTTCAAGTCTAGTGTTCTTCCTTCCACACTAACAGCTTTTCATTGCTTCTGTTTAGTTCCCAGAATGATTTACCCCAGAGAAGATGCCTGGTTATCTTCTTGAAGCATTCATGCCTCCACCATGTGGACCAGTGTGAGAGCACCTCATGTGCAACTTCTTTTTTTTTTTTGTAAATTTATTTATTTATTTTTGGTTTTCAACATTCACTTCCACAAAATTTTGAGTTCCAAATTTTCTCCCCATCTTTTCCTTCCCCCCACCCCAAGACGGCATGTAAATGAATATAGGCTCAACATATACATTGATATTAAACCTATTTTTACATTAGTCATGTTGTAAAGAATAATTAATACCAATGAGAGAAACAATGAGAAAGAAGAAACCAAAAAAAAGAGAAAAAGCAAATAATATGCTTCTATCTGCATTCAGACTCCATAGTTCTTTTTTCTGGATGTGAACAGCATTTTCCATCATGAGTCTTTTGGAGTTCACATACAGCTTTGACGTGTAATTTTGATCTGTGCTTTCTCTGAATCACAAGTATCAGATGTATTTACCTGAAAAAGGGTCTTAGACCATGAGCTCCTTGAGAGAAATGACTGTTTTTGCCTTTCTTTATATCCACTGTGCTTAACATAGCAGCCTAGCACATGGTAGGTGCTTAGTGAAAGCTAATTTACTGACTGACTGACTGAGTTCCAGGCCCTCATATTGTAAATGTGAAGAGACACATATTTTTCTGTTCCATCTCACCTGGCCCTGATAGGGGCCTTTCACGCAGGATATAGTAAAGTCTAGGGATGCTATAGTCATGCTCTGGGATGATTGTGTTTAGGATTCAGAGAAAGACAAAATGGACTCAAACAGTAGTGTCTGGTCTTGTACTGAAAGAATTGCTATCAATACTCAGTTCAGGTTTTACTACCCAGGGAGGCACCTATGATCTTTAGAAGCAGTATGGCATAGTAAATAGAGTTTGGGGTTTAAAGGCAGTAGCCCTAGGCTTAAACCTTATGTTTTCTAGTTATGTGGCCATAGGAAAGACACTTAACCTCTCAGTCTCAGTTTCCTCATCTGTAAAGTAGGAACAACAATATTTGTATGACCCATCTCACTGATCTGTCATGAAAAAAGTGTTTAGTAAACCTTATAGTGCTATAGAAGGAAAGTGAATCATTATCTCCTGAGGTTAAGATTTTTTGATATGTTGTAATATATTATTTATGCATATTTATGGATTTAAATGTAAATTAAATGTTTGAATTTGTATTCATGCATTTAAGAATCCTGGCAGATGATTTTTTTTAAAGCGTATTCAGTCCCACATAAACACAGAG
This sequence comes from Phascolarctos cinereus, assembly GCF_003287225.1. NCBI lineage: Eukaryota > Metazoa > Chordata > Mammalia > Diprotodontia > Phascolarctidae > Phascolarctos > Phascolarctos cinereus. The sequence continues at coordinate 248,581,202 of NW_027555625.1, forward strand.
GACAACTTTGTAGCTTTTAAAAATTCATTTCTCCCAATTTCTTAAAGAAAAAGATATATCTCCACTTGGGGTATTTCTATGTCTGAATGTTTCTTCTACCTCTCCTGGGACTTGTTTCCATAAAATGCTCTTGCAGGTTCGGGGGGATTTAGCAACAAAGATCACATTTGTTAGAGGAAGCTTTTCCCTGTTTACCATCAGGCTCTTCCCCTCAAATTACTTTGTCTCCTGTGAGATGACACCAAAGCTTCCCTTCAAACCACGAAATATCTCTAACTCCTATTTTAACTAGGTGGTGTAGTGGATAGAGTGCCCAGCCCAAAGTCTTTCTGACTCTTCTTCCTGAGTTCAAATCTGGCCTTAGATATTTATTAGCCATGTGACCCTGGACAAGTTACTTAACTCTGTTTGCCCTAGTTTCCTTATCTGTAAAATGAAACAGAGAGGGAAATCGTAAGCCACTCTAGTACCTTTGCTAAGAAAACCCCAAATGAGGTCACAGAGAGTCAGACATGACTGCAAAACAACTAAACAACAGTTATCCTTGCTTTTGCCATATCCATCTATTAGACTGTGAGCTCCATGAAGGCAAGAACTAGGTCTTAGCTAAATTTGGTGTCACCTTCAGCATTGAGCATAGTGCTCTGCATACTGTAGGTCCTTAATAAAAGTTTGTTTCAAACTTTTATTCAAACAGGGATCTTAGTTTCTTTACTTTGGGAGTTCAAAGCCCCATTTCTCCTCCTGACACTTTTATCTCTTCTGTGTACAACAAAAACTTAGATTGTCTGATACTATAAATGAAATGGAAAATTAAAATTTTAAACTATCTATAGAAAACAAAGGTATGTGAATTCATTATCCTCTTTCCTCCAAAATTATCCCCCCCTTCCAAACTTCCCTATTGCTGTCCAAATTACTAGCATCCTACTAGTAAGCTAAGCTCTCAAGCTAGAAGTCGACCTTGGCTCCTTGCTCTCCCTCACTACCTCATGCAGTCTGCTGCCAACGTCTACTGATTTCACCTTTGTTACATCTCTCTCATATGCTTCCTTCACTTTTTTGACACTACCACCACCCCGGCACAGGCCCTCATCACCTCACATCTGGACTACTGCATTAGACTTCTATTTGGCCTCTTTGCCACATGTGTCTCTCTACCCGACTCCATCCTCCATTCACCTTCCAAAATGTACAGTTCTGACCATGTCACTCCTCCCTGTCCACACTTTGTTGTTTAGTTGTGTTCAACTCTTTGTGACTCTGTTTGGAATTTTCTTGGCAAAGATACTGGAGTGGTTTGCCATTTCCTTCTCCAGATTATTTTATGGATGAAGAACTGAGGCAAACAGGGTTAAGTGACTTGCCCAGGGTCACATAGCTAGTAAGTGTCTGAGGCCAGATTTGAACTCAGGAAGATGAATCTTTCTGACTTCAAGCCTGGCACTCTATCCACTGCACCACCTAACTGCCCTCCCCCAAACACACATACACACACACATACACACACACACACACACACACACACACAAACGCACACACAATATGCTCGAGGCTCTCTATCACCTCCAGAATCAAATATAAAACCCTTTTTGGCATTTGAAGCCCTTCATAACCTGTCCCTGCAACTTTTAAGTTTTTTTATATGTTTACAACCTCTCATACACTCTGTGATCCAGTGACACCAGGCACCTTGCTATTCCTCAGACAGGACATGCCATATCCCAGTTCTAGGCATTTTCACTGGCCAGGCCCTCACTTGTCTCCTACCAGTCACCCAGACTCACAAATTAAGGATCAGCCTCAACTCCTCCCTCTCCACCACCACCACCACCACCACCACCTCCAGTCTGTTGCCAAGGTCTATTGATTTAACCTTTGTAATGTCTGTCACATGTTCCTCCTTCTCTCTCCTGACACTACCACCATGCTAGTATCTCATCACTTCATGCCTTGACTATGGCAATAGTTTCTATGACACAAGTTTCTTCCCACTCCAGTACATCCTGAACTCAGCTGTCAAAGCAATCTTCCAAATGTGCAGGTCTGATCATGTCACTCTCTCCCCACCCCCCACTAGTAAACTCCCATGACTCCCTTTCTCCTCTAGGATCAGATATGAAGTCTTATTTACACCCAATTACTCTTCAATCCAGTGCCACAGGCTTCCTTGCCATTCCTCCAATGTGAGACTCCTTCTCCAGTTCTGTGCCTTTACAAGTGCTATCTCCCATGCCTGGAATTCTCCCCCATAATTGTTTCATATTGTGTCTTCTGTTAGATGGTGACCTTCTTGACAGTGGGGACTTTCTTTGTATGTCCCACACTAGCACAATGCCTGGCATAGTGTAGGCACTTAGTAAGTGTTTGTTTAGTTATTGACTTATGATAAGAAGCTGTAATATTGACTATACACTGAAGGAATTAACAGGCCCTTGAAAGGCCAAACTGGATTATATGATAGAAAATGAGCCCTTTGGTACACTACTCTTCGTCTGTGTGTGGATATTGGCTACCCATGAAGTTGGGTCTGAGCTGGGAATTGTCAGTCTGTTGGCAGTGTTCCGGTGAGATTGATCTTGAAACCTGTGCAGCATGGGTGTAAAAAATTAAACTAGAGGCAAGGAACTCAGTGAGAAGGCTGCTGTAGCTACCCAAGTGAGCTGTGAGGTGGTGAGAAAAAGATACTGACATGGGGAACTAAAGGGAAGGGATGGGCATTAGTCACATTACAAAAGAAGAATCAATGAAGTTTAGTGGCTGTTTGGTGGAAGGGGGTGATGAAAAAAAAAAGGACACCAGGGTGAAACTGAATAAAATACCAAGGACAGCTGCATTCCATTCTATTCATCTGATCTGATTGGAAGCAGGTAAGGAGTTATGTACAAAGGGTTTGCCCCAAAGAAGGTAACAATGGGTGGGATTCACAAATAGTTCTATTTAGGTTTGATGTCAGAAAAAAAAAAAACCTTCCTCACCATTAGAACTGTACAAAAGTGGAATGGGGCAGCTAGGTGTTGTAGAGGATAGAGTACCAGGCCTAGAGTCAGGAACACCTGAGTTCAAATTTGGCCTGAGACACTTATCAGCAATATGACCTTTGGCAAGTCACTTAACCCTACTTACTTCAAATAACTCCAGTATCTGCCAAGAAAACCCCAAATACGGTCATGAAGAGTTGGACACAATTGAAATGATTAAATAACAACAATAAAAAAGAAGAATAAGCTACCTCAAGAAGTGGTAGATTCTTCCTCCAGGGAGGTCTTTTTTTTTCTTTTAAATAGTTTTTTAAATTTATTTCCAATTACATGTAAAATGATTTTAATATTTTTTAGATAAAATTTTGGGTTACAAATTTTCTCCTTCCCTTTTTTTTTTTTTTGCAAATTTTGCCCCCTCCCTAGTGTGGTAAATAATTTGATAGATTATATATTTGCAATCATGTAAAATATATTTCCATATTAATCAACTTGTGAAAAAAGAAACAGAACAAAAGGGAAAAACAGGAAAAAATAATTTGCATTCAGACTTCATCAGTTCTTTCTCTGGATGTGAAAATTATTTTTTCATCATAAGTCCCTTGCAATTGTCTTGAATTATTATATTGTTAAGAAGAGACAAGTTAATCTTAGTTGATCATCACACAATGTTGCTGTTACTGTTTCCAACATTCTCCTGGTTCTGTTCACTTCACTCAGCATCAATTCATACAAATCTTTCCAGATTTTTTTGAAATCATCCTGATTATCATTTCTTATAGCGCAATAGTTATTCTATTACATTCATATAGCACAATTTGTTCAGCCATTCCCCAATTGATTGGTATCCCCTCAATTTCCAATTCTTTGCCACCACAAAAAGAGCTGCTATAAATATTTTTGTGGGTCCTTTCCCCTGTATCTCTTTTGGATACAGAGCTAGTTGTGTTATTGCTGGATCAAAGGGATCCACAGTTTGGTTGCCCTTTGGGCATAGTTCCAAGTTGCTCTCCAGAATGATTGGATAAGTTTACAACTCCATCAGTTAGTCCATTAGTGTCCCAGTTTTCCCATATCTTCATCAAGTTATCATTTTCCTTTTCTGTCATATTAGCCAATCTGATAGGTATGAGGTGCTACCTTGGGGTTGTTTTAATTTGAATTTCTCCAATCAATAGTGATTTAGAATATTTTTTTCATATGACTATAGATAGCTTTGATTTCTTTGAAACCTGCCTGTTCATATCTTTTGACCATTTATTAACTGGGGAATGACTTATGTTCTTATAAATTGACTCAATTCTGTACATATTTGAGAAATGAGGTCTTTATCAGAGACACTTGCTGTAAAAATTGTTTCCTTGCTTTCTGTTGCTTTTCTTCTGATCTTGGTTACATTGGTTTTGTTCATGCAAACCTTTTTAATTTAATACAATAAAAATTATCCATTTTACATACTGTAATGCTCTCTCTTATTTGGTCATAAATTCTTTCCCTTCTCCATAAATCTGATGAGTAGTCTATTTATTGCTCTCCTAATTTGCTGATGGCATCAGCCCTTATGTCTAAATCATGTGCACATTTTGACTTTATTTTGGTATACAGTGTAAGATGTTGGTCTATAGTTATTTTTTGCCATACGATTTCCTAGTTTTCCCAGCAGTTTTTGTCAAATAGTAAGTTCTTGTCCCAGAAGCTGAGGTCTTTGGATTTACCAAATAATAGATTACCATAGTCGTTTACTATGGCGCCTTGTGTATCTAATCTATACCACTGATCTACCACTCTATTTCTTAGCCAGTACCAAATAGTTTTGGTGATTGTCACTTTATAATATATTTTGAGATCTGATATGTACAGCTACCTTCCTTTGCATTTTTTCATTAATTCTCCTTGTGTTCTTGATCTTTTATTCTTCCAGATGAATGTTGTTATTATTTTTTCTAGCTCTATAAAATAATATTTTGGTAGTCTGATTAGTATGGAACTGAATAAGTAAATTAATGTAGGTAGAATTGTCATTTTTATTATATTGGCTTGGCTTACTCATGAGCAATTGATTTTTTTTTTCAATTGTTTAGATCTGATTTTATTTGTGTGAAAAGTATTTTGTGATTGTGTTCATATACTTCCTGGGTTTGTCTTGGCAGGTAGACTCCCAAGTATTTTATATTGTCTAGAGTTATTTTAAAAGGAATTTTTCTTTCTATCTCTTGCTGCTGGGCTTTGTTGGTAATATATAGAAGTGCTGATGATTTATGTGGGTTTATCTAATATCCTACAACTTTGCTAAAGTTGTTCATTATTTCAAGTATTTTTTAGTTGATTCCCTACGATTCTCTAAAATACCATCATGTCATTTGCAAAAAGTGATAGCTTTATTTTCCCGTTGCCTACTCTAATTCCTTCAATTTCTTTTTCTTCTCTTATTGTAAAAGCTAACATTTCTAGTACAGTATTGAATGATAGAGGTGATAATAGGCATTCTTATTTCACCCCCAATCTTCTTGGGAAGGCTTCTAGTTTACCTCCATCACAAATAATGCTTGCTGATAGTTTTAGATAGATACTACTTATCATTTTAAGGAAAGCTGCATTTATTCCTGTGCTCTCTAGTGTTTTTAATAGGAATGGGTGCTGTATTTTGTCAAAAGCTTTTTCTGCATCTATTGAGATAATCATACAATTTCTGTTGGTTTTCTTATTGATATGGTCAATTATGCTAATAGTTTTCCTAATATTGAACCAGCCCCTCCAGGGAGGTCTTTAAGCAGAGGCAGAATGACCATTTGCTGGGTCTATTAGAGTGGGGATTCCTCTTGGGTTGGATTAAATGGCTTTTGAGGTCCCTCCCATCTCTCCAAATAATTCTATGAATTGACTCCTATGAGTTTCTGGAGAAAACACAAGTAGTTAAGATATTTTCATGGTCCTTCAGTCACATTGGTCCTTTTCACATAGATTATCACATCATGGAAGTGTTTGTAAATTTCTTACTATGTCAAAAGAAAAGTTAAACTAATCTTTGTCTCAAGAAGGTCAAAAGAATATATCTAGAGTATGACGTCTAGTTCTTAGACTTACATTTTCAGGGCATTGATGAGCCAGAGCCCATCTAGAGGAGGATGACTGAAATGAGAAGGAAACTTAAACTGATTTCATATGTGGATCAGTTGAAAAATCTGGGGATGTTTAGTCTGGAGACTAGAAGACTTATAAAAGACCTGATAGCTGTTTTCAGGTAATTCAAGTATTGTTATATGGATGAAAGATCATCAGGGTCCCATGACCTCTGGTTGAAATATTCCCAAGATTTCTGACATGGGCACACCTGAAAGAACAGGGAAAAGGCTAAGCTAGTGTTGTGGAGGATATAGCTGTCCCTGACATAATGACAGAGTTATCACTGCCACATCATTTATGTGTTTTCTGTGCCTAAGACCCTGTACATCTCACAGCATAGTCTAGCATGTAGGGTATCCCCAAAGACATACATAATAAGCATGACACCAGAGGCTTAACAGGGAAAGCTACCCCGGAAAAACAGACCATACAGCTCTGAAATGAGCTGACTGACTGCCTTCTTCCAAAGCCCACATCCCTGAACCAACAATAGAATGGGCTAGACTTTCCAACTTCAGTCCAAATGTTTCTTTTTCTTTTCTTTTATAAATTTTTCTTTTATCTTACATCTTGCTTTATAAAAAGTTTCTTTGCTTTTATCTGCTGCCTACAGGCAGTTCTAGAGTGGAAGAGAGATTGGTAGCTTCCCTCCCCAATAAGCTATTCTCTAGGCAGTAGGTGGTTCAGTGGATAGAGTGACAGGCCTGGAGTCAGGAAGACTCATCTTCCTGAGTTCAAATCTGGCCTCTGGCACTTCCTCACCGTGAGACTCTGGGCAAGGCACTAAGTCCTATTTGCCTCAATTTCCTCATCTATAAAATGATCTGGAGAAGGAAATGGCAAACCACTCCAGTATCTTTGCCACGAAAATCTCAAATGGGGTCACGAAGAGTCAGACACAACTGAAAATGACTGAACAGCAGCATAAGCCATTCCCTACTATATCTGCCTTTTTGCCACCCTCACAGCTAAGTTGCCCTGGCTTCTAATGTAGTAACACATTCTGTGCAGGAGCAGGGCTAGGACCAAGTACCAGAAGTTATAAGGAGGAATGTTTGCCATAATGTAGAGTTGACCGTGCTAACAATCAGAGCTCTCCAACAATGGAATGATCTACCACCTGAGGTAGTAGATCACTTGTCACCAAATGTGTGCTCAAGAAGAGACTGGGCATTTATCAAGAATGCCATAGAGGGATTCCTGCAATGACAGTAAGTTTGGACTCAGTTACATCTAAAATCACACCTAGCTCCCAAAACTCATGTGAAATTGGGGTACTTAAATACAAAACTTCCTGATGACTTAGTATTTATGACCATAAAGTCATGGGCTGTCCTGGTTTATTTACCTTTGAAAAATCTTTGGAAAGAGGCTTACTTAGCAAAGAGTGTGAATGCTGGAACTTAGATTTAGAAATAGACCTTAGAAATAAACTTGTTAAGCTTTCTTATTTTGTAGAAAAAAGGAAACCAAGATCCAGAGAAATCAAATGGCTTGTCCAAGGTCACAAAGGTAAAAAATACACAAATCAGCATTCAAACCCAAGTCATCTTACTCCAAATGTCATATTTTTTCCTTTATATACCACACCATCTTCCTAACTGGAAAGAAAATGTTTAGCTTACCTGAGAATGTTGAGCTCTTTGTTACTATAATGTGTGGGATTCCTTATTAGCAATAACTTGAAGTTAACATCTAATTTTTTGTGATTTCATTGGCACTTTCTTCATTGGTGCCAGTAGCACCTCCTCTATGCCCAAGTAGGTTATTTTACCAGTCACTGTGACCAAACAATGCCACCGCTAGCAGACACACTTTTGGTGACAAGCCTCTCTGCTCTTCACTGATTTGGTCTTTTGATGACTGCCACAGTTAACCATTAGGTTCTGACAATGCCTTTCCAGCTTTGTAATGAGTGCTCAATTCATTCAATTTGACAAACATTTAAGTGTTTACTATGTACCCAGCATTGTAGTTGATGCTCTACTGGCATGATGTTAGAAACACCAGGTCATCTTAACACCATGGTGGGAGGCATTGGAAGAGGACATCAGTGGACCATTATGAATGATCAACATCCTATCTCTAAGTAGTCTCTAGGTCTTCCTCCAAGCAGTGTTTTGTCACATTTGATTAGTTATTCATTTGTGTTACTATGCATAAATACAAATAATATGCCTTGCCATGTTTGCATCCTGTCTCCTCAATGAACACTCAGAGATTGTAGCAGTGCCTGATCCCTTTCCCTTCCCAGCCCCCAGCATAATGCCTTGCCCACAGAAGATGCTCACTCAACCTTTGATGTTGTTGATGTTACTGATGTCCTGCATTTCTTTTAGACCCTTCCTTAATGTAGACTTTTCACCAACTGGGATTGCCAAACCTCCCATTTGTCTGAGTTAGGGAGGCCTGGCTGTGGGCCAGCTTTCTAAACATAGTAGTCTCCAATGGAATAAAGTAGTCAAGAAATGCATGAACACAGTTACCTTAGGCTGGAGAGATTTACCTTAGGGTGGCCCAGCCTCCTTCTAGACAAGTTTAGAGCTGGAATTGTTTGCTCATATGTGGGCAAATTGCTCTTGTAGACCAGGTGGTTAAAGAACTTTTAAAAATTTAATTCTCGTAGAGAGGACTGTGTCACATATTTCTCAGAGTGTGATTTGGCTTCAGATAAAGGTGAGTTCCCCATCTAACCTCATTGATTTGCTGAAGCACCAAATTACCCACCAGCACTTGATCTATCCTTGGTGGTAGATAATTAGCTTTTGTGTGAGCCTCATCTGAGAGTGACTTTTTTTTGGGGGGGAAGCAAAAGGAGGGAGGGTGACTGCTTGTTTTTCTGAAATAACAAAAGTAGAGTTTTGATAAATTGATCTTAATATAATCTGATGACATTTTAGGTATTAGAGAAGTCAGCATCCCACTACCCTCACTTACATTTCTTGGCTATTACTTTATATATATTTTGTATTTAATTACCTATATTTTTATTATTACTGTACCACTCCCCCCTGCCATGTGATTTCTGTTATGGAATTTTAGGTCTTTTTATCTCTAGCACATAACACTGGTGCACAGTAGGAGCTTAATACATATTTGTTCAATTGAATTGAACTGAATCAAATTAACCTCTCTGATATGTAGCACTACAGAATCTCACAACACGAATGCAGATAGTAACATTTTAAAAGGGGAGAATCACAACTGGTTGATACTCAGTTGTATTGGGCCCTGGGGCTCTGAGGCTACATTTTGTTTTAGTCTGATGGTCCTTGGGTCCTTTGGCTTTTTCTCAGACATGAAATAAGGTATGTAATTACATAGTAATTAAAAGATGCTTGCTGATTACTAACCATGAAGCTAGAGGGAGGAGGAATCTCCATTAGATCCCTAACCAATCGAGCATACAGATTTGCTGTTCTCACCATTGATTCCACAGCCCAGAAGAGACCATCACTTTGTCATCTATGGATTTAATAGGAAGGAGCTCCTCCTATTTGAGACGGGAGTGAAAACAGCCAAATGATCAGGGAAAAAAAATTTTTTTAGACAAAAAGTACCCTGCCTGTGTATGCTTCATTTCTCTACTGTGGCAGGGATTGGAGAATCTTTCTTTACTTTTTCCACTGGAGAAATGAGCATTCAAAGTAAAGCAATGAGAAATTCTACACTGGAAATTTCTAAATGAAGTGTTACTGTATCTTCAAGCCTGAATAAGTTGATTCAATAACTGAATAAATCAGATGCCTCTTTCAAATGCAAAACTGACATAGTTTCCAACAGCTATCTGTTAATAAAGCATATTCATCTGCTAATCTGTGCCTTCCTGCTAAGTTCCCCTCTCATGCATAAAAGTATCAAATCAATAGCCAAATGCTATGGCAAAGTGAACATGAGCTATTAGAAATATTGTCATCACCATTTCCATAAATCGCTTTTTTAATTGGCTTTGCTTTCTTTCTCTTTTTCTTTCTTTAGACTTCGCATGTTACTAGCTTTTCTCAGACACAAAGCTTAAGTCCAAAGGGGAAGCAACTAGATCAGCAGCTGTCTCAGGGAATGCGAAGAGGAAGCAGGTGCATAGGACACCTGGCATGAGATATACCTGGTCTTCATGCAAGCAAGCCTCTTCTTCCCACTTCTATTTTGGGAAACTCCATCCTTTATCCCTGATTTTAATCCAGTGGGGGCAGGCAGAGATGTAGAGTGGAAGCAAAAGCAGGAGAGCCTCTGATTTTTCCTGGGTATTAAGCAATTAAGGAAAGCATGGGAGTGCTTTTAAAAACCAGGTTTTGTGACTGTTTCTGTATAAAGCCAGGATTGCCTTCATCACTCTGGCAGCCCAAAGTCCTCGCCCCTTCTCCAGCCCTGAACCATCAGCTGATCGATAGAATTCTCTTGTGGACCGATTTAACAAACGGTTGTTTTGTAGGCTGGAGAAAATTGTTTCTCTTCTAATAATTCGCTAATTTGCTTAACTTTCACAGATTGCAAACAGCTCTCTTCTCCACACAAAGATTTCTAAACAACCCCCTTGACAATTTCCTAGAGAAGGGAGAGGAAAGGGGAATTAATAACTTTAGCTGGATGAGGCATAAGGTCTTTCATTGTTGACCTTTGAACCACAGTTCAGACTCGAAAATGAAAACAGGAACCTAGGCTCTGTTTCCTGAGGGACTAAGGATTTACAATAACCACTGTTCCTTGGTAATTATTCCAATGTTATGTCTTCCATAAATTAGTTAACACTCTTTTTAGAGCCTCCTGGTGCCTTTCTCTTTGGTATTTTGATGGGCCTGTGATCTCATCAATGTGGATACCTCTTTTACCAGTGCAGATCTCAACCCTTCCCCGTTATCCTGATCCTATGCAATTCTGGAATATGCTTTTCCAAAAATTCTCCAGTGCACTGCATGCATCCCTTTGATTTTTAAAAAATTATAAATATCTTTTGTTTTTACATTATCTTCATTTCCAAATATATTCTTCCCCCTTCTCTACCTGGAAGGCCAGCCTTTATTACAAAGAATTAAAAAGAAAAAGAAGGAAAAAGCAATCCAGAAAAATTGATCAACAAATTAATTGAGTCTGGAAGTAGATGTAATATTAGACATCTATAGTTCACTACCTCTGCAAAGAAGAAAGGGATGTGAATTTTCTCATCCCTTCAAGAAAGAAACTTGTTCATTATAATGACAGTTCGTTTTTGGTTCGATTTGGTTTCCTATTTACATTATTGTAAGTCATTGTGAATATTGTTTTCCTGGTTCTGCTTATTTTATTTATGTTCACATGCAAACTTCCAATGCTTCTCTGAATTCTTCCTATTTATCATTTCCTATGGCACAGTCATTTTCCACTAAATTCATATATCCTCAGCTTCTCTTCATGGTTTGAGACTACTAATATAACACTGGAGCTGTCAATCTGTTGGCTTTTTTGTGCCCTCAGCCCCCAGAGCAGTTGTCCTCATCAGATGACATTCACCCTTGTATCATGCCTATTTATACCCAAGTCATAACCCTTTTAGTGGAATGCAGGCTCCTTGGATGAGGACTTGTGGCATATCTATCTTTGCAACTCCAACTCCCAACACAAGCCTTATTATTTTCACTACATGATTATTCTCTCTCTTTTTCTGGTCTTGTATCACATTAATTAGTTAGCAATCAACAGATATCATTTTAGCACTGGGGATAGAAAAAAAAACCACCAGGCTGCCTTTCAAGGAGCTCATAGTCAAATCAGGAATACAAGATGCAAGTGGCTATGTATAAACAATATATATGGAGGAGAAATTGGAGATAAGTTCAGGAGGCCAGCTCTAGCATTAGGAGGGTCAGGAAAGGCTTTTTTCTAGAAGCTGAGATTTTGCCTGACACTTGAAAGAAACCAAGGATTTCAGGAGGGAGAGATAAGGAGGCAGAGCATGTAAGGCCTGGGGGACAGCTAGTGAAAAAATGCAAGAGTCCAACGTGACTGAAACAGGACGACAGGCTCCCTGAGGTCAGGGACTGTCTTTTGCCTCTTTTGTATCCCCAGTATGTAACACAGAGCCTGGCATAATAAATGTTTATTGAATGAATGAAAGAAGGAATGAGGTTGTGAATGGAGCGCTCCAGCCCCTAATCTGAGGAGGGGACCAAGGGGCAGAGGGTACTGCCCAGGTGTGAGATTCAGGGCAGAAGTGATCTTACGGGAAGGAGAGGTTACTGGGACATGATAGGGAAGACCAGAGGAACACAGCTCCATGGGAAATGATCACACACTATTGCCCATCTATGCCCACTATGTGTCTTTCCCTTGTCCTTTGGCTTACTTGCCATTTTATCTCTTAAAGATCATGGCATTTAATGGCTCACTGCCATAAAGCATCAACACAAAAATGTTGGTGTCACAGAAATGAGTTTTGGTGCAGTCAGCAATTTAGGATCATAGAAAATGGTGCACATCATCTTGATCTCCAGTCCAGTTCTAAGCCCATAGAGTCTGTTAGAAAACCATGAAAGTGGCCCCAGGTCCGTGGCTATATTTTCTAGTAAAATGCTTATTCTTCACCATTCTGCTTTTCTGCCCTTGTAGTCCCAAAGCTATGAGCTTTTTTTAGTATTATTTTTAATTTATGGAATAAAACAAATATTTCCATATCATATTATAAAAAAGATGATTGCACATGAAATTGCAAATCTATCATACACAACTTGCTATTCCTTTAAAATATATAATAAAGTTATCATGTAAATTTCTTTTTTTTTCTTCCCTTCCCCCTCCTAGATGGCTACCATTAGACATAAATAGGCATATATGTGTGTATGTGTATACATATACACGCACACATATGTAAAATTATTCTATACATACTTCTATTTATTGGTTCTTTTTTTGGATGCAAATAGCATCTTTCTTCATATATTCTTATAGTTGATTTGCATATTTATAATAGTCAAAATGACTTATTTGCTCAAAGTCATTCTTACAATATTGCTGTTACTGTGTACTGTTTTCTTGGTTCCACTCATTTTGCTCTTCATCATTTCGTGCAAGCCTTTCCATATTGTTTCTAAGATCTCATAAGCTCATCATTTCTTATAGCACAGTAGTATTCCATCACAATCAGATACCACAACTTGTTCAGCCATTCCCCAATGGATGGGGATCCCCGCAATTTCCAGTTCTTTGCTACCACAAAGAGAGCTGCTATAAACATTTTAGAACATATAGGTTCTTTTCCTTTTTCCTTAATCATCTTTGGAAATAGGCCTAGTAGCAGTATTGCTGGGTCAAAGGTATAGGCAGTTTAATAACTCCTTTGGCATGGAACAGAAAGGTAGCCCTCCTCAAATACACACTTGTGCATGTACGCAGTACACATGTGTACACATACATACAAATACATTCGGTATTTATATGTGTTCATGTGTTCATCCCATCTCACTTACATTACCATAACAGAGTCCTAACTGTTCTTCTTGCCTTGCATCTGCAATTGCTCTGCTGCAAAATAATCTCCCTAATGCACAGGTCCGATGTCATTACTCTGTTACACAAAAACCTTCAATGGCTCCTTTATTGCTAATAATACAAAATACAAACTCCTTAGCCTGGTATTTAAGATACCCCACACTCTAACTCAAACCAACCTTTCCAGACCTTCATGTTACTCCCCTATACAGGCTCTAAATTCCAGCCCAACTGGAATAGTTTCCCAAAATTAACTTGCAGTTCTTCATCTTTGGGCATTCACAAAGGCCCCCCATGCCCTGTCTGAACATACTTCCTTCTCCTATCTGCCTGATGATATTCTTCTCTACATTTAGAGAAGCATTTCTAATGTTTCTCATCTAAACGAGGAAATTTAGATGTCATTTCTTCTATAAAGCCTTCCTCATTCCCCCAGCTCAGAATACTATCTTCCTCCTTACGATGTTCTGGAGAACTTTGCATGGATTTCTTCTTTGCCCCCTCTTCACATTATATCCTACAAACTCAGCATGCTCACACCATATCTCCTCTTTCTTCCAGAACTCTTTGTTGTTCACAACTTCTTTGTTACTGTCAAAGATACCACCATTCTCCCAGACAGCCAGACTAGCAAACTCTATGTCATCTTTGACCCCTCTCTTCCTCTGATTCCATATATTCAAACTATTTCCAAGTCGCTTCATTTCTATTTTTGCAACATTTTTCATACATATAATACATATTTACACATACACACATATTATCCATATGTATGTATATGTGTACTATACACATACATACATGTTATAGACATGCATAAATACATGTATGTGTGTGTACACACACATATATATATCACCTTCTCTCCATTCTCATGGCTACAACCTTGATGCAGGCTTTCATCACCTCATGTTTGACTTATTCCAAATTAACCTTCTGGCTCACGTCCCTAACTCAATTCTCTCCCCACTCCAGTCCATCTTCCACTCAGGGGCCAAAATTATCTTCCTAAAGTACACCTGTGAATGTATCACTACCACCTCCACCCCTACTCAAACTCCAGTATTTCCTATTATATTCAGGATCAAATTTAAAATCTTCTCTTAGGCTTCTGTACATTCTCACAATGTTGTCCCTCCCTGTCTTTCTAGTCCTCTCCTACTTCACACTCCTCCTCATATCTCACAATCCAGCAACACTGACCATCTTGCTATTATTCCTTGCACGAGACATTCCATCTCCAAATTTGAATTCTTTTCACTGCCTGATCCCCATGCCTGGAATGGCCTCTCTCCCTTCTGCCTCCTGGTTTCCTTCAAGATTCAACTTAAAGCCACTTTCTGCAAAAAGCCTTCTCCACTCTCTCTACCCCTGCTGCAATGCTACTGCCTTCCCTCTGAGATTCCCATATGTATGTTGTTGTATATGTATATATGTATACATACACATACACACATAGGTATGCATGTGTGTATCTATATCCATCTATCTATATCTTGTACATACAAGTCATTTGCATTTTGCTTTCCTTGAGTATCTCCTTGAGGCCATAGAGTATGTTTTTGTCTTTTTTTGACTCCCCAGTGCTTAGCACAATGCCTGGTATGTAAGTGCTTAATTGATGTTTGCTGATCTTTGATTGTGTAATAGCTATTTGCTTACATATCCTTCCAATAGATTGTGAGCTCCTTGAATTTTGTGTTTTATCTATCCTGAGATCCCAGAAGAGTGCCAAGTACCTAGTAGGTGTTTAGTTACTATTGAATTGAATTAATTAATTGTACGGAACATTCTAATTGGAACAACATAGAGAATGCAGGCAAGAATTGTAGTAACTAGAGGAGATTTCCAGATTGATATTATTCAGGCCTGCCAAGGAGCAGGAGATGATTTTAATACCCAGAACCAAGGGCACGGGGAAAATTGCTTCAAAATCACATTTTCCCCCTCAATATTGCTAGAGTCCTCTACTAAATTCCTCCTCCTAAATGCCTCCTCATGGGGCCCAAGGCTGTGCTCTCAAAGTTTATTTAAGTGCTGGCAGTTGTAAGCGGAAGTCTGGAGAGGTTTCAATCATACCATCAACTTCACCACTCACCAAAAAAGTTGTGTTCTATTAGAATTTAAGTTCCTTGAGGGCAAAGACTGCCTAGCTTTTTATGTTTGTACTCCTAGCACTGAACACATTGTTTGGATCGTAGTAAGTGCTTAACAAATGCTTTTTCATTCACTCATCTATCCATTTAGTAATTCAGACTATGGATTTAAAGATGTTGGAGGTCCAACCTAGCTAAGTATTGGAGATGCTGATTCCCAGAATTCTCTGGTGAGGAGTTGTGCCCACAGCAGCTAATGAAGATGTTTCTCTGTTCTGTGGATGCAGGTTCTGCAGTGTGTTGATACACGGAACACTTCCACTGATGAGGTCACTGATCTTTCAAAGTATATTTGCTTTGAATGACAAGGAATCATTTTACTATTTAATCAAAAGACTCCTAAGATCATTGGTTTAGGGCTGGAAGGGCTCTTTGAGACCATTTAGTCTGACTCCCTATTTTCTTGTTGTTGTTCAGTCATTTCAGTCATATTTGACCCTTTGTGACCCATTCAGAGTTTTCCTGGCAAAGATACTGGAGTGGTTTGCCATTTCCTTCCCCCAGCTCATTTTACAGATGAGGAAACTGAGGCAAACAGGATTAAGTGACTTGTCCAGGGTCACACAGCTAGTGAGGGTCTGAGGCCAGATTGGAATTCAGGAAGATGGGTCTTCTTGACTCCAGGCCTGTGCTTTATCCATTTCACCACCCAGCTGTCCTCCCTAATTTTAGAGAGGAGGAAATTGAGGCCCGGGGAGATTTGCCAACTTGTCCAATGTCCCTGAGTCCTCTGACACCAGAGCCAGTGTTCTTCCCACTGTGTCAGGGATTCTCAAAGCAACAAATTCACTTGCATCATTCATTTTATCAACTGGAACAGAAACCAGCTCAATTGCAGGACCTCTGTAGTGCTTGATACTGAATAAAGACCCCAGGCCCTGGGCTATAATTTCATTTAATATAAAGGCACCTTGCATAGCAAACATTTTCCTCATTTTAGGTCCAGGTAAGAGCTGAAGAAGGATTATATGTATCTCTAGTGAGGAGATATGCTTTAAGCAACATACAAATTACAATCAGTTCAACATAAACAGTTCATACTGCTCATTGTGCCCTTTCTTGCCTGAAGGGCCAGACCAGGCACTCTGCCAGACCATCATTTGATCCTTTCCATGCAACAAGGGACTTTCACACTGCTGTCTGCATGCATAACCAATTTTTTGTGATACTTGCCATGGATTTGGTCTCAGCCACCATTAACACATAGACCTATTATTGAGTGAGGAACCTTGACCAACCTCAACCCCGATATTCAAATTCATAGGGATACGGATACTGGGTGAAAACAGGACTTTCCTACTGTAAGTGATCAGAGATTCCACTTAGGTTATGTAAATGCGGCTTTTGAAAGAATTTTTGTTCATTATGACTCAGATTTTGGTAGTACTTTAAGCTTTATAAAATGCTTTCTTCACAAAAGTCCTGTCGAGATTGTACTGTAACTATTATTGTCTCCACTTTTCAGATGAGACTTAGAAAAGTTAAGTGACTCAGCCATGGTCACACAGCTAACATCTGACAGAACCAAGATCTGGACACTGGTGTCATGTCTGCAAGACCAGCGCTCTAAGGCAAAGTAGGCGAATGGATAGGGTGCTGAACTTAGAGTCAGGAAAACCTGGATTCGAATTATGCCTCAGCACTTACTAGCTATGTGACCCTGAGCAAGTCCTCATAATGTCTCTGAGCTTTCTTGGACTTTCTATGCTCTTCCCTCCAATTGCAATGGCTCCCAGTCTAGCCAGCATCTTTCCCATTTCCCAATCACATCTCGCTCTTCTCTACCACCACACTTTGGTTTATTCTGGTAGCCTGGGCAGCAGCATGGTACACTGTTAAGCACTAGCTCTGTGGTTCAGATCCCATCTCTGACACATACTGCCTGCATGAACTGGAGCAGATCACTTTACTTGTCAGGGCCTCTTCCATATCATGACTTTCCTCATTGTAGTTTCAATATATCATGGGTCAGCATAAGAAATTAAATGGGAATTTTGGGGGAGCTTTGCAGAAGCCAGAGATGACACAGGGAGGCCAGCAGATGACACAGAGTCAAATACTTAATCTGAATTTTATAATATGGTACAGTAAACACCCCATAAAAGAAAAAAAATTCAGATTTCTTCTCTGGTATGAAGGGAGGGCCAAAAATTTTTACACAGGTTTTCCAGATCACAGGGATGTCGTGCCTCTAACCCCTGCAATGTGGAAGGAATAATTGTAAGAGAGTTGGGTAAGGCAGCCTCTGAGGACTCTGAAAGCCTCTGAATGCCCTCTCTGCATTTCCAGACCCTACTAATTCTTTCATGTGTGACTCAAGTCCCATTTCCTCTGAGAAGTCTTTCCAGGCTATTTCAGCCCATGCTGACATTGACCTTTCTTGGATGCCCATGGAAATACTGCCTTGCCACGTATTGACTACATCTTGTATTGTTATCTAGTTGTTTCCTGTGTTAACAGTTTGTGTCTGTGTGGTCTTGTTTCTCAAATGAAAGTTTATGATTCTTAAGGGCAAAGTCTGTGTCTTCCCCTTCTCTTGTCTCTATCACAGCATCTATTTCTACATATATATGTGTGTGTGTGTGTGTGTGTGTGTGTGTGTGTGTGTATGTGTGTGTATATATATATATATACACACACACACTTTTTTTTGGCTAGGCAATGGGTTTTAAACACAGCATCTAATTCTAGACATGTAGCATGAATATCCATAGCACTAGAAGAAACTTCAATGATTATCTAGTCTAGCCTCCTCATTTTGCAGAAGGGAAAACTGAGACCCAGAGAAAGGAAGATACTTGCTCAAAGTCCCATAGCTGCCACGAGTAAGGCACAATTACCCCTGTCTGCCACCCTTGGAATCCCATTCCTATGGTACCTCTTTCCTCAAGTTTAACTTCCCTTAACTCCTCAGTAGTAAAGACCAAGCCTGTCTGGTCCATGGGCTACTTCATCCTGGGTTGACTGCCCTCACAGAAGGACTCCTGGTTAGTTGGGGTGCTGCTTGATGCCTTCCCATGGGTATCCCCCAGCAGTGTATGGGCAGGGATGACAGATGGCCACCACATTTTAGGAAAAAATATTAACAAACTTGAGTCCAGAGGAGCATCACAAAGATAGTGAAGGGACTGGAGACCATACCATAGGAAGATTAGCTGAAGGGACTGGGAATGGTTAGCCTGGAGAAGAGAAGATTTAAGGGAGGCATGATGGAAGTCTTCAAATATTTGAATGACTGTCTTGGATGTGAGGAATTATTTTACACTTTTGGCAAGAGTAGGAACAGTCGGTAAAAACTGAAGAGAGATTTAGAGTTGATACATGGAAAAGAGAAAGGAAAGGAAAGCCTTGTGTCAGGAATACCTGAATTCAAGTGCCAGCCTCTGACTCTGTCTTGGTGACCCTGGACAAGTCACATAATGTCTCATTGCCCCCAGGCAACTCTGTAGGACTTTCTGAGATGCCCATCTGCATTAATCAAGCTCTTCAATGTGAGCTCCCTATACAGATGAAAGCACCAAAAAAACCACAACAATAATAATAATGAAAAACTTCCTAACTATTAGAATGGTCCAAAATTGGAATAAGCTAACATAGAAGGTAGCAGGTTCTCCCTCATGAGAAAAGAGGGTTTTTGTTCAATTATGAATTGTCCAAGTATGAATATGACCTCTGATAGCTGTTTTCACCCCAAGATTCTGTGACTATTCCTCTCCCCACAGATTGGGCATCTCTTTCCCTATCTGTGTCAGTAAGTTCCTACTGAGCACCCAAAGGGCTTAGCAATGTGTTAGGCTCTGAAAGGGATATCCTACAACAAAAACAACCATACACAAGTCAGCCAGCAGGGCATGGAGTTTTGGTCCCAGCTATGCCCCTTTCTGTTTGACCTTGGGCAAGTCACTTCTCTGTACTTCACCTTTCTTCATCTGTAAAAGAAGGAGGTTAACCAAGTGATCACTAAAGTCCCTTCCAGAGCTAACATTTGGGGAAATTATTTGTTAATCCATGTGAAAGTGAGGACAACGTGAGTCCCAGTCTAGTCTCATTTGCTTGGGTCTGTGGTGGGAAGCCACTTGTCTTAAGAGCAAAGTCCTGGCATCTCTGGTCAGCCCTGAAAGCCTGCAGCTTCCCCCCACCCCCTCCTCACATTTCCGAATCTCCTCCAGGTCTCAGTGTAGAAGGTGGTTATGCTCCAGGTGAATCATCTGCTCTCAATCACTTAATTTCAATAAAGGAATTGGGGAGACACAAATCATGGATCTGACTTGTTTTGGATTCCTGAGTCATTTGTTGTTTATCTGCAGAATTTTTGACTCACTGATTTGATGGGTTGGGGTTGGTGTTGGTGTGATGCAGGACCTGGGGGGAGGTGGATGGGGAGGAACATTTCTTGAGCTTATTAAATGTCATACTTATCTGGTGCATAAAGCCATGGCAGAGACAGCATTACAGATCCCAGCATCATCTCCCTTTTAATTGTCTCACAAATCATGGTGAAGAATACAAAAAACCTATTGAGATTGCAAATTTGCAGTGGGATGTGGGCCCATTCTGGGGAACCTGCCATCCCAGCTCTGCAGGTATAGCCATACACAAGCAAGTTAGTGTCATGGAAAGAGCCCTGGAATTTGGAGTCAATGGACCTAGGTTTGAATTCCAGCTCTGCTGTTTACCGTCTTCATGACCTTGGGGCAAGTCCCTACTCCTCTGTGGATTTCAGAGTAATAGAACCTATAGAATCCCAGCCATGCCATTCACTAGCTTTGTGACAACTTTTCTGGTCCTCAGTTTCCTTATCTGTAAAATGAGTAGTTGGATTATACGACCTGTAAGGCCCCCTTTACTTGGAGATTCTATGATTTATATTGGCCAGTGTCTTTTAGTTACCAAATCTTCTCCAAAAGGATGTCAGAAGCTACACAAGGACCATCCCACAGTCTCATGTCTGCCCTGGGATTCTCCCCTGTTTCAAATTCTGCAGAGCCACCTCCACTCTTTCCTTAATAAGTTTCCCAACATGGTTTCCAGTGACCTTTCCAAGTAGTGGGTTACTCCTAAAGCTCGTGCTCATACACCATAGATTCAAAGCTGGAAGGGACCTTAGGAGTTACATAGGTCAACCCCTCTTATTTTTCAGGCAGGGATGCAGAGACCCAGAGACATGAAGTGACTTGCTAGCATCACACAGGAACAATTAGGTGGCACAGCGGAGAGTGCCAGGCCAATAGTCAGGAAGACTCATCTTCCTGAGTTCAAAGCCAGCCTTAGACACTTCCTAGCTATATGATCCTAGGTGAGTCACTTAACCCTGTTTGCCTCATTTCCTTGTCTGTAAAGTGACTTAGAGAAGGAAATGTCAAACTGCTTTAGTATCGTTCCCAAGAATACCTCAAATAAGCTCAAGAAGAATTAAACACAACTGAAAAATGACTTAAAGGAAGAAGCATCATATAGCCAGTAAGTGGTACATCTGTACCCAGAATTAAGGTCCTTTGACTCCTAATCCTTCATTGCTCTCTCCAGTGCCCAAGATCACCTCTAGCCTTGATCTTTCCTCTGCTTGTACCTTCTTCTTCCTCTCTTCCCCCAGAGCCACCTTCCCATCCTGCCCCTGCCCCAAGTTAAAACCCCAAATCTTGCGGACAGCTAGCTGATGCAGTAGATAGAGCACTGGCCCTGGAGTCAGGAGGACCTGAGTTCAAATCCAGCCTCAGACACATAACACTCACTAGCTGTGTGACTTGGGGCAAGTCACTTAACCTCAAGTGCCTCACAAAAACAAAACAAAACAAAAACATATCTTCATCTCTTATCAGCCTCGTAAAATGCCTTAGTTGCCCTAAATGTGGTTAGGGGGAAAAAAAGCAGAGATAACAGAATAATGCTTAGATCTGAGATAGCTGTGAGTGAGCTATTTCTGCATAGTAGAAAGAGCCTTAGGGCAGGATTTAGAATAATATTATCATCAATTCATTCACCTAGAGCAAGAAAGGAACTCAAAAACTAGATAATCCACCTTCCTCATTTTACAAATGGTGAAACTGAGACCCAGGAGATGGAATGACTTTCCCATGGTCATACAGGAAATAAGCATCAGAGGCAGGATTTGAACCTAGGTCCTCTGACACCAGATCACTATTCCTAGCTCTGCTATTTAATTTGCCAAATGACTTTAGAGAGGTCTCAGGTTCCTCCTCAGAAATGAGGGAAGTACAGCACAGTCCAGGGAGGAAGGGCACTGGAGTCAGAGGATCTGAGTTTGAATCTCAGCTCTGCCACTTAGGCCACCTGTGTGGCCTAAGGCAAGTCACTTAACCTCTGTGGGTATCAGTTTCTCCACCTGTAAAAATGAAAGGACTGGATCTGATGACCTAGAAATTCTCTTCCAGCTCTAAATCTAAGATCCCAAACAAATGCTCTCTGAGCTCCTTTCCATTGGCAACATTCTGTATTCGAACACCCCATCCAACTCTGTCACTCTCTGTTCTAAGGGACCTCCCGGCTCTTACTAACATTCTAAGGCATGTGATTTACAATGTCACCTTGAGCAAATAATTTCACCTCCGCATCTTGGCTGTTTCATCTGTGCTCGAAGAGTAACAATATCTGCCTAAGCGAAGAATATTACCCTGGCTGGTTAATTGATGCCGGTGCAGCACTTCGTTAAATCTGTTACCAAAAAATGCAGAATGTCCCGAGGTGCGTCCTCAGCTTAGCTTTTCGTGGGCAGCACAAGCCAGCTTCCAATTTTGCTCAACTTCCTGCAAGCCGGTCCCTTCCAAGGCAGCTCTTTAGGAAGCCCTGCGGAGAACAGAGGATGAAGGAGTGTGGAATTAGTGACAGATCATACCGCAGTGTATGCACATTTCATGACACTTCATCGGGTGTACAGTCTGAGTCCCAGCCAAGTGGATTTCTAAAAGCCACCTCCCTCGGTCAATGCAGCAGCAGGAAGGAACTGAAAGGATGTTGCCAGTTGTAAAGACCTGAGCCTCCAGCCGGAGTCCTAAAGGTCAATTGTATTTGTTGAAACTTTGAGTTAAGAGATGAATAACCTAATTTATCATTCCCAAGAAGTTAATTAAAATGCTTACTTGCTAATGGTTACTGGGGAGGAATAGCAAAACTTGTTCTAGTTTTGTGATCCTTACACATTTAGGAATCTCCCTTATCTAAAAAGAATGCTGCATACCGCAAAGAGCCACTGAATTTGGAATCAGGAGACCTGAGTTCAAATTCCAACTGTGTCATTTACTAATCATATGACCTTGGTCAAATTAGCTCTGAGCCTCAATTTCTTCCTGTAAAATGGGGATAACAATTCATATATTTTGTTTCTTTTTAGGCTTACAAAATCCTTTCCCCATAGTAACTCTGTAAGAGAGACATGTCAGTTCTTCCAGGTGCTATGGTTTTATTGGCCCAATTGACAGATTGATATTGACTTTGACAGATTACAAGAGCCTCTTCAAGTCTTAGTATACTAATCTTCATTAGGCTAACTAATTTAGGCTGACTAACTTAGACTAGTTAACTAATTTAGACTTAGTACAATAATCTTAGGCTAACTAAATCCATTATCTGGTGGTTAATCCCTATCTACTTAGACTGCTCCTCAAATGAAAGGCACACAATTGGATAGGATAATTGTTCTAGATCTGGAAGGGAAATTAGGAAGCATTTAGTTTAACAACACTCTTGTTTTATTTAGGAAAGGAAAGAAGGAAGAGAGGGAGGGAGGGAAGGGAAAGAAGGAAAACAGGAAGGAAGATAAAGAAGAAAGAAGAAAAAGGAAAGAAAAAGAAGGAAAAAAGAAGGAAAGAAAGCAGGAAAGAGAGAAAGCACTCCTGTATCACATGAGCACAATGAAGCAAAATCTATTCCCACATTGGTCATGTCCAGAATCATGTGTTTTATCCTGCATGCTACTCCATCATCTCTGTCATGAGCTGGGCAGCATCATCTTTATCAGAGCTCTGCAATTATGGTTGATCATTTAATTTATCAGAATTTGTAAGTATTTCAAAATTGGCCTTATAATATTGATGTTACCCGTAGTGTTATTTAATATAGCTCAAATCCCATCTTCTGCAGAAGACGTTTTCTGGCTCCCTCACCTGCTGATGCCTTCCTCTCTGAAATTACCTTTATTTACACTGTATGTACTTTGTATGTGCAATTTTTTGTATGTTGTCTCTCCCATCAGAACATGAGCTCCTTGAGGACAACTACCATGTTTTTGCCTTTCTTAGTATCCTCACTGCTTAGCACCTCTCTTGGCACATACTTCATAAAGGCTAGTTGCTGCTGCTGTCCCTGAACCTTGCTTCTCTGTCCTCTCCTGGCACTGAGCAACATAGTCCTCCTGCAGGCAATGATACCTATCAAGGTTTTGATCGATTGTATCTCTCTCTCTCTCTCTCTCTCTGTCTATCTATCTGTCTGTCTATCTGTCTTTCTCTCCCCTCCCCCACTCCCCGGGTTCTCAAAGACTATTCTTGCATGGTACAATCTCTGAAAAGGCTGTGGGTTGAATCTCAATCGCGGAGTATCTATTTGTTCAACCATTCCTTAATTGACAAGCACACCCTTTAGTTTCCAATTCTTCAGCACCATATAGTCTTGGGGAGTTGCCACCTATCTATTATGTGTAGGAGTCAAGCCTTAAACCCCATTTTTTCTAATCATAAGCCAAATCTCTGTCATTCTGCCACACTGTTTCTGTGTTGGGGCATACTGGAAAGAGCACGGAATCATCTGAATCATCAACCAAAGAATTCGGGTTCCAATTCTGCCTCTGCCTCTCAGTACCTCTATGGGACCAAGTCATTTAATCTCTTTGAATCTACGTTTCCTCATCCAGTAAATGGGAGGTTGGACTAGATTTTCCCTAAGGTCTCTTTTAACTCTAAATCATATGGTGCTGGATGTTAGCTCCTTATTTGACTCATGTGTACACACCCCAGGGTAGGTACACACAAAAGTGAGACATACCTACACTTACCAGCCTCTGTATGTTCTTGTGTCCTTGAGCCCCTTGGGGGAACATACTTGAGAAAGAGAGGAACAACAGGAAAACAAAAGCTTTGAGAGATTTCTCATTCCTTTCTGGCAGCTTACCCAGGAACCAGTGTCATTCTACCTGAACAATACACCTTTTGTTGGGATCTCAGCAACAACCAAGGGGACCAGCATCTCTGGTCTGTCTGAGTCTGTCTTGTAATTATGCCTGGGACCCAAAGAGAGCTTATTAAGGAAAAAGTAAAAGGACATCAGGCTTCAATTATATTTTAGTGGAAACCTCAATTTCTTTTGGAGAAGAGCAGCTTCTTTCTTGAGGCATGTTCCATCATTTTTAAACTGCTGAAGAGACTTCAAGTAAATCATGCTCAAACAATGCCAGTTGGGGAGTAGGGGAGAGGAAGACAGCAGGAAACCTCCCCAGAGTTAGTCCAGAAGCAAAAGGACAATCCCCAGGAGGCAGAACAATGATGACAAGGAGCAAAGTAGGGTTCAATTAAATTTAATTCAGCACAATCCTTTTCTGAGCTTAGCCCAGTGCAAGGTGCTATGAAACATGTGTGACTTTAGCCTTCAACAATGAGTAGGCTTCCCATAAAGAGGGATGGAGTGGGCATTCCCAATAGGGGAATGAGATGCGATGTGGAAGTAGGAATAAGTATGACTATTGTGGGGGAAGGTGGAGCCAGCCTTGTTGGAGGGCAGCAGTCTCTATTTACCTAGGTCTGCCATAGGTCACATCACTTTTGGGAAATTCTTGATTCGATGCCAACATTTCCAATACTGACTTTCTTCTCTATGACCCTTGAATAAGACTTTCCTTTTTTCCCTCACAGAGAACTTTGCTTATAGCTCTCTGTGATGTTGAAATGCAATAATGTAAGGCGTAACATTGTGTATTATACTTATCCATGTTGATGACTAGCAGAGACTGTGTGTTACCTAAACTTTGTGTTTCTACTAGTGCCTGCTAGGATGTTTGGCATAGAGAAGATACTAGTAGAGATAGAGAGCTGGGCTCAGAGCCAGAAAGATGTAGGTTCAGGCATGGCATTAAGCAGGATATGTAACCTCTTAATATTCTAGGCCAATCAAACTCAGATCGAAACTGATTGTTACTGCTGTATATTGAGTCAGAAAACCACAAATTAACGTTATCTATGTTGCATCATATTTTTATTTATTTTGTTAAACATTTCTCAGTTACATTTTAATCTGGTTTGGTTGCATTCAGGAATAAGTATGGCCCCTGGCTGTATGTTTAACAACTTTATTCTAGGCAACTCTCTAAGTGACTCTAAATTTCAAAGAAGGCACCAAACTGAATTGGGAGAGGAAATTCCTCATCTAGGACTTTCTTGAATTAATGAAATCACAGGCCCAGTCCCTTGTCAAATTAAATTGAATTAAATTATACAGGTATAACCAAAGTTATTATAAAGGCATGAAAGTGTGTGATAAAGAGATGAAGGAAGAGAGATGAAGGAAGCCAAAGGCAGGGGTCTTCCCATGGGACTGGTAATGGTTAGAGATTGGAAGATCCCTGGACATAGAGTCAGAAGACATGGGTTCAGGTGCCAGTTATAATATTTATTAGCTGTGTTATGTGCTCTTAGGCAAGGCATTTAACCTCTCTAAACCTCAGAACCTTTCTGAACTTTTCCGATTGAAAAGAATAGAGGTAATAATACCTGTAACTTCCAATTCACAGGTAGTTTGGAAGAAACCTTAAAAATCCTCATAAGATAAAGCACAAGAAAAATGTAGGATCCTGGGAGTTAGATCCTATTGCTCTAACATGATCTTAGAGATTGGTATCAGACACAGCCCATGACTATGCTAAGTATAGCCCAAACCAGATTCAAATGTAGTTGGGAAATATTTAACAAAATAGATAAAAAATCCAATACAACATAAATGACATTACATTTTAATACTGTCAATATGCAGCCCACAGAGATCCTTTTGCATGATTTAGTGACCCCCTTTTCTACCTGAGTTTGATGCCAACACTCTATTCTAATTTCTTCCTTTTACAAATGAAAGAATTGAGGACCCCAGGGGCAAACTGATTTGTCCAAGGTCATACAGCAAAGTTATGGGGCAAGGCTTGGGAGTTAAACCTCAGGTTTTTGATTCCAGAGTCCAGTATTATTTCTACTATATGACATCTTTGTTGTTGCTGCTGTTATTATTGTTATTATTATTCCCTCCTACAGCTAGTTCTAAAGAAAATACAAACCTTGACATCCTAAAAATTGGGGGAAGGGTACTCTGCTCTCTGATTTCTTTTTGTTTCTCTCTCTTGTTCTGTTTTTTTCTCTCTCTGTCTCTGTCTCTCTGTCTTTCTCTGTCTCTGTCTCCTTGTTTTCCCTCTGTCTCCATCTCTATCTGTCTCTTCTTTGTCTCTCTGTCTCTGTCTCTGTCTCTCCCCCTCCCTCCCTCCCTCTCTCTCATAGGAAAACAGGTTTTTGTGGAGATCTTCTCCAGCTACTTCTGATCCATTAGCATAGAAATTGGAGATGGTTTCATCCAAGCCAGAATGGCCAGGGAGGCCTCAGCCGTGCAGTTAGCATCACCTTCTCAGATGATGCTTTCACAAGGCCATGTCCCACTGTTCACTCTTTGAACTTGTCTTTCTTTCCTCAATATTGTTTCCAAATAGAGATAGACTGTTTCTCCCACAGCCTGCCCCTGCAATGGCAATATCCAGTGCCTGTAGTTTGCTTGGTGCCAGATTCCCTTCCTATGAGTCAAAACTCGAGCACTAAGGCTGGTCATAAAATATTCATCCATGAACCTAGGAGAAAGTTCAGCTCTGGGAATGAAGACATGATGATATTCCTACACACATTCTCCAGAGGCAGACCCAGAGCAGAGGTGACAGCCCCTCTCTTTGCCCATCAAAGCTGAGGCTTCTAAGGCCTCTTAAGGATGATAATAACTGACATTTATATAGTGCTCTAATGTTTGCAAAGATCTTTATGTACTAATTTGGCTCTCTGTTGAGGTAGTTACTAAAGGGATTATCACTCCCATTTTACAAATGAGGATTGAGGCTAGGAAAGGCTATCACACAGCTAGGATTGTCAGAGATAGATTTCAAGCTCAGGTCTTCCCCTAGTCCCTGTCCAGAAGTCACTCCACTGCCTTCTTAGATTATGAAAGAAAAAGTCCCCAATACACACACACACACACACACACACACACACACACACACACACACACACACACTCTTTATAACAAATTGTGTCCACATTCTGCCTCACTTCTCAAGGCTACAAAACCCCTTTAAACTGTTGTAAAGTCAAGTTAGGTGTGCAACTAAAATGCAGAAATCCTGGCAATGTGGTTGCAGGTGGTGGGGTTTGGGAAGGAAGATTGAAAAGAGAATGGGAGGGGGTATGATATAAGAGAACCAGATGTGAAAATATGAGAAAGGAGCACTAACTGGAGGGGCTTTGGGGGAGGAGAACAGAAGAGAAAACTTTAGGGAGAGACAAGGACTGATCAATGGAAAATGGGTAGCTGGGGAAGGGGATATATTGAGAAAATTTGGGGAAAGATTGAGAGGAAACGCTTTCATGGTCAGCAAAGGGAGTTTTAACCAAATCATGCTAAAAATTAAGTCCAGTTACAGGTAATATAGCAGTAATTGCAGAAACTTCAAACTTTAGGGTATGGGGAGAGGAATAAGGTTATGACTTGTGGGACAAAATCAACTCACCTAATGACCTCAGGCAAATTGTTTTCCCTCTGCAGGCCTCAGTTTCTGCTTCTGTAAAATAGAAGAGCAAAGTGGGCTAAATGATCTTGTAGGATTTTTTTAGCTCTAACATTCTTTGGTCCTGTGAAGTCAAGGAACTTCCTTATATTTCCAGACTTGATGGTTCCTTTGAATTTAGGGTTGTGGTTTTCTAAATATACCACTCATGTGTGCTGCTTTGGGCTGAACCTGGAAGAGTCTTCTTTTAAGGAACCCATCCTTTCTTTAGTGATGTTTCCAATCAGAAAAATCAGTTGAAATTGGAGGAAGAAAGAAATACAGAGAGAAGAGGCCATGAGGCATCTAAGAGAACCGATTATTTGGTAAAGAGGGATACATTCTGTCTTCCTGCTACAGGAAAAAAAAAAAGGCCAAGAAAGCAACCAAAGTCCCTACCACTGGGCCCATTCTCTGAGTAGGTAAGCAGCACAACACCCAGCCACTCTTCCTGAGGGCAGCACAGTATCCAACTACAGTGTGAGGCATTTCTGAGTACTTGCACTATTTGTGAATGACCAAATTATAGGTACACAGCCAAGTTATGGTGTTCAACTTTGTCCCACCTGGAAAATTAGTCATTGCATGTTGGAAGTGGTGCTGTGGTGTGCATTACTCAGTTCTGGATCATTCTGTCCACTTCCTTGCTAGATCCTTTTTGACATAGATGCTTGATTGCTGGACTCCCAGAAAGTCTGTATTCTGTCCTTCTCCCAACTGCTTCAGTCTATATAGTCTAAGCCAAAGTGTTCTATTATTCTATATTTGCCCCTGTCTCTTCTTCAGGTGTTGTCTCCATCTCTTTGTGTCTGTCAGTCTAACTGTCTCCCATTCTACCCTGGTCATCGTGCTGGTCACTGGGGAAGCATGATCTCTTTGGTATGGCTGTCTAGGCCTTACCTAACTCATCCTGCACTGACCAGGTAATTAAGCTGGCTCAGGGGAAGTAAGGGACTTCCAGTGCTCTGTCTCC
The DNA here is from genome assembly GCF_003287225.1 of Phascolarctos cinereus. Taxonomy (NCBI): domain Eukaryota; kingdom Metazoa; phylum Chordata; class Mammalia; order Diprotodontia; family Phascolarctidae; genus Phascolarctos; species Phascolarctos cinereus. The sequence continues at coordinate 248,610,683 of NW_027555625.1, forward strand.
TGACCATCTCTGTCCAATGTTCTATTAATCCCAGATCTCCTTCTGGGGCATATTCCCTGGTCTGTCTCATGCTTCGGGTGCGTCTCTTTGAGGAACTCTAATGAGACCGCAAACTTATCTAACTTACTTCAGAAATTGACCCAACCGAGAGATTGAGTCAGAGCCTCTTGGGCCAAGCTCCAGTCTTATTCATTGAGCCTCTCCCTTCTCCTCAACCCCAAATTAGATTGACCCAGGAAAGGGTTTATGTCTTGTTTTATATAGAGAAGAGTTGAAAACATGGCAAAGCAAATAAAATTTGGTTAGCAAGCAGGCTAAAGAATGGTCGAATCATCAACAATTAATCAACAAGCATTTGTTAAAGACGCGCTTTGTGTCAGACCTTGCACTAAGTGCTAAAGATACCTAAGCGAAATGAGGTAATCTCTGCTTTTGGGGAGCTTACATCCTGCTGAGTGGACATAACTTAAGAAAATACAGAATATATTCAAAATGAATCGGTATTTGGGGTGGGGGGAGCTGGGGGAATCAAGAAAGGGTTGAAGGTGGAGGCACTTCAGCTGAAAGGGCTAGGAGCTGTAAGAAGTAAAGTTGAGCTGGGCAATCATTCCAGACTTAAGAGGACAGCCAGCCTTTGCAAAGGCAAGGAGGCAATAGATGGGAGTGCTATTTACAGGAAACAGCAAACAGCAAACAGACCAGTTTGTCTGCATCATAGAGAACATGAAGGGGAATGAGGTATAATCAGCCTGGAAAGGCAGCCTGGAGCGCTTTGAATACCAAATGGAAAAGATTGGATTTTATTGGAGAGCAGGAGTTCTCAATTGTTTTTGATCTCCATGTCCTTGATTTTCTGGAAATGTTTCCATACCTCCTATTCAATGTGAAAAGAAATAAATTCTAGAGGTTACCATGGACATTCATGTAAAAAATAAAAGTCATATGAGCATATTTAATAAGAATGGGATGTGCTTCTCTAAGAAAATACAGAAAATTTTGTAACTTCATGGATGGAAATAAATTTGGGAAAATCAAGTCAACATATTCCCCCTTACTCTAGGGATATACATAACCCAAGTTGGGAATGCCTGTCCTAGAGGCAATGGAGAACCATTGAAGGCTCTTGAGGTGATATAGGAATATTAACTCAGTATCTGCATTGATTATAGGGGAAGAGAAAGGGAATGAAGAGCATCTCTAACTGCCTCCAGCTCACCTTGTATACAAAAAAAAAAAACAACAACCAAACTGCGGACAAATTAAATTGTTGCTATCTGAATCACGTTTTAGGTGCACTTGGGGAATACATTATTAAAAGGAATCCTATGTGGATTTCAGTGGACTTCAGTGAAGTGAATAATCAATCCTTAATTTATTTTTACTGTATTTCAGGAGGTGGCATGAAATAATATAATTTGGTAGAAGGAAATCTGAACTGGGAGCCAGGAGACCTAGGTCCAAATCTTTTATCTGCTATTTACTACATACATTTGGGCAGCTAGGTGTAATAGTGGATCAAATGTCTAGCCTGGAGTCAGGAGCACCTGAGTTCAAATGCAGCCTCAGCTGTGTGACCCTGGGCAAGTCATTTAACCTAGTTTGCATCAGTTTCCTCTTCTGTAAAATGAGCTAGAGAACAAAATGACAAACTCCAGTATCTTTGCCAAGAAAACCCCAAATGAGGACATGAAGTGTTGGACACCACTGAACAACAACAGCTACCTACATGACCTTGGACAGGTCACTTGACATTTTGGACCTCAGTTTCCTCATTTGTAAAATGAGGGGGTTTGATGACATGAACATTAATGTTCCTCCCAGCTCCAAATCTTGAGGTCTCACAAAGCTATGATTTGTACTTTCTGGGGCATCTTATGCTAGGTGGTTTTATTGCCCCTAACTTCCTGTTCCCAGTCACCCCAATCCTATAGCAAAGCAAAGGAGACTACTTAGCTAATGTTTGTAAATCACTATGAAGATAAAGCGTTTTATTATGAATACCTGCCAAGGAAGAAAGTGCTCCTGCAGCTAGGAGTGAACAGCATATGAGTTATACTGAATGAAGATTTACTCTTCTACTTTGAGTGTGAATATCCAATTCTCTACAAATCTGCCACCACTTTGGGATCTAGTTCCCTAATAAAAATTACCAAATCAAATTCATCATCTTGGGCTAGATGGCCATTTTATGAGAAATCTCCTGCTCTCTGTTAATTATGTGAAATTTATATCATGGCTGGCAATTACATTAGTGGGTTCTTTAATTATTGGAAACTGGAAGTGTCAGTTTTGTTGAGGTTGGGTGAGCAAGAGAAAGACAGAGACCAAATCGTCCATTCAAGATCCCTCAACATAAAACGAGGTATCTCTTAAGCTTTAGACCTCAGATGGTATAATTACTAAATACCGCAGGCCTGATTCAGCATCATACTAGTCACCTGACATATTGGACAGGAGCATTTGAAATGAATTTCAGCTATTATGAATATAGCAAAAAAGAGAGAGAAATGAAGACATAGGAGCATAGATTTAGAGCTAGAGGAGACCTTAGAAGCCCTGAGTCCAACCCCCTCCTCTTATGTGATGACTGAACTGAGACCCAGAGATAGAATTGCCTAAAATGGTGGAACTGAGATTTGAATTCCGGTCTTTTGACTCCAAATTTAGTGTTCTTTGCTGGTTTCAGCAATAGCTATGGTATCATGGTAAAGTTGTTTCATTCAGTGAACCTTGGTTTTCTCACCTGCCAGATGAAGGTGAAAATACAGCCCACTTCAAAGGTGAGGTAAATTTTTTTTAAGAATATAAAATCTATCTATGTTCTAATTATACTGCGAAGAATCCTAAAAAATCAGAGATGGAGGAAAACATCTCATCCATTCTGATTTTTTTATAGGGATAGAGAAAAAAGACTTGAGAGAAGGGAAGTGACTTCACTTAAGTGAGTATCTAAGTATCTAGAACTCAGGCCTCCTGAGTCTTAGTCCAGCGGTAACTTTGACTTTTACTGAATTTTTGTTTACTTTCCTTTTCTTGTTGGGTTTTATTTTTTGAGCATTGGCCAAACAGACGAATCCTGCCTGCCAAGGCCTGATCCTGTCCTGGCTCACATTTCAGAGTGAGAGTGTCTTTTGTATTTGGGAATGCAATAGGAAGCTCCTGCAAACTTTCTTTGATAAGGTGCGGGGCTGGACCACTGGAGAGCCTCTATAGGTCACTGCAGGGGCAGTGCTGGGGTCCTTTTTACTGAGCTGACAAGATGAGGAAAGAGCTAAGACTTTCCCGGGTTGAAGCAAGCCTGAAGATGTGTGTGACCTTCTCCTAGTTGAACCAACACTAAAAGATTGATACTGAAACAAGTAGGTTTGAAAGAGGGAGGCAGAGAAAGGCCACTGAATAAACACACCTAAAAATGGCAGTAGAATAAGTAAACCCAGCCCTAATTAGGGAGCCCTTGAGGCCAGCAAGAACCTTTGGCCAAGCATAAATCAAAGTCCTGATTTCTGCATGTGTGGTGGGGGTTATATGAGGAGGGGAGGGGCTGATGGTGACAGGCAGCTGTTGTAAAAATAAAGACTAACAATAATAAAAGCTAGCATTTATATAATGCTTTACAGTTTGCAAAGTGCTTTATAAACCTTACTCCATTTTATCCTCACAGTAGCCCTGATAGGTAGGTGCTATTATTATCCCCATTTTACAGATCAAGTAAATGGAAGCTTTGAGGTTAAGTGACTTGGCCAGGATCACACTGGTCTGAGGTCAAATTTGAACTACCCACTTCCCATGACAGCAAGCAATCTGATGTAGGCTATACATGTACAACTAGATTTGTTTCTATATGGTTTTCACTAGTCTTGCCTTCTGAGGCCAAGCAGAACTGGACAAACCCTTCTATTGAATGACTACCCTTCAAGTACTTGAAGTTGGCTCTTCTATTCCCCTCTAAGGCTTTTTCCCCCTTCAAATGATCCTCAAATGATGTAATTTGGAATCCATCTTTGCTATCTTGGTGGCCTTCTCTGAATCAATCTACTTATCTATTTTAAAGCTAGAGGGTCTTTTGAAATCATGCAGATCAATGTCCAATTTAACAGATGAGAAAACTGAGGTACAGAGAGAGTACATGCATGCAAATAGTCCCAGTTACAGATGGATGACTTCCATGACCTCTTCTATGGGTGTAACTAAAGTACTTTTATACTTTTGGTCTCTTTTGAGCCCTCAGCAACCCTGAGGCAGCTAGGTGGCATAGTGGATAGAGTGTCTAGCCTGGAGTCAGGCAGAAGAGGAAACTGAGGCAAGTTACTTCTCTCTCTCTGGGCCTCAGTTTCCTCTTCTGTAAAATGAGAGGGTCAAACTAGATGACTCTGAGGTCCTTCCAGCACTATATCTGTGATCTTATGATCCTGCAAGTCCAAATCAAGGGTTCTTTCTCTCTTTTGAACAATATACGTATTTTCCCTGATTCCCTATTGGTGACATAAATAAAGTACTAAGAGATGAGGTGGTTTGTCCAAGGTCTCTGAACTAGAAAATGTCTGGATAAGGACTAGAACCCAGGTCTCCCTCCTATCTCCCTTTCCAGTGCTTTCTTTACCATTCCATTTATAGAAAATCAGAGCTGGGAGGGTCCTTAGAGGTTTTATTTATTTATTTTAGCATCTTGTAGTTTCTTTTTTAAATTTTATTTTTCAATTAAAGCTCATTTATTTTTTCTTCCTTCAAATCCCCACACTACCAATTTAAAAGAAAAAAATAGGAAAAAATGCTTGGAATAAATATGCACAGTCAAGCGAAACAAATTCCCACCATGGCCATATCCAAAATATGTTTGTCTCATGCTGCACCTTGAATATATCACATCTAGTCAGGTCATTTTACCGAAGAGGATACTGAGGTTTTGATACAGGAAAAGAGACTTGGTCTAGACCCTGTAGCTATGTCTTTTACTTCTTAGATCACAGTCACCAATGAGCCCCCCCCCACACACAAACCCCTCACCATGCCCACCCTTCTCACTTATCCAGAGCTTGTACTGCAGTGCCTTGCTTTACAATTCAAGGCCAGCGGCAGTGCCTGGAACTCTTTATAAGAAAGTTCCTTTCCCAGCAACAACGTTTGGTGAAAGGATAGCAGACCCACTACAGTCTCTGTTGGACTGGCAACCTTTTCTCAAGGGAGAAAGGTGAGCAAGGTACATCCTTCCCTTCCTTCCCTTGTGGTTCCTAACTTTCCTAGAGGAGTATGGAGGGGAGGCTTCCTTATCCTCTTAGAAAGAGGTGGGGGGGGTGTTTGTTTTTGTTTTTTTGGTTTGTTTTTTCGTTTTAGCTTTTTTTCCCTAGGGAAACAAGATACCTATAACAGTACCTTTTGTCTTTTGATATATTCTGAAAGCCTTTCAGCCCTGGGGCCCCTGGGCCATGCAAAATCACATTTCTTTCTCCCTCCCACCTCTAGATTTTAGGCAGAAAGTGCCCAAAGTTTAAATCTGCAAGACCCAGTTTATAGATAGCAGCTTATGTGGTATAATCTGAGTTACACCTAGAAAAAGAAGAAAGAGTGTGTTTTGGTGAAAAGAGCAATGGATTTGAGATCAGAGAATCAAAGTTCAAATCTTTCCTTCCCCACATACTGTGACCTTGGGCAAATCACCTAATATCTCATTGCCTCAGTTTCCTAGACTATAAAATGGGAGGTTATAAAAGCACCTAACTCACAGGGATGTTGTCAGGATCAAATGAGATAATATTGGTACAGGCTTGGCACAGTGCCTAGCACATAGTAGGTGCTATATAAATGCTTATTTCCTCCCCTTGCCCAATATATCACACATGCTTCAAGGCTCGTTTAAATATCACCTTCCCTATGAAGAAGTTCCATGATCACCTCAGTCAGAAATTCATGGATTTTTAAGATGTCAAGTTGAAAGAATTTAGTCTAGACCAATCCTCTCTTTCAATAAGAAATGGAGGCCCAGAGAAGGAAAATAACTTTCCCACAGTCACACAGATAGTAAAGAAGACCAAGGATGTGAATTCAGGTAGCGACATAAGAAGTAATGGGATACGTGGAAAATGTGCTGGATGGAAGCAGAGGTCCTAATACCAGCTTTATTACTTATGTACTTGGTCAGACATCAAAGACACCAAGATCATTCACTGCATCTTGGGCCATTGCCAGTGTTCTTGACTTTGTCTTGCCGCTGGACTTCCATGACCCTGGAAGAGAGAGTAAGGCTGACGACTTTGCACAACTCTGCCTCACTTCAATCCAATTCAGTCAAAAGTCAAGACATCATCCATCATGATGACATCAGTTCTCTTTGAAATGAAGGATGAAGAACTGTGACTCACTGCTTTGGGCAAGTTACTTCTCTCTCTCTGGGCCTCAGTTTCCTCTTCTGTAAAATGAGAGGGTCAAACTAGATGACTCTGAGGTCCCTTCCAGCACTATATCTGTGATCTTATGATCCTGCAAGTCCAAATCAAGGGTTCTTTCTCTGTTTTGAACAATATACATATTTTCCCTGAGTCCCTATTGGTGACAAGCTTCCCCCCTTAAACCTCAGGGGCCACCCTATTTTGTACATCTCCAGTACCTCTATCACATATTATTGTATATTATAGTCGTTTGTATGTGTCATATACATAAATAAAATGGTAAGCTCCATGAAGGAAGGAATTTTTATGACTATTGTTTTAGGGTCTTGCACAAGATTATACATAGAGTAGGTCTTTAATAAATGTCTTTCAAATGAATGAATTACATATACTTCGAAGTTTCTATTTAATATTATGTTTATTCATGTCCCTGCCTTATCACTGAAGCAGGTAGGTGCCTCAGTGGATAGAACAGTAGACTTGGAGTCAGAAAGACTCGTATTCAAGTCAATCAGTAAACATCTATTAAGTGCCCACTATGTGTCCAGCACTGTTCTAAGCACTCCTCAGACACTCCCTAGCCCTGTGGGAACCTAGGTAAGTCACTTAATCTCCCTCAGCATCAGTTTCCTCAACTGTAAAAAAAATGGGGATAATAATGGCCCTTACCTCCCATGATTGTTGCGAAGACCAAATGAGATAATATCTGTAAAGCACTTGGTAGAGTGTCCAGCACATAACAGATGCTTAATAAATGCCTATTGCATTCCATTCCATCTCCAACCTATATTTCTTGACTGATTTCACTTTACTTCCTCTCATGTACACAACATTCCTGACAAACTGTCCTATTACTGTTCCTTATTTAATACATTCTGTCTTCTGCATGATTCATCCCACTTCTGTGTCTTTCCATAGGCTGTGCCCCATGCCTGGAATGCTCTCCTGTCTCATTCTCTGTCTCTTAAAACCTTGGCTTCTTTCAAAGATCAGCTCAGGGTTATCATGTACAGGAGGCCTTTTCCAATCCTCTCCTCCCTCCTCTCCCCTCCCCCAACATTGTGAGTATTTTCCTCTGCCCTGAAAATTACTTTGCCCTTGGTTTGTCTATATTTTATATTTCCTTATTATGTATAAGCTGTTCTCTCTTCCTATCCCCTTGTAGAATGTAAGTGCCTTGTGGGCAGGGACTATTTTGGTTTTGCCTTTACCTAGAGTAGATAGATAGATAGATAGATAGATAGATAGATAGATAGATGGATATATAGGTAGGTAGATAGATAAATAGCTGCACACCCACCCACACACACACAATGGCACCAAGATGACATTTAAAAGGTAGAGTTTTTGATTAATAAATTAATTAAGCATTAGTTATCAAAGGCCCACAACAGTGCCTGGTACATAGCAGGTGCTTAATAAATGCTTGTTGAATTGAATTAAATACCCTCTCTTAGCTTATAAGCTCCTTGAAGACCGAGACTGTGTTCTACTTATCATCCCATCTTCCTGAGTACCATATATAGAGCTTTGTCCAAGCAGGCACTTAGTTTGAATGAATAAGTAGTGGGTAGCCAAGGACAGCATGGTGAAATTATAAGAGCCCTGTGGGTAGGGGGTGGGACAAGACTATGAGAAGAGAGCACAGAAGAGCGCTGAAAGGATTGGGGAAGTATCCAACAGAAATGACTCCTATATCATGATTTTGCCAGGATCCAACCTAGAACTCCAAAGTCCATAATACAGTGTGTGGGGATTTGGACAGGCTGGAGGGAATGATTAGAAGGAAAATGTGAAGACTTAAGTCAAGGGCTGAAGAGCTAGACTTCAGTCTAGAGACATCTGGATGACAAGACATTGAATTCAGGGTAGAGAATTACTCCAAAGAGGAGACCTCCCTGAGGTTTGGCTACCTCCTGACCCATTTCATTTCTGGAGGAGCCTGGCAGGCTTCTCATTCTGTAGCTGACTTTCAAGGCAAAGGTTAGAAGGCTTGGGAAGGTTAACAGAGGAAGGACCTAGCTGTGGTTGCAGTTCTTCATGCGAACAGGTGATTTTCCAGGCTTCCAGTCAGCAATGTGATGATGTTTCTGCTGATGTCTGTTTGTTTTTCACCTAATGTGGCTGTCCAAGCACCTTGGTAATCTATAAATAGAGTGACAGGAGCTCACCTGGGCATGCTCTTCCCTGTGCAGATCTAGTCTTGCCAAGCTGTAGATTCACTCATTTGATTCAATTTATTTATTAATCTTCTATTATGTGCAAGATACTGGGTGTTCTTTCCCCCCCCATCCCCCCCCACCAACCATGGGGGATAATATTAATGAGCTTTCCCAAGAGGGACTGATTCTTAACATATTTATTTATAAAGTAAAATTTGTGAGGTGCTAGGTGGTACAGTGGACAGAGTGTGGGGCCTGGAATCAGGAAGACCCATCTTCATGAGTTCAAATTTGGCCTCAGACACTTACTAGCTATGTGGTCGTGGGCAAGTCACTTAATCCTATTTGCCTCAGTTTCCTCATATGTAAAATGAGCTGGAAAAGGAAATAGCAAATCACTCCAGTATCTTTGCCAAGAAAACCCTAAATGAGGTCAAGAAGAGTCAGAAATGCCTGAACTGAAAAAAAGGAAAATCCCCTTCCTTTCTCTCACCCCCAATATATATATATATATATATATATATATATATATATATATCTCATTGGTTCTCATAGTATTGCCCGCTACTGAGAAGCAGGCAATATCAGTGCTGGAGGACACCTCAGAGACCATCTAGTTTAACCTTATCATTGTACAGAGGAAGAAACTAAGGTGTAGAGAAGGGCCATTGACTTTCCCAAGGTCCCATAGCTAGTTAATGGTACAACTGGTATTAGAAACCAAATTTTCTGACTCCTACTCTACTGACCTTTTTACTACTCTAGACTACCTGCTTTCTGGATTTTTGCCTGTTTTGTGTGTGTTTTGGCTATGTCTTCTAACTAGATATGACTATGTCCTATTCCTCTTCGTCTTTCCCTAAGTACCAAACACAGGACTGGGTTTTGGGAAATATTTGCTTAATTTAATTTAATTGAAGAATCTACTTATAAAATGGATTCTTGGTGGCATTTGAGGGGTATCTATATACTCTACCACGTGTATACATACTTAAACACATTTAAAGTCATATTTTTAGAAAAATCACTCAAGGAGTCATAACTTTGTCATTATCAGTATTCCTCCATCAACCTCACAAGAGGAGAGGGTATTGAACATGGAATCAAGAGACATAGGTTCCAATCCTGCCTTAGGCACTTGCTGTAAGACATTGGCAAATGTGTCTTATTCTCCTTGTCTACAAAATGAGGAAGCTTGGTGTTGTCCCTTCTAGTTCTGAATTTATAAATCTGTGATCTTTAGGAAGTGTATTTCATTCATCGAAGTGGCCAACAAAAATTGTCTCTTGTGGCTAGCTTTCTGGTGATGCTTCTCTTCATATTAAGCTAATAAATGGTTTTCATTACTTGCTATGGGCAGCTAAGTAACACAGTAGATACAGTGCTAGGAGTGGAGTCAAGAAGACCTGAGTTCAAATCTAGCCTCAGATGCTTACTAGCTATGTGACCCTAGGCAAGTCACTTAATCCTGTTTGTCTCAATTTCCTCAACTGTAAAATGAGATGGAGCAGGAAAATGGCAAACTATTCCAATATCTTTGCCAAGAAAACCCCAAAAGGGGTCACAAAGAGTTGGACGTAACTGAAAATGGCTAAATAACAATAACAACAACATGGACAAGAAAGATTATCTCCTGATGGCCAGGAGATGGTCTTTTTGGGCCTCACCAAATAATAAAACTGTTTAGGTTCATAGGGTTACAGATTCAGATCTGCAGTGGCTAGGTGGCTACTGGGTCCCTACCTGAAGACTTTGTAGCTTAGTTGGACTGTTCAGAGCTTGCGATCCACTGGCATGGCTTTTGAGGGCCCAGGATTATCTCCACGGGCCCATGAGGCAGCAGCAGACTTTAGGTATGGCTCGTTCCCACAAACACTCCTAGTAAAATATTTAGCCTCTAAGATAGATTTTCAGGGAGGTAGATGCATTAGTTGGTTCCTTCTCCAGGGTTCCCTTGTGATCACTAGTCTTCCTAGAATCATAGAATTTCAGAGTTCAGAAGGATGTCAAAGGGCTAGTCCCAACCATACCTGGACAAGAATCCTCCCCACAGCAATGCAGGTAGTGAGTCACTCTCTGCTATAAGCCCTCCCCTGACAAAGGGTGGGTCATCACACAGAGACTCCAGGGACCTAGAATCTGATTTGGGGTTGGCTGACTTTCTCTGGAAGCTATGCAGCCATCCTCTGTCACAACAGTATGGAAGCATCTTTCTTCTCCATCTCTGACTCAGAAGGGTCCTTGAAAGCTGAGATGCTAAGATTCCATTTGAGTCTCCCACTTCTTTGGTAGATCTCAGGTAACTTGTTTGGGGATGACTGGGAACAGGGAGAGCCTGGTAATAGCTGCATAGTCATTTAACATGATCTGGTTTAATTGCTGATGGAAGTAGAGCCACTGATGAATCCAAATAGCTTAATTTATCAGCCACACATCCAGCTCATGCTCGAGGCAACACAAATTTGGCAGGCCGTGCTAGAACATCATGTGAAATTTGTTCAAGTGTGAGGCTAGTTCTCAGAGGCCAACAGCTGCACCTTAGTTAATGATCTCACCAGTGGGCCAGGGTTTCATGCATCTTCTCTCTTATGTCACTGCGGTTCTCAGGGCAAGCCTGTGCAGATTGCAGAGAGGTTCTGGCTTACAGTCTGCTTGAAGAAGGCTACAAAGTCTTTCTGGAACCTAGGCTTTGGTTGAGAGAAGAGGGCTTATTCTATACTCCACTCTACTCACTTCTATTTCAACTGAATTCAACATTTGTTAAGGGCCTAATATGTGCAAGGCATTGTGCTAGGTAAGTTGGGGGATGGAAGAAAGAAAGAAAGAAAGAAAGAAAGAAAGAAAGAAAGAAAGAAAGAAAGAAAGAAAGAAAGAAAGAAAGAAAGAAAGAAAGAAAGAAAGAAAGAAAGAAAGAAAGAAAGGAAGGAAGAAGAAGGAAGGAAGGAAGGAAGGAAGGAAGAGAAGGAAGGAAGGAAGAAGGAAGGAAGAAAGAAGGAAGAAAGGAAAGAAAGAAAGAAAGAAAGAAAGAAAGAAAGAAAGAAAGAAAGAAAGGAAGGAAGGAAGGAAGGAAGGAAGGAAGGAAGGAAGAAAGAAAGAAAGAAAGAAAGAAAGAAAGAAGAAAGAAAGAAAGAAAGAAAGAAAGAAAGAAAGAAAGAAAGGAAGGAAGAAAGGAAGGAAGGAAGGAAGGAAGAAAAGAAAGAAAGAAAGAAAGAAAGGAAGAAAGGAAGGAAGGAAGGAAGGAAGGAAGGAAGGAAGGAAGGAAGGAAGAAAGAAGAAAGAAAGAAAGAAAGAAAGAAAGAAAGAAAGAAAGAAAGAAAGAAAGAAAGAAGAAAGAAAGACCTTATATGAATTCTTGAGGGCAGGGACTATCTTTTGCCTCTTTTTTTTTTTTTGCATACCCAGTGCTTATCACGTTGCCTGGCACATAGTAGTAGCTTAATACGTATTTATTGACTGACTGGCTTACATTCTACTGGAAAAATATAGCACATAACAACATCGTAAAAATAAACAACTTTGAAAGATTTAAAAACTCTGATTAACACAATGCCCAACCATGATTCCAGAGAACTGGTGATGAAGGATGTTGCCCAAATTCTGACAGAGAGGTCATAGACTAAATATGCAGAATAAGAAAACATTATTGGACATGGACAACATGAAAAGTTTGTTTTGTGTGGCTGTACATATTTGTTACAAAGATTTTTTTTCTTTTTTTCCTCCAATGGGATGGGGAAGGTGTGAGGGAGAAAAAAAAATGGTAGATAATTGGAGAGAAACCCAAAATTTAGTTAAAAACAGATCACATAAGACAGTTTGAGGGAGAAGGCAGCATTAAGAACTAGGGAGATCAAGAAAAGCTTCACACCAGAGGTAACCTTATCTGAGCATCAAGGGAAACTTGGGATTCTAAGAGATAAAAGAGTGAGCACAGAGTCAATTACAAGCATGAGGATAACCTGTGCAAATGCATGAAAGGCAGAGGATTGAATACTGAGGTCAGGGAATTTCAAGTAACCACTGCACTAAACTGGTGAAATAAGTCTACACCTATGGATGGAACTAGATGTGAAAGACTTAAAATGATCAGGATGGGGAATTTATCTTTTATTCTATAGTTTGATTGGGAGCCACTGAAGATTTTTGAGAGAGGTCATAATATGGTCAGACCTGTGCTGTAGGAAATTTGTTTTGGCAGCAGTGTGGAGGATATATTCAAGAAGGTAGAGAGTGGAAGCAGGGGAAACAATTAGGAGGTGATATATAATTGGTATATTCTAAGTGAAAGGTGATGAGGAGGTGATGAATTAGGATCAGCCTTGAATGGAATGGAGGTAAAGTCTATAAGTCTTGATGGCTGATTGAATGAGGTAGAGTGGAGGTGGGGAATGAGGAAGAGGTAAGAATCAAGAATAATTCTAGGGGCAGTTAGGTGGAGCAGTGGATAGAGCACCCACTCTGGAGTCAGGAGGACTTGAGTTCAAATCCAGCCCCAGACACATTACACTTACCAGCTGTGTGACTCGGAGCAAGTCACTTAATCCCAATTGCCTTACTAGAGAATAAATGATTTCTCCAAAGTCACAGAATGATATAATACAAGACAGTATGACATAAAATACTAAATTGGATGTGATAAAGTACCCATATGAGTGGCACAGATGAGAAGGCATAGTCAGGAAGAAGAGGGAGAAATATTGATTAAAATTATAAGACTGTATTGTTTTAAAGCTGGAATGGCCCTTAGAGAGTATCTTCAGTTTTGTTCAGTTATGTCCAACTCTTTGTGACCCTATTTGGGTTTTTCCTGGCAAACATACTGAAGCAGTTTGCCATTTCTTTCTCCAGCTCATTTTACAGATGAGAAAACTGAGGCAAACAAGGTTAAGTGACTTGCCCCAGGTCACACAGCTAGGAAGTGTCTGATGACAGATTTGAACTCAGGAAGATGAGTCTTCCTGACTCCAGGCCTTGTACTCTATCCACTGTGCCACCTAGCTTCCCCTAGAGATCATCTAGTGAAACCTATTTTACAGAGGAGGAAACTAAGGCATTGAGATGGTGATTTACCCAGGGTCACATATGTAATGCATGGTACAGGCAGAATTAAACTCAGGTCTTTAGAAATCCAGTTCAGCGATCTTTATCAGGAGAGGCTTCACTGAGAAAACAGAAATTAAGATGAGCCTTGTGGGATTTACATGTACAATGAGGAGAAGGGAAATTAGTGCAGTTAGATGAACAGAATAAGCAAAGGTAGAATGAGGCTAGAGTGCATCACCTTTCTCTTAGAAGATACCAATTATATGTAGCCTTCTAATTGATTTCCCTGATTCTACTCTCCACCTTCTCCAATCTATCATCCAGCTTGGCTGGGGCAGAAGATGAATGTTAGTGAAGAATAAGAGAGAAGGTTGAAAAAGTCATGGTTTTTCCTTAAATTTTTTAAAATCCTTTTATTGGTGACACAATTAAAATACTGTGATGTATCCTCATCTGAGATAAGAACAAAGGGTTTAGGTTTCCCTAGATTTAGAATCAGTACCCTTGGTTTAAATCTTTTCTTTGCTAATTTACAATCTGTGTGACTTTGGGCAAGTCTATTTCCCATGTTAGGCCTTGTTTACTTATCTGAAAATTGAAGGATCTCTCTAATTGCCTTCCTTTTTTTTAAAGGAGGCAATTGGGTTTAAGTGACTTGCCAAGGTCACTTAATATGTACAAGGCATTGTGCTAGATAAGTTGGTGAGAAAGAAAGAAAGAAAGAAAGAAAGAGAGAGAGAGAGAGAGAGAGGAGAGAGAGAGAGAGAGAGAAAGAGAGAGAAGAGAGAGAGAAAGAGAGAGAGAGAAGAGAAAAAAGAAAGAAAGAAAGAAAGAAAGGAAGGAAGGAAGGAAGGAAGGAAGGAAGGAAGGAAGGAAGGAAGGAAGGAAGGAAGGAAGGAAGGAAGAAAAGAAAAAAAGAAAAGAAAAAAGTCCTTACATGAGTTCCTTGAGGGCAGAGACTGTCTTTTGCCTCTTTTATACACACACACACACACACACACACACACACACACACATATATATACATATACATATACATATATATACCTTGTACTTATCATGTTGCCTAGCACATAGTAGGAAATGTCTAGGAAATGCTAGGAAACATCTGAAGCTGGATTTGAACTCAAGTCCTCCTGATTCCAAGGCCAGTGTTCTATCCACTGTACCACCTAGCTGCCCCAAACTATTTGATTTCTAAGAGTTCTTGCAGTTCTAATGATAACAGTAGCTTACATTTAACATTTTAAGGTTTATAAAGCACTTTACTTAAATTATCTCATTTGAATCTAACAATGACCCTGTTACATAGGCGTCATTATCATTCCCTTTTCATAGATGAGAAACTGAGGCACATAGAAATTATGTGACTTGCCCAGTGCCCAATAATTAGCAAGTAAGTGTATGAGAAAGGATTCAAATCCTGGCCTTCCTGATGCTTAATTCAGAGTTCTGGCCACTAGACTTGCTTTGAAATCTTCTTATTCCCTAAGGTTCCTTTTGGTAAAAAGGTTCATTTTTCACCACAAGAGTCTGCTCTGGTAACTTGCTTAAAAAGTTAGCATTTATTCATTCTCCTGAAAGTCACCTTGACCCTGGAACCAAATTGTCCTAAACCTTAGATCACCCGGGTGAGCCATCCCACAATCTGCTAAGTGATTCTGTCATCCAGGGAAAAGAGAAGGAGACAGAGGGAGATGGAAACAGGAAGAGAGGTGACAAGAGGAGAGAAGAGGAGGCAGGGAAGTGAGTGGAGACATGGACTGCTCTTTCCCTGACTGATCCTTGACATTCTGAGGACCCCTGATCACAAGATACCTGCCATAAGAAAAGATCAGCTTGGTTAAAACCTTTACTAGCCTCCTCCCCACCTTAGCCCCAGACACTACCCAGGAGCTGTCAGCCCTCACCTCTTCAACTGTGGCTGTCTAAGCAGATGCTGTCGAAATATGTTCTTGGGTCTAAATGGTACAACCACATGATTGCTGACCCCAGGTGGAAGATATCATTTTCACTGTCACTCCTGACATTTACCCAGAAAATAACCATCACGTAAAACAGCTTCCCACTCCTTCATAATTCATATTTCTGCATTTATGGCATTTTTTTAAAACCTAGCTTGTTTGGGTAGAGTGGACAAAATGTTCTCATTCAAGACAGATGACAGTTCTCCAATAAGGTGGCCAACTTGTCCAAAATAGCTTTCTTCTCTGAGATTCACTCTTTGATGTTTGGACCATCAGAACAAGTATGAAGGCTAATATGTGATCCATTTGCCCCCAATCTCCTTTCTTTCCTCTACTGCAGTTTTACAATATAGTTCTATAATCTTTCTCAGGTCTCTCCACGGCTTAAGACAGCTTTCTTCTTTCTTGTTTGCACACAAAATGTGCCAGTGACCTCTCTGGAGCTAGCTGTCCTTGAGTACAATGTTGGCAGCTGAGTGGTCCCTGCATATCTGCCAGGAGACCCAATCAGAGCGATCTGGGGATATTCAGCCTGAAAAAGAGAAAGAAGACTTCAGGAGACATGATTTTGGCTTCAAGCATCCGAATGGCTATTATGTGGGAGACACATTCAACTTGTTTTATTTGGACGCAGGGACAGGAAGAAGACCAGTGGTGGAAGTTTCAGAGAGGTAGATTTTGGATTGAAGGGAGGGGAGAAAATTTTTTTCCTAACAATTAGATGTATTCAAAAGCAGAAAGGGCTGTCTAAGAAAACAGTGAGTTCCCACTACCTCTAGGGGATGGTGTAGAGGAGATTCTAGGTAAGGATGAGTTGAAGTAGCTGCTCTCTGGGGTGCCTTTCAACTTTGAAGTTCTATTATCTTTTGGTACTATTTTTGTGACCTTGGATGAGTCATTTTATTCCCTTCAGTTTCCTCACCTATAAGATTGGGGTGGGGTGGGGCTGACTAGGGAAACTCCAAAGTTTCTCATTTTCTCATTTTAAACCTATCATCTATCAGATCCATTTCCCCCTCAGATAATTTTCTGATTGCTTTCATTTTATCATATGCCCGAGGTCTATGGCTTGCAAAGACTCCTTGGTCATAGGCTGACTTGAAAAGTCTCTCTTTAGGAAAAGGACCCACATGTACAAAAATATTTATAGCAGTTCTTTTTGGGGTGGTAAAGAATTGGAAACTGAGGAGATGTCAATCAATTGGGGGATGGCTGAACAAGTTGTGGTACATGGATGTAATGGAATACTATTGCTCCACAAGAAATGATGAGTAGGTGGATTTCAGAAAAACCTGGGAAGGCTTTCATAAACTGATGCTAAGTGAAGTGAGCAGAACCAGGAGAACACTGTACACAGTAACAGCAACATTGTGTGATGACCAGCTCTGATAGACTTAACTCTTCTGAGCGATGCAATGATCTAAGACAATTCCAAAAGTCTCATGATGGAAAACGCTATCCACATCCAAAGAAAGTACTATGGAGTCTGAATGCATATCAAAGAATGCTAGTTTCTCTTTTTTTGTTGTTTTTTTCTTTCTCATGTTTTTTCCCTTTTGTTCTGATTCTTTTTTCACAACATAACTAATATGGAAATGTGTTTAATATGATCGTACACATGTATAGCTTATATTAGATTGCATGACATCTTGGGGAGGGGAGAATGGAGGGAGTAAGGGGAAATTCAGAATTCAAAATCTTATAAAAGTGAATGTTGAAAACTAAAAATAAATAAATAATTTTTTTAAAAGGTAAGTCTCCCTTTAGACCTGTCAGAACTTTGGAAGAGAATAGAAACCCCAACAGGGCAAACAAGCAATGTAAAAAGGAGTACGGGATACAGAGTTTTGTCCTTTCAGCCGTGGAGCTCAGTCCACAGGCTCTGAGGGCTCCAGACCAGGGAGAGGTGCCCCTTGCCTATCAGGATGGTAGATCATGTTATTGTAACTTCCTATTTCCTCCCTCAAGTTTGGAAGATTCTGTCCTGGGCCTTCTTTTCTCCCTCTGCACTGTCTCTCACAGTGATCTCATAAGTTCCCATGGATTTAATCATCATCTCTATACAGAAAATTCTGAGATTTAGTCTTTCTTCAGAGCCCCGGTTCCCTACCACCAGCTGCTAGTTGGACATCTCAAACCAGATGTCCTGAAGGCATCTCTGACTCAGCATGTCCAAAACAGAAATTGTTTTCTTTTGCTCAAAACCCTCCCCTCTTCCCAAACTCCCTGTTACTGTCAGGGCACTACTATTCTCCGAGTCAACCCAAGTTCCCATACTGTGTCATCCTCAGTATTTCACACTATTCCTCACATCAGCTCTTGTATACTTCCTCTTCTCTCCACTCAGACCACCTCTTACCAGGACTAATATAATAGGCTGCTAATGGATATCCCTCCCTCAAGTCACTTCCCTCTCCCATCTATCCTCCACATAGCTGCCAAAGTGACTTTCCTGAAGTACAGGTCTGATCATACCCTCCCCCCTACACACACGCGCACGCGCGTGCACACACACACACACACACACACACAGACACACACACACATTCAATAAACTCCAGTGGCTCCTTATTACCTTCATGATCAAAAACAAAATCCTGTTTGGCATTTAAAGCTTTTCATAACACGGCCCCTTCCTACCTTTCCACTCTTCTTACATTGTGCTCCTATCTATGTACTCTGTGATCTATCCACACTGGCTTACTTATTCTTTCACACATATGACCCTACTTCTATAATTACAGGCCTTTGTACTGGCTGTTTCTCATGCCTCCTCATCTCTATCTGTTGGATTCCCTGGCTTCCTCTAAGATTCAGCTCAAATCCCACCTTCTTCAAGAGGCCTTTCCTCCTCTCTCCAGCAGTTGGAACTTGCCTCTGAGGTTAACTTCTATCTACTCCATAGATATCTTGTATATATGCAGTTATTTCATGCTATCTCCTTCATTAGACTGAGCCCCTTGAGTGCAGGGATGGTCTTTTCTTCCTTCCTTCCTTCCTTCCTTCCTTCCTTCCTTCCTTCCTTCCTTCCTTCCTTCCTTCCTTCCTTCCTTCCTTCCTTCCTTTCCCCCTTCTTCCTTTCCTCCTTCTCTCCCTCTATCCCTCTTTCCTTCCTTCCTTCTTCTTTCTTTCTTTCCTTCTTTCCTCCCTTTCTTCCTTCCTTCCTTTTGCCTTCCTTTTGCCTTTCTTTGTATCTCTAGTGTGTAGCACAGTGCCTGATACATAGTAAACACTCAATATGTGTTTGATGGCTGGTTCTGTTTTCAAATGGAGAAAACAGTAGCAGAAGCAATAGGATTCCTTTTTTGCTATTTCTCGTTTCTTCTTCACAATGAGTCTGTGAAAAAAAACCAGCATGTCTAGAGATGCATCCAAGTATAATGGAAAGAATACTGGACGTGGGGCTAGAGGAGCCCAATTGGATCCTTGGCTCCAACACTTACTAGCTATGTGATGATGGAAGTGACTTAATGTCTCTAAGTTTCAGTTTTCCCATCTGTAAAATGGGCATAATAATACTTGTACTGACTACTTTAAATGATGGTCCATAAGGAAAGTGCTTTGTAGACTATAACTCAATTTAAAATTATAGCTTCATTTGCATATCCCATGGCCAGACCATCTAGAGTGTTTGGGGCCTTTGATATTCAGGGGTCCTATGAGCAATTTGAACAGAAAGTCTAAGCTCCGCCTAGGCACAGTTCTGCCTGTTTGGGCCCTTCCATATTCACTCATCATCTGCAAGGATGAGGGTATCAGAGGAGAGAGTATTAAAGATTTGAAGGCGGAAACCTGGATTCAAGTCCTGAATCTGCCATTTACTAGGTTTATGATCTTGGACGTGGTATTGCCCTCTCTGAGTCTTAACTTTTTTCTCAGGAAAAACAAGAAGGTTGAACTAAGTTGGGTCCCTTTCATCTCCAAAGTCCAATCTATGAAGAATAAAACCCAGAATTATCTCTAAGGCCTATTGAAATCCACAAGTTCAAGGGGGCTCTGCTACATTTAGAACTATTGTTCTAATCATAAGCATTTAAAAGAACATAAGCAAACTTGGAAACCTATGGCACAACTCATTGGACACAAGATCTGTTTGTTGCATGGCATTGGATAAGGGCTGTATCAACTGAGACCTCTGACTGTGGAAGTCAATTTGCCCCCAGTCAAGGGACAGGCTTTGAGGTACGTGCACTTACCTTTTTGGGGAAAAATACTTGTCAAACAATCCCTATTGGCTTCTGCCTGAGTTTCCTCTAGGACTAACTATATCAGTAACTACATATCAATAAAGTCATTACCCCCATGGATTCTCTCTAAAGTTAGGGTTTTTAGAAAGAATGAGAAAGTGATAAAGTTAAAGCCGTGTAACTATTACTTTACAGCACATGTCCTCTGAGTTAGTTGGGATCCATACAAGCTGAATCTCCTTTTTTCTCAGGGTAACTCTTCCTGGACATGGTTTTCAATCTGACCTAGGCCTCTGCTGACCCCAAGGAGTTTTGATCTTAAGGATGGGAGAGGGAGAACACGAAACCCCCAAAACCATTTTTCCACAACTACTCCTAAACTCTATTATTGCACTGGCATTTCTGGGACAAGAATCTGTCTGTATCACAGCTATTTCATTGCCCTTTGTAGTATAGTAGATTCTCAATAATACGTGCACTAACTACCCACCCCATAGGGTTTTAGTGGTGACAGAGCACTGTAAAACCTTCAGGTGCTATGGAAATGTGAGTTCTTCATTCATGCATAAACATTTAGTAAGTGTCTCCTGTGTGCAGAGCAGGATGAAAGGGAGAAATGAAAAATTTAGGTTATAGAACCATGGAGATGGTAAGGGGTCATGGGGTCACTGATGTAGAGTTGGAAGTTATCTTAGAAGTCACAGAGTCCAAAATTCTCATTTTACAAATAAGGAAGTGGAGACCCAGAGCGTAACTTATCCTCAGTCACAAAGGATGTATCAGAGATGATATTCAAACCTGCATTCTCTTGACTTTACCTCTTTCCATTAAACTACACTGCCTCAAAAGCCATCTAGTCGAATTCACATCTGGATAAGAAGCTGCTCTATGATATTGCTGACAAGGAACCATGCATCCTTTGCTGGAAAACCCATGGTAAAGGATAACCATGACACGGTGGGAAGAACACTGACTCTATGAGGATCAGGGTTCAAATCCTGACTCTGATGCTTGAACTTGAACTTGAGCTTGAACAAGTCACTTATCACCCTTAGGTCTCATTTTGTTTATCTGTAAAATGAAAGAGGTTGGATTATATGAACCTGTTAGCTCTCTTCCAGCCCTAGATCTCTGAACCACCATCCCACACTCCAGACTCAGCTAGCCCATTCTACCAATAATAGCTAGCATTTATATAATACTTTAAGGTTTGCAAAATACTTTACAAATAATATTTCATTTTATCCTCACAACAATCCTGGGAGGTAAATGCTGTTAATATCCCCATTTTATAGATAAGAAAACTGAAGCAAAAAGAGGTGAAGTAACTTGCCCAAGGTCACACTGCTAAAAAGTGTCCAAGGCTGGATTTGAATTCAGGTCTTCTTGACTCTAGGCCAAGCACTCTAGCTTGTCCTCTGTCTGCCTCTGCTCTTGTGCTTAAAATTTAATTGGGGAATAAGACATGCAATTATAAATAATTATGATGCATACGGTTAGGTGGTGAGTACAATGGGGGGTGCTATATGAAGTCTTAATCCAGGAAGATTTCATGAAGAAGATGGGATTGATGAAAATGGTTGAGAGGGAGGACATTCCAAGGCAGGGACAACCTGATCAAAGGGAAGGAGATATGAAGGGCAGGGTAGAGTGAGAGTGTGGAACACCTTGCTTGCTGGGCAGAGAGAATTTTGAGCCTGATTCATTAGACGTTATCAGGGAACGAAATAGCTCATGCCCTGCTTCCCCCCCGCCAGCTTTGAACTAGTGGTCTCCATGGAAGAGACCCAAAGCAAACTTAGCCCCTATGATTCATTTGCTTCCTTTCTTGTTCTCCATCTTCCTTTGGTTTTTGTCTCTTCTCTCTCTCTTCCACTCTGTCTGTGTCTCTGGCACCAGGGATCTCTGTCTGTGTTGGTCTTTGCTCCTATGTGTCTCTGGCTCTGCCTCTGCCTATGTCTCCAGGTCTTTTTCTCTGTCTCTGTCTCTCTTCCCACCTTCTCCCCCACCATCTGCCTCTCTGCATCATTGTCAACGAGTGGGCTTCTCTCTCTCTGTCTCTCATTCTGCCACTCCCTCTGTCTCTCAGTCTTTTTCTCTCTGTCTCTCCCTGTTTATCTATCTATGTGCCTCTCTGTCATTGTCGATGGGTGGGCCTTTCTCTCTCCTTCTTTCTCCCTCTCTCCCTGCCTCCTCCTTTGCACAGCACAACAAACTTGCTTTTTCCACACAGTCTCCTTGCCTTGCTCTGCAGTAGAACAGCCACAGCATTAGAGAAGTCTGCCAGCAGCGCCTGCAGGAATTGCAGTCACCACAACTGCAGCTCCTCTCAGTCAAACGCCTACCATTGCTTGATGCCCTCTCCAGCTCCTGGGGCATAAATAGCTCCTTGGATAACCTCCGCCACTGTGGATGATGGTGGTCGCCTTTTTTTTCTTTTTAAATAGATGTGCCTGCCACCACAGCTTTTTCGGTAAAGGAGCATCCAGTGTATTAGCAAACCCTTCTTTCCAGAACCCTTCACTCACACCAGTTTTCATACCATTTCTCAAACTCCTGTTTCTACTCCCAGATACTTTTAAAAGTCGTCTTCTTGGAAGTCTCTCTGAGACCTTACCCACCTCCTCAAAGTCAGGATGGGACTCTTTCTTTTCTTTAGGATTATAGAATCATAAATCTAGGGCTGGAAGGGACCTTGTTGGTGTTCAGTCATTTTTCAGTCATGTCAGGTTTTTCGTGACCCTATTTGGGGTTTTCTTGGCAGGCATACTGGAGTGGCTTGCCATTTCATTCTACAGTTCATTTTATACATGAGGAAACTGAGGCAAACAGGGTTAAGTGACTTGGCCAGGGTCACACAGACAGTGAGTGTCTGAGGCTGGGTTTGAACTCAGGTCCTCCTGACTCCAGGGCCAGCACTCTAACCAGTGAGCCACCTGGCTGCCTGAAAGAAGTGATTTTAAAGACCCACTAATTCAGCCACACCATTTTATAGATGAGAACAGGATCTGGGAGCCAGAGCAAAGATTCGCACTCAAGTCCAAAGACAATCCTCTTTCCACCTTGTCACACTGGATCCTATTCTGGTCTGAAGAAAGGCTACATATCACCACCCCCGCACCCTTAAAAATGAGAGCTTTCTTAAAGGCAAAACAAACCAGAGAGGATTACACTGAAAAATAAGTCTCTTAAGTTACCATATAAAAATTACCTGGAATTGTGCACTTTAGGGCCAGAAAAGAGCTTAGATATCGCTCTGTACCACTCCGTCATTTTACAAATGAGTAAACTGAGGCTGGGAGCAGGGGTAGTGACTTATCCAAAGCAATGCAGCTACCAAGTACAGAGCCAGAATTCAAATCTAGATCTTCTGATATCAAATCCAGTGCTCTTGCCCTATACCACTGCGGAGGGCTTTTGTTTTTACTTCTGCTTTTTTCACATTTCTTTCCATTCAAGTTGAGAAGTCTTACTCAGTACGGCCTAATGAATAGTGAGCTGGCCTTGGAGTTGAGAAGACCTGGGTTCAAGTCCCCCCATTGACATGTTGGCTGTGTGACCTTGGGCAAGTCACTTAACTTCTCAGTTCCCTAGCATCGTTTCAGACTATGTTGCAGAGGAGGTACATCAGCAGAAGGAATATCCCCATCTGACTCTTTTTTCTAGCAATGAAATCACAGGTTCATTTTGTTGGTGTTTTGTCATTATGACTCTCTTTGTCTGTACTACTTTCATTGGCATTCTGCTGCTCTTAGGTTATATACAAGTCAGACTTGGGAGAGGACATTGTAGTCTATATTTGGACTAAAAAAGCATTATCATCTTCTGCCAGTATTTCACTTCTAGATCCAGAGACCTGGAAAGGACATTAGAGATCATCAACTCTAACCACCTCTATTTCCGGAAGAGGAAACTGAGGCCCAGAGAGGTTGAATGATTTTCCAGTCAATCAATAATGGTTTATTAAGCACTTACTATATATCAGGCATTGTGCTAAATGCTAGAGATAGCACCATTAGTGACCAGGCTGGGAACTAGGCTTGGGTCTCTTGACTTTCTAGCCCAAGGTCTTTCTGTGGTACTGTCCTACTTCTCCCCTCTTTTCTCATTAAAAACAAATAAACCCTGGAAGCAGGAATAAATCTTAGGATGGGAATGTCAGAGATTAAGAAATACATTAGCCAGGGAAGAAGAGACCTGTGCTTGGCTGGACCGGTCTTCCTCAGTCCTGAGACCTACCATCCTGTTCTGCCTGTGTTTTCCTAACTAGTATTTTCAGGGAACTTAACCCCTGAGTGAACTTTCAGATGACAGAGTCTGTCAATATAAATCTAGTAAGTAGGGAATTTTCCCCCTACAACCCCCAATAAACTCTTTTTCAGAATTTATTTGTTACCTTTGTATTAAGGGCCAAAATTTACAATATTTTAAAATAAGATTTAAAAAAAAATTCTGTTCCGTAGTTTTTTGTTTTTGTTTTGTTGGCAAAGATACTGAAGTGGTTTTCCATGTCCTTCTCCAGTTCATTTTACAGATGAGGAATGGAAGCAAACAGGGTTAAGTGACTTGCCTGAGGTCACACAGCCAGTAAGTGTCTGAGCTTCCTGACTTCAGGCCCAGTGGTCTATCCAATATGTCACCTAATTGCCCAAAAGAAAACATTCTAGATAATGATTATTTTCTGTTGGAGGTTTGTTTAACTTTCATTGATGCAACCCTCTTATCTCCTAGGGCCTAATGTTACCTTGCAAATAGTAGGTGCTTCATCAGTGCTTGCCAGATTGACTTGAAATGGATTGGATTGGATTGGATCAGACCATGTTTGCCTACAGCCTGGGAACGGGCAGACCTTTAATCACATAAAGTGATTCATTTAATCAGATAGAGTAATTAATCAGATAAAGAACAAAAATACAGAATCCCCTGTCACCCCTGTCATAGGCATTCACAGAAAATAACACATTGAGATTTATATACCAGTTCAGACTGATGGTGAATAGAAAGGAGGGAGGAGGAAGATCATTCTGCATTGGTGACCATTTTGATTCTTAACAAAATATGGTTATGTTCTCTTACCTATCTGTATGAATTCGCAGTAATGGCTAAAAAGTACTGCTAATGGTGGACCTAGAGGACCTTCTTTAATGAATAGATAAGACTCCATTGTAATTAGCAGCATCAATTTGCATGAAAGTAATTAATGTGCTAAGATGCACCCCCCCAAAATGTGCTTCCTTGAGTAGGTTAAATGCCCAGCCTTTACCCCACACCTCACTGCCCCATCTTGTTTCCATCATTAAAAGATTTACCAAACCCTTCTTTTAGTACATGGTACAACTTCATGTACATGGTCAACTTCAGTGGAGCCTCCTGAATTAACTATCACAAACCCCAATTCTGCTGTTGTTTAGTCCTTTTTCAGTAGTAACTGACTCTTCATGACCCCATTTGGGGTTTTCCTGGCAAAGATACTACAGCGGTTTGCCATTTCCTTCTGCAGCTCATTTTACAGTTGAGGAAACTGAAGCAAATAAGGTTGGGTGACTTGGCCAGGGTCACACAGCTAATAAGTGTGCGAGGTCAGATTTGAATTCAGGCCTTCCTGACTCTAGGCCTGACACTCTATCCACTGTGGCACCTAGCTGTTCCTGGGGGAAGTACAATCCCCAGTCTTGTTATCTGTAAAATGGGTATGATATGGACACTACTTACAAGACCATTGTGGATATTTGTAAACCTGAAAGTGTTTAGAAGCACAAAAGGAGATCATTAGTGGAGCACAGCTACAAGATGGACTCTTTTAATGAATTAATTAAGCCCCCCTTTCCATGGCTCTTCAAGGTTTACAAAATGCTTGCCATAACAGCTCTGTGAGGGAGCCAGGTCAAGTCCTGTGCTCCTTATTTGGTAGATGAAGAAGCTGTTGGGCCGACAAGGGAAGTGATGTAGCCAATCTCACGTAGCTAGGACATACCAGCTCTGGGATGCAAAGTCAGGCCTCCTGGCTCCAAGGCACTGGTCTTGTCTCTGCCTGACCATTGAAGGAGTTGGCCTAATTGACTGGTTCTCCTGAAAACTCTACCAGCACCTGCCTTAAAGGTAAAAAAGAAGAAAGAGGATCCTTTTCCTCTGCTCTCTTATGTAATACATTTGAACTGTTCTTCCCAGGCGACCAGGCCATTGCATTGGCTGCTTCCCAAAACAGCAGGTGAGCCCTGCCTACCAGGGTCTCTTATATTCATCGTGTTTTCTAGAGATTCCAGCTTTCAGGAGTGCTCTGTGATCCTGCTCCTTGGCTACCCCGCCGTCAGTAAGTGCACTGATCAGAAGTGTCAAAGAGGCTATAAATAAGGCAAAAGAGCCTATCAAAGCCACCCAGCTCCCTGGGATGTTTTTAGGGACTGAAGCATTTGTGGAGAAACTTTCTTTGTTTGACTTTATTACTGATTTCTCTTGACCAGAGATTCAGGTCTGAGGTGTAGGGAGCCACAGCAGGCTCTGACTGCCCCCCACCCCTTACTCTGTGATGAATTGTTTATGTGATCAAAGAAAGGATGCAGCAATTTGGAAGGGAGCTTTTGCAGAGTATTAGAAATGGTTTAGGGCAGAGTTCTGAACCTGGGGTCCATCTTTTTTTTTTTTGCTTTTTTTTGTGAAGCAATAGGGGTTAGGTGACTTGCTCAGGGTCACACAACTAATAAGTGTCAAGAATCTGAGGCCAGATTTGAGCTCAGATACTTCTGACTCCAAGGCTGGAGTTCTATCCACTGTGCCGCCTTTTGTTTTTTTTTTAACATTTTGATAACTGTATCTCAATATACCTGTTTTCTTTTGTAGTCCTATGTAATTAGTTTTATGCATTTAAAAACATTATTTTGAAAGGGGGTTCACCAGGCTGCCAAAAGAGTCCATAACACAAAGTTAAGAATTTCCAATATAGAGGGATGAGTATTAGTTTTGACCTCGAATAGCTTGTGTCCTGATGCTGAGTCTCTTCTTTATTATCTGCACGACCTTGGGAAAGTCTACTTCCTCTCTCTGGACCTCAGTGTTCTCATCTGAAATATGAGAGATCATAGAATTTAGAATTGGAATGGACTTTTGTTGTTCTATTGCTTCTGACTCTGTGACCCCATTTGGGATTTTCTTGGCAAAGATACTAGAGTGGTTTGTCATTTCCTTCTCCAGCTCGTTTTACAGATGAGGAAATTGAGGTAAACAGGGTTAAGTGACTTGCCCAGGGTCACACAGCTAGTAAGTGCCTGAGGCCAGATTTGAACTTAGGAAGATGAGTCTTTTTGACTCCAGGCCCAGCACACCTAGCTGCCCTGGAAGGGACTTTAGAGATCATCTAATCCAACCTCTTTACTTCCTGGATGAGAACATTGAGGCCACAGAGAGGGAGTAGTTTGTCCAGGGTCCCACAGGCAGCATGTAGCAGAGCTAATATTCAAACAAAGGATGTCTGAGTCCAAATCCAGAGCTTTCCCCAATGCACTTGCACTTGGCATTATATGATCACAAGTTTAGAGCTTGAAAGGGCTTTGGACACCATCAAGTCCAATCTCTTCATTTTACAGATGAGAAGCTGAGGTCTGGATGAATGAAATGACTTGCCCAAGGTCACACTCTGATACTAATAAGTGTCAGAGAAAGAATTTCAGTCAGGTCTTCCTGACTCCAGATCCAGTTCTTAGCTTGGTTTTGTTTTGCTAATACTATGGGACTTAGCATAATTCAAGAAGTATTTGTTCGTTCCTTTCCTTGAGCAAGAAGCATACTAAGTGCTGGGGAAAGAAGAAAGCCAGACATTGTGCTAAGTGCTTTACAAATATTATCTCATTTGATCTCACAATAACCTTGGGAAGTAGGGGCTAGTATCATTCCCATTTGAAGAAACTGAAGCAAGCAGAAATAAAGTGACTTGCCCAGGGTCCTACAGCTAGCAAGTGTCTAATAGCAGATTTAAATTCAGGTCTTCCTGACTTCAGAGCCAGCACTTCACTTCCTAGCTGTCCCTGGGGGAAGTGCAAAGATGAAATATGATATTGTCCTTCTCCTTAAGGAGCTCTCTTTCTAACAGGCAATGTACCCAAAAAGCACGTTTTAAGGCACTGATGTAATAATCCAGAAGCAATCCAGACAGTGTATTACGAGACCTTTGAGGAGGGAGATAGAACTTTCAGCTGGAGGGATCAGGGCAGAGGTTGGCCCCAGAAGGGGGAAAAGACCTTCTGACTAGAGGAAGTGGAGGCAAGGGAGAGGAGTCCATGCCAGGCCTGGGAGATGGTGTGACCAAGAGCACGGCTGAAGTCTGGAAAGGCAGCATGAGAAGGAAAGAGACTTAAGGTAGTTTGATTGGATGTTTCTGAGCCTCAATTCCTCATCTCTAAATAAAGAATTTGGATTGAATGTCCCTTCCCATTCTAAATTCTATAATCATAGGATTTCTATAAGAACATATTATATCTATCTATATCTATATCTATATAATATCTATATCTATCTATCTATATATATACATATATACATATATATATGTATAATTTCTATAAGATACAATATAATATATTATAACCTCTATAAGAACTTGGACAACTAGAAAGTCTCGCAGAGCTCTGCCCTTTTGATCCCAGCAACCACAATTAGTCAATCCAATTAACAAATATTTATTAACTACTAACTGGGTTTAAGAAACAATGTAGGGTGTTCTTTCCATCCCTCCTCCTGACTAATCCCCTGGTGGGTGGAGGGAAAAGGTCAGGAGCGTAACAAACTTGGAATATTGCATAAAACAAAGACAAGGACAGCAGCTGAGTGTAAAATCATGACATGAACCACAGTCCACAGAACACTTAGAGGCCATTAGTCACACGTTGCTAAAGAATGTGACCTTTCTGTGCTAAGATCCTGGTCCTGCCTAATTATAGCACCTAATACCATGTGCTCACACAAATCTAACAGCAGGAACATTCTATGTAGGTCAACCAAAATTAGGACCCACCGGGATTTAGACCAGGCTGTACCACCAGCTACTTGTGTGACCATTCAGACACACTGCCATACTTTATCATGGAAGGGCTAATTTCCCTACGTCTGATTATGACTAAGATGGAGAAATTACAGCTCTGTTCTCATCTCCTCACCTCTCTTCTTCTCTTCCTCCCTTCTCTGTCTCTGTCTATCTGTCTGTCTCTGTCTCTTTCTCTCTGTGTGTGTATGTGTGTGTGTATATATATACACACATAATTTTTAAAAAACCAGTAACTTGACTTGATGTTTCCTATCCAATGGACCCCACTCCCACTATGAATGGCAAAATTCTGAGGGCTTCTTGGGGGTTCCAGTCATTTTGCCTGAGATTCAGGACATCACAAGCAAGAGAAGGAACTAAGACAGAATGCCATCACTCCAGGCTTGCTTTCTAAAGTATGAACGTATTAATCCTGGGAAAGAGAAAAGAAGGGTCTTTTTTTTTACTTTGAAAGCTTTTATTATTTACACATTTGTAAATTGCACCATAAAAGTTTGTGAAATTCCATCTTGTAAGAGCAGCTGAGATCGTATTAAAACCTCTGACAAAAGGAGCTTCGGGGATCTGAAGAGTCTAGCTCTTAGCTTGCCTTGGTTATTCAATAATTACTCTCATCAGTGAGAGTGACCATTAATAATGATTTCCAGCATTTCTGCAGCACTTTTCCAAGTCCAGAGATCTTCTCATGAGTCCTCTCGTTTGTTCCCACCCTGCAACGGAGGGAGGTGGGCTTTTCCTCAGATAGAAAATGAAGCTTTACCATTAAGATGATGTGACAGTGTTTCCAAGAGGAAACACTTATGTTCATCCTCCATCCACCTCTAGTCTCTGTTGATTTCCCTTAGCTGCTCAGCAGTGGGCCTGAACTCCTCAGGGCTGATGGCAGGTCCCTGTCAGTGTCCGGAGAGGAGAATACGAGTTGGCCTTCTGACCTCAGAGCCTTCAGAACTGCCTCCCGCTGTTCCCTAGCCTCTAGATAGCCCACATAGCCCCAAGTGGTAGCAGTGGCAGCAACTCCAAGGAGGGCCAGAAGCAGTGCCAGGCTGCAGAGCAAGCTGGATGGGTGGACTATGGGCTCTGGGGGGCTGTGACCTGCACACATTTAATTAAGACTCCTAATTAGTTTAGTAATGACCAGAGATCTCCAAATTATCTCAGGCCTCTAAAAACAGCTCTGATATACAGTGGGGTGGGGTGGTAGAGGGAATGCCAGTGCCCCAAGGAAAATGTCAGGGAAGTCAGCTTCCTATGGCTCCTCGGTCCAAACAGCATCCTGGGTTCAGAGGAGTCACCTTCCACCAGTGAATCACACAGAGGCCAAGCTTCGCCAAAATGCTGTAGGGTTTTTTTTCAGTCTGTTGGTTCACATTGTGCTTTACTAAGAGAAAGACAAAAGTGAACCATACAGAATGTAGGTGATACAGTAATTTAAGAAACATCAACAGTAATGACTATTGACCGTTTTGTATAAAATGTTTCATAAGCATTACAATAATCATATACATATACCACAGAGATGCCCATAGAAGTTTTCATATTGTCCTTGTAAGAGGTCCTTGAGCAATTAATTTGGTTCAATATGCTTCTTTTAAGCATCTACTGTATGCAAGGCATTATGCCAGGAGTGGGGAATATGGCCTTGAGGTCACATATGGCCCTCTAGGTCCTCAAGTGTGGCCTTTTGACTGAATGGGAAGCATTTGAGGACCTACAGGGCCACATGTGACCTCAAGGCTGCAGGTTCCTCACTCCTATGAGACACCAAAGGTTCAAAGATTTGCCTTTTCTGTTTTTTTCCTAATAATTCAATTCCAGTTTTCTGTCTAAGCTTTCATTCTAATAATGAGGAATATGACATTGATTTCATTAACTATGATGTTGACTACAGTGTGATAGGGGCAAAGGAGAGATCTAAAGAAAATTATCTAGGAAGATTGACTGAGATCCCAAAGTAATGGAATACTTTCATCTGAAGTGAACAGAGAAGAATCCACTAAGGAGGTGGTAACTAAGTTGATCCTCACTGGAAAGGAAGGACTCCCCAAGGCAGGGAGGAGGAGTGGGCACTTTCCAGGCATGGAGATTTGAGAGACAGAGCTGTGTCTTGGTTACAGAGAGCATGAGAACTGGGGTCAGGAAGATCTGGGTTCCTTGTTGCAGATACTTAATAAGTATATGATCTCTCCCCAAGCCATTTAACCATTCTGGGTCTCAGTTTCTTCATGTCTAAAATTAGGATGGACTTCATGACCTCTAAGGTCTCTTCCGCATCTAAATCTATGATCTTATGAGTTTAGCAGGCAACTGATGGTTCAGTCTGGTTGGAAGCAGGAGAGTGCTAGAGCCCATGTGGACCAGCTTGTGAGAGCTGATTGTTCAATTCTCAGTGTCAGCTTTCACACCTGAGAAATCAGCAAACACCACAGATCAAGGCTCCATGTATTGTTTTGTGGCTTGTGTAGACTTAAGAAAGCACGGATAAAATTATTATCCTGCAGATTAAACTTCAAAGTGTCTCAGGTAATTGTTATATAGTTCGCAGAATAACCCTGCCCAGGAGGTATAATACATGAAGATAATTACTGTGATATAAAGCCAAAAGTTGGATTGGAGGCAGATTACAGAGCCTTTATTGGATGAGGAGTCTGCATTTTAGCTATTTCAGGCAATTGGGGTTAAGTGACTTGCTCAGGGTCACATAGCTACTGTCACGAATTGGATTTGAAGTCAGGTCCCTCCTGACTCTAGGGCCTGTGTTTTATCTATTGTGCCACCTAGCTATATTATACCTTATACACAGTAGGGAGTTACTGGAGATCGCTAAGTAGGAGAGCATCATGGGCCAACCAGTGATGATATGAGAAACTTAGAAGCTAGTTCCTTGTTACTTCCCGGTTCCATTGGCCTTCTAGTTTCAGGGAAGTGTTCTACCATTAAACCTTACAGAGATCAGGTTTCTCAAAAGTGCTATTCTTCAAGCAGTTGGCCCATGATTGTGTTTTAGCAAACAACACAACAAAAATCAATCCTGGGATGCATGTGGTATTGTGGTTTAAAAGGCAGCTGCTGCCTGTGCAGGCGAACAACTCTTTCCCATTACATATTGGATGTTTTATGAGACCGTTATATTGATATCACCTATGTCTCATGAATTGCCATTGAAGTTTTCATATTATCCTTGTAATGGGCCCATAAAGAAGAAAACCACTTCCAGCAATGATAGGGAAGGCTATCAATTCAAGGAAGTGATATCCGAACTTCACCCTACTAGACGACTAATCTCTTCTCACTCTAAATGGTTCTAAATGGCTGCTTAGCTAGGCTTCCAATGAGTAGCTTCTTCCATTGTTTCTTCCAGAACCAAATATAGGCATAGATGACAAAGGCAGGAGTCTGGTCCAGTTTGTCCCTAGCTAAACACTGGTCTGATGCAAAGCACAATTCCAAATTGGCAAAGATACCCTTAAGGCTACATTTGGGGAACTGATTTCATGTGACATGGGTTTCAAGGCCACTGGTTCTGATTGGCCCTGGAAACATGAATAGAGGTGTGAAGAAATGAAAAGAAAAAGCATTTTTTTTAAAGAAAAAGCATTTATTAAGTGCCTACAATGTGCGTGGCCTTGTGTTAAACACTGGACATACATATGAAAATCAGATGAAGTAAATCAAGCAATCTATCCATATTTTTTTCTAATGTCTTTGTTTATATTTTGCTCCCTTGTTAAGACAGCTCATAAACACTTTTGCTTGGTAAGTTTTCTAGCCTTGCCTGGCTAACACACTCTACAGAATCAGTAGGAGGTAATTCATAGAGTTTGCCCCTGGAGGACTAGTTTTAAAGATTCAAATAAATTTTCCTCTTCTTCCAGCCAATCATTGCACCTTTTTAGGTCTTAATCAATCAATTTAACAGGAATTTATTGGGCATCTATCTGAGGGAGAGCCCAGGCAGAGATAGGTCAGCAATCCCAGCTGATCCCAGCTGTTGCTACGTCTGGCTTTTTGGAACTCTTGATCTCTTGGCTCTTTTTGGATAAAGAGTGGGGAAAGTCGACTTTCCTCTTAGGCAAACCAAGACTTGAGATTTTTTCATTGGTAACTTTATTAGAAAATGAAAGGAAAAAATGAGTCCTACTGAAGTCTTCAAATGTCTCATCAGAGCATGACAGTGACCTTGAGCTCATGAAGACTATGCCAGTGGACCACATGCTCTGGCTGATGCAGAGCTTTTCCAGACTGAAAAGACCTAAGGCAGAACTAAGCCAGGGACAGCCTATGTCTGTCTACAGACCAAGGAATAGCACAGTTTCTGTTAAGTTCTGGAGGCTTATCTCCAGATAGCAACCAAGTAATGGTTTCTTTTCACCACAGAAACTCAGGAAGGCCATCTAGTAAGACATGGAGGGGTTGGAACCTATATTAATGAATAGAGGGAGTGCTCACTCTACTGGAATCATTGTCCTCTTAAAGTGTTAAAGTAAGAAAAAAGAGATTAAAAAGCACAGAAATAAGTGTCATGAGGATTGAGTGGTTATCCTGGAGCAGGGGAGAATTAACTTCATTTGTGTCTCATAGACCCTTTGGCAGTCTGGTGAAGCCCTGTTTTCAGAATAATGCTTTTAAATACATAAAATAAAATAAAAGGATTACAAAGGAGCCAATTATATTGAAATACAGCTATCAAAACCATTTTTTTAAGCTCACAGATCCCAGAACCTCTATCTTAAAGTCACTACAGGAAAGCCACAAATTGATTTGGGAAACACACTTTACAACAATTCAAGTCAATATGGATTTAGTAAGTGCTTACTATGTTCCAGGCACCGTGCTAAGCTCTGGGGATTCAAGAAAGGACAAAAAAAAAAATTAGTCCCTGCTCTCAAGGAGCTCACAGACTAATGGAGGAGACAACATGGAAACAGCTACAGCATGTAAAAATAAACTACGTACAGGAAAAATTGGAGATAATCCTAGAGAAAGGTGACAAGGTTAAGGAGAACTGAGAAAGATTTCTGATGGGAAAGTGGGATGTCAGCTGAGACTTGAAGAAAGCCAGGGAAATTTGGAGGTGGAGATGAGAAGAGGGATAATTCCAGGGATAGGGGACAGTCTATGAAAATACCCAAGCAGAATTAGGAGAACATTTGTACACAGTAACAGCCACATTGTACAAAGAATAACTTTGATAAACTCAACTGTTCTCAGCAATGCAAGGATCTAAGACAACTCCAAAAGACTCATGATGGAAAACGCTGTCCACAGCCAGAAAAAGAACTATGGAGTCTGAATGCAGATGGAAGCATATTATTTGCTCTCTCTCACTCTCTCTCTCTCTCTCTCTCTCTCTCTCTCTCTCTCTCTCTCTCTCTCTCTCCTTTTTTCTTCTTTCTTGTGGTTTCTCCCATTAGTTCTAATTCTTCTTTATAACAAGATGAATAAGAAAATAGGTTTAATATGAAAGTATATGTAGAGCCTGTATCAAATTGCATGCTGTCTTTGGGTAGGAGGAAGAGA
The DNA here is from genome assembly GCF_003287225.1 of Phascolarctos cinereus. Lineage (NCBI taxonomy): Eukaryota > Metazoa > Chordata > Mammalia > Diprotodontia > Phascolarctidae > Phascolarctos > Phascolarctos cinereus. Next base: position 248,644,976 of record NW_027555625.1, read on the forward strand.
GAGATGGAAAGAAAATTTGGAACTCAAAATCTTATGGAAGTGAATGGTGAAAACTAAAAATAAGTAACTAATTTTAAAAAAATAAAAAACAGAACAAAAAGAAAATGGCCAGAGTCATGAGATGGAGTATCATGGGTGAGAAATGGCAAGGAGGCAGTGTCATTGGGTCTTGATATACATGAATGGTAGGCTAAAGTAAGGTAAGGTGTAAGAAGACTGGAAAGGTAGAGATGGGCCTGATTTTGAAGGACTTTAAAAGCCAGAGAATTTTATATTTAATCCTGAAGGCAATTGGTAGTGATTGGAGCTTACCTTATAAGACCTTCCTGGGGAATTCCTTGGCAAATCTCAACTTTAGCCTCTCTGGGAGATCTAGAAGAGCCCTAAAGGTTCTAGGGCCACATGGAGTTGATAGCAGGAGCTACCATTCTTTCAGCCTTGATGCATTACTGCACCTCTCTCCTGGAATCCAAAACAGACTTTTTTCAAAGTATTGGATCTCCTACTGGAGATCCTATTGGATCTCCCATTAAGTTCCTGGGTGGGGGGAGACACCTCTAATTTATAATTCATTTGCGAAACAGAAATGGCAGCTATTCCCCCAAACCAATGATTAATCAAGTTTCGACTGCCATTTCACCCAATGTTCCAGATTATTTTCCATGATTCATTCCAGTGGTTCTTTCCACCATTACTCAAGGAGTGACTTTTTTTAAAATTCATGTCTTTGTAGGATTATAATAGGAACCTACCTTATAAACATGCCATGGTAATAACAACAAACACTTTCCATCAATTCTAAGATGAATGGATTGTTCCCATGTGGGCTGCTACATGACCAGCTCCATGCTAGGGGATACAGGTAGAAAATTGAGAGTGACTGAAACTCAGAGTTAGAAGGAACCTCAGAGATCATCTAATCCAACCCATTTCTGAAGTAAGAATATCCTCTATAACATCCCTGATACAGGGTCATCCCAATTTTATTTAAAGACTTTTTTTAGTTGTACATTATAGATTTGCAGTTTCATGTACAATTATCTGTTATTGTTATTATTATTATTATTATTATTATACTATGTTATCAAAATACTTGTTTGACTCCATAAATTAAAAAATAAAACAATTTTTAAAGACTTCTCATGAGAGGGAATTGACTACTTTATGAAATAGTTCACTTTTCTTTCGAAAATGTCCAATTGTTTGAAGGTTTTTCTTTATATTGAACCAAAATCAGCCTCTCTGCAGCTTCAGCCCACGGCTCTTAGTTCTGCTTTCTGGTGCAGAGCAGAACCAGTCTGGTCCCACACTTACTTGATAGCTCTTCAAATACTTAAAAAAAAAATTGATGCTGTTCCTCCCATAAGTCTTATCTTTGTTGGCCTAAATATTCTCAATCCTTTCACCAATCCTTTTCTTTTGGCACAATTTTCAGTGCCTTCACTATCCTGGTCACTACTGTAGATGCCCACCAGTATGTGTGTCCTTACATGTGATGCCTAGAATGGAACACAATATTTTATTTTTATTTTCAATGCAATGTATTAAATCCACAGGACTTAGCAACAATAGGAACACCTGTAAAAAGCAATAACTGGGGGCAGGGATGGGGTGGGGAGGAGAACCAAAGCTCTGCCCCAGGGCAGTGACATATAGCATGAACACAATGTTTCATAATCTATTTTGAGAGATAAAATCAGTGTTCATGAATGTAATAGTTTAGTGCTAAGGGAGGGATGGCTCCTAAGTGCTGTAGAAGCCTAGAGAAGTGAGCAAACGAAAGAGACTTTTCATATGGTATTTTAGAAAAATGACATTCTCTCCATGTCTCTGTCTCTGTATCCCCATGTTTCTCACTAATTCTGCCTCTGTCTCTTTGTCTTTGTCTTTCTCTCCCCTAAGCTCTTTGGGAGCAGGTAGAAAAAAGTCCATGCTGCCTGTTGCCAGAGTTCAGTCTAGAAAGTTGGTTCTGAAAAGGAGATCCATTAATGAGCTCCCACTCAGCAGTTTCAGGACAGCTCCCAAGAGAGGCTAGACCTCTAATTTCTAGTCTTAACTAATTCCTAGTCCTTAATAGTCTTTGACTTAGAGAGGACATTTCACCAAAGAATCTGACAGACCAGTAATGTACAAAATGATAAGCCTTTTATTGTATGCATTTTAACTTTCACAGGAAGTTCAAGACCCAAAGCTAAGCAACTAGGGGGAGCAGCATGGGTAAGCAAAAGCAATGAAGGACATGGCCATGTGGGTCACTAGAACCTCAAGGACACTGGCCTGTGACTGGCAAACAGTCTACATCATTCCTCTCAGGAAACTGGGGAAGGGGAAAGCAATAGAAGAAAGCCTGGGACTTAGCCAGTTTAATGCCGGGACAACTCTAAGAGGCAGGAGCCAAAGGCCATTTTATAGGGAAGTGGTGGTCCTCATTCAGGCACAACTTGTTGAATTCTTATCTCTGATACTATAGACAGGGAAATGCTAGGTACTGATTAATGTAGAAGCCTTAGTGAACAAAGCATTGGATAAGAAAGTTTTCAAGGAAGTGACAGGCAAAGGATGTCAGGCTGGAAAACAGGATATGCCCATTTTCCAGAGGAGAATCAGCCTGAAGTAAGTGAACACTATGGAGCCTCATAGGTCTAGGTCATTTTGACTGTTACAATGCCTTTGTTCTCCCTCTCTTAAAAAAAAAGGTTTTATTGATGTCTTTTGTTTCTACATAACATTCTTTTCCAAAAATGTCCCCCACCCTCTTCTACTCTTCCCTTGTAACAAAGATTTGTATGTGCATACACACAACATACAGATATACTCACACACATGTTGCATATATGTTATATGAAATACATACATTCCACATGTACATATGAATATATTTGAAACAGCTCAGCAAACCCAATCAATATATCATACACATCTGAGAGCATCTCTGATATTCTACATCTTAGCTTCCCACCTCACCTTTCCAAAAAAGGAGAGCAGTTCATTCTCTCATTTCTTTTCTGGGAACAGTTTCGATGAGTATAATTATATAATATTTAGTTTTATTTAATCTTTCTTCTTGTGTATGTTGTTAAAGTCACTGTGTATACTGCTGTCCTGGTTCTTCTTATATGCTATGTAGGCTCTAGTTCATAATGCTATAGTTCAAATCAGTCTTCTCACGTGTCACAGAATTCTCCTTATTCTTTGTTTCTCATGGTATATCAATATCTCATTTTGTTCATGTACTTTAATCTTTTTAGCCACTCCTCAATCAGTGTGCACCCAGTTAATTGCCAGTTCTTTGCAACCACAAAAAGTTCAGCTGTGAATATTTTAGTTTATATGGAAAGGACCTTTCTTTTTGATTTTTGACCTCCTTAGGGCATACCTTGCTCTACCTCTTTGGGAGAAGTTGCTTCCTCATTAATGCCAAGGCTTGACTTAAACAGTTCTCAAAATGAAAGTCATCAAAATACTTTTTGTAGGAAGTCATTAAAAACTCCATTTACTTAAGCCTTGGGTTTGTGGGTTGTGGGTGTGTGTGTGTGTGTGTGTGTGTGTGTGTGTGTGTGTGTGTGTGTGTTTAGTAAAAACATACTGCTACTGCTGCTGCCTATAGCCAGCTCTAAGGTTTTCCCTTTGGGGATGCAGTGTGGGAGACAAATCATCCTAACCAAGGTCACCTCTAAACTCAAAAGAATGAAAAAGTACAGCAATGTGTCCAACTTATGGAACACACTTTTCTGTATGTAACAAGTTACTTAGTGTGGGTGACATAAATGCTCAAGAAATATTTTTTGTTAAATCATTGAATTTTACTGCTAAGAGGCACTTCAGAAATCATCTGGATCAACCACCACACTTCACAGATGAGGAAATGGTCCCACAATGGACCAGTGACTTGCTTAAGGCCATATAGCTGGACTATGGTAGTGAGCCTTTATCTGGGCTCTTCTCACCTCTAATTTAGTGTTCTTTCCACTAGTCACTGATTTCAAAACTTTCCTTTCCTACACCCTTTTAACTTCAAAAAAAAAAACCTTTTGGATATTTCAGAGATAGCCATGTGTTACTGAAGTAAACTTCTCTTTTAGGTCCTCTTGGGTCAGATTCCTTAGGGATCTGGGGAAGGAATGAGGTATCTAATCAACAGCTAGAGTGCTGATAATGCAATTGCTTAATTATGCACAATTACATAAGTGCTTAAAAGTACCAAAGTGTCATGAGATAGCAACTCCTTCGGGGTCAGTCACTGAATAGTCATAGAATATGAGTCCACAGAGGTGGAGAAGGCCTTAAAGATCATCTTGTTTAATCTGTCTCTGTTCAAGAATCCTCTCTATGATATCCTGTCATGTGCTTAAAGACTTTCACTAAGAGAGAAGTTACTCCCTTCTAGGGCAATCCATTCTATGCTAGGATAGCACTGATTTTTAGGAAGTTTTTCCTTATGTGAATCTAAATCTGCTTCTTGGTACCTCCCACTCATTGATATAAGTTCGGTCCACGGCCAATGCCTCTCTTACATGACAGCCTTTTATTGAATAGGTGGATGGCCTGATCAGACCTCACTTGAGGAAAATAACTTTGGCAGCCAAAGGAAGGATGGATTAGAGTGGACTCTGGGATGTTGTAGAGGGAATTCCTGCTTTCAGCAAGGATTGGTCAAGATGAGTTCCCTCCTAACTCTGACATCCTATGATTCTAGGGGTAGAATTTAAAACATCATTGGTGTAGGGCCCTTGCCAGTGAGTTTTGACTCATACCAGGTAGATAAGGACCTATTTGCCCTATGAATCAGTCTAAACCTGACCCTGCCTTATACAACCTGTCCTTGGGCAGCTGCAGGCAGACTTGGTCTCTTAGCCTCTCCTGAATTCAAGCAGTATCTCCCCGACAAGCCTATTATGAATGCACATGAAATCTACCTCAGTGCCTGGTGATTAAGATCTCTTGATTTTTTAACCTATTCTAAGGAGACTCATCTCTCTCTCTCTCTCTCTCTCTCTCTCTCTCTCTCTCTCTCTCTCTTCTCTCTCTCTCTGTGTGTGTGTGTGTGTGTTTCTCCAGGGGGCTTTTAACCTTTTCTATGTCACAGATCCCTTTGGCAGTCTAGTCAAGCCTATGCACCTTCTCAGAATAATGTTTATTTTGTTGTTGCTCAGTCACCAACTAGCTGCACCTTCCAGCTAGCCTACAATCCACTGTTCCATGAGTGAATTGTAGTGTTATTTAATTATTTCAGTCAAGCCCAACTCTTCATGACCCCATTTAGGATTTTCTTGGCAAAGATATAGAATGGTTTGCCATTTTCTTCTCCTGATCATTTTACAGATGAGGAAACTGAGGCAAACAGGGGTAAGTGATTTGACCAAGGTCACATAGCTATTAAGTCCTTGAGGCTGAACTCAGATCTTTCTGACTCCAGGCCCGGAGCTCTATCAACTGAACCACCTATCTGCTCATATAATGTTTATAAATGCATATAATAAAGCAGATGAGATTACAAAAGAATTTAATTGTATTTAAATGGTCATAAATCCCACATCAAGCAAGCCTGAATCCTTTGGAAAGAGTTTGTAAATGGAGGAGGTAAAAAATAGCAGAAAAGTAATAGGATAGATGATGCAAAAAATAAATAGATTATCAAATAACTTTACATTATTGTTTCTCACTTTTCCAACTGAGAAAGTCAGAAGAAACACAGTTAAGAGAATTGAACTCCTAATGGAGGACACATAACAAAAATCAGCCACTACCAACCTACAAGTAAACCCTCTTCCCTCAGGTTTCCATCTTTTCTCCAAGCTTCAAGGCTCCTGGATATATATTTCATTTGAACAATGGGGGAAGGAGAGAATTAATGTTCAGTTAGCATAGCCTTTGGGCCCATTTACAGGAAAAACTTCACTTTCTCACTCATTGCAAGGAAACCATTTATGGCAAGGCACCAGAGTGCTGGACTCAAGTTTAGATTGTAAATGTGAGTTGGACATGAATGGACATTGGAGCCAAAAACCAAAAAAAAGAAATAAAAATATTACCATGAGAACTGGAAGCCAAGGAGTAGGTGAGGAGAAAAGAGGACATTTTTTTCTTTTCAGTCTTAAGACAATTCTCCCAAATGTTCTGCAAATTCCTGGCTTTGATACATAGGTGGGCTTTTTATCTCATTAGTGAGGATTTGGTTCAATTTGGTATTCAATTTGGTGATCTCTTATTAAGCTGTTATGAATAAATGCCTGTTGAATTGAATGCCTCTACTGAGGCAGATGATAGCTTTTCCATGCCTGTATTTCCATCAGTCCTCCATCATGCTAGAATCTTTCCTTTGTTTCCCACACCCACCCATCAACCTACCTCAATGGCCAATATTGACACTTGGGAAAAATATAACAATGATAATGTATGTTACTTGTAACAATGGACCAATCTTATTTCTGATTCTTGCTACATGACCAATCCTCCTCTTTTTCTGGCTATGCAGACAAAGATTGGACATTAAATGCCAACAGTTAAATTGACTTTTATAGGTAGTTTGAGAACTAGAGGATCCTTAGCATCCTCTGGCACCTTTTTGTTTACTTGATCAATATCTATGTACTAGAAACTATGCTAGGCTTTGGGGATACAAAGACATAAATTTTGTCTGTCAAAAATGGAAAAAATCCCTGCCCTCAAGGAGTTTATATTCCACCACTGCAGAAGTAGAAGGGTGCCACCCAGGACTGAGGGCTGGGTTATGTTTTTGTCTGTTTCATGGGTCCCCATTCTTCAGTCATCTTAATGTCTATAGTAAATTCATTGGTTTGGATACTCCTTCCACAGATGTATGTTGCAGCCTCTCTCTGATTTAGTGGATGGTCTTCAAGAGCCGCTGTGACTAAAAATTTCATCACCCTGTGGGTAACCTAGTGATGAGCCCTTTGGGGGCTTAGCTGGCCTGACCCTTGAATAACAGTCATACGGTTCCCTGGCCTATACTCCCAAAGCCTACCCAGTTTGGTAAAACCTGCCAGAGCTTGAACTCCACTGGCATAGCTTTCAAGGGTCCAGGTAACTACCACACTATGACGAGGCATCAGAGGGAGAATTTTGTGGAAGCTGCAAACTCCAAGTCATCCCCAACTCCTGAAAAAAGTTTGGAGACAGTGCCGGTGAAGATGAACCAGGACAACCTCATTACTATAATAGACAAATATCATCACAGAAGCTTTTACCAGAATACACAATAAATGGCTCTCTGTAGCTTAATTTATCTTGCCTTTTATTTTGGAGGGCATTTTTGTTAGAAATAGCTGGCAGAACTTCAGCATATATTAAAGCATTGAATATACTGACCGGTCCCTTAATTTATTGAAGTCAGGGCAGCTGACTCAGAAAAATCAGACCATAGATTGAGCACCATGTCCCCAGTGCCTGCATAGAGCATACTCTTAATTTCAGTGAAAGAAATGATTCTCTGTGCTCATTTCCAATACTTGTTGTGAGTTCTCCTTATCTGCTCTCATCTTGCCTTATGAGGCCATTTACCACTTTCCGGAAAGCTATAGCTTCTGGGAACTGCTCACCCTGGATTCGATGTCTTCAGAGACCCGCGTCCTACTCATTGTGTATTCTGAAATGGGGCGTTATTGGTGGGTGCCCTTTGCTGCTATTTACTGATAAGAACTGGGACTGAGCTAACCTGGACCATTCAGAGGGGAGCTAACCTGGGAAATTCATTCTGGAAACTGAGGTCATAACCAAGAATTTGATTTCTGCCACATCTGGCCCCTTGTAGGGCTCCTATCAATAATAATCATGACAATAGCAGTAATAATGAGAGCTGACATTTATATAAAACTTTAAGGTTTACCAAGTACTTTAGCTCACATATTTTATCTCACTTGACTTACCCAAACAACCTTGAGAATTTGGTAATATGCTTACATGATCAGATTGGCCATGGAATATCAAACCTTTTGGCCAGAGGTCTGTCAGATTGAGTTCTGGTGTAAGAAAATGCAACCCACGGGTAGTTTTCAATAAGAGAATTGTCTGTCACTTGGAGACTACTTTAAGAAAACAAACAAACCAAAAGAAACATTGACAGTTTATTTGCTGAGTACAGAGTTAAAGTAGGGAAAGAAAAGCAACTTGGTCTTTGCTGCAGGGCACCAGAGTTTTGAAGTCCTAGGAATAAATAAGCAGAGTATTTAGTTAGCAAGAATAATTATTTAAAATAGGATCATAGGGCAGAGGATCTTAACTATTTTGGGATGATGGACCACTATGACATTCTGGTAAAGTTTATGGATCTCTCTTTTCATAATAATTTTTTAAATTGTAATTTTAGGAAGTGCTACATTTTGCTTAGAGGCTAGTGCTTTAAAGATAAAGACATATTTTTCCCATTTAAATTCATGGAACCCTAATCTATCTAGAGACTGCCAATGGTACTCAGTTAAGAACCCCTGATCTAGAGTTTTAGAAGGTACCTTATTAAGCCTAACCCTCTTGTTTTACATTTGAAGTAACTGAAGTTCATAGAGGTTGTGACTTATCCAAGCTATCATATTATTTCCCTCTCTCCTTCCCACATGCACTAGAACCAACTCTGTTCCCTCTCTCCATCGCCAGTTTGCTCCAAGTTAAAAAAAAAAGTTATGACTCCTATTAAGTATCCCCACAGTTCTTACCTAAGAGGGACACCAGAACTCTCTGAGATGTTAATACCTACAGGTGTCCTGTGCTTGAGGGTGGGGCCTGAGGTGTGGAGATTGGAAGGCAAGGGAGGGAAAACTGCAAGGAATTTATCCCAGGCTATACAATCCATGTAGAGTGCTATGCAAACTCAGTACAAACCAAGCTGGTATGATGAACACATATAGTTTTTTTGAAGATACAGTTGATATTCATGTTAACAAAGGCCTCAGGGTCATGACAACAGGTGCCTTATGGGCTCCTCTCAAAAGGCTGCAGGAGGCATATTATATTACACTACATTCCAGGAACATAAAGTTTGTTTTTCAGTAATAACCAATAACCAATAACCCAGTGGTAAAGAAAAGGGCTTTATATCAAGCCATGGTTAAAGCTTTACTAATCATGCCTGGAGGATAGCAGTAATGTTTCCCTAACTAGTGATTAGAAGCTTAGAGATGATGAATCCTTGTGTTGCAAATACCCAGCCAAACATAATTCTTTCTGATTTGTGTTGGACTCTCAGATATGTATTGGAAATGGGATTTTATGGAAGCAGGGGCCCCTCCAGAAGAAAGACTAGAACTCTCTTGACTTAAGAGGCTTTCCAAGAGACGAAAGGATATAACAGAGGAGCTGCTTCAGTGAATCCAGATTTCTAGTCCTTCAACCCCTGGCTCTCCATTGCCTAATCAAATTGGGTCTGAAAATGCTGAGCAGAGAATAATCACAATAAATACCAACAATCGGAAGATCAGGACCCTTATTTCCAATTCATGTTTATCATCTGACAGTTTTCAAAACCTGAGCCCAGTGCCCTGGAGATTTGCTTTAATAGTCTCCCTATAGTGCAAAAATATTCTTGTAAATGAATGCATTGATGAAAACCGAAGACCAACACTCCCTTCCCCCTTCTGCCCTCTTGCAGGTCAATTGCAAAATCCAAGGTCTAAGACCTGGGAGAGAAGGTGGGGACATGTAGAAAGAGGGGCATTTGTCGACTCTGCAGCCAGCTCCTGCCTGGAATTTCCTAGGCATGAAGGGTTACTGACTGGTTTTTTTGTTTGATGAAAAAAATAAAGAATTAATGAATGCTGTATAATTATAATGATTAAGAAAATAAACTCCCACCCTTTATAGAAGTGAGGGACTATGGGTGCAGAATAATGCATATATAATCAGATAATATGGATGTGCTGATCAGCTTGACTAAACTTTTTCTCCCTTTCTTTTTTTTTAATCTTGGTTACAAATAATGGCTTCCTGGGCATAGGAGAGCAGGGATATACTTGGAAATGTAAAAACAGAAAAGATCAATAAAAAAGAAATGTATTATGGTATTATTATTTATATATTATATAATGTTATTTATATAAAAATAGAAAAACAAACAGTTAAGCTGAACTAAAAGTAATAGGACTCAGGCTCAGGGCTAATACAACAATTTGAAGGAAATTGAGATGAAAATGAATACTCTTCTTCTTCTCCTGCCCCACCCCTACCAAAAGATAGAAACATAAAAATGTAAGTTAAAAAAACCACAGAAATAGAAATGGGCAGACAAAAGATACAGGAGCCAAAATTGTAGCCTATGTCAATGCTCTGAATGATCAATAGACTTGGTTATACCACTCATCAGCTGTATGACCTTCATGTATTCACTAAACCTCTCTGAGCCTCAGTTTCCTCACCTGTCAAGTGAGAAGGTAAGACCCAGTGATTTCTAAGGCCCTATCCAAACCTAGTAATTGATGTTCTGAGGTCCCTTCTAGCTCTAACAAAATGTGATTCGTCATCTAAGTCTCTTCCCCTCTCTGCTGCATCTATAAAATAGTGGTGTTGGATTGAATGACCCCCAAGGTTCTTTTCAAGTATAAAATTTTGTGAAGTCATTGAAAACCTGCTTATTGTTTGTCCTTTGTTCTGGAAGAGGACCATGACATCAGGAAGGTGATGTCATGACTTGCAAGTTAAGTTGGATTTAAGTGAGGCAGGGCTGTGCAAAGTCACCGGCCTCATTCTGGAGCCATCTGGGTCCAGTGGCAAGATATGGATCATGACAACTGGATATGGCCCCAGATGCAGTGGTTGACCTTGGCCTTTTTAGCTCAGGAGAAAAAGCTAAGGAAAAAATATCTTCACTTCTCATTTGCTTTTCCTTCCTGGATGACTCAGGAGGAAGATTCCATCATTGCCACCTATTCAATCAGCTACAGTTAAGAATGGAGCTGGAACCTTTTAGATTTCTGGATCAAAACAGGCCTAGTAATGAATATGTTCAAATGGGCCCCAGACAGTACCGAGTGTGCTGCACTGAGCTAGGTAATATGCTCCCTTCATTCACATTTTAATTATTCATGCTTCAGCAAAATTCACCTGAAAACCCTGGTGTTTTTCATCTTGTAATAGGTTGTCAGGGGCAGCTGTAGCTCCAGCTCCAGGAAAAGGAGCCATCAGTCCCAGTCTGAATGAAAAGCCCCCAGAGATATAGAACATTCATGGGATCCTGTGGAGATTCATATTTAGTTAGACCTTGTAACATCTTCAATATGAATTTTCTGAGCATCTATCTCATTTCCCCAAAACTAGCCTTTTGGAAATTGATTTAGTACTTCAGAAGATCCATGATGTCGTCCTACTTAGTCTACCTATTTCCTAGCTCTCATCTTTCTAATGCATCCTTCAAACAGCTGTTAAAACAATATTCTCAGTGCCAACCTGACCATGGCAATCCTCTAAAATATTCAGTGGCTCCCTATTGACTTTAGGAGAAAAAAAATACAACCTCTAGGCATTTAAAGTATTCTATTGCCTGGCTCCAAGTCCAAGCTCATCCTACATTACTCTCCTTGGTGCCCTCTGTGTTCCAGACAAATAGAACTATTAGCTCTTCCTTGAACTCTATGTGTGACCACCTATTCCCATTCACTTGCATAGTCCCTCCTTTCCACCTTTTAGAATCCTTAGCTTCCTTTAAGATTCAGCCTAGATGCCACATCTCATAAGAGGCATTTCCCTCTCTGTAGTTATTAATGTTCTCTCTTTTCTGATATTACTTTATATTTATTTATTCTGTTGTATTCCCCCAATGGAATACAAGCTTCTTAAAGTAAGGACTGTTTCCTTTTTCGGTCTCTATAATTCTAGCACTTAGCATGACACCTTGAACATAATAGACACGTATTGTTTGTTGAATTGGCTTTCTTCCAGTGGGTCAGGGAGGTAACTAGAATGGGGCTTTGCCCCAGGGCTCTACCATGGGAGAATGGCACAATTTCTTCTTCCAGGGTATGTGAAACTCTCCCTTTCTGTGACAAATCAGAGGCCACTCTCCACACATTTCACAGTTTCATAGACTTAGAACTCTAACCAAGGGTGTGCTGGGAAATATTTAACAACCAGCTGTCCAAGACACACTTTTAAGTTAATCTGTATTATTAACTCTCTTTCTATTGCTTTTTAAACTCTAGACAATTAATATATCAACAAATTGAAGCCTTTTTGTGGATTTCTGAGATGTAAGGGCTCATACTAAAAATTTAACAATTGGCTCTCACAAGCTGGTCAGACCTGACTCCAGTATATTCCTTCTTCTAAGGGACCTTAAAGACCACCTAGTCCCACTCCTATATTTTAATAAGGGGGAGGTAAGTGCCTAAGAGGACACAGGTAGTGAATATCAGAGTCTAGATTTGAACCCAACCCCTTCCAATCCAAATCCAGAGATATTTTCATATTGTGCCAGGACCTCATAGGGTCACATAGCTGTAGAACCGGAAGGGAACTTAAAGGCCATATAGCCCAACTCTCACATTTTATAGAAGATAAACTGAGGCCCAAAGAAGTTACTCGCCCAAGGTCATAAAGGTCGTACATGACAGAGGCAGAATTCAAACTCAGGTCCTCTGACTCCAGATAGAACCTCTTCAACCCTGTGCTATGTCAGTTCTGTCAAGGCTCAGATGTGGGTTCTTCCTCCGTCTTTATAGATCATGGTCTCTTCATACCCCAGCAGATGAGTTTGTGAATTCCAAAATATCACCTAGTGGAGAGGCTGTAAAAGCTGGTCTTTGTGCAGTAGATCAGCAGTCCTCATCCAGACAATATTCCAAGAGGCAACTAGGTGGTACAGTAGACAAAGCAGAAGGCCTGGAATCAGGAAGATCTATGTTCAAATACAGCCTCAGATACTTCCTAGCTGCAAGACCCTGGGCAAATCACTAAAAACTTTTTGCCTCAGTTTCCTCATCTGTAAAATGGGGGTAATAATAGCACCTGCTTTGATCAAACGAGACAATAACTATAAAACATTTAGCACAGTGCCTAGCACATAGTAAGCACAATCTAAATGTTATCTATCATTATCATCATCAGCCTACTTGGCAGAATCTGTCAGAGCTTATGCTCTATTGTCATAGACTTTGAGAAACCAGGGTCCCTGTGATAACTATGAAATATCAAGGAGAACGTTAGTGTAGGTTTGCGGAAAGTATTGGAATAAATTGCTCTCTCGCTATAGCACAGTCTTCTATCCAAAAGATTTTGCTCCCAGGTGGCATCTTTGTGATACTGTAGGCAACTTTTAAAATGCAAATGGCAGTGGGGATGGTGGGGTATTATAAGGGAAAATGGAAGCTAAGAGTCAATAAAATTAACCTGTAATTTAGCTAATCTCCCTAATTGAGCTAATAGCCTTACTGAACCTTTGCCTGTTTGAATAAAACACTCAACCCTCTCTGCTGGCCAAATCCTCCAGTGAAATTAGGGTATAATAGGGTTGATTATGCCCCTGAGGCCACAATTGGAAATGTTTTCAGGTTTGAGGAAACCAGCTCCCACAGGCCCAGTCCTCACCCCATTAAACCAGAGGCAACCCCATTAAACTAGAACTCTCAACTTGGGAAACAGCAAAAGCCCTTCCAGGACAACTCAGAAGCTACAAATGAGAATCATACCTTCAACTGGCATGGAACCACCAGGGCTGATGGGGAAATCAGTTTCAGTAATTGGAGGAATAATAAAGTACAGATCCCTTGTCAAAGGATTAGCATCTTCAGGCAATTAGTAATTCTAGAAAAGAGGATTATCTAGCACAAAAACAGATATTAAAACGGACCAGCTTTGTTTAAGGGCATTTACCCCCTTCCAGGATTGAACCAACATGTTGTTTAGATGTACTTCTCATTAAGTTGTGTCTGACTCTTCCTGACCCTGTGGCACACCAGTACCGACTGTGGGGTTTTCTCGGGAAAGATGTTGGAGTGGTTTGCCATTTCCTTGGCCAGTAGATTAAGTCAAACGGAAGTAAAGTGATTTGCCCAGAGTCACACAGCTAGTAAGTGTCTGAGGCTGGATTTGAATGCAGATCTTCCTGACTTCAGGTCCAGTATTCTACCCACTGAGCCATCTAACTATTTCCTTTAGATGCACTTAAGGATGCTCTAAAGGAGATGATCTGAAAAGATACCATGTGAGCCCAACATCCAAAAACTGTTATAATTCCAAAATTCATCCTTGACTATACATACCAGAGTGACCCCCACCTGCTGATCTATGGGACAGAGTATGACAAGACAGCTGAGAAATTAGAGGTTAAAGTTTAGGTGTCTTGAATGATGATGACACCCCAGATGCTAACATAAAAGAAGTTCATTCAGTCAATCAATAAGCATTTATTGAGCACCATCTGTACCCAGTCCAGTATAAACACAACAATAATAATTCACATGCTAAAATTTTAAAGTTTACAAAGTTTCCTAAGTATTACTCCTTTTGATCTGAGGCTCCAAAAGTCTTACAGTGGTAACTCAGTCCAATTCAGCAAGCATTTATCAATACATTTGTAAAAGAAACACACCTTGGTATTTCTTTAGTGACCTTCTTGAGCAATGTATCATACAGTTATAGATTTGTAAAATTTAGGAGTAGAAGTAACCATAGATATTATATCTTCAAGATAAGAAATGAAAGAGCTTTGTTTCTTCTTTCCAGCCTTGGGTGACATTACAGAATTTCTTGAGACTATTTCAAAAAGGATCCAAAAAAAGGACAAAATACAATCAAATTTTGTGGAATTGAATTGAATTGAATCTGTGACCTCTGACTCCACAGGGGCTAGAATCTTGGACCCATTTTCCTGCCTTTCCTTATGCTTCCAGGCTGTTATGGTTCTGGGAGAAGAGAGAAAGGGGAACTGGTAAAATCCCACGGGGAAGATATGAAGGAAGATGTTTGCATGTGGGATGGGAATGGGGGATAATCAATTCTCTGGCACTAGGGCAAGGTTACATTGATGGCTTTTCAACTATAGGAACATGATTTGTTTACCTGGGCTCATGGTGCAATAATGAAGAGCTTCTCATATCTATAAACCTGGATCTACATATGAATGCATGATGAATAACAAGATATTAAATGCTTACTGCTAATGTGTAAAGTACAGTTCTCAACTCCGGGATATAGATAGAAAAGCAAGGCAGTCCCTGTTCTCAAGAAGTTCACATTCTAATAGGGGGAGACAGAATATATACTGGAGGTTCTGCTGCAAGTCAAAGGGAAAGCTCGCATGGTCCTTTGGGCGCAGTGGCAAAGGAAATGGTAAGGCATCTTCTTTAATGTCATTTCCATTGATAAAACCTTATCTAAAACTAAAGAACCCAGCCAGCTAAAGAAGAAGGAAAAGTGCTGAGAGAGAGGAAAAGTGCTGAGAGAGAGGACATAGAGGAAGCTTGAAGTATCATATTGATGTTCTTCATCAGGTCAAGACATTGATTACAAAGCAAACCACAAATCCAACAAGTCCCATCCTGGTAAAGGAATGTGTAAGTTCTTACCCCTTGTCCTAAGTCTCTCCATCTTGAAAATGGTTATCTAAAGCAACACAAATGGAAGCATTGTAAATGGTTTTGAAAATAGGAGATCCCACTGCATGCTGGATATTGTAATGAATTCAATTTATAAAGAGATAAGGGAGTGTTTCTTCCCATTATTACAAGGATCACCAAAGAGTTCTTTTCACTGCCGAGTTTTCTGGATGCTTTCAAGCATTTATTTACGGGTTACTGTCTGACAAAGAAGCTAGGTCTCTGGATAAGGAGCTTAGAAACTTTAGGCTAAATTGCTAGGAGCCGCTGAAATTGATGAGCAAGCTGAAATTAATTTAGCACAACTCTGAAATGATAGTGTAAGTCACTGAGAAATTAGGATTTAATTTACATAGATTCAATTTGCATGCAACATTTCAGGGACATATCTGTTATGCCTCCACTAAAGCATTCCTTTGTGGTGCAAGGAAAAGAGTATCAAATTTAGAACCAGAGGAACTAGTATTACAATTTGTGTGACCTTGAACAAGTCCTTTCCCATATCTGGGTCTCATTTTCACATCACTGAAATGAAGGGGTTGGGTTATGTGACCACTAAAATTCTTTTCCAGCTGTTACTCTGTGACCTTAAAATGGCTTATGATATATAGCAGGGGTTCTTAACCTTTTAGTGTGCCCTTTGGTGGGCTGGTAAAACCTATGGACCCTTTCTTGAAATGTTTTTAAATGATGGAAGGAAATGCTAAGTTCCAGTTAGAGTAGAGAAAACGAAGATAGTTGGTTTTTTAAAAATCATTTAAGTTCATGAACTCTGTAAAATCTATCCATGGACCCTTTGATGGTCTGTCAATCGCAGGTTAAGAATTCCTGCCATAGAGGAAAACAACATTATATTTTCCAAGGTTAGAACAGTGGAGCAATAGTTTTGCCACATCCTTCCAAGGTGAGAAAGATTCAGGATACTTGGGAGGTACTGAGTTCATCCTCATGGAGGTCTCCTAGCAAAATCAGATAACCAATTGTTGGGGATTCTTGTAAAAGGTATTCTTATTCAGTTACGCGTTATAGTCTGGGAAGTGTCTTCCAGCTCAGAAATTCTGTGTTTTTGAGTAAAACAATGATGTGTTTGTCATCCAAATATTAGCCCAGCTGAGTGCTGAGAGGTATAACCCCAGAAGACTAATAAATAGCCCTAACTGATGAGTATTTTTGGCTACAGCAACTAAAGAAAACTGTCCACTAAAGTTGGGAGAGAGTCTCCACACTGACAAAATTATATATATTTTGAAGTATTATTATTAGTTATATTAATTTTTATTCCTCATCAAAATATCCTAGGAAGTAGGTCATGAAAGTATTATTATCTCTCATGTTTAAGGTGAGCTAAATGAGGCTCAGAGAGATTTAGTGACTTACTGAAAGTCACATAGTAAGGACATGCTGTGTAGTGCTGTGTAATCACAAAGGCCCTTCAAATATTTGTTGAATAAATGAATGGAGGTGAACACCTGGATAAGATTCCCTTTCAAAGGGTAGCCTGAGTAGTCGATGAAACCTTTCCTCCTTCTGGAGGCTGAGAGAAGTTGAGCGGGGCAGTGTGGCTCAAAATCTTTCCATGCAGTCAAGGGTAGAGCCAGTATTTGCTCTTTGATAGAACCCATCCATGACCACTCGCATGTTGTCTCAAAAGGTCCTCCTACAACACTCAGTGAAACAGCAGCTATCTGCTCCCTGCCCTTGAAGAAACTGAATGAAAGTAGCTGAAGAAAGCAGACAGCCCATAAAGAGAAGCAATGAATCATCATGTAAGTTTTCTAAGGAGAAGGAAAGATCGCCTTGTTCAGATTTCTGGGAGGGGAAAGCCTCTTTGAAGCAGTGGGGGAGGGAGCAAAACTCCCATCCTGCGTCTTCTCCCTGTGTGACTCTTAGAAAGGAAGGAAAGACAAGGCATGCACTAGAGTGCCTACTATGTGCCAGGCACTGTTCTAAGTGCTTTACAAATGTTGTCCCAAAAAGCTTAATGTCTCAAAGCCTCCATGTTCTCATCTTTAAAATGAGTGGGGTTTGACCAGATAACCAAAGGTATCCTCCTAGCTTAATCAACCATCTATGATTCCTCAATTACCCTAAAGACTTGTCCTTCCTGTGTTTTTGCTTTTCTGTGCACCTCGATACCGCTGGTTCTGTCTAGAATACTAAGCTGGGATGGATGTTGCCACCACTTTTAAGAGAAAACACTTTCTTTTAAGAGAGATTATCACCAAGAAGCTAAGAGGAAAATTTAGAATGATTTTATTTCCCTCTTTTAAGCAGAATTACTAGACTAATAGACCAGAAGAAAGCCATACACACAGTATACATCAATTTCAGCCAGCCATTTGACAAAGTCTACTATGCTATCTTAATGGACAAGATGGAAAGGTAGGGGATAGGTGAGAGTGGAGGGTCTGAATAGCCAGACCAAAAAAAAAAAATAGTTATTACTGGTCCAATGTCAGAGAAGAGGAAAGTCTCTGGTGGAGTGCCTCAGGGATCTGTCCTTGGTCCTGAGGTGAATATTTTTTTATCACCATCTTGAATAAAAATTATATATGTCATACTTATTCTATTGACAGATGATTCAAGTCTAGAGGGTTAGCTAAAATGTTGGATCATAGAGCCAGGAGTCAACATATTCTTGATAGTTTAACAGAATGAACTGAATCTAAAAAGGTGGAATGTAATGGGAATGAATGTAAATGCTCATATTTGTTTTCACAGGTATAGGATGGGAGAGGCATTGCAAAACAAATGTTTACATAAAAAAGCTGGGACTTTTAGTGAATTGCAAGCTTAATATGAGTCAAATGTTACATAGCAGGGGAAAAAATTAAATGTTATGATTTCAGTAACAGAAGTATAGTGTTCAGAACGAAGGCGATGACAGTGCTGTAACACTCCATCATGGTCAATCCATGCTGGTATATTATATTCAGTTTTGGTGCCACATTTTTGGAAGAATGTGGACAATTTGGAGTATGACCAGGATTGTAAAGGGATTTATTAATTACCTACTGTGTGCCAGGCATTGTGCTAAGCACAAAGAAAAGGTAAAAACAGTCTCAGCTATCAAAGACTTCAAATTCTAATGGGAAATACAATGTGAACCTATATGGACATATACAAGAGAACCAATTGAAGGAATAAGGAGTATTTAGTTTGGAGAAGGGATGATTTGGTCTGGCTTGGTGAGGAGAGGGGGTGTGGATATTTGATAACTGTCTTCAAGTATTTGAAAGACTGTCATGTGGAAGAGGGATTAAAGTTATTGCCAAATGGGATCCCCACCACTGCAGTTCTTCCAGCAGAAGCTGGGTATCTATCTATCAGGGATATATTGGAGATGATTCCCGGTTGGGCATAAATTGGGTTAAATTACCTGTGAGGTCATTTCCAATATTAAGATTTTCTTTTATTCTGGAAAGAGACAGGATGAGAGAGTCAATGGGGGGTGTGTTTAAAAACCTGTGAGGGAACAATTATAAATGTTAATCTCCTCCCTAACACACTTTCATTTTACAGATGGAGAAACAGAGCCAAATTTGTTGATTCATTAATGGAAAAGCCATATAATCTAAGGATGCTAGACTGGGCCTCCAGAGAATGGGTCCCAACTCAGATATTAGCTAACTACATGACTTTGGGTCAGTCACCTATCCTTTCTGGTCCTCAGTTTCTTCATTTTCCCCAAATCCCATGACTTTTTATCAATCCCCATTCTCCTTGACCTCTCTGTAGCTTTTAACAATGTTGATCACCCTCACCTCTTTAATATTTTTTTCTCTCTAGCTTTCAGCACAGCACTCTCTCCTGGTTCTCCTCCTATCTGTCTGACTTATCTCATTGTCCTTTGCTGGATCCTCATTCAGATTATGCCCTCTAACCTCAGGTGTCCCACAGGGTTCTATCCTGTTTGTTCTGGTCCTCTTTTCTTCTCCCTCTATACTATTTTCCTTGGTGATCTCATCAACTCCCATATATTTAATTACCATCTCTATCTTGGTGATTCTCAGATCCACTCATCCTGCCCCACCTCTCTGGTGACCTTCAATTTTGCATCTATATTTCACACATGTCAAATGGGATGACTAGTAGACATCGTAAACTGAACATGTTCAAAACCAAACTTATTATATTGTCCTCTAAACTTTTCCCCTGATTATACCTTCCTTATTGCTGTAGAGGGCAACACACCCCTCCCAGTCCCACAGGCTTACAACCTAGCTGTTAACCTTGACTCCTCAGTATCTTTCACTGCCATTACCCCTACCCAGTCTGTGGCCAAGGCCTGTTGCTTTCAGCTTCACAACATCTCTCAAATATACCTTCTTTTCCCCATCTTGGTGCAGGCTCTAATCACCTCATGCCTGGACTATTGCAATAGGCTGCTGGTGGATCTGCCTGCCTCAAGCCTCTTCCCCACTCCAATCCATCTTCCATTCAGCCACTAAAGTGATTTTCCTAAAGCACAGGTCCGATTGTCTCTCCCCACTGCCCCTACCTACCCACTCAATAAACTCCAGTGGTTCCCTTTCACTCCTTGGATCAAATAAAAAATCTTCTGTTTGGAATTCAAAGTCCTTCATAACCTAGCCCCCTTCTATGTTTCTAGTCTTCTCACACCTTACTCTCTGTCATGTACTCTTTGATCTTGTGGACTATTCCAAGAATAAGACACTCCATTCTCTCAGCTGTGGACATTTTTTCTGCCTGTCCTTCATGTCTGGAATTCTTTCCCTCCTTACCTCTGCCTACTGACTTCCCTGGTTTTCTTTAAGTCCCAATTCAAACACTATCTTTTATAAAAAGCCATTCCCAAGCCCCTTTTAATTCTAATGCTATCTTTCTGGTAATTATGTATAACTTATCTAATATATAGCTCATTTGTGCATATTTATTCATTGTTTCCCTCATTAGATTGTGAGCTACTTGAGGGCAGGAATTGCCTTTTGTTTCTTTTTTTATCTCCAGCATTTAACTTAATAGATGTTTGCTGATTGAATAACTTCAGCAAATAATTGTCAATAAACATTTATTAAATGTCTACTCTTTGCCGGGCACTATGATAAGTGTTAGAGATACAAAAAAGAAAATCTTTGCCCTCAAGGAGCTCACAATCTGATGGGGGAGACAGCAAGCAACCAAATATGTACAAACCACACGCGGCTATATATACATATACACAGAAAGGAAGAAAGAAAGAGGGAGGGAGAGAGAGAGAGAGAGAGAGAGAGAGAGAGAGAGAGAGAGAGAGAGAGAGAGAGAGAGAGAGAGAGAAGAAAGAAAGGAAGAAAGGAAGGAAGGAAGGAGGGAAGGAAAGAAGATAGATAGATAGACAGATAGATAGATAGATAGATAGATATGTTATCATTTGTAATATAAAGGAGATTGAACCAAATGACCTCTAAGATTTCTCCCACATCTAACTTTCAGTCTTTCTACTCTCCTAGTTCTTTCAGTTATTGCTTATAGATCACAAAGTAAACGACCTGCCAAAGTCATCATCATCATCATCATCATCATCATCATCTTATATTGATCTTATATCATACTTTAGGTTTGCCAAGTGCTTTATATGCATCATTTGATACCCACAACAAACTTGGGAGTTAGGTGTTATTGTTATTATGTTTATTTTGCAGGGCAGGAAACTAAGGTTCTGAGAGAGGTTAAGTGAATAATTTAGGGTCTCACAGCTAGGAAATGACTGAGGATAAAATGGAGCCCAGGGCTAGCAAACACCAAATTCAATACTCCATCTTGTACACCATGCTTTCCTGATATGGTAAATTGATAGTAGAACCAGAACTGGACATAGGCTTCCAGGTAAGTCCCATGCTTATCCTCCCCATCCCAGAAAACAGGATCCAAGCCCAGGTCAAAGCTTTTTTTTTCTTTTAATCCCTGCTTTAAGAGGAATCATTTCTAAATATAAATAATTGATCATAATGTGCATGAGCTCAGAGGCTGCCATGTGGTTGGACTAGTGGCTTAGTTGGGAGGAAGAAGCCAGGGAGCTCATGCTTAAACACAGCCCATTTGGTAATGAATAGCACGGTGGAGAGTGAGCCAATGAAAGGTATGAGGTATGACAGCTTAATGATGTTGGGTTAAAAGATTTTCTAAATTTGCTAGGGAGAGGGAGAAGCTCTAAGTGGAGAAGGTCCTACCATTACTCTTTCCTGGGGATATCTCTGCAGGCACTGGGGGGGCAGAGGCTGAGCTTTGTGCACAACTGATGAGCTGCAAGAGAGAAATGATCCGTTCATTTCCATTCAGAGGGGGTGTTTGTGTGGCGCCTCATTCTGTAATGCCAAAGCACTCAGACAGAGATATTGGACTAGGACAGGAAGGAAGGGGGGTTTGGGTGGGGAGAGCGTCTCCTGCCCTCCTGTCTGGGCTGCACTCCAGATGAGACTATACCTGGCCTGGACCAGACTCCTAATGGCCAATGGCTGCTTGCTTTTAAGCCCTTTCCCAAAATTCTGCCAGTGTTTCATTATTTTCTTCCAACTTCCACCTTCCATATCACCAGCATCTCCTTTCCTCTCTTCTATCATTCTTCCCAGGGCATTAGCACAGATGCATAGTATATAACTGGGCAGAAGCCAGAGTGCAGAAAAGCGAAGGACCAAGGATTTGTGTCTTTTTTAAGATTTAATTTAATTCAATTTTAATTTGAAATTAATTTAATTTACTGCCGAATTCTTTCAGACTCTTAGTTCTGTGGCACACTCTCATTTCTATGGTGGGGCAAGGGTTCTGCTTGGCCCTGGAGGTCAGAGTAGGAACAAGAAATGTGTATGTGGGAAGTGGGGTGTCTAGATCAAGGAATACAACCTGTAACACCTGAGGCCATAGAAGCAGCACATCACAGAGTCAGACTGTAAAGAAACCAACAAGAAATTTTAAAGGTACTTTGGAAAAAATTTTAGACTTTTAAAGTCAAAGAACCTGCATTTGAATACCAGCTCTGCCACTCACTCACTACCTATGGGACCCTGGGCCAAGTAAGCTAGTCATTGAAGCTTTCTGATACTCAGTTTTCAGAGGACAGGAATATTTTATTATTGTCTTTGTATTTTAATCTCCAAAGCCCAGAAAGCTCCCAGAGGACAAGGATCTTACTCAGACTTTGTTTCTCCCCTAGTCCCCAGAATAGTGCCTTGTACACAATAACTACTTACTGAATATTTCTTGAATTTTAATTGAAATGAGCTGAATTGGCAGATCTAAAATGCCTCAACCTGATAAATACAAGATACTAGGAATTTCAGAGAGAAAAGACATATTTGGGTATATGCTCAGTAATGATGTAAGTTAAGTGCATAGTTAAGATGATATGAGTTTGTCCTCTTCTTTTAAAATAATAAATAAAAAAACAAACAAAAGAATACTTGTACAAGGTATGTTTGCTCAGCATATGTTTGACTGAGAAGGAGGTCCTAGGATGTCAGTTAATAATCAACAAGCATTTGTTAAGTGCCTACTATGTGCTAAGACCACTGTGCTAAGAGCTGAGGATAAAAGAAAAACCAACATCAGTCCCTTCTCTCAAGGAGCTTACAATCTAATGTGGGGGGAAAACGTCCTGAATTAGAAATTGGACCTCCTGGATTGGAAATGTCACTTTGCTACTTACTGCCTGTCTGTGTGTGACTTTAAACAAATCCTTTCCCTTCTCTTGGCCTTAGTTTCTTAATCTATAAAATGAGGAGATTGGACTCTGTGCTTCCTTAGGCCTATCCTAGCCTTAAATAACTATCCCCTTGTTTTGAACCTCAGACTGCGCACTTGGATGCAGGCAGCCTTGCACTCTATGAGAGGTAAGCCAGTATTAGCACCAAGACTGGTCTTGTGACAAGGTAGATGATGGATTCATTTATAGAACTGGAATGCAGAAATGGGACCAAAAGATTCAACTGTGGCAAAGTAAACCAGGAGAGTTCTCCTGGGCTCAGACCTTAATTCTTTTATTTCTTACAGATCACTTTCTTACTAGTTATCTTAGACTGAGCATCCTTAACCTGGGTCTCTGAATTTGGGTGTGAAAAAAATACTTCTTTATTTTCACCAGCCTCTAGCTGAAATTTAGCATTTCCTTCAATTATCTAAAAGCATTATTCTGAGGAGTTCACAGGCTTTACCAAACTGAAAAGGGGTCGATGACAAAAAAAAAAAAGGTTAAAAATCCCTGCATTAGATGGTAACCAATATTCCTGAGGTAGGGTTGCCTCATCCCTGAAAAATAAGGCTCACTTATACTTGCTTGGAGTGCTCTGATATTACCAGCATACATTAATGAAGTGCCAAGTGGTCTTGGCATGGAGCCAGCCTAAGGTGGGAAGAAGAGGGGATCTAACAAGTGCACTGTAAACCCAACATATGCTGGTCTCCATCCACCTCTTTACCGCTCTGCACCTGACTACAGCCTCTTTTACCCTGGAATAGCTTTGGTCAGGCACCAAATCATATTACCTTATTATTGGAAAGGCCTCTTGAGGTCTTTTATATAATGTCCTTATTTTGTACAAAAAGAATCTGAGGCTCAAGAAGGAAAAATATTCCAGGTCACCAGGAGAGTGATTCAGTAGCAAAGACAGGACTAGAACCCATGTCTACCTGACTCCTAACCCAGGGTTCTTTATGTTATACCAAGTGTTCTTCCTGTTTAAATTCAGCCTAAGCCCTCCCCCACCCCCACCCCACTCTGTTTCCAGCCTATTGTCCTTAATGACAAATTAACTCATCTTTGGCTCAGCCAGTCAGTCTTTTCACAAAGACACAATTATTTTATTAGCATCCCTTGAGAACTTCAATTTTTTCCACCTAACATTCTCTGTGTGGCTAAGAAATAAAGAAGAAAAATGGAGTGAGATCAATGAATCTGAGATTCTGGAATGGATTCCTGGAATCAGGATGACCTAGGTTCAAAGCCTTCCCCAAGACACTTACTACTAGTACGACCCTGGGAAAGTCACTTAACCTAAGTCTCAGTTTCTTTTTCTGTAAAATGAAGAGATTGAATTTGTTGGTCTCTAAGGACCCTTCCAGAACTAAGTTTATGATCCTATGACCTAGTTTAAAATGATCTAGTAAAATCATTAGTGCTCCCACCAAGACTGCTGTAGGATGTAGGATGTGAGAGACTGTGTTATTCGTTGTTATCTGGGTTGTTTGACATCAATGTCTGCACCAGCCTCGTTCTAGCCTCACATACCTTAGTTGGAACTCCGAGGGGCTGATATCAGACAAGTTCACAGCAGCTTAAAGTCACGGGCATTCTCTCGAGATAAAGACTAGTGGATGCCCGCTCTTTAACAAACCACATTAACCTATTGTTGCATAGAACTTCAGAGCTGGCTGGACCATTAGAAATAATCGAATTCAATAAGTAGAAAGTACAACCGCAACAAAAGCTTCAAAAGTTAATGTTGTAACATTACAAAGAACTAGCATGCCCCCCAAAGAAGAGATGTGAAAAGATATCCCCCTTACACATTTGCAGATGTGGGAGGTCTGCAGATGGGGAACATTGCATATATTTTCAGTGGTTCAAAGTATTGATCAATGTTGTTGATTTCCCCCCTTTTCCTCCTTCAAATCCAGCCTCGGACATTTACTAGCTTTGTGATCCTGGGAAAGGCACTTGACCTCTGCCTGCCTCAGTTTTATCAACTGTACAATTTGTTGTGGTTTGTTGTTGTTGTTGTTGTTGTTATTGTGTCGTTTTAATTGTGTTTGACTCTTTATGACCCTGTCTGGGATTTTCTAGGCAAAGATACTGGAGTGGTTTGCCATTTCCTTCTCCAGCTTATTTTACAGATGAGGAAATTGAGACAAACAGGGTTAAATGACTGGCCCAGGATCACAGCTAGTAAGTATTTGAGACCAAATTTGAACTCAGGTCTTTCTGACTCCAGGTCCAGTATTCTATCCACTGAGATGCCTAGCTGTGCCTCAACAGTAAAATAGGGGTAATGATAACACCTACCTCTTTAGGTTGTTGTGAGAAGCAGATGAGACATTTGTAAAGTGCTTAGTACAGTACCTGGCACATAGGTGGCGGTTAACAAATGCTAGTTTCTTTCCTTCCTCTTTTTCCTTTTTCTTTAAAATAGAGTTGTTATATGGAATGTCTCTGGGAGTGGGGGGGAGGGGAAGAAATGAAGGGAGAAGTTTTGATGATGTAAAAACAAAAGATATCAATAAAATTTTATTTTTAAAAAAATCATCTAATCCAACCCATTCATTTTATAGAGAAGGAATTCAAGGACCAGAGAGGGGAAAGAGGTTTACTCAAGTCCAGAAACAAGGTCATAGTAGATCTGGGATCAGAATCCTTATTGCTTCTTCTTTCCCCATGCTTTATTTGATGTTATGACACAGAAGCCCCTACTTTTGTCAATATATGGCATATTTATAATTATATTCATTTCAGAAATTAAATAAAGGAAATTTAGAAACATTTAGAAACAAATAAAGGAAAATGAAGATTGATTTTGGAGATTTTTCTGGGGAAGGGGAGGAATTTCAAAGCAGCCTGATGGAGAGTTGGGGAGGGACTGAAAAGCTGAAGAGCTGACATTTGGAATCGATGCCATAAATGAATGCACACTCCCTAACTGTGATGTTTGTGTTGCTAAGGGGACATCAGCCTTCTATTTCTTGGGCCCCACAGATTCTATAACCCCATTTCAAAGACAGCTTTGATTCCTGGGGATCTTAAATACCTAGCATCAATCTTTTCTTCTCCCAAAATAGAAGTATATACTCTAACAGCAGAAAATAGAAATCATGCCCTTTACTTTTGAAAACAACTTATCTCATATGGCTAGGGGTAGTTTTGTGGACAGCAGAGAAGTTGCCAAACATCTGTATAACTTAACTTTCACAGTTTGTATAAACAGATATGGAGTGAAGTAAATAGAAACAAGATAGTTTCATATATGTACATATATATATTTATATTTATATATATATACATATATATATACACATATATGTATATGTATGTATTTATATTTATATATATACATATATATATATACACATATATGTATATGTATGCATTATGACCATTCTTGGACCCAGAGACAATATGAGGAAGTACCTCCCTCCATTCAGCAGAGGTGGGGGATCATTGGTGCAGAATGTTGCATACATTGTCAGACACATAGGCTGCTGGCTAGATCTGTGGTTCTGCCAAATGTGATTTCCCTGTAAAATGAAAACGCTCATTTGCTGGATGGGGATGGGGATGGGGATGGGCCAGTATATAATACATTCCATAAATGACTGTGACGTAAAAACAAAAGTTTGTTTTTTTAAACCACAACATTCTCTTATAATTCAGGGTCTTATATTTTTGGTGACAAAATCTAAATATTTTCCTTCAGGCTCTATCTGTGTTTGTCCCATGGACAACTCAGGGGCCAATGTATGCTCAGCTCTGGTTCTTTGTTCTACAGCTTCCTGGGTGATATCTGCAAATGACTAATTGTAATACATTATTATTCATTGTATTAATGATAGCGTTTATTATTAATGGGCCATTGGCAAAGTACGTGTTCATCATTAGTATTAACAATATTATCTTATTATTTATTATTAACGACTTCCTCATATGTCACTTTATGGCCTGATGAATAATTGGTTCCACTACTCCCATAGACATTTGCGCAGTAACTTTTCTGTGAGACATATTTGGCAGCAGCATTTGGGAAGAAATGAACACACCCTTATCTTCTAAGGTTTTCCTCTTTTGCTTTTCATAACTTACTTTATCATGCACAAATAAAGAATATTGCTGCAAGTGGAAATAATTTCATTAATAATGAATAAACCATTTACAAATGACACCTTAATTTTAAAGCGATGATTAACTCATTTGGTTTTAATTCAAATGCAACACAGTTATCTTCAGTTCCACTGGGCGGGGGAAAGGGAGAAGAAACACTAAGCTGTATGTGTGAACTACAGAGAAAAACAGGAACCTTGAACCAGATGAGATTTCTCCTCTCTAGAAAAAAAAACACAAACACGTCGTTGGGAAAAAAATATCAGAACAATAGCAAGCAGCAGCAAAATGAAAAAGACTATGTTCAAGGCAAAATGAGTGGGTGGGGCAGCCAAGGATGCCAGGAGCTACTCAGGCTCTAAGGGTCCAATCAGTGACCTTGTGCTGGCAAAATCTGGGCCTGGGGCCAGAAAAGCACTCTCCCAAGTTGATAGTAGGCCCATTTTGTAACTGGTGTTATTTCATTAGCAATTTTATTCAGCTAGTTGGCAGTCCACCAAGACTTGGGTTAGCCTTCCTGCTTGGAATAACATGGTGCTTTTTGCATGATTCCCCAAATTGTTGGATATTTACCTGTTTAAAATGCATTATCAAATCTGAGTTCACCACAAACACATCACTCTTCCTCATCAGAGTTCTGGGGAAGAGGACTTCTGGAAGAATTTCACCAATCCCATAGGGCTGCTTGCTGCAGTCGCCCTTCATTGGTTCCATGAATCTGCAATCTTTCCCGGCCCAATAGAATACTATTAGCTTCATATTGTGATCAAGGCCTTTGCCACACTTATGAGCTTGCCAGGTACATTTAAGTTGAAGGAGAGGGTAAAGCTGGTACAATAACATTTGCAATAGCTTCAAAGGTCAAGAAACCCTTGACAATTTGCTGGAACACAGGCCATCTCTTACATTCTGCCTGATTCCACTAGAAAAGCCACATTTGTTAAAACAGCTCAACCTCGGCTAATATAAATTCTTACCAGGTCAGCACTAGACACATGATCAAATGTTGCAAATCGTGCTTTAAAACTAATCCTGACTAATTATACCTCAAAATGTGCTTAGCAGCAAAAAGATGCACTGGATTGGCAATCAGAGAACCCTGAGTTTGAATCTCAGGTTTTCTACTATACTTCCCATGTGACTTTGGGCAAGTCACTTAAGATCTCTGGGCTTCAATTTCTTCATCTGCAAAATGAAGCTGTTGGAGTAGATGACCTCAAAGGCCTCTTTTAGCTCTAATTCTATGATTCTCTGAAGGTCTCAGAGAATAGAGTACTGAATTGCTGTATAGAGTATATCCATTCCCATCTGGACTAATTCTAGGTAATATGGCATTCCCTGGAAGGACCATCCAAGGGAACTAGAAAACTGTCACTGCTTAAAAGGAAAAGGGCATGATGTATTAAAATGGTGCTCATAGGGCAGCCTCTGAAAGCAGCATTACCCATATTGCCAATTATACTCTTAATGTGCATTCTGTCACCTAGGCCTAAAAATCTAGTGGCTTCCTTAAAACAAGGAGGATTACACCAACATTTCCAAGCCCGGGAAACTTTATTGCCCCTTGCCTTGAAAATTATGTGGAAACTCAACAAACTGCTGCCCAAGCCATATAATTATCAGAGAGTGACCTAATAAAACGTCCCATAAACCTAAAAGAGATGCTTCAATAATATTTGTTTCTCTTCTGACCATATAGAGCATTTGTCTAGAATTCCAAGTCCAAAGGCATAGAATGAAAACAGCAAAAAGGGAATATCCATTGAGGGATTTCTTCTCTGTGTGTATGTCAGGCCTGTGGTTGTCTCTGGTGTGTCCCCACATGTCAGAGAGCTCATTTAGTCTTCATGGAAGTTATCCAAGGTTTCCACTGGCACATGCCAGTT
Organism: Phascolarctos cinereus; assembly: GCF_003287225.1. Lineage (NCBI taxonomy): Eukaryota > Metazoa > Chordata > Mammalia > Diprotodontia > Phascolarctidae > Phascolarctos > Phascolarctos cinereus. The sequence goes on from NW_027555625.1 coordinate 248,674,198, forward strand.
CATTACACTTAGTTATCACCTGTAATATTAATAGATCTCTGCCTTTGAGAGGCAGTGTGATGTCATGGAAAGTATCCTGAATGAGAAATCTAAAGACCTAAGGGGTCTGGTCCCAGCTCTTTTAATATAATCCAGGGGTCCTCAAAATGAACTTGTATTGGATGTAGTGATACAGGCCTGTAATCCCTTCCACCAGGGAGAGACTGAGGCTGGTGAATCAATTGAATTCAAGAGTTCTGAGTTGTAGTAAGGATAAAGCTAATCTGGTATCCAAGCTAACTCTGGCACAGATATGGTGAGTGTCCAGAAGAAGAAAGCCACCAGGCTGCCTAAGGAGGGGTATATAAGACCAGATCAGAAAAACATGGAGCAAGTAAAATCTTCTATGCCAATTAGTATATGAATCAGGCCTGGAAGTGGCTGCTGTACTTCCAATTTGAGAAAGAAAGAAAGAAAGAAAGAAAGAAAGAAAGAAAGAAAGAAAGAAAGAAAGAAAGAAAGAAAGAAAGAAAGAAAGAAAGAAAGAAGGAAGGAAGGAAGACAGAAAGAAAGGAATCCATCAATGAATATTCCTTTTTCTGCTGTTTTTATCCTCTGCCTTTGGACCTGGAATTGCAGACAAATGCTCTATATAGCCAGAAAAGGAGAGAGAGAGAGAGAGAGAGAGAGAGAGAGAGAGAGAGAGAGAGAGAGAGAGAGAGAGAGAGAGAGAAGGAAAGAAGGGAAAGAAGGAGGAAAGACCTCTCTCTGGGCCTTCATTTTCTGCAAAAAAAAAAAAAATGAGGGATCGGCCCTAATGATCTCTAAGATCTCTTCCAGATGTAAAATTATATAACTGCATAGAGGAATAGTTGAACAGTCTGTTCTCTACACATGTATAGTAAGAGATAACATGGTATAATGGTTAGGGCCTGGAGTAGATATAAAAAAAAGAGTTGGATTCAAATTCCGCATCAGATGCTTTTAGCGATATGTCTCTGGTCAATTATTTAGCCTCTCTGTGACTCAATTTCTTTATCTGTAACATGAAAAGGTTGGCTCTGGGATTCTCTAATTTTTTTTTCCAGCTCTAAGCCTATGATCCTATCATCTTAACCAGACCCAAAAAAATTTTATGATTTCATGGATGTAGAAATTCCCTGTCCCAATGCAGACTGGTAGCTCATCTGTTATTTAAAATCTTAGAGGTTTGCTTAGGAGCATGTAAAGGTTGAATGACTTGTCCAAGGTCTCCTAGCTAGTATACGTCAGAAAGAAGATTTGACTCAATTCTTCTTGACTACAAGTTCAGGCCTAGATCTGCTATGACACACTGTCTCACTTCCAAAAATGTTTTCTAGAATGAGAGATCTTATTGGGTTAAAGATATTAGATTTAACTCATAAAAAAGACTCATCTGATTTTATTATCCCATGCATAGGAACAATATTGTTGTAGTGATATCCAGAATACATGTGGGAAAGTGGTAAAAAATGAATTGGGTATCAAAGGTTTAGCCATCACATGGAGAAGGGAGGAATAAAATAAAGTCAACAGAGAGATTCAAATGGATGGAAGGAAAGAAAGACCCCAATAATCAATCAGTGACAGGAAGAGAGATGAGGTTCTTCCCCATAAGCAATGAGACAGAAGCTGAGAGGGAACACAAAGGAGACCACAGGCCAAGAGAGGAAATAATAGAGGTGTGTTAATTTTTAGGTAGGTCGTTGGAAGCAGCATAGACTGACCTTCCACTCTAGGGGAACAGAATGAAACAAGCAGAAAATTGAAAGAAAGGGTACATGGAGGGAGAGAAGGAGAGGGAAGGAGAGGAATAAGGAGAGACAGAGACAGAGATACAGACACAGAGAGATAGAAACAGAGACACAGAGATAGAAAGCGAGAGAAAAAGAGAGACAGAGACAGAGACAGTGATAGAGAGACAGAGACAGAAAGACAGAGGGACAGAGTCAGTGACAAACCATAAGATATATTTATGGGGTTGTTACCTACTATCCTTTGCATCTGTGTATATATTCAGTTGTAGGAAGAAACCATGCCTTCTATATTGGAGCTGAGGAAGCTACTGAACACAGGGCTAATTTTCACCCTAAGCAAAAGATTGGCTATTCAGAATAATGGAGTTGTTAGTGGTTAAAATTTGACCTGTCTATCCACTTCTACCCTGTACTCATTGAATTCAATTCAATAAATCTTTCTTAAGCACCAGCAATGCACAAGACATTATATTAGACACTGGGGATACAGCAAAAAGTCATAACCCCAACTCTGAAAAAAAAAAAAGCAACAACAGCCAAACTGTCCCCACCCTCAGGGAGCTTCCATTTCATTGGAAGATACAATGTGAACCCAAGGAGAGGGGACTCGCCTCCTAATAAAGATGGCATCTACTCTGTACCTTCTCATCGTATAACATTTTCATCTACTCTTCTATCAGTCCTCCATGAAGCATCCACCCAATCATCTAGAGGCCTTCCTCTGGTTCTGTTTAATATTAGGTGAGTATCAGTGCAGTGCCTGTGCCTATTCAACCATTGCTTTCACTCTGGACCCATCTCATCTCATTTTCTGGTCATACATGCCCTCAATGATATGAGTCCATCACTGGGTATTTATACAGCAGTGGAGGTGGAGGTGTATAGGCTTGCTCTTTAGACCTTCATGTAATCACCTACCCAAAGGTCACACATGAAAAAGAGGATGCTCATCCACTATACTCTCCAGAAGTCAACACAAAACATTAAGTGCACAGTTCCAGGGAGGTATGAATAGCACTTAGAGTACTAAGACAATCCTGGATGACTCCAAGACTCTAAGTCTCAAAGCAGGTGACTTAGGCTTTGAACTCATGTCCTCTGACTTCAAATGTAGCACTGCCTCCACTGTGCCACACTATCTCTTCAGTTTGTTTGACAAATAAAAATGTTCTTTATGCAAAACAAACAAACAAACAAAAACACATTGTGTAAGCTCCCTGAGGGCATGGACTGTTTTACTTTTGCATTTGTATCTTCAGTGCTTAGTGCAGACCTAAAACATAGTAGATGCATCCTAAATGCAGTAACTGACACTATACTAATGAACTGGGTTTGGGTCATCTTCCTTTTAGAGATTCCCTATCACTAGCCACCACCCCCAGAAAAGGAAACTAAGTGTTGGAGATGATTTTCTCAATCATAAACCCTCATCCCAGACTGTTTCCAAATCACAGGAACACTTCTCATTGCAGCTGTAGCTGACATAAGATTTATTTATTAAGGTTTTTAGGCATTTACTGAAGGGTCTGGGTGGCAGCCACTTCATGGGGTTATAAAAATTCTATTTCTTCAGACAGTCGAAAGTATAAAATGCACTTTGAAGAGTGAACTATAACATTTACATTTTAATCTTTCCCAATGCTTTGATTTCTGACAAAGTGGGTGTGTATTTTTCTTTTGCTGTGAGAGACAGTGGTAAGACTAGCATGGGGTGATAGAAATCATAATGGCAAATGGGGAGGAAAGTTAAAAACCTAGAGGAAAAATTCCATTTTCAGGCCTTCCGTTGTGCATGATCTGAGAACAGAACATCCTGGAATGCACTATTTAATAAAGAAACTTAAAATCCTATTGACTCGAGGGGACCAAGGCCCCAGAGTTCATAAGTAGGAAGGCCGAGGTAGTCCCTGACATCTAGTAGCCAAGGACGTTCCCTGTAAACTCAAGGCACTCACATTTGGGGGTGAAATAGCTAATGGCTCCACCCTCTGATAGTCTTCTGGGGTATGAGGATGGCCAGCTGAGAAAATGCATGAAATCAAAGGGAAAATGTGTCCAGAATGATACTTCAGGATGGACAACCCTCCACTGACAGAAATTGAAGCCCACCTTGAGTATACAATGATCATAGCTAGCATTTGTAGAATGCTTTCAGGTTTGCAAAGCCCTTTAGAAATATTATCTCACTTTATTATCCTCATAATATCCCTAGCATTTAGGAATATTATTACCCCCATTTTACAAATGAGAAAAATGAGGCAGACAGAGGTTAAGTGGCTTTCCTAGAATCATGCAGTTTATAAATAGCTAGGCTGAGTTCGAATTAGGTCTTCTTCATTTCAAGTCTAGCACTATAGGCAGCTGGGAGGCACAGCAGATAGAATGCTGAATCTGGAGTCAGGAAATCCTGAATCTAAATCTGACCTCGAACTTACTAGCTGTGTGACCCTGGAGTGGTCATTTAAACACTATCTGCCTCGGTTTCCTTAACTGTAAAATAAGGATAATAATAAAGTCTATCTCCCAGGGCTATTATGAGGATCGAATGAAATAATATTTATTAAGTGCTTAGCATAGTGCCTTGGCACATAATAGATATTAAAATTAATCTTTTCTTCTTTCCTTCCTTCCTTCCTTCCTTCCTTCCTTCCTTCCTTCCTTCCTTCCTTCCTTCCTTCCTTCCTTCTTTCCCTCCCTCTCTCCTTCCTTCCTTCCTTTCCACTGTTTCACTAAGCTGCATGAATTGCTATGGCCAAAAATAAATCCACCTCCTGGTGGTGAGCCTTCCAGCAAGCAGCCTTTCTCTGCTTAGTCAGACTTGTTCTCAGAAAAGCAGAAGTGTCAGTCCATCACTGGCCCGGCACCCAAAAGTTTCCCTAACTTGTCAATGAGGCCTGGCAGGGATGAGATTCTATCAAAACAGCTTTCAAGGACTCAGGGTGGCCACCATAGAGGAAAAAGAAACTGAAGGAGGACTTGAGCAGAAGAACTAGGGTCTTTTTGGAAGGGAATGGTATTAAAGCCCTTAGCTACAACACCCTTCCTCTCCTATCCAGAAGGGTGGAGGCTTGAAAGTTCCTCCTTCCAAGGGCCTGCTGCTGGCAGCTAGATGGGGTAGGGGAAGTATTTGGGAGCAGGTGGCAAGCCTAGGGAAGGTATTAGCCTTTCCTTAGCCCTAGAATCTCAGTTGTGTCATTTCCCTATTTCTCAACTCCAACTCACACATAGACAGAAAGGCACCTTCCACTGCCTCAAAATAAAGAAATACACATGACAACAGAGAGATTGGAATTGGGAAAGAACTGCAGTTCCTGCTCGGGTTGCCCCACTGGGAAAGGAGATGAGGCAGCCACACAAATCAGCTGGGTCACCTCAGACCCAGAGGCAGAAGGAAATTCAATCTCACTCTGAATAAGCTGGCACAAGAATGAACATCAGAATTCCCTGCCGGTTTCATGCTCTCCCTTGGGGGGTGGATGCTCGCTGCATTCTGATATCTTGTGACTATCTCAGTGGCAAGGGTGGGGGAAGGGGAAGCCCATTCAAAGCAGGAAGGGAGTTCTGGGACTTCTTTTGTAACTGCTCTGCAAAGACGGAATGAAGTGGTTTGGTCTCCCTTGTACCTGGGCGATCCAGGATACACATCCGAGCTCTGAGAACTAACCGTGCTTACAAATTACTCCCTGGAATCAGATCAAGTATTTCTCTGATCTGCCCCCACTGTCACCACACAAAGAATAAAGCACAGCCCAGGAACACCAAAAAAGATCAAAGACAAGCTCTAAGAAGCAAAACGATATGAGTACCCAGCCCTGAGTCTCTCACGCTCCTTAAGAGCCCCTCAGAAAAGCAGGCTCAGGAACTTTGGGAGATTCTCTGCTATTACTGTAGTCTGTGTCCCAACTACTGATAAAGCTGCTAATTATAGGAACTGTTGGAGAGTGAGACTTGGAGAGAAAAGAATGGAGTTCAAATCCCAGCCCTATCCTTACCTAGCTACTTGGATAAGTCGCCTTAATCTTTTAGGCTTCAGCTTTTTCATCATCTGTATAATAAAAAGATTGGCCTAGATCAGACTTGGAGACCATTGTGTGTGTGTGTGTGTGTGTGTGTGTGTGTGTGTGTGTGTGTGTGTGTTGGGGAACTATGAACTTCAGATGGGAAAAAATTACATCTTCATTTTTACTAATCTCAAAATGAAATTTAGCATTTCCTCCAATTGTGACTTAAAAAAGAAAACATTGTTCTGAAAAAGGAGTTCATGGCACACAAAAAGGTTAAGAACCCCGGATCTAGACTCTAAGATCCCTCCCAGGTCTCAATCCTAGTACCCTATTTTCTATTATATACTCCCCTTGGGAAAAGAGAGATGGATTGAGAAGATGGTAAATCTCTCTTTTGAAAACCACCAACCTGTTTCCTCTTTCTCCTTAAGATTCTATGAACTGGCATTGGTATAACACTACAGTTGCTAAATATTATAGAGCCCCATTCTAGCTCATAATGGACTGCTCAGCAGAGCACAGGCTTTCTGCATTACAGCAGACTACCCAACACTAAGCACAAAGATTCCGACAAACACATGTTATACTACGAGGACAGATTTGACTGACAGTATAACCAAATCAATGACTATGGAAGAGAAACTCTCAGATGTTCCTTTATATCACACACTTGATTTCTATAGATTAAGTGAAATGTGAGGAGTGATCCTCATAGGAGGATCTATTACCAAAAGTGAGCCCAAAACTCAATAACCTCATTTTACAGGTGAAGAAACTGAGGCCCAGAGAAGGGAAGAATTTGTATCAGGTCACAAAGCTAGCCAGCAGTAGAGTCAGAATTTAAATACATGTCTTCTTATTCCAAAGCCAGGGGTATTTTACCATGCAGTCTGTTTTCAGAATGGCAGCTACAAGGGGCATTAAGAATCATCTAGTCCACCACCACCCCCATTTTACAGATAAGGAAACTAAAGCCTTGAGAGGGAAAATTATTTACTCAGCGTCATAGAGTGAGCTAGTGGCAAATGCCATTTGACAAAAACATAAAATTAGTTTAGTTCAATCTAACATTTGTGTGCTTCATATGTATAGGACACTGTGCTTGGTGCTGGGAATAAAATCTGGAAGATGGCACAATTTCTGTTTGCTACAGTAGAAAAGAGTACTGGCATTGGAGTCAGAGAGACCTGCATTCAAATTCTCCCTCAGCTGTGTGACCCTGAGCAACTCACTTTGACCTCTTTGATCTTCAGTTCCCTAACATGAAAAATGGGTATAATACTGTCTCCTACCTTACCTGAGACTATATGTGTAAAGCACTTTGCAAACCTTATAGCTTTCTATATAGTAGTGGGGAGTGGGTGGAGATGGTGGCTGTGGTAATGGGAGAAGTGGTAGGTTGATAAAATATATACCCAAATAACTTTAAAACAAGTTAGAATATGATAGGAATGTGAGATTTGTAAAAGAAGGACTGATCTGGGGAGAATTAGGGAAGGTTTCATAGAAGTGGTGACACCATCCATACCTGGGTCTAAAGGGATTTCAGTATGGAGGGGGTACACTCCAGGTACAGAATGTGGACTATATAAATGCACAGAGGTGGGAGAGGGAAGATGAAACCAAGAAAAGGCTTGCCACCTGGTCTGGATGGCATCAGTATCCTAGCCAGGTCTCCAGACTCCCATCCAGACCCTACCCTTTTCTGTGCCATCATACTCATCTAATCTCTACTCCAGGAACAGTCTTCTCACCCATCTCCTTGGACCTTAGAATTCTATAGATATCCTGATGTCCAACCTGGTCTGGCTTTTTGTTTTAAACTTGCCGTCCTCCCAACTGGCCTGTTTCCTCAACATGCTCAACCACCTCCCATCTCCCCGACATACATACACCTACACATACATACATACATACATACATATGTAAACATGTGTACACACATGCACACACACTCATGCCTACACACTATGAAATTTGCACAATCACTAGCCCCTGACAACCCTGATTATATGAGGAGACAACAGACCCTATTTATTAAATGTTTGCTAGAAATGTGGGGTCTAATTCTCACAAATAAATGCTATTTAAGGGTCTTTTGTTTTTGTTTTTGCCCCTCATATTTTCAAAGTCACAAGCTTGACTCTCTAGTAGAACTTTGTTCCTATTTCTCCTAGATCATCTAATACCTCAGTTAAAATTCCCCTTCTCCAAATAGCCTTCCCAGGTCTCCTTTAATTTTATTGCCTCCCTTCTGAGATGGCCTCCAATTTCCTCTTATCTTGTTTGTTCACAATTGTTTGCATGCTGTCTCCACCATTAGAATGTAAACTCCTTGAGGGCAGAGACTTTTTGCTTTTCTTTGTGTCCCCAGCACTTACCACATTGCCTGGCACATAGTAAGCTTAATAAATGTTGATTTGTTGATTTTGTCACTGCTTTAGTTCTAGTACCATGTAACTTATCTCCTCAAGACTATAAGCTCCTTGAAGGCAGGAATCAAGACTTTTTGCCTTTTTTAATCTCCCACAGCTCTGAGTACACGGTAGATGCATAGTGAATAATTGCTGAATGGAATTAAGTGGTTCCCAATCACAAACTTATGACAGCTTCCTTCAAAATCTAGCTCAGTCTTTCCCAATTGGCTCAAAAGCCACATCTATTTTGTCTGACCAAGTCACAGTGGAGAACAAAGACTTGATAACTTCTGTTCTTAATCTGGAGGCATCATTAGGCAATGTGTCAGATAAAATATGAGTCTGTAGTTCGGCCATCTCAAATTAGAAAGTTTTGGAATCATATGATTCTAGCACAGAAGAATGATACATCTTCTGCATAGAGTGGACAGCTTGGTTCTCCTTCTGAAGCCTCACCTGGGAGAAGGGCAGGTATCTCCTCCATTATTTGGTAGTTTAGGTAAATGTTCAATACCTGAAGATCAGCCTTTTTTGCCAAAGGACAAATAAGGCAAATGATCCTTGCTCACTCCACTGGGAAAACATCTTCCAGGCCAAATACACTTCATTCAGCTAAGGTCAACAGGACTCCCTCTGTTATCCCATGGGATTTGCATCTCAGCTTCTGAAGTGAAGGTTTCTGGGTCTTGAGTTAATAGATCATTTCTAAGGTAAACAACTTATCTGTGTGCTTAATCAGCATTGACCCAAAATGATGCTTACATTTGCATAATGGTTACAAAGCATGTATGTATAAATACAAAGCCTTATCACATACATTGTCTCCTTTGATCTTCATAACAACTCTGTGATGTGGTTAAGGTCCACAAAAATCACAGAATTTCAGGGTTAGAAGAGACCTCCCAGTCCACACCACACCTGAAAGAGAATTCTTCCTATCACCCTACAAGTGGTCATTCAGCCTCTGGTCAAAGCAATCTCACCAGTGAGGGTGAACTCACTGCCTCCTAAGAAATATCCTGTAAGTCCAATAGTGCAGAATGGCTGGATAAATTGTGGTACATTAATTTAGAGAGGCAATGTAAGACAGCAGATACCAAGCCAGCCTTGGGTTCAGGAACAGCCGGCTTTAGATCTTGTTTCCCATGTATACTGGCTGTATGCGTATGGCTAGATCATATAACTTCTCAAGACCCAAAGGCAATTCTAGAAGACTAGAAATTACAGATGATTTGTTGGTCTATAATGGTGGAGGGAGTTTTCTACACTGAAACTGCAAACACATACACATATAATAGAATGTCGCAAATAAATGCTTGTTGATTGACTGAAAAAATAATTAAGAAGCGTAAAAGCTAATAAGGAAAGATCTATATGAAATGATGCCAAATCAGCAGAATTAGAATTAGAACATCCATGTATGCACATATATTTCTATGTTAATAAAATAAAGGGAAGAAAAGAAGAAAACAGGGGCAAAGACAGGGAAACTGTAGGTAGGCCTATAAGGTAACGCAGCAAGCACAAAATCCTTGTTGTTTGTATTTCTATGTGTTCGTTTACTTAATTCTGTCTCCTCAAAAGCTAGAGATTTTGTGTACTAGTTTGCTTCTCATTTTATATGTTTATTTGTGCATATTTATTGAGTATATTATTGTATATATTGCTATTGTATGTGCTAATTTGATCATTTGTTTTTTATTAAGCTTTTTAAAAATTACGATAGAATTTTATGGGAATTATGATCTTTATTTTACAGATAAGATAACTGAGTCTTACAGAAGTTTACTTCCCTAAGGTCACAAAGCAGAGCCAAGCACAAAATCTCAGACTCACAGAATTTCAGAGTTGGAAGGAATCCTAGGAGAAAACCTGAGTCTTATTTATACCTTAAAAAAAAATTTCCTCTACATTATACCCAACAAGCTACTAGCCCACCTCTGTTCTAAGACCTCCCAAGACAACTCTTTCTACTCCTTGAGAACTCAGATTATTCGTTGTTTATTCACTCATTTATTCAATATGCATTGATTAAACATCTGATGTGCCAGGTGCTATGTTAGATCCTGGGGGTAAAAAACCAAAAAAATTTTAAATGCCTTACACTGTATAGAAACTAACACTTTATAGCAGGGGAGATTTTTCTTATATTAAGCCTGAGTATCTTTCCCTGCAACTTCCACCAATTTAATTCAACAAATATTTATTAAGCATTTACTATGTGCAAACACAAATATACAAAACCTCTGCTCTCACAGAGCTCAGAATATAATAGTAATCACCTGACAGGTGCATAAATAAGTATGAGACTACGTTGAATGCTACAGGGGTGGAAAAGAATTAATAGGCTGGAAGGGACTTCAAAGGCCACTTACTATAACTGCTTCATTTTTATAGTTGTGGTAACAGAGATCCAGGGAAGTCAATTGACCTGCCTGGCCTCCCACAAGCAGGAAGTATCAGAGGTAGGATTTGAAATCATGTCCTTTGGCTCCAGAGTCAGTGCTTTTTCCACTGCTACAAAATATGGGGGAAATATGGGGAAGGAGAAATTACCGTGAGCTGGGAGGGAAAGTGAAGCTTCATGGAGAAAGAGGCTCCTGAGATAATCATTAAATGAGGAGGTTTTCAATAGGCAGATATGGGAAGGGGGTACACCTACCTGGGACAGCCTGAAAGAATGTGCAGAGGAGAGGAGAGGTGGGAATAGATAATAGGAAAGTTTGTCTGCAAAATAAAGCACATGAAGGGCAGTAAAGTGAAGCAAGGCTAGAAAGGTAAGTGGGAACCAGTCTGTAGATGGCTTTCAATGCTAGACTAAGAAGTTTGCATTTTATCCTGTAGTCAATGGGAGAGGGGGAGGGAGGGAAGGGGGGACCTGAAGTTTCCTGGCATCATAGCTTTAGAGTTGGAAGGACCGCCACCTTATAGATGAAGAAAATGAAGCCCAGAAAGAATATATGACTTCTCAGTGTCACAGAGGCCAATGTTATGTAGAATCACAGAGTGTCAGGGCTGAAAAGGATCTCAGAGGCATCTAGTCAAACTCATACATGAAAAAGCATACAACCTTTGCTTGTACACTTCAAATGAGGAGGATCTCTCTTTCAAGCAATCCATTCCACTTTAAGAAAGCTCTAATTGATAGGAAGCTTTGTTTATTCCCTAAATCAAGTCAAAAATTCACCAGTTTTTCAATCTTCTTATTTCTTTGAGGCCTGTCTCCATGACCAAGTAAAAAAAAAAAGTGTAATCCTTCCATAAGGTAGCTCTTGAAATACTTGAAAAGAGCTACCGCGTGACCCCCTAAGCCTTTTCTTCATTGGACCAAACACCTGCAGTTTCTCCAACCCATCTTTACATGGCATGAATACAAGGCCCTTCATTCTCTGGTGGTCTTCCTCTCTGGACACTGTGATGTCCTCTAAACCCAGGCAGGTCTCCTGCCTCCCAATCCAGGTTCTTTGCTCTGCACTGGTTTTGAGTAGGTATCATGACCAGACCTATGCACTAGGAAGGTTGTTGGCCTCCAAAGCCAAAGTTTCTTTGGGTGTAGCTCTCAGAATTTTCCATTTTTGTCTGTCCTTTCAAAAATCCGCATGGAGAGAAAGCTCCTAATAAAAACCTTAATGTAAGTAGAAAGTCTCATAGAGTCAAAATTTGGACATATTCATATCACATACATATTCATCAAAGACAAGAAATGTAATCATAAAACTACATTTTCCCTAAAATGCACCAGATGATATGAAGGCATTTCATTAATGAAATATTTCATATAGAAAGCCTGGATCATGTGAATTAATGCTGTCAAAAATGGGACCTTCTCATGAGAGTTTAACAAATAGCTATTAAGCATTTCCAGTTTACAAAACCGTATACCAGGTGCTGAATGTACAAAAATAAAACATAGACTCTGTATTCAAATAATTTACAGTTTAATAGGAGGATATATAGACAAATTTAATATAAGATAGGATGTGATAGGGGCAAGTTCAAAGTGGTCTCCAAAAGTTTGTGTGTTGAGTGTGTGTGTGTGTGTGTGTATACACATACACATATATATTTATATTTGTATACACATATACATATATGTGTATATATTTATGCATATTTACATACATACACATATATATGTATATATACACACACATATATATTGGGGGGGGAGACAGAGACAGAGAGAGACAGAGAAGAAAGATCTCTTTCAAGAGTGAAGAGGAGGATCAGTCAGTTAAATAACAAACACTTTTTAGGCACCAATTGCAGTGCCAGACTTAACATTGCTGGGGATAAATACAAAGAAGAAAATAATCCTCTACTCTCAAGGATCTTATATTCTAATAAGGATTTAACAAGTGCATATATGAATATATGTAGAAAAAATAGTCCTGGAGTTACATAAGAAATAACTATAATGTAGTCAGCTGGGTGGTACATTGGTTAGAACATTGGGTCTGGAGTCAGGGAGTTCTGAGTTCAAACACAGTCTCAGATACTTACTGGCTACACAGCCACCTGGGACAAGTCATTTGACCCATGCCCACCTCAGTTTTCTTAGTTGTAAAATGGGGATGATAATAGTCCCTACCTCACAGGGAGATTGTGGGTAGTTAATAAATGCTTGCTTCCTTCCTTTCTACAAAGTGTTGAGAGAGGGAGGGCACTTGTCCTGCTAAAGCTGTGTCTAGAAGGAAGCAAGAGGTTCTATGAGGCATAAGGGAATGACCAGGGTAGATCAAGGACTAAGAAATGTTTCATGAAGGACTTGACCCTGGGTGACAGTCTTCTTTGTCTTGTCACAGAGGTGGAAAAGATCCAACCTGACTTAAAAATAAGAGGTCTCAAGAAGAGAATTCATCCTGCCTCCTCCCTGAAATAATCACAGAATGAGATTGAATTGCCTCAAGGCAACAAGGACTTTTAGTAAAAGGTGGTACTTGGAGCAACAGAGAGCCAGTCTGAATCCTCTCCCTTTCCAATTTACTTGTCTGGCATGGATCCAGCCCTAGAGCTCTGAGTTCAGCCAAAACCACTACCCTGCCCCATGCTGCAGCTGCCAAACAGCAGCAGGCGGAGTATCATTACTGTAATAGGTTGCAATGATGCTAAACATGAAAAGATTGCTTTCCGGTAAAACTGCTGACATGTGGGACTATCTTGGGAAAGAGAATGTGAGAGAGACAGGTCTCACAGATCTATAGTATGGGTGATGGTTCAGACTTTAATCAATTTTCAATCCTTGGAACTAAAATACTCGAGATTTATGAAATTCCACAAGTCACTTCTTTTTTATGTCGCCCATGAATGAGGAGGAGCTCAGAGAAGAACTAGTTTTCCTAAGACCCCTTCTTAAGCAAACAGGGCAGGTTTGCATCCCAGGATGCAAGAGAAGCCCACAATATTTACACATTTGTTTTATAAATATTTATCCTATTATTTATATGGCTTGCCAAAATCTAAACTGTGCCAATACCTCTTTTTATGGTGTGGAGGTGATCTTGAATTCTCCAGGGCTATATCAACAGAGTTCAAGCTTTGGTAGTTTCCACCAAGTGAGAAAGGCTTAAAGTGTGAGCTCAGTGATACCATAGTTATCCCTTCCACATCATGGGGGTTAGGGCACAACACCCCCATGATCTGGAAAATCAGTGTAAAATTTTTTGACCTTCCCTTCATACCAGAGAAGAAGTCTGAATTTTTCTTTCTTTTTCTTTTATGGGGTGTTTACAGTACCTTATGGTAAAATTTGGGTTAAGTATTTGGTTATAGGCTATATGTAGGTCAACATTAAGTAGAAATACTTTTTCTGTGTCAGCTGCTGGCCTTCATGTGTCATCTGTGGCTTCTGCAAAACTCCCCCAAAATTCCCATTTAACTTCTTATGCCCACCCATCACATATTGAAATTGCGTTGGGGAAAGTCACCATGTGGAAGGGATAACTCTACTGTATACCTATTTATTGTACATTGACCTGAAGAATGCAAGCCCCTTGAGGACAAGAACTGTTTTTGTTTTGTTTGTTTTCTCGGTATCCCCAGTGCCAAGTGCAGTGGCTTGTACATATTTAACAAATGTCTGTGAATTGAGTTCAGAGGGATTCATCAACAGAAGGATGACTGGACAGTGATTAATTGTTTTTGGCAAAAGCAGTATACACACACACACACATACTTAGATATAGAGCAACTGTGAGCTATGTGGGAGCTAGAGCTGGAAGGGGTCTTAGAGGATGTCCAATCTGACCACCTTATTTAATACGTGATGTAGCAGAGGCTCAAGGACAATGCATGGCATTGCCAAGGTCCCACAGACAGTAAGCATCAGAAGTAAGATTGCAAGCCAGTGCTCTTTCCATTATACTACACTGCCTCCGTGTGGAGAGAATATACCCCCTGAACCAAAGGAATTAGAAGATCCTTAAAGGATCCCTAGAGGATGCTTAGAGGATCCATGTGGAATCAGAGAACCTTAAAGTATTAGGGCACAGGCCCAGCCATGCCTACACAAACACATTTGATTTCCATGATTTTCATGGAAAGCACAAGTTGTCTGAGTTTGTTAAAGGGCCAGAGGAAATAGTCTTGTTTTCTTTCCAATCCATTTGATCATTTCCCACATGTGGATTGTCTGTTCACTTGTCTCCACAGACTGTGAAGGGCTCAATTAATTATTTAAACTAGTAATTTGAATTGGGAGTCTAGAAGACCTTGCTGAAAAGGCACTATGTAAGTGTGCAGAATTATTGTTCTTCATCTTATCTATGAGCTAAATAAATATAAGTTGAGCCAATTAACCATGACGGAATTTCTTACTGTAATTTTTTCTCATTTATAAGATATGCCAGTCAGTCTCCTGGCCAACTTGCTGATGAATCCTTTGTCTATACTGATTGGTTTTATTCTACAGATTTACTTTTATATTGAATTATTTCAAATCATAGTGCAAAAAATCACACACTTTAATTAGACAGCAAACAATCCTGATTAATGAAGATACACACCATGCTTTCTGCTACTGTCAGAATCTAGATTGTTAATTAGTATAATAATGGAGGGGGACACAATCAGAAAAGCATGAAATAGAATGGGTGTAATAATTTCCTTACAATTGAAACCAATGAGGAAATAGTTTTAACAAATGAATGGTGGAGAGGTGAATGAATGACATTCCTTTATATGCCTCTCTCTTCTGAGTAAATACTAAATATGTAGGAGTTTTCCTATGCTGGTTATTCAGGTGTAATTCAACTTTCTTCCAGGGTAATATGGCCTTGGTAAGAACTACAAAATCAAGCATAGAGGGAGTAATGGGAGGTGGTAATGAAGTACATAGAAATGAACACATGGCTGTGGATACAATCTGGGTTGCAGACTCAATTAAACAAAAAAATCAATTCAACATTTAGTGAGTGCCTACTACATGTTGTGTGCTGTACTAGGCTCTGAGAGAGAGATAAGGCCATGAAACACAACACAGACATATCACGGAATATTACTGTAGCATATAAAATGAATAATTTAGAGAAACATGAGAAAAATTGACATAAACTGATACAAAGTAAAGAAGTAGAATGAGGAAAACAATATACTCAATGGGAAAAAAGGTGATATAAAAATAAAAGATAGCGGTGAAATTTTTAAAGGAAAAATATAGTGCCTGCTATTACCTTGATAAAACTATCCAAATTAAATCAAAATATATTTTTGTTATATACTTTAAAATGAAAATGTGGAAAAGAAGTCTAGCTAATGTAAATCAATTGCCGTTAAAAAAAAAAAGGCCAAAATTTGCCAGTTGGCAAACACTTAGGGATGTTTCCCAGCCAGGGAGAGATAGCAGCTAATGACAACCAGTAATAATAAAATATGGTTCATACCAACATTCTATCAGTGGTACTCTATGTTTGTGAGCCATGGAACATACCTCTAAAGAGTTGAAAATTAACATCGCATGGAAGACAAAAAAGTGATGTGTGGTGGGTATAAGCAGGCTGGTAAGGCAAGGAAACGTATGATAGAGAAAATGGTGTGGTCATGTGGCAAAGGTGAGGGATGATGGTGGATAGCCTGAGTGGACTGGCAAGGGCTCCACTGATATCCTCAAGATGTCAGAGAAAGCTAGAAAGGCCTCTGGCACTTTGGGTAGACTCCCATCTGGGAATTTATGGGAAGACATGGATAATAGTCGCACAGAAGGAACAAGCATGGATGGGTTGTAATCTTTAACATTAAAAGAACACCCAAATCAATGAAAACTATAATGATAATAATAGCAGTTAGCATTTTTATGTAGCTTTAAATTTTGCAAAGCACTTCACATACATTTTCTCATTTTATCCTCATAGCCACCCAGGGAGGTAAATGATATTATTTTACCCATTTTACAGATGTTGAACCTCAGGCAGACAGAAGTTAAGTGACTCTCCCAGAGTCAATACAGCTAGTATCTGAGATCAGATTTTAATTTAATTTAATTTAATCTAGACTCCAGGTCTAGCACTCTAACCTCTGTACCACCTAACTGCCATTTGATCTATGTGAGTATTTGAATGTTAAACATTTCCCTGTCATCAAGGACAAATTGTTTCAATCCTTTAACTACTATTTGATCTACTGAGAGAAAACAAATGAAACATAGAATCCTAAAGTTGAAAGGAACCTTTAAGTTCACATCATACCTGAAGTATAAATCTTCTCTACAACAGCCTTTTTTTGGAAAAAAAAATTAGAACTTTTGTTTTCATATCACCCCCATTTTCCAATCTATTTCTCTTTACCTACCAGAAAACTATCCTTTATAATAGTCCCTAATATCCTTTCAGAGGGACCACAAAGACAAAACTATTTTCATAATAATACTAAGACATTTTAATTTCTATACAGTAAATATCAATAGGCATATCTCAAAGGAACAAAAGCTTTTGGTGGGAGTGGAGATGGGAAAGGGGATCCTCAACACTTTTTAAACGTGTAAGGTGGGTTTGAGACCAAAAAGTTTTGAACTGCTGTCTAATAGCACATTAAAAAATTTTTTTTTAAAAGTTCTGCAAAGCTAACAAATACAGCACCCTCCTTAACACATGCTCATCCAGCATACACTTGAAGACCTTCCACGAGAGGAACCTCACTAGCTCCATTCATTTTTGGATAGCTCTAACCATTGGAAAACTTTTCATTATATTGAGTTGAAATCCATCCCTCTGTGACCCAGTGATCCAAGTTCTGCCCTCTGAAGCCAACCAAGAGAATTCTAAACCTTCTTCTATGTGGCAGCCATTTAAATATTTAAAGACAGCAATTATGTCTTTTGTTGCTTCAACTCATAATAATAGTACTAACAGGTCACATTTACATTACTCTTTAAGGTTTCCAAAATACTCTTTATGTTATTATCCCATTTGATCATTATAGCAACCTTGTGAGATGGCTGCTATTTGTCATCCCCATCTTACAAGGAAGAAAATTGAAGGTCAAAGGCCAGGTATTTCTCACTTCAAATCTGGCACTATATTCTCTACACCATTGTATCTCTCATGAGTCTCATATGGCAAGGTTTCATATCCTCTGACTGGTTACCTGGTTACCTTCTCTGGACACTTTCATCTTTTCAACATAACATTCAATTGATTTGTGCCAGGCATTGTGTTAGGCACTGGATGTAAAAAGAAAAAGAAAATCCTTCCCTCAAGGAGTTTACATTCTATTGGAGGAATTATATGTACATATTTACATATAAAATACATCCAAAATAAATATATAAATACAAGATAATTTGGGGAGAAGAAGGCACTAGCTTCTAGGGGAGAGGGATCAAGAAAGGACTTGTGATTCTTGAAACAAGCTTTCAGGGAAATTACGGAGAATAAGAGGTAGAGGAAAGGAGAGAAGGAGTTCCAGGCATGGACAACAGCCTTCGAAAAAACAAGGAGATTAGATGTGGAATGTCATGCATATAGAACAGTAAGTTACATTGAAGTATCCCCTAAAATACCATGCTCAGAACTGAATACAAAATCCAAATGCGACCTGACCAGGTCAGAAGACAGAAGGACTAGAACCTCTGCCATGATAATGGCTATTGAGTCTGATCTGCTAGGTCTACCCCAAGGTGGGGCAGGGTGTTCATGGGCTTCTCTCCTATATTTTTCCTTACTTAAGGAGAAAATGAACTTAAGGGTCCAAGTTATTTGAATCCATCATTTTGACATCTGCTTAGGGCATATGAATTTTTGATCTCCAAGTTATTGCTATCCTTCCATATGCTGCATAGTGTTCTCATTAACAGAAAATGTTTTCAAGCTTATGGTGTGAAATCATTAACCTCTTCTATGAGAAGTGTATTGTGCTTTCCACAGTTATCCCCCAAATAGCCACAAAGATACAAAGGTTATTTATTCTTGTACTTTCTTCCCTTCCTTTAATGTCCTCTCTCCCTATGACCATCAAGTACACTCCATAAGAAAATGGAAGAGGAGGTTTTGTATTTCCTCTGCTCTTAATAACCACTACATAATTAGGCAAGTTCTTAAGAAACCTAAAAAGTGCTCTGTTTGCAGGGCTCTGAAGGGTAAGGGAAGGAAGGGAATAAACATTTATTAAGTGCCTATTAGGTATCAGGAACTGTGCTAAGCACTTTACAAATATTATCTCATTTGATTCTCAAAACAACCCTGGGAAGGATTGTGATCCCCATTTTATAATTGAGGAAACCAAGGTAGACAGAGGTTAGTTAAGTGACTTGCCCAGGATCACACTGCCAGTCAGAGTCTGAGGTCAGGTTTGAATTCAAGTCTTCTTGATTTCAGGCTCAGGGCTCTCTCCACTGCAGCAGAATGGGGCAGGAAGGACAGTCCTACTAAGGAAAGTATGAGCACCAGTCTGGAGATGGGAATGCAGAACATTTTGGGTATCATTTTGGACTAACATAGCTAGAGGGTAAAGTTTCAAGAAAGGAAGAGTGAAACAAGGATAGAAGAGGAGATTGGTGTCATATTATGGGGGATCCAATATCTATTTACTTAAAATGAAACACTTGGAATAAGTGCTCCTTAAAAAGCATCAAAGGTCAAGAAAGTACTTATATTCATTCAATGCTCCTATAACAGTGGCTACCAGCCAGCAAACAGGGCTCTCTTCCCAGCATTGCATGTTTGGTGTATGTGGTATATTCTGTTCCCAGAATCGCTTGTGTCACTGATTCTGAATCATCAAAGGAATATTCATGAGCATTCATTAGACTGACTTAGAGGCTTCAATGAAAGAGAATGAAGACATTTTGTAAAGGATTTTGTTTTGTTCTGTTTTTTTTTTAACAAGAAGCATGAAAACATGAAAGGTTTATCTTGTCTAACCTTTAGCTACCTAGAAAACTAAATGAACCAGAACCCTGATCCTCAGACATTTTAACTAAGCCAGCTTTATAGCTTATGGGTATTGGTGGTTGGGGCACTTGGCAAATGTGGCAGGAAAAAAAGATGCCTAAGGGATGGGGCAAGGTGGAGGAGGAGGGAGGATGTGATCATAATGGGTAATAGTAACGGCTGTCATTTATGTAGCATTTTAAGTTTTGCAAGCCACTTTACATATATCATCCCAACTGGTTCTCACAACAAGCCTTCAGTCAGTGCCGTTATTAAACCCATCTTTTATATGAGGAAATGGAAGCTGAGAGAGAGGTTCAGGAAATTGACTAGAGTTATCCAGTAAATATCTGAAGCAGGATTTTAATTTAGGTCTTCCTGATTCCAAGTCTGGCACCCTATGGAACTTGTGGCACCATCATAGCACATGTTCTCAAGCAAGAGTCCATCAATGCAAACAAATCCAGATGGCTAAGAGTCATTCAACTAGTAGAAAGGAAGGTGGGTGGAAGATTTGATAATGTCAGTGAGATTGCCTTATGTGGCCTTTGGCATTGGTATGCCAGCCACTCTCTGCTCTGTGCTTAGCTGGCTCTATGACACTAGGGACCTGGACAATTTGGTTACTGCCACCACCGCTACCACTACTGCTATTACTACTGTTAGGTGGGTGGATAAGGCATCAAGTTTGGAGCCAGGGAGATCTGAGTTTAAATCTGGCCTCAGTCACTTACTAGCTATGTAACCCTGGGCAAATCATTTAACCCCTGTTTGCCTGTTTCTTGTCTGTAAAATTGGGAGCACACCAGAGAAGGAAATGGCAAACCACTCCAGTGTCTTTGCCAAGAAAACATAGACTCAGACATGAACAACAGCTGCTAGTACCGCTACCACTACCATGACCACTACAGAGAAACAAAGACACCAGAACTGAAGAACGAAGCATAGCTTCAGGGGTTCAATCCTGGAGGAAACCAGAACCTCAGAGAACAACATCCACAATAATAACTAGCATTTACATAGCACTTTCAAGTCTGCAAAGCACTTTACATGTCATCTCATTTGATACTCACAGCAACCCTGGAGGGCAGGTGCTGTTTTTATCATCAAAAGAGGAAACTTAGGGAGACAAAGTTTAAGTGACTTGCCCCTATGTTCACACAGCTAGTAAGGGAGGCTGAATTTGGTCTTCCTAACTCCAAGTCCAGGACTATATACACTATGCCACTCAGCTGCTTATCAATGAAAAACTAGGAGGTCAAATAGTAGTAATTGTTGCTTCCTAGATACATTACTAGTCCAGCTGCTAGTAGGTTGTATATAATAAGGAGGTATTACACCTCTCTTCCTACCAAAAGTTTAAGTGCCTGTACTTTTAACTATATTTAACTGAAACCCAAGTCAGAAAGACTCATCTTCATGAATTCAAATCTGGCTTCAGACACTTACTAGTTGTGTGACCCTGGACAAGTCACTTACCTGTTTGCCTTAGTTTCTCATCTGTAATATGGGCTAGAGAAGGAAATGGCAAACCATTTTAGTTTCTAGTATCTTTGCCAAGAAAACTCCAAATGGGATCACAAAGAATCAGACACCATTAAAACAACTGAACAAACAAGCTTCTTGAAGTCAGGAAATATTCTCCCCAGAGCACAAGTATAGAGGAAGCCTGCTAGTTGAATTGAATTGAATGTACAAATTATGTCAAAAAAAAAGATAGGTCAGAGAAAGAAAATAACATAAGGGCATTTTTTAATTAAATGCAATGTAAGACTGACTACTATAGTGGTTTCACTATCTTGGTGCAGTATTTGAGTTAATGATATACAGAACAAAAAAAACAGAAAAGATAGCAACTTAAGGGAGAAGACTATAGCCAAAAAAAAAAAAAGGAATAGGAAAGAAATGGGCAATAATTTGTGTGAAATACTTAGATATGAAAAGCAAATGATCTCATTAAAAACAAGAAGGAATTTATGTCTAGGCAAAGAAAGACCCCAAATGTGGAGAAGGGTCCACTGTGGGTGAGGACTGTTGATGCATGGCTCTAGGGGGCTAACTGGAGATGGTGGCAGAACTTAATAGATCACAGTAAAATACAGGGAGGCTAGGCTAGGGAGTCAGAGAAAAACACAGCAGTTATCAAGGCAAGACAAAATAAAGAGTAAAACTGAGCTCTGTACATTAAAAGAAATTTAATTTTTTTAATATAAATTTATTTATTTTTAGTTTTCAGCATTCCCTTCCACAAGTTTTTGAGTTCCAAATTTTCATCCCATCTACCCCCTCCCCCCACCCCAAGATGGCATGCATTCTGAATATCCCTTCCCCTACTCTGTCCTGTCTTCTATCTCTCTCCCCTTCTCTTATCCCCTTCCCCTTCTATTTTCCTGTAGGGCAGGATAGACTTCTGTACCCCATTTCCTATATTTATTTCCCAGTGGCATGTGAAAATATTTTTTTTAAACATATGTGTTTAAAACTTTAGGTTTCAAATCTTCTCACTTCCTCCCTCCCCACCAACCCTCATAGAAAAGGCAAGCAACTCAATATAAGTTGTACATGTGCAGTTATGCAAAAACACGTCCATAGTAGACATGTTGTGAAAAACTAACTCTATTTCCCTTAATCTTATCCTGCCCTCCCATTTATTCTATTCTTTCTTTTGACCCTGTCTCTCCTCAGAAGTATTTACTTCTGATTAACCCCTTTCCCAATCTGCCCTCCTCTCTATCATCCCCTGCTCTCTCTCTTGTCCCCTTTCCCCCTATTTTCCTGTAGGGTAAGACAGATTTCCATACCCAATTGAATGTGTATGTTATTCCCTCCTTAAGCCAAATCCTATGAGAATAAGATTCACTCATTCCTCTCACCTTCCCCTGTTTCCCCTTCCACTGTAAGAGACTTTTCTGTTTTTTTTGTGTGTGTGAGATAATTTACCCCATTCTACCTCTCCCTTTCTTCTTCTCCAGTATAATCCTCTCTCATCCCTTAATTTTATTCTCCAGATATGACCCTTAATCTTCAGCTCACCCTGTGCCCTCTCTATCTATCTATCTACATATACATACATATAATTTTTTTCCTCCAACTACCCTATACTGACAAAGGTCTCATGAGTTATAAATATCATCTTTCCATGCAGGAATGTAAACAGTTCAATCTTAATAAGTCTCTTATGATTTCTCTTTCCTGTTTACCTCTTCATGTTCCACTGGAGTCCTGTATTTGAAAGTCAAATTTTCTATTCAGCTCTGGTCTTTTCATCAAGGATGCTTGAAAGTCCTCTATTTCACTGAATGACCATTTTTTCCCCTGAAGGATTATACTCAGTTTTGCTGGGTAGGTGATTCTTGGTTGTAATCCTATCTCCTTTGCCCTCCGGAATATTATATTCCATGCCCTGGGTCCTTTAATGTAGAAGCTGCTAAATCTTGTGTTATCCTGATTGTGTTTCCACAGTACTTGAACTGTTTCCTTCTGGCAGCTTGTAATATTTTCTCCTTGACCTGGGAACTCTGGAATTTGGCTACAATATTCCTAGGAGTTTTCCTTTGGGGATCTCTTTCAGGAGGAGATCTGTGGATTCTTTCAATTTCTATTTTGCCCTCTGGTTCTACTATATCAGGGCAGTTTTCCTTGATAATTTCTTGAAAGATGATGTCTAGGCTCTTTTTTTGATCATGGCTTTCAGATAGTCCAATAATTTTTAAATTCTCTCTCCTGGATCTATTTTCCAGGTCAGTTGTTTTTCCAATGAGATATTTCACATTGTTTTCTAATTTTTCATTCTTTTGGATTTGTTCTACTGTGTCGTGATTTCTCATAAAGTCACTATCTTCCAATTGCTCTATTCTAATTTTTAAGGAAGTATTTTCTTCAGTAAGCTTTTGGACTTCCTTTTCCATCTGGCCAATTTTGCTTTTTAGGGCATTTTTCTCCTCATTGGCTTTTTGGACCTCTTTTGCCATTTGGGTTAGGCTATTTTTTAAGGTGTTATTTTCTTCAGTATTTTTTTGGGTCTCCTTTAGCATCACTCTCAGTTTTTCCTCTACTTCTCTAACTTGCTTCTCAAAATCGTTTTTGAGCTCTTCCATGGCCTGGGACCAATTCATATTTTTCTTGGAGGCTTTGGATGTAGGGGCTTTGACTTTGTTGTCTTCTTCTGGTTGTATATTTTGGTCTTCTTTTTCACCAAAGTAAGATAATATAGTCTGACTCTTTTTGCCCTGCTTGCTCATGATCCCGGCCAATTACTTGAGTTTTAAACTCTTTGTTAAGGTACGAATCTGCTTCCAATGTGGAGAATGTACTGTCCCAAGCTTCGGGGTTTGTACAGCTGTTTTCAGAGATACTTGTAGGGACCTGTAAATTTTCAGTTCTTCCAAGGTGGTATGATAAGGGGCAAGGTGTTTACTCCTTTCCTGGCCTGACTACAAGTACTCCTTTCTGTCCTGTAACCTGTGATGAGGGGCTCTCTCCACAACCACTACAAGCTCCACCAAGCCAGCGCTCCTCCTCACCCCAGCACGCTGCCCAGAACTGTGGCCCAGATCCAAACACGGGCAAAGCAAGAGATTCCTGCCTCAGCACTGGCAAAGAGATCCCTGCAATCCCTCTCTGATCAGCCACTGGATTCCCCCTCAGTCTGTGGGCCGGAAGCTCAGGAAGCAGCTGCCCCCCCACAGGGCCACGCTCTTGGGGAATGGAGCTGAAACACCGCCTTCCTTTCTCAGACACAGACAGAAATAGACTTTTCCCACTGACCTTCTAATTTGTCTTTGGCATTAGTGGATTGAGGAGTCTGGAAACCTCCACAGCTGCCCAAGATTCAGTTCTCTGAGGCCTGCTCCAGGTTTGCTGCAGCCCCGCCCACGCTGCAGCCAGTGCACCCACGCAGTGCTAAGCTGTGCTCCCAGCCCCGCACGATACACCTTTCTGATCAATCATCCAGGTTGTCTTGGGCTGGAAATTTGTTTCACTCTGTCTTTTTGTGGGTTCTGCTGCTTCAGAATTTGTTTAGAGCCATTTTTTATGAGTATTTGGAGTGGTTTGGAGGAGAGCTCAAGCAAGTCACTGCTTTCACTCCGCCATCTTGGCTCCGCCTCATTAAAAGAAATTTAAAAAAAAAAAACAGTGCAAGAGAGAAACAAAGGCCATCAGGATTGAAGAATGAATCATAGCATCAGGGGTTCAATCCTGGAGGAAATAAGAACATCAGAGAATTTGTATACAGGCTTTCTGTTGTCTTGGATTTGACAACATTAGAGAAGGTACCAGGGCTAGTATGATGAGAATAATGGAATTCTCTACTTTTTGGTGCTGGCCCTGAAAATGGAAGCCCATGGCCACATGGCTCTGATGCTTATGGTGAGATCAGAATCTGGTGACCCTGCTGCTGCCCCGAGAGACTGATCGCTTTACTTCCTTGAGGGCTTATTCAATTCAGGTCTACTCTGCAAGCTTTTATTAAGCATGTCTACTTTAAAAAAAAAAAAGCACTGTGGTAGGTACTGTGGACTTGAAGACCAAAGGAAAAACAGTTTCTGCCCTCAAGGAGATGGACCAGCTATGTAATTACCAATCCCCATGAGTGAAATGGCAACCCTCCCTTCTTTAATTGGTAATTTCCATGGGTTGCTATGGCCAGAAAACATTCATCTCATGTGTTCAATCTTCTGGTAATGAGAGTCTCCAATCTTAATCTAAAAAAGATAGAACATAGTTCATTGTAGGGTCTATCCCTGAAGCCTCTCCAGCTTAGCAGGATCTTCCAGAAGTCAGAGCTTAATGCTTAATGAATGCTTTCTGACTGACTGCTGCCCCTTCCCATGGTATGTTTTGTTTTGTTTCTAGGCAATTGGGGTTAAGTGACT
The DNA here is from genome assembly GCF_003287225.1 of Phascolarctos cinereus. Lineage (NCBI taxonomy): Eukaryota > Metazoa > Chordata > Mammalia > Diprotodontia > Phascolarctidae > Phascolarctos > Phascolarctos cinereus. The sequence continues at coordinate 248,699,615 of NW_027555625.1, forward strand.
TGCCCAGGGTCACACAGCTAGTAAGTGTCAAGTGTTTGGTCTCAGGCCCGATTTGCACTGAGGTCCTCCTGACTTCAGGGCTGGTGCTCTACCCACTGTGCCACCTAGCTGCCCCTGGAATAGTTTTTTAAAACCCCAAACCAGACTGTCACAATACATGAGCACACTTCAAGAGCTTGCATTCTAATGGGCTAAAAGAGACTAGTGTACCTTCAAATTCTGACATGTTAAAGGATCCCAGAGGAAATTAAATAGGACAAACAGAGGGACTAGGGGTGGTTTTATCCTCTTTTGATGGAATTAAGAGAGAAAAGGAAAACGATGGTAAAAGGAATGTGTACAATAGGTTCTGGAACCCAGAGGCCACTCAATGCTTCCTGGAGGCATGTGGGAGAAGAATTTTAGTGAATGGCCTGAGGAAATTATGGCAACTATGTCTTACTAAGTAAAAGTGTTTTTCAGGGACAAAGATTAATAACAAGAGCTTTCATCATTTCATAAGATTGTAGAGGTGGAAGGGAACTCACAAATTATGAAGTCCAAATTCTCCCCACCTTTAAAAAAAAATAAGAAAACTATCTCCCAGATAGGTAAGATGATTTGTCTGAGGTCCTCTTGCCCAGTATTTGATAGAGTTAGGCTTTTAACACAGGGGTTGTGACCCTAAATCCAGTGTTCTTTCTAAGGCAGCTGGGTGGTTCAGTGGATAGAGCACTGAGCCTGGAGTAAGGAAGATCTGAATTCAAATCCAGCCTCAGACACTTAATAGGTTGTATGACCCCAGGCAAGTCACTTAACCTTTTCTTGTCTCATGTTCTCAATTGTAAAATTGGGACAATAGCAACTGACTTCCAAGGTCATCGTGAAGGTGAAATGAGGACAAATTTGTGTCATGCGTAGCATGGTACCTTGAACATTCTAGATACTTAGTAAATGCTCCTTTTCTTCCTTCTTTCATACATCACACTACCCTTCCTGTTTCCTTGTTCCTTGCTACGTTAAAATCCTGCTGTGTGACTATGTTACCCCCCTAAGTCATTGGTTCAGCTTGCTAGGAGCCCTCAGTTTTAATTCCCTAGAATCTAGAGGGCAAGACTGCTCATCAGAGAAACAGAATATTTAGTGCAGGTGCTCAGGACTGACAGAAGGAGTTTATGAAAAATCAATTGCAGTTGGAAAACAGAACTATGATGTCTCTGCTAATCCCATCTACCAAAATGTTGTGATTAAAGGATTTGTCTTGGCAAAAAGAAAAAAAGGAAAACAGATTGATGGAAAGCTAAATAAAGAAAGTCTTATCCATCAACCATGGCATCACTCAGCTTGAGGTTGGGAGCTGAAGGAGGAGCTGTCTAGGAATTCTAAAAAATGGAGATAGAGCAATACTGTCTCCCTAAAGGAAAAATAAATTGAGAGCAGAAGCAGTTTGCAGCAGCTAAAGAAAGAAGAAAAGGTGGGGGGGGGGCAGCTAGGTGGCAAAGTGGATAGAGCACAGACCCTGAAGTCAGGAGGGCTTGAATTCAAGTCCTGCCTCAGACCAAACACTTGACACTTACTAGCTGTGTGACCCTGGGCAAGCCACTTAAGCCCAATTGCCTATAAAAAAAGAAAAAGAAGAAGAAGAAGAAGAAGAAAAGGAGCTGGCAGATATATAACACCTTAAGACCTGCAAAACACTTTGCATACATCATCTTACTTGAGCTATTGTGAAGAAAAACATGGCAGTTATTAGCTTCATTTTACGGATAAGAAAACTGAGGCATATAGAGGTAAAGAGACTTTCCAATAGTCACATGGTTAGCGAGTGTTGCAGAGAGGATATGAACCTAGATCTCTTCTGACTACAGCTCTAGCACTCTTTCTGCTACACCGAGTTGCCTAATGAGAACAGCCCCTGTAGTGCATATGGGATATGTTGCTTGCCATCATTAATGCATTTTCAAAAGAATCGAAAGCATTGCCTCCAGTCTTGTGTCACTCTCTATTCCACTTCAGGATGTCCTCAGCTGCATTCTAGGAAGCATTTATTGAATGCTAACTATGTGCTGGGCACTGTGCTAAGCATTGGGAATACAGGCATCCCTTCTACATCACAGGTTTCAGTATATCACGGTTCAGCGTAAGAAATTAAACAGGAATTTGGGGGAAGTTTTGCAGAAGCTACAGATGACACAGAAGAAGTTTGAAAACTCAGAAATGCATAAAATATATGTGTAGTGTTATATGAAATCAACATATTTTATCTTTTAATGCCATCGTTATTCAGACTTCTTATCTGGTATGAAGGAAAGGCTAAAATTTTTCATGGATTTTGCAGATTGTGGGGGGTGGGGTGGGGTGCTATGACACTAACCCTCTGCAATGTGGAAAGGATAATTGTACAAATACAAGCAGAAAGACAGTCTCTGCCCTCAAGGAGCCTCTATTCCTATGGGGGAAGAGAACACATAAAAGGAAGCTGAAGTTTGGGAGGGGAGGAGAAAAGGTGGCCAGTAGGGGGCATAGTAGAGAGAGAAAGTTCAGAAAGTCCAGAGTAGATCCTCCTGGCCTGGCTATGATCCTCATAGTAGGGGCTCAGGGAAGACCCAGCCAATCAGAGGAGGAGCTTGCAGGGGCAGAGGGTACTTTGTGTATAAGAAGTCCAGGGGTAGAATGGCATGGTAGAGAAAGTCCTGTGCGCCTGACTTAAGTTGGACTAGATGACCCAAGATACTCTCCTATGCTTTGTGACTCTAATTGGAGTCAAATTGCAATACATTTTGCCATGTGCATGCCCAACATTGCCCACTGAGTCCTAGTGAGCTCCCGGTACAAGGGCTAGGCTAAATTAAAGACACGTGGGTCACTGTTTTGCTGACTAAAACTTTGCAGTGATAACCAACCTGAAGCCAGTACATGATGATGCATCTTTAGCTATGGACATCACAGTGGGCTCATCCTTGAGTGGGACTTCTAGTGTAGGGAGGTTATGTTCTATGTCTGTCTTATAGGATGACTGGAGAGTTGTAAGAGAAGAAACTTAAAGTAGAGAGAGCCAAAGAAAGTATGTAATGACACATTGAACACAACATGAAATGATGGAGTTTCTTACAAAGCACAGCTCTCAGACATTGGACATCTCTTTGGATCAATTAATCAAACAATAAGCATTTAGCAATAGCTGCTATGTTCCAGGCACTGTTCTAGAAGTTGCTTCAAAGACAGAAACGAACCAATTCATGCTCACAAACGGTTTGCATTCAATTAGGAGAGACAATGTGTATATCATACCAAAGTATACAAAAATAAATACGGAGTAGTTTGGGGGCAGGAGGCCCTAGCAGCTGAAGGGATGGAACAAAGTGTTCAAAAAAAAAACTGAAGCAGAAAAGCTTCATGCATTTGACCCCACAGAAATTACAGAAGATACAAAGGATTCATAAGGGGCCACAAAGAGATCAAAGAAATAACTTACACACTCAGATGGTCAAATGAGGCACTTAGGTGGTGCAAGATTATAGTGTGGACCTGGAGTTAGGAAAATCTGGGTTCAAATCTTGCCTCAGACACTTACTAGCTGTGTGACCCTAGGTAAGTCTCTTAACTTCTGTCTACCTCATCTGTAAAAGATGTTTCCTCATCTGTAAAATGGCGTTAATAATAGCCCCTATCCTGCAGGGTTGTTTTGCAAATAAAATGAGATAATATTTATAAAATGGCTTTGTAAACATTTGCAAACCTTAAAGTACACTATAAATTCTATTACCAGTAGAAGAAGAAGAAGGAGGAAGAGGAGGAGGAACAGGAAGAGGAGGAGGAGGAGGAGAAATGGTGGTGGCGATGGTAGTGGTGGTAGTGGTAATAGTAGCAGTAGCGGTGGTGGTGGTGATAATAAACCCGCCCCTGGAAGACAATCGTGTGTTGGGGCTAGTAAACAAGCAACTCCACTTCCCAGCACATCTATAAGCTTTGAATAAGCCACTGTCATAGTACTCCATACCACCATCAGTCTACTAAAGGATGAAGCTTATATATCTTCCTTATGTCACTTGGATTTAGAACAGGAAGAGAAATTAGATATCTGTCTCCTGAGTAAAGGCAGTTAAGAAACAGGCTGGGTGTCTTCCATCTGCTCAGGGAGTCTACCACTTCTTGTTTCTGCCTCATAGCCAGCCTCTTTAGGAGAGAAGACTTCAGACCATGGATGCAACAGTATCCTGAATCTTCCGTCTCCTGCTGAGTGTCCCCTGAAGGGAGGCTGCTAGAGGTCAGGTCAAGCATCTTCTACATGCCCCAAAGCAACCACTTCCCTCTGTACCAGCACAAGGCATTTTCCACCTCCTGCTGCCACCCCAATGTCCCAAATGGGATGTAGATAGCTTCCAGTGCAAAGAAGAGCAACCCTCCCTTGGACTTCAGGTCTCCCAACTCTTGCTTTACTTGTCATTTGGGAGTAGAGGAGTGGTGCCTTCCACTCAGTAGTGAACATTCTTACACCTAGAACATCGTCCAAAACCCATTGTATAGCCCCAATATGTAATTTCTCATTCCCATTCCCCTCAACCCAAACTTTCATAGTAACTCCACCCAGACCTTCCACTGTGTCTCTGGAATGCCTGTTCCATAGACAACAAACTTCCCTTCATCTTAAATCTATTTCTCTCCTACTCATTCTACTAGCTCTTTTTGAAACCTGACTTTCCCCTGATGACACGGACTCCCTGGCCACCCTTTCCAGTACTGGCTGTACCTTCACTCATTCTCCTCAGCTGACTAGTAATGGTGGGGGAGTTGGAATACTCCTTGCTCTCTGTTACCATTTCTGGTTTCTCCCCCTTCCCCCTTGACTCAGTAACCTCTTTCCTTTGAGATTCATGCTATTCATACCTACCACCCAATCAAAATCCTGGTGGCTGTTGTCTATAGACTTCCAGGTCTATACTCTTCCTTCCTTAATGAGTGATGGCTGATTTACAATTTCTCTCTCCTTCGCAACTCCTGCCCTTATACTTGGGGACATCAACATACTAATTGATTCTCCCTCAAATACCCTAACACCTCAGTTCCTCAACCTACTTGCCTCCCATGAGCTACTCCTCCATCCCATCTCAGCCCACACACAAATATGGTGACACTCTCTTGATTTTGCCATCACAATAACTTTATTCTTTATCCATAGCATGACCTCCAATCCCTTGACACCTCAATTCTCTCCCAGGTCATCTCCCTTGAACTAGTCATTCTCTCTTCTTTCCCCACACCTTGACTTTTTGGTGAACTAATTCAACTCTACACTGTCCTCCTCTCTTGAATCCCTCCCCTCTATCACCAATTACATCCCATCAAGCCTCAGCCTTGGATCACTTCCATCACTTCTTGCCTTAATGCTTATACACATGCTGCTGAATGAAAGTGGAGAAAATCACACAACTGTTTTGACTGGATCCACTATGTATTTATGTTACATAACCTCAACGGGGTTCTCACTGCTACTAAGCAATCCTACTATGCTTTCCTTAGAAACTCACTATCCTACTCTCCACAACAGCTATTCCAAACCTTTTCATCTCTCCTCAAACCCTCCATTGGTCCCCTTCCCCCACTAACTTAGCTAAGAACCTTGCCTCGTCTTTTACAGAAAAGAAAATTGAGGCCATTAGCTGTGAACTCCCTCTTTTCCCCTCTTCCTCATCTCCTGTCACTCAGACAGTCTTTGTCACTCTCTTTTTCACCCCTGTTTCAATGACATAGTTGTCTTACTCCTTACAAAGACTAACCCCTGTACTTGTTCAAATGATGCCATTACATCCCATCTCCTCTAACCGATTGCCCTCTTTGTCATCACTACTCTTTCACTTATTTTTAATCTCTCCCTCTTTTTTGGCTCATTTCCTACTGGCCATGTCATCCCTATCCTAAAAAAAAAAAACTCTCACTAGATTCTTCCATCCCTGCTAACTATCATCCTATATCTCCTCTGCCATTTGTAGCTAAATTCTAAAAAATCCATCTATAATGGATGAATTCACTTTCTTTCCTCTCACTCTCTTCTTAGTCTCTTAGAATCTGGTTGCTGACCTTCTCAGTCCACTGAAATTGATCTTTCCAAAGTTATTAATGATCCCTCAGTTGCCAAATACAGTGGCTTTTTCTCAATCCTCATTCTTTTAGACCTCTCTGCAGCTTTTGTCACTGTTGATTATTCTCTTTTCCTTTATACGCTCTTCTCTCTAGGTCTTTGGGACACCACTCTCTCCTTGTTCCCCTACATATTTAACCATTCTTTCTCTGTCTCTTTTGCTGGATCCTTCTCTAGATAACACCCTCTAGTCATAGGTGTCCCTTAGAGTTCTGTCCTGGGCCTTCTTCTCGTCTCCCTCTATACTACTTCCCTTGATGATGTCATCAGCTCCCATGGATTTAATTACCATCTCTATGCTGATGATTTTCAGCTCTACCTATCCTGCCCCAATCTCTGCTGACCTCCAATCTCACATCTCCAACTGCCTTTTGGACATTTCAAACTAGATGTCCAGTAGACATCTTAAACTCAGTAAGTCCAAAACAGAACTCATTACCTTTTCCCTAAATCCTCCTCCCCTCCTACATTCCTATAATTGTAGAGGGAACCACCCATCCTCCCTGTTCCTCAGGCTCACAACCTAACAGTCATCCAGGATTCCTGACTGTCTCCCACCTTCCATATCCAATCTAGTACCTAAGCCTGTCAATTTCATCTTTGTCACATATTTCAGATATGCCCTCCTTCTCTCCTCTGACATTGCTACCACTCTGTTGCAGGCCCTCATCACCTTCTGCCTTGATTACTGCAATAGCCTGCTGGTGGGTCTGCCTGTCTCTCATCATTCTCCACTCCCCTCCATCTTCCATTCAGTCACTAAAGTGATTTTCCTCAAGTGCAGGTCTGACCACGTCACCCCACCCTCTCAGTTAACTACAATGGCTTCCTATGGCCTCCAGGAGCAAATACAAAATGCTCTGTTGGGCATTCAAAGCCCTTCAAAATCTAGTCCTCCCCTACCTTTCCAGTTTTCTTATACTTTTCTCCCTGATATATACCCTTTAATCTAGTGACATTGGCCTCATGGCTGTTACACAAATAAGACATTCCATTTCTTGGCTCCAGGGATTTTCTCTGGCTGTTCCACACGCCTGGAACACTCTCCCTCCTCTGCTCCAACTACTGACCTCCTTGGCTCCTTTTTAAATCTCGACTAAAATCCCATTCTTTACAGAAAGCCTTTCCCAACCCCTCTTGATTCTAGTGCCTCCCCTCTGTTTGTTATTTCCCATTTATCCTATGTATAGGGCACTTTTTATGTATTTGTTCGTACGCATCTTCCCCATTAGATTGTAAGATCCTTGAAGTCAGGGACTGACTTTTGTCTCTTTTTGTATTCCTGGTGCTTAGCAAAGTGCCTGTCACATAGTAGGCACTTAATAAATATTTATTGCTGATTGACTGGTCAAATCCAACCACCTCATTTTATAGATGAGACTCAAAGGGGGAAAGTAATATAACCAAGGTAATACTAAATAGCTGAGTTGAGAATCAAACCAAGATTTCTGATTCCAAGTCCAACGCTTTTTCCATTACTTTCTGTAAGGCATAGCTCAGAGAATGGGAAAATATAAAATATCCTCTCAGTTTTTCAGTAGCCATTATTAAAAGGGAATATTTAATAAACATCACTGATGCCCCCGGTTCCCCATTCACATACTAAAAAGATTCTTGATTCCTTCCTGGTTGGGTTGCTAACCAACCTGTCATGCAATGATGCTCTGTCTTTGAAATTCACAACCATCTCCCCAGCTCTCAATAAGAATACGCTTAGCACTGAGATCTAAATAAACCATTCCACATGTGCAGGGGTGTTTTCCACAGTCGCAGATTCCAGGACATGAATTTCCATATTCATGCTTTATTAATGAGATAGAATGAGGTTCCCACCATTTGGATTTCACCTCTGATAATTAAAGGTGACCTACCTACCTTGGCTGGATGAAAGAACTCCACATAGCGAGCTATAAAAATATAAGCACCAATTTTCCAGTTGAAAGTAGTCCCCATTAAAGCAATCCCCACTGGTTTTTTTAGCATGGACAGCAGCAGCCCTTTGTCTGTTTAATTTAACCTGGGTACAATGAGCAAAGAAGAGGAAAGTAGTTGCAGATGTGGAATCAATGAATATCTCCCCACTCCATCCCCAATCAATGGGGAGGCTGCTGAGGTTATCTTCGGTAGTCAATCCCATGTTAAGAATATTAGCTTCTTGTTTAAAGTAAGTTCTTTTTACACATCTATTGCCTGTCTGCTTGATTGATTTCACCCCCCCATCGTAAGTCCTTTATACTCATAAAAGTATCATAAAAGTCCAAAATCAGGAAAATGATACTAAAAGAAGGCCACCTAGTATAACAGAAAAGATGTTGAATTTAGAGGCAGAGGATCTGCCTCTAAATCAGGGGTGTGCTGAAAATATACTATGCACTTCTAAATTTAATTTGCATCATTGACATTTTTTTCATCACTTTCTTAAGTCTAGACAATCAACAAAATAATAAATCAGGTCACAATTTGTAGCATTTACTGATTTCTAAGGTATATAATGATATAAATGCTTACACTGAAAATTTAATGACCAGCTCCCAAACCGATTCTGGCACACTCCTGGCCTGAATCCACTTACAACTTCTGTGACATTCTCAACTTGCTTCCCCTCCTGCATCAGTTTTCTTCTCTACAAAATGAGGAAATTGAATTAGATGACTTCTAAGGTCCTTTCTACCTCTCAATCTCTGCTTCCATCATCCTTCTGTCCTAGTTAGACAATATCTGGAGTATTTCACTCAGTTTCGAGTGTCATCTTTTAGGAATGATATTATAAATTGGAGCAGGCATCATGAAGGAACTGAGACCATGTCATGCAAAGAACAGTTGGAGGAACCAGGGGTATTTAATATAAAGAACAGAAGATTTAGCAAGGGCATAATGGGCATCTTTGACTAGTCTAAGAACTGTTGTCTGGAAGAAAGATTAGACTCTTTCTGCTTGGCCCTAGTGAGAAGAACTTGGAATAGTTGGTGGAAGTTGCAGAGAAACATATTTCTGCTTGATTTTAAGAACAAACTTAAGTTATGGATGCCCTGCTTCAGAATGTAATGAGTTCTCCACTAGAAAGTATTCTGGCAAAGCATAGGCAACCAAAGGTCAAGGATATTTTGGAGACTGGTCTTCAGATATAGGTTTGACTAGATAACTAGATATATAGCAAGGGGCAAGGGAAAGAATCCTGAATTTGTTGTCAGAAAACCTAGTTCACATCTGGGCTCTGCCACTTACTACCTACTTGACCTTGGGCAAATCCCCTAACCTCTCTGGTCCCTAATTTTCTTATCTATACAGTCAAGGGGTTGGATTAAATTACTTCTAAGGTCACTTTCACATCTAAATCTATGACCCTATGACCTTTGAGATTTCTTCCCAGTATGACACTATATAATTCTTTTCTGTTGTTGAGTCATTTCAGTCATGTCCAAGTCTTCATGGCCCCATTTGAGGTTTTCTTGGCAAAAATACTGGAGTGGTTTGCCATTTCCTTCTCTAGCTCATTTTACAGATGAAGAACTGAGGCAAACAGGGTTAAACAACTTGCCCAGGGTCACACAGCTAAGTAAGTGTCTGAGGCCAGATTCGAGCTCAGGAAGATGAGTCTTCCTGACTCCAGGCCCTACATTCTATCCACTATTTGTAGTTCTTAGACCATATGATTACAAACTAAATGTTGGCACTAGAACATAGTCTCTCGATAAAATAATAAAATAAAAAGATAAAAAGGGTGCTTATTCCACTATGCAGACCTCTGAAATGTGAAAGCTTAAAAGTTCTTTGACTTCCATCTGTTGTTCTTTTTCCTTGTTTTGTCACTAAAGTTTTACCCCTGAAAATCACATGTTCTCTTTATTACTACTGGGTATTTTCAATCTTAGAAGCGCTTCCATTGCAAGGGTTACACCAATACCTCAGTGATAAATAGGCAAGTACACCTAGTTGAATGGAAGAATGGTAATCCATCAGCAAAGTAACAAGGCATAGAGCCATCTTCCACTCTCCCTTACCCGTGCATAAGGATAGATGTCAGGAGTTCATTTGCTAGACTATGGACATGTTATTTCTAAGCTAAGGTCATTATCCCAGAATAGTAACAGAAGGAGTTAATTAATATCACATTAGTTAGTTATAGTAAAATAAGAGGAGTTCTGTGATCAACTTGATTAATTTATAAGGTGGTAAACCTTTGTCTGGAACTTACAATCAGAAAGACTTGGATCTGAATAATGTCTCCTACACTTATTAGACATGTGACTCTGAACAAATCACTTTTTTCAGTCTCAGCTTTCTTCTCCATAAAATGGGGATAATAATAGTACCTACATCAGAAGGATCAAAAGAAATAACTCATGTAAAGGATTTTATAAATCATAAAGCAGCAATATGTTCAGTCATTTTTCAATAGTGGCTGACTTTATGGTCTCATTTGGGGTTTTGTTGGCAAAGCTAATGGAGTGATTTTCCATTTCCTTCTCCAGCTCATTTTACAGATAAGAGAACTGAGGCAAATAGGGGTTAAACTACTTGTCTAGGGCCATACAGCTAGCATGTGTCTGATGCTGGATTATAACTCAGGTCTTTCTGACTCCAGGCCTGGCACTTTAACTACTGCACCACCTATCAGCTCCCATATAAAAGCACCTTATAAATGTTAGTTATTATTATAGTTTTATTATTTTTGCCATCATCATCATTTGAAGACGAAATGATTTGTTCAGATTCTTGTGAGTTGAAAACGCTGTCATTGTGCTGACCTCTAAAAGGTTTGCAAGGCCTCTCTCTCACCCCTTTTGTCTTATTTCTGCCCCTTTTCAAAGAGATCCAGGGAGACCTGAGTCCTGAGTAAAGTCCCCTAATGGTCTGTGTAGATATGGATAAAAATGTGGCCAGCTTCTATTCCAACAGTCAAGGTAACAATTCATATCTTAGGTACAAGAGAGGCCTATTTCACCCATACAAGTTTCCATGAAATGACAGACTTTCAGTTTCAGAGATAGCAACATCTGGAGCTCAGCAGTTGGGCAGCAACAAGAACTCCTGGACCTCTGGTTCCTGGGCACTGCCAGCCTTGGAGTGGTAGAAACATGTAGGGTGATACATTCAACCATATGACTCCAAGAGAGGGGAAGCATATAGCTAAGGGGTTCCTAAACCCAAGTCTTCTGGAGAGGAGGAGAGGAGTTCCTGATTAGTGCCAACCTTGGGGTTGCTTCCATAATAATTCCAAATTTGAGAGTTTGGGAATCTAGCCTCCTAACAAAATAAAGTATGGGAGGGGGCAGCATTCCTTGTTTATGCTAGCCTCCTAAGGAAAATAAAATTATGTGCATGGTCCCTGAAGCTGAATGAGCGGCAGGAGGATATAAGCCATGATACAGGAAATAAAAAAAGACTTGGAATGTAGCCTCCACTCTATCCATTAGTTATTCAGACAGTGCAAGTCCAGTGGGAAGGAAATTGCCTCTCTTGCACGCCCAAGTTCATATTCTTTTCTGAAGAGAGCCCAAACCACAGAGTGGTGCCAAGAATGAGTCTGGGGAACAGTCCAGGTCCTAGAAAAGAAAGGATACTTTGGAGAGAGAGAAGAATTGTACCAGCTGCTTGTGGGTTACTGTGAGTCGTTGACGTGGTTTTCTATAGAGTGAAATAGATGCTGACCTGCATGCCCATTGTTATCTCTGGTAATTGCATGAGAATTGGCTGCTTTACTCAAATCTCAACCTCACTACACCAGTCTACTCTGAGATTTCTCAGGGGCAGCTCTGGATGGGAACACAATGAGCCAAAAAAAGAATGATTTTGGTGAGTAGCCTTGCTGGTAAAAGTTTAACAACTGGCTCCCCAGGAGGAGAAAAAAAAGTATGCACATAACACACTTTTAAGTTTAATCTGCTTTAACATTTTCTCTCTTACTTCCTTAGGTCTCAAAATAAACAAAACAATCAATCAAGCTGTGATTTCTAGTGTTTGCCAATTTCTGAGCTGTACATGCTTACGCTGAAAATTTCACCATTGGCTCTGGGAGCTGCTCTGAACTGGCTCCAGCAGCCCCCCAAGAATCAATTAAGGTCATGTAAGCCCAGGGCTTGGTTACATTTATATAACGCCATAAGGGTTTGAGAATTCTTTATCTACAATAATCCTATGATATGGCTAAAGTAAGCAACGGGGTGGGGAACAGGTGGGTCTCAAACATCTCAGGGCAGTGTTCAGCTTTAATAGCTAATAATCAATCATGAAGATGATAGCTAACATTTACATAGCAATTACTATGTGATATTACTATGTGATACCGCTAAGCCTATTATAATTAGTATCTCATTTGATCCTCATCACAACCCTGGGAGGTGGATGCTATTATTATCCCCATTTTACAGATGAGCAAACTGAGGTAAACAGCTGGTAAGACTTGCCCAGGGTTACACAGCTAGTAAATTTCTGAAGCCAGATTTGAACTCAAGTCTTCCTGACACAGGCCCAGTACTCTGTCCATTGTGCCATCCTGCCCAAAAATAGGTTAAAACTACACTAAAATTTTTGGAACCCCTCCACATAAAAAATAAATTATATATGTTTTATTATAAATTACATTGTATTATATAACACCATATAAACATATATACATGTTCATTATACACACATGCACATATATGTACACACATACAGATTATATGCATAGATATGTACACATGTGTACACACATATTTGTTAGGATACCCTTTTTGAAGATTATAAGTTCTTTCTAGATCATAGATCTAGAGCTAGAAGAGACACTAGAATAATCTTGTCCTCATCCAAGGGTGGGGAAGCTGTGGCCTTGAGGCCACATGTAGCCCTCTAAGTCTTCAAGCATAGCCCTTTGACTGAATCCAGATTGGTTCTGTGAAGTTTGGATTCAGTCAAAGGACCGCACTTGAGGACTTAGAGGGCCATATGTGGCCTCAAGGCCACAGCTTCCCCACCCCTATCCTAGTCCCTCATTTTACAGATGAAGAAACTGAGGCCCAGAGAGATTAAATGACAGCCCAAGGTCATAACATAGGCAGAATTTGAGCCCATGTCTTCTGACTCCAAACACAGCATGACTTTCACCACAAAGCAACACTAATGGCAATTTTCTTTCCATCCATTATTCAGCAGATACTTCTCTGCAGCTATGTGATACAGTGGATAGAGCGCTGGACCTGGAGTCAGGAAGACTCATCTTTCTGAGTTCAGATCTGGCCTCAGATGTTTGCTAACTGTGTGACCCTGGGCAAGTCTCTTAACCCTATTTGCCTCAGTTTCCTCATCTATAAAATGAGCTGGAGAAGGAAATGGCAAACCACTCCAGTATCTCTGCCAAGTAAACCCCAAATTAGGTCACGGTGAGTCAGACGTGGATGACAAATAACCAAAAGCCTCTCTCAGTGTTTGCTGTGCAAATTTCTGAGGAATTGGAACTTAAAGAAATCACGGTGAAAGAATTAGGGAAGGGGAACCAACAATGGGAAGCTTGAGGTCATGGGGGGTGAAAGGGTTGAGATGTTATCTCTCCTGAGGTTAAAAAAGGGTTGTGGTGAATACAAGGCAAGCAATTGCCCTACACAGATTTACTCTCTTCCTGAGTGGAAAATTATTCCATCAGTGTAAAACAGACAAAATGTCCTTTCTCCTCCAAGTTTACTTTGTCATAGCTTATGTAATAAGGAATGAGTTGACACGTAAATATGTTTACTAGGAAATGCAAATTCCAGACACAAATATGTCACCATACGCAATATGTTAGGAAACGCAAATATCAGAAGGAATCATAGAATTATAGATGTAGAGATGGAAATCACCTTGGATGCTAACAAGTTCAACCTCATTATTTTACAAATGAAGAAACTGAGGTTTAGCAAAGCTAAGTGACCCGCTAGAGGTCACGTTAGTAAAATATGAAGTGAGATTTGGTCTCAGGTCTTCCTGGCTCCAAGTTCAACACGTTATCCACTACAAAATGCTGAGGTAATAGCCATACTCAAATAGAAACAAAGCACATGGCCTACCTGGCCTTGACAACCTGAGGGGAGAAGAACCTGTCTACCTGCCTGACTGCTGGGATCCTGTTTTTCCCTGAATAAATCTGACCTCTGCTTGACCGTGAAATGTTCATTCTAGGAATTGCATCCATAAAAAGGGGAGCAGGGAAAAGTGGAGGGGAGGGGAAAGAAGAGATCGAGAGGGGAGAAGGGTGGGGAGAGGAAGAGATGAGAGGGTAGGCAAGGAGAGGGGAAGGGAGGGAAGAGGAGAGGAGGAAAGAGGGGAGAGGAGGAGAGAGAGAGGAGGGAGGGGACAGAAGGGAAGGAGAGGGGAAGAGAGGGACAGGGAAGGGAGAGGAGAGAGCAAAAGAGGGGAGGGGAAGGAAGGAGTGGGAAAGGAAAGAGAGGTAGGTAGAATGAAGGTCTGTTAAAGATAAAATTTTTATCCTCCATTTCAGGACACAAACTTGTTAGCAGACCACATACAAGACCAGTAGGACTGCCAGCCTGATGTGGACAAAGCCTCTGTTCTACAGGTCTAATTAAGTGATGGTTCAAAAAGATGTAAACAGCTCTGGAAACATGTCTCAGACTCTGAAGATTCCAATTCACTTAGAGTAAAATAAAAGAGAAAAGAGTAAAATAAAATAAAGTCTTATTGTAAAGGAAGGATGAAGAACCTCGCAACTAGCTGTTGATAAGTGCATTAGTTCTGTGAACTTTATTTAAGTTAATATGTTAACCAAAGGAAAGAAATTACTATAGGTACTCAGAAGAAATGTATAGGGAAAATAACAATGGACTACTAGGGGTCAGAAGACTGCCTCAGTTTCTTCATCTGTAAAATGATGGGATGGATGATCTCCAAAGTCCCTTCTGAACTCTGGAAGTCTGGAATTCTATAAAGGGCAAATGGAGAGAAAATAATATTGAACATTTTGAAGATAATGAAAAGGCAAAAATCAGTTAACCAAAACATCAAATAGACTCATTGAAGATTTCCTGGATTTTTAACAAGCAAACTATGTTCTTTAATGAAATAATTTATACCATTCGATGCACCCCTCATGAGTTCTATGGTGGCTACAGTTGGACCCGCTTGTAATCCATGGAAATCCTTTTTTCTTAGGATTACAGAATTCAGAACTAGACGGGATTTTAGATATTATTTAGTCTAGCACCTTTGTTTTTACAGATGAAGAAGCAAGTCTCCAGAGGCAAATTAACTTTCCTTTCCTAGTCACCGAGCTCTTAAGTAGAAGAGTGGACTCCAAATACAAGGCTCTTTCACCAGTGCTATCTGATTTAAAGATGACAATAAAACCCTCCATTTTAGTTGAGATGTTCAGCCAACAATACTTTATTCATTTGCAAAAGATCACTTCCACGGGAGCAATTTCCTTTGGAAGCACAGGGATCGCACTTGTTCTCAATCATGCCTTTACTCTGAATGCTCTTAATAGGATTTACTCTTTCTAGCCACAAGTGCTCCCATCCATGGTCGCTGTTGCCCTCTCCTGGCCCAAGCCAGTATATCTAGACGTCTGGATTTCTTTTTCTTAAATACACACAATATGCTACGACTTTCCTCTCAAAGATGATGAGTTTGATGGATCTAAATGATCCCTTTCATTAGGCAAAGCTGACAGTAGTCACAGGGAGAGGGAAGTCATAGCATCAGAGATCCCTTCCAGCACCAACTATAATTCAAAGACAGGGATGGTTCTAAGAACTCCATACATTTATGACTCCTACTTAGAGTACTTTCCCACGACAACAGTATGGGTTTAATACTAGTGCAAGTGTTATTTTCCCCATTTTCCAGATGAGGAAACATAGGAAATAGTTTTGTGCTGAAAGGTGAAAAACTTGCTCATGGGCACACATTAAGCATTTGAATTGGGATGTGAATCCAAGTCTCTACTACCCTTTCTTTGGGCCCAAGTCGAGCACTCTATCAACAATACAGGGTATATTACTTGAAAGGAGTGGTCTAGAATGTAACACTTATTGGAAATTTTGTGAACTAAAGAGGTTGGCATTTTATGCATGTATATAATGAGGATGTAAACCCTCCCTGGTGTTTTTATTTTTCTTTGCCATGCCCTCTTCCTTTTTCTGACAGAAGCAAACCTTTGTTCTATATTATTAGACCTTTGACATTTGCTTGTCATTTGACTAAAAACAACATTGATTCCCAGGCTGGGACTTACCAGAATTCCCCAGAATTCAATTTCTGCAATTGACATTTGACAGAAATCAGGATCTATCTTGACCCTGTACCTCAAACTTTAATCTCTTGAAGGGTTGTCTTTTAATGAGTTTATATATTGTTGTGGATTATCCTATTTCAAGCACAAATGGCTTGGGGGTTTTACTGTTAAAACAACTCTATTTCACCTTGAGGTAGCCTTTAATTCTGTGAGACACCAACGAATGGGATTTTCCAGGTTGGGGAAGAAGGGTTCTCGTGGCACAGTGGAAAGAATATTGTCAAATTGGAATCAAAGTACTTGGTTTTGAACCCCATCTCTCATTCTGTGACATTAGGCGTATCACTTAACCTCTCTGGACCTCAGTGTCCTCATTTGTAAAATGAAGGGCTTGGTGTAGATGACCTTTATTGGCCCTTCCAACTCCAAATCTATGATCCTTTGTACCTTCTATCTGTAAATTCCACAGTAACCCAAAATCGGGCTCATCCAGGTGAAAGTTGCTTTCCCATGGTTTACAATTTCAGTTCATTTTCTACAAAGTGAATTAGAAACTAGTTATGCATTACATCTGTATCTACCCTGTCTGTGCGCTTTATGACTTTCATGTCATGATCCCCCACTTCCTTTGATACAAATGGGTCCTCTTTCAAATTTAGAGGTTCCACTTAGTTTAGAAAAATTAAGCTCTCATCTGTCTCCTTCATCCATCATCATTAATGATGGCAGCTAACAGAAAGAACGTGTAGGAGTTATGAATGATTACCAGTCATTACATTTTCAAGAAGTCATTATCATAGTATTTACAGGACCTATTTCATGAACTGCTGAACATCACAAATACCAATTACATTTTTCTGCACCTCTATGAAAAGCAATATTATATCAACTAGGTTTCTGAGCTTTTCCTTATATGAGAAGCAATTCAGTTATTCTAGCTACATAGTCAATTTTTTTGATCATTAATAAATTATACTACTGCAAAGAGATTTTAGCATGACAAAGACAGTACAATTCTGAATCAAATAGAGCATGGTAAATAGTATAACTTTTTAAAAAAGCATTCTGGCAATAGTATTAAAAGAATTTTTGCCAGTCTATTTGGAGTTATTTTAAA
Organism: Phascolarctos cinereus; assembly: GCF_003287225.1. Classification (NCBI taxonomy): domain Eukaryota; kingdom Metazoa; phylum Chordata; class Mammalia; order Diprotodontia; family Phascolarctidae; genus Phascolarctos; species Phascolarctos cinereus. The sequence continues at coordinate 248,717,060 of NW_027555625.1, forward strand.
ATGGAAGCTCTTAGAGTAAAAGAAAAACTTCTATGTCTTTTTCTGTGACTTCAAGAGTGTAAGGTATTCCTATTGAGCAAATTCTCCTAATGGAGATCGGCAAGTGTTCAGCAACCTATAATCATAGAGAATTGTCTGGACACTGAAAGATTGAGTTTCTCATGGTTACAGCACAGTCAATATATATTAGAGCTGGAACTTGAAACTAGATCTTCTTGATTCCAAGCCTACCCCTAAAGCTTTCACCAATGCAAACCAGTTGCCTCAGAGGCCAGGAGAGCCTGGAAACCACTTCAGTTAGTGATTACTTGATCTTTTTGCCAGGTAGAATGATGCAGCAGACAAGGGAAACACCAGTTTAAAAAATAAACTTATTTGCAAAGTTTTATGGAAGAAGATGATGGAAGAATGGTTATTAGTGGAAGCACCTCATAAGGAAGAAAGAAGCAATTCAGGCAAAAACGAGTTTGCAGAAATTTTTTTTTGGAAAACTCAATTAAGCCAAATCATCCTTAGAGCATTTAAGGATGAAACTGAAACAACCACAGATAGAAACATGGAAAATATCTGTAAAGATTTATAGAATGAACTCCATTAATGACAGGAAAAGAACTATATTTAGACTCTAACATCACAGCCTCCAATATACTGCATAAGCCCATTTATTGTGTTTTTGTCTTGGATCTTCAAGACCTAGCACAATGCCTGGTACAAACTGAGAAATTAATAACTACTTGTTGAATGAATGAATGAAATGGAACTAAGAGGGAGAGAAGTGGAAAGAGTAGTCCATGCCAGAGGCAACACAATTTGGAGGGTGTTGAGGAATTGCTTCTCAAGATATGTGAAAGAAGAGAGGATGCTAAATTTGGGGGGTTAAGGAGAAATCATTAAAAAAGGAAATTATATTACATTACCTTATCATTACCAAAAAAATCCTCAAGAATTTATAAATACTTACCAATCTGCATGCTTGCTTTTCCACCTCTACAAAATTTTACTAAGAATAATCTATCTATTTATCAAGGGCATTCTTTCATGGATTTAACTTATATCTATTCTATATATGCTTATTTATGTAAATGTTGTATTCTCTAATTGAATGTAAGGTCCTTGGGTAACAAAAGTTATTTCTTTTTTTCTTTCCTTTCTTCATCAGAACCTAGGATAGTGTCTGACACATAATAGGCACTTAATAAATATTCACTGATTAATTATGGTGGCTGGTGTACAATCCAAGTGGAAGAGGGATTCCCAATAGAAACTGAGATCCTCCTTTGTAAATGATATTGTGTTCATGGCACCAAGCCCTGAATTGTTGTGGAGCTTCTTAAATGAGGTCCATAATTACTCAAAACAGTTCAACCTAACTAGCCACACCAGAAAAAAAAAAAGTGGATGACAAATGCCTATTGTAAGAGTCTATGACAAGCAGTTGGATAAGGACAAAACTTGTCTATCAGAGCACATATCATGGACATATGCTGCAAATGGGTGATGAACTGGTCCCAGAATTGAACAGGAGAAGAATATACTGAATTTGTGTTTTTTAGTTGTGTTTTTAATGAACCCAGGCATCTTCCTGAAACAAAACCCAATCTTTCTACTGTCAATAGTATTCATATGGGGATTTGGAATGCATATAAGTCATAGAATATCACAGTCCCCAAAGAATTAAAAGCTGTGGGTCACCCAAAGTGCAATAAAGTGGTGCATCCTCCATCTTTAAAAAAAAGTCTTCACCTGACCCTGTAATTCCCTGAAGCTATCCTCATATATTTCTACTTCTTTTCATAACCAAACTTGTAGAAAAAAAGCTGTCTGCACACACTTTCTTACCTCTTACTCAGTCCTCAGTGCCTTGGAATCTGGCTTTGAACCCAACTGCTCAAATAAGATGGCTCTCTCCAAGGACATTAGTGGTCTTTATATTGCTAAATACAATGATCTTTTCTCAGACTTCATCTTACTTGACCCCTTTGCAGTGTTTGATATTATTTTCCACCCACTCATACTGAATACTTTCTTCTCCAGGGGTTTTCATGATATCATTTTCTATTGGTTCTGTTCCTAACATTCTGGTATATCCAAGTAGGTCTCTTTCACAAGATCATCATCCATGCCCCACCTTCTAAGTATGGGTAGATGGGTGTACCCTGGGCGCTCTTCTCTTCTTTCTTTAGACTCCCTTTGGGTGATCTCATCAACTCCCATAGCTTGAACTATGTTTACCATTCAGATAATTTCTAAATCTATATATCTATCCTTCTCTCTCTCTCTCTTGAGTTCTGATCTTATATTATCAACTGCCTGCTAGACATCTCCACATGATGAAACTCAATATATCTAAAATTTAAATCACTATATTTTCCCCTACACCCAGCCTTCCTCCTAACTTCCCTGTTTCTGTCAGAAGCACCACTATCCTTCCAATGAGGTACCAAAGTTTACCTGAGAGTTATCCTTGGTTCTTCTCTTTCCTTTGTCCTCATATCCGAATATTTGCCAAATCTATTCTACTTCCATAATATCTCCTCTATCCATTCCCTGATCATATAGACATCACTTTGGTCCAGAACCTCCTGCTATAACTTGGACTATTGAAAAAGCCTCCGTATGTCTAGTATGATTGTACATATATAACCTATATCAGCTTGCTTGCCTTCTTAGGGAGGGAGGAAGAGGAAGGAGGGAGAAAAAAAATTGAAACTCAAAATCTTATAAAAGTTAATGTTGAAAACCATTTTTACATGTAATTTAAAAAAATTAAATATTTTTAAGTGGCAGGTGGGTGGGGGGAGAGAGAAGCAAAGAAAAAGCCTCTGAACTGCCCTCTGGTTTTGTATAGCCAACACTCTTGCCAGGCTTTCACCACATATCATCTGAACCAGGGGTGTGGTACCTGTGGCCTTCTAGGTCCTTGGGTATAGCCTTTTGACTAAGTCCAAGTTTCACAGAACAAATCCTTTTATTAAGGGGATTTGTTCTGTGAAGTTTGGATTTAGTCAAAGGGCTACATTTGAGGACCTAGACAACCACATGTGGTCTTGAGGCTGCAGGTTCCCTACCCACGATCTGGACTATTGCAAGAACCTCCTAATTGGTGTCCTTACACGTAATTTGTTTCCTCTCCAAACGATCTCCCACACAGCTACCAAACTGATATTGTTCAAGAACTGATCAGGTCATCTCATTCCCTTGCTCAAGCTTCAATGGATCTTTCCTGCCTCTTTGAAAAAGATACAAACTCCTGGCTTTGGCACTTAAGGCCTTTTAAAGTCTAATTCCAACAAGCCTCATCACTTCGGTTTTACATTGCTATCTCACCCTTCAAACACTCACCCTTCTAGGCCACATGGCCTACTTTCCATTCTCAGTATGTGATTCATTATCTATTCCTTCATAACCTTCAAACTCTTCCGAACTTCCCCATTGCTATCAAAAGCCTCATCATTCTAATTCCTTGTGTTCATAATTTTGGCATTATCCTCAACTCCTTACTTGCCCTCACCCCACACCGGTAATCAGTTATCACACCTTACCATCTGTATCTCCACAATGTCTTTCACATATTTCCCCTTCTAACTGCTCATCCAGCCACCACCTTAGTACAAACCCTCATTGCTCATCTCCTAGATTATTACAACAGCTGATTAATTGCTTTCCTTTGCCTGACATCTCTCTCTATTCCATTTTATCCTCCACACACTTGCCAAAGTAATTTTCCTGAAGTGGCTATGTCACTCATCTACTTAGCCAACTCCAGAGGCCCTCTTTTGTCTCTAGAGATTATTAATATTAATTCCTCTGTTTAGCTCTTAAAGCCCTTAACCCTGTTTGCCTCAGTCTCCTCATTTGTGAAATGATCTGGAGGAAAAAAAAAGGCAAACCACTCTAGTATCTTTGCCAAGAAAATCCCAAATGGGGTCATAGAGAGTCACATGACTGAAAAAAATGACTGAACTGACTCAGCCCAAATAAGTTTAATCCTTCTTCTACACGATAGCCCTTTAAATACTTCTGGTCAGCCATCACACGCCCTTAAGTTTCTCTTCTCTAGACCAATCCTGACCTTCTAATGGGGCAGTTTCCCATATCTGCACTATCTTGGCCACCCTCTTCAGGAAATTCTTTGGTTTGAGTGTCCTTCCTCACTGACTTCCTAACTTCCTAACTGAGTGAACTGACATTCAGAGCTGAACACAATATTCCAGAAATAGTCTGATCTGGGTGGGGGAAAGGGGAGATCCTTTTGTTCTGCACACTTTAATTCTACTAGTAATGTGATCTGAGGTTGCATTCCTTCATGGATAACAATAATAACAGCTAGTATATATAGCACTTTGACATTTACAGAGTGCTTTACAAATATAATCTAATTTGGTCATCACAACAACCCTGGGAGGTAGGAGCTATTATTGTTCCCTTTTATATTTGAGGAAACTGAGGCAGATAGAAGTTGTGTCTTTCCCAGGACCATGCAGCCAGTAAATGCTGGAGGCCATATTTGAACTCAAGTCTTCCTGACTCCAGGACCAGTGTTCTATCCTGAGACACCTCACTGCCTCTATGAATCTCTGTGAATGTCCTGTCCCAATGCCTCATTGACCCTGGATTCTCAAGAGCTATTCCAGATTTTATCTAGCCCTCCAAGCTTTAGTCTCTGAGCACCAGCCCGGCATCCTTTGTCCAGTCTAACTTGGTTTGAAGAGGCTCATCACCAGAGGTTGGCCACGGTCACTATTTATTTTTTTTCTAAAAAAACTATGGAACCAACAATGAAAATCATTGATCTTTAAAGTACTGGGATTAGATGGCACTAGCTTTGCCTAGTCACTGTTGACTTATTCAGGTTTGCAGCCCAACACACTTACGTTCTTCTCACATGCACTGTTGTCTAGATACCACCTCCATCCCATACTTGTGTAGTTGACTGCTAGAACTTAAATTTAGAACCAGTTTTATGTGAGCTGTCATAGGATAGGCAGTTAATTAATAATAATAACAGTAAACATCTACATGTTTGCCACATAGTCATTTATTATCTCATTTGATCTTCACAGCAAGCCTGAGGTAGGTGTTATTATCATCTCCATTTTACATATGAATCCAAAGCTGAGAGAGGTTAAGCAACTTGCCCAGAGTCACATAGCTATTAAGTGTCAGTGGTGGGAGTCAAACCCAGGTCTTCCTGATTTCAAATACAAAACTTCATCAAAGATTCCATACTATCTCTCAGTAACAGAATTAGAGGACTGCTGCATAGGAAAATAGAATGGGAGGGGGTGGAGCCGAGATGGCTGAGTAAAAGCAGTGACTTCCTTAAGCTCTCCCCCAAACCCCTTCAAAAATTGTCTCTAAACAAATTCTAGAGCAGCAGAACACAAAAAAAGCAGAGTGAAACAAATTTCCAGCCCAAGACAACCTAGATGCTTGATGGGAAAGGTCTGTTGTGCCAGGCTAGGAGAGGAGCTCAGTTCAGATGGGGCCCCAGCAAACCTGGAGCAGGCCTCAGGGGACTTAATCACAGACAGCTGTGGTGGTTTCCAGACTTCTCAACCCACAAACACCAAAGATAACTTAGAAAGTCAGTAGGAAAGATCTGTCAGAACTGGATGAGAGAGGAACTCTCCAGCTCTGGCTCAGCCCCAAGGTGACAGAGGCTGCTTCCAGAGTTCTTGGCCCACAGATGGTGGGGGATCGAGCTGCTGGTCAGAGGGAGATTTCAGGGATCTCTTTGCTGGCACTGAGGCAGGATTCTCTTGCTTTGCCCATGCTTGGATCTGGTTTGCAGTCCTGGGTGGAGGTCCTGGGGCAAGAAGGAGTGCTGCTTGGCAGGGCTTGTGGCAATGTGGAAAGAGAATCCTCTTCACAGTTCCAAGGCAGAAAAGAGTGCTGTGGTCACTCACAGACCAGGGCATAAGCAAGGAAAGTAAACACCTCTCCTTTGATCATATCACTTTAGAAGAACTGAAAATTTACAGGTCCCTAAAAGTATCTCTGAAAAGAGCTGCACAAAATCCCTGAAGCTTGGGACAGTACACCCTCCACACTGGAAGCAGAGTTAACAAAGAGTTAAAAAAAAAAAAGTCAAGTAATTGGCTGGGAACATGAGCAACAGTGGAAAAAAAACTCAGACTATAGAATCTTACTTCGGTGACAAAGAAGATCAAAACATACAGCCAGAAGAAGACAACAAAGTCAAAGCTCCAAGAAAAATATGAGTTGGTCTCAGGCCCTTGAAGAGCTCAAAAAGGATTTTGAAAAGCAAGTGAGAGGTGGCACAGTGAATAGAGCACTGACCTTGGAGTCAGGAGGACCTGAGTTCAAATCCAGCCTCAGACACTTAACTTACTAGCTGTGTGACCTCAGGCAAGTCACTTAACCCCAATTGCCAAAGAAAAAAAAAAGCAAGTAAGAAAAGCAGAGGAACAATTGGGAAGAAAAATGAGAATGATATAAGAAAATCATGGAAAAAAAGTCAATAGCTTGCTAAAGGAGACCCCAAAAAATAATGAAGAAAATGACATCTTAAAAAAAATAGACTAACCCAAATGGCAAAAGAGGTCCAAAAAGCCAATGAGGAGAAGAATGACTTAGAAAGCAGAATTGGCCAAATGGAAAAGGAGGTCCAAAATCTTACTGAAGAAAATAATTCCTTAAAAATTAGAATGGAGCAAATGGAAGCTAACAACTCTATGAGAAACCAAGAAATTATAAAACAAAACCAAAAGAATGAAAAAATAGAAGACAATACAAAAAATCTCATTGGAAAAACAACTGACCTGGAAAATAGATCTAGGAGAGATAATTTTAAAATTGTTGGACTACCTGAAAGCCACTATCAAAAAAAGAGTCTAGACATAAGCTTTCAAGAAATTATCAAGGAAAACTGCCCTGATATTCTAGAACCAGAGGGCAAAATAGAAATTAAAAGAATCCACCAATCACCTCCTGAAAGAGATCCCAAAAGGAAAACTCCTAGGAATATTATAGCCAAATTCCAAAGTTTCCAGGTCAAGGAAAAAATATTGCAAGCAGCCAGAAAGAAACATTTCAAGTATTGTGGAAAGATAATCAAGATAACACAAGATTTAGCAGCTGCTACATTAAGGGACCAGAGGACTTGGAATATAATATTCCAGAGGTCAAAGGAGGATTACAGCCAAGAATCACCTACCCAGCAAAACTTAGTATAATCCTTCAAGGGAAAAAATGGATAGTCAGTGAAATAGAGCACTTTCAAGCATTCTTGATGAAAAGACCAGAGCTAAACAGAAAATTTGACTTTCAAATACAAGACTCAAGAGAAACATGAAGAGGTAAACAAGAAAGAGAAATCATAAGAGACTTATTAAAGTTGAACTGTTCACATTCTTACATGGAAAGACGATATTTGTAACTCATGAGACCTTTCTCAATATTAGGATAGTTGGAGGGAATATAAATATAGACTGAGGGCACAGGGCAAGTTGAATATTGTGACTAAACAATAAAATTAAAGGGTGAGAGATGATTGTACTAGGAGAAGGAGAAATGGAGAGGTAGAATGGGGTAAATTATCTCACATAAAAGAGGCAAGAAAAAACTTTTACAGTGGAGGGAGGTGAGAGGTAATGAGTAAATCTTATTCTCATCAGATTTGGCTTAAGGAGGGAATAACATACACACTCACTTGGGTATGGAAATCTATCTTACCCTACAAGAAAATAGGGGGAAAGGGGATAAGAGAGGGGGGAATGATAGAAAAGAGGGCAGATTTGGGGAGGGGGTAATTAGAAGCAAACACTCTTGAGGAGGGACAGGGTCAAAGGAGAGAATAGAATAAACAGTGGGAAGGATAGGACGGAGGGAAATATAGTTAGTCTTTACAACATGACTATTATGGAAGTGTTTTACATGACTACACATGTATAACCTATATCAAATTGCTTGCCTTCTCAATGGGGGTGGGTAGGGAGGGAGGAAGGGAGAGAATTTGGAACCCAAAGTTTGAAAAAAAAATTGTTAAAAATTGTTTTTACATGCAACTGGGAAATGTGATATGTAGGCAATGAGGTATAGAAATCTATCCTGCCCTCCAGGAAAATAGAAGGGGAAGAAGATAAAAGAAAAAGTGGGGGGGTGATAGAAGGGAGGGCAGATGGGAGAAAGGGATATTCAGAATGCACACTGTTTGGGGGTTGGGAGGGGAGAGATGGGGAGAAAAATTGGAACTCGAAATCTTGTGGAAGTGAATGTTGAAAACTCAAAATAATTAATTAATTTTTTAAAAATTAATTAATTTTTTGAAAAGGAAAGAAAATAGAATGGGAAACTTTAGTTCTCTTGAGCACCAAGCCACTTAGCACAGTCTTACACATTCACACAAAATTTCATACTCTCAACTTTTTGCTTTTGAATGAGTCTGCTCTCAACATGTCCTAGAGCCAGCTCAAACTGGCTTCCAAAAGCCAATTGTTAAATTTTCATTATGAGTATTTACACCTAGGGAAAAAGCAAACACTACAAATTAGGGCTTGATTTATTATTTCATTGATTTCTAGACTTAAGAAAATGATGGGGGAAATGTAGATAATGAAGATTAAAATTAAAAGAATATCATGAATACATATATACAGATAGATAGAAAGATAGGTAGATAGATAGATAGACAGACAGACAGATAGATAGATAGACAGAAAGATAGATAGATAGATAGATAGATAGATAGATAGATAGATAGATAGATAGATAGATAGATAGAAAGACTGACAGACATTTTATAGATATTTTTCCCCAAGAGATAGTTGCTAAACATTTACCAGCACACCCCTTGCCTGTCCTCTGTGCAGGTGAGGCTTGTATATTGTTAGGGGATCCATGCTCCTGTCAACATACAGAATATGACTTTTCTGTGCTTTTTCATTTGCAGTGAGGATTCCGAAAAATGATTTATGGGGAATACAAGAAAAAAATTAAAGCTTAAAAGAAAAGATGCTTGAATAAAAACCTCTCATAAGCAGATAAAGGAATGGGAAAGATCCCAAAAGCAGAAGGGAAAAAATGATTAAAATCTCAAAGAGAATACAAAGGTCTTTGAACAATTACTATAATCTGTGAACCAATATTATCTGATGTAAAAGAGAATCTTGTGGACTTCTTAAATCTCATGGAACAATAGCAAGAAACTCCAGAATGTTTCAAATGAGAAATTAGAAATAAATTTAGAACATAAATCAGAGTTCTCGATGCAGAGTTGAAAAACACATACGGAAAAGTAGGAAAAAGTAAATGTATAATAGAGAATCTTTCCAAAAGATCTGGAGCTCTGAAATAAAGAGCAATAGATTTAGAATAACAAAAATGCTCAAGTGAGAGAAAATTGGCAGAAGAAAAGTAAAAAGTAAAAACATAAAAGAATGAATGAAATGAATATTTTATAAAAGATGCCATAATAAGCTCAAAAGAGATATTTGACCTCTATATTAAAAGTCATACTATTTTACAAACCAGTAGAGTACTAGGTAATATAACTTTCACAGCTTTAACTGTAGAGATAGTTCTTAACCAAAGAGGGAAAATGACTATTTAAAAAAAGCTAAAATAAATAATTTTGATTACATGAAATAAAAAGAAAAAAGTTTTCCACAAATAAAATCAGTGCAACTAGGTTAAGAAGAAATGTTGTTAATTTGTGAGGATGGGTGATGGTAGAATCTTGAGATCAAATGGTTCAATAATCAATAAATACATACATACAGATTTATGTATATATACACATATGTGAATGCACACATATAGTATGTGCATGTGTGTGTATAAAACTAACACAATCAATAAATATATATTAGGTACCTAATATGTGGCTGGCACTGTGCTAAATACAAGGGATACAAAAAGATAAAAACAGTTCCTGACCTTGAGGAGTGAAAAATATGATAGAGGAGACAAGATGCAAACAATTACGTACAAACAATATGTAGACAGAATAAATGGGAAATAATGAAAAGAAGAAAGGCATTAAAATTAAGTGGAATGGGGAAAGGCTTCCTGTAGAAACAGGAATATTAGCTGAGACTTGAAGGAATCCAGGAAAGTTAGGAGGCGGAGATGAGGAGGAAGATCATTCCATGCATGAGGGACAGCAAATGCTTGGTAATGCCTGGAGTCAGAAGATGAAGTGTCTTGTTCAAGGAACAGGACTATAGCCAGTATTACCGGATCGAAAAGTACATGTGGGAGGATGTGGTGTAAAGTATAAAAAGACTGGAAACGTGAGGAGGCTACACTGTGAAAGGATTTAAATGTTGAAGAGAAGATTTTATATTTGATACTGGAGGTGATAAGGAACCTCTGGATTTTTTTTTTATGGAGTTAACATAGTCAGACCTGCACTTTAAGTAAATTACTTTGGTTAGAGAGTGGAGGATTAACTGGAATGAGGGAAACATTTATAGTAAGGAGACTAACCAGCAGACTGTATTGCAATAGTCTAGGCATGCAAAAATGAGGGCATGCACCAAGGTAATGGTGGTATCAGAGGAGAGAAGACATATTCAAGAGATGTTACAAAGGTAAAATCAACAGATCTTGGTAGGAGATTGGATGTGAGGGTAGGGGGGGAGAGAAAGTGAAGAATTGAAGATGACACCTAGGTTTGTGAGTCTGGAGAACTGGGAGGGTGGTATCCTCAACATTAACAGGAAAATTTGGAAGTGGGAAGAGCTTGGGAAAATGATGAGTTCAGTTTTGGACATGTTGAGTTTAATGTATATACTCAACATCAAGTTTGAGATGTCAAATAGGCATTTGGAGACGTGAGACAGGATGTCAGCAGAGAAGTTAGGGCTGGATAAGTATATTTGAGAATGACTAATATAGAGATGATAACTGAACCCATGACAGCTGATGGGATCACCAAATGAATTAATATGAAGGGGAAAAAGAAGGCCCAGAAAAGGTGTTCCTGGCGGAGACCCATAATTAGCAGGAGTGACCTGGATGAAGATCAAGCAAAGGAGGCTGAGGAGCGGTCAGAAAAGTAAAAGGGCCAGCACGAGAGAGCAGTGTTCTGAAACCCTAGAGAGAAAAGAGTATCGAAGAGAAGACGGTGATCGACAATGTCAAAGGTTGCAGAGAAGTCAAGAAGAATGAGGATTGAGAAAAGGCCATTGGATTTGAGCACTAAGAGATCATTGGTAACCTTGGAGAGAGCTGGCTTCCATTGAATGATGAGGTTAGAAGCCAGACTGTGGAGTTAAGAAGACAGTGAGAAGAGAAAAAGTGAAGGTACCTATTGCAGATAGCCTCCTCAAGGCATTTATCCCCCAAAGACAGGAGAGATATAGGATGATGAGGATCATTATACAGGGGATGGATGGACCAAGGCAAGATATTTTTTTTTAGGATGGAATGGATATAAGCATGTTTGCAGGAAGTAGTGAAGCAGCCAATAAGCAGGGAGAGATTGAAGATAAATAAGACAGTGTGGATGATAGAAGGGGCAATCTGATGAAGGAGACAGGATGGAATAGTATCACTTATGCAGGTAGATGTGTTTATCTTGGCAAGAAGAAGGCCCTGTTATCATGTGAGAGAGAGGTAAAGGAGGAGGTAGTGGAGGAAGTCATCTGGGGATGTGAGAGAAGGAAGAAGGGAGAAGAGGGAGCACTTAGTAAATGACCTCATTTTTTTTGGTTAAAATATAAGACTAAATTTTCAGCTGAGTGAGTCAGAAGAGAATGAGTTGCAGGAGTTTTAAGAAGGGATGAAAAGATTTGAAAGAGCTATTGCAGTGAGTGGACTAACAAGTTAATTGGGGAGGTATAAAAAGTTGCTAGCAGCAGTGAGGGCCCAGTTGAGGTTGCATAACATAAATTTGTAGTGTAGTCATCACAAGCGTAGGAGTGAAGACAGCAGATAGTGGGAGTATTCCAAGGGAAAAGGACAGTATAGAGTTAAAATGACTCACCAAGAGGTTAAGATCAAGAAAGGACAATGAAGCTAGTGTAGGAGTGAAGTCTGGGAGAGAACTGAGGGGTCAAGGGATTGTGGGTCATGCTGTGGATGAAGTGCAGGGTTTGAGGCTAGAAGGCCAAGGGAGGGGTAGAATGATAATAGATTGTGATCAGATAAGTGAATTTCAGAGTTCATGAACATGGAAGGAGCACATTTGTGAGTGGTGGCAAGATCAAGGGTATAAACCATATGTGTGTGGCTGAGGTGGAGTGGAGGAGTAGGAAATGAGTGAGTTGAAGAACTAGGTGGTTAGGGTGTTTGAGGAATTATCAGTTTACATGTTGAAGTCTGCTCATATGAAGGCAAGAATTGTGGAGCAGAGAAAGATTGTGAGCCGGGTTCTGAACTCAGTGAAGAAGGAAGTGGAGTGTCCTGGAGGTCTATAGATAACACCTACAATATTTTGAGTGGAAGATAATATAAAACCAGAAGATATCAATAAAACTTTGTCTGTGAAAGAAAAAAAATGAGTTGGTCATATTGCACTGGAAAGGGCCTTAGTTCTGAGGTCAGAGGTCCTATATTCAATCCTGGCCCTATCCCTACGTACCACCTGGGCCAAATACAATCACTCCTTACTTTTCAACTGAGGAAAGTAAGGTACACTGGACTTGTGCTTGACCAAGTACATAACTTCAAAAGTCTTTTCCAGGCCTAAATCTATGATTATAGGACCCTATGACTAGATGATCTCAGATGTTCCACCCAGATCTAATATTTTATATGGTCTTCCTAAATAATTTCTCCACTCATGTATTACCATAAATGAAACAAGCAAAAAAAAATGCATTTTTCTAGTTTGTTTACTGCGGTATTGGGTTTGTTCTATCTTGGGATTGTTTTACTTTGAAAACAATTGCACCAATAATGGTAATTTTACATGAAGGTATTTCTCTGCTATGACTCAGACCTCATTATTAATACACAAAAAAACATTTCCCCATTTCACTGTGAAGTTTTCAACTTCGTAAATTCCACATTGTCAGGTTAGCCATTGTTCCCACCATCAGGCATGGAGCAGGTGGAGAAGTACATTGTGAAGGATTGACCAAAGAGGAAAAAAATGGTGGTGATTTTTTCCTTTAGTCTCCAGTGTAGTATTTTTCCACAAAGGTTAAAAAAGGTACTCACTGAGAACAATATGAAAATGACAGTTCAACTGCAGGGCATATTTCCTGTCTATTACGAAAATTCAGCTGGCATCACAGAAAACTTCCTACTATGTTCTGTCTTCATTATGTGAAGACGTCCTGCTGGCCTAGAGATAGATATCTTTCCATAAACTTTTCTATAGGCCAAAGAAAGTAACATAGAATACTAGAGATAGAAAGAACTTTAAAACCATAGCTTATGCCAGTCTCCCTCCTTAGATCCCTTCCCCACCCAAAGCCACTTCAAGTCCTGATTCACTGAAATCCTATTAAAGATCTATTATGGGATGATTGAGCAGTGATACAGGCATGGAAGTCAACCCAGTGTCCCATTTTAAAAAGGGAAGGGGACAGTATAAGAAAGTTTCTACTATGTTCAGAATTACTGGATCTCTGTAAAACACAGGTGATTCAGAGTTGACCTTTAATTTAACGCAAATTAAAAAAAGACTATGGTTACTGACTATTTGAATGAATAGTGTTCCAGATTAAGTAAGATTTGGAACAATGATGTGACACAAAAAAAGACCCTGAGATAAATGAGGTTGCCATACTTAGTGAAGTAGGATTAGATTAGATTAGATAGGGAAATAAGTGCACCAAGCACCTTTTAAAGGAAAGAAGCTAGTTGTCATCCAGTTGTGTCTGACTCTTCATCACCCCATGGACCATATTATCTGTGTGTGGTTTTTGGCAAAGATACTGGAATGGTTTCCTGTTTCTTTCTCCAGTAGAGAAAGGCAAACAGAGGTTAAATGACTTGCCCAAGGTCACATAGCTAGTATCTGAGATCTCAGGTCTTCCTGGTTCCAGGTCCAGTGCTCTATCCACTGAACCATCTAGTTGCCTCTAAAGGAACCAAAGTTCTTTACAAATAAGATCTCAGTAATGTTCCAACATATTAGGGACATGGTCAATGCCATTTTTTGCCATTCTATAGAAAGAAAAGTCACTGTTTAAGAAAGTGAACGGTCAAAAAGTTAAGTATTTAGAAGCTTTTTAACACTTACCATAGCACCCTTCTCTAGGAACCTCTGTTCCTGAGGCAAGTACTACAACTTGTACCCAAGTCAAGCAACATGAAATGAATTTGGGGAGAGGAGAAGGTAAGGCAGAGGAATAGCTCACTCTATCTCACCATCTGATACCTCCTTCTTTTTGTATAATATATTCCACATTCTGCATAACTTCCATTGTTGTTCAGTCATTTCAGTTATGTCCAACCCTTCGTGACCCCATTTGGTATTTTCTTGGCAAAGATATTGGAGAGGTTTGCCATTTCCTTCTCCAGTTCATTTTACAGATGAGGAAACTGATGCAAAAGGGTTAAGTGACTTATTTAGGGTCACACAGCTAATAAGTATCTCAGGTCACATTTGAACTCAGGACTTCCTGACTCCAGGCCTGGCACTCTATCCACTGTACCACCTAGCTGCCTTCTGAACAACTACTCTGTATTGTTTCTAGGCCAGAAAAGGATTATAAGTATTTTCAGCACCATCAAATTCCTAAATTTAGCACACTGGGTCAAAGCTCCAATTCCCCTGCACTAGTTATACCTCTGACTTATTATGCCACAATTCTTATCTCATTGCTAATAAAGGCTAATAATGTTAATAAATAGCTAACAATGCTAACAAACTCTAATTTATTCAATTTGATTAACAGTCAACAAGAACTTACAAAGTAACTACTGTGTATCAGGTACTGTGCTAGGCACCAGTGGAACAATATACTAACTTCTCCAAGTGAGAAACATTGTTCAATTTCCCCTGCCAAAATTCCTCCTGATCCTTTGAGGCCATTGACTTGGCTAGTGCATTATTTAGCTAGAACAGGCATGTGTAGAATGTGTTCTGAGTGTGCCAGGACACCACAGAGCAAGCACTCTCTTTAAGATCCCACATCAGTGTCCACTCGGAGGTAAGGACAGTAGAAATGCTTGTACCCAGGTGTGAAGTCACACCCTTCCCACATTCTGTGAAGGCCTAAGTAGTCTGGAAATATAAAGAGATAGGCTTGAGCTAATGTCTTCCCAACTACTCAAGAGAGTGATGGTCTGGCTTTTTCCTCAATATTGCACTCATAGGGCTGGCCTACAAACCACAAGGGCAACTGCAAGTCTTTTCCATTTGAAGAGTAGAAATGATCCCTTTCCTGCTTTTCTGTAGCTGGATAATCAGAACTGGTTATGAGAAGCAGTACAGCATAATAGAGAGTCAGCTTCAAAGTCAAGAAAACTTGAGTCTAATGATAACCTCAGACAGATACTGACTACAGGATCCTGGGTGAGTCACTTAACCTGTCAGTACATTAGGCAATTCTAGAGGACTCTACGTTGTAGAGAAGTTGCTGACACATGTGGGAGAGACAGTTTCTTCATCTGGGACTTCCCTATACCAATGAAGTCAAGTAGTTGCCCCGATTAGATACTTCCTATCTAATTCCTATCTAATCAATACCTTCCCCCCCCAAAAAAAAGAGGACATCAATTCAATTAAGTTAATTAAACAAATATTTATTGAGTATCTACTATGTGTAAGGTATAGTGTTAGGAACTGTCAGACCTGAATTTCCTTAATATCTTTTAAAAGTGATATTTGTATTTTGGAAAAGTACCAAACCGGTAAATAAGTAAAATGTGAGTAAGCCAATAATGGCATTTACTGACCTAACTTTTTTTTTGCTTTTTCATTTTACTTGGAACTTAATATTACATCAGAAATATTCTTTCCAGGGCTGATTGGAAAATCTTCTTGTATTTAATCTCATAGTTATTTTGAACTCCACTAGGTGGTATTATCAAACGTGTAGGAAGATGAATATATATAAAAATACATATTTATATGTATATATATATAGAGAGAGAGGCAGTGTCTAGATGTATATAGTACATACATACACGTGCATATATGCCATGCTACTTTGAGGGAGAGGATTGGACCATATGATCTTTAGGCTTATATTACCCAAATGATTTTGTGATTCTTTATGTAAAGGGTTATGAGATAATGAGATGTATGTATGTATGTATGTATGTATGTATGTATGTGTGTGTGTATACACACACATATATTGTACTATGTTTACAGATATTGCATGATATATATAATATGTATGTGCATATGTATGTGTTTATGTGTAATTTTATAATCCTTTGCACAGGGAATCACAGATTCATATGGCTGATACAAGCCTAGAAATCATATGGTCCAATTTCCTCCCTCAAAATGGCATGGCAATTAATCCATTCCAGAAAGATAAAAGCCATCTACTACTTGAAAAAAAAATTTAAACTGCTATTGAAGGTATTATATTTCATCTAGGCCAACACCCTTAATAAACATTTCTCACCAAATTGTGTGGCTCCAGACTTCTCTCTATCATGCTCCAGAACCCTAGAATTCAGAGGGAAGTACCCTCTGGTTCCTCAGCCTCTCCCTTTGTTTAGCTAATTCTTCAAAAAGCCTCCATATAGAGAGGGTGCTCAGACCAGCCATGTCTTTATTTCTCACCAGACTATACTTAGGAATTCTCTACCATGCCTCTGGGGCTGATATTATTATCATTTCTTCCTATCTCACTTCTTAGCTTCTGTTAATGTATTATCTTTTCCCACTAGACTATAAGCTTCTTGAGGACATGGATTGTTTCTTTTTACTTGTATTCACATCCCAAGCACTGCAAACCCTTACCTATAGTGAGTACTTAAGAAATGCTTAAGGGATTGATCAGAAGCCCAGAGAAGATAAGTGACTTGCCTGAGGTAGGTAGGAAATGAAGGAGGTGGGGTTGGGACCTAGGTTCTCTGACTCCAGATCCTGTGCTCATTTCACTATCTTCCCTCTCACTTTTTTTTTTAACTAGACCAGTGGTTCCATTAGTGTAGAAAGTCTAGACATATTTCAAGAAATTATGAAGGAAAATGCCTAGATATCATAGAACCAGAGGGCAAAATAAAAATGGAAAGATTCCACCAATCACCTCAGGAAAGAGTTCCCAAAATGAAAACTCCCAGGAATATTATGGTCAAATTCAAGAGCTTTCAGGTCAAGGAGGAAAAAAAAACAAGCAACCAGAAATAATAGTAGTTCTAAATATCTTGGAACTAATTGGAATCATACAAAACTTAACACCTACTTCTATAAAGGAGCAGAGGGTTTGGAGTATGATATTCTAGATGACAAAGGAACTAAGATTACAAGCAAGAACAACATATTCAGCAAAATTGAGTATAATCCTAAAGGAGGAAAAATAGAAATTTAATAAAATATAGGACTTCCAACCATTCTTGATGAAAAGACCAGAACTGAATAGAAAATTTGACATTCAAATACAAGACTCAAGGGAAGCATAAAAGGGTAAACATGAGTGAGAAACCATAAAGACCTTACTGGGTTAAACTATTTACATTCCCAAATGGAAAGATGATACATGTAAACCCTAACAATTTTATCATCATTAGGGAAGTTAGAAGGAGTTTATTTAGCCAGAAAGCCTGGGTATGAGTCTATTATGTTGGGATAATATCAAAAGAAAAATGAAACAGTGAGAAAGAGAGATGCATTGGGAAAGTGGGGAAGGAAAATAGGAGAAATTGTATCTCATAAAAAAGTCATGCAAGGAAGAACTTTTGTAGTGGAGGGAAAAATGGGAAAGTGGGCAATGCTTGAACCTCATTCTCATCTGAACTGATTCAAAGGTGGAAGACTACATATATGCACAAACAATTGGGTATAGAAATTCATCTTACTCAATAAGGAAGTAGGAGAGGAAGGGGCTAAGAGAAAGGGGAATGATAAAGGGAGGGCAGATTAAAGGAGTCAGTGGTCAGAAGCAAAACAGACTTGAGGAAGGAATGGGGGAAAAGAGAAGTATAAATAGAAAAGAAAATGATGGAGAAAAATACACAGTTAGTAATCACAATTGTGAGTATGAATGGAATGAAATCCCTCTCCCATAAAATGGAAGAGGATATCAGAATGGATTAGGAACCAAAATCCTATAATATGTTGTTTACAAGAGACATACTTGAAACAGAAAGACACATACAGGAGCTAGATTAGAATCTATTATGCTTCAGCTGAAGTAAAAAATGTTAAGTGTAGCAATTATGATCTCAGACAAAGCAAAAGCAAATGGATCTATGTAAAAGGGATAATTAGGAAAACTATGTTTGTAAAAAAGTACTATAGATAATTTATCAATATCAATATTAAACATATATGCACCAAATGGCATATCATCCAAATTATTGAAGAAAAAGTTAAATGAATTATAGGAGGAAATAGACAGTAAAATTATATTAGTAGAGGACTTCAATTTACTCTTCTCAGACCTAGATAATCTAACCATAAAATAAATAAGAAAGAAATTAAGGAAATGAATAGAAACTTAGAAAAATTAGATATTGGTATGGGAATACAAAGGGATATATATTTACAAAACCTTTTCTCAGTTGTATATGTCACCTTCACAAAAAAAAGTTAACCATCTATTAGTGCATAAAAACCTCACAAACAAATGAAGAAAAACAGATGTATTAAATGCATCTTTTTGGACCAAATGCAATAAAAACTAATGTTCAACAAAAGCATTTGAAGTATGGGTTAAAAATTAATTGTAAACTAAATAATCTAATCCTAAAGAATGAGTGGGTCAAATACAAATGATAAAAGCTATCAATAATTTCATTAAAGATAATGACAGCAATGATACAACATGCCAAAATTTGTAGGATGCAGCCAAAACACTATTTGGGGAAAATTCATATATCTAAACACTTATGTCAAGAGGGAGAGAGAGAGAAAGAAAGACAGAGAGAGACAGAGAGACAGAGAGACAGAGAGAGAGGATCAATGAATTAGGCATGCAGCTAAAAAAAAAAAAGGAAAAAGAATAAAGAAAATAAAGGAAAAAAATCTCCAGTTAAACACCAAAATTGAAACCCTGAAAATCAAAGAAGTGATTAATAAAGTTGAAAGTTTTTTAAAAATGAATTAATAAATAAAACTAAGTGCTGGTTTTATGAAAAAGCAATAAAATGAGATTAAACTATTGGTTAACTTAATTAAAAAAAAAAAGAAAACCAAATCACCAGTCTCCAATATGAAAAGGGCAAATGCACAACCAATGAAGATAAAATTAAAGTAATTATTAGGAGCTATTTTGCTCAACTATATTCCAGTAAAACAGGCAATCTAAATGAAAAAGATAAATATTGACAGAAATATAAACTGCCCAGATTGATAAGAGGAAATAGAATACTTTAATAGCCCTATGTTAGTAAAATAAATTGAACAAGACTTTAATGAGCTCCCAGGTGTGTGGGGGGGGGGAGGAACCCAGGACCAGATAGATTTAGAATAAAATTCTGCCAAATATCTAAAGGCCAATGGATTCCAGTTTCATGTGTGTGTGTGTTTGTGTGTGTGTGTGTGTGTGTGTGTGTGTGTGAAGTCCTACCAAATTCCTTCTATGACACAATTGTGGTTTTGATACCTAAACCAGGGAGATCAAAATTAGAAAAAGAAATTTCATACCAATTTCCCTAATGAATATTGATCCAAAATTTTTAAATAAAATACTGGCAAGGTCATACAGCAATATATCACAAGGGTCATAGACTATTACCAGGTTGAATTTATAACAGGAATTCAAGATGGTTCAACATTAGAAAAACTACAACTGACCATATCAATAATAGAAACAACAAAAATAACATGATTTTATCAATAGATGCAGAAAAAGCTTTTGACAAAACACCCATTCCTATTAAAAATACTAGAAAGCATGGGAATAAATGGAGCTTTTTTTAATGAAACTTTTAAAAAAATGTATGATAAGTTGTATGTTTGAAACCAAGAGAAACCATTCCAATAAAATCAGAGATGAAGTAAGTATATTCAATATCACCACTGCTATTCATTATTGTACTAGAAATGCTAGCTATAGCAGTAAGAGAAGAAAAAGAAATTGAAGGAATAAGAATAGGCAACAAGGAAACAAAAATTCCACTTTCCGAAGATAAATGGTATGCATTGAGAACCCTAGAGAGTTAACTAAGAAAAAAAAAAACCTAGTCAAAACAATGAACAACTTTAGCAAAATTGTAGGACATAAAACAAACCCACACAAATGTGTGTGTGTGTGTATATATATATATATATTATATATATATATATATATATGTGTGTGTGTGTGTGTGTGTGTGTGTGTGTGTGTGTATTTACATTCATACATGTACATATATATGTATGTATATGTATATATATACACACACACATACATATACATATTGCCAACAAAACCCAACAGGAAGAGATAGAAAGAGAAATTCCACTTAAACTAACTGCTTTACAAAATACTTGGGAGTCTACTTGCCAAGACACAGGCAAGAACTATAGGAACACAATCATAAAATACTTCATACAAATAAAGATGATAAACAATTGGAGAAATATTCATTGTTTATGGGTAGGTTGAGCCAATGTAATTATAATGACAATATTACCTAAATTAATTTACTTATTCAGTGTCATACTAACCAAACTGCAAAAGAATTATTTTATAGATTTGGAAGATATAATAACAATTCAACTGCAGGAACAAAAGGTTGAGAATGTCAAGGGAATCAATAGAAAAAAGTGAAGGAAGATGAGATAGCAGTACCAGATCTCAAATTATACTATAAAGCAGTAATCATGAAAACAATCTGGTACAGGATAAGAAAGAGTGGTTGATCAATGGAATAGATTAGGTGCATGATATACAGAAATAAATGACGACAGTAACCTAGTGTTTGATAAAACCAAAAATCCAAGCTATTAGGGCAAGAATTCACTATTTGACAAAAACTCATAAAAAAAGGTAGAAAACTAGCTAGCAGAAACTAGGCGTAGACCAACATTTTATACTGTATACCAAGATAAGCTCATAGTGAGCATGCGGTTTTGACATAAAAGCTAATATCATAAATAAGTTGGAGAGCACAGGAAAAAATTACCTGTCAGATCTATGGATAAGGGAAAGTTTGTGATCAAAACAAGAGATCATAGTAGGTAAAATAGATAACTTTGATTACATTAAATTTAAAAGGTTTTATACAAACAAAACCAAATGCAACCAAAATTAAAAGGAAAGCAAGAAACTGCAGGGAAATTTTAAAGCAAGTTTCTGTGATAAAGGTCTCAGTTCTCAAATATATATATGGAACTGAGCCAAATTTACAAAAATAAGAGCCATTCCCCAATTGAAAAATGGCCAAAGCATATGAACAAGAATTTTTCAGAAGAAGAAATCAAAGCTATTGATAGTTATATGAAAAAACCCCCCATTTTGGAGAAAAATTTGGAGCTATGCCCAAAAGGATATAAAATTATACATACTCTTTTGCCCAGAAATTCAAGTAGGTCTATTTCCCAAAGAGATCAAAGAAAAAGGAAAAGTCCCCATATGGATAAACTTATTTATAGCAGCTATTTTTTATGGAAGCAGAAAATTCGAAACTGAGGGGATTCCCAACAATTTGAGAGATGGCTAAACAAGTTATGGTGGAATGTTATTGCATTATAAGAAAATATGAAGGGAGTAGCTTCAGAAAAACCTTAGGAAGACCCTAAACAGTCTGGTGATAGTTGCAAGGAGTCTTCTGTAGAAAAATATTTATAACAACAAAAAACTGATGATTATAGAATGGTTTAAAAATTGAAAATTAATGAAATATTATTGGTCCATAAGGAATGACAGATATGAAGAATACAATGAAATATGAGGAAGACATGTAAACTAAGGTGGGGGAGAGAGAGAAACAGAAGCAAAGGAATAATACATCATGACTTCACTTACATAAAAGAGGAGAACTTCAAACAAGAGCAAAATTCTTGGCAAATATACAGAGCAATATTGGTGCTACCTTCTTAAAAAAACAATGCATATGGTCTTCATTTCTTTTATTAACTGGTAAATTTTAGAAGGGTATAGTTGAATTAACACTCCTTCACAACTTGGTTAGATTGTTTTGTAAAAGTATCTATGAGGTACATTTATGTTGCTTGTTTTGTTTATTCTCTTATTGGTTTTATTGGGGGTACACAGATGACAAAGAAGGAGAAAGAGAGAGAGAGAGAGAGAGAGAGAGAGAGAGAGAGAGAAGTAGAGATATATGTTAAGATCTTCTTGTACTCATATTTTCATCAAGATTATCTTCAATAATGTGCATATACCATGCACATAAAAATGTTATGAAGATTATTTAATTTAATACTTGCTAATATCTTCCAGAATAAAACTATTTTTGGTAATAATGCATCAATGATTTTTTCCATTCTTTTAGAATCTTCCTCTCTTTGAAAATTCCTTGAAAACCAATTCCTGAGAGGCTTTAAAATTGTATTACTTCCCCTCTGGATTCATTCTACCACATACATACTTGTTCAAATCCAGTCGTTCTTCTAGAATTAATCTCCATAAGTACTATTATTCATTACTTCCTCACATAGTCACTGGATATTTAGATGATCAAGCACTGTTGAAGTGGTTCTGATTATGATTGGCAATAATAGGTTACCACACAGGCACTACTAGATCTTTTTCATCTCATTTTTATTGGTTGTCTGCTTCTAATTTAAAAACAAAAATCTTTGGAAGATCTGACTTAGTTGGGTCTCATGTCAAGCTTTCTTCAGTTTTGTCTTTTCCTCCACTGCTTTTCATTGCTTTGTAAGACAATAATATTTATGACCTTCTGAGTCTCTATTCTAAAATGGTGTTGCTCTTAACTCTGAAGTTCTGTCTCTCTGTCTCTCTCTCTCTCTCTCTCTCTCTCTCTCTCTCTTTGTCTTTCCCTCTCTCTCATCAAGTATTTGCTGACTGAGACATTTTCTGGGTTCTTTTGGTTTCCTCATTCTTTTCAGTTGTTTTGAATTAGTTAAATTTTAAGAAATGGTAAGAGTAGGAGTCAATGATTTTATTTTTGTTCATTTCCTATTTTTACAGTTGATAGTTTGTTTACCATTTTATTTATTTCTCCTCTAATTTTGGGTTATGCTTTGCATATGCCCGGGTATGTAGTAGTTTATTATGGGTGACTAGAGGGAACAGTGGAGAAAGTACCAGGCCTGGAGTCTGGAAGATCTGAGTTAAAATCTGACCTCAGACACTAGCTGTGGGACCTTGGGCAAGTCACTTAACCTCTTTCTGTCTCAGTTTCCTCATCTATAAAATGGGGATAATAATGGCACCTACCTCCCAGGGTTGTTTTGAGGATCAAATGAAATAATAATCGTAAAGTGCTTAGCACAGTGGCTGGTACATAGGAAGCACTATATAAATGTTTGCTATTGTCACGTAATAGGGGATAAATTTCACCCCCTACATGTCTCTCATGTGGAAGATGCCATACTTCTTCTGGGAGTAGACATTCTGCATTCCCCTACCATGTGGGTATAGACAATCTCTTTCCACTGGCTCCATCTTTAAAATAACCAAACTGAAACAGTCTACCTCTCTTTCCACTCACATCCAAAGAATGAAGGTGCTATTCACCCACAAAATAAAAACTCATCAAGCTAGATGAGGAGCAATTTTTTTTTTCCCTTTTTAGGCTCTATGGCCCCGAGAAACAGTCCAGAGGTTTTGTTCTGTTTTGTTTGTCCTTTTCAGTTCTGGATGCAGACAGTGTATACCCAGACTCAGACCGTGGTGATCTTGGAGGCAGGATTCCAGGAAGGATATGGCAGGCAGCCCAACAGGGAAGTCCTGAGAAGCTAGAGTGCCCAAGATTTAAGCCCAAGAAGGACTTGGGACTTGGTAGGAGTAGGTAACATGGGAACTGAGCTAAACCGTGAACTTAAACCTCTTCCCCCCACAGAGACTGAGGTTGAGTGGGGAGACAGCAGGGGGGGATTATTCCCCTACATCTTGGGGCAAGTTTATTCTTTATGTATTCCTTATTCTGTGTGTTTATTCTTACTATACCTTTGAAGTAAAAATTCCTTTGTAAAAAATGAATCTGACTGTTAAGTTTTGGAACTCAAGTACAGGAAATCCATAAAATTAGGGGAACATAATTGGAGTCGGCTGTAGTAAATAGCAGAAATCATATATCCCCAAGTAGTAAAGGTACTAGAGATCCTGAGGGATGGGTGAAATGTAGCACACTTGGCTTTCAGGCAGTGAGAGCCAGAGTATTCACCGTTATATGAGTTTATTTATTAATTTTCTAATTTTTTAGACTGCAAACTGAGATTAATCATCCTTTTTTTTAGTTTGTTAATATATTATTTCATAAATATAGGTATATGTAGACTTCTGTATGTACACCTTTATCTATCTATCTGTCTATCTATCTGTCTGTCTGTCTGTCTTTTTCCCTTGAACACTGAGATGCAGTACAGTGACGTGGAGAGAGCGTGGTACTTGTAAAGAGGAGAAACTTCGTTCTAATCCTGCCTCTGGCATGCACTAGCTGTGTGACTCTAGGCAAGTGATGTAATCTCTATGAGCTTCAGTTTTCTCATCTGTAATATAAAGGGGTTTGCTTAGATAGCCTTTAAAATCCCTTCAACCTCTAAATCTGTGATCCTATTACTGCTTTAGTTACCTCCCAGAAATTTTGGTAGGTATTCTCATAATAGGTATTCTCTCACTCTCACTCACCACTATGATTCGTTCGCTGCTGTCATCATTCAGTTGTTTCAGTGTCTGACTTTTTGTGATCTCATTTGGGGTTTTCGTGGCAAAGATACTGGAGTGGTTTGGCATTTCCTTCTCCAGTTCATTTTACAGATGAGGAAACTGAGGCAGAGTTAAGTGACTTGTCCAGGGTCACACAGGTAGCAAGTATCTGAAGCCAGACTTGAACTCAGGTCTTCCTGACTTCAGCCCCAGCACTCTATCCACTCTATCCAATCTTCTGCTACTGTTTTTTTCTATTAATTACTATTTTTGTTATGTTATTATATATTAAAATGTGTTCGGTATTTATGGGGTTTTTTACATTTATAATTTTACATGCCGTAGCACATATTTGTAAGATTACCATGTGCAGCTCAGAAAGAGATAAATTATTATGCTTCCATTCAGAAGATTCCATAATTCTTTTTGCTCTAAATTCTAAAAGTTTGCTCACTTCTGTATTTTCCTTTTTGTTTATATTTCTTTTAGATTTGTTCAACTATGACAGAGTATTAAAGTCTCCTACAATTATTATTAATATTATTTTTTGTAATTCATTAAATTTTTTTTATGAATTTAGATGCTATACTATTTGGTTTGCATACATATATATATAAAATATAAATGATATTTCATTGTGTATGAGTCCTTTAAGCATAATTGACAACTTCTTTAAACAAGTTGAGTGGGGACAATTATAAAACACATGCACTGTTTTCTCGTCTTTAGTTTTATCTTATAATTCAATTCTGATTTTTTACATTTAATCAATTAATGACTGCACACATGTAGCTAATTTTGAAATGATTCCCACATCAGTAATTCCTTTTTTCCTGCCTTTTAAGATTTACACAACTTCATTCTTTATATCACTATTCAGCGTTCACCACATCCAGCACTTTTTCATGCTCCTCCTCCATAAAAGCATCCATGATATTAAGACATAAGTCTTCTGAGCAGACTATAAGCCTTTGGCCACTTTTATTTCTTCAACCTAAACCATGATTTTGCTATTCTTCCATTTCCTATTATACTCATTAAAGTTATGTAGAATTAAAAGTAAATATTGAATTAATTTTGTGACTTGTCAGATTCTTCATATAATTTCCTTGATTCTTTGTCCTCTGTAATTGGTTCTGGTATATAGGGTACAATAACCATCATTATAGTCTATTTGTCTTTATTCATTTGAGCTCTACATAGCAAAATGTCCAAGAATCTCATGAAATATTCCTTCTTATATTTGGGTACAAAGTGAAACTAATTCCTTTATTTGCCTCTCTCTAGAGAACTATGAGCCACAATTCTTAAGGACATAATGAAGGACACCTCTAGCATAACTATATTTTGAGTCCTACTTACATATAAATGATGAGGAATAGACATGCGGATCCTATTGTGCTGAAAGAATTCACTCAGACAGTCTCCAAGTTTAAGAAAGGCATTTATTGGGGTGATGCAGCCAAGTGGGCCTGCTCCCATGGGGTAGAGCCCCAACAGGCTCTATTCCATGTGGGAGGCAGAGTATAGACATATGGCCTTCAGCCCTATTTCCCATAGGAGGCAAAGGCAGTTATTGGGGTTAGGTGTCTGGTTTAAACACAATTTTATGGAATAGGGGAAAGGGGACAAGAGAATAGGAGGAGCAAGCACGGTTCCAAAATGCCTAGGATATCAGGTGGTCCGGAGGTGCCTTTATCCTACAGGTAAACAAAGAGAATAGGGGAGGGAAGGGGAAGAATTGTTCTGGAACTGGGGGTGCTTTGTGAAAGCACACAGGTAAGTCCATGGTGGGGAGCTTCAATGCGTAGTCTTCTTTCGTCATTTTTCTGGCTGGTTACACTCTGCATCTTATCTCATATCTTACATCCTGCATTCTGCTTGCTCCATCTGCCTCAAGTACTCTATTTTACCACATCAATAGGATAAAGATCCAAAAATATATATATATGGTCAGGTTAGAATGATGAGTTGTGTATGGTTAAAATAGAATTTAATAGGGATAACCATATGGTTCTGCAGCCTGTTTTAACAAACCAACTGCAAAGGTCCAGGATTAAAGAGCTGTGGAAAAATAGCAAGCAGTTTTTGTGGATAAGACTTGGGATTTTTGATGAACTATAAGCTAAACGAGTTGATTGTGTGAGTTGGCAGCTGAAAAAATTAATGATAGTGGGCTATATTAATAGAAACATTGTTTCCAGAAGGAAGGAAGTGACAGTCATGCTATCTTTTGTCATTTGGGCCTTGGGTGCTAACAAGATGGACTCAAGTTCATTTTTTTTTTGTAGGGACAGGTCCTTATAAAATCTTTCTGACTCACATTTCACCAAGGGAAAATCTGGAAGCACCAATATGTGCTTACGAACAATTAGATGGCTTAGAGGATAGAAAGAGCACTTAGCCTGGAGTTAGGAAAACCTGAGTTCAAAGCCAGACTCAGATACTTATTGGCTGTGTGATCTTGAGGAAGTCACATAACCTCTGTTTGCCTCACTTTCCTCAACTGTAAAATGGAGATAATAGTACCTACCTCTCAAGGTTCCTATGGAGGTTAAATAAGATAATTTTAAAGTGTTTAGCACAGTTCCTGGCACATAGTAGGCACTTAATAATACTTGCTTGCTTGTTGTCCTAAACGGAGACCTTAGCTACCTTGCTCAGGATAAAAAGAGAGTGAGTATAGGATAGGCTTTCATTGAACCTACCAAAAAATGTGGAATGGGTTCACATGCAAATCCTTTGGCCTTCAAGACATTTCTCCTCCCTTTTCTAGAAGTCATTAGGAACATTCTTTTCTGGTAGACCTCACCTTCCTCCGTACACCTATGCTGTCTTCATGACTTAAAATACTAGGAAAGAGATAGCTTCAGATTGCTCTACCATACTTATATATTGTGTCTGAAGCATTGCATTCCAGATCGAGGAACCATATTTTAGATAGGACATCTTTAACAAAATCAAGAGTTTCTAGAGAAAGGTAACCAAGATTTTGAAAGGCTTAGACTCCATGCTAAATGAAGGCTGGTTTAAGGAACTGGGGAGGTTTTTTCTGGGAAGAGAGGACTCAAGGAGACATGCTAGCTCTCATCTTCAAATATCTGCAGGGCTGTTGCTGTGGAAGATGGATAAGATTTGGTCTGTTTTGCCACAGAGGGGAGAATCAGGAATAATTGTTGGCAATTGGCAGAGAAGCAGTTTTTGACTTTATATAAGGAAATGATTTCTTATAATCAGAGCTGTCCAAAAGAGGAATGACTGCCTCAGGAAGCAATTAGCTGCCCTGTCTCTGAAGTTCTTCAAACAGTGCATGAAAAGGCTCTAAGAGGTCAATCTATTCATCTTGTATGTCAATAGGTGTCTTCTCTATAATATCCCTAATCAGTGAGAAGGAAGCTTCCACTTGAAGATTTTTAGTAATGGGGAAATCACCACCTTTTCAATAGCCTATTCTGCCCTTGGATAAGTTTATTCATTAGGAATTTTTAAAAAAATATTGAACCAAGATTCATCTCTGTTCCAAAATCTATCCACTGTTCTTAATTCTGCTTTTGAAACCAAGAAGAAAAAAGTCTATAAAAAAAGAACTGTTTTTCTGCTGCATGTAATTGTTATCCTTTGGCTTCCAGGAAGGCAATGTGGCACACTGAGAAGATCAATTGAATAGAAAAACTAGTTTTGAATCCTGACCCTGTTTGACCTTGGGAAAAACAAGTTGGCCTCTCTGAGTTTCTGTTCCTTCATTTATAAAGTGAGAGTGTTGGAATTTTAAGGTGCTTTAAAGCTCTCCATTCTATGATCAAATAAAAAGATATAGTCTCTGCCCCCACAGAGCTTACTGCATAGGAAGAAAGTACACAGATAATGTTACACAAGGTAGACTAGGAAAAGTACCATAAGAAAAGAACAGTGTTGGATACGAGATTAGAGGAGGGAATGTTAGGGGCACCAAGGAAGGCTACATTAAGCTGAATCTTGAAGGCTGGACAGAATTTCAACAGGTAGAGATAGGGAGTGGTGGAAGACATTCTACTCCAAAAGAACAGTGTGAGTAGAGGTACAGAGATAAGAGGACAACACAAGAAAGTTACTACAGTGAGGGAAAAGCAGATTAAGAAAAATTACAGAGATGCCATGATAATGCTATAACTCATTCCAAATCTCATCTCCATATTCCCATACTCTTTGGGGGAGATGTGCTATTCCTATGCATGAGTTTGAATAACTTATAAGAACTCACAGACTAACCAGTCTCTTTCTATCTGTAATTGTCCAAGCATCACTGCCAACAAAGAGCTCTGAAAGAATTCACTTAATTCCTAGAGGCCATGGACCAAGTTTTCTTGATAATCTGTACACATTTTGCAGGTATTTTGGTTAGCATGAATAGACAAAAAAAAACTGTTATAAAAATGACTCTCATCAGTAGAACCACAGTGACTCAGACAGCTACAGCAAAAAAATTGAAGTCAGAGGCATGGGGGGCAGGGAGGTGGGATGGGAAGCTACTTAATTGAATGGTCTATAGCTGAATAGAAGTGAC
The DNA here is from genome assembly GCF_003287225.1 of Phascolarctos cinereus. Taxonomy (NCBI): domain Eukaryota; kingdom Metazoa; phylum Chordata; class Mammalia; order Diprotodontia; family Phascolarctidae; genus Phascolarctos; species Phascolarctos cinereus. The sequence continues at coordinate 248,746,430 of NW_027555625.1, forward strand.
TCTTTGAGGGAAGTCCTGCCTGAGGACCTGCCTTTACAAAGATCGATCCTCTGAGGTCATTTGCCTCTCATATATTCAGTTTATTCACTCAATGAGAAAATCTACACTACAATTTCCCATCTCGAAGCCCTCTGGCTTCAAATATGCTGAAGCAGTTGAGCTTAAATAAACACATGTATTTGCTAGCAAAAAGCTGGAGAAACTTTCACTACAACAGTGCAATGAACTACATTGTACAAGTAAACAGCTGTTCCTGTTTCAATAAGAGTTGAAAGAGGATGTTGGTTTAACCAAAATCAGAATGGGCAAATAAAAGCTTTGCAAGCTACAGAACTACAGAACTGTAGAAACTAAGAATTAGAAGGGAGCTCAGAGATTATCTAATCCAACCTGAACAGAGTACACAACAGAAAAAGTCATGGCTCTGGAGTCAAAGGGCCTCCTAGACTCAACTCCCACTGCTTCCGCTATCCGAATGATCTTGGACAAGTCACATAACTTCTCTAGGCTTTAATTTCCCAAGGGGTTGAACAAGATGGGCTCTAGGGTTCCTTCCATTTAGAGCTATGACCTTATAACATATCTGAAATAATATTTCAACCTTTGTTCAAAGATCTTCAGTGAATGAAAACTCACTTGAGAAAGCTCATATTTTGGGATAGCCATTATTTTTAAGCATTGTCACTTCATGTTAAGTTTATGTTTTAAGATTATGATGCTTGATTCAATTCCACAGACATGCATTAAGCACTTTTAAGCTAGTAGCATACTCTGCTATATGCTAAGGGTACAAGTGCTAAGAACACTGCACGTGTCCACAATAAATTTACGTTCCGTCACCCAAACACAATATTTTATTCTGTAGAGAGCCACAGTTCTCTAATCACTTCGTAAAGTACCAACTCTCCCCAGCCCCTTAACATGTGAGTACTTTGGTTGCTAAAGGGGCAAAGAAACTTTAATAAATACTGCTAAAGTACACATATAAACATAGTTTTCAGATAAGATGTGAGCAGTCCCAAGAGGCAGAAAATGGGTTTTTGCACAAATAAAAAGATTTAAATCACCTTGTAAAGGATGTAAGGTCCTCTTCGAATGTGAAAAATTGGGGGGGCTAAAAAGTGGCAGAATACTACTAATAGCATAAAATGCAAGTCTGAAGAAACCCAATTTTCAGAGGCCCAGATGATTAAGAAGACCTGTTTAAGAACTGACAAAGAGCTATCTCCAAGGTAATTGGTTCCTTAGCTCATTTGCATGTGACTGTTCTTAAGACTTAAGAGAATGATGCTCATAAAATGATAAAGCAAGTAACTGAAGACTCTAGAGTAATTCAATAAGGACTGTTGGCTTTATAACTAACAAAACAAATAATAAAAACAATAAAAAAAACTTGACTCTTGTACTTGATGAAGTTTCCCACAGTTAGTGCTTCTCTCTTTTCTCTAGGTTTTTATATTCTGCTGTTTCCTGATTCTCCTCTTACCCATCTGAGCACTCCTCGGGGTCTCTGGCTGGATCTTCAACCAGGTCACATTCACTAACTGTAGCTATCTCATGAGGCTCTGTCCTGGGCCTTCTTCTTTTCTCCCTTTTTATAATTTCACTTGGTAATCTCATCAGCAACCATGGATTCAATTATCATCTCCGTGCTGATGATTCTCAAATCTACTTACCTGGCCCTAACCTTTCAACCAATCTGCAGCCTCTCATCTCCAACTGCCTATTAGACTTTGCAAACTCCATGTCCTGTAGATATCTTAAACACAATATATTCAAAACTGAACTAATTATTCCCTCCTTCCAAACCCTCCTTCCTTCCAAACTTCTCTATTACTGTTGAGGGAGAGACCAACTTCAGTCATCCTGATCTATATTTTGCCACTAGACCCAGATGGCTCCAGAGGAGAGGGTGAGGCTGGTGACTTTGCACAGCCCTCCCTCACTTAAATCCAATTTGCTTGCAAGTCATAGCATCACCTTCCTGATGTCACGGTCCTTTTTTGAGAGTGAAGAACAAAAAGCATCACTGTTGAGTGCACCTCTATCCTCCCAGTCCCCTGGGATCCCAACTTAAGTGTATCCCCAACTCTTTACCCTCTCTCTTTCTCTCACACCCATACCAATTTGTTGCTGAGGCCTGGCAATTTTATCTTTGTAATATCTCTCTATAACATCCCTTTCTCTCCTTAGATATCTTAGTCACCACCCTGGTACAGGCCCTCATCACTTCATGCCTGGACTGTTGCAATACGCTGTTGGTTGGTCTCCTCCCTCAAGTCTCTCTCTACTGCATTTGGCCTTCTTTCACTCAACTGTAAAGTGACCCTCCTAAAGCACAGTCTGACCGTATCACCTTCCTACTAAATTCCAGGGGCTTGTTATCGCCTCCAGGATCAAATAGGAAATGCTGTGTTTAGCATTCAAAGTCCTTAATAATGTAGCTCACTCACCCACCCACCTTCCAGTCTTCTTACTTCTTATGTCCCTCCATATACTTTTAGATTCAGTGCCAATGGCCTTTTTGATGTTCACCAAACAAGACACTCCATCTCCTGACTCTGGGCATTTTCTCTGTATGTTCCCCATGCTTGGAATGTTTTCTCTCTTCATCTCTACTTCCTGGCTTCCCTGGCTTCCTTCGAGTCCCAAATAAAGTCTCACCTTCTACAAGAAGCCTTTCCTAATCTTTCCTAACTCCAGTGCCCTCTCTTTGTTGATTATTTCTAATTTATTTGGTATTTATCTTGTTCATCAGGTTGTTTATATGTTATCTGCCCCATTAGACTATTCAGCCTGTAAGAACAGGGACTGTCTTTTACCTTTCTTCATATTCCCAGGCACTTATGTGCCCAGCATATAGTAGGCACTTAATACTGTTTACTGATTTGGGCAGAGGCAAGATTCAAATTCAGGTCTGCTGACTCCAAATTCAATGTATCCAAAACACTTTGCAAACTTTAAAGTAATAGATGAATTAGTTATTATTTTTGTTATCGTTATTATGGAATATTGCTGTCCCATGCTACTAAATTTATAAGTTATTAGGAATAAAATTTTAAAATACCTGCTTAACTTTAAAAATTTTACATTTTAAAGACCAACAACATGAAAATTTGGCTTTGCTGGTTATCACCACTGTAGTAGACACTCTTAAGTTTTTTCTGGTCTCTCTTCCCTCCCCATTTCCCCAGCTGCTAGTGCGTTCTCTACCCTTTCCCACAAGGCCACCTTGTAGTTATGTTTTGTGTATATCCATACATGTTGATGAGAATATAAGCACTTTGAGGGTGAGGATTCTTTCACCTTTTTTTGGTATGCCTAGTACCTAATACAGCCTGGCACATTGTAAGCACTTAGTAAATGCTTGAAAAAAATTTTAATTTAAGAAACATTTATTAAAGGAGACTATACAGAGCCCTATGCTCAGGCCCAGGATGAGAGAAAAACTTTGGATAAGGTGCTCTCTTCACCCATATAGTGCTCATAGTCTAGTTGAGCTTATAAATACCTGCTAACAGATAAATAACTAGATAATACAACAAACTCTATCCTTAAACAAAGGTATGACACAAGTTAATTAAGAGAACATTGTTATTATTAGGTAAAATTGGGTAAATCATTAGGAACATTGGGCAAGTCAAAGAACCATCAAATCTCAAAGTTGAAAGGGCTCCCAGAGATCATCCAATCCAATTCATACTTTAGCCTCTATAAAGTAAGGATGATAATACTTGTTTTACCTGTCAGATTTGTTATGAGGATCAAATAAGCTAATAGATATGAAGTATTTCATAAACTGTAAAGTTCTGTATAGACATAAGAAATTGTTATTGGATTGCCATTTGCATTTTATGTTAAGATCATAAAACCAGAAGTAAACAAGACTTTCCATGTCATTGAGAACCCAACCATTTACAGATAAGGAAATGGAGGCCCACATTGGTTAGGTGATTTGTCCAAGTTCACACTGGTGGGAAGCAGAGGTGGGATTGAAATCCAGAAAAATCCAGTTCTCTTTGCCAAGGTATGTAAAGCGCTTTGCAATCCTTAAAGCATCATGCAAATGTATTCTTGTTGTTATTCTTGTTAATTATTATCCCATGACACTAAACCTATGAATTGTTAAAAATGAAACTTATATATGCACTTTTGATTTTTTTAAGTATTTTTTTAAGATCACAAACATGAAAAGCTGAATATCTACTGGCTTCAAATTTTGTAAGCATTTACCCTTGGACTACTCTCTTCTGCCAGTGCGAGCCAGTTAAGCTGGTTTGGGTTGTTCTTTGTTCCACCAATTAAGTTTCAGGCATTTTATCCAGTACAGAACTGTGTGTGGTTTTCTGAATGATTTCTCAGGAAACATTTCCTGACCTTTCCAGGTAGTAATGATATGTAAAAGTATCTCTGTGTATGCTTGCTGGTGCTAATATTGAGAGTTTCCAAATCAGCAATTTTGTTAATATATCAAGTAGTATTTGTGTCCACTTTCCTTAGTCAAGATGAGGATGCCAAGATGAAGGAAATAAGTAGTTAAAGAATTGGATTTGGGCTGCATTGTTGTTTATTTCACCACTTTGATTTCAATGTTTCTTAACAGAACTTTTAAAAATTTGCCACTAGGGGCAGCTAGGTGGTGCAGTGGATAGAGCACCAGCCCTGAAGTCAGGAGGACCTGAGTTCAAATCCAGCTTCAGACCAAACACTTGACACTTACTAGCTGTGTGACCCTGGGCAAGTCACTTAACCCCAATTGCCTAAAAAAAAACAGAAAAAAGAAAGAAAAAAATTTGCAACTATATTTTGTATTTTTCAATTATCAAGAGTTTATTTTTCTCTTGCACACCTTTTCCCTTTCCCTTCCCCCCTAAAGAAAACAAATATGCATAGTCAAGCAAAATAAAGTTTCATATTAGCCATTTCCAAAAAAAAAAATGTATGTCTTGTTATTCATATTTATTCTACCACCTCTTTGTCAGGAGGTGAGCAGCATTCTTCATCATTGGTGCCCTGGAATCCTAGATGATTATTAGGTTGATTAGAGTCTTAAGTCTTCACAAATTGTTCATTTTCACAACATTATAATTTAATTATTCCCCTGGTTCTGCTCATTTCACTCTGCATCCATTCAAACAAGTCTTCCCAGGTTTCTCTGAACCCATCTCTTTCATCATTTCTTACAGCACAGTAGTATTCCATTACATACATATTACAATTTCTTCAGTAATTCTCCGATTTATGGGCATGCCCTTAGTTTCCAGTTCTTTGTCACTGCAAAAAGAACTAGTATAAATATTTTTGTGCATATAAGAGGTTTGTTTCTTTTTTGGGTTTTTTTCCTTAAAAGCATAAGGGGCAGCTAGGTGGTGCAATGGATAGAGCACCAGCCCTGAAGTCAGGAGGACCTGAGTTCAAATCTGGCTTCAGACCAAACACTTGACACTAGCTGCGTGACCCTGGGCAAGTCACTTAACTCCAATTGCCTAAAAAAAAAAAAGCATACTTAACTTGGATATGGGTACTTAATGAAAATGAATTAATTATGAAGGTGACTTTTTTGACAATTTTTTTTTTGGCTAGGCAATGGTGTGAAGTGACTTGCCCAGGGTCACACAGCTAGTAAGTGTCAGAGGCCGGATTTGAACTCAGGTCTTCCTGAATCCAGGGCCTGTGCTCTATCCACTGCACCATATAGCTTCCTCAAGATGATGTTTTCTAAAGGGTTTTTGGTTACTTTGCTTTTACCTCTCAGATCAGAATGGGCTACAATAGTAGTCTTCCTATTTCACACATTTGATCATATCACTCACCTATTCAAAAATAAAACAAAACTTCAGTGGCTCCCCCTTATCTGTAGGAGAAAGTACAAATCCTTAACTTGACAGTCAAAGCTCTGTACTATCTGGTTTCCACTTACCTTTCCAGGCCCACACTCTTCATATTCTAACATCCAGCTAAATGAGAATGTTTCCTGATCCTTCATTTTGCTGTTCCTCCACTGTGTCTTTCTAGGGGCCATCCTGCATATTTAGGACTCACTCTTACCTTCCAATCTCTGCCTATTTTACTTTCTTCCCAGTCCTTAAGGTCCAACACAAGAGCTATCTTCTCCATGACCCCTTTCCTGAATATAGCACCTACAAGTGAGATCTCTTCCTTTCAATCCCTCAACCTCTTCTGTCTGACCTCTTTTATACTTACTCCCTTACAACTTGCATTACGGGTACTCAAGTATACATCTTGCCTTTCTATTAGACTGTAAGTTCTGAGGTCCGAGGCTATGCCATTTTTCATTTTTTCATCACCATACCAGCAACATCTTACACAGATCAGGCACTTAAAAAACATTTGAATGAAATTGAATTCTTAATTCATAAATGACCTTGTCCAGCATCACATTGTGCTTTTAGAGTTCAGTTTTCTGTGAAATGGGGATGAAAATAGCACCTACCTCACAAAGTGAGTCTAACTCTTTCATTTTATTTTTGGGAAAACTGAAGCCCAGGTTGGTTAAGTGAATTGTTCAAGGTCATACAGTAGACATCAGAGGTGGGATTAGGACCCAGATTCTCTGCCTCCAGAGCCATTGCCTTTTCCTAGTGCACATAAAGCACTTTGCAAAACTCAAACCATCCTGTAAATGCACTGTGATTGTTTGCTGTTGTTTGCATGTTGTTGTTTGTTTTGTTGTTGTATCAGTGCTCCTTGGGGGGAAACTGTCGTTCTTCTTGAGTCATCTCAGTCATGTCTGACTTCTCATGACTCCGTTTGGGGTTTTCTTGGCAAAGATTAGACGACCAGTGAAGAGAGCATGAAGTTCACCTTCACAATGCCAGTGTGCACGTTAGAGCAAACCCTAGCACACAGGGTTTTAAAGTAGGGGAGACAGAAGAGAAATGATTTAAAAAGCCACATTTGCAGGCCCAATGCTTCCTCTCAAAGCCTTAGACTAGACCAGGATATTTCATGCTTATCATGCCTCAGGAGAGAAATTTTAGTTATTTCTTGATTTTTTAATTTTCCAAAGTAGGACTTCCCTCTCTGAGTGGTGAAGAATATTCAAGTGTGCCAGCTCAACCATAATCCTTTCTGTTGTACCAACAGTCACTACCAATCCATTATAATTTGCTACTAAATACTGGGAGGCAGCATTTCATAGTAGAAAGAGTAATAGACAGGGACTAAGAAGACCTGGATTCTTGTCTCATTCTCTTACTAGTTGCATTATTATGAACTTAGCCTTTCTGGGCCTCTGTGTTCTCATCTGTAAAATAGGAATGATGACATCTGTGTTATTTAATCACAGAGGTAGTGTTGCATAGTGAATAGGGAGACAGCCAAAAAGGCCTGGGTTCAAGTCCAGCCTCTGACATAGCTGACCAATCCTGGACAACTCACTTTACCTTTCACTGCCCTGGGCCACTTTTTAAGACTATAAGTTGAGAAGATGTTGACTTTTACTAGTAGAGGAAGTTTCACCATCTGTGATTTCCTTATGTCAGCAGTTCTCAGAGACTGGTCCAGGAATCCCTGGAATTTCCTAAAACCCTTTCAGGGGTTCAGTCAACAGTCAGTCAATAAACACTTAGTAAACATTTACTGTGTTCAGGCACTGGTATAAATACAAACAAAAAGAAAGACAGGCCGTGTCCTCAAGAAGCTTATGTTCTAATAGAGGAAGACATATAAAATGAACATGACAGTCACTGCTTGTGAGTTCACATTCTAATGGAAGAGACTACATACATACATATGTGTATTTTCATGTATGTATGTATGTATGCACATACATGTACTGTTCAGTCATTTCAATCACCTCTGACTCTCCATGACCCCATTTAGGGTTTTCTTGGCAAAGATACTAGAGCAGTTTGCCATTCCTTCTCTAATTTATTTTACATGTGAGGGAACTGAGGTAAACAGATGTAGTAAGTGTCTGAGGCCAGATTTAAACTCAGGAAGATGAGTCTTTCTAACTCCAGGCCCAGAACTCTATTCACTGTGTCATCTAGCAGCCCATGTGTGAGCATGCACATATACACACACACATTCACTCACACTCACACTCACACATACACACACACACACACACATCACATCACTTACACTAGGATTCTGCTGCAAGTCAGATGGAAAGATGCCATGGTCCTTAAAGTGCAGTTATATTGTAAAAAGTTTTGAATACCAAGCAGAAGAATTCATATCTTAGAGGAGATAGATGCCATGAAGATTCTGAAGAGAGAATGACATGGTCAGATCTATACATTAAGAAGATTATTTTGAAAGTTGTATGGAAGATGGGGAGAAACTAGAAGCAAAGAGACCAGTTATGAAACTATTACAACAGTTTGAGAGAGAGGAGATGAAGGCAAGCCTGGTTGCCATGGAAATGGAAAGAAGGGGATAAATTGATATGAGTGATATTGTGAAGGTTGAATTAAGAAGTTCTAACAACTGATTGGATAAGGAGAGTGAAAGAGAGGGAAGAATAGAGTATGATGCCGAATTTGTGAACCTGTGTTATTAGATGGTGATGGTCTTAAAGAGGAAATTTTGGAGGAATGGACTTAGGATAGAGGATAATGAGTTATGTTTTGGACATAATTGAGTTTAAGATATCTACATGCAGTAGAGAGGCCCATCAGGCAGTTTGAGATGTGAGATAGAGAAGGCAGATCTTTGTTGACTAAAAAAGGAATAAAGTTTAATTTTTTAAAACATGAAGTAATGCTGTAAAAAATAAACTGGGAGAAATGATTATTTCTCTCTTGTATTAATAACTAATCATTGAATTAGAACCAAAGTGTTCCCCTTTTTCTACTTCCTCAACCAGATATCGACCTGTGTGGGAAATCTCTCTCAAAGATTTACCCAGGACAAGATCTAATCAAACAGTAAAAGAAATTGTAAGTTTGGGCCAATGGAAGGATTCCTGCTCATTGTGTTTATTCAGACAAGTCTGGGAAAATGTTGACACTTCCTTTTGTCAGACAGATGATATAGAAATTACTAAGTCTCTTTGACCAAAATTTGAGTGATCTAAGTCTCATATCCCAAAATCCTCATAACATAGCCCACTTTCTCATTGTAATATTCATTCTCTCATTAATTGTTAACCAATCAGAACTGATTACCACCCTCAGGAGCATCTGCTCTTCCACAGGCATTATAAACTGTGAGCCCACTCTCATGAGGGTTCTTTGGTCTGAGAGAAATGGATAAATAACCACTCTTTTATTAATGAACATTCTGACATTACTAACAAAATTATTAAATTACCCAAAAATTATGTCTCTTGAACTTTTTAAACACCGGAAAACTTAGCTCTCCTTAACATATAACTAACTTCATGATCTTCAGCTCCCTAAGTACTACAGTTCCATGTTGCATGGTCAATAATTTGGCCAAGTAATTGGTGCAAACATTTTCTTAGCAGCCAAAGAGAAAGAATCTGCACTACTGTGTACAAGTAGCATTCCCAAAGAATATTTTCCTTTGATCTGTTTAATATCAACCAAAACCAAAGACAGAACATTTTGAGGCTGGCAGGCTTTCAATAGTTACAAGGTGCACTCCTAGGAACCACAGGAATATCATTACCATCGTTGTTCAAACTTGTGCCAGGGGTGTGGTTGGAACTATCTGATGTTAGTCCCAGAAAACCAAGGAGGAAAAGAAATTCATGTGCTGGTTTCTATACAAAGCAAGTTGGGTTTTGAGACACTGCATACTCAAAGGAATAAAAAAAAAAAGACAGGAAAAATAGGTCAAACACTATAGGGCCCAAAGGCCTTGTAACATTTGGTTTTTAATGTCATCATATCAGCAGCAAATACTATACTTCATTAGTTACTTATCTATGCATAAGCTGTGGTTTGAATGATGCAATTCTACCTATAGATGAGTGCAAAGTTCACATTTTCCTACTAGTTCTTATCTCTTAGTTATGGCAAGAATCTTTTGCATCAAGTCAAGTCCTCTACTACACCAGTAGCCCTCCATTTAGCCAAAGCTAGAATTAAGCATTGTTGGATTTTTTGAGCTAGGCAAAAGAAACATCATGCCCTGGTCTTAGTCACTATGGATCTAATTAATTATGGATCCACTGTACCATAGCCAAAGGGCAAAGTCCAATCAACATAATTTTTAATGTGCACTACTGGTGTCTATTTCATAGTACATGTGTGTAGCCATTGCTTACCAAAATTAGCACACATTGCACAGAGGCAAGTTGCATTACTACTGACAGTTTCGAACTCTGTCTTTGTGTTGCCCATTCCCTTATCTGATGTTCCTATTTGCTTCAGCTCCCCAGTAAGGGCCAATGCAGCTCTTTGTAACTGTCTTAACCTCTTCCTCCATTACACTCCATTTATGTACTTGTTTTCCAAAAAAAAAAAAAAGATTCTTTTTGCATGATGATAAATCAAAACCAAAAATGACCAAAAGGAACCTAGGCAATTTAGTGCTTGGCCTTTACCATGTGATATTAGTGTCAGGGTATCCTTTTTAGACTCAGAAGCACTTTTGGTACTTTAGAGACATGATGATGGAATAAAATTACAGTCAAGACATTCCCCAATAGATGTTACGTTCCAAGGATTTGTACATGCAATTTTCAAGAGAAGAAATTCAAGCTATCTATAGCTATGTGGAAAAAACATGCCCTACATCGCTAATAATTGGAGAAATGTCAATTAAAGCAATGCTGAGGTTCCACCTCATACTTATCAGATTGGCAAAGCTGATGAAAATGGAAAATGACAAATGATGGAAGGGCTTCAGGAAAATAAACACACTGATGTACTGTTGGTGGAGCTGTAAATGGGGACAGTCATTCTGGAAAGCAATTTGGAACAATGTCGCAGAAGTTGCTAACCTTTGACCCCCCCAATATAATGACTTGGCCTATACCCCAAGGAGATCAAAGAAAGAGGAAAAGGTCCTAGGTATACCAAAAATACTTACAGCAGCTCTTTTTGTGGAGGTGAAAAAGGGAAACCTAAGGTGGTTCCTGTCTGTTGGGGAATGGCTAACAAATTATGATATAAATGTATTAGGATACTATACTTATAGCACTATTGTGCTATGAGAAATTAAGAAAAGAGAGAAACCTTAGAAGACTTGTATAGACTGATGCAGAAGGAAGTAACCTAAACCAGGAAAAATAATTTATACTATAGCATCAATATTGTAAAAGACAAGCAATTTTCCCCAATTTTTAAACATTTTTATTTAAAGTTTTGAGTTCCAAATTCTATCTCTCTCTTCCCTCCCCCCTCCCTAAGATGGTAAGCAATCAGATCTAGGTTATACATGTGCAATTATGTAAAACATTTCCATATTAGTCATTTTGCGTAAGATGACTCGAATAAAAGAAAAAAATGACAGAAATAAAGTGAAAAAATAGCATGCTTCAGTCTGTATTCAATCCATATCAGTTCTTTCTCTGGAGGTGGATAGTATGCTTCATCATAAGTCCTTCACAGTTGTCTTGGATCGTTGTATTGCTGAGAATAGATAATTCATTCACATTGATCATCTTACAATACTGCTGTTACTTTGTACATAGTACATTTCACTTTCCATCAGCTTACATAAGTCTTTTCAAGTTTTTCTGAGAGCATCCTGCTCATTATTTCTTATAGCACAATAGTATTCCATCAAAATCAAATACCACAATTTGTTCAGCCATTCCCAAAATGATGGGCATCCCCTCAATTTCTAATTCTTTGCCCCTAGCAATGAGCTGCTATAAATACTCTTATACATGTAAGTCCTTTTTGGTGTTTATCTCTTTTGGGACACAGACCTAGTAGCAATATTGCTAGGTCAAATGATATGCATGGTTTTATAGCCCTGTAGGCATAGTTCCAAATTGCTCTACAGATGGTTGAATCAGTTCACAGCTCCACCAGCAATGCATTAATGTCTCATTTCCCCCACATCCCCTCTAAAGTTTGTTATTTGCCTTTCCTGTCTGATTAGTCAATCTAATAGGTATGAGGTAGTACCCCAGAAATGTTTTAATTGACATTTCTCTTATCAGTGGTGAGTTAGAGTATTTTTTTATATGGCTATAGATAGCTTTGATTACTTCATCTGAAAACTTATCGTGTCTTTTGATCATTTATCAGTTGGGGAATGGTTCTTATTTTTATAAATTTGACTCAGTTCTCTATATATTTGAGAAATGAGGCTCTTACTAGAGAAACTTGCTTCAACTTTTTTTCACAATTACTATTGCTAATTGTATTTCCCTCCATCCTACCCCCATTTATTCTATTCTCTTTTTTAACCCTGTCTCTCCTCAGAAATGTTTTGTTTCTGACTACCCCCTCCTCCAATCTGCTCTCGGTTCCAACACCACCACCCCTCTGCTCTTATCTCCTTCCCCTCCTACTTTCCTGTAAGATAAGATAGATTTATATACCCAATTGAGTGTTCATGTTATTCCCTTTTTGAGCCAATTCTCATGAGAGTAAGGCTTACTCACTCTCCCTCACCTGTCCCCTTTTCCCCTCTACTGAAAAAGTTTTTTCTTGCCTCTTTTATGTGAGACAATTTACCCCATTTTATATCTCCCTTTCTCTTTCTTCCAGTACATTTCTCTCTCATCCATTAATTTTATTTTTTAGATATCATGCCTTCATATTCAACTCACACCTGTACCCTCTATCTCCTAACTACCTTAATAATGAGAAGGTATTATGAGTTACAAATATCGTCTTCCCACATGGGAATGTAAACAGCTTAACTTTATTAAGTCCTTTATGATGTCTCTTTCCTAGTTACCTTTTTACGCTTCTCTTGAATCTTGTATTTGAAAGCCAAGTTTTCCCTTCAGCTCTGGTCTTTTATCAAGAGTGTTTGAAAGTCCTCTATCTCATTGAATATCCATTTTTTTCCCTGAAGGATTATACTCAGTTTTGTTGGGTAGGTAATTCCTGGTTGTAATCCTAGCTCCTTTGCCCTCCAGAATATCATATTCCAAGCCTTTAATTTAGAAACTGCTAAATCTTGTGTTATCCTGACTGTGGTTCCATGATACTTGCACTGTTTCTTTCTGGCTACTTGCAATATTTTCTCATTGACCTGGGAACTCTGGAATTTGGTATAATATTCCTGAGAGTTTTCATTTTGGGATCTCTTTCAGGAGACGATTGGTGGATTCTTTCAATTTCCATTTTACCCTCTGGTTCTAAAGTATTGGGGCAGTTTTCTGTGATAATTTCTTGAAAGATGATGTCTGGCTTTTTTTTTTTTTGTCATGGTTTTCAGGTAGTCCAAGAATTTTAAAATAATCTCTCCTGGATCTATTTTCTAGGTCAGTTGCTTTTCAAATAAGATATTTCACCTTGTCTTCCATTTTTTCATTCTTTTGGTTTTGTTTTATCATTTCATGATGGCTCATAAAGTCATCAGCTTCTATTTGTTCTATTCTAATTTTTAAGGAATTATTTTCTTCAGTGAGCTTTTGGACCTCCTTTCCCATTTGGCCAATTCTGCTTTTTAAGGTATTCTCCTCCTCATTGGCTTTTTCGACCTTTTTTACCAGTTGGATAGTCTGTTTTTTAAGGTGTTATTTCCTTCAGTACTTTTTTGTGTCTCCTTTACCAAGTTGTTGACTCATTTTTCATGATTTTCTTGCATCACTCTCATTTCTCTTCCCATTTTTATCTTTACCTCTTTTACTTGATTTTCAAAATCCCCTTCCAGCTCTTCCATGGCCTGAGACCAATCCATATTTTTCTTGGAGGTTTTGTATGTAGGAGCTTTGATTTTGTTGTCTTCTGAGTGTGATTTGATCTTTCTTGCCATCATAGTAACTTTCTATAGTTAGAGTTTTTCCCACTGTTTGCTCATTTTCCTAGCCAATTACTTGACTTTTACTCTCTGTTAAAGTAGGACTCTGCTTCCAGGGTGGAGGGTGAATGGTCCCAAACTTCAGGGGTTTTGTGCAGCTGTTTTTAGAGATACTTCTTGGTACCTGTAAGTTTTCAGTTCTTTTAAATGTTAGTTCTTTTAAATGATCTAAGGAGAGGTGTTTACTTCTCTCCTGGCCTATGCTCTTGTCTGTGGGTGACCACAAGCACTAGGAGACTCCACCCTCCACTGTCACTGCAAACTCTATTATGTTACTACTGCTCCTTGCCCTGGGACTGCTACCCAGGACTGCAACCCATATCCAAGTATTGGCAAAGCAACAGAGTCCTGCTTCAGTGTTAGCAAAAAGACTCCTGTAGTCTCTTTCTGACCAGTTGTTCAACCCCCTTACCATCTATGTGCTGAGAGCTCCAGAAATAGCCACTACTGCTGCCACTGCTTATTCAATCACTCCCAAGGCCTGCTCCTGGTTTGCTGTGGTCTTGGGCTGCGTTGGTGCAGCCTGCACTGGACTGTGCTCCACTCTTACCCTGGTGCAACAGACCTTTCCTGCTGACCTTCTTAGTTGTCTTTGGTGTTTGTGGGCTGATAGGTCTGGAAACCACCACTGCTGCCAATGATTCAGTCACCCCAATGCCTGCTCCAGGTCTGCTGTGGCCTGGTCTGTGCTGGCTTGCCCTGTGCCAAACTGTCTCCTCTCTTACTGTGATGCAACAGACCCTTCTTGTTGACCTTCCAAGTTGTCTTGTGCTAGAAATTTGTTTCACTCCATCTTTTTGTGGGTTCTGCCCTTCTAGAATTTGTTTAGAGTCATTTTAAAGGTATTTTGAGGGGTTTAGGGGAGAGCTCAAGTGAGTCCCTGCCTTTACTCTGCCATCTTGGCTCCATCTCAGATTTCCCATTCTTAGCCACCACAAAAAAGAGCTGCTATAAATATGTTTGTACAAATAGGTCCTTTCCCCTTTTTTCTGGATGTCTTTGGGATATAGACCTAGCAGTGGTATTGCTAGATCAAAGAGTATGTACAGTTTGGTTGCCCTTTGGGCATAGTTCCAAATTGCTCTCTAGAATGTTTGGATCAGTTCACAACTGCATCAATAGTGTATTAATACCCTAGTTTTCCCACATCCCCTCCAACATCCAACATTTCCCCTTTTTGTCATATTAGCCACTGTGATAGATATGAGATGGTACCAGAGAGTTGTTTTAACTCACATTTCTCTCATCAATAGTCATTTAGAGCATTTTTCATATCACTATAGACAGCTTTGATTTCTTTGTCTGAAAATTGCCTGTTCATATTTTTTGACTATTTATCACCTGGAGAATGACTTGCATTTTTATAAATTTGACTCAGTTCTCTCTATATTTGAGAAATGAGGCCTTTATCTGAGATATTTGCTGTGAACATTTCCCCCAGTTTTCTGCTTTCCTAATAATTTTGGTTGCATTGGTTTTGTTTGCGCAAAAAAAAAAAATAATTTTATTGATCAAAATTATCTATTTTACATTTTGTAATGCTCTCTATATCTTCTTCGGTTTTAAGTTCTTTCCTTATCCATAAATCTAACTGATGAACTGTTCTATGCTCTCTTAATTAGTTTATGGTATCACCCATTATATGTAAATATATACCCATTCTGACTTTATCTTGGTATATGCAATGAGATGTTGCTCTATACCTGGTTTCTGCTATACTGTTTTCCAGTTTTGTCAAATAATGAGTTTTTGTTCCAAAAGCTTGAATCTTTGGATTTATTATATACCAGATTACTATGGTCATGTACTATAATGTAATTTGTACCTAATCTCTTCCACTGACCCACCACTCTATTTTTTATCCAGTGCCAGATTGTTTTGATAATTACCATTTTGTAATACAGTTTGAGATCTGGTATGGCCAGACTACCTTCTTTTGCATTTTTTCCCCATTCATTCCCTTGATATCCTTGAGCTTTTATTCTTCCAGGTGAATTTTTAAATTATTTTTTCTAGCACTACAAAATATTTTTGATAGCTTGATTGGTATGGCACTGAATAAATAGATTAATTTACTTAGAATTGTCATTTTTATTATATTGACTCAGTCTACCCATGAGCAATTATTATTTTTCCAATTGTTTAGATCTGATTATTTGTGTGAAAAGTATTTTATAATTGTGTTCATATAGTTCCTGGGTTTGTCTTGGCCAGTTTTAAATGGAATTTCTCTTTCTATCTCTTGCTGCTGGGCTTTGTTGGTAATTTATAGAAGTGTTGATGATTTATATGGGTTTATTTTGTATCTTGCAACTTTGCTAAAGTTATTAATAATTTCAAGTCGTTTTTTAGTTGATTCTCTAGGATGTCTAAGTGTAACATCATATCATTGGCAAAGAGTGATAATTTTGCTTCCTCATTGCTATTCTAATTCCTTTAATTTACTTTTCTTCTCCTATTTGCTATAGTTAACATTTCCAGTACAATATTAAATAATAGAGGTGATAATGGGCATCCTTGCTTCACCCCTTATTGTATTGAGAAGGCTTCTAGCTTAAGCCTATTACAGATAATCTTTGCTGATGGTTTTAGATAAATATTACTTATCATTTTAAGGTAAGCTCCATTTATTTCTATGCTCTGCAGTTTTTTTTTAATAGGAATGGGTGCTGTATTTTGTCAAAGATTTTTTCTGCATCAATTGAGATAATAATATGATTTCTGTTGGCTTTGTTATTGATATGGTCAATTATGCTGTTAGTTTTCCTAATATTGAACCAGCTCTACATTCCTAGTATAAGTCCCACCTAGTAACAATGCATGATCCTTATGATATATAACTGTCATAATTTTGCTAATATTTTATTTAAAATTTTTACATCAATATTCATTAGGGAAATTGGTCTATTATTTTCTTCTTCTGTTTTGGCTCTTTCTAGTTTGGGCATTAGCACCTTATTTGTGTCATAAATGGAATTTGGTAACACTCTTTCTTTGCCTATTTTTTTCCAAATAATTTACATAGTATTGGGATTAATTGTTCTTTAAATGTTTGGAAGAATTCACTTGTGAATCCATCTGGTCCTGGGGATTTTTTCTTAGGAAGTTCACTGATGGCTCATTCAATTTCTTTTTTTTTTTAGATTAGATTATTTAAGTAGTTTGTTTTTTCTTCTGTTCATCTGGGTAATTTATATTTTTTTAGATATTCATCTACTTTATTTAAATAGTCAGATTTATTGGTGTGGGCAAAAAGCTCTTAACAATTGTTTTAATTTCCCCTTCATTGGTGGTTAATTCATTCCTTTCATTTTTTATATTAGTAACCTGGTTTTCTTTTTTCCTTTTTTAAATCAAATTAACCAATGTTTTATCTATTTTATTGGTTTGTTCATAAAAACAGCTTGTAGTTTTATTTATTTGTTCAATGGTTTTCTTACTTTCAATCCTATTAATCTCTCCTTTGATTTTCATTCAGGATTTCCAATTTGGTGTTAAATTAGGGTTTTCTAATTTTTAATTTTTTTAGGTTTTTTTTTAGTTGCATGCCTAATTCATTGATTTGCATTTTCTATTTTATTGATGTAAGCAATTAGAGATACAAATTTTCCCCAAAGTACTGCTTTGGCTGCATCCCATAAATTTTGGTATACTGTCTCATTTTCATTTTCTTTAATGAAATTATCTATTGTTTCTATTATTTGTCCTTTGACCCACTCTTTTTTTAAGGATCTGATTATTTAATTTCCAATTAATTTTAATCTCTCTTTCCATTGTCCATTACTGAATATAATTTTGATTGCATTATGATCTGAAAAGGATGTGTTTACTATTTCTGCTTTTCTGCACTTGGGTGTAAGGTTTTTCTGTCCTGAAACATGGTCAATTTTTGTGTAGGTGCCATGTACTGCTGGGGGGAAAATGTATATTTCTTTCTATTCACATTCAATTTTCTCCAGAGATCTATCATATCTAACTTTTCCAGAATTTTATTTACCTCCCTAACTTCTTTCTTCTTTATTTTTTGGTTAGACTTATCTAGTTCTAACAGGGGAAAGTTGAGGTCCCCTGCTAGTATAGTTTTATTATCTATTTCCTCCTGTGACTCATTCAACTTCTTCAAAAATTTACATGCTTTACCATTTAGTGCACATATGTTTAGTATTGATATGACTTCATTGTCTATGGTACCTTTCAGCAAGATATAGTTTCCTTCTTTATCTATTTTAATTAGATCTATCTTTGCTTTTGCTTTGTCTGAGATCACGATTGCTACCTCTGCTCTCTTTGCTTCAGCTGAAGCATAGTAGATCCTACTCCAGCCCCTTACCTTTACCCTATGTGTATCTCTCTGCTACAAGTGTGTTTCTTGTAAACAAGATATTATAGGATTCTGTTTTTTAATCTATTCTCCTATCCACTTCCATTTTATGGGTGAGTTCATCCCATTCACATTTATAGTTATGATAACTAACTGTGTATTTCCCTCCATGCTATTTTTTGCTTGTTTAGCCTCCTCTCTCTTACCCCCAACTCTTTCCATCCTGACAAGTGTTTTACTTCTGATCACTGCTTCTTCCAATATACCCTCCCTTTTATCGGTCCCACCTCCCCCATCTATTATCCTTAGCCCTTTTTACTTCCTTATAGGGTAAAATATGTATTTATATCCAACTGACTGTGTATGTTATTCCCTCTTTGAGCCAAATTTGATGAGAGTAAGGTTTAAGCTTTGCCTGCCACCACCACCTCCTTTTTCCCCTCCATTATAATAGCTCCTTCTTGCCTCTTTTATGTAAGATAATTTACTCCATTCAATCTCTCCTCTCCTTCTTCTTCCAATGCAGCTTTCTTTCTCACCTCTTTATTTATTTTGTATGGTATCATCCCATCAAAATTACCTTATATCCACACCCTCTGTCTCTATATGCTCCTTTTAATTGCTCTTATAGTAATAAAGTTGTTAAGAGTTACAAATATGGTCTTGCCATATAGAAATATGAACAGTTTAACTTTATTGAATTTCTTATGTTCTCTTTCTTGTTTCTTTTTTACCTTGTTATGCTTCCCTTAAGTCTTGTATTTGGAGGTCATTTTTTTTTATTATTCAGTTCTAGTCTTTTAATTAGAAATGCTTGAAAAAAACCCTCTATTTTGTTGAATATCCATTTTTTCCCTGAAAGATTATATTCAATTTTGCTGAGGAGGTGATTCTTGGTTGTTATCCTAACTCCTTTGCCTTCCAGTATAACATATTCCAAGTCTTCCACTTCTTTAATGTGGAAGCTGCCAAATCCTGTGTAATCCTGACTGCAGCTCCATGATAATTTAAATTGTTTCTTTTTGGCTGTTTGCAATACTTTCTCCTTGATCCATGACGTCTGGAATCTGGATATGATGTTTTGGAGGAGAAGGGTTGTTTTCTTTTCTTCTCCCTCCCCTCCAGTGAGGAGAGAAGTGGATGGGGGAAAAAACAAATGCCTGAGACTTTTTAAAAATAGGCAAAAAATGCCAGAATTTTAGAACATGGGGAGTGCTCAAATATCATTTGATGCAATCTCCTCATTTTACAAATCAAGGAAACTGAGACCAAGAGAGTTGGAATAACCTTGCCTCTGGTCATATAGCTAATTTGCAGTTGAACCAGAACTGACTCTTGGTCAACTGACAATACAGCTGACTCTTGGTCAGTTGCTCTTTTGAACTTAAAGGTCTATTTAAATGGTATAATTCCATTATTTGTGATCTGGCCACTTAACATGACTAGCACATATGAGACAGAGGAAGAAGATTATCTCATAAGACAGTAAGCTAAAATAACTAAACAGGATTGTGAGACAAATGGGATAAAAATGGTATAAAGGAAAATTAACTCCTCTGGAAGCATTTAGCTAAAATAAGTAATGAAGTTCATGATGAAATATATTAATGCTCTTAGGGATTTTTCCATTTCCTGGGCCTAATAAGGCCAGATGTGACTCATTAGTTATTTTTTTGTTGTGTTGACCAATACTCACCAGTTTGACTCCATTACTATGCTCAGCCATGTATTAAACTTTCTTAAATATACAAACTATGCCTGATAGAATATTCCAGACAGGGTAGGATTTACACAGTACAGGGAAACAAAATGTTCAAAACATCATGCTTAGCATCTCTCATTGTTAAATGGATTAACATCTTGGAAACTCATAAATGCCAAAATATATTCATTCATTCATTAATTCATCCATGCATTCAACAAAAACAAATCATGCATTTAATGGGTCTGCAGCTCTATTGAGAATTAAGGGCCATACAAAAGAAGCATAAGACATTGAGCCAGCATGGGGAAGTGGTAAGAGCTCTGGATTCAGAGGCAGATGACTTAGGTTTGAATCCTAGATATGCCAAGTAATGTTAGAGGAAGCCACTTGACCACTCTGGTCTCCAGTTTCTTTATCCAATAAAGGAGAGGGCTGGACAATGTGATCATTATAGTCTCTCTCAGCTAGCTCCAAACCTATGGCCTCATAACATGATCCCAGTCTGTGAGATCTTGAAGTCTAGTTTGGGAGACACGGCAGACACCCAAAACAGAGCTGGAGAGTAATTCCAAAGTAAGAAATGAGTGTGCAAGTGGAACAGATAACATGACATATGAGATAAAGGCATTGGAACTAAAAAGAAAACCAGTGTGATTAAAGATGAGTCAGAGCATGCTTCCTGGACAAAAGCTAATCTGACCAGAAGTCCAGAAGAAAGTTTGAAGGAAATAGAAGGTTTGGATAAGTGGACAGCATAGGGAAGGATATTCGTCAGGAAGAGAAGCAGCATATGCAAAAGAATGGAGCTGAAAACAAGCCAGAGCGTGAGGGGAGAATGCCTTGGTTGAAGAGAGGAAGCACTGAGAGATGTAGTTGGATACATCACAACAACCTTGGTAGGAAGGTGTTATTATAACCTAATTTTACAGATGAGAAAATTGAGTCACAGAGAAACTAAGTGACTTGCCCCCACATTGACATATCTAGTAAGTGTCTGGGACTGTTGAACTCAGGGCTTCTTGACTCCACATCCAACATTCTATCCACTGTGCTACTTCAATGGAGGAGGGCTTTGAACATCCAGCTGAAGAGCTTGGTCTTTTTCTTTTAGGCTATATGAAGCTTAGGAACAAGGGAACAACCTAACAAACATTTACTTCTCTAAGAAATGGGGCAGAAGAAGCAAATTTTAATATTCTCTACAGCTTAAAAGAAAGTTGATCATATGACCAGGAAATTAAAATTGTTGCACAAATCCTTTTTAGGCCTCTGTTCCTGATTTTTAAATAGATGGTTCTATGCCCTTTTTCTTAAGGCAAGAGCATTGAGTTTACAGAGGAGAAGCTTAGAAAGAATTCTGAAAAATCCATGGGCGTGAGGGTTTCTGGCCCCTGACTCTTCTACAGGACAGAGAGAACCTTACTAACTCTGAAGGGCGAAAAGTTGAGCTCAGATGGGCCAACTGTACTAAAATTTTCTACAATTTTCTTTTCATTTCATAGTTATCCAGTAAATTCCAACTCATAGAATCACAGAATTGAAAGGAACTCTAGAGATGGTTGAATGTATTTATATTTTCTGCAAAATATAATTCCTATTTGAAACTGTTGAATCAATAAACACATTTAGGCCTGTTTCAAGAATAAGACTAGAATGAACCAGGAGTGTTGATGCATACCTGTAATTCCAGCTACCAAGGAGGCTGAGGTAAGTGGTTCACTCAAACCCCAGAATTCTGAGCTAAAATCAATAAGGTATCCAGACTAAACTAGCACCCACATAGTTAGTCCCCCAGGGAAGGGGACCATCAGGCTGCTTAAGGAGGGGTGAACCAGCCCAGGTCAAAAAAAGAGCAGATCAAAGCTTCCATACCACTTAGCAGTGGGATTGGTCCCTGATTAGCCATTGCACTTCTGGCTTGGGTGAAATAGGAAGACCTAGTTTGAGAAAGACAGAAAGAAAGAAAGAAAGAGAGAGAGAGAGAGAGAGAGAGAGAGAGAGAGAGAGAGAGAGAGAGAGAGAGAGAGAGAGAGAGGAAGGAAGGAAGGAAGGAAGGAAGGAAGGAAGGAAGGAAGGAAGGAAGGAGAAGGAAGGAAAGAAGGAAGGAAGGAAGGAAGGAAGGAAGGAAGGAAGGAAGGAAGGAAGGAAGGAAGGAAGGAAGGAAGGAAGGAAGGAAAAGAAAGAAAGAAAAAAGAAAAAGAAAGAAAGAGAAAGAAAGAGACAGAAAGAGAGAGAGAGAGAGGAAGGAAGGAAGGAAGGAAGGAAGGAAGGAAGGAAGGAAGGAAGGAAGGAAGGAAGGAAGGAGAAGGAAGAAAGAAAGAAAGAAAAAGAAAGAAAGAAAAGAAAGAAAGAAAGAAAGAAAGAAAGAAAGAAAGAAAGAAAGAAAGAAAGAAAGAAAGAAAGAAAGAAAGAAAGAAAGAAAAAGAAAAACGGGAAGGAAAAGAAAGGAGAGGAGAGGAAATGAGAATTAGACAAGAGAGCACTGAGACGATGTGGCATAACAGCTAGTATACTGGACTTGAAATCAGGAAGACCTCAGACACTTGCTAATGCGTGACCCTGCACAAATCACAACCTCTCTGAGTTTCAGTCTCCTCATATATAAAATAAGGGGGTTGGATTTGACGACAACTAAGGTTCCTTAAGCCTGTGATCCAGTGACCCAGCTTTGCCACTTGCTATCTGTGTGACCTTAAGTGAATTCTTACCTCCATGGGCCTGTTCCTTCATCTGTAAAATGAGGGGGTTGGACCAGATGGCCTAGCTCGAAAGTTCTTTCCAATTCTAAAGTCTATGATCCTGTAAAGTTCTGGGTGGAGCATATCTCATTTAAGCTAATAGAAACGTTAGAGACTTTTCATGAGAGAATCCCAGTGGGAATGAAATATTGGACTCTGGATTTGGGGTTAGTTCCTGATTCATTTCGACATTATTCGTGATACAGTTTTGGTTACTTCCATGATTAATATGTAGTTTTTAAAAACAATAACAACAACCAATTATAAATAAGTGCTACATGTGAATTTTCAGCTTTTTTTCAGAATTTTCTAGAAGCGATTTCTCCTTCCCTTGAAACCCTAGTGAACTTTGTGCCATTCTTATGTTACCTAGTCCATTCTGCCTTATATTGTAGTTAAATCTGTGGGTGTTTTATCTCTTCCACTAGATTGTAGGTGCCTCTTCCCCCCCGGCCCAAGTATTTGGTACATGGCCCTGTATAAATTATAATAAACATGTGATTCATGCGTACATGTAGCAGAAAAGGTCTTCAGAGATCCTCTAATGCAACCTTCTCATTTTATAGATGAGAAAACTGAGGCCCAGGAAAATTAAGTGACCTTACCCAAGGTTATGGTGGCAGTAAGCGGCAGAGGGAAGATTTGAACCCATGCTTTCCTGACTCCAGAACTAGCATGCCTCTTATTTACTTAACAGATCCCTGAAATATAAAAGGCAGTAGTGTGTAGTGGATGGAAAAGTGATCTCAAAGTCCAAAAGATCTGAATTCAAGTCTGGCCTCTGACATACTGGCTATTGTGACCCTGGGCAAGTCATCTAACCTACTTAACTTCTCACTGCTCCCAGGAAACTCTTTCATACTATAGGTTGCAGTTCTGAATTAGTAAAGGGGGTTTTCTCAATGGGAGATCCTTATAACAATAAAATCAGTTCTGGCCTAAGCAAAAATATCTGCATAACACACCTTCTGTTGACTGCAGTGCTGACAAAAGTACTAGCATTAATAGGGTCTGCCGCTTGCTTTTAAAAATTGTTAAATGAAAACAATTTGCTTGAGAACCATATTTGAAATCTGCCACATTTTCCATAGTCAGTGATAAGGTACAAAGGAACACAATAACTTTCCTGAGAAGAAAAATGCAGAAGCAGCAGAAAATTCACCTAGATTTCCAAAGAAAATCATCTTGCCAAAACATATCAGTTTAGCTTGTGAGTACTGGCAACTTCCCCAGGCAGGAATGCAGATAAACCTCTGTGACAGCAGGAAGCCAACTCTACAAGAAAGCAAAGAAGAAAAATGGGACATTGCTATAAAAAAAGAAAAAGGATTGGGCTTTTTTTATGATTGAAAGAAAAAAAAGGCTAAAACTCTTTGTTTTTATATGATGTTCATATACAACAAGTTCTGTGCCTCTGTGCCTTCTGGGATCCAGTCAGAAATGTGGGCCTCATCAACTCAATTCATGTCAACAAAGCATGTATTGAGCACGGAAGGTGTGGAGGACTCTGGGTGAGGGGCTGTAAGAAAGACCCTTCCCCTTGTTAAGAGTGTATAAGACTCAGTCACTGATGTTTTACAGTCCACCTGGGAAAATAAGACTATGAAATAGACTTCTGGTTGATCTCTGCCTCAAGGATCTCCCCATGCAATTCTTCCTCCAATTAACTGCGTAAGTATACTTCCTAAAGCATGGGTCTGACTATGTCACTGCTGTTCAGTTAACTTTGATGACTCCCTGTTACATCCAGGACCAAATATAAAATATTCTGTTTGGCTTTTAAAGTCATTTAAAACCTGGGTCCCGTCTACCTTTCCAATCTTCTTATCTTCCCTCCATGGGTTCTACACATCACCTACCATCTCTGAACTCCATGCCTTTTTTGTGGCTGTTGCCCATGCCTGAAGGGCTCTTCTTCCCCTCTGCCTCCTGGCTTCTCTGGCCTCTCTCAAAACTGCTCCATCCTCACTGTTGCAAGAGGCCTTTCTCCATTCCCCATACTGTCAACACTTTGCTTCTGAGATCACTTTGCACTTGTATATATCTTGCACGCACATTTTTTTTTCATCTTGTCTCCCCCATTAGAATGTGAGCTCCTTGAAAGCAAGGATTGTGCTTTTGCCTTTCTTCATGCCCCAGTGTCTGACACATATTAACTGCTTAATAAATGCTTATTGTCTGACAAGTCCAAAATAACTAAATAGTCATAAAGGAAAATTTATTATTCAGTTCTCAAAGAGTGATACAGAGTGCTATAGGAGCTCAAAGGAAAGAATTCGGCGTGGCTTGGCCTAGTCTGTGAAGCCTTTTTGTATTAATTGATATTGATGTGGTCAGAGTTTTACAGAAAACTATTTCTATCAAATTATAGCTTTGGAAAAGATATGATAGGTCCTTAAAATACTAGAACATATAACCTCAGCTTGACTAAATACCCAAAATAGCTTCACTTAAAAATATTTTAAAATTAAAAATATCATAATTGAGGAACCCCTTGGGGTCTGCCTAATATCGACCCTCAGTGGCTACTCCTAAATCTGTGGCACTCTATCCCTCTGTGCCCCCCCTAAATCTAATCAGTTGCCAAGTTCTGTTATTTAGATTATCCTAACACGCCTTGTATATGACTTCTTTTCTCCCCTGACCACTCTGGTATAGGCCTTCATCACCTCGTACCTGGACTATTCACTCTACAGCCTTTCGGGTGATATCTTTGCCACAATCCATCCTCCACTCAGCTGTTAAAGGGATCTTCTTAAATCACAAATAGTACCATGTTGCCTCACCTTCACTCCATTCAATAAACTCCAGTGGCTCCCTTTTGCTTCTAAGATCAAATATTAAGTCTCTGTTTTGCTTCCAAAGCTCTCCATAACCCAACCCCTTCCTATCTTTCCAGTCTCCTTCCACCTCACTCCTCTCTGCATACTCTGCAATCCAGGGACACTGACTTCCTTGCTGTTCGTCACACATGACATTCCATCTCCCAACTCTAGGAACTTTCACTGTGTGTCTCCCATATTTGGAACTCTCTTCCTCCTTACCTCTGGCTCCTGGCTCTTCCTTCAAGTCTCAGCTAAAGATCTATCTTCTTCAAGAAGCCTTTCTCAATGCCCCTTAATCTCAATATCTTCCCTCTAAGATTATGTCCAGTCTACCCTGGATTCTGTTTGTACGTGGTTGATTGTATGCTGCTCTTTCCAGCACCCCACCTTGTACTGTGGCCTTCTTTAGGGTGTGAACTGTCTTTTGCCTTTATTTGTATCCTCAGAGCTAAGCATAGTACCTGGTATATAGTAAGTGATTGGTAAATGCTAGCTGAAAGACTGAATTGAGTGGTAATTGTTTACATCAATAGACAACTCATAAGCTTCCATTTCCATTGAATTTCATCCAGCAAAACCAGAAGGAAATATATGACATCTCACTAAATCAAAAGACATTTATTTAGAGTGAATGGAAGGTAATTAATGAGTAATTAAATTAAGCCCCAAGAACTCTCACTACCTATTTCTCAAGGCCGCCTGTCTCCCACAGCTCCAGGGCTGGAAGGTCAAAGTCCATTCACCCTATACAATTCAATCTCTTTGACACAAGAAGAGAGGAACACAAGCAGTTTCATTCACATCTACCTCCTTAAGAAGTGGGCATCCATAAATGATTTTACTTCTTCCTCTTTGTTCTGTGTTCCTGCGGTGACTTCTCAGAATAGCACTACAGGTTGGTGAATGGCTAAGCTCTGAAGTTCCTTTATCTTGAAGGCACTGCTTCCTATGATGGAAACGCTGAAGTCTCAATGCCTTGGCATATGCACAGTATCATGGAATGGTGAAACATTTCAGTGAGCCTTGTGGTTTCTTGGGAAACAGAGCAAGAGAAGCTTCTTGTAGTTCCTTCTACCAGAGTACCTGGCCACTGGTTTCTACTAGGTAATATACACTAGATGCAGCTCCGTTTTCTTGTCTCTTTATCTAGCTCTGCTACCACAGAGTCTTACCTGTCTCTTCCTTCCATGAGCAAATCATCAACATAATTTTGCTTCTTTATTTTTTTTGTTTGTTTTTAATCAGATGCATGAAAAGTGTGCCTTTCCAATGAGAACTCATTTTGAACATCATTTTCTGTCAAGATCTCAGGTGTTTCAGTTCCCAAAGAAACATACATTTGTGCCCCTTACAGAAGGATTTGGATAGGCAGATTTTAGATAGATAGAAAATGCGAGTGGAAGGTGGGGAGGGAAAGGACTTTCCAAAAATGGAAAATAACATGAGCAAAGGCTTAGAAGTGACTAAAATTTTATTTATTTATTTATCAATCAGCCAATTAATTAGTTTGTTAGTTAAACTGAGATTATCTGTGGTGCAGTAGAAAACTAGCATGGCAGTGCTGAGGATTTACATTATGGAATAAGAGGAAATGAACTTAGAAATTAGACAAATTGTTGAAGGCATTAAACATCAGTTTCAGAAGTTTGAAGGACAATGGGAAGACACCAAAGGCTTTTTGGTTTGGTTTTGTTTGTTTTTATTGGACAGTGGTATGATTAAAAAGCAGCCTTTTAAGAAATAAAAGTTTTCCTGGTAGTCGATAAGGCACTGGACTTAGAGTCCAGAAGACCTAAGTTTAAATCCTACCTGAGCCGTGTATTAGCTGTGTGATTCTTAGCAAGTCGCTAAGCCTCTCAAGGCCTCATCCTCATCTCTAACATGAGGAGATTCTACTCAACAGTTTTTAAGGTCCCTTCCAGCTTTAGCTCTATGACGTCACTAATCTCTTCTTGTCATGGCTCACCATCCTTGTGCAATTGGCTCTGATTATGCCTGTGGAGTCCAGACTCTGGTAGGAGCTACCAACTTGGAAAGTCTTCAAGTATGGAACCAGCAACAGAATGTATATCTATTGAGTGAGAACAGGCTTATTAAAATTCAGAGAGGTCCATCACTGAAAACTTGGCCCCTGATTACTATACGTATAGTCATCTACACATCTACAAATCTATCTATGTCTATCTATCTTGTTCATAGTAATTCATTAAAGTATCCACTAAGTTTAGGAGCAATTAAGATGTGTATTGGCAGGCTGCCTGCACTGATGAAATCATAGGGCTTTGGAAACACTGAAGTAGTCTTGCAGGCAACAGGCAGGGAAGATTTGAAGAAACTCACCAATGCCTTTAGGAAACTACATTTGAAACACGTCTCCCACTCCCAAACATTGATCCAACCCGAAAAGCTCCTTTTGCGGTTAAAATGTTTGTATCTGTTTTCCACTCACTCTCAGTTATTATCTCATCTTTTTAGTATTTCCTTCTCTTTCTAGGTTCCTCCTACTCATTTGCGTGTGTGTTTGTTTTGTTTACTGCAGCATGAGGAAATAATCTTTGTAGTAGAAACAAGTAACCTGGTGGAGTACAAGAGTAGGGAGGCAGAAGCCAGGGAAGAGATACACAAAGCTGTGCTGGAACCTGGTGGGGTTCTAAGGTTTGCTGGGAAGGTAGAACAGGTATTTTAAATAAACCTGGAAACTCTGTCATCAGTAATGCATTTTGCCTCTTACTAAAATCAAAGCTATTAGGTAGCTGCCGTGAAGGCGGGAGAGCATAAAAAAGAATAAACAAATGAAAACTGAAATTTAAATGAAATCTGTCTGGTCAGTCAGCAAGCATTTATTAAGTGCTTTATGCATCAAACACTGTGCTAAGCACCAGAGATACAAAGACAAAGTGAAAGTCCCTGTCCTCAAGGAGCTTTCATTGTAATGGAGGAGACAATATGTACATAAATAGTAAATATATATTTATATATGTATATATATTTATATATGTATATATATATGTATGCAATTGGTAGATACAAATATTACATAGACTGCAACTACATATGATTTATATATTACAATTAATCATAACAAACAAACATACATATATACGGAGAGGGGAGGGGAGAGGAAAGAAGGAGAGAGAAGGAGAAAGGGAATGAGAATACAATGTAGTCTGGGAAAGAAGTACACTGACATCTTGGGGAAATAAGAAACGGCTCTAAGTAGAAGGTGGTCCTTAAACTGAGTCTTGAAGGAAACCAAGGATTTCAGGAGACAGAAGTGGTAGGCAGCATATTCCAGGTGGGGGACAGTGCAAAGATATGAAGGCAGGAAATAGGATACGGCTTTTCCTATGTGCAGAACAGCATATTGGTCTGTATGGCTTGATAGCAAGGTGCAAAGAAGGGAGTTCAGGTCTAAGAAGACTGGAAATAAAGAAGACAAATTGTGAAGAGCTTTGAGTAACAAATGGGAGTTTATATTTAACCTTCAAGGCAATAGGGAGCCACTGGAGTTTATTGCACAGGGGAGATCGATATGATCAGACTTATACTTTAGGAAAATTACTTTGTCAGCCATGTGGAAGATGGATTTGAGTGGCAAAAGGTTTGAGGAAGGGAGACCAATCAACTGGTATTTTTTTAAATGTACTTCAATTCCAAATATAGTGAGGGTCCTGCTATAATGTAAAACCTTCTGCTGTACAGTAAATTCTACCATGCTGCAAGTTAAATTATACATCCCAGAGTTGTAGTACAGGGTACATATTTGACTATAATACAGAAAGCACCAGAAGAGTACAGGAGAGAAGAGAGCAGGATAGGCTGGAATTATCTCAAAGACAAGCCTGCAAAAATGAATGGGACATGAGCTGGATCTCAAGCACAAGTAAATTTGGGACTAACAAGAGTAAGGAAGGCATTTCCAGAAGTAGAGCTAAGTAGAAATAAGTATTATATATTTGTGATATTATGAGGAAAACAGTATGTCTGGATATGCCAGTTAGAGAATAATGTGAAAGACACAATGGTGTGATGGCAAGTCTATATGCCTCCAGTTAAGTCACAGCATAGTGTCAAGAGACATCTGAATAGATGAGGAAATATGTACAATTAAGCTTTTTTGGTTTTCTATTCAAAAGCCTTATCTCTCTCATCAGGTTCTTGAGATTGAGGAGTTAGTCCAAAGGGAAGATGATGACCCTGCTCCCTTCCTGACTGAGTTCTGAGATGTGCTCCGTGGAATGGCTCTCAGATTTATCTGTCCGACATGGATTTTCAATGAATTGAGGTTTGTATTCATTCACCGTATCTCCAGTTGCTATTGGCCTGTAGTGAGACTTGCATGATCACTTTCAAAACTGTTACATTAACCTGTGCAATTGACACTTTGCTCCTGCACAGCTGTATCAAAAGAGGGCTCACTTTCCTAAAGCAGAATTCTTTAGCTGCTTAATTTAAAAAGGACACAAATGCACTGATTAAGATCAAATTGTGGGTTCTTCTCCCCGAAAGCCAACAGGTTGTTTTGTGAATACGAGGAATTAGGTAGAGAGAATAAGGTTTGTGTTTGTCCACTTGGGAATTGTTTGTTTGCCATAGGAGACTTGGATTCAAATCTACACTCTGGCACTGACTGAATGACCTCGAACAACTTAAACCATCATGGTGAGCTTGTTTAGTGAAAAAGGTGCTAGATTTTGAGTCAAGACACCTTAGTTCTTGGTGTTCTGACATAGGACATCTGCGGTCAGCAAGTTTGGGCTTTGACATTTTCTTGTTGTGTGACTATGAGTAACTCATTTCACTTCTTTAGGCCTTAGTTTTCTCATCTGTAATATGGAAATAATGCTAGTACTAATTCTTCACAGGGTAGTTTTGAGGAAAACATTTCTGGGGTTTTTAAAGGAAATTTGATAGATGGGATGGATAGATAGATAGATAGATAGATAGATAGATAGATAGATAGATAGAGATTTATATATACAGACATATGCTATTCTTGTCGTATTCTTATTATTTATTAGATAAGACCAAGTACCTGCCCTCACAGAACTGACAGTCTAATGGGAGAAAAAGACACAAATGCAGATAATAGAATACATAATATCATATGATAAGCACATTAAAGAAGTACAGGAAAAAAAGATTTTGTAACATTTACAGGTAAGAATGTTACCAACGGGACTTAACGGGAAGAATATGAAGATTTGTAGAGGAGGTGACATTTAAGCTGAGCTTTTAAAAACAGGTAAAAATTCAATAGGCAAAAAAAGGAGGGAGGAAGGGCAATATAAACATATTGACTAGTAAAAATTACAATATTTGTATAGCAATTTAACTTTTGCTGTGCCCTTTATATACATTTTTTCACTGGAGTCTCACGACAAGCTTGTGAGATATGTAATACAGGGATTATTATCCCCATTTTATAGACAAGAACAATGGGATTTAGAGAATTTAATTAGTTTGCCCACGCTCACACAGCTAGTATATTTAAGAGGAAGGAGTCCAATTAAGGTATTTCTAACTCATAACTCATTCATCTACCCCTTGTGTCAGGCTGCTTGTCTGACAATGGAATTAAGGCATAAAAATGGGTATATTTGTGGAACAGAGTAGTCTAGTTTGGTTAAAGCACAGATTTGTGGGAGAAAGTAATAATAATCAATCAACAAGCATTTATTAGGAGCTACTATATGCCAGGTATGGTGCTAAGGACCAGAGGTAACAAAGACAAAAGTGAAATAGTCCTTGCCTTTGAAGACCTTATATTCTTCCATATATGTATGTATGTGTCATGCACATACATATACACACACAATACATGTATGTATATACATATATGTGCATCTATGTATATGCATGAGAAATATGTCTATATACATTTATGTGTGTTGGTTCGAAAAGACTATTTACCTAAGAAATAGTTTTAGGAGGGAGGGCACTAGCAGCTGGAGGAAATCAGAAAAGGTTTCACGCAAAAAGTGGCACTTGAGATGAATTTTGAAGGAAACCAGGTATTCCAGGAGGCAAAGGTGAGGAGGGGGTGCATCTAAGTACATGCAATAGCCAGTGCAAATGCATGGAGTCAGGAGATAGAGGGTTGTGTGTTGGGAACAGCAAGAAGAAAAGTATGGTTGGACCAGACTGAAGAATACATGGAAGAGAGTGTAAAAAACCTGGAAAGGTAGGAAGGAAGTTGGTTGTTAAGAGTTTAAAATATCAAACAGAGGAGTTTATGGTTGATCTAAAGTAGACGATGTCTGGCACATAGTAAGCCATTAACAAATGCTTGACTTGTTCCTAGAAGTAAGAGAAATACAGTAGTGTTTGTTGAGTGGGGATTTATGGGATTATAAATTTAAAGGTAAAAGGGACTTGAAAGGTCATTGAGTCTAAACCTCTCTTTTAACAGATGAGGAAACGGGGGCTAGCAAAGGTTAAATGATTTACTTGAGGTCAAAGCTAATAAATGCTTCAGGCAGAATTCAAACCCATGACTTCTGAGTCCAATTTCAGCATTCTAGCAATTTTGTCACAAAGAGCCAGTTTACATTTTAGGAAAATAACTTTGGTATTTTGAGACTGTGTGGAGTACGATTGGAATGGGTAGAGATTTAAGGCAGAAAGACAAAATAGGAGGGTATTGTGATAGTCCACATAGGAGGTGATGAGGGCCTGAATGAAGTAGAAGATGTGTGAGTGAAGGGAGGTGAACATATGTGAGAAATGTTGTGGAGATAGAAATGATAAGACTTTAAAAAAGAAATGGAAATGTGTATTGAGTCAGAGTGTAGGGTGAAGAAGTTAAGAACCAGAGTCACTGGAAGGATGGTGGTGCTCTCAAAAGTAATAGGAGTACTAAGAAAAGGTGTGGGTTTGGAGGAAAAGATAATGAGTTCTGTTTTGAACATGCTGAGTTTGAGATGCCTATAAGGATTCCCATTTGCAATGTCCAGTAGGAAGTTGTAATACATGATTGGAACTCAGATTAGGGACTAGGGTTAGATCAAAAGTTGGATCAACTAGGATTGAATCAAAGACACATCTGCACAGAGATGGCAATATGAGATAAGGTTGGAAAAGTATATTGGATCTAACAGAGGCTTTTATATATCACCTAAAGGACTTAGTGATAAAAATGGTTGCTGTTGTCTTTAGAATGGAAATGTTGCATTGTGTGAAGAAAGTATTATTTGTCCTCCTCTGAATTTTTGCTAGCTAATACCGTCTCATTCAGAGGTAGTTGGTAAATGCTTAACAACTAGATCATAGGTTAGGGGGGATGTACAGTGGACTGGACATATTTTTTACATTTAATCTGTATTATTAATATTTTCTCCATCATTTTATTAAGTCTAGACAATTAAAAAAACAATAAATTAAGCACAATTTGTAGCATTTTACAGTTCCCAAGGCGTAAATATACTGAAAATTTGACAATCGGCTCTTGGGAGCCAGTTTGAACCAGTTCCAGAATACTAGGCCTTAATCTCTTACACACCTGATAGCTGCTAGGTCTCTGTCGATTGAGTGCTTTGAACGATTCCTGGTTGAACCAATCATTCATAAGGACTAATTCTCAGCTGACATTTCTCTTATTTAGCCACCTGTGCACTGTTTACCCACCTATAAATACATTGACTTTCACTTTTTTATTGCATTTACAAGGTGGGGTTTGGCTTTAATCTTAAATGCCTTCTACCTTTGCACTGTCTCCAGTCCAAATTCCACTTTATTTCATGCTATCGTGTCATTTACTCTCTATGCAAAGAGAAATATGGCATTGTGGATAGAAAGCTGGCTTCAAAACCAGAAATAAATTATGGAAAAAGTATTTATTTTAAGCACTTACTATATGCAAAGCATTGTAATAGGCAGTGAAGGTACAGATAAAAGTCCCTCCTCTCAAGGAAACCATGTTTTAATAGGGTAAATAACTACCCATTTCAGTTGAAAGTCAGAAGGAAAGGTATGATGGTCCTTATGGGGAAATAAATAGCAAAGTAGGTGGTAATGCTTCTTGTTTAGCTTCACTTATATTAATAAAAATTTTTCAATTTTTCTGACATTGAACCATTTGACAGCATCAAGGACTTTGATAGTGAGAACTTTCTTTTCTGGGTTCAAGAAAGACCTAACTTCAAGTCCCACCTCTAACATATTGGCTGTGTGACCCTGGGCAGGTAAGTTAACTTCTTGGTGCTCTGAGTAACTTTCTAAGACTTCACGGTTCATAGAATGTATAGATTTGCATTAAGTAGAGGAAATTTCCTCATGTGGAAATTTCCTAAATCAAGGATCTCAATGTCTAGTCCCTATCCCCTTCAATTACATAACAGCTAGAATGAGATCATTTAATAATTGTCCCCCTTAGAGATGGGACTGACTACACACTGAAAACAAGAACAGGTATTGTGGTTTTTTTTTCCAGGTATGTTTACCAGCAAAATCATTTCCCAGTCTATGGATGCAAGTCAGTAATATCCATGAAGCATCACCTTAATACCTAATCTACATTATTTTAAAGAAAGCTTGTAAAGGGAATCAATAAGCTCTGAAACAAATTTTATTTGAAAGGTGATTCTGTGCTTTATTTTCATAAAAAGATAGAATTTTGGAGTTGAAAAGGACCTCATCAAACATGTAGTCTATATTTAGTATTTGAGTAGGATATTCCTCTTAAAATAGCCCTGAAAATTGTCATCCAACAGTCACCCAAAGACCTCTGAGTCTTTTTCTCCCCTCACCTATCTCCCTAACCTCCTTCCCTGACTCTCTTCCCTATCCTCTCTTCCTTTTGTCCCTCACCTACCTACTTCCTCCTCTGTGTTTTTCCTCCCCATTCTCTGTCCTTCCTCTTTCCTCTCCTTGTCCCTTTCCTGCCTCATCCTGTTTTTCTCCTGCCTCCTCACTTTCCTCTCTGTCTCTCTCACCTTCTACTCAACTGGTCACCTTCCTCATGTCTTTGCTTGTATTTGTCCTCTCTGACCCAGCTGATTGCCTTTCTCCACCCAATCACTGAAACCAGCAATTTGAGTCACTGCCAGTTCTAGGGTATACAATGGGCACCTCAACCATCAATGTCATACAGGGACAGGAGTCTGTGGTGGCTAAAGAGCCCTCTAGGTTTTATAACAACAATGGTGACCATGTCTGAAGTTTCTCAGACCCTGACCATAAGTAGGTGACAATTTACAACCAAAGATATTTTGAGAACATTCCCAAGAGTGAATTTGAACTGAGAAGGTTGTACCTATGGAGGGATCCAGCCGCAGAAACCTAGGGGCTCTGGGGCAATCATCCCCTCATTCAACACGTAGAGGCTATCACAACCCCATAGAAAATATTCAGCACTTACACCCCAACGTAGGTAGAGTCCTGGATCCTAGATTACTTCTTCAGAGACACTCTTCGTGGGTATAGCTTTTTCACCTGGTGTTTCCTGAGGTGGTTGTTCTCAGTCCAGGAAGGGATGGGAACTGGGCAAAATGGTCCCCAACTCCTCAACTGCCTAAGGTGGAGGGCAGGGAGAAGGAAGGTATCTCACCTGCTCCTTTTTTTTTTTTAAGAAGACAAAGATAATGTTAAAAAAAAAATAATTTCCAGTGACAAGGAGATCACTGTCTCCTAAAGTAACCCATTCACAGAGAACTTGTCCCTCTAAGTTTGGGAAGTTAGGTAAGGAGGATGATATTCAGAGGGAAATTCAGAGGGGTTCAGAGGGAAATGAGTGAGGCCCAGATAAGGAGGTAGAACACCTGGTCCTTGGG
Source organism: Phascolarctos cinereus (assembly GCF_003287225.1). Taxonomy (NCBI): domain Eukaryota; kingdom Metazoa; phylum Chordata; class Mammalia; order Diprotodontia; family Phascolarctidae; genus Phascolarctos; species Phascolarctos cinereus. The sequence goes on from NW_027555625.1 coordinate 248,781,658, forward strand.
GCAAGTGAACATGCTAAAGATGAGAACCTAGAGGCAGGCAGGCCGGATGGATCTCAAGGGCACACATGCCCTCCTGCAAAACTTGCTTTTTAGTCTTATGTCCCCAGAACTACTGTCATTTCTTTTTGTAGCTAGGCTGCCAGATTGGAATTTCAAAGAATTGTATCCCCTTCTTGGCTTTGACCTTAACTTGTTCTATGACTGTGAGAAAGTTTCTTAGCCCGTGTTTCTTTTCCTAGCTGTAAACGAAGATAAAAATTCCGCAAATAGATAAAATCCACACAGTCTACTGAGAGAAGAGAACTACTAAACACAATCTTGCTTCTTTCCTTGAGGCTTCTCCAAATGTGACATCAGAGGAAAAAACAAAAGTTGTCAAACTACTGGTAGGTAGCAAGTCTCATGTCAATACCTGAACATGGAAGGATTTCCCTTTGTGGCTGTACCAGGGGGCAAATTGAACTTGGACTTCTTTCTCCTCCTTTATCATAAGTACCGTTTTAGAATACAGTACAAACAAACTGTCATTGTTCCATAATGCTACTGGGCTCTGGTCCATCACATTTGTAGTACTATGTTCCCTCTGACCTGCATTTCTTGTATTGCCTCAGACGATTTGCTTGACATGGTGGAAGAGTTAGTTTTTATTGCCATGGCATTACACAATGTACTGAAATGAAAGAGCTCACCCCCCACCTGGTGCTTCAGGGGAGATCTGAAGGCCCCCAAAAAGCATGCCATAAAGAATACTTTTTGAACAGAATTACAAAGAGTAAAGCTGAGGGCTAAGTTTGGGCAATTTTTAATTTAAATTAAATTAAATTAAAGGGCTAGAATGACTGAAACATTTATTTAGAAGCTCCTCCATTTAGTTCTTACATAATGTTTTTAAAGCAATCTGGTAACTCTCAGGACATATTTAAAGCAATATGGTAACTCAATCACTAAAGGTAACGAGTTAATTGAAGTGATTGTTCAGGATTTAGGGGTGGGGAACCTGCAGCCTCAAGACCACATGTGATCCTCTAGGTCCTTAAGTGTGGTCCTTTGACTGAATCCAAAATTGTTCTGTGAAGTTTGGATTCGGTCAAAGGGCTGCACTTGAGGGCTGAGAGGCCACATGTGGCCTCAAGGGTACAGGTTCCCCACCCCTGGCTCAGGTAATACACGTGAAGCTTGGGTTCTTAGTAAAACAGCTATAAAAAGGCATATTCCACAGACATTTTGGGATTACTATGGAATGGGCCTTAGATAGAGTTTTGCTTTCACCAAAGCCACTGTCACTATGAATTAACTTTGCTGCCAAGGGCATTGCAATATGTTTAATTCTTTGACTCTTGAAATATACATATCTGGCAAAGAAGTAGCATCAGTGAACAGTGGAAAAAAGTATGACCAGGCCTAGGTTCAACTGCTTTTGGTCTCAGTTTTCTCATCTGTAAAATGATGACTAGATTATCTTTGAGGTACCTTCCATATCTATAATCCTATGTTTTTCCTCTGTCTGAACCACTTCCTTGCTTGAGGAAACCAATTGCTTTTGGGAAACCTACTTAGGTGGATCCCAGTTGAGAGAAATGATTGCTTGTCTCTTATATTAACAACCAATTATTAAATTAGGATTAAGGCTTTTCCCTTCTATTTCCTCACTCAAAGCCCACCTTCTCAAGGACATTTCTGACCTTGCCCCCTAATTTGCCCCATCTTAATCTAGGTGTAATACTTACTCCACCATCTTTCATTGTTGGTTGACTGGTTGGAGGATAGATCCTTTTGTAGCTTGCCTGAGGTGGAATGGTCTAACTTGAGAGTTAAGAGTGACATAAATAAAGGTCACATTCCCTAGCCCCTCATTATAATAAGACCACCTCTCATTATAATATTCATTCTCTTATTAATTGTTAACCAATCAGAGTTGATTTCCACCTGTCAGGATATAAGGACATAAGGTGTGAACAGCCTCCATGATTTGTCTTTGGTTTATGAAAGTCAAATGACCATCTTTTTATTATTTGCTAGCCATAATTAATAAAATGATTGTCAATTACCCATAAATTATGTTTCTCAGACTTTTCATTCATCACACAGTGCTTAGAGTCTCCATTATCCATGATTTGTTTTCCTAGATCTCACTATCTTTTCCCTGGAGCCCTAACACCGGAATACACACTCTCTCCTCTTCCCTATCAACAAATATATTCTTTTCTTATCATTTTCTCATTTCTTTTCCTGAACTGTTTTATTGGATTTCAGTAATTAATGACTGCTTTTGATAGAAACATGTTACCCACTAGAAATTTAGCCTAAAAAGGGATTGGATTCTTCAAAATCATGTCACTATGCAGTAAAATGGTCAAAACCACATTTGAAGATGCCAAATGAAATCATATGAAGCAGCTCATACACAATTATACATGCATGCTATGACTGAAGCAGGCATTAGGATAAGTGTTAGATTGAAGAAGAAAACTGGGCTTCTACCAAAGGAAAGCTATTTTGACCTTCTAATACCTCTGCCCACTCCTACTGGCTTTGGCCAGCCTGCTGGCAAATCCCCAGAAATGACCTTCCACACTTCTTCTGTATCTTAGGTGAAATAGTTCCCCACATCTTGAATGCACTGCCTCTTCTCTTACATCTCTTAGATTTCCTTGCTTCCTTCACATCAGAGGTCATGAGCCTTTTTCTGCTTCTCTTCCAGGTATTAATATTCTTTCCATCTTGAAATTACTTTGTGTCTACTTCATATTTACTTGTGGACATAGTCCATCTCTTCTGCCAGGGTATGAATGTAAGCTACTGGAGGGCAGGAATAGTTCCATTTTTGTCTTTATATCTTCATTACCCAGTATGGTGTCTTGTGCATAGTGGGCGCTTTATAAATGTCTGTTGTAAATTGCATTGAAATTAGTTGCTCTGCCTCCTTGGTTAGGCCATTCGTACTTCATAATAGGCTTTGTCCTTTTCTGAGTAAAACATAGATAATGTTAAACAATTATGTACAGGGCATTGTGCTAAGTGCTAGATACACAGAGATGAAAACAACACAGTCCCTGGCCCTTAAGGAATCAACAATCTAATGGAAAAAATAGGATATAATTAAGTACAATATAATGTGACATGGTGAAGGTGAAACCTAGGCAAGCTGCTCCAGGAAAACTCTGAAGATGGGAAGATCACTTTCAAGAATGGGTGGAAGTTGCAAAGCAAAAGTGTTTTCTGAGCAGGAGCTTGAAGGAATACATGGATTTTGAAACGCTAGCAGGCTTCCAAGAATAGAGAACAGCCTATAGAAGGCGGCAGGGTGGGGGTGGGGTGGGAGGGAATAGGGAATGACCACATCAGGGAGCAGGTAACACTGAAATTTGCTTAGAATCTAGAATGTGGGAGAGAGAGTAGCATTAAAGTAAGGCTGGAAAGGTAGGCCGGAGGCACATCACAGAGGGCCATAAAATGCCAGACTGAGTTGAAATGTTCTTCTAAAATTTTTATGGAGTTTGTTGGTTTAAAAAAAAAATTATGAAAACAGTGAGTGATCTTGACATAGATGTGGTGGGGTTTTAATTTGCAAGGGTCCCTTCAATTAAAATAAAACAGTTCCATCCCACTGGGAGAACCTGTTAGCAGAGCTCTAGAGACCTTGGCACCAGGGCGTAGTCCTCAAATCCACCTTCCTTCCCTTCGATTGCCATTCCTTACAGTTTTCCCCAATTTCTCTATTATTCTGATAACACCTTTTGTACTCTCTCTTTTTTTGTGTCCCTCTCTGAAAGAGTTCACCCCTCAATATGGTTGATATCCCGTGTCAGTTATTTTCAGGTTAGGGCAGGAAATAGTTGTTTAATTTCACTTCCTCCACACCCAGTTTTTCCCCCCCCCACCACCATTTCCACCCCCAAAAAACAAATATTCATCTGGTAACTATCCTACTTCTGCCACTCCGCTTACTGGATGATGACTGGGCAAGCCCTCATTTCCTCATCAGCAAAATGAGAAGGTTGACCTAGAATGATCTTTTAGGTCCCTTCCAGCTCAATTTTACGAAGCTATTTCAACATCCAGAACGAATCTCCCCTTTCTCCTCGTAACCTTCCCCTCCCCCCCTTAATTAATGTTTTCCTTTTCTCCTCCCCACCTTTATTCCACGCCTTCTCGATGACCCACTCTCTCCCACAGACTTTCCTTCACCCATATCCGCCAACCTCCCTTCTACAAAGCCCTCCCAAACTGTCAATTTCAGGTGCTCAAACTGCGGCCAGCTGGGGGGGGGGAAGGGAAACAGAGGATCCTGAAGCAGCGCTGCAATTGGTCACTGTCAGTAAGGCCATAGACCTGTGCCCTCGTCCGATTGGAAGCCGCTCCAGCCACTCGAAAATAGGGGCGGAGTCTTGGTGAAAGGGGATGAATGAAGTCAAAGTGGGCAAAGGGGGAGGCGGTCAGAAAGTGTAGTAGCAGCCTGCAGCCGGTGGCTGAAAAGATACGCGACAGATGCGGTAAGTGGGGAGGACTCTGGGATCCTGATGGTGGAGGACCACGCCCCGGGGGCAGCGTCCTTCAGATTAATTGGGGCTAATCTAGTCCCCCCCCTCTTATAAAGAAATTGGGCGGGTAACCACCTGAAATAGGTTGGGGACTGAGAAAGAGGACACTTTGCCACCACCCGAGATTATCTCGAGGACAAAACAGCTCTAATTGTGAGAGGAGAGATATAGGGACTGCGTTTCTGCCAGGGATTGTATTGCCACGTGAAATGGAGAGAGCATTTGAGAGTGGGAGATGTGCAAATCATTCTGGTTCAGGGAAGGGTGTGTCAGCTCTATGGACTTTTAGGGGAAATACCCAACTCTCCATAACATTTTCTCACCTCAGTCCACGAATAAGTGTGAAATGCAGTGTATCTTATTTCCCTCATATGCCTCTACGCTGGAGGCTGTATATGTCTCTTTTGATTCTCTCCATTCTTCTGTCTTTTGGGAGGCGGGGGTGGGGGGAAGGTGGAGGTGGCGTGGAGTGCGGAGGGAGCTAGAAGGATTGCTGGAAACTGACCTGAGTTTACTGCCCATTCCCAAAGGTACGTTTGCTGCGGGTCGGGGGTGGACCTAGAAATGAGCAAAGTGGAAGAAGCAGCCTTAGAAGATGAGGCTAAGCTCAGGAAACATCAGCGTTGGCTAAGGTGATGAGAAGGGAGGAAGCTTCCAATGATGGGAGAAGCTGGAGAATATTGGTTTGCTGCTAAGGCTAGAGGCTTCCTGACAGTCTCTGGCGTGGGAGTTGGAGACAGGGGAAAAGGGCAGAGAAGAAGCTCGCCTTTCCTTAGAGCAGCTGAGGTTTCTGGTACAAGGGATTTCTGGTGTATCTGAACAGCGAATAGGAAGGGATGGGGGGGGGCATGGGCTAACGCACGGGGGCAGGGGTGTGCTGTGACCGAGCTGCAGTCATTAGATTATTAGCTCTCTTATTCCCCGTCCTTTCTGAAATGGGTTGTTATAAGACCCACGAACCTCACTGTAGCTCTGGTTCCGTGGATCTGCTCTCTCCCCGGATCTTGGCGAGGATGGAGGGGGCTGGGGTCACAAACCAGGGCCATTGCTTGCTCCCCAAAACTGGTTGCAGAGCTTCAGGCTGAGCTGAGCTGCTTGCTTTGCGTTGCGGCTGTCTTTTGTGCTAAGGAGGCGGGAGGGTGGTTGCCGCTGACTGGGGCTACGCAGAGGTTACTCTCGGTCATCCACCTGCCAGCAGAGGTTGAGTGGCTGGTGCTGCTGATTCAGTCAGGAAATCAACATTTACCAAAGGAAAGAAAGAGAAAAAAAGTTGCGTGATTGGTTTCCATCTCATTGTCCAATCATTTTACACTGGAAATCTCCTCTCCTTAAAGAAAGACCATATGAGTCACTCCCTCGCTTGTCGGAGAACAGAGGGAAGAGGGAGAGAAGCTACACTTCCCCACGCAAGCTAGGCACAAAGACTTTTCCTGCCCAGCTGGCTGCCCTGCCCAGTCCCTCCTCTCTGTTTCTCGGGCCCTCAGGGCTCTCAGTTTAATGGGATGGAGGTGGCTTTTGCATTTTCCAACCTACAGGAAAAATTCGGAGCAATACATAGCCAGCACGCTTAACTAGAATACACAATGCTATTTGGCTCCCTGTGGAGGGCTCTAATCAAGCCACTATGAGGGTGATTTTCTAAACTATCTCCCCTTGGCCCTGACTTATTCTGGTGAATGGCCTACCAGGTCATTACCAGGTAACCTGGAATCGAAAGTGCGAGAGTAGAATTCTTGCTCTGCTATACTAGCTGTGTAACCTTGGGCAAGTCTTCATTTCTCAGACCCCTGGTGCCCTCTTTTGTCAAACGAGGCTGTTAGACTAGATGATTAATGGAGGCAACTTGGTGGAAAGAGCGCTAGTTCCAGTCAGAGGCCCTGAATTCAAATTTTAACCCAGGTGCTAACTACTTTGTGACCTTGGATAAGTCACTTAACCTTTGGAGACTCAATTTCCTCATTTGGTAAAATGAGGGGGCTAGATGGACTCTGGGATCTTTTCTAGCACTATGATCTGATGTGAGTCTACTACACACCTTATACTTACCTACAAAAAGTATATGTCTGAGGTCACTTCCAACTTTCAATCCTATAAGCTACATAAGTACTCTGAGGATCTATGGGATGGATTCGCTAATGCCTAATTTGGTGTCCTTATTTCACCCTTAACCAGTAGTTAAATGGCCATTAGTTAAAATCCAGGTGACTTTGAGCTCTTTCCTGGCTTGATTGGAATTGGAACCTATTTTATCTATCTCTAGAAACGGCTATGGGATTGTGTTGTTTAAAGAAGACCCAACTCTCCCTCTGACATTTTTATGTATGTGTAGTGGGGAGAGGATAAAAATACTTGGAACTGCTATTTTAGAATTGTTCCCATATCAAAATGTGTCACTTAACTAATCACCAAGTTTAAAGCCAAGTTACAACCTGGTTATTTATTTACAGGTGGTATTGTGAAAAACAAAACCAAACCAAACCATTGCCTTTCTTCAAAAAAAGACAACTATAGATTGTGGAATCCCCATAGTCCCCAAAGCCCAGAGCCATGTTTTCCCTTAGCACTCACTGTGTCTGGCATATACTAAACACTTAATAAAGGCTTATTGATTGATTGATTACTATGAGATAAGAAGGGTTTCTTTCAAATTGCTTAGGGAGAAATCAGGCTCTCCTTGGATCCTGGGGTACTAGGTAAAATTGTTTGCTTTTCCATGACAAGCAATTAAGAGGTACAAGAACTTAAGCTGGGGTTACAGTAGATATTAATGAAGAGTTCAAAGAACAAATGCATTATGTATGTGTGGGGAAAGGTGGAGGAACTATAGCTACATACAGAAGAATATGATAATGATGGCAGAGAAGTATAACATTTTTTAATCCACTCATTCCCCTACACTGTGTGTATTAATAAATATTTAATGTATTTGAGGGCTTCAGAAAGGCTGGACTATTTATTCAAACATTTTGAGCAGGTGCCTCAGAATTCTAAATGATGATTATCTGGAGTAGCACTTCAATTTCCTCTTTCAAAATCTCAATCTAAGCATGCATTTGTTGATCCTCTCCTTAGAAGTGATATTTTTCACATGCTTTCATATAGCTAGGTAGATGATTAATAATTTTTTTTTGGATTTGAAACATCTGAGTTAATGAGCAGATGTGATTCTGTCTGAAGAAAGGCTAGGAATAGCAGTATTTTTCCACAGTTACTGTACCTGATTTTTTCAATGTCCACATTGCTCCAGGAAGTGTCTTTGGAAACAGCATTGCCTCTTTCAGGCCACTAGGGTACAGCTCAATAAATTACCCTTTGGACTATTAAATGTCTCTCTGCCCCACCACACTGAAGCTTGAATGGAATAATACCCTTTCCAGAGAGCTTAATGTCCTGGTATTCATAGGGAGTAGCTCGCCCACATGCAGGATCTGGCTTTTTTTAAAAAGAGGTTATTGCTCAGCTGTTACAAATGTCCACTGGTTAGAATATACAAATAAACTTGTTATAACTAAAATTGGAAGAGATAGTTTAAGATGAAAAGAAATAAAGATCCATTGTCTGAATATATTTTAACCGGTACAATTCATTAGTCTATTTTTATTAAATAAACCATTTCTTATATATCTGTATTCCAAAAATAAAAATGCCCAGTTAAATAAGAACAAGAAAGATTTCAGTGATTTTTTTTTTTTGCACAGTAGTAGGATATAGAAAGATTTTGTTTAGAATTTTTTTTACAGGGGGTGAGGAGAGAGAAAAGACTTGTGATTTCAGATTGCTATCGCTATACCAATGAGGTGAGATGAAGGAGTTCCCCTCTACCAGTGCAAGAGGGTGCAGGCACTATAATTTACAGAGATTTGCCCAGGATCAGTCTGTATGTGTTAGAGGCAGGACTTGAAACCAGGTCTTCCTGACTCACAAGGCATCTCCACTAGGCCACAGTGCATACCTAAATATAGGATATTTAGGCAAAATAATAATAGAAAGGTGGTTCAATGGATGGTGTACTCAGCTTAGTTAATAAGATCTGGGTTCACATCTCGCCCCTGATACTAGTTGTATGACCCGGGCTAATCACTAGAACTTTTTGTCCCATAAGGATCTCCTTAAGATGCGTATTAAGTCATAATGGGTTCTAATTGTCCCTTACACTGGGAGTTCTATACTACCAAAACCACAGATAAATCTTGTATTTTACTTTATGTTTGTTTTTGAAACGCAAGTGGAGAATTCTTATAAACAAAGATACCGTTGCATAATCACGTTGTTAAAAAAAAAAGCTCCAATGATTCATTTCTCTGTATCTAATTAATTAATTAACCTTGCAATATCCATTTCATTTTCTGTTCAGTGATGGATCAAATAGTCCCAACTTTCCAAACCTGTTGGAAGGCTAGGGTTAAAACAGAAGGAGAATCTAGAGAGGGTCCTTGTCAAGCCACCTACCTCTAGGAGATAGTGACCATCATCCAGAGGGCTTGTATGCTAATTGGTATCAATGATGTCTAAGAAAAAGGACCTTACCACCTTCTTGACAGTCAAAACTGATAGATGCTGTCCTGAAAGTATTTGCTCTTGCTGGTATTTTTCATATTATTTGTCTAGTATGATTTATGTTGAGTTTGGCAATTTTATGAGAGTAAAGCAGCCAGCTTGGAAAGAAGTCCAGTTTCCCAGTCCAGAATCCATTTGTTTGCCCACACCCTAACCTCACAGACAAAAGTCCAGATGAAGTAGGCAGACTGGAAAGTCCTAGTGATAAAAAGGATAGGGTATATGCAGACCAGGGGAGGGAAGTGCTGTTTCTGTGCTATTGTTTTCAGTGCAAAAATGGCTAGGTATGCCTCTGGGAAGGGCTTTTGGAGCGTATACCCTGGCTACATGGCCGTTGTAAAATGGCCAATTTCCAATTCCCAAATGATCCCAGATCTATTGACATTCATCAGCTTAGCTTGTTGACAAAATGCTTTAAAGCTAGGACTTTTTCAGAAAAAAATAACATTAAATTTTGGGTTTCCTTCTTAGTTACTGTGAAATCAGATTTGAAAGGTAGGTTTTGTTCTTTCTTTTACACTTTACTAAAAAGAAAATATCTGCACTTCTCATTAGGTGGTAATTATTTTTTGGTAAAGCTTTTTTTTAAAAATGTGTCAATCAGTTAGTTGCACTTATTAACCACCTACTATGTACCAGACACTATGCTAAACAATATAGATACAAAGAAAGGCAAAACGAAACAATGATCTAATGGGAAAGACAACATGTCAACAACTGCAAAATATAAGTAAAGGGTAATATCAGAGGGAAAGCACTAAAATTAAGAAATCCTTAGAAAGGCTTCTTACAGAAAATAAGACTTCAGCTGAGACTTAATGGAGGCCAGGGAAGCCAGAAAGCAGAGACAAGGAGGGGGACAGCTTGGTGGCACAGTGAATAAGAGGTCTGTGCCTAATATAAGGAAGACTCATCATTCTGAGTTCAAATCTGGCCTCAGACACGTACTAGCTCTGTGACCCTGGGCAAGTCACTTAACCCTGCTTGTCTCAGTTTCCTCATCTGTAAAATGAGCTGGAGAAGGAAATGACAAACCACTCCAGTATCTTTGTCACAAAAACCCCAAATTGCATCACTGAAAAGTTGGACACAGCTGAAAACAACTGATGAGGAGGGAGAAGATGCCAAGGGGGGGGGGGGACAGACAGATAAATTCTTGGAGTCAAGAGATGAAGTGTCATGAGTGAGGAATAGCAAGAAGGTGAGGGACACTGAATTGCAGGGTATATGAAGGAGAATAAGGTGTACAAAGGAGTCAGGTTATGGGGGTTAAAGAGGGCTTTGAAAGTAAAACAGATTTTATATTTGATCTTAGAGGCAATAGGGAGTTACTGGATTTTATTTAAAAGGGGAATGATATGATCAGACCTGGGTTTGAAGAAATCAATTTAATAGCTATGCAGAGGATGTATTAGAGTGAGGAGAGACTTGAGGTAGGGAGACCAATCAGAAGGCAGTTGCAATTGATCAGGTTTTAAGTGATAAGGGTCTATAACATGCTAGTTGCCATGTCAGAGAAAAAGGGGCCTACATGAGAAATGTTTTGAAGGTAAAATCAACAGGACTTGGCAATAGATTGGATATAGGGGAAGACGTATGAGAAAGAGTGAGGAATCCAGTATATGACACTTAGGTTGTGAACATGGGTAACTAGGAAGATAGTGGTATTCTTAGCCATAATAGGGAAGTTGGGAAAAGGGTAAGGTTTGGTGGGGAAAGATAACAAGTTCCATTTTGGGTATTTGGATATAGATTTGAGTTTAAGATGTCTGTGGGACATCCAATTCAAGATGTTAGGCAATTGGATCTTCAAGACAGAAGACTGGGAGAGAGGTTAGGCATGGGCAAAGAGATTTGGGTGTCATCTTCATAGAGATAATAATGGAATCCATGACAGTTAATAAGATCACCAAGGATCACATAGGCTAGAGGGAGAAGAAAAGAGGCCTTAGGAGAAAGCCCTGGGAACTCCCACTGTTATTGAGCATGATATGGATGAAGACCTAGCAAAGGAGACAGAGAAGTCAAAGGATATGTAGGAGGGAGAACCAGGAGAGGGTGATGTCGTGAAAACCTAGAGAGAAGAAACTATCAAGGAAAATAGTATTTGACGGTGTCAAAGACTACTGAGAAGTCAAGAAGGATGAGAATTAATAAAGGGACATTAGCTTTCATATGTAAGAGATTATTAGTAGCCTTGGAGAGCAAATTCAACTGAATGATGATGTCGGGAGCCAGACTGAAAAGAATTGAAAATAAGAGGAAAGCAGAGGTATCCGCGATGAATAGCCTTCTTGGTGAGTTATCATCAGACATGTTGAAAACTCTTCAAAAATTATTCTGAAAAGAACAGTTACCTTTTTCAATTTGAAGACAAAATGGTGTTTGGCACTAGAGGCTAGAACTAGGAGTAGGGGATCAAAGTTGTAGTAAATTGGTATTCTCGATCAATCAATTAATAAGCACATATTGAGCTCTTGCACATGTATAAGCATGTGTGTAATGGTCACTAGATAATTTTGGGAGGTACAAGCAGCTGGGGGAAATTTAGAAAGGCTTCATGTAGAAGTTGGTACTTGAGCTGAGACTTGAAGGGAATTAAGGATTCTAAGCATTGAGGTGAGGAATTCAAGGGCAATTAGGTGGTATAGCATAATATAGAGCCCTGGACTTGGAATCAGGAATCCTGAGTCAGATAATTGCTAGTTGTATGATTATGGGCAAGTCACTTAACTCTCCCAGGCTCAGTTTCCATATTTGTAAAATGGGGATAGTAATAGTGCCAACCTCACAGTGTTGTTGAGAGGATTGAAAGTGTGCATGTAGGGTGTCCCAAAAATCATAGTGCAACTTTAAACTATTAAAACTTTAAAAGTGCACTAAGACTATTGGGACACCCTGTACATTTCAAGTGCTTCACAAATTTTAAAGAAGCATATAGAAGTTAGCTATCACTAGCACTATTATTGCCATTCCCAGGTATGGGGGACACTCAACACAAAGGAGAAAAAGTAGGAGATGCAATACTGTATATGAGGGACAGCAAGAAAACCAGTTTGACTTTGTCATGTGTGAGTGAAGAATGATGTCTAATAAGACTGGAAAAGTCAGTCAGTAAACATTTGTTAAGTGCCTACTATGTGCCAGTACTGTGCTAAGTGCTGGGGAAAACAGATTGTGGCTAGTCTGAGAAGGCTTTTAAATACAAGAGCAATTATACTTTCTCCCAGGGTTAATAGGGAGCCAGTGGAGTGTATTCACTAGGGGAGTGATGTTGCCTGACCCGTACTTTAGGAAAATCACTGCCATGTGCAGAATGTATTGGAGAAGGAAGAGACAACAGGGAGATCAATGAGGAGGAAATAGTCCAAGTGCTGTTGTTGCTGTTCAGTTGTGTCTGATTCTTCACGACCCCATTTGCAGTTTTCTTGGCAAAGACACTGGAGTGGTTTGCCATTTCTTTCTCCAGCTCATTTTGCAGATGAGGAAACCAAGGCAAACAAGGTTAAGTGACTTGCCCTGAGTCACACAGCTAGTAAGTGTCTGAGGCTGAATTTGAACTCGGGTCTTTCTGACTCCAGGCCTGGTGTTCTATCTATTGAACCACCTAGCTGCTGTTCCTCACGGATAGAGGTGTGGACTTCTTCAGCAAGTGGTAGGTTCACTATCTTTTTGAGCAGAGACTGAATGAGCACTGGGACGTCATACAGAAGGATTCCTAATTCAACTGTGGGTTGGATTCTGGGGCTTTCAGTTCTCTCCCTGCTCTCTTTTCCCAAATTAAATTGCTAAATACTGACACAGCTTCTGTAGCAAGCCTCTACTTGCATATAAAGGTCGTTTTGAAGATAATCTTTTATTGTTGTTAAAGATCTATTGGTAGGAAAGTAAAAAAAGAAACTATTTTTGTGGGGCATTTCACATGTAGGGGGTAGACAAAAATGAGGGGGTATGAAAGCCATGCAGATCACATCCTTGTCTTCCTTCCTCGTTTGCCTTATCCTGCTGTGCCAAGTATCAGGACGGGGAGGTCCCCAAAATATTCCATCTGGATCCATGTGATCTGAAAATTCTCAAGCATGGAAAAGGACATATTGTTCTCTGAAGGAGGGGAAATGGAAAAAATATAAAAAATGAGAAGCATGCTATTGTTTTAGGACAAGTGAGATGCTTGACGGACTTGAGGATTGAGAAGTAAATCTATCTTTCAACAGCTGCTAGGCAGGCTTTGTCATTCTTGCTGAGTGTGGGAGATCAGAGCAGATAGAACTCCGGACCTGGGAGCATATCTGGGCAAAGTATTCAAATTCTAGCAGATGTTGGATTTCAGGGGCAGTAGGCACATGCTATAGCCCCCTTCAGTCCTCTGCCATTAGAGAAACCCCAGAGCTGATAGTTAGAATATGGGTGGCTGGCATGGTATAAGTTATAGACTTGGCCAATGCCTCCTCTCGCTGAGAGAGTATCTAAGAGAAAGGGCTCAGAATTGGTTGGTTTTATGGATTTCATAAAGCTTTGTTACTTGGGGAGCTATGACCAAACCTGTTTGTGTTGGTTTCTACTCTGGGCTACCCTGCTCCAAAATAATTTTTTAAAAAATGCTATCCTGTCAATATTTAGTTTGGAGAACAAGAAGTCAGGATTCCCTAAGCACTTTAGAAAAACCTTATTTCTCTGGAGGTCAAGACCATTTTACCTTCTAGCTCTCTGCATTCATATTAAACTGTAGAGAAGTGTCAGTCACTGCAAAGTTTCTTCTGCAGATGACACAATTTTTGGTGGGTTGATTGCTTCAGGATTGCTTTGGAAAAGATAATGACTCTTCCAACTAGATATTTTAAAAAAGCATTCTCTTTACAATGTTACTAGCATTGCCAAAGGTTATTAGATATAATGACTCAGGGAATAATAATAATTAATAATAATAAATAGCTGACACTTATCTAGCACTTAATATGTGCCAATCGCTTATCTCATCTCATTTGCTCCCCACAACAACCCTGGGGGATGGCGTTATTTTCATCTTCATTTTACTGATGAGAAAACTGAGACAAGCAGAAGTTAAGTGATTTGCCCAGAGTGACACAAGCCAGTAAATGTCAGAGGCAGAATTTGAACTCAGAGTAGACTGATTATCAGTTGGATCTGAAAGAAATCTTAGTCTTTCTAGCTTGACATATACAATCCTGGTTGGGGAGGGGATAAGAATGGGAATTGAGTTGCATTGAGGGAAATTAGGTTTAAGTTTCTAGAATGAGACTTGAAAGGGGTACACATAGGCATGCCTGTGTATTGCCTTTTCAGATTCCTACTACATTTGGCTCTGGTCTTAATTAAGAAATGCTTTCTCTCTCATCTACTTTATGAATATATATATATATATATATATTTGCAATCAGGGCTAAGTGACTTGCCCAGGGTGGCGTAGCCAGCAAGTGAAGTGTCTGAGGCTAGATTTGAACTTGGGTCCTCTTGACACTAGGCCCAGGACTCCATCTACTGTGCCACCTAGCTGTATGGCTCTTCTTAAAACTCATTTCTCCCTAGTGGGCCACAACCCAGCAGCATTTACCAGTCAGACTGCCCAGCAATTGACTATACAGTAGTGCAATGATGACCAAACCCTATTTTCCAATGAGGTGGAAACTTTGCTCAGATACTTGATGCTTTAAAGTATGAACCCCTCGGTGTCTTAGCTCATTTAGCAATAAATGTAGATCACTAAATTCTGACTCAGCCTACAAAACACTCAGGAGATGGTCACTTATCAATATCTGAAGAAGCATAGAACTTCAGAACAGAAAGTTCTGGACATTTTTGGTCTCAGGATCCCTTTTGACTCTTGACTATGGAGTCCCCTGCCCCAGGAGCTTTTGTTTATGTAGACTATATCTATTGATATTTACCAAATTAGAAATTAAAATCTCTTAGTATTATTATGAAAATAGTTTTGACTTCTCAGACCCCCTGAAAGGGCCTTCGGAATCCCTGGGCCACACTTTGTTCCATGAATAACAAGCCTTCTTCCTCAAGCTTCTACCTTATAGCATCACTGCATTTGTTTCCTGGCATTTTGATTTACTATTTGTCCTTGGGATACAGTTGAGGAAACAACTGATTATTCATGGTCTCTTAATGAAAAACCAGAAAGGGATTAGGTCAATGTCTAGTAAATGCAGACTATGTTCAGCTTCAGGCAACTAGGTGGTGCCATAATGCATAGAGCCCTAGGCCTAAAGTCAGGAAGACTCATCTTTGTGAGTTCTAATCCATCTTCAGACACTTACTAGCTGTGTGACCCTAAGAAAGTCACTTATCCTGTTTGCCTCACTTTCTCATTTGTAAAAATGAGCTGAAGAAGGAAATGGCAAACCACTCCCAGTATCTTTGCCAAGAAAACCCCAAATGGGGTCTTGAAGAATCAGACACGACTGAACCCACATTCCAAACTTTGTGCTGGGGAGACAAAGGGACAGATAAATCCCTCAAAGAGCTTTCATTCTTTTAGTGGAAATAGCGTTGTAATTATATAAGGGAAGAAGTGTTTATTAAGAACCTACTCTGTGCCAGATACTGTGCTAAGCACTTTATAATCTTGAGAGGTAGGTGATCTTATTCTCCTTGTTTTACTGTTGAGGAAACTGAGACAAAGAGAGATTAAGTGACTTACCCAGGGTCACACAGTAAGTATTTGGGGCTGGATTTGAACTCAGATCTTCCTGATTCTAGGCCTAATGCTCTAACTACTACTGTTCCGCCTAATTTTTTCCTATATGTATAAATACAAGGCAAGGGATTAAGGGAAGATTTTTTTTTTTAGGCAACTGGGGTTAAGTGACCTGCCCAGGGTCACACAGCTAGTAAGTGTCAAGTGTTTGTTCCGAGGCCGGACCTGAACTCAGGTCCTCCTGACTTCAGGGCCGGTGCTCTATCCACTGCGCCACCTAGCTGCCCTGAAGGGAAGATATTAATTAATGTAGTGGGGGAGGGGGGTCTGGAAGGGTTTGGTGTATAAGGAGGAGCTTGGGCTAAATTTTGGAAAACAAGGAATTGCAAGGATGACCCTGATTTAGTCTCTTGGGTTTGTTTTGCTTTACCTTTTGCATAGGTAATTCTCAACAGGATTTCCCTGGCAATGAGATTTTTTAAAAAACCATGTTCTCCAATGTAGTCATCTTCTGGGTCTCTGCTTCTTGGAGAATCAGGGCTGGTTTGTTGTCGGTATCAGTAGCAGCTCCATTGAAAGCCAGAGACCTTGGCACATAGGACAGAAGTCTTAAAGTTACAACAACAACGAGAAGCTTGCCAAATAGCTCATTTCAGTGTTCGCCTTGAGAGTCATCTCTAGTGTTGCACATTTGCCATTGTTTGGCTAGATTCCAAAAGCAAAGCCCTCAGAGAGCTGGGCAGCATCACTGCATGCTTAAAAAGAGACATCACCAGATTTGTACTCCAAGGAGGTTGGGGCCATGTTTTCAGTAAGTGTCCTCCCCATTTTTCCTAGGCTTTGGTCTGGGAACAGATGGATAATGATAGGAAAGCATATGGTGCTTGAAGTTCCCCCACATACAGCTTGCTGTTGTCTTCCTGGAACCTTGTCTTCTGTGTGCTCTCACTCATGTAGCTGCTTGAAGGAGCTTGAGCACTCACCCCACACTCTTGTTCTGGCCACCTTTCCATGAACTTCTCTTTCTGCAGTTATTTGCTACTGCAGTCACTGCAGGCACTCAGGAGTTCCCTTCTATGGTTAAACAAAAGAATAGGCCTGGCCCTGACTCACCACCACTTCTTCCTTGTCAGGCTTGAAGGCTTGCACTTCTTTGGGGTAAAGAAAAGCCCCTGTAGCCACGTGTTCTCACGGATACTGCACACAGCAGTCTACTCAGACCAAGAGACTGGAGCTGCCCCTAGATCTTCCCCATCTATGTCCTTTTTTTTCTTTCTCTGATAAATTGTATTCTTCCATATTGATTTTCTGTTGTCTGGCTGACCCTTTTTGTCTATTCTCTTTGAAGAAAAGACAGAAACAGTAATCTTTTTCTTCCCCTTTAATTGCTAAGAAGTAAAATGAAATTGACTTAGTTCTATCAATCCCATCCATTCCATTTGAAAAAAAATCTACCACCAAAAATGTTTCATAACCTCCTCTTTGCTAAGTCTCATCCTTATTGTTGTCTGAGAGGCAAAGATGGTGGAATGAGCACTGGATCTAAAATCAGAAGACCTGGCTTTCAGTCTTGGTCCTCCTATCTGATAGGTGTGTGACTTTGGACAAGTCACTTTGTGCCTCAGTTTCCTCATTTGTCAAATGGGGATAATATTTATTTATACTGCCTCAGGAGGTTGTTGTGAGAACCAAATGAGAATAATGTTTGTAAAATGTTTTGCCAATCTTAAAACATTTTATAAATGTCAGCTATTAATATCACTAATGATTATATCATTATCATTGTTTAGGGCTATTGTGAAGTATTTGAGGAAGAGTTCTTGACTCTAATACCTACTTTCCAATGTGATGGGAATTTTTTTTAGAATAGAATCATAGATCATTTAGATCTGGAAGAAACCTTAGAGACAGTTGAATCCAACTCTTATATTTTACATATAAGGAGACTGGGATAAAAAGAAGTTAAATGACTTGTCCAGACTCACAGAGCTAGTAAGTATGTATACATACAACTAAGTATACAGAATTTTATATCTGAGTCAAATATTATGAGTCAAAAAATAGAAAAGGCAACAAGGGTCATGCTGGCTTACGTTATCATCTTCAAATAGCTCACTGCCTAAATGCAAATATGAATCAGTATCACAGTATAGAAACTGGGAGTGATTCAAGCTTAGTACTCTTTCACCTGGGAGGTCAGAAAAGTGTCAGCATGGATTCCCCTTTTTAGACTACAGGATTCTGGGCAGCCACCTCTTCAAAGTGGATTATCGAGCAAAGTATGACTTCTTGTCCAAAAAACTATTATTTAGCTTTGCTCATCATCTCTTCATAAGTCCTCCCCGATACAATCCTTTAATGTTAGCCTTCAAGCAAAACTTGCATTATTCCCCCTCCACAGAAAACTAACAGCCTGAATGTAGAAATGCTCTTACACGTGGTAATTATATATGCAAATTGGGAGCCCCCATGATTTGCCTGCTGAGTGTTCATTCCCCAAGCTGGGCGGGGGGGGGGGGGGGGGGGGGCCACATGGTTTCTATTTTATTGCTTTTGTCCTTTATGGTGAAAGGGGTAATAAGTAAAAAGTGACATCATAGAAATACAAATGAGTCTAAATATATAAAGAGGGGGAAGAGAAATAGCCCAGATTAGGGCATTTGGTAGCAGCATGAGGAGAAAAAAACAGAAGTGTACCTGAGTGACTTCATTGTGAAAGAAGATTCTAAAGGGACAAAACCCAGGAGAGTGCCAAGAAACCAGAGGCGATGGGGAGAGAATGAACACGCTACATGTTGGTAGCAATTGGGCCAAAAGTTGGGAGAACAAAAGCAAGACCATTAGGTTTCATAGGCTAACCATCTTGATTGAAAAATAGAAATGAAACTGACAATTCTTAAACAGTTTCCATTTTCTGAGTGGACTCTAGTTAATTGGAATTCAGGGTCTCTCCTCTCAACCTTGCTAAAAATTGCCTTTGGAGTGCCAGTGATCAACTCTTAGCTCTGTTTCTCCCCTGAGGAACTGTCCATTACCTCTAAGAGAGAACAGTTTGCCTTAGTCATGGCTAGGCTGTTCCAGCTAGCAGCTGAATTGGAATGTGGACAAATGACCTGGGCATCTGAAGGATTAAAATGTTATTCTGAGATAACCCTGGGCATGTACTAAAGAGGCCACATTGCAAGGTTAACTCTGTAAAGACAGAAATCTTAAAGTACATGTGTATTATGCCCGAAACTGGTAGATTATCAGACAAGGTCTCTTAATCTGGAGTCTACAGACTCTTGAGAAGTCTGTGGATAGATTTCAGGGGGTCTGTAAACTTGAATGGGAAAAGATACAATTTTTTTTCAATATATTTGGTTTTCTTTGTATTCCATGTATTTTATTTTATGTGTCTTAAGACATTTCAGGAAGGATTCCCTAGGAACCAAAAGAGTCCATGACAGAAAAAAAGGTTAAGAACCCCTGATCTAGAGTCTATTTTATAATCGTTTCTGAGAAATGAAAAATGTTTTCAAGAGATTAAAAAATTTAATATTTTTATATTTTATCTATGTATCTAATCTTGTTATAGCCTTTATGTAAAATCTGTATTGCATCTCTGTAGGCTTTGGTTGGCACTACCAAGCTAGAAAGGCTTCAATGTACGCGATGGAGGTGGGGGTGAGGGTGGGGGCCAGAAACCATTCTAATAATGAGAGTTGTCCAAAAGAGGAATGGACTGCTTTGGGGAGGTATTGGGATCCCTCTTATTTTCATCAGGTCAAAGGATGAATAACCACTTGTCCAGTATTCTGAAGAAGGATTCTTATTCAAGTATGGGTAAGACCTCCAAGCCCTTTTTCAGCTCTTAAGATTCTGTCTGATTCGTATCACAATCTCTTTATGACTTAATAGGCAGCTTCATGGGCTACTGTATTTGTCTGTCTGTCTCTGTCTCTCTCACTGTTTGTCTCTTTCTGTGTCTCTTTCTTTGTCTCTGTGCGTATGACATATACACAACACACACACACACACACACACACACACACACACACACACACACAGAGTAATCACCTAGTAGCTAACCATCAGTTGAATTTACTGGTCCTTGACATTGGATGAATAGAATACTTTCCAGCTTGGGGAAAACCTCCCAGAGCTTATAAAATAGGATCCCATCCAAGAAGGATTTTATTGGAAGACCTTCTACCAAGGCCTTACTTCAGTGCTTCATCGTAGCGTAGGAGTGTCCTTGGGGTTTTGAAGACTGTGCTAATAGAGTGTACGGGTTCTGATCAGCCTTTCCAAGCTAAAAAGGCTTCAAACATGGGCCAAATGAAGGAGAGTGTGCTTTTTGTCCAAGAAGCAACCCAGCTAAAATAAGAGAGGCTCATTACCAGAAGGCAGCTGTAGGGCGATGAATATTTTTGGTCCCAGTAACTCATGAAACTGTGTACTAAGTTGTGGAAAGTCTTCTGTCTGCATCACGGGGACTTTTTTGAAATGCTGAAGACTACCAGAGTTAAGCACTAATATTTGCTGGCCCATGTTTAGCCTATGCAACAGGGAAGGCATAGCAGGGGACTAACTATCTCATAAGGAAAATAAAGACAAAGACAAAAATAAATTCTAATAGCAGGCACAGTGTGATAAGTCTGAAAAAAGTTTATTGTGGTTCTGTCCTAAAAACAGCTGGGCTTCAATTCCTGACCTGTGGCTTATTCTTTACTAGTCACAGGCTCTCAAAATAACATTTCTAATAGGACTTTAAGTTAGAGAATGAAAGAAAAAATAAAGAGATATATAAAGAGATATATATCTACTGTGTGCAGAGCGCTGTGCTGGGAGAAAGAGAAAGATAATTAAGATCTTGTCCTTCCTGCCCTTGTAGTTTAGGGGGGAGGACAAGACAGACTGATAGCCATAATGTAGAACAAAATAGAAGTGTTTGAAGGTACAGTCAAAGTGTTGCATGAGGTATGAGAAGGGAAAGTCATTTCTGAATGGCAAGATCAAGAAATGTCTCACAGAGGGTCATAGAATCATAGGTTAAGCTGGAACCTTTGATGTCATCTAGTCCATCTTCATTTTAGAGATGAGGAAACTGAAGACCGGGAAGGTTAATGGACTTGCCCAAAGGTCTGTTCTGACATTTGAACTGCGTCTTTAAGACCTAGCTGTTAACTGACATTTGCCTTTGAGTAACCTGAAGACTCCCCATTTGCCTTGCTACCATTCTCCTTCCTCCCCCCAGCCTTGCTCAGGGAAGTGATAATCAAACGAATAGTTAAAAAGGGCATAGCATTCTACTGTCCTATGGCTCAATTCAGAATCCTTGTGACTCAGTTGCAGACGCTGCTTTCCATGGGTGTCACTTCCTATTCTCTCATATCCATCAATGTCAGTCCCATCCCTGCTATGCCCCTAACCAACTCCCTTTTTATTGACCCCTATGGAGCCCCCATTCTACTGGTAACAAAATTTTCTTTATGTTGGACTTGTTCCTTTTATCTCCTTGCAGTCATAGAAACCTGGACTTCCTAGAAGACACTGCCTCTGTGCCCACACTTTCTAAGTACAGATGTAGATTCACTCATCCCTACCCCCCCACACACACACATTGTGGGCCACAAGGAGGAGTAGGCATACTTCTTGCTCCTCACTGCTTCTTTCATAGTCTGTCGTCCTACCTTTATTCAGCAACCTTGTCTTCTTTGAGGAAAATCCATCTTAACAATCCATCCAAATAATCCTAATAATGTAGCATCCTATCTAGATCCCGGTGGTTATTATCTACCAGTTGCCAAGGCATTCTTTCTCCCTTCTCAAGACACTCAGTACCTGATTCAGTTGTTCTCTCCTTTGCAACCTCAATATTATACTGAGAACTTCAATTATGTGTTGATGACTCCTCAAGTACCCCTGCCTACCAATTTATTAGTTTCCTCAACTTCAATGACCTGCACCTTCATTGTACCACTATAACTCACAGGGATGACAACATCTTCAATTTTATCATCACTTATAAGAATTCCACCTCCACTGACCATAACTCTTAAGTTATTGTATCTTTTCTAAAGCCTCCTATTCTTCCTTCTTAACCCTATATATTTCAACCCTCCTAAACCTATTTTTGGCCTCACCTGTAAGTCACTACATCCTCCCTTCTTTTCTTGGCTATAATCCCTGCTCTGACTTCACTTTCTTTCCTTCAAAATCCTGACCTTGTATTTAATCAGTCCAACTGTATATTGTCCTTTAACCTTGAGTCACTTAACCCATTGTCCCATTGCCACTCATCCTTTTCCAAATCCCAACTCAACTGGTTGATTATAACACACTATTAACTGGCTTTTCTGTTTCTAGTCCAGGGATTCTTAAACTTTTGTGTATGGACACTTCCGCAAGTCTGGACCCCTTCTCAGAATAATGTTTTTGAATTTACAAAATAAAATACACAGGACTACAAGACAAACCAATTATGTGGGGGAAAAAATGTGTATGTGTATGTATGTGTAACCAAATAGACATTCCTAAAGCAGAAAGAAGACCCTATCATTTCCCTGCTCATGAAATTTCAATAGGACAAAATATAAAGATTTCAAGCCTTTTGTTATCTGGCTCCAACCTACCTTTCTAGACTTATTACAAATCCTTTCCCTTCACACATTCTGTATTCCAGCCGCACTGGCTTACTTGTTGCTCCCCATGTGCAATATTACATCTTAGTGCCTTTGTATAGGCTGTTGCCCATGCCTAGAGAACACTCCTTCCTCACCTCTGCCCCTTAGAATCCCTAACTTTATTCAAAGAACAGCTGAAATGCCACCTGCTAAGGTAAACATCTAGATCCTTACCTTTGCCAGTGCCTCCTCTACTCATTACTTTGTATATATTTTGTATCTATTTTCTGTATATCTGTTGTTTCTCTTTGGTAGAATGCAAACTTCTTGAAGGCAGGGATTATTTCATTTTTGTCTTTGTATGTTTAGAGCCTGGTGTACAGTAGATATTTAACAAAGATTGAGTGAATCAGTGGGATTTTGATAGGTTGAGATGGGAGGCATAAATGAATTAGGTCAATGAAAGCCTTTTCTTTGTCTATTATCCCAAATAATTGGTGTGGCTTAAAAAAAATTTTCTGAAGAATGGGAATGGGAAAAAATGCAAGAAAATTCAAGTTGAACCTATGACCCCTGGGTAACTGACTCACTTCTTGTCATTTAAGAATTAAAAATGGTTTCTATCTTTATGTATTTTGTAATTATATGAGTAAACCTATCCACTTGTAGAGGAAGAGGGAAGATGAGAAAAATTCTGACAAAAGGAAAGCAGAACTCTTATAAATGAAAGCTAATAACCTGTTCTTTTTTTTTTTCCTTCTCAGAATGGCTTGTTTTTTTCCCTATTATTTGCATAAGACAGTGGTCAGGGGACTATGAAGGAATTTTTTTTGTTGCTGCTCATATTAGTATCAGGTGCCATTTTCTCATGGGTGCTTAGGCCTACTTCTAGGGGCTCCAGTTTTCTTCCTTATCAAAGAGCACCATAGCTTTAGATGGGAGAGCAAAAGTATATTCTGGTGATCTATTCAGACTAAATAACTTATTATTATGGATAAACCACAGGATTTCTCAATAGGATAGACAAGAGAGGTACATGTTCAGTCTCTACTGTAGCCTCCTTAATGGATCTATCAGGGTACACAAAGTACCCTCAACACTGGCTCCATCAGAGGGAGCAAAGTATGCCCTCTTGAACACAACAGGCTCTCTCTTTTTTAGATGCCAAAAGTTAATGAATGAAAGAAAAGCATTTATTAAGGATTTGCTATGTACCAATCCCTGTAGGAAGAAATGCAACCCTGATTAAAATCATGCCACTGAAGCCAATGGTTTGCATTTGACATATTTCAACATGTGTCTGCTACATGACTAGTTTCCCTTTCTCCATGGAATCCATATGGTCTAGCAAAGCTAAAGATTCCAGGGGAGGGGGCTACCACTGTTTGTGACTTTACCTCATGAGAAGTTGCTTCAAAGTCCCTAAAGAAGACACAGCTGAGTATGCCTGCCATAGTAGAGTCTAAGACCGTGATTAATGAATATCAGAGAGTCCTAACCTTGAGAGAGGGATCTCAGTAACCAGCTAGTCCAATTCATATATAAAAGGAAAACAGCTCTTATCCAACCTTAGCATGAGAAGACTAGTCAATTTATTGTAGTTGTTTAAAATAAAATATCTGACCTCACTTTCATTTTTAGGTATTTATAATGAATGAAAGTGTGGCAATATTGTCCTTACTTGGTGCAGTGGTAAATCCTTCCCCCTCTTTGGGCCTTAGTTTCCTTAGCTGCAAAATGAGGGTGTCAGACTTAACAGATTTCTAAGATCCTTTCTACATCTGACAGTCCCGAGATTCTATGAGTATTAATCAAGTATTTATTGTAAATGCTTTGAATAAAACTGCTTGACTGAGGAATAAAATGCCAGAAAGATTAGTGTTTAGCTGGGCTCAGTCACATAGCTTTCATTACTGACAGAGATGAGGTAGGACAATGAGAGAATTTGCCTACATAGCAGTGTAATAAAGGAATGCTTTTAAGTATATGCATTTTATAAATGTTTGTCAGTTGACTGATTGGAACATTGGAAAGACTATGAGACCATGACTCGTATTCTTGTTTAGTCATTTTTCAGTGGTGTCTGACTTTTCATGACCCCAGTTGGGGTTTTCTTGACAGAGATAGCGGAGTGGTTTGCCATTTCCTTCTCCAGCTCATTTTTCATATAAGAAACTGAGGCAAATAGGGATAAGTGACTTGCCCAGGGTCACACAGCCAGGAAGTGTCTGAGGCTGGGTTTGAACTCAGGAACATGAGTCTTTCTGACTTCAGGCACTCTATCCACTGTGCCACCTAGCTACCCCTGACTTGGAATAAATGAGATGATGGCTTTTCAGTCTTTAAAGCACCAACTCTTACAAGGTGCTTCCTGAAACAGAATATAGCCTATACAAGCATCCTCTCTTTTAATAGCAATTACAGCACATTTACTCATATCCTCAGGAGAGAATAGCCTTGTACTCAGGAATAATAAGTGGGTAAGGATAAGGACTTAATGCCAAAATGATCAGAAAATGGATTCTGTGCTTGGACAAGAGTTTGTAGGCATCAACTTGCTTAAAAACAGATCTGGACTAAAAAGAAACTGCCATGTGGCTAAATTAAATTTAATTTAAAAAGTGATTTTTCAGATGTGTAGATAAGGAAAGACTTCTGACTCCACCATGCTTTCTAACATCTCAGTTTCTCTCGTGAGAATGTCTAAGGATGTAGAACCTTTGATAAGGAAAGATTACTGTTAGAATGTAATTTAAAGGGATCAATGTAAAGTCCTACATTTGAATTTAAAAAGTCAACTGCCAAAATACAAGTTGGAGAAGCCATGGCTGTACAGTATTTCCTGTTGAAAAAAACGCAGGGACTAGGGGAGAGGGAAGAGGAAGTATGTGGTATATTAAGGCAAGTTCAACATGAGTCAATGATGTGACATGTCAACCACAGAAGCCAATGTGATATTAGGCTATAATGATTGAAACTTAGTTCTCAGAAAGAGGAAAATTATATTTTTACTGCATTCTATCCTGGTCACGTCATATCTGGAGTATTTTGCTTGTTTCTGGGCACTGCAATTTTTTTTTAAATTTTCAGGCAGCTGGGATTAAGTGATTTGCCCAGGGTCACACAGCTAATAAGTGTCAAGTGTTTGGTCTGAGGCTGGATTTGAATTCAAGTCCTTCTGACTCCAGAGCCAGTGCTTTATCCACTGTGCCACCTAGCTGCCCCAGGGCACTGCATTTTAGAAAGGATATTGGCAAGCTGAAGTGGATCCAGAGGAGGGCAACCAGGAAAGTAGGGGACTTGCCATACCAGGAATTGAGAAAGCAATTGAGTTGTTTAGCCTGGAGAAGAAAAGTCTTAGGGGATGTGACAGGAATCCTGAAGGATACCAATGGC
This sequence comes from Phascolarctos cinereus, assembly GCF_003287225.1. Classification (NCBI taxonomy): domain Eukaryota; kingdom Metazoa; phylum Chordata; class Mammalia; order Diprotodontia; family Phascolarctidae; genus Phascolarctos; species Phascolarctos cinereus. The sequence goes on from NW_027555625.1 coordinate 248,807,427, forward strand.
CCCTGTGTGGAAGAGGGCTTGACTTGTTTTGTTGAGCTTCAACAGGAGCAGTAGGTTGAAATTGCAGAAAGGCAGATTTCTGTTAGTGCTCGAGGAAAAATGAAAAACCAGAAAAAAAAATTCCTAATGATTAGAATTCTCCTAGAATAGACCGCCTCCAGCTCAAATAGTGAATTTTTCCTCCCCAGGGTTCCTCCAGCAGTGATGCTAAAGGAGGGATTTGAAACACATTATAAGAGTTGATGCTATAAAGACTGAAAAGTGATCATCTGGTACAGTCCAAGTGACGAATACTAGTCATGGCTTCAGTCTTCCCAACATCCCAATCAATCAACAAGGGATTTTTGTGTTAGAATAGCCCAACATCACGATGGTGAGATTCTGTGATCAGCTCCCACTGAAGGGGGGCAAATCTTCCTATGTGCCATGTTCCAATCTATATCAGCTTGCCTGAATTTGACCCTGTGACCTAGAAGTGAAAGACACCATGCCCTACAGCTAACAGACTTATGGATAATCTCCCAGCTAATCCAAACATACCAATTATGACTAGGAAGGAAGGCAATGACTCATCTCATTGTATGGGAGAACTGATGACTGAACTGAGGTGAGCAGCCCTGAAGTTATATTTTGGTGCAATTTCCTATAGGCCCTCAGTTTTGGTAGAATTAAGAGCTAAAAGATCACGAAAAAAGATAGCTATTATTTCCGGGTCCTATATCACGTGTCTATATCCAAGTGTTGTGGATTTTGCTAGACTGTATTTATTCTGATGGTGTAGTGAGACGGACCTGGGTTTTGAGATACCTTTGACCAAATGCCTTAAGTCTGGCCAAATGGGCCTTCTTGGCTGTTCCTCACACAAGGCACTCTGGCCTTGTTTTCTCTGCCTCTGTACCATGCTTGCAGTATATGCCCTCGCCTCTGCCTCTTAGAATTCTTATTTTTCTTCAAAGCTCATGAAACTTTTCCCGATACTTCTTCCTCCCCCACAGCAGCTGCTAGTGTTTCCCCCAAAAAAATTACCTTGGAGAGGGGATCTCCCAAAAAAAAGTCAAGAAAAGAGAGCCAGGGAAAGTTTGTTTGCTTGTTTGTTTTTAAACAGAAAGGAACAAAAGGAAGTTCAGAAGGAAACACAAATAGGATAGCTTTGAAAGTACCCTGCCAAAGAAAAAAAATAAATAAAAAAGAAAAAATAAATAAAAAGAAAAAAAGGGAAAAAAAAGAAAGTAGCCTGCCAAATTCGTTATATGCTTTTTTTAAAAGCAACTATATTTGAGAATTGTCGTTTCCCATATAATTCTCTTTTCTATTGTGTTTCATATATAGAAATTTGGGGGTAGGGTGGGGCTGTATTTCTGAAGTTCAGAATAAAACAATATAATTTTTAAAATGTGGCTCGTTTATTTACACGCAATATCAGTATTATTTACATGCAATATCAGTATCATTTACATGCAATATCAGTATTATTTACAAGCCTATCCTATCCTGGGAAATACGTTTTGCATCACAGTCAATAGACTTCTTTTTCTGTATGAAATAAGAATTTATAAAAGGTACTTTGCAAGCCTTCAAGTGCTTTATAAATGTGAGATATTGTTATTATTATGTAACCAGACTTTTTGGCATTTTCTTATTACCTTCTGAAGTCACTAAATTTTATAGCTTTTTAGACAGGCAGCATAAGAATGCTAGCAAATGCATTGGGCAAAGATGCAGAAGTTCTGCGTTCCAGTGTTGATTCTCCCAGGTCCTTGCTTCAGGGAAGTAGCTGTACCTCTCTAGACCTTGGTTTCTTCAGCTGTAAAATGTTAAATCCTTTTTTCCACCCTCTTCTAGCTCTAACAGTTTATGCTGTGTTAGTTTATAGCTTAGAATATATTTTAAAAAATTTACTCCTTGAAAAACCTGGAAAGACTTGTATGGACTGATGCTGAGTGAAGTGAGCAGAACTAGGGGAACACTGTACAGGGTAACAGCAACATTTTTCAATGATCAGCCATAATAGACTTACCTCTTCTCAGCAATGCAAGGATCTCAGACAACTCCAAAAGACCCATGATAGAAAATGCTAGCCACATCCAGAGAAAGAACTATGGAGTCCGAATGCAGCTCAAAGCATACTATTTGCTCTTTTTTTCTTCTCTTTTGTTTCTTCTTTCTTGTGGTTTCTCCTACTGGTTCTATTTCTTCTTTACAATATGACTAATGTGAAAATATGTTTAATAGGAATGTATATGTAGAGCCTATATTAGATTGCACACTGTCTTGGGGGAGGGAGGAAGGAAAGAGGGGGAGAAAATTTAAAACTCAAAAGCTTATGGAAATGAATGTTAAAATTAAAAATTAATTAATTAAAAGAATAAAAATCAAGAGAGTTAGAGTAAAAAAAATTATTCTTTGATACGTTGCTGCAGTAAAATATAGACCAAAATATATCTAAATGTTTCATGGGAAAAATCTATTTTAACATCTGGATACAAAGTAGGAAATATGCTATTTTAAAAACTCAGAGAATTATCCTATTGTGTTTGAAACATTCCAGGGTCTTCTACATGAAACAATACAGCTGTCCTCTGGTGACCAAAGTGGTGGCTTCTCATTCTGTGATGATGGGGCTACAGACTCTAGCTAATTAATGCTTTTTGCATTGTTTGTACATTTGGCGTGTTTTTGGTCTGACATGTCAACCTCATAGGTCCTAAAAGTACCATCAAATGAGGATATTTATATAATAAGAGGTTAAGTTACATAGTACTCTATACTAATTTGCATACTTGTCTCAGTTCTCTGCCATGTGATAAGTTTCTTGAGAGCAAGGATTGTCATTTCTCACCTTTGTAGCACCAATACCTTGCAGGAAGTAGGCATTTGAGAGTTAGAATCAAATTGAAAACATACAGACAGAACCCTGCTTTTTCAACACAATATGACAATAGTCTGTACTATAAATCCCTTAACATTGTAAATTCACATAATCTCAGAGCCGAAAGGGATTTTTGGAGGTCATCTAGTCCAACCTGCAATGAATACAAACTCTCTCTACAAGTTTCCTGAGAAGTAATCATTTAGCCTGTGCTTGAAAGCTTCCAGGGATAGGGAACCCACTAATTCTGGTGGGCAGCCTGTTCTATTTCTGGACAGTTCTAATTATGAAGTTTTTCCTTAAGTTGAGCTGAGATAAGGCTCTAAAAGGTTCTTGTTTTGTGTGTTTAGTTGTTTTGTTTTTTAGGAATTATATTCTACATCATGTGTGGTCTCATTTCATGCCAAATAAAAACAATAAATTACTTTAGGAGACGTCACAGAAGCAAGTTTATCCTGTTGAGTGATGGTTAGTCATAATTGGAATTGCTTTAGAAGTAATCCTGTCCACTCAAAGCCATGTCAAATTGATAGCTATTTGATTTTTCAAAGCTAGCATTTATGTAATCAATGTCATGTTACAATGGTTTGGCAAATGTTCAGAAGGTATATGAATCAAGTAGCATTGAATGGGATCCCAAAGTACAAAACTGTACTGACTTCACTTAGATCTAGATGGTAGTTTTTTGATTATATGATCATCTACAAAAGCCTTCCCATGTTAAATATAGTCTTTCTAAATTTTAAATAAATGTGCTTATTAGAATTACATTATTTTCAAGTTAAAAAAAACTCTAGGGTCAACTAAGTGGCACAGTGGATACAGCATCAGCCCGGGAGTCAGGAGGACCTGAGTTCAAATCCGGCCTCAGACATATGATACTTACTAGCTGGGTGACTTGTAGGCAAGTCACTTAACCCCCCATTGCCTCACACACACACACACACACACACACACACACACACAAAACCCTCTAAAAAATAAAAAACTCTCTAGCTTAATTCTTAAAGGCCAGTGCTTACCTAATAACTTCATATCTTCAAGATAACTTAAATGTGTAATCATATATGTAGTGAATCTGTACATAATTGAAGCAGAAATTCCTAGCTCCTGGTCATTTAAGTAGAATGATCTTCAACTTTCAAGGGATTCTCTATTCCCCTAAGTTCTTTTTTTTTTAAAAGGCTCTTAAAAAGTCAACATATAAATATCTTTCCCACATGATGTTTAAATGGTATTGACCACTACAAAGCATAAATAGGGGCATAGACTCAGAGCTAGAAGAGCACCCAGACACCATCCAGTCCAACTCCATCAATGTACAGATGAAGAAACTTTGGCCCGGGGAGGTTAAGTAATTTGCCCAAGTTCATCCAGCTAGAACATATCAGAAGAAGGGTTTGAACTTAGTTGAACTCTCCAACCAGCGTATTAAGTAGTGTCACCAACCAGCCAAGCATTTACTCGGTGCCTGTTGAGTGCCAGGTGCTATGCTGGGCACTGGCCATCACAAATAAAGAATGAAGCAATCCCAGGTCTAAAGGAGCTTATATTCCAATGAGATGGTTATGCCTAATAATAGTATATTCTCTCTGAGCTCTTTATCCAAATTATTCACATGCAGGGACCCAACTTCACAGTGTGAAGCAGACTTCAGCTTTCTTTCAGTACAATTTTAGAACTTGCATGATGTCATTTAAAGATATTTTTACTATTTGATGCAAAAACTAATTGTATAAACTTAGTGCTCACTTTAGGATTCTCACCTCCCCCCTCCCATCATACTAACAGCACAAAATGTAAAAATCAGACCTTTTCTCAAAAACATTTTTTGATGTTTCATTGTAGATTTGATTTGACAAGAAAGTTTCATTATACAATTGATTTGGTATGTAAGGCACTAGACTAGACACTGGATTAAAATATAGGCTGCTTGCAGTATGGGGCTCTAAGTTATGATTAAGTGAAGGCACAGATGCATGTCTGTCAAATCTGCCAGTGATTTAAAAAAAAACTTAGCAGAATAATTAACCCCTTGGATAATATGATCTGTTCCTGATCTATGAAGTTGAAATTTGCTTGAATGAATGAAAAGCATTTCTATGTGCCAAGGGGTTTGCTACATGCTATGGATACAAATACAAGAGCAAGTTAGTTCCTACCCTTGAGAGTGCTTACACTCTAATATAAATGGTGGCCAGCAAGGTTTTGGTTTTGATCTGAAAAGTGGTCTGGATGGTAAATGAAGCTATAGACAATTGATTGAAGAACCTTTTCCAGAAGCAAGAAATAAAAAAGTGAGGAGAGAGGGGTAATTTTTTCAAGGATCACCCAGGTCACATCCCTTATATAATTTAGGAAGATGGTCTTTGGTGGTGCTTTAGTTTTAGTTTTTTGGTTTTATTTTTTGTTTTTGCAACAGCAACTCTTACCCTGTGGTTAATTTGGTAATGAGTCTTTCCAACGTAACCAAGTTGATCCTTAGATATGCAGGCATAGGTTACTAACGGCTTTTCTTAATTTGGTAGAATTTATTGGAGCTTGTTCTCCACTGGGTTCTCTCCATTCCATAATGAGGCATTAGGACACAAATTTTTGTGAAGGAAGATAAAATTTAAGAGGGTTAACCAAGTTTGGATCCAAAGAAAGGTTATGAGAAGGAACTTCCCATACCTACTTTGCAGGAGTGGCAGACTATGAGTGTGCAATACTACATACAAGGACATGCTCTTTCCAACATATTGGCTAATTTTGATGAATTGTTTGGGTTTTCTCTCTTTATTCTTTGTTATAAGGGATGGTTTTCTGAAAGGGAGAGTGTAGAGGGGTGTGTTGAGGAATGTAAGTGATTAAAAATAAAATCTATAAAATTTTTATTTTTAACAATTTAATTGGGCTAAATGTGAAGTCCTATGCTTTGGTTTTTTTTTTTTTCAAAATCAACAGTACAAGTATAAGATGAGAGAGGCATGGCTAGAAGATTTCATGTGTGGAAAATATTTGGGGGATTTAGTGGATCATTATTGCAATGTAAGTCAACAATGTGACAAGGCTGACAAAAGAAACTAATGCAATAGCAGGCCCATACTTGGGGCAGCTAGATGGCACAGTGGATAGAGCACCAGTCCTGAAGTCAGGAGGACCCGAGTTCAAATCTGGCCTCAGACCAAACCCTTGACACTAGCTGTGTGACCGTGGGCAAGTCACTTAACCCCAATTGCCTAAAAAAAAAGAAAGAAAAAAATGTGAAAAAGATAGCAGGCCATACTTATTAGAGATTTAGTATTTAGAATAAAGGAGATGATCGGTCCGTTGTACTCTAGCCTAGTCAGACCCAATCCAGAATATTGCCAGTAGTTCTAGGCACCATGTCACAAAAAGACTTTGACAAACTAGAACATACCCAGAGGAGAGCAATCAGGATGATGAAGGGATTGAAAATCATTCCTTAAGGAGGATTGTTAAGGGGAAAAAAAATGAGGCTCCTCAGCATAGTCGAGAGAGGGCTTCTAGGCTGGGGGTGGAAAGATAATTGCCTTCACATATCTGAAGGGCAACCGTGGGCATGAGAGATGCAGCTTTACTTGGTCCCAGAAAGTAGAACTGGAAATAATGAATGGAAGCTGAGAAGACTCCACCACGTAAGGAATAATAATTATAATCATAGGTCACATGTATTTGCTTTAAAATTCACAAAGCACTTGATGTACATTTTAAAGCCCTTCAAAACCTGGCCTCCCTTTTTAGCTTACTGTGGAGTGTGATCGTACTCCATTAGAATGTAATCTCCCGGAGGCCAGGGACCATCTTTTCTTTTTTGCTTGTGTTTGTATTCCCAGAGCTTAGCACAGGGCCTGGTACGTGTACCAGGGAAGCTGTGTTGATTGCCTGACCCTACACTATACAGTCTAGACCAATGGGCTTTCTCTGTGTTCCTCATTCCCAAAGGCATCTCTATGCCTTTGTACTGGCCTCTCTGATGCCTGGAATGCACTGCTTCCTCACCCATACTTCACAGAATCCCTCATCCTTCAAGATGCCGCTTAAGCACTCCTGATTTGAAGCCTGTCCTGATCTCTCCCAACTGCTAGTATCTATCTCATATTAAACTGCTGTACTTAAACTACTACTATCCTGTATTGAACTTATTCTATTTATATGTATTTCACATGTATTCATGTGCTTATATGATGTTCCCTCTATTGTACATGAAGTTCTTGAGGGTAGAAATGATTTCATTTTTTACGTTTCTGTCCTTACTGCCTAACACACAGTAGGGACTTAATAAATGCTTGGTGATTGATTATCCCATTTGTTAGGGGGAGGAAAAGGCTTCCTAACAAATGACTGTTCCATAAGTGGAGTGGGGAAGTGAAGTGGGCTTCCCCTCACCCCGTTAAATGGTATTAATTTAGAACCTGGTGATAAGATCATCTTTGCGATTCTCTGAAAACAAAGATAATTTGGGAGATTTGTCTTTCAAAAAAGAATACATAAACCTAATTGACTGGACTTTTATTCTTAGCTTTAAACTCTATGGCTCCAGGTGGGGGAGGTGGAAGGGGGCAGGGGCATGGAAAGACACAAATGTATTGGCTTATACATGATTCTGCATGTTTAGAATGCTAAGCTTACCTATCAACAGATACTGTGTAAAACCATGATGCTAAAAAATTCCCTTTAATCAGCATGATGCTAAAAAAAATTCCCTTTAATAAGCAATAAGATATCTCCCTCTCTGCTCCTCCCAACATTCTGTTCATTAGTCTGTAGCCAGCTGCTATAGCCTATGTGGTTTCTGTAGGCTTCAGGCCAGCTAGCATATGCAGGTAAAGGAGCAGATAGTAGATGAAGAAATAGATGACTCAAAGGCCCAACGAAAATTCCTTGCCAAGTAGCACCATTCAAATTGGACCCACCTGTCTCCGTCCTGCAGCTGTCTCTGGGAAATGGTCTCATCCAATCAACTTAATTAGTTAGAATGAAGGGGTTTTACTGACTACCTTCGAATAGCTCTGAGGCTCTGAAATTTAATCAGTCCAAAAGGGGAAACTTCTTGTGAGGACTTGAAGCTGTTGTTGAACCTCAGACATTATTAGAGGAGAAGATGCTCTGCCAAATTTCCCAAAAGGCTAACATTAGGGCTGCCCTATACATTCACACTGTGAAGAAATAATGACACTCCTTTCATTAAACCATATGGTTGTTGAAGGTCTTATCCATCTTGGTCACAATGCTTACTTTGGTTACAGGTATTTTACAAGCTAGAAAGTAAAACATCACAAGCTAAATTACCTCTAGGTATAAATGTACTTTTTCTCCAAGTGCTCCATTACTACTCACCAAGAAGCTTATCCAAAGTGCTGTATTTAGACCCTTCCTGCCTTAATTCTGTAAGGCCATGATCTATTTGCTGAGCCACCATTGGACATCTTCAAAAGACTGTCAATCAGTCACCAGTCAATAAGCATTTATTAAGTACCTACTATGTGCCAGTTACAATACTAGTTGTAGAAAAAAATGACTGTAATAAGTACTGTGTAACTACAATGAGCAAAAAGTTTGGCCCTAGGGGAGAGATTAGAAAATTTACCTCCCTCTCTTCTTTTCAGGGGGTGGGTAACTATGGATATAAAATATAAAATACATACGTGTTGTGTGTGTGTGTGTGTGTGTGTGTGTGTGTGTGTGTGTGTATCTTAGGCAATTTCAGTTAAGTAACTTGCCCAGGGTCACACAGCTAATAAGTGTCTGAGGTCAAATTTGAACTCAAGTCCTCCTGACTCCAGAGCTGGTGCTCCATCCACTACGCCACCTAGCTGCCCCTGGGTATAAAATATTGCATGAGTTTTAGACTCGGTTGATGTTTTAGTTGGTTTTACAATTTTTTTCCCTTTTTCTTTTTCTTTTCTTTTTCTTTTTTTACAAGGGAAAGCTGATTGACTAAGGGGGAGGGAGAGATATATTCAGAAATGATGGTGAAATGAAAACAAAAGATATCAATAAAATGTTTTTTTCTAAAAGAAACATTGCAGAGAGCACAAGAGGTACCATAATACTAAAGAAAGCCAAATGTTCCCCAATCTTCAAAAAAGGAAAGATAGTAGAATTGAAAAATTGTAGGCCAGTGAGCTGAACTTCAATTCTCAGAAAATTCTAGAATGTATTAGTAAAGGGATAGTGAATATCTAGAAAAGGAAGCAATGATGACAAAAAGCCAGTCCATCAAGAACAGGGACATGCTAGGTTAATGTTGTTTCCTTCTTTGATGGGGTTATGAAACTCAGAGATCAAGGGAATTACTGTAGTTATATTTTGCTGAATCTTTTTGGCAAATTATTTGACAAGTCTCATTCTATTCCTGTGTAAAAGATTGGGAGATGTAGAACAGATCATAGGAAGATTTGGATGCATATAAAGCTGGCTGAATGGCTAGACCCAAAGGATAGTCATTGATGGTATTGATGGATCACAAGCTTCATATGAAGCAAACACTGATCAGCTGGAGGACTGCAACACAACCTAGGGAAAGATTAATGGGCTCTTGGGCTTCATTTAGGGTGGGGAGAAAGGAGATACTAGTCCCACTGTTCTCCATCTTGGTCCAACCGTGTCTATACTGTTTATATTTGGAAAAGGAAGCATTGCATTACAGATAGATTGTTGAATTCAGTTAGGAAAGACATTGGTTCTGATTCTGACTCATACTTACTAGCTGTGTGACCCTGGGAAAGTTAAAAAAGTTTCAGTCACACTATCTATAAACTGGGGATAATAACGTCTACCTTGAATGGTTATTGTTGTGAGGATCAACTGAGCTAATTCATATTTATAATATAATATACTTTGAAAGCCTTGAAGTGCTATATAAATGGGAATTATTGTTGTTATAACAGCCAGCACATTTTAGGAACAACACTGGTAAACTGTCCAGAGGAGGTCAGGATGAGAATAGAACTGGTATTCATGTTAACAGGGAGACTGAGTTGAAGGAAATGAATGTTTAGCCAGAAGAGGAAACTTGGGGGCTGGGGGAGGGGCAGGATAGTCATCTTCAAATACCTGAAGGACTGATGTGTTGAAAAGGGATTATATTTGTTCTTTTTGGCACCAATGGGTTCAGCTAAGAGCAACAAGAGAAAGTTGTTAAAAGAGGTGAGGAAAAACTTCTTAACAATTTGCTGTCCTAAAGTGGAATGGACTGTTTTGGGCCATGATAGGTTCTTCCTCATTGGAAGAGCTTCCTCATTAAGGAAAGGCTGGGTGACCACATTTGGCCTTAATGTAGGGAAGATTCTCTTTCACTTACAGCTTAGACTAGATTACTTCTGAGGTCACTTGAAATTTGAAAGGTATGTGATTCTGTTTGTACTTAGTTATCATATTGACTAGAAATGATTTCTTTTGTTTTCCTGTGCTTGTCTCAATCCCCTATAGAATATAAGTTCCCTGAGAGCAAGGACTGTTTTTTTTTTAATCTTTGTATTCCCAGGACCTACTTAAGTACCTATAATAGTCATTAAGTGTGTGTTTGAATTGAACAGAGCATTTAGAATAGGAATTATAATAAAGATGTCCAAATCTTTCACTGATTAAAAAAATATATGTGTACATGCACACTTAGGCTCCTGAATCAATCAACAAGCATTTATTAAGCAAGTAATATAGGCCAGGCACTATGCTTGGTCCTGGGAATATAAAGACAAAGATGGATGCTATATAAGCCCCTAAGAGGACAGAAACTTCTAGGGGAAATAACATGTATGTATAAATATATTTAAAAAGTAGAAAGTGATTTTGTCAGGGAGGCACTAGCATCTGTGGGAGGGGTGCTTATATAAGAGGCACATTTAAGTCTGGTTTTGAAAGAACCTGGAGATTCCAAGACATGGAATCCAGGAGGGAGAGTATTGCAGGCCTGAGCAATAGCCTTAGCCTGAGCAAACTACAGAGCTGGGAGGTGTAATGGTAACACAGGAAGAATGGCAAGAAGGTTAGTGTGGGTGGACTCTAGAAAGCCTGGGAAAATAGGTTGGAAGAAGAGCTTGTATTTGATTGTAGAAGCTGAGGAGCCATTGGAGCTTATAGCAGAGGGATGGCATGATGAGAAAGAAGGCACCTGAGGATAAGGGAATGAGTAAGAGTAAATGCATTCTCAGAACCCAGAAGCCATATTTAAAGGACTCTGGAAGGACTCAGTCTTTTTTATTATTTTTTTTTATTTTTTTAATATAAATTTATTTATTTTTAGCTTTCAACATTCACTCCCACAAGTTTTTGAATTCCAAATTTTACCCCATCTCCCCCTCTCCCACCCCAAGATGGCATGCATTCTGAATATCCCTTCCCCTAGTCTGTCTCTCTTCTATCTTCTCCCCTTCTCTTATCCCCTTCCTCTTCTATTTTCCTGTAGGGCAGAATAGACTTCTGTACCCCATTTCCTGTATTTCTTATTTCCCAGTAGCATGTGAAAACATTTTTTTAAACATATGTTTTTAAAACTTTAGGTTTCAAATCTTCTCCCTTCCTCCCTCCCCACCCACCCTCATTGAAAAGGCAAGCAACTCAATATAGGTTGTACATGTGCAGTTATGCAAAACATGTCCATAGTAGACATGTTGTGAAAAACTAACTCTATTTCCCTTAATCCTATCCTGCCCTCCCATTTATTCTTTCTTTTGACCCTGTCCCTCCTCAGAAGTATTTACTTCTGATTACCCCTTTCCCAATCTGCCCTCCTCTCTATCTTCCCCGTGCTCTCTTGTCCCCTTCTCCCCTATTTTCCTGTAGGGTAAGACAGATTTCCATACCCAATTGAATGTGTATGTTATTCCCTCCTTAAGCCAAATCCTATGAGAATAAGATTCACTCATTCTCTCACCTTCCCCCATTTCCCCTCCACTGTAAGAGACTTTTCTGTTTTTTTTTGTGAGATAATTTACCCCATTCTACCTCTCCCTTTCTTCTTCTCGAGTATAATCCTCTCTCATCCCTTAATTTTATTCTCCAGATATGACCCCTTAATCTTCAACTCACCCTGTGCCCTCTATCTATCTATCTACATATACATACATATAATTTTTTCCTCCAACTACCCTAATACTGACAAAGGTCTCATGAGTTATAAATATCATCTTTCCATGCAGGAATGTAAACAGTTCAATCTTAATAAGTCTCTTATGATTTCTCTTTCCTGTTTACCTCTTCATGTTCCACTTGAGTCCTGTATTTGAAAGTCAAATTTTCTATTCAGCTCTGGTCTTTTCATCAAGAATGCTTGAAAGTCCTCTATTTCACTGAATGACCATTTTTTCCCCTGAAGGATTATACTCAGTTTTGCTGGGTAGGTGATTCTTGGTTGTAATCCTATCTCCTTTGCCCTCCGGAATATTATATTCCATGCCCTGCGGTCCTTTAATGTAGAAGCTGCTAAATCTTGTGTTATCCTGATTGTGTTTCCACAGTACTTGAACTGTTTCCTTCTGGCAGCTTGTAATATTTTCTCCTTGACCTGGGAACTCTGGAATTTGGCTACAATATTCCTAGGAGTTTTCCTTTGGGATCTCTTTCAGGAGCAGATCTGTGGATTCTTTCAATTTCTATTTTGCCCTCTGGTTCTATATCAGGGCAGTTTTCTTTGATAATTTCTTGAAAGATGATGTCTAGGCTCTTTTTTTGATCATGGCTTTCAGATAGTCCAATAATTTTTAAATTCTCTCTCCTGGATCTATTTTCCAGGTCAGTTGTTTTTCCAATGAGATATTTCACATTGTTTTCTAATTTTTCATTCTTTTGGATTTGTTCTACTGTGTCATGATTTCTCATAAAGTCACTATCTTCCAATTGCTCTATTCTAATTTTTAAGGAAGTATTTTCTTCAGTAATCTTTTGGACTTCCTTTTCCATTTGGCCAATTTTGCTTTTTAGGGCATTCTTCTCCTCATTGGCTTTTTGGACCTCTTTTGCCATTTGGGTTAGGCTATTTTTTAAGGTGTTATTTTCTTCAGTATTTTTTTGGGTCTCCTTTAGCAAGCTGTTGACTTGTTTTTCATGATTTTCTTGCATCACTCTCAGTTTTTCCTCTACTTCCCTTACTTGCTCTTTTTGAGCTCTTCCAAGGCCTGGGACTGATTCATATTTTTCTTGGAGGCTTTGGATGTAGGAGCTTTGACTTTGTTGTCTCTTCTGGTTGTATATTTTGATCTTCTTTTTCACCAAAGTAAGATTCTATGTCTGACTCTTTTTGCTGCTTGCTCATGATCCCAGCCAATTACTTGAGTTTTAAACTCTTTGTTAAAGTAAGAGTCTGCTTCCAGTGTGGAGAATGTATTCCCAAGCTTCAGGGGTTTGTATAGCTGTTTTCAGAGATACTTGTAGGGACCTGTAAATTTTCAGTTCTTCCAAGGTGGTATGATAAGGGGCAAGGTGTTTACTCCTTTCCTGGCCTGTGGCCATAAGTATTCCTTTCTGTCCTGTAACTGTGAGGAAGGGTTCCTCTCCACAGCCACTCCAAGCTCTACCACGCCAGCGTTCCTTGTCACCCCAGCACTGCCGCCAGAGCTGTGACTCAGATCCAAACAGGGGCAAAGCAAGAGATTCCTGCCTCAGCACTGGCAAAGAGATCCCTGCAGTCCCTCTCTGATCAGCCACTGGATTCCCCCTCAGTCTGTGGGTCGGAAGCTTGGGAAGCAGCTGCCTCCCCCCAGGGCCATGCTCTTGGGGAATAGAGCTGAAACCCCACCTTCCTGTCTCAGCACCACAGAAACAGATTTTCCCACTGACCTTCTAAGTTGTCTTTGGCATTGGTGGATTGAGGAGTCTGGAAACCTCCACAGCTGCTAGAGATTCAGTCCTCTGAGGCCTGCTCCAGGTTTGCTGCAGCCTGCATGCCCATGCCGCACTGCGCTGTGCTCCCAGCCCGGGCGATACACCTTTCTGATCAATCATCCAGGTTGTCTTGGGCTGGAAATTTGTTTCATTCTGTCTTTTTGTGGGTGCTGCTGCTTCAGAATTTGTTTAGAGCCATTTTTTAATGAGTATTTGGAGGGGTTTGGAGGAGAGCTCAAGCAAGTCACTGCTTTCACTTGCCATCTTGGCTCCGCCCCCTCTGGAAGGACTCAGTCTTGAAATGTTTAACCAATAAACATGATATGCAGTCTTCTTTTGCCCTGAAAGCAAATGTGATGATTTCCCTCAAGTTTTACTTTTTTTTTTTTACAATTTTCTAATTTACTTTAAATAGCATATTACATATTAGGATCACAGAACTTGGCCAGAAATTACCTTAGAGATTATTTAGTTCAAAACACTCATAGGTAAAGAAAATGAGGGAGAGAAGAGAGAGTTTCACTAGGGTCATAAAAAGAATAAACAGCAGAGCCAGGATTCAAAACCAAGCCTTTGGACCCCAAATCTAAATGTTTGGGTTTTATCAGTCCCACAAGACTAGAAACTCAGAAAGGGCAAGGACCTTCTCTTATCTAAACTTTGCATCTCCCTGAGCACCTAGCACAATGCTCTGCACACAGTATACATTTGTTCATTTATTTGCAGTATATATTAAGTGTTGAGAAGTTTTCAGAAGACAATTGCTACTTAGTATTTCATGCCTTTGTTAACAGCTTAAACACCTAGTGCTTTCAAAAAATACTTCCATTGTGAATCTCCAGACATTACTGGACAATGCATTTCTCTGTGATGAAGTAGAAAGAGGACTTGGTTCAGGGTCAGAGGATTTAGGTCAAAATCCTGATTCTGCTACTTGTTCCTTGTGTGGCTTTGGATAAGTTACTTCATCTCTCTGGGCCTCCATTTCTTTATCTATAAAAGAGTGAGCTGGACCAGATGACTGAGCTTTAAATGCTTTAATCCTATTATGAGAGAATTAGCTGAGCATTCTTTCTGTATAATTATCATTAATAATAACATGTAATAGCACTCTAAGGTCACAAAGCAATCGATATTTTTTTAAATCGTGGTTAAGGTTACAATGGACCTTCAACACAACACAAAAACAGTCTTTGCTCTCAGGGAACACAATAGGTAGTATTAAATACTTTCCCCTGTATTAAGGTTGAGTTAACTGAGCCGCTGAAAGGTTGTAACTTGCCCCAGGTCATAAGGCCATTAAGTAAAAGTGCTGAGATTTGAACCTGTTTTTTACCTCCTAGTCGATTGTTCTTTTCATGACATCATGCTTCCTGAAACATCACACACACACACACACACACACACACACACACACACACACACGTTTGGAGGGGTGGGGAGTCCAAAATGAATTCTTTAATGCAAGGACCTCTCAGTGTAGAACTTCTGTATGCCACAGATTAGCTACTCATATGTTTATACATACATGAGTATATGTGACTGTAGATGCATATATATGTATATATATATATATATGTATATATATACGTGTATATATGTATGTATATATATGTGTGTGTGTGTATATATATATATATATATATACACACACACACACACACACACACACACACACACACAAATATTCCCATAAAATACATGTGAATGAGAAAGGCACTGTAACAAGGTAAAGGCACTGTAACAAGGTAAGGACTGGCTTGGGATTCAGGAAAACCTGAGCTTAAACCCTACCTCCACAATGCTTCTCTGTGTTTGGGCAACTTTCTAATCACACATGTCAATTACAAAGTGTTTCTGATTTGCATTAGTGGAGGGAATTTTGACACCAGATATTGATTGTCTCCATAGTTGAACTAGTTTATCATGTGTCTGGACCAAAATAAAGAAGTAATGCATATAATATGTACTAAATATGTATATTAGATGCATACATATGCATACTATATATACAAATATACATGCATACATATATAATTTTGTATACATTATATGTATGTATGTATGTTTATACACACACACCCTCAACAGTTATTGAATTTTCCCAGCCTTAAATATATATAAGGCAGGAAGGAATCTGCCATTCTAGCCTTGCTTTTTAATTCCCTGAGTCATCCTAAGATAAAGCCTTCCCCATTTGGTGTCTTTGTTTTTTGAATGGAAAAAATAAGCAGAAGAGTATAGTAATTGTCTCACGAAAACTGAGGTCATCGGGTGGGGTGAAAAGGGGAATTGGTAAGTAGAGGTGGGGCTGTGGAAAAATTTTCAGGAAGGTGGAGTCTTTCAGACTCTCCCCACTCTTGAATTTATTCATGAAGTTGCTTTTAGCAGAAGTTGTTTGGATCCTTTTAACTGAGTGCAAATTCATCACATATTGAGGCCAATTCCGCATCTGCAGAAGTTATTTCCTTAGCACAGATAAATCACTTTTGTTAGTGAGTGAATTATTTGGGGCCTGTTAGTAAATGTCTGTTGCACCTGAGTGGAATGAGCTGAACTGGCAGTCTGGCTGATTGACATAATTTGGCAAAAGATGACCATACATAGGAAAATCGATTCCACACTTTCTGCCTCTGTGATCTTGGGTTCTGTGATCTCTTACATGCTTCGATAGTTTGGAGATCTGTGATTTTCATCCATAAGGGAAATCCTTTCATCTATTCAGATCTTTACACTTCCATACCTAGGAACATAGGTTTTAAAGTTGCTAAGCAGAATCAGCTTATTATAGCTTACCCCCTTCTTTATATTCTGCTGTCTAGCCAAACTGATATTGTTGGTATTCATCACATGAAACATTCCATCTCTCATCTCCTTTCCTTTTTCGTAACATCTCTACACACACCCTTCCCCCACTTTGTCCCATGCTGCCAACAGCACTCCTTTCTTGCCTCTGTCCTGAATCCTTAGCTCTCTCTAAAGGCTTTGCCGATACCTCTAGCTACTGTTGTCTCACCACCTCCTGCCTATCCCTGCCTCATCAACCTGCGACAAACTGATCTTTTATTTATTTTGTTTATATTTTAATAGATTTATACCTGTACATGCCGTCTCCCTGATAGGATATAGATCCTTTGATGCTAGAGACTTTCATTTTTTTAACTTTGCATCCCCAGACCTAGCACAGTGCTTGGCCCACAGTAGATGCTTAATAAATGCTTGTTGATTGACTGACTGTAGCCAGTTTCTCTTCAACTTGCTAGTTGGCCCTTGGATAATGTATATGCACAGTCTGTCTTTGGGCTTGTGCCTGAAGACCTTCTAACTTGGCAGGACTTGCTAGAACTTGTAGCCTTTAAGACCTCAGGATCATCATCATCTTTCATCATGATGAGTCATCAAAAGAAGACTTTACTGGAGGATGATATGGAAGAGGTCCTAAAAGGTTCCAGCCAAATACTATTGTTTATTCAAATGGAAACTTTTTAAAGACCCATGCTCATTTCCAGGAGGCAGAGGGTAGAGACCTTTTCACTGAACTAAATCAATCTTGCTGAAGTTCTGCCTTTTCATTAGGGGAATTGGTTCTGTGTCTTTAGTGACAACACATTTTGTGCCCCACAGAGTGTTTGGTGTTTTCAAACTGATTGATAGTGAAAAATCAACAAGGTACTTTGCCCATTTTCTGTGATTCAGGACATATGGATTGCCCTTCAGAAACAGCTGAAGTATCTTATGTTCTGTTCCAGCATCAGCCAAATTTGAAAGATTTCTTTCCATTGTTTCCTATCTCCGTCTCTCTTCTTGTTTCTACACAAAATGTACTCAGAAACAACAGGGATGATGCAATTTCAGGGCCGAGTGGGACTCGTCAGTTGGCCTAATGGTTTGGCCACCAACTGTAGCACTTTAGCAAGAAGGGCCATTAGTTGGAGATTTAGGCTTCCCTTAGTCTGGGGATGGGGAATGACTGAAATACAGATCCACACAAAGATAAGTTTGGAATCCACTAATTTAATATTCTCATTACAGGATGAAGCGCATTCAGAAGTACACGGATCAGATACTTAAAACTTAACCACTCCTATTATCACCTTTTTTTTTTTTCACTTGAAACTCTGGAAATCAGACTGTTGTGAACACTGAAGGCTGAATCCCCTTGTTGATGGAAATGCCACAAAATCCAAGGGGAGAAAACACCTTTATTTCAACCCAGTCGTTTGTTTTTTCCAGCATACCCACTCCAGCTGAGAATGGATTTGACATCGACTCTCCGGGCACCAAAGAGCTATGTCGCACACCCTTGAGCAATGGCACTGTACTTTCAAATGCTAACAGTCCTTTAGACTCCTGCATGCAGCCCCTCTGCAATGCCACATCTGGCAAATCCAGCCCCTGTAGTGAAGAAGTCAAATATGTGTCTTCAGAGGGAGAAAACATTGCCTGTGGCTGGGGGGCTTTCACCCCTGATTGTTTACAGTTTTTCAATACACCCAAAGGAATACTCTTCTTCCTCTGCATGGCCTCCTTTCTTCAGGGGATGACGGTGAACGGCTTCATCAACACAGTCATCACCTCCATAGAGCGTCGCTATGACCTCCACAGTTACCAGAGCGGTCTTATTGCCAGCTCCTATGACATAGCAGCTTGTGTCTGTCTGACCTTTGTCAGCTACTTTGGAGGCACTGGACACAAACCCAGGTGGCTTGGGTGGGGGGTGTTGGTAATGGGGGTTGGCTCCTTTGTCTTTGCTTTGCCTCAGTTTACCACCGGTAATTATGAAGTGAACTTCTCACAAGAGTTTGGAACATGTGGCTCAAATCAAAATATATCCTGTGCAGGAAGTACCTCAAGCCTCTCCAACTACAGGTTTGTCTTCATGCTCGGGCAATTCCTTCATGGGATTGGTGCAACACCACTGTACACTCTGGGAGTGACCTATCTCGATGAAAATGTCAAGTCAAACTACTCTCCAGTCTATATTGGTAAGTGTAATAGCCTATCAATGAAAATTTTTCTTTCGGTTATTAAATACACATGGTAGTTCCACTGGCTTTCTTAGAATGGAAAATGAACTACCACCAAATGGGATGCTATGAAAATGTGTATGTGTGTGTGTGTGTGTGTGTGTGTGTGTATGCAACTAGCAAAATGTTGTGCTTTGCAGAGACAAGGCCTGCTAATAAGTCATCATTCTGAAAGTAAGGGAACTTACCAATGAGAGAGGGAAAAAAAGGCAAGTGACATATCAGGTTTTAAAAAAAATAAGCTGTGTGTGCACACACATAGGGGGATGGGTAAGTGTGAAACTCTAAAAAAAGAATTCGTTATCTAAGTTTCCTATATAATAGAAAAAAATGTAGTCAGCTTGAAACAGAGTTGTGTCCTTTTTAAGGTTTGCATGTGAATAGGAAATCTACATTGCAAAGTGCAGAGGTTCTTAACCTTTTTGTATGAGGGACCCTTGGCACAGGCTAGTGAAAACTTCAGACCCCTTCTCAGAATAATGTTTTTAAATAATTAAAGGAAATGCCCGATATTGGTTAGAGGCTAGTGAAGATAAAGATGTAATTATTTTTGTATCCAAGTTCATGGCTCCACTGAAATCTATACATGGACTCCTTGAAGGTCCATGGACCTCAGGTTAAGAACCACTGGCTAGTATGTGGCAGAGAAAGGACTTGAACCCAGACTGAGAGACCATGGGTAATTATGCATTTGGTGCCTGAGGCAACTCTCTAAGATCATACATTGAAGATGATGTATTGAGCTAAATTGGCATAGAGAGTTTTTACATTGGGACTTCCCAGAACATTTATTTCCAGACCTGTGATTTAATTGGTGCAGGGAATTTCCAGTGTGATAATCTCTCTACCCAAGCAAATCAGAATTATATGTATCTGAACCTGACTTGTGGGTTCATGGGTGTAAGGAACTTTCCCATCAAGGAAACTCCCTCTACCAATGTAGGTTAGTTTTAGGAAGTTATCTGCAACACTGAGAAATTAAGTGATTTGCTAAGGTCACACAACCTATATGTGTATATCAAAGGAAGGACTTGAACCCAGGTTGTCCTGACTTTGAGTCTGGCTCTCTATCCATTATGCCACACTTGCCTCTTATCTATATATGATTCTATATGTGTGTGTAACATACATAAGAGACAGCATGACATGCATATGCATAGACACATGTATACATATACATGAGTAGGCTAGCATAAGCTTGTATTGGTTCTGGAGAGGCAATTATTAAATTTTCAATGTAAGTATTAATTTATGTCTCAGAAATTGGCAAAAACCTTTAAATCAGTGTTTGATTATTTTGTTGATTGTCTAGACTTAAGAAAGTAATGCACAAAATGGTAATAATGGAAATTAAAATTTTAAAATGTGGCATACATATTTTTTACAGAGTTCCAATTTAATATTTATCAGCATGTGTGTGTGTGTGTGTGTGTGTGTGTGTGTGTGTGTAAATGAGAGATTTTTCTTCATTTTCATTCATAGGTGAGATTGTAGAAGCTACTTTTATAAGTAAAACAGCAAAGGTTTTTCTGAATTGGCACATGAGGAAATGCACAAAGCATGCCCATGAAATGTCATCTATACAATTCTCTCTCTTGCCCTTCTAGATCCCCATAAACATGTAATTTGAAGAGAGCACATCATGGTCACTACAACTAAACATAGTACAAAGCCATCACTGTTAATGAAATAACACAGAGCACATGTTCCAAGTAACTTTGTAATTTCATCTTTATATAGAAAGCAGAGCATATAATATTGTTAATGTTGAAAGAATTTTGAAATTTCTACTTGTTTCTAATGAGTAAACTGGGATGTTATTATTGGGATTTTGAATTTTTCAAACACAGCTGAATCCAGCTTCAGATGAATTGAGTCATTGATATGCCAGACACAGAAGAATTCCAATCTAGCATTTCTGTTAAATTCCTAGTTACAATGCTCAACTGAGTAACTTAGATAAATTTATTTCAGGGGTGAGTCAGTAGAGAATTCATAATTCCATTCAGAAAAAGTTGCAAGGTTAATTCATGAGACCAGAGACAAGTGTTAACCCTGAGCTTTGGCCCTCCCATCATTGACCAAAAGGACCTCAATTGGTTTGTTGTGATTTAATGGCCCCACTTGTTTGGGGGGTATGTCTGTCTTTCCATCATCTGGGAGTTAATGCTTAAGGCTTTTTCACCATTATGCCTCCATGAAACTATTCCTGGACCTATATAGATGAGGAAAATATTGAGATACACATGACACAGGTTTGCATTCAGAGGATCATAGATCTAGAGATGGAAGAGACCTAAGGGGTCATCTAATCCAACTGCCCTTACTTTTGAGTTGAAGAAACTGAAGCCCAGAGAAATTAATTAATTAAATTACTCAGGGTCACACAAGGAATATAGGGTAGAACAAAGATTTGAACTTACATCGTCGAATTCCAAATCCCAAACCACACTATGCAACTCTTTCCCAGAAAATGCTTACTAAGACAACATCTTCATGGGGAGGATATCCCAGCTAAAGTTCAAGTGTGATCTCTTTGTATTATGGCTGCTACCAAGAAAATATCTTTGGAAAATATAACCACACATAAAGAGCTTTCCTAAAGCCTCAGAGATGATCTGGGCTAACCTGTATCCAAATCAGAATCCCATCTACTTCATACCCAACAAGTTGTCATCCAGCCTTTGTCAAAGACTTTCAGTGAATGGGAGTCTACTAACTCTTTTTTTTTAATATAAATTTATTTATTTTCAGTTTTCAATATTTACTTCCAGATTTTGAGTTCCAAATTTTCACCCCATCTCACCCCTCCCCCCACCTCAAGATGGCATGCATTCTGAATATCCCTTCCCCTAGTCTGTCCCCTCTTCTATCTCTTCCCCCCTTCTCTTATCCCCTTCTAGTTTCCTGTAGGTCAGGACAGACCTCTGTACCCCATTTCCTGTATTTCTTATTTCCCAGTAGCATGTGAAAACATTTTTTTTAAACGTATGTTTTTAAAACTTTAGGTTTCAAATCTTCTCCCTTCCTCCCTCCCCACCCACCCTCATTGAAAAGGCAAGCAACTCAATATAGGTTATACATGTGCAGTTATGCAAAACATTTCCATAGTAGACATGTTGTGAAAAACTAACTCTATTTCCTTTAATCCTATCCTGCCCTCCTATTTGTTCTATTCTTTCTTTTGACTGTGTCCCTCCCAGAAGTATTTGCTTCTGATTACTCCCTTTCCCAACCTGCCCTCCTTTCTATCATCCCCCTGCTCTCTTGTCCCCTTCTCCCTCTATTTTCCTGTAGGGTAAGACAGATTTCCTTACCCAATTGAATGTGTATGTTATTCCCTCCATAAGCCAAATCCTATGAGAATAAGGTTCACTTATTCCCTCTCACCTTCCCCCATTTCCCCTCCACTGTAAGAGCATTTTCTTTTCTGTTTTTTTTGAGATAATTTACCCCATTCTATCTCTCCCTTTCTTTTTCTCTGAGTATAATCCTCTCTCATCCCTTAATTTTATTCTCCAGATGACACCTTAATTTTCAATTCACCTTGTACCCTTTATCTATCTATCTATCTATCTATCTATCTATCTGTCTATCTACCTATACATACATATAATTTTTTTCCTCCAACTACCCTAATACTGACAAAGGTCTCATGAGTTATAAATATCATCTTTCCATGCAGGAATGTAAACAGTTCAACCTTAATAAGTCTCTTATAATTTCTCTTTCTTGTTTACCTCTTCATGTTCCACTTGAGTCTTGTATTTGAAAGTCAAATTTTCTATTCAGCTCTGGTCTTTTCATCAAGAATGCTTGAAAGTCCTCTATTTCACTGAATGACCATTTTTTCCCCTGAAGGATTATACTCAGTTTTGCTGGGTAGGTGATTCTTGGTTGTAATCCTATCTCCTTTGCCCTCCGGAATATTATATTCCATGCCCTGCAGTCCTTTAATGTAGAAGCTGCTAAATCTTGTGATATCCTGATTGTGTTTCCATAGTACTTGAACTGTTTCCTTCTGGAAGCTTGTAATATTTTCTCCTTGACCTGAAAAACTCTGGAATTTGGCTACAATATTCCTAGGAGTTTTCCTTTGGGGATATCTTTCAGTAGGTGATTGGTGGATTCTTTCAATTTCTATTTTGACCTCTGGTTCTACTATATCAGGGCAGTATTCCTTGATAATTTTTTTTTTAGGCAATTGGGGTTAAGTGACTTGCCCAGGGTCACACAGCTAGTAAGTGTCAAGTGTTTGGTTTGAGGCTAGATTTGAACTCAGGTACTCCTGACTTCAGGGCCAGTGCTCTATCCACTGCGCCACCTAGCTGCCACCTCCTTGATAATTTCTTGAAAGATGATGTGTAGGCTCTTTTTTTGATCATGGCTTGCAGATAGTCCAATAATTTTTAAATTCTCTCTCCTGGATCTATTTTCCAGGTCAGTTGTTTTTCCAATGAGATGTTTCACATTGCCTTCTATTTTTTCATTCTTTTAGATTTGTTTTACAGTGTCTTGATTTCTCATAAAGTCACTAGCTTCCAATTGCTCTATTCTAATTTTTAAAGAAGTATTTTCTTCAGTAATCTTTTGGACTTTCTTTTCCATTTGGCCAATTTTGCTTTTTAGGGCATTCTTCTCCTCATTGGCTTTTTGGACCTCTTTTGCCATTTGGGTTAGGCTATTTTTTAAGGTGTTATTTTCTTCAGTATTTTTTTTGGTCTCCTTTAGCAAGCTGTTGACTTGTTTTTCATGATTTTCTTCCATCCCTCTCATTTCTCTTTCCAGTTTTTCCTCTACTTCCCTTACTTGCTTCTCAAAATCCCTTTTGAGCTCTTCTAAGGCCTGGGACCGATGCATATTTTTCTTGGAAGCTTCTGATGTAGGAGCTCTGACTTTGTTGTCTTCTGGTTGTATATTTTGATCTTCTTTGCCACCAAAGTACAATAATATAGTCTGACTCTTTTTGTGCTGCTTGCTTATAATCCCGGCCAATTACTTAGTTTTAAACTCTTTGTTAAGGTAAGAGTCTGCTTCCAATGTGGAGAATGTACTGTCCCAAGCTTCGGGGGTTTGTACAGCTGTTTTCAGAGATACTTGTAGGGACCCGTAAATTTTCAGTTCTTGCAAGGTGGTATGATAAGGGGTGAGGTGTTTATTCCTTTCCTGGCCTATGTGTGGTCTATTAGTGACCACAAGCACTCCTTTCTGTCCTGGAACTGTGAGGAGGGTTTCCTGTCCACAGCCACTACAAACTCCACTATACCAGTGCTCCTCCTCACCCCAGGACCCGCATCCAGAACTGTGACCTAGATCTAAGCACAGGCAAAGCAAGAGATTCCTGCCTCAGCACCAGCAGAGAGATCCCTGCAATCCCTCTCTGATCAGCCACTGGATTCCCCCTCAGTCTGTGGGCCGGAAGCTCGGGAAGCAGCTGCCCACCCCAGGGCCGAGTTCTTGGGGAACTGGAACTGAGACCCCACCTTCCTCTCTCAGATCCGCAGAAACAGACTTTTCCCACTGACCTTCTAAGTTGTTTTTGGCATTTGTGGATTGAGGAGTCTGGAAACCTCCACAGCTGCCAGAGATTCAGTCCTCTGAGGCCTGCTCCAGGTTTGCTGCAGCCTGCATGCCCATGCCGCACTGCGCTGTGCTCCCAGCCCGGGGTGCTATGACTTTCTGATCAATCATCCAGGTTGTCCTGGGCTGGAAATTTGTTTCACTCTGTCTTTTTGTGGGTTCTGCTGCCTTAGAATTTGTTTAGAGCCATTTTTATAGGTATTTGGAGGGGTTTGGGGGAGAGCTCAAGCAAGTTGCTGCTTTCATTCCACCATCTTGCCTCTGCCCCGGGTCCCCCCCTCCCCCGGAGTCTATTGTCTCTTGAGATACCTTTTGCCATACATAAAGTGAAGGAAGGGAGAGAGAAAAGAAAAGAAGGAAATAAGGAAATAGTTGTGCTAGGTACTTTACAAATACTGTCTCCTTTGATCATCACAATAATCCAGGGAAGTGCTATTATTATACCCGTTTTGTAGATAAGGAAACTAAGGCAAGCAGAAGTTAGGTGACTTATCCATAGTCACATAGCTAATAAGTATCTAAGGCCAGATTTGAACTCAGGTCTTCCTGACTCCAGGCCCGGTGCACTATCCACTGAGCCAACTAGCTGCCTCAAGTGGATGATCTGAGATCCCTTCCACATCTAAAAATCTCTGATCCTGACCAGCAAAGCCAAGGCTTGAACCCTGGTCTCCTGACTCCCCATTCAATGCTCTTTCTACTACATCATGTGTGTCAGCTCCTCCACCATCCCTCCCCTCCCAAAGCCATCCTAGTCCCTAAGTAAGAAAGAGACTGTACCTCAGACATGTCAGAAATGTAGCATCTAGAGCCTTAGTGGCAAACAATTTCTAGAGTTATATTGTGGCAACAAAGCAGGGTTATCTAGTGCAATCTGGGTAACCCCCTTAAGGAAAATATGCAAGCCCCCAATTTAACTGATCTGGTTTGTTTGTTTGTTAACAGCAATTTTCTATACAGCTGCAATTCTTGGTCCTGCAGCAGGTTACCTGATCGGAGGCGCACTGCTGAACATTTACACTGAAATTGGCAGGCCGTAAGTAGACAGAAATTGGTTTGTTCTGTTTGGGCTCAAAGATGCATTTGATTCTTAATTATGTGAAAGAAACCTTTTGGGAGGATTATACCTGTTGTTTCTTTGGTGTAAAGAACTCAGAGTGGGGAAACTCCTCTGCCAATGTAAATTAGCATCCTCTTTGTAACTTATAATCTTAGCAATTAGTTGGGAACACTTCCAAGGTTAGGTGGCTTGCCCTGGGTTACACAGACAATATATGTCAGGGGGAGGATTTGAACCCAGGTGCTCCTGATTCTGAGGCCAAATTTTTATCCATGATGCCATGGCTGATTCTAATGGAAAAAAACCATGATGGTTTTTTCTATGTGGCACCAGATTTATTTGCATATCCTTTGCTGAAGGCGGTTTCCAACCCTAATTATAGTTTTATAGGAGAGTATCTGTAGTAACTCTGACCACACACCCCATAGGAACCTTGGAATCATAGGATCACACAGCTAGAAGAGGCCTCAGAAGTCATCTGGTCCTGTTCCTACTTGAGTCCCAAGGCTGCTCTAGATCCAGAGATGAAGGGATATATCTTGCACATGAAAAAGACCCCTCCAGTCCTCTTCATATAGCCCCCTTACACTAAGGGAGGAAGCAAAGTACAGTGGAAAGAATTAAGATTTGAGTTTTAATCCCTGCCCTGCCACTTAATATCCGTGTAACCTTGGGCAAAATTAATCATAGTAATTATTAGTATTCGTAATATTCATTCTCCTAACTGCTATTAACTACCCTTTCCTTTATATAAATGCTTAATATTATTATTAATATTTTATTATCATTACTTATCTTTTAAATTTAATAAACATATTGATAATGTAATTAATAATAACATAAAATAGCAAGCCTTTATATAGTACTTGCAAATTTGCAGATATATATAAGTATATGTATGTATATATGTGTGTGTGTGTTCATTCTCATATTGTCCTCACAACAACCTGTGTGGTAGGTCCTATTATGATCTCTATTTTGCAAATGAAGAAAATGAGTCTGAGAGAAGTAAATTGACTTGCTCAGGCTCACACAGTTTTGAGTGTCTGAAGCAGGATTTGAACTTGGGTCTTACTGACCCCAAGTCCAGCACTCTATCCCCTGTGCCCTGGAGCTGGCTTGATAAAATCAGGGGGTTGGTCCTTTTCAGTTTTAGATCTATGATTCTCTGTGTGAATAAGAATGGGCTCTCATCATACCATATACACACTTACTAGGGCAGTGCTGAGAGGGGGCAGTCTTAAGGTGGTTTGGATTCCGTAAGCACTTAATGCAGGAAGATCAGTGGATCATATCAGTCATGTCCTGCAGTGCTCCACAAAGCAGCCAGAAGGGTCTAGAGAAAGTATCTGCAGATCTCAGGGACCTCAGATCTCAGGGACCTCAGAGACTATGTAGTCTAGCCTGTGGTGTTCTGGTAAATGGTTAATAATTGACTCTCCAAAAAAGTAAACCTGTAACACATTTGAAAGTTTCATCTACATACATTATTACCATTTTCTCTATCACCTTCTTAAGTGGAGACAATTAACTGATTTCTGAGGTGTAAATGCTCACACTAAAAACTGAACAATGAGTTCCAAGAGCCAGCCTCAACTTAACTTCAGCATACTCCCAAGTCAAATCCATACCTGAACTAGAATCTTCCTTGTAACATAGCTGATATATGGCCATCTAGTCATTACATAACCTCCAGTGAGGAAGAGAACTCATTCTCCTTTTGATCAGCTCCAATGGTTAGGAAGATTCCTTATACTACTAGGTCTTTTTGCAACTTCTACTCATTGCTCCTGCTTCTGTCCTGTGGGGCCAACCTGGACAGATTTATACCTTCTGTCATGTGACACTCTTTTAATAATTGAGGACAACTCTCCAATCTACTCTTCTCCAAGGCTAAACATCTCCATTTCTTTCAGAAGATCCTCATCTGACACAATCTTAATTATCTTTCATGATCCTGGTTGCCCTATGTAGGATAATTTCTAATTTATCAATATTCTTCCTAAAAGCTGACAGCTAGAACTGAACACACTCTCCTGATGTGGTCTGACTAGGGTAGAATAGGGTAGGACTGTTGTTGTTCAGTTGTTTCTGTCATGTCTGACTCTCAGTGAGCCCATTTAGGGTTTTGTTGATTCTGGAGTGGTTCGCCATTTCCAATGACCTCCCTAGTCCTAGTATCTTTCCACTTGCAGTCCAAAACTGACCACATCTTTTCCCACAAACCTCCTTCCAAATATGCCTATTTCTGTCAATGGTACCACCCAGTCTCCCAGATTCATAACTTCAGCATTAAATCTTGATTCCTCACTCTCTTTCATCTTGCACATCCAATCAGTTGACAAAGTTATTGGTTCTAACTCCACATCTCACATATCTGATCCTTTCTTTCTACACACGCAGCCACCACCTTGTTTCAAGCTCTCATCTCCTCTTGCCTAGACTCGCAATGACTTCCTAATTGGTCTCCTTGCTTTCAAGTCTCTCCCCACTCCAATCCAGCCTTTACACAGCTGCCAAAATGGATCTTTTCTTTCTTTCTTTTTTTTTTTTAGGCAATTGGGGTTAAGTGACTTGCCCAGGGTCACACAGCTAGTAAGTGTCGAGTGTTTGGTCTGAGGCCAGATTTGAATTCAAGTCCTCCTGACTTCAGGGCCAGTGATCTATCCACTGCACCACCTAGCTGCCCCTGAAACTGATTTTTTTCTTAAGCTCAGATCTAACCATGTCAATCTTCTACTGAATAAACTCTCTTGGTTCCCTCCTGGCCTTAAGATAAAGTGTAAACTTCAGTCTGGCTTTTAAAACCCTCCCCAAATTTTCACCCACCAATCTTTCCTGTCTTCTTATACATCACACCCCTTCTCACACTATGATTCAGCCAAACTGAACCCATGTTTTTCCACACCCTCAGCATTCCATCTCCTTCCTGTGTCCCTTTGTATTGGCATGGAATGTACACCATCCTGATCTCCACTTCATAGAATCTCTCACTTCCTTAAAGGTGAAGCTCAAGTACCACCTTCTACAGGAAACCTGTCCTGATCCCCCCAACTGCTGATAACTTCTCTCCCCAGAACTACTTTGCAGTTTAAATACTTTCTATTTATTTTGTATTTTGTATTTATTCTGTCTACCCTTATTCTCAACATAATGTAAGCTTCCTGAGATCAGGGATGATTTCTCTCTCTCTCTCTTTTTTTTGGTCTTTTTGTCACTTCCTATCCCAAGATCTTGCACAGTGCCTGGTACACAGTAGACACTTAATAAATGATTACTGATTTTCACACAGCCAAAGATCTTATTAGCAGGCAGGTGGTACAATGGAAGTGCTGAACCTGGAATCAAGTAGATCCAGGTTCATATCTTGCCTTGCCTTTCTAGTTTTGTGACCTTGGCCAAATCAATTGACTTTTGTCTGTCTCATTTTTCTCATCAGCAAAATGGAAATTATTATAGCACCTATTTCCCAGAGTTGGTGTGAAGAATGAGGTAGTATTTGCAAATGCTAGCTATTATTTTGGCTAACAAAAATGAAACTGTAGACTCACATTAAGCTTACAGTACACTAATACTTCTACATTTTTTTTCAAACTACTGTCTAGTCATACCTTCCCTGAATTTTTTAAAGCTTTCTTTTTTTTTAATGGTATTTTATTTTTTCCAATTACAGGTAAAAATAATTTTCATCATTTTTTTTTAATTTTTGAGTTCCAAATTTTTCTTCCCCTCGCCAAATGGTAAGCAATTTGATACAGGTTATATATGTGCAATCATATAAAGCATATTTCCATATTAGTCATGTTGTGAACGAAGAAACAGAACAAAAGAAAAAAACACAAAAAATAAAGGGAAAATAGTATGCTTCAATCTGCATTCAGACTCCATCAGTTCTTTCTCTGCATGTGGATAGTATTTTCCATCATGAATCTTTTGGAACTGTGTTGGATCATGGCATTACTGAGAAGAGCTAAGTCACTCATAGTTGATCATCACACAATACTGCTCTTTTATTGTGCACAATGTTCTCCTGGTTCTGCTCACTTCATTTTGCATCAGTTCATATAAATCTTTCTAGGTTTTTCTGAAATCATCCTGTTCATCATTTCTTATAGCACAATAGTATTCCATTTCGTATACCACAACTTGTTCAGCCATTCCTCAATTGATGGTAAAAACTTTCTTTAATTGCAAACAAAGCACATGTTGCTTTCTAAGGAGTTCTAGTTTCATAACTCATGTTCTTCTTTGTAGTAACAAAACAGGTAATGGCTAAGATTCACACTTGCTTTCCAATGCTCACAGGGAAGAAAAACTTGTGGTGGGACATTATGAATAGGAGCCAGAGGGTTAAATGCTCTCCCGATAGTGGTACTGGATCACAATCTAAGAGTTCTTTGGAAAGAGAGATTCTGCTGATAAAACCATTTTTAGTAGGCAATTGACATTCCAATTTTTTACTTGAAATTCAAATTCCATTTTCTTTTACATTCTTCTCTTGTTGACTAGCTGGATTGTTTTTATCTATCTGGGGAGGTGAGTGGGAGGGAAGGGCAGGATTATGGAAATCCCAACCAGAAAAAAAAGGACACATGAGAGGCAACATGGCGGGGCAATTGAGCATCAGCTTTGGGATCAGAAAGACCTGGATTCAAATCCTACCTTTGACACCTACTAGCTATGTGACCATGGGCAAATCACTTAACTTCTCAGTTCCTCAAGACACTGCAATTAGGTATCAGCATCAGTCAGTCAACAAGAATCAGCTGAGTTTCCACAGCAGGAGTTCTTCATACCCAAAAAATGAGGTGTGGGGGGGGACTTTTTTGTAAAGATTGAAATTTTCCTTAGATTTTGTTGTTGCTTGTTATTTGCAATTACTAAATTCCATTCAGTGAGCTACCAACATTTTTGCTCATTATATTTACTGGTCTTCCTTTTCTAAGCTGTCTAGTTGGATTTATTTTATATTTATGAGCCTCATTTCTGGAATTTCCACACCTTGAAATCTTCCCACAGATGGACTTCCTTGTCCTTGGTCTTTCTAAAGCTTTACAGCTGTTACAAATTCCAATATCTTGCTACATATTGAAGAATAGGTGTATCAAATGTTGCTATTATTGTAGGCACCAAAAATGTATGGTGGATGCCTCACAAAACCCTTGCTGCAACTGGAACTTCATTTCTCCTTTACATTTTTCACCTTCTTCTGGAAACTAAAATAGAAGGCATTAAAGTGGTGTTCTTGGCCTAGAAAGGTTGTAGATGTCCTTAAAAGTTCTGCGAAAGCCAAGCCCTCATCCTGCCCACATCAGACTATTTCTTTTTTTCCCAAAAGTTTTCTAGTCTGCTCCATCGCCCCAAATCTCTTTTAGAGGATTCCAGCCGACTGAGTGTGTGTGAGTAGCCTGGGATATTTGAGGAGGTCATAGCAAATGATTCCTCAAGTCCTTTCAAGCTCTAAAGATCTGGCTCCCTGTGCCATAAGTCATTCTTCTCATTTTCCTCTTCTATAACAGATCTGGAGCTCTCCTGCTATCTTATCTGGTGACTTAGAATGGAAAGCCAACCTTGGGGTTCTTGCCAGGTCAGAACCTAGAAACAGAGGCAATGTAGTATAGTATATACAATATTGGATTCAGAGTCAGGAAGACCTGAGTTCAAATCTGGTCTCAGACACTTACTAGCTCTGTGATCCTGGGCAACACGTAACCCTGTTTGCCTCAGTTTCCACATCTGTAAAATGAGCTGGAGAAATAAATGACAAACCACACCAACAACTCTGGCAAGAAAACCTAAATAGGGTCATGAAGAATTGGACATGACTGAAATGACTAAACAACAACAACGATGACAATAAATCTGGGCCAAATCATTTGCTTTGGGCTTCAGTTTCTTCATCTGTAAAATAAAGGAGTTAGATGAGATGACCTCTAAAGTCTCTCCCAACTCTAATATTATGAGTAGTTTCCACAGTGGGACTGAATTGACAATTAGACTAAAATTTCCCCAAATTATTTTCCTCTTATTCATATTTTCAATTAGGAAAAAAATATATATTTTTGCATGTAAGTTATAACCAAACTCATAAAGATCCTTTTGCTGCAAGCTTCCAGCTGGTTCTAGTTGAACCTCTCTGCTCCCGCTTAGAAAATTTTATGAGGCCCCAGATATGCAATCTGTTCATCTCATTTGAACTGTTTTAGTTTTAATGGCTGGGGGATAGAATATGCTGCACTTGTTCCTCCATGGAACGCCTGCTGCTTCTAGACCTCAAAATAGGAAGCCTGGTATCTGCAGGCCCCATTATGATTACTTTGGAGAGAGATCAGCTTACTGTAGTTCCTCACACTAATCCTTAGAACTAGGCACATTAGCTGGAAAGCATGGTGCCCAAATCCATCATTAGAATTGCTTGAGAGACCACATGGTACGGTGGAAAAGAGTGAAGGCCTTGGAACCCTGAGTTTGAAACCCAGCTCTTAAATCCCTTAATAGCTATCTGACCTTGGGCAAAGCTTGGACTAGTCCATGCCTTGGCACTGCACATACCTCCCTCTTTTCCAGATCCCCTTTATGTGAAGTCTTCTTCCCATTAGAATATAAACTTCTTGAGGGCAGGGACTATCTTGCTTGTTGTATTGGTATTCCCTCCACTTAGCTTCAGGCCTAAAACATAGTAAACATTTAATTGGTGCTTTATCTCTCTATTTACCTACCTACCTACCTATCTATCTCTCTACTTACCTACATACCCACCTACCTACATCTATCCAGTCAATCTTCCCTCTGTCTCCATTTCCTCATGTGCAAAATGGGGATGATGTTACTTACACAACCTACCTCAGAGAGTTGTGAAAAGGGCTTCACAAACTGTACTGTAACAAAGAGGCAGTGGGGTTCCCCCAAAACAGTATTGACCTTGGGGTCAGCAGGCCGGGGTTCATATCCCACCTCCAGCACTTTTCTACTAATGTTACCTTAGAGAAGTCATTTAACCTCTCTGGGCTTCAGTTTCCTTATTGGTAAAATGACAGGATTGGACTAGATGGCTTCTATGGTACTTCCCAGTGTTAGTGTATGATCCACAGGCATCACGGGAATGGGAGCAGCTCTTATTTATTGCATCAGAATAAAGAGCATATTTATCAGTGCCATATACTGACCTAAAATAATCAGATCCCATTAGGAAAGTTCTGTCTGGATTTACGATAAACAATGATTTGAGACATCACTTTCTTTTTTCCCCTACCTCAGGACTGAACTAACTACAGAAAACCCTTTGTGGGTTGGGGCCTGGTGGATTGGGTTCCTGGGGGCTGGTGCATCTGCCTTCCTCATTTCCATCCCCATCCTTGGCTACCCTCGTCAGTTGCCAGGTAGGCACTTCCTTTTCCCAGTCTTTCTCCTGTAATAAGGCATCCTGGGGCAGGAAGGAGAATCCTGTGCAGGGACAGGCAGCCCATACCTTCCATCTCACCTTCCCCTTTGCCTTTGGAACAATTGGTCTCCAAAAGCCTTTTAAGCCTCATTTCCAACATGATTGTTCTGGATTAGTCAAGTGTGTGAAGGCAACTGAGCCGAGCCACCAGAGTTAAATACTTTGGACAGTTACTAATTGTGCATGGGGTGGGGGGTGGGGTTCAGGGGGAGCCTAAACTTTTGTTGCTTGTGGCTAGCCTCTGTTCCACGTTAGCAAACCTCAGGTCTCTGTTCTTTCCCTTTATGGCATACTGATTTATGAGTACATTTGAATAAGAAAGAGGATACAGTTGTGACCATGGAATTAGTGTCTGGTTAAATCATTTTGCTTTTCTCCATGCCCTCATCTCTAAGCTGCCCATCTGTCCTCCATCTCCTATTCTCATTCATCAGACAGGCCCCCTGGTGGCTGTTGGACGTATGTGGGAATAATTTCTTCCTCCCCCATATACCCTCCTCCAAAAAATTCCACATTTTCTGGCATTTTTGCCCCTCAAATAAATTGCTCAAAGCTCTGCTGTCTCTGCAGAGTCTGAGTGGGCCCTCAAAGATGATGAACTGGGGGAAAGCTAGAATTTGCAAAAATCCCATCCAAATTTGATTTCCACAGTTCTGTCTCCCTTGTCTCACAATGAGATGTGTGAAAATTCCAAATCAACAAATATTGGCAGGGTCTTGTGCCTTCAAGTTACCCAGTCCTAGCCATCCTATAACCACTGGCCCCATCTAGTGGGTAGAGGGGATAAGGGTGTCAGGTGGGATTTTAAATGGAGGTGTTAGAAATGCAGCTTGCCTGACTGAGCATTGTGGGTATTCTCAATAAGCTGAGTTACAGGATACTTTCCCATTCTTACCATTTGCCTTTAAATTTCTCTTTCATCTTCTTCCAGGATCTCAGCGGTATGTGGTAATGAGGGTGTCTGAAACACATCAGTTAAAGGATGGGAGCCATAAGACGGCATCTGATCCAGACTTTGGGAAAACAGTCAAAGACCTGCCTCTGTAAGGACCTGTCTCATCAGCCTTCTGAAAACCTTGCTGCTGGTGGCACTGTTATTTGTAATGAACCTCTCTTAAACTGTGCCTTTTTTTATCCTGACTACCCTCACTCCTCAGGGACTGAAGTTTTCATTATGTTTCCCATAATTCCGTTCCTGCAGAAGAGCTTATTTTTACCTCGTTAGAGATACATTAGAGACAGGTTAAATGATTTTTTTAAAAAAGTTATATAATGAACAAATGATTTATTTCTAAACCCTTTCTTAAAGCCCAGATATCACAGAAGTATCTTTTTCTCCTGATTTTCAGGTTAAGAGGTAGAAGAACAACATATACGTATCTTTAGGGCTAGACTCTTTTTAAAATCGCTGCCTTAACAAATGCACTTAGCCCTTAAAGAAAGGTCTGTGGTCCTCACTGGGCAGCTTACCTTTGTTACAATCAGTCTGGGCGCCAGCTGCTAGTTAAATGCATCTTGCCGTGCTCAGCAGCCTTAATGTTATCACTGTCAATAATTTTCCCACGTGCTTGGCATCTGGCAGCCCCCCACCCCACCAAACAGTGGTCCTTTATCTTCACAAATCAGATCTCACTCACGTAAATGGAATCATGGGAAATTAGTTACCAAATTAGCTTCCTCTAAATCAGAAGCAGAGAATGCCAGCAGGATTTGCCAGCACCAAAATGATGCAATTTGACCCTTAAAGAAAATTTCTGAGGATTATGAGTTTCAAGTGATTCCAGCAAGCTGAATTCTACGCTGGCCATGTCCCATGCACAGCAGGGTGGTGTCAGGCTCATACCATTATCTCATGGGGCATTTAGAGGATTAGAACAAGAAAACATCATCTACCTCCCATTTCTTTCTCATTTGCCTCCCCATATGTTGTACATGAAGTGCACTTCTTGGTTTTTTGCTTGTTTGTTTCCAAATATTCATTTCTCTTTGTTTCATGTCATAGTGATTTCATCTCCCCCTCCCCCCAACTTTTGGTTTGATTTGACTCTGTGCCAGTTTCCTTCAGAGTTACTTAATGTATTGTCTCTGGTCACTCCCACAATGACAATTTAGTTCAGAATGGGATTTCCAGTGGACTACAGATGGTGCCCTGACCTCCTTTTAGACACTTAGGAGGTAGAATTCGGTTTCGAAGAATCTGGCAGCTCTGAGAAGCATTTTTTTTTCCTGAATCCATTAGTAAATCAAATTGGACACATTAGGACTGGGTAAGACACTGTTCACTGTGGGAATTGATTACAGCCACTGCAGGAGGGCTTAAGGATGTTGTTAGGGCGACTGCCCTGTTTTCACTATTGGACAAGGAAGAGAAGAATAAGTGACAGGTACAGAGTGATGTATTTCTGCAAAGGCACTCATTGTCTTCCTATGCCCTTTCTTCTCAGTTCTGCTTGTGACTGAGACAAAAGGCAGAAGAAAAGTAGGAAAAAATCCAATGAGCCATATAAGAGCTTATATTTGATAGCATTTTTTTTAAAAAAAGTTTTTTTGCCAATCTCATGTTTTTGTTTTTACTTTTGCAGATAACTTCAGAATATTAACACTATTTGTCATTCTAAGGAGTAGTCATATTAGTAGCACTGTTCTGTTAAGCACCATAAAACAAAGCTTGACTTGGCCTCTGCCTCAAGATAAGATTTAACAGGACTCACGGAAGGTTCTACATTTGAATTTAAAAATTATAAACTATAAAAGCATAGGGCATAGGACACATAAGGCAGCTAGCTGATGTACTGGGATTGGAGTCAGGAAGACTCATCTTCATGAGTTTAAATCTGGCCTCAGACACTTACTAGCTGTGTAACCCTGGGAAAGTCACTTAACCCTGTTTGCTTCAGTTTCCTCATTTGTAAAATGAGCTGGAGAAGAAAATGGCAAATCACTCCAGTATCTTTGCCTAGAAAACCCCAAATGGGGTCATGAAGAGTTAGACATGACAGAAAAACGACTGAACAACAAAACACAAGTATAACATAGAGAAAGGCAAGCATGACTAAACATTCACAGGGGCGGGTGGGAGTGGGGGGCAGTGGGGCAGCAGCACAGGAATCTAGAGGTTTTGGTGATCTGCAAGCTAAATATGAACCAAAAGTGGGATGTAGTAGCCAAAAAGCTAAAGCTATCATAGATTGCATTAATAGATACAAGATTTCCACAATGAGGGAAGTAATCATCCCTTTTGTATACTTGGCCCTATAGGACAGCAATAGAAGAGCCTCATTCAGTTCCTTGGGGCCACACTGCAGGAAGGATATCGCCAAGCTGAAGAGTATCCAAAAGCAGGTGGGGGATGGTGGCGGAGAAAGACCCACATGCTAGGAAAATCCTACCATCTAAAGAGTCACAGAGGGAACTGGGGGTGTTTAGCTGTCCAAAAGTCAAATACAGAGACTGGTCGACTACTTGTAGGGTATTTGATAGGGAGAATTTCCGTTCTGTTATGGGGTGGATGAACTAGAAATCCATTAAAGTCCCTGTTAACTCCGGGATTCTGTGAAGTTTGACAAACTTTCATCCAAGATCAGTGGCCCTGATAAATCTTAATGTCAGCTTGTCCTTTCTCTGGGTCAGGGAAGAATAGAGTTTCTTGTTATTACCCGGTCCCCGAATGTTAAAGCCAGGTTTGAGTTATCTGAGGTTGTGTTATTCAGCCCTCTCATTTTAGAGAGAAAGAAACTGAGACTTGACTGGAGAAGATGTTCTGTCTAGATCACTGTCTTCTGGCTCCAAGTCCATCATTCTTTGCACTACGATTAAGGGCAAAATATGAAACTAACTCTCAGCATGTTTAAACACCCGGGAAATAATAGGGATAAATGTAAAGAGAAGGAGCTGGCCTTGGAGCCAGGAAGATCTGGGCTCAGGACATACCTTGGACACATACTGGCTGTGTGACCCTGGGCAAGTGACTTAAGTTCTCAGTGCCTCAGACAACTCTCCAAGACTCTTAAGTGACAGAGAAGACATTGATCTGCTTTCATGAAGGGTTTTTTGTTTTTGTTTTTGTCTCTGGGTAACTCTCTACATTAATGAAATTATTTATTGGTTTTCCTTCCACACGTATGCTCCAAAAAATGAAACCACAGAATTTAATCAGGTCTTCCTATTTAGTTGGTCTTGAGCTAAATTATTTGCTTCATCAACGGTTAAATGTATGAGTATTTCACTGAACCAGCTGCTGTCAATAAGATAAATTCCAGAAGAAAAATGCCACTTCTCAGGATCATAACTCATCCTCTAGGGAAATTAAATCTGACAATTATAGTTGAGAAAATGCAGATAATAATAAAAGCCAAGGAAACTTTCAATGCCACCTCAAACATTCTCCTTTTCTCTTGCTGTTTGTTTGTGAGTCCTCCCTAGGATGTCCTATTGTTCCTTCCTTGAGGGATTAGGTAACTCTATGTAGAAGGAAGAATAGTTTTCCAAACCCACTGCCTGAGCTCCTGTGGCCCAACTGTGCCCATTTTATTCAAAGAGCTTACTGTTATGAGATGACTATGACCTTGAGAGCGTATTAGCTGAGCCTTGTTATTAGGCTGGAATAGGAAGTAGAAGTTACTGTTTTGACCAGAGCACAAGCTGTTAACCTACTGAGGGATACAGAACCATAACTAATAATTTTGACTGCCTGGGGAGGGCTCAACAAAACATGCCTGGCACAAGCATTTCAAATAAACCCTTAAATCACCAGTTTAAAAACTTCTTCAATTAGGGAAAGTAAGAGAGGAGGGACCTTGGACCTTGAAACATGAAGGGGAAACCTGTAAACTACCTCATTGGGGAGGGAGGAGAGGAAAAAGATGGAGATCTTGGCACACCAAGAGGATGCTGGGAAAGGAAGCATGCATGCCATCTGATATCTTTCTATTCTAACTTTTACTGCTAACTAGCTGCTCAGTTGTTTTCCCATGCTGAAGAAGTACAAGTACTATCTGCACCCTTTATATTTTTATGCCCTTGGGCAAAGCTCTGATCACCTTTCCTTAGTAAAGGCTCCAAATGAAATTTTTATTAGCTACTGGTTCCTTTTTTCACTTAAAGTCTTGCTCTGATGCTTTCTTGTGGTGCTGAGGTAAGCTTTGAAGGTTGTGCTACCCGAACACAGATTCTACCAAGGTCTTACCAAGTTGGAGAGGCTTTGAAATCAGACCTAGTGAATGACTGGGATGATTTTTTTCTGCCACAGCGACTTACTTTCTTTTTAAGTGCCTCTTACTTTTCTTTCATTTAAATTTATTTATTTATTTTTAGTTTTCAACATTCATTTTTATAAGATTTTTAGTTCTAAATTTTCCCTCCTCCCCAAGGCAACATAGAGTCTGATATAGGCTATACATGTATAATCATATTAAACACACAACAACTTTCAAAGACCATCTCTCTACTAAGATTATAGAGGAATTGTAACCTGTAACAGAGGAAGGAATACCCATACTCACAAAATACAGATCATTTAAGTCATTTCCTCATATTGATGGAGGATATTTCCCCACCCCCTGCCCCCATTGAGGGAAAGATCAAGTGGTTAACTAGAATGGAAACATCCTAGATTTCAAAAATAAACTTCTGAAAAACTAGGTTAGCTCATTTTAATGTGTACAGGGAGCAGCAAAAAAGATCTTATGTTGTTTCCAGCAGCTAAAAGCATTGGCCTAGAATACAGGGCACCTTGATTCTGGTTTTAGTCCTGCTATAGAAGAGCTATGTGACCTTGGACAAGTCCTTTCCCCTTCTCTTGGTCTTAGTTTGTTCCTCTATAAAAAAAAAAAAGGAAAAGATAGAAATAGACAAGCTCAAAACATCTTCCTTGCTCTGGAAGTCTGTGATGCTTACTAGCTTGAAGAGCTAGTTTAGATCACAAAGTGAGAAGATGTTATTTCACTAATACCACCTCTAGAGGGCTAGGTTCTTAGGACTCTTATTTCAGTGGTAAATGATGAGTACTTTTACAAATAATGCTCTAGGAGGATAATTGAGTAGGATTGTTTTTTTGTGGTGATGGTAGTGGTTGGTTTTTTTTGGGGGGGGGCGACAGAGAGTGATACATTATTTCAGAGATAAGGTACTCATCTGGTAGCTAAAGAGATTTTTACGCACCAGTATCAAACCAAGAGAAGGCCAAGGTATTTCAAATGGCTCAGTTGAGACAAATTGAAAAGAAGCAATGTACAACAGACAAAACCCTGGATTTGGAAATAAGAGACTCAGGTTGAAACTCTAGCTCTAACACTAGATTTGTGACCCTTTTAAATTCAGCTTATCTTTCTAGTCTGTTAATTTTTTTTTTATCTTTGACATATGTCACTTCATCTATTTGGGCTTTAATTTTCTTATCAGTAAAATGGATTTTACATATATATACATACATATATTTATATCTATATATACACATATGTATATATGATCCTTTTTACTGTTATCCATTATATATTTATCTATGCCCATGTATATCTATATATTATAGATATATCCATTTTATATATGGATATATGTATAAACCAATACAAAGAATTATGTATGTAACTTATTATATATATATATACATATGTGTATATATATACATATATATGTGTATATATATATATATATATATATATATAGATAGATATATATATATATACGCACATATACACATTCGAGTCTCACAAGCACCCTAGGAAGTATCTTTTATTATCCCACCTTTACAGATGAGTAAACTGAGGCACAGAGCAGCATGGTGACTTTCCCAGGGTCACATGGCCTGTAAATGAGGCAGGATTTGAAGTAAGGTTTTCATGACCTGGAGCCCATCACTCTATGTACTCTGACCTAGCTGCCTCAGACTCCTTGCCTAAAGAGCTTATTGTGAGTGAAGTGCTTTATGAGTTATATCTTGGTACTTTTGGATCCAGAGTTTTGTCAGTGTGGGTATATAAACACAACCTTCCTATGCCTTCTCCTTCTAACTCATTTTTGTCCATGTTTATCCATAAACCTCCTCTGAAGGCTAAGGTTCTAATTCTGGTAAATAGATGGAGGTCTATTTATTCATACTTATCATACATACTTAAACTCTCATTTGTGTTGTGAAAGTCAATAGTATGTACCACCTATTCTGGTCTGGTTCATAAAATACTTTCTCCCCCAAAGTCAGAAAACAGAAGATTTATTTATTTCATTGTCATTTGAAAGACCATGATTGTATGGCTTTAGAAAACTAATTTCGCAAAGCACTCAGAAGTCTTCTTTCTCATGAAAAATTGTTTTTTTCATCTGAGGGCATGAGAATGAATATATTATTCTATGACCCAGAACTTGGGAATTTTTTTTTCCAGCACCAAATAAGTAATTACTTTTTTTCATATATTCCTAAGTGAAACTACAAATACAAGCAGAGAGTGCTGATATGCACACAATGATTCCACTCCTTTGGAATTTGAATTAGTTGGACCTAGAAATATTAGTGCACAGGAACTTCTGGATAAAAAGGCCAATGTGTGTGTGGATAGATAGATAGATAGATAGATAGATAGATAGATAGATAGATAGCTATAGATATACACATACATACACGCGCGCGCGCACACACACATACACACACACACACACACACACACAGAGGCAAGGAATTAAAGTCTCCAGATTGGGTGTGCTATAATGAAGAGTTATTTGGCTTGTAATTCAAAGGCCTGGGTTGTTCACCTGGATCTGCTACTTAATAACTGGTCTACCTTGGCCAAGTCATTTTTCATCACTAGGCTTTGGTGTCCTCATCTGTAAAATGGATTGGATAAGATAACTTCTAAGGGAAAGAAGATGACAATAGGGGAGACAAAAAAAGTATTAAGCATCTACTAATCCAGGCACTGTTGTTTTGATCCTCACCAAGCCTAGGAAGTAAATACTATTATTATCCCTATTTTACAGTTGAGGAAACTGAGGCAGACAAAGGTTAAGTGACTTGCTCAGGGTCTCACAGCTAGTAAGTGTCTGAGACTGGGTTTGAACTCAGGTCTTCTTGATGCCTGACAAAGGGCCCAGTACTCTATCCACAACCATTCCACTCTTGTCCAAGAACTCCTTTCTAGGAAATGTGGCCTTCTATTACTCTATCAAGGACATTCCACTGATGCTTGGCACCAGAACTCTTTGTGCTGTTCTGTCACTGATTCCAGTAATAGCCATCTTTGGGGCCATTTAACTTCCCTGGAGGAACCTCACATGTGCACAGCCTTCCTTCCAGGAAAGAGTCTGACACTCCATGTTTCTCTACTGGATCTCTCAGCTTTGATTCTCTCCCCCCTCATTTCCCTCCCCCTTTCTTCCCTCTCTCTCTCTCCTTCCTTTGCCTTTTCTTCTTCCTCTCTCCCTTTTTCCTCCCTCTCTCTTCCCTCTCCTTCTCTTTCCTCTCTCTCTTCTCTCTCTCTTCTTCCTCTCCTCCCTTTTCCTTTCTTCCCTATCCTTTTCCCCCTCTCTTCCCTTTCCTCCTTCCTCTCCCTTTTCTCTCTCTCCCTCCTCCTTCTCCCCTCCCTCACTTTTCAAGGTCAAGCCTAAGAATGTGACTCAGGTTTATTTCTAACCATAA
Organism: Phascolarctos cinereus; assembly: GCF_003287225.1. Classification (NCBI taxonomy): domain Eukaryota; kingdom Metazoa; phylum Chordata; class Mammalia; order Diprotodontia; family Phascolarctidae; genus Phascolarctos; species Phascolarctos cinereus. The sequence continues at coordinate 248,848,857 of NW_027555625.1, forward strand.
ATCAATCATTCTCAAATATGGTGTTCATCCCCCTAAATGCAACAAATTCCCCAAGCACCTAGTGTGTATAAAGCACTATAGGAGGCACTGGGATTACAGAGCTAAAAACACAAGACAAAATAAAACCAGACTTTATTCTCTTCCATTCTTAGAAAATAAGCACACTTGCTATTTCCAAGGCTCAAGGCACTTCTCCCAGCCTCCACAATCTTTGAAAAATGTTCACCTCTTGCCAGTCCTTTTGGTACCTGAGAGTGTCATTCCTTCATGTGGACCTAGTAACTTAAGTTTATTTTATCACATGGTTATTTTTAGCTTCTCATCTATCTAATCATGGAGCTGGGCTGCTTTGTCTTATAAAGCGTCTTCCAGTGCTAATATTCTATGATTTTAAGTAATTGAAGAATTGCTGGGTGATTTCCACCTACCTTTTTCAGTCGAGTTTGGGGGTGGGGATACAGAATAACACATCAATTTTCCTATGTAGCTTCCTAATAAGGGCACTTTTGCTTTTGCTTACTTTTTGAATCCAAGCTTTAGTTATTTGTTGGGGTTAGTCCTAATCAATTCTTTAATTGCTTTATCTGAGTGTACTTTCTGTGATGGCATTTTAGTTTGCCCTCCTCAGCTTCTCAGGCTACCCAGTTTCTTTCTTTTCTTCAACCAATATACTCAGTCTTTGAAACTGCCTATATCATTGAATGATGTCATTATAAACATGTCTTTGTGCATACAGAAAACAGCACCCTGTCACCTGATACAAAAGGGAAGTTATAAAGCCTTATCTAGAATGGGCTTCTTTAATTTTGCTGTAATTTTATCTGTGCAGGGAACCCCCTAGTGAGGAAGCTCACTACAGCAAGTGTTCTTTGTCTTAGAGTTGCTCTGGGATGCAAAAGGTTAAGCACTTTTTGCCCAGTGTTACACAGCCAACATTATGTCAGACGCAGTGCTTTCCACAGGTCATCCTGACTCTTGGCAGGTACTCTGGTCATTATAGTGAGCATTACACCATCCCTCAATTAGACTTTATGACTTGAAAATCTTTTCGTTTTTTACCTTTGTGTCAAGTTTTGTCAGATTGCTGTGGCTTCAGCATCTATCATTGATGAAGCAAGGTGCCGTTCCAAGTGTGAGATATATCCAATGATATGAAGTAGGCCTTCTTCTCAAGGAGGTTATATTATAATAAGCAGTATTTGAGGGAAGGCAGAAGGAAAATCAGATAAGTACTTATGATAAAAGGAGATTGTGATACATCCAAAGAACCAATCAAAATGCCATGGGAAATTCAAGGGAGGAGAAATCACCATCACTGTAGTGGGGTTGGTGGAGGTGGGGAGTCAAGGATGGCTTCTATTTCTGGAATTTATAGGAACCTTTCCCTTTCATAGCTACAACTAGCTGGACTAATTCAGTTGGGGGTGGGAGTGGAGGGGGAAGTAGTGCAATGGTGAATCTGGCAATCATAGGACTGTTTCTGGGAAAGCATCAGCAAGGGCCGGCCAGGGATGATCTCAGTGTCTATGGAGGTTGTGTTCATGGAGGAAGGGGACCAGGTAATAGCTTCCTTTTTTCATTATTCTTGCTTATTTGTTCCTAACCTCAGTTGTTTCTAAGCTATAGAAGGAGTACAAAAGCTGTCACCATCTAAATTGTAGCACCCCAGTACAAAGCTGTGGTCACTGTGCCTGGTTGTGGCCCTGAGAAACCCCTTCTCCCACAAAAAAGTAACAAATATAATAATAATAGCTAGCATTGATATAATATTTTAAGGTTTGCAAAGTACTTTACATAAGTTATCTTGTTTTTCAACAACCATTGGGGAGTAGGTGTTATTATTGTCCCCCTCTTACAGATGAGGAAACTGAGGCTGAGAGAGAGATTAAATAATTTGCCTAGGATGGCACAGTTAGTAAATGTCTATGATAGGATTTGAACTCCGGGCTTCCTGACTGAAAAGCTAACACTCTATCCCTTATACCACCTAGCTTCCTATAATTTAACATTAATATAAATTCTAGCTTCCTATAATTTAACATCAATATAAATTCTAGATTCCTATAATTTAACATTAATATAAATTCTTTGAGAGGCATCATGTCATAAAGGATAGCCAGTCTACAAGTTCAAAGCCTGGCACTGATCTGTATTGGTAGAGGGGGTTTTCCCCAGGACTTCCCTAGAGGGATGAAATCATAGTCCGGTTTAAAGATATATATTTATTTCCTCAGTAAGGTGAAGCCCCATTAAAACTTGGCTTGCCTACCACACACATTTGCATATGCCATGACTCCATTCAATTTCTCTCCACCCTAGCAACCAGTCCCTTGAAAATCTAACAAAACGTGCTGAGTCTGTAGCATAAGTGTTGAGCAGAGTTCCCTTTACTAGGGTTAGACAGGGCACTGCTTCAAATGAATGAAGGAGAATAGCTGTCCCTGTTGACTTGTGGTGTAGCTCTGAGATGAACTCTATGTGGAAGGCTATTTCCCGGGGCTGCCCTGATCCGCCTCATTATGAGGAAGCAGCATCCTCCTCAATGCATTTTTCAGCTTTACAACCGTACCCCCTGCCAGTGTCATCCAAGATGAGTCTTGGGGCGTTACTCAAAGGGGGCTCTGTTGGAAGCCGGGCCCTGTTGACCCACCAGCTAAATGCCTGCCTTTCCTTCCGAGTCAGCGAGCTTTCACAAGCTCCCTTTCTAGTCATCTCTGTGACAGAGTGCCTTGGGAATGTGACCTTTTTTCTCTTTCTATGACCCAGAAACTCTTCTTCAGGGTCTTCTGCCTTCAGACCTTGCAAATACTCCCAGGGTTCTAAACTCACTGCTCAGTATCCCCAGATAAGCCGCAGCACCAGCAGATTTCCTTGTCTTCGTGCCCTGTAAGGCTCTTCCTTTGTTCTCTCTTCTGTCAGCAGAAGAAAAATTAGTTCCTCAGTTTTCAAGCCTGTAAAACTAAAGGTTATTAATTCTGCTCCCTCTTAATGTCTGTATGTGTGGAATCTGCCGATAGAAACTACAATGACTGGCCTGGGAATTAACAGACTTGAGAGGAAACCCTAGTTCCATTGCCGAGTCTTCAGTGGGACAGTAATAAATTATTTTCCCTCTGATTCACTCTTTAAAATGGCAAAGAAACACCAGGACAATACAAATCACTCTTTGCAATAGGTCGGTACAGCATGACTGAGCCAGACACATCATCATCTCTGAATCAGGAATTAAAAGCAAACCTTGGGAGGAACTTGCCTTATCCATCTCAGAGTCATGTTCCTGCCAGTATCTTGACTTCCCTGGAGTAGATTTACCAGATCCTGTTACCTAATCATAAGCAAAGGAGAGTGTCTGTATCTCTTTTTTTTTTTTTTTTGGTTTTTAGGCAGCTGGGGTTAAGTGACTTGCCCAGGGTCACACAGCTAGTAAGTGTCAAGTGTTTGGTCTGAGGCCGGATTTGAACTCAGGTCCTCCTGATTTCAGGACCAGTGCTCTATCCACTGTGCCACCTAGCTGCCCCAGTCTCTATCTCTTTCTAAGTGAGAAGGGATTAGCAGGTGAGAAGCAGTAGATCACAAATCTCAAGGAGAAAATGTGGAAACAAGGCTGCTTTATGGACCTTTCTCTCTGTCCTTAAAGTAGAGCGTCTCAGGGGTCAAAAACCTAGTTGAGGCACTGGAAAGAGTGTTGATTTGGGGATCAAAAGATTTGGATTTGAGCCTGGAATCTACCACTTCTTTGCTGTGCAACTTTGGGCAAATAATTTCTTTCTGGACCTCAGTCTCTGTCTATTAAAAAAAAAAAGGTAGGAGGAAATTAATTCTCTGTCCATACCAAAAAAAAAAAATGCAGGGGGAGATGGATTAGAAAGATATCTAAGTTCCTTCTGGCTCTAATACTTTGTGATTTCTCCCCTCATCTTCTCCAGTCCATCCTCCATGCAGCTGTCAATTTAGTATTCGTAAAGCTCAGGTACAGTCATATCACTCCCTTTCAAGAAATCTCAATTGTTCCCTAATGCCCCTAGGATAAAATATGGATTCCGCTCTTAGCCATTTAGAGCCTTTCATTGTCAGACTCTGAGTTGGATTTCCAGATTGATTATAAATTATTCCCCCACGAGTACTACCTATTCTGGTCAAATTAACATGTGCGTTGCTGCCCTGTGTATGACATTCTGTCTCCCATTTCTGTCTTTGCCCCAGCTCTTCTTCATGCCTGGAATGCTATCCTCTCCTAACCTCTGCCTCTTAGAATCCCACCTTCCTTCAAAAGCCTCAGGTTACAAAATCATTCTGTATTTAATTTGTATTTATTTTGTATTTCATTATCCATAACATGCTATTTCAGTAAATTAAACTCCTTGAGGCTTGGGACTATGGATTTTGTCTTGTTATCAACAGTGCCTAGTATAGTGATATCTAGAACATGCTAGCACCTAATAAATGCTGCCTAGATTCAGACGATATAATCACTTTACTAAGTAGTTTTTAGTCACTTATGAGTTCATCCAAATAATACTTTTGGGGGGAAAAAACAACAACTCAGGACTTGCAATTTGATTCTGATTTGCATTTTTCATTTCCGGTCTTCTGACCTCCTGTTCTCCAGCTCACTCTGGCTGCTGCTTCGAAACCCTACATTCATCCTGCTCTGCTTAGCTGGGGCAACGGAGGCCACCCTCATTGCTGGCATGTCAACTTTTGGACCCAAGTTCCTCGAATCACAGTTCAGTTTAAGTGCTTCTGAAGCTGCTACCTTATTCGGTAAGAAACAGAATGTGTGAGTTTTTCTTGGGATCTCTCTGCAGAGAGAGCCTTTGAATAATTCAGTCAGATATCTAATGAACCTTCAGAAGTGTTGAAGAAGCTCTTTTCATAGTGCACTGTGACTCCTGTGATTGCCTCAGTGTCAATGAGAGTGTAATCACTAACCAATAGGAATTCATAGACTTTGGGGAGATTTGAGTTTCGAAGTCACAGTCAACCAATCTCCCTAGTACACAAATGCTGACCTTTGGCCAGTCCTTCGACTCCTTTCCTCTTGCCAGATGTGAGGTATCCTAGCCCCAATTTGGGAGGACAATACCTAAGTTTTCTTGTTACTGTGTTATTGTTTTGTTTAATCGTTTTTCAGTTGTGTCCAACTCTTCATGACCCCATTTGGGTTTTTTTTTTAACAGAGATACTGGAGTGGTTTGCCATTTACTTCTCCAGCTCATTTTACAGATAAGGAAATGGAGGCAAACAGGGTTAAGTGACTTGCCCATGGTCACACAGCTAAAAAGTATCTGAGGCCAGATTAGAACTCAGGAAGAGGAGTCTTCCTGACTCCAGATCCAGCACTCTATTAACTGCACCATCTAGCTGCCCGTGTTGCTGTGGTGACATAGAAATTTTTCCTTTCCTTTTTGGCATTAAGCATCCTTAAAATGGGAGAGGGGACCAATCTTTATAGCAAAGTGATTCTCCCAAGCAATCAGGTTCTCAAAGTTAAATACTACAACTTCGATTGTTTCAATTTTTAAATGCTTAAATGTGTGTCAATGTGGTCAGATTAGGCACAAGGTAGCAGGCAAGCTGTAATTTTCAAAATACTGCACCACTTAGTATATATTGGCTGGCAGCAGCCATCCTTCCTCCAAAGCATTGTGAAACTTCCTTCTCTACCAAACATAGAGTTTCTTTCTTTCATCTCCAGGGCCCATAGTGAATTGGCAGCTAGTGGACATGACTGGTAGAATACTGGACTTGGTGTTAGAAAGACCTATGTTCAAATCCTGCCTAGGATGTTTACTTGCTGATTGGCAGTTAGTTGGAAAAATTGGTATAATTCTAAACTTAGTGTTGGAAAGATTTGTGTTCAAATCCTTTCTCAGACCCTTCATTCTGTATTCTCGGGCAAGTCTCAGCTTCAGTTTTCCTTATCTGTCAAATTGGGACAATAATAGTACCTACCTCACAGAATTATTTTGAGGACCAAATGAGTTACATAAAGCACTTTACAAACCTTAAAGTGACATATAAATGCTAAGTATTATCATTATTGTTGTTGTTGTTATTATTATTATTATTATTATTATTTGCATCCATATTAAACTGTGAATGTGATTATTTTAGGTGGCTAGAAGTCCACCTCCTACATGGCATCATGCTTCCCTGTTCCCCCTCCAACACACACACACACACACACACACACACACACACACAGAAACAGGCAGGCTCACGGGCACATACACGCACACACCTGTGAAGCTTGAGTTGTTTTCAGCTCTGATGTGGGACCTTAGTATATAGGAGATCTTATCCCACAGTCTCAAATAATAGGTTAGATTTCAAGAGACAGAAATTTAGGGTCCTTTGCCCAGTACTCATATTTTTCTTGTGTTCTGCAACCACGTTTCTTGGACCAAATGCAGATTAGCCATTCAAATAAAGCCTTATTTCTTCTGGAATCCTGCATTTTGCTCGAGCAATCAAGAAGCACTTTTTAAGTGCTTGCTTTGTGCTAGGCACTATGCTATGTAGTGGTGTTAGGAACTTACATTTCTGTTTCTGAAGTCACTTCCGGTTCTAAATCTATGAGCCTTTGCTCCTTCATAAATAATACCCTCCGAATGAAATAGACTAAGTACCTCACTTCGTCTGAGTAATATTTTCTAACTGTCCTCTGGTGCAGAAAGGTGTCCTCAGCTCCAGCAGTGTCCTAGTCCTTGAATTATAATAATAATTATTCATATTTTGCCACCTGAATTAGAACAAAAGCTTCTTGAGAGCAGGAATCCCTTTTTTATAGTATTTTATTTTTTTCTCCAATTACATGTAAAGAATTTTTAACAATTTTTTAAAATGTTGAGTTCCAAGTTTTCTCCTTCCCTCCCTAAGATATTAAGCAATTTGATATAGGTTATGTCTGTGCTATAATGTCAAACGTTTCCATATTAATCGTGTTGTAAAAGAAGATATGGGCCAAAAGAAAATCACCAAGAAAAAAATAAAGTGAAGTAGCATGTTTGATCTTCATTCAGACTCCATTAGACTTTCTCTGGATGTGGATAGCATTTTCCATCATGAATCTTTTGGAATTGTCTTGGATCATTGTATTGAGGAGAAGAGCTAAGTCATTCATAGTTCTTCATTGCACAATGTTGCTGATACTGTGTACAATGTTCTCCTGGTTCTGCTCACTTCACTTTGCATCAGCTCATGTAAGCCTTTCCAGGTTTTTCTGAAATCCGGAGGGCAGAAATTCTCTTTAACTTTTGTCTTTATGTCCCCACTGCATAGCACAGTATCTGACTCAGAGTAGGCACTTAATTAGTGCTTGAAGAATTGATTTACAAATCACTTTCTTCAAGTTTTTCAGAGCCCTTTACATGCATTATCTCATTTGTCCCTGAAGCTTACCTAATCTAGTGATGAAGAGTGGACTCAAAGCCACCTTCAGCAGTCTCCTTCTTGTCCTTTATAGGTGTATCAATGTAATTCTCTTTCTTGTAGGTTACCTGGTGGTACCAGCAGGGGGAGGAGGTACATTCCTTGGTGGATTCTTCGTGAACAAATTTAAGCTCCGCTGCTCAGGAATTATTAAGTTCTGCCTTTTTTGCACATTGATAAGCCTGTTAGCAATCTGCATATTTTTCATGCACTGTCCAAACATGCCTATGGCTGGTGTGACACTTAAGTATAATGGGAGGTAAGAGCCCAGAGCTTATGTTTTGGTTGGAATGGCACACAGTGATTAGAAGAAACATAACATGAGAAACAAAAGTGTTTACTGGGGTGGAGCATTTCAGGAGAGATCTGAATGTGGAACAGAGATGGGACTTCAGGTAGAGTTAGGATGTCTAGCCTTTAATAGATCTTGAATGTTCCCATAAAATGGAAGATGGATTACCAGGTGGTAAAGGTACTTTTAACAAACTGTTGGTTGAGAAAACAGACAATTATAGTGGATAGATGACTGAATTTAGAGACAGAGGCCCAAGACTGATGCCTACTTCTGCCACTTACTATTTTTGTGAACCTCAGTAAGTTGCTTCCCTTCTTGGGTAGAGAGGCAAGTGGTCTAATGGCTGGAGTTCTAGACCTGGGAGAAGGAAGATCCAAATTAAATGCCCACCTCTGACACCGTGACAATGGGCAAGCCATTTAAATTCTGGGAACCTCGATTTCCTCATCTCTAAAATGGGGATAGTAATTCAGGCAATACCTACTTCACCGGAGATATTGTGAGGCTCAAATGAGGTAATTTATATTAAATGCTTTGCAGACTTTAGTGTTTTATAAATGTGTATTTTGTCTATTATTCTTGGGGAACCTCAGTTTGTGAGGAACTGGCTCAGAGTAGATGAACTCTAAGATCTCTCCAACCTCCAAATCTTATGATTCTATAATTATTTCTCAGACCTAAAAAATTAGAGAGAATGTCTCCATTCCTCTAAAATTATAGGTGATAGGATGCTACAGGAGAAACAACAGATTAATTGATCACATTTTTTTCACATGGGAGAATTTAAAGCATATTTGTCTTTTGAAAGAAAATTTTAGTTTTTTTTTTCCTGTTTCCCACCAATCTTCTCAGTGGCTTTTAAAATTCCTTAGTCATGTATTTAACCCCCCCCCCACCGCACGTCCCCATGATTTGGTTCCAATCTACTTTACCAGGCTTATTTTACAGTGTCTGTCTCCATTATACTCTCTATGTCCCAACCGAACTAACTACTAGCTATTCTTTGAACTTGCTATGCTATCTCCTGGCTCTTGCCTTGTCCAGGCCATCCCACATTCTTGGCTTGCATCCGTCCCTCAACCTCCTTGGAAGAACTGCTTCCTTTTTTCAAGGCTCAGCTCAGGTGCCACCTTCCTCTGAAGCCTTCCCTTATTTCTCCCAACTACGTGAAAGTATTCTTTCCTACCTTGTATTTTCTAAATGCATTTTGGCTGAATCTCTCTTTTGCCCCCATCACACTCTACCTAACGTTATAATGTGGTATTTCTCTGTGCAAATGAGGTCAAAGCTGTAATTAGCACATGACAACCAGTGCTTCATCCCAGGATGCTAACAGTCAGGCAGCATACAGTCGGCTTCCATGCTTTGCATTTCTTCTGTAGCTTTGCATTACCCAGTGTGATCATCTCCTGCTTCTTTTCTTAGACCCTCAATGATACCTTTGCTCTTATATACCTCTCCCAGGGCTTGTCTGTCTGCCTTGCCTTCCCCCCAGTACCTGCATGTTAGCACAGCTGTATCCACCCCAGGTAGACTGCTTGCATTGTGATGCCAGGCCTGGAGACCTGTGCCATGTGAGATTCTTGGGGTCTGTGGGAATGGCAGTGATGCTACTCTCTCCAGCAGCTGCTTTGAAGTCTAGGCCTCTCCTGGCCCCCAACCAAATCTGGTCCAGGTGCCAGATGTCTTAGTTATGACTCTGCATGTCATATACTCCTCCCTACTCCCAGCTGGCTATAAATTCCTTGAGAATAGGGAATATATCACTTTTATGTGCCTGTCACATAATAGTTACTTAATAAATGTTTGCTGAATTGGATCTCCTGTTTCCTCTAGTGTGTTGCCAGAAGGCAGTCTACAGCTGTTGGCTTCCTGCAATGAGAAATGTGGGTGTCTGAGGGAGATCTACAGTCCGGTGTGTGGTACAGACAATGTGATGTACTACTCTCCCTGCCATGCTGGGTGCTCCACAGTGTCCGTACTTCCAGAAGGGGACAAGAAGGTAGGTGACACTGTCTCCAGTGGCTTACTTCTATGAGAAACTTTGACGTGATCCATTCCTTCCATTGGGTAATTGATAATTGGTCTGATGTTGTTGGGCTTCCCAGGTTTACCGTGACTGTAGCTGTATTCCTCAGCATTTCCCTTCTCGTTTGGGTCATGCTACAGCAGGGAAATGCACTTCATCTTGTCAGAGAAAGTCCCTTCTTCTGGTTTTCGTATTCGTTGTAATTTTATTTACATTCCTAAGCAGCATTCCTGCTTTAACTGCAACTTTACGGTAAGAAACAGGGTGGGGTTTTTGATCTGTACTAAAGCCTTGCTTTCAGCAAGGTAAGCTCTGGAACGTCATGAGCCCAGCAAACCAGTGGCTGAGATTATGCCCGTGATTTCTTGAATAATTTTCTCTAATGGGACCAAATTTGTATTATGTTGGGTGATTATAGCATCATAGATTTAAGGATGGAAGGGACTTCAGAGATTACCCAATCCAAGCCCCTCATTTTACAGATGAGAAATTCGAATCCCCAAGAAAGGAAATGACCTAGACACAGTTAAATAGCAGAACCATGATTCAAACCCAGGCCTACTGATTCAAAGTCCAGTGTCCTCATCATTGGGCCATACTACCACTGAATGAGTTAAATGGCCCTAAGAATGCTCTTCCTACCATACTCATGAAATAAAACTCTGAACCCCCAAAAGACATGTTATTGTACCTGCCACTCCTGAGGTGTGTTCTGAAATAGGCATGGTGTAATTGGCACTGTAGTATTTAAAGAATACCATTTTTGTATACCCTTTTAACTCTGACACTTTCTATTATAGGTGTGTCTCTGACCGGCAGAGATCCTTTGCACTAGGAATTCAATGGATTGTAGTACGCACTCTAGGTACAGTATAGTATATAAAAGGAGATGCTATCTTGGAGCCCCCATGTGTTTTCTTCTGCTCATAACATCAGGGGTAGTCAAAAGGCCTTTATGTGCAATTCAAGAAGGTTATTTGACTAACTCTTAAGGGATGAATTTAACTTTCTCCAAAAACCCATCACATGGATTTTAATGAGCGATGTCATGAAGACATTGGTTCATACACCAAAACATCTTTCCCTCAAAATCTTCCCCTCTTCCAGATTTCCCTATTACTGTCAAGGGCACTACCATCCTTCCAATCACCCAAAGCTAGCAACCTTGGTTTTGTCCTTACTCCTCTCTCTCATCCCACATAGCCAATCCATTGCCAAATCTTGTCATTTCTACCTTTGTAGCATCCCTCATATATGTCTCCTTCTCTGCATTCACACAGCCATGACCCTGGTGCAGGCTTTCATCACCTCTTGCCTGAACTATTGTAACAACTACCTTCCAACCTCAAGACTCTGCCCACTCCAATAATCCTCCACTCAGTTTCCAAACTGGTTTTCCTATAATGCACAGATCTGACCATGTCAGCCTTCTACTTAATGAACTCTTTATTACCTCCAAAATCAATTTTTTGAAAAATCTCTCTTTGGTATTTAAAACCTTTTCTACCCCAGCCCCTTCCTCCTTTTTCTGCCTCATTAGACTTTTCACACTCTATAATGAAACTACGCTGGCCTACTTGAAATGTCTGGCACAGAGCAATCCGCCCCCCCCTCCGCCCGTGCTTCTGCTCTGTCTGTCCCTTACATCTAGATTTCTCTCACTCTTTACCTCCCCCTCTTAGCTTCCCTGGTGTCCTTCAAGATCCAGCTCATATCTCACCTTCAGCAAGAAGCCTTTCTCTGTCCTCTAGCTGTTAGTGCATTGCCCTGATTATCTCTTACCTACTCCGTGTATCTTGTATATACCTAGTGAATTACTTGTTGTCTCTCCATTAGAATGGGAGCTCCTGAGGGAAGGGCCTTTTTCCTTAGCCTTCCTTTGTGTTTCTACTACTTAGAACAGTGCCTGGATCATAGAAAGTGCTTACTAAATACTTGTTGACTGACCATAGGACTAACATGAAGACACAACTTATAGGAGCTCTGTTCACACAAAATTCTATTTATTTATTTATTTTTGGCTAAGCAGTGGAGTTAGGTGACTTACCCAGGGTCACACAGCTAGTAAGTGTCAAGTGCCTGAGGCTGGATTTGAACTCGGGTCCTCCTGAATCCAGGACCAGTGCTCTATCCACTGTGCCACCTAGCTGCCCTAACGTTCTATTTCTTTACCTACAGGTGGAATTCCAGGCCCAATCGCCTTTGGCTGGGTGATTGATAAAGCTTGCTTACTCTGGCAGGACCAATGCGGAGATCAGGGATCCTGCTACATTTATCAGAACTCTGCCATGAGCCACTACACCCTCATTGCCGGAATTGTTTACAAGGTGAGTTAGGACCATATCTTATTTCTTGAGTTTGTGTCATGTCAGTAGTAATTAGGAGCTCTGCAGGCAACATTTCAAGAGTCTGTTTGAGTATGAAAAATATTTTTTGTACTTTACTCATAGTAGGGCTTGCCAAAAATCAGCAAAAAATCATCTATATTCTTAAACTTGAACTAGGGTCTTCAACCAGTAGATTCTGTGCTCTGGTTGGTGCTGCCATGCCCTCTTCTCTATCTTACTACCATCTTCCCAGGGAAAAAGAACTTAGACAATAGTAATACTCCCTTTCAGTCTGCCTAGGGGCTTTAGCTGTCAAGATTCACAGTCATTTTCCTTCAGTGAACTTGAGGCATCAAGAAAATGAGAAGTAGTTCTTCCTCACCAAAGGACTAAGTTGCGTATTTCATTCTACATATTAACATTTTGATTGATGTGCTGGTGTTGGTGTCATTCTTTTCCTTGATGGTATCTATTTCCTCCAGGTATCCTTAATTCTTAAATTCTGAAGGCAGTCTTCTTCATCGTGTCCCTCTTTAATTACAGCATTAGAAAAATGTAGATTCTAATTCCTTAGAAAATTCTATGTTTGGGGCAGCTAGGTGGTGCAGTGGATAGAGCACTGGCCCTGAATTCAGAAGGACCTGAGTTCAAATCCGGCCTCAGACACATAACACTTACTAGCTGTGTGACTCTGGGCAAGTCACTTAACTCCATTGCCTAGCCAAAAAAAAAAAATTCTATGTTGACTTACTCAATAATTGGTACAACTCAAAAAAGAATGGAAAAAAATACTGACTTTGAAGTCAAAAACCTACCCCTGACACTTATGTTACCTTAGGCATATATATATATATATATATACACACATATATATATGTGTATATATATATATATGTATGCATGTATGTATATATGTGTATATATATATATGTATGCATGTATGTATATATGTATATGTATGTATGTACAACTCAAAGAGGAATGGAAAAAAATACTGACTTTGAAGTCAAAAACCTACCCCTGACACTTATGTTACCTTAGGCATATATATATGTATGTGTGTATATATGTATATGTATGTGTGTGTGTGTGTGTGTGTGTGTGTGTGTGTGTGTGTATCGTTTAACATCCCAGGCTCTTAGTTTTCTCGTCTGTAGAATTAGAGAGTTGAGTGCCATGGCCTCTGAGGTCCCTTCTAGCTCTGTGACCCCATATGGCAGGATTAGAAGGGAACTACAAGGCCTGCTTACTCAGAATGTCATTGAGATAGCTAGGGTGCATAGTGAATAGAATACTGAGCTTGGAGTCAAGAGGACCTGATTTCATATCCTCCCCCAGATGCTTAATAGTTGTGTGACAATGGGAAAACCATTGATCTCTCTCACATCCAGCTTCCTCATTTGAGAAAGGTTGACTTGATTAATGTCCAGCTCTAAGTCTATGGTTCCATGATAATTACAACTCATATTTTTCACATTGGGAAAGAAGGAAGCAGCTCAACTAGAATTTAAAATATCAAATCCTTGGATTTCGTTCTTGTCTTTGGAAAGGTTTGTCATGAAGTCTATCGACACAGAATCTACCTAGGATAGGGGTCCTTACTTTAGGTAATAATATCCTCATCTACAAATAAGAAAATGTTTAATTTTCAGGTGTGGCCAATGATGTCATTTGGTTTCCTTTTATTACTGAGCCTATTTAACATAAAATTAAATGTACATTACAATATTTTAGGATCATATTGAAAACTGGAAGGAACCTCAGAGAATATCTTAGCCTTTTGTGCATGTCATAGACCCTTTTTGCAGTCCACGGCAAAGCCCATGGACCTCTTCTCAGGATAACATTTTTGAATGTGTAAAATAAAATACATAGGGTTACAAATAGAGCTGTGCTGGCAAATGTTTAACAACTAGCGATCTAGAAGAAAAAAATTACCCACCACATACTTTTAAATTTAATCGGCATATTAACATTTTTTCCATTCCTTCATTAAGTCTAGACACTTAAGAAAACAATAAATCAAGCCCTGATTTGTAGCATTTGCTCATTTCTGAAGTGTAAATGCTCATGCTGAAAATTTCACAATTGGCTCCTGGGGCTGGTGTGAGCTGGCTCCATTACACCCCTTGGACTTACAAAGAAAATCAATTATGCTGAAATAGAGCAATCAAAATATCTTTAAAAATAAGTTCACAGACTCAAGGTTAAGAACACCTAATCTAGCCTAACCTGGGAGTGTTAAATAGAGGTGAGTCTTTAAATATAAAATTGCGGTCTTGTACAATGTGGCAAGAACTAGCCGCCAACACTCTTTTCAGTTATCAGTGGAAAGGGTAGCTATGCATCATGCCATATTGTCTGTGAAGAACAATGACTTCTACATTAAATGAAGCCTTCCAACACTATTACAAATGGTCAAAAGAAGTCAAGATGAAGGACATAAGAACATAACATGTTGGCTTAATGTTTAAAAAGAGACTATTTAGCCCTCTATAGGACAGGCACTGGACATGCAATTTCATTGCCATAGGGAACTATGTTTACCCATACAGCCCATATGGGTGGATCTTCCTGGCTTTGAGGCCAGCACTATCTACTATGCCACACTGCCTCTTATTGCCCTCTCTAGCTAAAGTAAATGCAATAATTCCAAATTATTCAAAGTCTAAGCAAATATTCAAGTATGTACTGGAGGTTTTTTTTTTAAGAAACCTTCAATTCACATAGTTGTTAATGGTCATTAGTAAGTTGAAATATACCCACTGACAGTGCTTCTAAATAATTATAGCTAACATTTACATTAAGCCTACTATGTACCAGACACAATGCTAAGGACTTTACAAATATTATTTTATTTGATCCTCGCAATAACTCTGGGAGGTTGGTGTTCTTACTATCCCCATTTTACAGATACAGAAACCAAAGCAAAGAGATATTAAGAGACTTGATAGTCACACAGCTAGTATGTGTCTGAGACCAGATTTGAACCTTGGTCTTCCTAAGTCTAAGCTCGGAACTCTACTTTGCTTTTGAACTAACAGTTGTACTTTTCACAACTGATAATAGTCCTTCACATGTAACTTAAACATTTGTTGAATGAATTTATTCATATTTAAATTTGAACTCACTGATCACTCAACAAATATTGAATTCATTCAGATGTGGAAGAGAGATAGACATGTGCTTTAATTGGTGTAGGGAACTCACAGATGAGAAAACTAGCTCTACTAATGCGGGTTGGCACCCACTATACAGCTTATAGTCTTACAGAGTCCCTTGAATATTGAGAAGTAAATGATTGGCAGATTGTCATCATCACCACCAATCATGTATTCAACACCAGAGATATAAATTTCCCAGCATGGGGCTACCCCCATGCTGTTTTCTCTCAGCTCCCAGAATGACCTACAGTAGAACACCATACTAAGAGGTTGCTTGGGCATTCTGACAGGGGTCAGGGAGCTTATGCCTGCTGAAATTTAAATCTAGGATATTTGAAAAAGGGATTATTACCTTTAAGAGAAAATGAAAGTTGTAGTTGTAAATTCTGACCTTGCCCTTCTAGTATCCTATCTCTTTTGGGAAACTCTATTAGGCTTTTAATTTTTTGATATATCAGCAAAAAAACCCAAAACAAACTAAAACCAACTCTTTTTTTTTCCATAGGTGTTTGGGATTGTTTTCTTTGGCTCAGCCTATTTGCTGTATAAGCCACCAAGAGGCTCCTCAGACTCCCCAGTAGCATCTCCTCCCAGCAGTTCAAGTGCTTCTGAAAATACCACTGACCTCCAGGAGCGTGGCTCTGTCCTACAAACCCAGAACAGTGTTTAAACATTGCGCTGTGTCTCTCCGTATCAGCCCCACGTCCCAATGTATTGCTGAAATCCCCATTTAATTTCATCACTTACATCTGTACCCAATAGTGTGAGTTTTTCCCAGAAGGGCTAACTAAGCACTTATTTATTCTTCTTAACAGAACTGATAGACCATTCTGAAGTGCTCCAATCCATTTTTACCCTCTAAAAAGCACATGTTGGACTCTCATGTTTGAGAGTAACTGAAAAACTTCTTATTATTGAGACAAACTGATGGGTTAAGTTTTGATTTCCTCAGTGAAGGAAAGTAAACTTGTTCTAGTCACAGGTAAGCACGATGGGAGAAAGAAGGGAAGAATGAGGCCAGCCCTGGACATAGGAGAAGAGCATGAAGTTCCTCTGTTCTAACTCTGCCTCCTCATAAGAAAAGGTGGTAGCAGGAAGAAGAAACTAAACAGCAGAAACAGGAAGGAAACAATGGCCTGGACTTCATGGGAAGTCAGGAGGGCCTGTCTGAATCCACCACTACCACCACCATCACCATACATGACTTCATAGTTGCCATTCAGGGTGTCTTAGAAGGACTCCTATTTGATCTTGGGAGCTGAAGACTCAGCCAGGTCAGCACAAGGAATGTCAGACCCTACCTTGGTCTTCCTTATGTTCTGTCACTGCCAAAGCCTCTGATCGTGTACCCTTTCCTAAGCTCCTTTGGTTCCTCAACTGTGGTTTCTATTTCAGTATACTTTTTTTGAAACAGGTGGTCTTGGAAGACATCTAAGGATCCACTTGAATGCATTGAAAGCTTTTTTTTTTTAAATAGAGACACGAAACAAGGATCTATGCAATTTTAGATTAGCTTTTAAAAAACTATCAAATGGCTGAGTTTGTTTGAGAGTATGTGTGAATTTTGGAATTTGTTGTTGGAGTATTTTTTTGGAGGGAGGGGGGAAATTAGTTTGATGGTTTCTTCATAGGCTCCCTGATATGTAGACTTTTAAAAAATGTGCTGTATTTTTCATTGAATCTTATTGGTGAATGTACAAAATTATTGTTCTTTCTTGGAGAAAACTACTGATAAGCTGTCTAGTAGGAAGATAGAGCCAAACCTCTCTCTCTCTCTCTCTCTCTCTCTCTCTCTCTCTCTCTCTCTCTCTCTCTCTGTATGTCTCTCTCTCTCAGCCTCATATTTGTACACATAAGCACAACTGGTATTTATTTATGAAGATATTGCCCAGTATGACTTCAATCCTGAGTGTGACAAAGGAAACTTTTCTACCTACAAATAGATCCTCTGGAGGCCCTTTTAAAAATCAGTCCACTGAATCAAGTTACAGTCCATCACGGCCTCGGTTGTCTTCATAAATTGCCTACACTTT
Organism: Phascolarctos cinereus; assembly: GCF_003287225.1. Classification (NCBI taxonomy): domain Eukaryota; kingdom Metazoa; phylum Chordata; class Mammalia; order Diprotodontia; family Phascolarctidae; genus Phascolarctos; species Phascolarctos cinereus. Next base: position 248,866,139 of record NW_027555625.1, read on the forward strand.
GATTTTTTTAAGTATGTGTTCTGACAGGGAAAGGCATGAAAGCAGTTAAGCTATAGTACCATGAGAAATGGTTTTCCTTTGTGTATATCTTTTTTCTTTTTGCTGACCATTACAATGTAGGAGAACTGCTCTGTAACCACATTGCCCCCCTCAAGCACTCACTGGAGTTTTCCTTGACCATTTAGTCTGCAGTGAATACTTGACTTGGACCATTACGGGAGGAGCCTTTGAGAAGGGGGCCATTCACACAGATAAAGTGAGACATAATTTAAGTAAATATTTATGAAGCTGCAGCTTTTAGGCCAGATAGCTAGTGTATAGAAAGTGTGACTAAACTGGATGCTCAGATGTGAAGCTCATGATATGTGCTGGTATAAAATCAGGAGCTTAAACTTCATAAAAAGTTTGTGTGCATTTACCATGTCCTCGATGAAATTGTATGTATGTACATGTGCTGTATTTTTAATATTTAAAGATTTCCACCCCCTCCACAACAAAGTCCTATATTTCTATGAATTCTGAATTGACTAGTTTTTTAACAAGGTCTTTGTATAAACTTTATTAGCTCTAAACTTGGTTAAAGGGCAAAGAGCACTTCTGACCTCATGGGCCACCCAGCCGAAATGCCAAGTGCCATCCTAGGTTCTTTTTGTTTTCCTGTGTCCTCTGAATGATATTTTGCTTGCCTGAAGTCCATTGAGTCCCAGGGATGTGAAGCCTTTGGGATCAAGGGCAAATGTGCTCCTACTTAGAGCACAAGTACTTCCTGCTGGATTAGGACCAGTCAGCACAATTGAATGAAGTTCCTATGTTTGGGAAAGCCTGGATAAAAGTCAGCCACTCCCCTCCTGGTAGCCCTGGTGTTGGAGGGGTGTGTGTGTGTGTGTGTGTGTGTGTGTGTGTGTGTGTGTGTGTGTGTGTGTGTTTGGGGAGAAATGGACAAGCTATCTCCTCACTTCCAGCTTTAAAGGTAGTGTAGCCTAAACCTAATATGAGGGTGGGTAGCAAGGGGGTTAGATTTATTGATCCATTCCTCGGGATCATCAGCCTGCCGTTCCTCAAGAGCTCTGTACATTGGATCATGGACTATATGGAATTCCTGTTAATGTAGGGATGGTTTTATGGAGAAGAAATCCTCTAGCTTGGGGCTGAGATTTTCTCAGGTGGTCATTAAGATACTGAGTTTTGACACCTGTGAGAGTGCGGTGGTGGGAGGAACAAAACCTGAAACTCCCACAAGAGAAGGCTTTGTCTAAAAGGGACATTTCTGTTGAGTGGCCCTAGCTGCTGACTACCTTTCTACTCTTTGATATCCTGACCTGAATTCTTGGAGGAGAAATGATCCTTTGGAATTAGACTAATGGGCCTGGGAGAGGGGGGATAAAAAAGGAACGTTGATGCCAAGTTCATGATAAACTTTTGAACCTGAAATAAAACCATCAGAATGATATAAGTCCAAAACTAGGCGCTTTGCAGAGATCAGGACATTGTATTACCACTTGACCATTTGTACAACATTGAGAGACAGAAAAATAAAATGGATGCTTTAATGTACAAATAATAAGTTGAGGAAATGTGAATTTGTAATATTTATCCTAGAGGGCCAACCCAACTGTCTTGGTTAACCCAATTTCCTGGCTGTCAGAAGTATGAAAGTTTGGTTTTTTTCTAAATAAGCACAACTTTAAAAGATTGCTCTCTAGAGAAAGTGGAAGCTTGTGGTAAATCACGGAGCACAAAACAACATTATGTGAAGTATTGCATCCCTGGCTTCTTTATATAAAGGACTGGTATTCGCTGACCCACAATGATGAACTTGTCATCCTGGGGCTGGGTTCATCGGGCTCTATAATAGCTCTCAGTTCTTTCTCCGTGGCAGCCAGATATCATGCTGACTGATTTTCATGCACTCTCAGTTCTTGGAGGAGAAATGTCAACCAGGGTCAAGGCTGCATTCTTGAAAAGTATTAAAGGCAACGGAGGCCTTTGTGTGGTAATGTGTTGTCCATTGTGGTACAGTGAATAAAGTATAAAAATTAAATGTCCTTGGAAAATTTTGTGCTATTTGTTTGGTCTGGAGAAGAGGGCGTTGAGAAAAAAAGGGTTATGGAAATGGAGACAAGAGGGGAAGGGGTGGAGATGAAGATGGGTTTGAGGATACTGCTTGTTTTTTTTTCTCCTTCCTGAATGTTAAACTTCTTATGCTGTCATTCTCTTGGACGGCAGCAGCGATACAGCTCAATGCCTGACTCCTAAATAAATTATATTCACTTCTCCTTGGTATGCATGAGATAAAAATGAACAAAGATGGGATGGCAGGCAGCATGGAGCAGTGGAAAGAAGGCTGGATTTGGAGTCAGGCCCCCAGTTTAGACTCCAGCCCTGCCACATACTAACTCTGTGACTTGGTGCAAGTCACTAACCCTTTCTGGGCTCTTATCCAATCCAATCAATATTTATTAAGCACCTACTATGTGCCAGGCACTGTGCTAAGCTCATTCCTCTCCTATAAAATGAGGAGGTTGGATCAGAAGACCTCTGCATTCCTTTCTAGCTCTAAGTTTATGATGACCTTCATTTAAAAAGTGCTATGTTCGGGGCAGCTAGGTGGCATAGTGGATAGAGCACCGGCCCTGAAAGTCAGGAGGACCTGAGTTCAAATCCGGTCTCAGACCAAACACTTGACTTACTAGCTGTGTGACCCTGGGCAAGTCACTTAATCCCAATTGCCTAAAAAACAAAACCAAAAAAAAGTGCTGTGTTCTAGGCACTAAACTAGGTGTAGGGGACAAAAAGATAACAATATGGATCATTTATTACTTGAAGAAATCCTAATGTCATGGATATGGTTACTTCTCACAATGAGGCGGAATCCATCTTGTATATCCAATTGAGAGTCTGGACTTCAAGTAATAGAAACACAGTAATAGTAATAGAAAAGTTAAAAAAGAAAAAATAATAGAACCAACATATAGAATGATTTTACATATATACATATTTGTTTCTAATGGTAGCCATCTCTAGGTTGGGGGGTGGGGAGAGGGGAAAAAAAGGGAAAAAAATGTACATGATAACTTTGCTATATATTTGCAGTTTCATGTGCAATCATCTTTTTTTTTTATTATACCATGTTATGGGAATGCTTGTTTTAGTCCATAAATTAAAAAAGAAAGAAATACAGTCACATTCACCTCTCAGCTGTCTCTATAGTGTTCATGAGTAATACAGCATACAAACCACTGGAAGAACACAGGAGCGAAAGAAGATATCTCCCCCCTCACCACCACCATTAGGTCCCAATCTTGATCTGATTTTAGAAAATGAATTCTGACAGTCTATCAATAGGTATTTATTTAAGATGAAATACCAGTCACTGTGTAAAGTATTGGGAATAAAAAAAAAGGCCATTGCCCCAAAGGAACTCACATTCTAATAGGGAAGATAATATGTAAATAAATATGTACATGCAAGCCATGCACAGTGTAAATGGAAGTTAACCTCAGAGGGAAGGCAGTAGCAGTGGAGAACAGGAAATGCATCCTACAGAAGGTAAGAATTGAGCTGACTCTTGAAGGAAGCCAGGGAAGCCAAGAGTCAGAGACAAGGAATGAGGGAGTTCCAAGCATAGGGGACAGCCAAGGAAAAGGGGGTAGATGGATTATTCTGTGCCAGGAGCAGCAAGAAGGCTAGTGTAGCTGGATCATATAGTTCAGGGAGGGCATCACAGTGTAATAATACTGGAAAGGGGAAGGGGCCAGGTTATAAAGAGCTTTATACGCCAAATAGAGGACTTCATAGATGATCCCGGAGGTAATAGAGAGCCGCTGGAGTTTACTGAGTAGGAGGTTGACATGGTTATGCTTATAGCTTAGGAAAATCACTTTGGCAACTTAGTTAAAAAGGGGAGAGACTTGAGACAGTGATATCAAGTAGAAGGCTATTGTAATAGTACAGGTGTAAGGTGCTGAAGGCCTGAACCAAGATGGTGGCTATATTAGTGGAGAAAAGGAGATATACATGAGATATGTTAAAAAGATCAAAAGGGGGGTATCTGGGTGGCATAGTGGATAGAGTACCAGCCCTGGAGTTAGGAGGACTTGAGTTCAAATATGACCTCACACACTTACTAGCTGTGTGACCCTGGTCAAGTCACTTAACCCAAAACACTTGCCTCAAAAAAAAATACAACATCTGATGGATGACATTAATGATGGAAGCATTTCTTCTTTCCTCTCATTATAATTTAATTACTGTGAGGAAGGACTTAAGTTGGCTCACTTAAGTTGGATCTGCAAAAAAGTGAAAACACATGCCTGAAAGATATATGATACAGTGGAATAAACACTCACTACATTTGGAGTTACAGAAACTGGGTTCAAATCCTGCTTCTGTGATCTAGGACAAGTCAATTAATTGAGGGGGCGGTGGTGTTAGACAAAATGTCCCTTCTACTTCAAAATCAATTATCTTATGATCTGCAAAATTTGAAAATATTCCTGAATGACAACATGGGATAGTTGGAAGAACACTATATCTATCTATCTATCTATCTATCTATCTATCTATCTATCTATCTATCTATCTATCTATCTATATCTACCTGTATATATATGTGTATATATATGTATATATGTATATACATACATACGTATGTATGTATGTATGTATGTATATACATACATACGTATGTTGTATGTATGTATGTATGTATGTATGTATGTATACACAGTCAAAGGACCTGGGTTCATTTACCTCTTGTCATTTACTGAAAACATAAGTCAACTAGCCTTTAGGGACCACAATTCTCATCGGTAAATTGTGAGAGTTAGACTAAATGACCCCTACAATCCCTTCCACCTCTAAATCTATGATCACGAATTCCCTCAGTTTCACAGTATTTTAGAACATAAAAAGACCTTGAAGCTGATAGAGTCCAGCCTGATCATTTGTCAGATGATGAAAATGATCATCAGAGAAGAGAAGCAAGTTGTCCAAGTTCACACTGATTTAGTGGCAGAACTGAGATCAGAACCAGGTCTTCTATTTCCCACGCCAGCATTGGCAGAATGCGAGAACTTTTGCTCACATAAAAAAGGGAAGTGAGGGGCAGCTAGGTGGCACAGTGGATAGAGGTCTGGCTTTGGAGTCAGGAGGACCTGAGTTCAAATCCGGCCTCAGACACATGACACTTACTAGCTGTGTGACTGGGCAAGTAACTTAACTCCAATTGCCTCACCAAAAAGCAAAAAAAAAAAAAGTGAGTGTACGTAATGAGGATATGGTTGGAGGTTAAATTTATCTAAATCTGGCAGATCTTAACTAGCAAATGCTGGAATATGAAGAAGTTGATTTTTGTAGCAACAGATGTACATATATACATGACAAAGAGAGGGGCAGGTAGGTGATATGATAAATAAGTACTGAACTTAGAGAAAGGGAGACCTGTCATAGACATTTACTAGTTGTAAGACACTGGACAGATCATTTAACCTTAACCTGAAGATAATCGCACTTACCTTATAGAGTTATTGTTAGGATCAAAAGGTATAACACATAAAGTGCTTTGAAAACCTTAAAACACTATATAAATGATAACTATAGGTATTAGGATTTGAATGTTCAGAATGGGATTATTTCTCAGCTCAACACTAGCAAATCTAGTTTTCAAATGGAGTAATGGACAACGTAAATGGTGAATGCCTTGGATGGCTTAAATGGGGTCGAAAATGATGCCATCAGGTTGGAACAAAGGACTAAACTTACTAAATGTGAAGTTTAATATGGAAAAATATAAAATTTGGCATTTGAATTCATAACTACATGGGCATGAGATAAAGATGTGACTAGACAACAGTTTGTTTGGAAAAGACCCATGGTTTTAGTTCACCACCAGCTCAGTGGGCAGCCTCACCCCAGTCCATTAAAGGTGATATAATCTTGGACTACATTGACAGAAGAATCATGTATAAAAATAAAGACAATAAATAGTCCTGTTTCCCTTTGTTCTTGTCAAACCACTTTTGGAAGCTGCACTTTAGGAGGGACGGTAACAATATAAAGAGCATCCCAAAGAGAAGTCAAGGAAAGGAAGGGAGCTGGCATATGAGGCACAGGTAAAGGATATTCAGGCTGGAAAAGAGAAGACGATGGTAGGAAGAAACATGCTTGCTGGCTTTAATTTTTTGAAAGGCTATTACATGGAAGAGGAATTCGATTTGTTTTATTTGGCCCTAGAAGCAGATTTGGGCCTCATACAAGGATAAACTTTCTAATAATTGGAGCTGTCCAAACAAAGAATGAACTGCCTTCGGGAACAGGGCATTCTCCTGGCATTGGAGGTCTTCTGAAAGAGTCTAGAGGCTAGATAACCAGTTGTCAGGAACATTGTAGAGGGGACCTCTACCCAGGTCCTTAGATAACACCTGAGGTTTTTTCAGGTCTCAGATTCTGTGATGTTACATTCGTAGCAATATCTGCCAGAAATGCTTTGTGGAAATGGGCCAGTCTACTGCACTAAATTAATAGATCAGGCACACTTCACCGCCACAGGCTGTGTCAGAGAGCCAAATGTGTCATGGAACACAGAGGAAGAGGAGCAGATACTAGATATTCTCTGATCATGCAGATTATCATTCAGAATATGGTCAAGGACCCTTGACTCCCAGAAAATGAGAGGAGGTTTTCCTAAAAGTAAGGTTTTTAGTTAATGTTGTGTCCAGTTGTGACCAGCTCTTTGTAACCCCATTTAGAGTTTTCTTGACAAAGATATTGGAGTGGTTTACTATTTCCTTCTCCAGCTCATTTTATAGATGAGAAAACTGAGGCAAACAGAATTAGGTGATTTGCCCAGGGTCACACAGCTAGGAAGTGCCTGAGGCTGGTTTTCAACTCAGGTCTTCTGACTCCAGGCTCTATCTACTACACTACCTAGCTGCCCTAGTTAATGGCTGTTTTCTAAACGATATCAGAATCACACAGAATCAGAATCATAGACTTTGAGAGTAGGAAGAGATCTCAGTGGCCATCTAGTCCAACCTATATCCAAAGGAATCCTCACTATTACATAGCTGACTGGCAGTCAGATAGTCTGTACTATTGGATGGCTCCCCATCCCACCCCCCCAGTAGTGAGGGGGACCCACTCCCTCCAAAGCATCTCATTCTACCTTTGAACAGCCCAACTGTTAGGAAAGCTTTCCTCACATCAAGCCCAAATTTTCTTCTTTTCAACTTATGCCAGTTGCTCCTGGCTCTGCACTTCAAGGCCATGTAATAAGTACAATGAATCCCTTTTCTACATTGCAATGCTTCAAATAATTGAACACAATAATTGTGACCCTCTTAAGTCTTCTCTTCTCCCAGCTAAATATACCCTTTTCCTTTCACCAGTGTCCATATAACATGGCCTCAAGGCCCTCCAGCATCCCAGCTGCACTTTTCTAAATGCTTATCAGCTTATCAATGTCCTTCATAAATTGTGTCAGCTAGAACATATCACAGTACTGTGGAAGTGGTCTCTTCTAGACAAAATACAAAGAAACTTCCTTTTCCCTGGAAGGTATGCCTCTCAAAGTAGCCCATGATCACATTAGCTTTTTTGGCTGTCGTATCTTATAGATGACTCATATTAAGTTTCTAGTCTATTAATATTTTTTTCTTCTTTTTTTGGATGATGTCATATTCATTGGGAATAAACTGATATGAAAACCAGAAAGCATTTTGGCATGAAAAAGATTTGGAAGAATAATTTACACCGTATACCACAAGCTTCAAATGAATAAGACATTGAAATATGAAAACTCACATCCTAAAAAATAAGAATAGATTTAATTAAATGAAATAAGCATTAAAACTTTTTTCTTTTTTCCTCACATTTAGTTTACATTTAATTTATGAATAAAATAAGCATTGCCATAACATAGTATAATGAAAAAATATGACTGAACATGAAACTGCAAATCTATTATGTACAATTTGCTATTCCTTTTAAATATATGATAAAGTTATCATGTAAATTTCTTATTTTCTTCCCTTCCCCCTCAGAGATGGCTATCATTAGAGACACACACACACACACACACATATATATATTTGTATATATATATGTACATATATGTGTAAAATTATTCTATATAAACTTCTATTTTTCAGTTCTTTCTCTGGATGCAGAAAGAGTCTTTCTTCACGTGTCCTTAATAGTTAATTTAGGTATTTATAATAGTCAAAATGACTTGTTCACTCAATTAAAACCTCCTTTCAAACAACTCTGTCTAACCATTTCTCCCTCATCCTGTATTTATGAAGTTATTTTTTTAAATCAGATATGTGATTACACTTATCCTTATTGAACTTCATCTTATTAGATTCCTCCCAATGTTCTAGCCTAGATCTCTGAGGATTTTTTTTTGCATGTGGTTTTTAAATCGTTCTTGACAGACAGGAAGCATTGGGAGGGAGAGATAATAAAAACTTAAATGTACAAATAAATAAATAGATGAATGAATAAATAGTTGGTATTTTGAAAATTCTAATATGAAAAGACATCTCAAAAATAATATCCAGAAATCTCTAGAAGGGGAATGAGTCCTGCCATTTGGAGAAGATTGATGGAGACATGTAGATCTTGGATTTGGCCTTTAAAAAGAGAGCCAACATATGTCTGAAATGATAGACAAAAATAAGAGCTGAAAGGTATAGATAATTGAAAGGACGTACCTACTATGTGGCAGGCATTGTACCAAGTGCTTTACAAATATTATTTCATTCGATCCCCACAACTCTGGAAGATAAGCGTTGCTATTATCCCCATTTTACAGTTGATGAAACTGAAGCAAAGTTAAGTGACTTGCCCAGGGCAACACAACTGTTAAGTGTCTGAAGCTGAAATTGAACTTAGGTCTTCTTAACATCAGGCCTAGGGCTTTATTCACCATGCCACTTTGCTGTCTCCTATGCATGGGAATGGGTCCAAAGGGGAATGTCTGCTGATTCAGACCACCGCCTTGATTAATTACAACCACCTAGGGAACTTATCTTACCATTCTGGCCCAGGTCCTGGTGAAAAAGAAACATTCAATGGAGGATGTACTAGGCTAAGCTTCCTCGAGGAAGGAGGAGGAATTCTTAGAATATAATGAGTACCTGGATCTAGCCTCCCAGAGAGAAGAGGAAGAATTCCTGGAAAACACTAACTTTCTGAACCCAGTTCCTTGGAGAGAAAAGTAGGCACTGCATAGTCCATGAACAGAGGAGCAACACTGGACAGAGGTGTGTGTAGTGAAGCTCTCCATTAACATTGTGGGTTAGATAGGTGCTCTGGTGACACTCCCAGGGCCTTCTGCCCATTTGTTGGGGAGCTTCCACCAAAAGCCAGTATTCTAAGTCTGAAGAATTGTATTCCTCCCTAAAAATGGTGTGCTCACTAGAGAGAGGACAGCTACAGGTTGAAAATTTGGTACTTTTCATTTTTTGAGGGGTGAAATAGTCTTTCCTAATCTTAATATATTCCCAAGTTCTTGCATGGGAACTGAGGGTCTTTTTACCTTTTTGTAGAGTTCTGGACATAAGCAATATGCAGACATTGCCAGTGGAGACCCTACTTCAGGACAACAGGAACCAGGGAATGATTTGTAAGAACTCTCTTCTCTCTCCCTTCCCCAAGACTGGACCCAGTTTCTGTAAATGCAGAGCTGGATTTCTGGTTCACAGGTCACATAAAGAGGAGTGAGCAGTCTAATCAACTGGTAAAACCACACAGATCTGTTCAAAAGGGAGCTGTGCCCACTACCAGGCCTGGGCCTCTAAGGCTGTAGGGAAGCCAAATTTCCACATGCAGTTCCAGAATGCCACCACTAGATGGAAGCACAGGTAGCCTCTTCTCACTTGTTGCTGTGTCTGAAAAAAAAGAATTTTTCTCTCTTGGTCTTGGAATCAATAAACCAGCAAATCAGTGATCATCTAAAAAACACCAAGCATTGTGCCAAGTGTCGTGTTAGGTGCTGGTGGTACAAACACTAAAATTAAGCCAAGCAGCCTGAGCTCATTCTTCTCTTCATTGCAGTGTAAGCCTTGAAAAGGAGCTAACCTGGCTTCATTTTATTATGAAATCAAAACAACTTACAATCTAGCCTGACTTCCTCTTCTTCTTGAAAACTATTTTTTCTCCCCCCAATTAGCATAGCCTCCAACCCCACTGAGACCAATACAAGATCCTTACTCTACCATCAGTCACTCTGGTGACATTTCTATAAACAAAAGATGACTATTTTAATGGCAAAACATGAATGGTGGGGAGATTAATGGATTGATGAATGAATGGATTTTTTAAAATTAAGCTTTTTATAAGCCAGACAATGTGCGTAAGTATTGTGGATACAAAGATAGACAAGCAAGCCACTCCCTGCCCTTACAGAACTTGCATGCTATTCAGTATGGAAGACAACTCATACAGGCGAGCAGTAATTTGAAAGGAATAAGAATCAGGTTTTGGTAGGTGGGTGCCAAGGAGGAAGGGACAGTGTAGGTGGTGCTGCTCTAGAGTTGGTCAGGAAATGGGTCAACAAATAAATGAATAAAACATTTACTAAGGGCTTATTATGTGCAAAGCACGGTGGCTACAATTAGAAAAGTAAAACAGTCACTACTCTGAGCTCCTGTTTTATTGGGAGAGACAACACATTAGGAAGGTTTCCCCTGCAAGTCAGACATAAAGGTCCCATGGTCCTTAGGCTGCAGGATTAAAACAAATGTAATTTTCAAGGAGATATGATTTTGTCAGGGTGGGAGCTCTCTCCACTAGGGATGATTGCAACCTGTTTATAATTTAATAGATTTATTACATATTTAATGAGAAAACCAAGTTGAGCACAATAGAGATTCACAGTTTTATGTACAGTCCTCTTTTTCTGTTCTATCATGTATGGAAATGCTTGTTTCATGTGTGTTTGTTGAGTTCAGAATTTTTTAAAAAAGTAAATGATCATCTTATATCTTTCCTCCCTTTCTCATCTCTAGTTACTGCCTTTACTTTTTCATTGCTTCTTAGCAAAGTGAACTCTGGTTCCTAATCCCAACTCTACTAAAAACTTCTCTCTCACAGATCACCAATGACCTCTTGCCTGTTAAATATATTGTCTTTTTTCAGTCTTCATCCTCCTTTTTTACATGATCTCTCTTGTCCTTCTAAATATTCTCTCCTTCAGAGTAAAAACTTGCCTCTATTAATGATAGCTCATGTAGTGGGATCATAGATTTAGAACCAGAAGGAGCCTTAGGTGTTACCTAGCCCAACCCTCTCATTTTACAAATGAGGAAACTGAGGCACAAAGAGATTAAGTAATTTGCCCAAAGTCATGAAGATAGTGAGACAGGATTTAAACCCGGGTCCTCTGGCATCTAGGTGGCACCATGAAGCAAGGGGCCTGGAGTCAAGAAGACTCCTCTTCCCAAGTTCAAATCTGGCCTCAGACACTTCCTACCTGTGTGATTCTGGGAAAATCACTTAATACTGTTTGCCTCAGTTTCCTCATCTGTAAAATTAACTAGAGAAGGAAATGACAAATTACTCCAGTATCTTTGCCAAGAAAACCACAGATGGGGTCATGAAGAATTGGATGTGACTGAAAATGCTGAACAGCAACCTGCAGCTCCATGTCCATTTATCTTTCTGCAACACTACCACACGGCTTCCCGGACACTGCTCTGAATTCTTCTAAGTGTCTGAACATTCCTTCTCAAACTCTTTGCCTGGATCGTCATCCTTCTCCTGTCCCCTAAGCATGGTTCTATCATGAGTTGACCTGGGAAATTCACTGAATATAGTGTTATACCTAGAGCTAGAGTCAGCAAGACCTGAGTTAAAATCCAGACCCTGACATTTACTAGCTGCATGACCTGTGGCTCAGTTTACATTTGGTTGCCCTGTGGCTCAGTTTACTCATAGGTAAAATGGGGATAATTCCTACCTTTCAGGGTTTTTATGAAGATCAACTGAAATAATATTTATAAAGCATTTTGCAAGCCTTAAAGGGGTACATAAATGTTTGTTGTTATTATTGCTTGTTATTGTTATTCTGTTGTTATTATTATTGTTATCATGTACTTTTTCCTTTGGAGATTTCATCTGCTTCCATAAGTTTGATATGATCACTACATATATTATTCCCAAACCTACAAATTCAGCCCTAATCTTTCATTTTAACTCCAGGCCCATGACACCAACTGTTTGCTAGATGTCTTCCACTTGAACATAAAATAAAATGTGAATTTCTTAAAGGCAAGGATTATTCCATTATTGTCTTCCTATTCCTAAAATCTAACACAATGAATTGTGCATAGTAGACCCTTAAAGCAATTTTTTTAAATTTGATTGAATTTCCAACTCAACATGTCCAAAATGGAATCATCATCTGCCCTGAAGTAACTCCTTTTCCAAACTTCCTTATGAAGCATCCCTAGAAACTTCAAACCTCTTAAAATCTGGTTTTGTTTCTACTTATATTTCTTGTTCCTCTCTCTCTCTCTCTCTCTCTCTCTCTCTCTCTCTCTCTCTCTCTCTCTCTCTCTCACACACACACACACACACACACACACACATACACCTTTCTGCCCCCACTCTCCCACTCTGAATTGCTTCCTGAGAAAAACAACCAGTTTTGCTATTAATTATATGACATCATATTGTGATGGAGAAAAAGAACACTTTACTAAAAACTCAGGATAAAATTAGAAAAACACATTAACAGTAATCAGACTTCAGACTTGAAATTAATTCTAGTGCATCAACTCCCAACATCTAACCAAAGCAATATGGAGATGGGGAGGGGAGAGGAGAAGGGTGGAAATCTCATGACCTTCCAAACTTTCCTTCCATTTCTTGCTGAGTTGTTACCAAAATATCTAGACATAACCCAGTAATCTTTTAGGGCTACTCTCTTCTTTTCATTACTCTGACTATTTGAAATACTGGGGAGGACTAGGAAAGTTCACTGTTGTTGCAGATGACCAAGACTTGAGGAACCTGTAATGGAGCCAGTCAGTTATGGTAACCAATCAGAAGAGTGTCACTCATCTACTGACCCTCATGCTCAGCCTGCTGTGGGAAGCAGCCTGCCAGTGGCTCAATCCACAATATGGTAGACTTTCTTAAGGTGTAAACTTAGACATACAGGGTTTACATACCTTTTACTTTTCGTTAAGACTTTCTGGACCTTAGATTCCAAGTTCTTGCTGAGATACTGTTTTCTACTCCTTTTTGGTCCTTACTGACCATTTCCCCTCATACTTAATATAGACTATTTATCCTCAGCAAATATTTGCTAAACAAATGAATGAACAAAAGAATAAGGAATAGACCCTTTTGTTCACTTGGTTTTGTTTAGGGTTTTTTTTTTTGTTATTTATTTGAAATGACAAATGTCTTCATTCCTCTCTAGACTGCCATCTTGATTTCCCTAGACTTCCTCTATAATTTTTCCATACAGATACCTCCATCTCTCTGCACCTCCTTTGCTTCCCTTTTATGTAATGTCTTCCCCCATTAGAAAGTAAGCTCCTTGAGGGCAGAGACTATCTTTCTAATTATGTATCTTTCTGCTTATATTTGTATCCCAGCACTTAGCACAGTGTCTGTCACATAATAAATGTACTTAATAAATGCTTTTTGGTAACTTCAAATCTGATTTCAATTATTCCTTCCTGAGTACATTTGCTCAAAGTATAAAGGCCCAAATACCCACTCCACTGCCAGATGTTTAAAGATATAAATTAACAAGGTGTATGTCAAGATTATTTAACCAAATTTATCAAAATAAAATCTCCCTCCTTTCTCTTTTGTCTTAATGTCATGGTCAAACATTAGATGAGAAGTCTTTAAGGTCAATCTGATTCAGAGGTTTTATGACTCACATAAATAACAGTAACTGGGCACTAGAAGAATCCAGGATTGTTGTGTAAGCTCCTTTATCACCCTGAGACCATCAATTTTCATCACTTTAGAATGGAAATAATACTTACCATATCAAACATACAGGGTTGTTTTGACTCTAAAATAAGTTAATGTATGTGAAGGTACTTTCTAAAGTATAAAGTCTATACAAGCTTAAGGCATTGTTATTATTGGTTAGTCATGGAGAAGATTGAAATTAGACAAAAGTTCCAATCAATTGTAGCTTGATTATTAACCAGTCCATCCTATTAACTGAGTGTTCCAGCCTTTTTCCCTGGGAGGAATCTGACTCAGTTTGAGCAAACTGTAACTTCAGAATGGGATGAGACAACAGAGTAAAGTTGTAGTGGTCCAGTGATTTTCTTTTTTTTTTTTAAGTATTTCATTGATGCTTTTAAAAATATCTGTCACTACACAATGACACCTTTCCCCCAAAGGAACTTCTCTTATGACAAAGTATATTCATCATACAATAAACCAACACACTAGCTATGTTTGATAATGTATGTCTCTCTAAGTACCTATAGCTTATTATCTCTCTTCTGAGAGATGGGAGGACCACTTCACCGATTCTCTGAAACCAAGATTGGTCACTGATCAGAGTTCTGATGTCTTTTAGAGATGATTTCCTTTTCATTATTGTAATTATTTTAATAATTAATATTAAAATTATTAATTGTAATTTATAAAATAGTTATTTATTAATTTATTTAAAATATAATAAGGAATCCATGATATGATCCGGAATCAGAGCATCGGGGTTCAAGAGCCAACTCCATGTTATCTAATCTCAACCACACCCTCACCAAATAAGACATTTTTACTTCTCCCTAATTGAGTTTCTATAGTACTACTTACCTAGGTTATTCTTCTCTTCTGTTCCTGAGTCTCCCATACCTCTCCTTCCTTCCTTAGCTGAGGACGTAGCTTTGTACTTTGCTGGCAAAATAGAGAATAAATAGAATTTATCAATTTTACATTTTCTATTCATTTGATCTGTGGCACCACTTCATACAAGGGTACAGGCGTTGTACTAAAAACTAAGAAAACAAATACAAGCAAACAAATTGATTCCTACCTTCAAAGAGTTTACATTCTAATAAAGGAAGAAAACAGAGGGTTCTTATGGAGTAGTGTTTTTGTAGTGGTGATTTTGATGTCTGTTCTCACAGCCAGAGAAGGAAAGCAAATAGGAATGGAGATGGAAGATTACTCTTGTGGTAGCATGGAACGAAGTGGCCCAAGGTCCTAGGACAAGAGCTTGGAGTGTCAGATCCAAGGTAGAAGCTGGAACACAAGCTAGGATAGTGGGTGGGACTGGGATCAGTCTAAATATGGTGAATATTCACCAGTCAGAAGCTGAGGGTACCAGTATAGGACCTTGGATAGGTCAGAGTTGGAGGCTGCAACATACAGCTTCTGATTCTAAATTAAATGTTTTTACAAGTACACTACCTTCCCCACCACCCTCAACATTTTTGTGAACCTACTGTGTTTAAGACCCCATGCTAGAGACCATGAAGGCTAATTTCAACAACATTTATTAAAAGATCTTTACTCTGTAAAAGATGCTCTCTGGGACCATAGGAGCTATATTATGGAAGTTCCCTATTTAATTTGATCAAACTACAATGTGTTGAACTTATATTTGGGGCTTCAGATTTTATCTTCTGAGTGAAGGATGAAAACATGACCCTTGACAGCTCATAGAAGTTGGGACTTGGTCCTGGGGAATGAATTTGTTGGTTCAGACTATTGGAGGACAGACCATTATGAGAGGAGTCATCCCTTCTGTGCTGATCTTCAGCCAAAGACTTGAGACCTTTACCTTTTTCCAGTCCTTTTTGAAGGATAAACCAGAGCCCAGGAGAACTGAGGGGTGGGAGGAATTTATGGCCAGGAACCACTAATAGTTGCCTATAGGCAGAGACTCACATCTATTCAACCATGTGCCCCTAATAGAGGGGAACTACAGTCAAATAGTTAGATTTCCTGAATCCTAGCCTCTTAGAGGGTGGAGGGGAAATTCCATGCAACACCAGCCTTGGCCTGACCTCACCAAGAATTCCCAGTTGGGTAGTTCTGAGTACCAATCTTCTAGAGAGAGAAGGGGAGTTACTGGGCAGTGCCAGCTTCTGGGAGAGAGATCATACGTATGGCCTCTGAAGCTGAAAGAACAATAGAAGAGTCCAGAACATGATAAAGCCCAACTTTGCTCAAGCTTTTTGACTGCCTTCTCTGACACAATTAATATTCAGTCCACATGTCACTATAACCCCCAGATCTTTTTCAACAGGAACTATTTCCTCTGTACAATATCTCAACATAATCCTTGGCACATAGTAGCTGCCTAACAAATTCTGGTTGAATTACTAACACTGTGCTTTCCCAGGTGATTTTTTAACCCTAGAGCAGAACTCTAAATCCAAAGTCTCCTATAGCATTCCTAGGAATAAAGGGAAAAGTTTCAGTTATCTTCAGATTGGGTCCCATCTCACTTTCTCTACTCACTTCTAGTCTGACCATGGGTCAGATCCAGAGAAAATGAAAAGAAGCAGGTGATTTTAAAAAATTTTAAAAAAGAAATTTGGAGGAAAGAAGAGAGAGCAGAAAAACAA
Organism: Phascolarctos cinereus; assembly: GCF_003287225.1. Taxonomy (NCBI): domain Eukaryota; kingdom Metazoa; phylum Chordata; class Mammalia; order Diprotodontia; family Phascolarctidae; genus Phascolarctos; species Phascolarctos cinereus. The sequence goes on from NW_027555625.1 coordinate 248,882,701, forward strand.
AACAATTGACAGCACCCCCAGGATCCCAGTGACTCAGTAGGTGACTCAGTGTGTTGTGCTGGGCACTGGCCTTTTGCCTCAACTGCTATAATTGCATCAGTTGTTGCAAAAATAGTCCATCAGCTAATTAGGGGAAATGTACCATAGATGGGTCCTGATGAGATCTGCATCTAGGGGTGTTAGGTGGGTAGGCAGAAGCAGCAGGTATTGAGCCACTCCCACCTGCAAAGTTCAAGGAGCAGGCAGCTCTATGTGAAGAGACAAATGCAAACACTTCCCATGCAGCACACAAAAAAGTGAAAGTTAGCAGTGCTGAAAGATACCCCTTTAGGATGCCCAGAACTCTCCTCACTGTTTCACTAAGAACTATGAGTTATCTAGGTGGCGCCAGCCTAGAGTCAAATTGTTCTGCATTCAAATCCAGCCTCAGACGCTCTTGACTCTGGAAAAGTCACTTCTGCTCTATATACCTCCATTTCCTCAAATGCAAGTGGAGATAAATAGTAGCAACTACCTCACAGAGTTGTTTCTAGGATCAAATGAGATAATATTTATAAAATATTTAGTGATTTTTCCCTTTCCTTATGAGTTCAAAGGTCAGGGAAAACAATAAAGAGGAAAGAACCCTGGATCTGGGGTCAAAGGGTCTGGGTTCAAAATCCAGCTCCACTCTTTGCTCTCTCTATAATCCTGACCAAATCTCTTAATCTCTTCAGGCCTCAAGTTCCTCCTCTTAAAAAGAAGGTGTTGGGCTAAATGTCCATTAAATTCTTACAGAATTGTGGAGCTTAAGAGTTGGAAGGGACTTCAGTAGCCAATAATATACAAAAGAGATCCCTGCTATAACATATCCAATAAATGATTATCCACCATGTGTTTGAAGACCTCCAAGGAGGGAAATGGGTAGCTGGGTGGCACAGTGAGTAGAGTGCCAGCCTGGAGTCAGGAACACTTCTTTTCATGAGTTTAAATCTGGCCTCAGACATTTACTAGCTGTGTGACTGCAGGCAAGTTACTTTACCCTGTTTACATCAGTTTCTTCATCTACAAAATGAGCTGGAGGAAGAAACTGCAAACTACTCCAGTATCTTTGCCAAGAAAACCTCAAAAGAGGTCACAAAGGGTTAGACACAACTGAAAATGACTGAACAACAAAGGAGGGAAAATGCACCAATTCTTGATCCTTCATTCCACCTTCGGACAGCTCTACTTTTTCAGACCTTTTCCTCCCGTCAAGCCTCAGTCTACCTCTGCAACTTCCACCCATCGCTCCTGGCTCTTCCTTCTGAGATTAAACACAACATGTTACAGCTATTCAAATACTTGAATATGGTGGTGTCCCCCCACTTCCCCTAGGCTTCTCTTTTCCAAATTAAATATTACTCGTTCCTTCAACTGATCTCCATATGTTACAGATTCAAGTCCTTTCACTATCCTGGTTGCCTTTTCCTGGAAACTCTCCACATTATTAATGTTCTTGCTAAGCCATGATGTCCAGGACAGAGAATACCCTAGGTGAGGTTGGCTGAAGGCAGAGTACATTGGGCTATTACTTTTATATTCCTGGAAGCAATGCCCTGCCTACACAGCCTGAAATTTCATTAGCTTGTTTGTATGCCACACACCCCCCGCAACTGATATGCCTAAAGTGTAAGTTTGATCTTATTACCTCTCCCCCCATTCAATCAATGCCGGTGATTCTGTATTGCCACTGGGGTCAAATATAAGATTCCCTGTTTGGAATTTAAAGCCTTGCCTTTCCAGTTTTTTCACACCTTACTCACCCCCAGTGACATTGGTCTCCTTGCTATTCTTCATGAGACTCTCCATCATGAGACATTTTCACTGTCAATCTTTCATGCCTCAAATTCTCTCCTTCCTCATCTCCATCTCCTGGATTCCCTAACTTCCTTCAAGTTCCACCTAAAATCCCACCTTCTCTAAAAAACCTTTCATAATTCCCCTTAATGCTAATGCCTTCCTTTTAAGATTATCTCCAATTTATTCTTTCTATATAATTTATACATACTTATTTTCAGCTTCTTTCCCTAATTAGACTGTGAGCTATTTGACTGCAAGCATTGTTTTTTTTCCCTCCTTTTTGTATCGATTATCAATGCCTGACACACATAGTAGGTGCTTAACAAATGCATGTCAACTCGACAACTCAGAGCTTGCATTCCACTAAAACTCTCAGATAATTTTTGGAATAATGGAATAACTTTCTCATCATTTCTGCCCCATCATATACTTATGGAGTCTATTTTTTGTACCTAAGTTCAAGATTTTACATCTATCCCTACTGAATTCAACTTCTTAGGTTCAACTCAGTGGTCACACTGTAATAGTTTAGTAATCCTTTCAAAAAGAGAAACAAGGTTATTCTGGTATGATCTATTCCTGATTAAGCCAAGCTGGCTCTTTATGATCATCATTTTCCTTTCTAGATGTTTACCAAACATCTCTTCAATGCTTAGTTTTATAATTTTCCCAGGAATTGAAGTCAAGCTTATTAACCAGCAATTTTCATATTTTATCATCTTTCCTTTCTTTGAAAATCAAGGCATTTGCCCTTCTCTAATATTGTGGCACTTCTCTTGTTTTCAATTATCTTTGAAATCTCACCATGAGTGACAGTGAGTGGCTTGGCAATCTTATCTCCCAGTTTGGGGGGGACCTGAGGATGTAATTCAGCTAGACTAGTGACTTGAATTCATCAAGGTTAGCTGCTTATGCTCTACTCTCTCCTTACTTCTTGCAATATCAATTTCATGTTAGTTATTTTGTTCTGTCATTTTCAGCTATAAAAGTCATTATAATTTGTAAAGAAAACAGAAAGTTCAAGACCAAAATTGTTTGGCCTACCATCCCCTTCAAAAATGTTACTCTGGCCTCACCTAGAAATCTACTTTCTTTAACTCTTTAATTTTTTAAAAAATTTTTTGTCATTTGAAAAAATATAATATTTGAGTGACATCTTAAATTTAATTTTTTATTATTATTTGAGGTTTTTCCTGCATTAAAATTTTGATGATGCAATATTTCATCATATAACTGTATAGTATCATATTACAAACAAGTCATTATACGCATATATTCCTGCTGATGCATGCTGGACTTCCCAACAGTGTGCCATGCACTTGCCTGCCAACACTTGCTTGTTAAGACCTGTCAGGGGACTTGATCATTGACCTGTTAAAACTTGCATTTTGTGTGTTTATTTGGAAAATAATGTAATCCCTACAACTTTAACTCTGTCACACAACAGATAAAGCATATACAAATGGTCTTTCAAAATTTTCTTCTCTTCACTTCTCTTCTCTTCTCTTCTTTCCATATGCTTCCACTGCCCCTTATTTTTACTCAATTACACCCAAGGCTAACACCACCCCTTCCAATCATCCCAGCATCCCCCAAGGGGATTGCCCACTTAGGCAACCTGTACCTAGATCTTCCTAAATTCATGACTTTGGCTAAGCTATTTCAACTCGCTCAATCTACTATCTCTTCCTCAATAAAAAGAGAAAACTGAGATAGATGATCGCTAAAGTCTATCTCAGCTCTATTTCTATGACCTTGTGGGCCTATGAGATCAGTGTGGATTTGATTAGTCAAAGATGACTGCATGAAGAAAGTGGAGCTTGGGCTGCATCTTGAAGAGTAGGTCAGATTTGAATTTTTACTTCTTTCCCACTTTCCTCCATGGTATTTTCTCCTACTCACTCCCTTATTAGGTGCCATTTCTCCATTGTTCCCTACTCCTCAACTCATCCAAACCTCCTCTCAATAAAGATATGACATCAATCACATGGGCCTGAGTTTGAATAAAACCAGTGTTCATTGACTATTGAACAATGACTATTCATCTTCTAGAAAGATTTTAATTTTAGCCTCATCTTTCATTTCAGAATAAAAAGTTTTGTCTTCTATTAGAAGGATTTCTGACTATGTTTAGAAGAGTTTCAGAGTAGCAGGATGAATTTTAGGGTGTCCTAAAATCACACCATATAGGTAACTCTTTATTCTTCCTATGGGAAAAAAAAATAGTGGGGACAAGTTCTGTCTCCTCAAGCAAAATGAAGGCTATCTATGTAAACATGATCTAGTGGGTAGTCCATTGGGCTAGGAGTTGGGAGGCTGGGGTTGTAGACCAAGACATGCAACTAAGTCATTGTTGGCCATCGGTGACTCATTTGCTTTCTCTGGGCCTCAATATCCCCATCTATAAAATGAGAATAATACCAACCTCTGGAGTATTCTGAGGGAAAAGATGAGATAACAAATAGGAAAAAATGGTAAGTGCTTTACAAATTCAAAATATTTCCATTATTATTAGATAGTTCATGGATAATGGATTACTACCTGAATGATTCAAGTATCCACACTTGTCTTTGGTTTCTGATCAATCACTGAGTATTTACTGGAAGCAAGGAAGGGCAAGTTACTAGTATTGGTTACTGAAGAAGAATGAGACATGACTCTAAGGTAGAAACTGATTTTTCTTACAAACAGACTCAAACTTATACCAGCAAATGAATGCAGTTCCTTTTCAAGTTGCCCTTGGAGGTTGTACATGTATTTTAATGAGGCTGCTCTGCTCAAAAACTGTTTGTTCTCCTCTTGTGCCACCTTCAAAGCCAGGGATTAGTGGTGGGCAATGTGGGTAGCCATCTATGATGTGAACTGTTGGGGAACAGGGAATAGGAAGAGAGAGTGCAACCAGGTGTGCTTTTAAATATGACTTTGCATAAGTGCAATAATTTTATTGCAAGAAGATTTAGTTTTCCATAGCATGGAGGTATTTATTTTGTCATAAGAGAAGTCATACATAGCAAAAATGAAAGCACTAAAATTTGGATGGACAATAACACAGAGAGGGGGTTCAGTGCTCAAAATACAGGAGGACAACTTTTTTAACTTGCCTATGACACACAGATCCCTTGCTTGAGGGGCACATTCTTTAGAATCTCTTCAATGGCCTCAAATCTTCTCATTAATTTATTTGGTTCAGTCATTTTGGAATAATCATATAAAATTGTCAAAGGCATGAAAGTGAAAATGAGCAAGTTCTGTGTGCCAAACAAGGAGCAGATTGCTTTGAAGGGGTCACGGTGAAGGTCCCATGGAGAGTGTGGCATCACAGTCAAGGAAACAAGCAAGTGAAGCTTTAAGACTAAGGAGGCAGCAATCCTGATGGTCCAAAAAAGATCTTCAGCATCCCTTCTGGTCTGATGCTGCCTATGGGCATTCATGCATGGATTCTCCAGACTCCATCTCCTTTCTCACAGCTACCGCATTGCTATCTAGGGGAACCTCTCCCTGAGGCCCAATACTACTGATTAGTGACTCTTTCAAAGGGACTGCCATTTTAGGAAAATCCCCAGTCATGTACCACCTCACACGTGCCTGGACTCTCTTTCACTAGACTCTTCCTTCTTCACCTGCCACTTTGCCCACACACAGGTACCCTTCCTCTCCCCATCGTCATCTGTAGCTCCCTTTATATATATTATCTTTTCCTATTAAAATATAAGCTCCCTGAAGATTGGTATGGTCTTACTTGATTTTGTGTTCTTAGTGCTTAGCACTGTGCCTTGCACATAAAAACCCTTAATAAAAGCTCTACCCATTTATCCATCAATCTATATGTCTATCTATCTATCCATCTATCTGTCCTTCTATCTATCTATCCACCCATCCACAATCTACCTATCTAATCATCTAGTTACTCATCTATTTATCTTTCTTTCTTTCTTTCTATCTGTCCATCCATCCACCTATCTATCTATATCTATGTATTAAAGAATTGAGTATATTGACAAGAGGGTAAAGAAGAGAGAGAGAGACAGGATCATTTTATGACAAAGCATTGTAGTTTTGAAGAGTTCTGGTGCCTGAGTAGGTTCCCTAAATGTCTCTGTTTGTGCCCCCTTATGTTGTATAAGCTTCTGAGAAAATATTGTGCATTGGGCTATGCAGTAAGCTGCCTGAGATTTTAGGCACAAAGAACATTGAAAGACTGGGCAATGATCATTCTATCATAAAGTCAGCAAAAGCTAGCTATATTCTCACCAATACTTTCTAAGGCCTTCCCTATTTTCTAAAGAGGGATTCTTAACTTTTTTTCATGGGCTCATTTGACAGTCTGATGAAGGCTTTCCCAGAACAATTTTTCCCTAAATGCAGAAAATACCTAGGAAACCAATTATTTTGAAATATAGTTATCAAAAATTTGCTTCAGGGGAAGCTAGGTGGTGCAGTGGATAGAGCACCAGCCCTGGCATTAGGAGGACATGAGTTCAAATGTGGCCTCAGACACATAACAATACTTTCTAGCTGTGTGACTCTGGACCCCAATTGCCTCACTAAAAAAAAAAAAATTTGCTTCAAAAACAAATTCACAGACTCCACATTATGAACCCATGTTTCAGGGCATGTTTGAAAAGTGATGACTCCCGTATTCATTCATCTAGAGCAAGACTGACTTTGTTTCTAAAGGTACCCCTGAGGGGTTGGGGTGTCTCTCCTCTAATACCAACAGTTTGTGTTCCATTCTGGAGCATGTTAACAATACTACCATTAACATTCAGTGATTACTAGTTCCTCACATTCATTTAACTAATTTACTTAATCAAGTTACTTATTAGTTACTAACACTAATTAACTAACATCAGTTAGTGTTCACAAAAAGGTATTTACTTTAAGAAGATATAGCAAGAACAGAAGTTACATTTTGCCTCAACATCTGGGGATTCACTCCCCTTTTGCCCTTCATGCCCTAGAGAGAACGTGATCAAACTTAAAGCAGTTCCCACATAAAATTCTCCCCTCAAGGCTCAAATTCAATATGTCTGATGGATGGATAAGTCTGTCTGCATCTCTGCAACTGCTCAACTGGGCTGGGCAGGCTGCTGAGGACTTTGCTTCAAACACACTGCCTTCTGATGAATCAGGACATGGACTCTAGCTCCTCTGCTTCTGATGGCTTGCTCCCTTAATCTTTTGAAGCTCACCATGTAACAATCATCTCCAATCACCTTTACCTTAAAAGCAGGGGAAAATAGAGTCAACAGACAGAAGCAACAAGAGGGCTCTGTGCTCACTGGTGTGGTACCAGTGAGGAGATAAAGGCTTGAGATCTCCCTCCTTCCTGAGGACCTAGTATTTGCTTCATCATTTGAACACAGCCACGCAAGACAAAAAAAGGAACACATCTCTTTGGATGGCTAATGCTTTCTCAGTGCACCTCAGTTCTGGCTACATGGTCATTCAATAATCTGCCTCTTCATCACATAGAACTAGTTGCAGAAGGTCTATATTGAGAATTGGGAAGCAGAGCATCTTTATTACATAGCATTGTGCCCTTCCAGAAGTGAGATATCTAGCCTCTTTTACATGAGGATTTCATGCTGTGCCTACTCATCAGCCTCTCTTTCCTCATCCCCCAATTTTTATATCTATTAGAATGTGAGCTCCTCCATTAGAATGTAGAAGTCTTTGAAAGCAGAGACTGTCTGACTTTTCTATCTGTATCCCTAGCACTTAGTACAGAGCTTTGTACACAATAAGTGCTTGATAAATGTTTTATTTATTTATTCATTTCTCTATGCTACTGGCAAGTGGTTCCAAAGTTCTTACATTTTGGTATGTTATTAAAATAATCATCTCTTGTCTCCATGGTACTAGGCTTCCTGGAACATTGCACTCAGAGGTCCCAGAGACAGTAGCTGAGACAGGGCAGTTCAGGCATAGTATGAGTTCACTACATAAAGGTTATTCCAAATAGCTCCAGGAAAAAGGCAACAGCCCAGACTTTATTATTATTTCCTCTAGAAACAGCCAGTATGAACCTCAGGGGAAAGGCTGACATTTGCTTGACAGTAACTCTCCACTTCCAGGCAACTCTTCCTGTCTTTGCTAACCCCAAAGGATTGCTCAGTGGCACTGAGGGCACTTCTATTTCCCTATTGTTTCTCTTTCCCTCTGCATGGAAAGTCATCCCTATAGCAACGTGTCAGGTATGTAATGTATGAAAAAAGGTAAGCTCATGGCATCAGCAGTCCTTCCTTCAAAAGGCAGGGGAGTATAGTGGAAATCACATGGTCCAAAGGAGTCTGAAGACATAGGTCCTAACTCCAGCTCCATTGCTTATTGGTAGTATGAGTACCCTCTCTGAGCCTCAGTTTCCCCATCTCTAAAATGGCAGAGGTAAATGGTGATCTCTAAAGTCTTTCTCAGCTCTGACATTATGTGGCTATAGATTACTATCTTTCATTTATTTAGCATTAGGTGTATATGAAAATGCCTTGTATATACTTCTTAGCTAATTTTAGGAATTGCAGACTTTCAGTGTTGAAAGGAACGTTGGAAGGCATCCAACCCAACCTACATCTGAAGAGAAATCCTCTAACAACATTCCTGACAAGTGATGAGCCAACTTGTGCTTGAAGATCTCTAGAGATGGGGAGCCAGCTACTTCCTGAGGCAATTCACTTCACTTCTGAATGCTTTCCTTACAGGGATCCCAAACGTGCCTGACTGAAACTTCCAGCCGTTCTTCCTGATTCGGCCCGGGGCTAATCCCTCTTTCACATGTTGGTGTTGTTCAGTGGTTTTGTCATGTCCCCATTGGGGGTTTCCCTGGCAAAGATACTGGAGTAGTAGGGCAGCTAGGTGGCGCAGTGGATAGAGCACTGGCCCTGGACTCAAGAGGACCTGAGTTCAAATCCAGCTTCAGGCACTTGACACTTACTAGTTGTGTGACCCTGGGCAAGTCACTTAACCCCATTGCCTGGCCAAAAAAAAAAGATACTGCCTTGCCATTTCCTTTTCCAGCTCATTTTACAGATGAGGAACTGAGGCATGATTTGCCCAGGGTCACACATCTAGTAAGTGTCTGGGGTCAGATTTGAACTCAGATCGTCCTGGTTCCCAGCCTAGTGCTCTATCCACTGTGCCACCTAGCTGCCTTCCAAATATTTAAAGACAATTATCATGTTATTTCCCCTACCCCAGACTTCACTTTTCTAACCTAGACATTTGCCCATCTCTAGTTCCTTCACCAGGTACTTGTGTAGCATGGTTTCAAGTCCCCCACCATTTCACCTTCATGCTCCAGCTTATCAACCTCCTTCCTAAAATGTGCTCCCCAGAAGTAAATATAATACTCCAGATGTAAGCTATGCAATACATCACCTTCTTCTTTCAGAAACCTGATGCCACCTAAAATGCATTAGCTTTCTTGGTTGCCATTTCATGAGTCTGGCTGAATTTTCAGCTTATTGAATTTCCCAAACTTTTTAAAATGAATTGTTTTTTACCCATGTCTCCTCCATCCTCTATTTCAGCACTCATTTTTTTTGAACCCAAGTATGAGGTTTTACATTTACATTAAAAGTTGCCTTTTTAGATTAACCAAAATTTCATGCTTGTGTATTTTGTAATCTCATCTAAACCATGACTTCTTTAAAGAAGAAGCCCATGCACTTGATTCTCTTAAGACATTGGGCACAGAGCCGAACAAATAATAGTCACTCAATAAATACTTGAATATTTACCAATTGATTTTTCTTTGAGCTTCTTTGTAAGGTCCTTCTGTTCCTGAAACACATAGACATCAGCATGGAAATAAGAGATTCTTTCTAAGACAAAACATTCCTGCCACACTGATATTTTAAAAGATCCAATAGCTCATCTATTTTTTTGAATAGAAAGATGAAAAATAACAAAAGAAAAGAAGAAAGATAATTCTTTAGTATTCAAAACATATTAAGCTTTTGAAGCTCAGCTCTTTATCTCTGAGGAGCTCTTCAGGTCTCTCATCCACTTTCCAACACATCTGTTAGGTCAGCAGGAAATATAGGCATGAAAGAGGACTCAGTGAAAAATGATTGAGGTCATGAAGAGAATGCAGAATACTAGGAAATGGAGTTGTTTATCCCAGAGAAGGGAACACCAGAGTGTTCTTGCCTCAAGTCCATGCAGAGTTTTTGAAAGAGGAATGTATATGCATTTTTGCACATGGTTACAGAATACCAAGCCAAAGGAAGTGGGTTGGTCACTTCAACCTCTGGACCTCATTTCCATATCTATAAAATGAGTAAATGAAAAGATGGTTTCTAAGGTTCTTATAAGCTCTAATATTTGATGGATCTGTGACTGACTCATGCTCAAGCCAATGAGATGGCAGTGAAAGCTAAATCTTTTTTTTCTTTTTTAAGCTGAGTTCAGTGCTGTGCTCCTACAGTAGGGGATGCAAAGATAGGAGATACAATCTCTGCCCTGGGTGAATTTCTTTAGGGAAATGACACACACATGAAGCAGTGAAAATTATAATTTCTCCCTCCAGAAAAATAGTGGGGAGGCCACCACTCCAGTGGTTTGGTGCTCAGGTACTGGGGTGCTCCCATTTGATTTCAGAATCTCATTGTTGGATTGGAAACTCAGAGGTCATTTATACTTGACCAAGAGTCCCCTTTACCATAACCTCAACAGATGTTCATACAACATCCACTTAAAGACCTCTAATAATGGGAAACTCATTAACTCCTGAAGCATCCCATTACACTTTTGGGAAGACTGTGCTCCCACTCTAGGGATGCAAAGATAGAAGACCCAGTCATTGCACTAGACGACTAGTGACAGAGAACTAATTTTATCCTAGGACAGTGATTCCACTTTGGAAAGACCTATTTGTTAGCAATTTTTTCCTTGCACATAGCTGAAATGTGCCCCTCTACAACTTCTACTTCTCCTACTTTTACCACCTGTGATCAGCAGCAGAACAAGGCCAATATCATTTCCACAATGTCATCTTTGAAATATTTGAGGGCAGCTCTCATGACCACCACTAAATTTTTTCTTCTTCAGTCTAAACATCTCCAATTCCTTTAATCAAACAACTGCGCATCATGATTTGGTGGCTGGCCTTTAACCTTTCTGATTATTCTCTGTATCTTTTCCAATTTTTCAATCACACAAATATGATGAAAAATGTAATCACTAAATATCCTATGAAATAATATTTCTTGTTGCCTTTGGACATATAATAAAAAATATCCATCAATTCTATTCTTCACTTCTCCAAGCAGTACCTATGAGTCATCCTTCCATTTAGCTACAATATCCTTTTTTTCTTTTCATTTTATTTATACCAATGATTCTTAATCTTTTTTTGTCTGTTGTGGATCCTTTTTAACAGTCTGATGAAGCCTATATATGCCTTCACAAAACAATATTTTAAAATGCATATAATATAAAAGAGATGGGATTGCAAAGGAAATTAATTATGCTGAAATACAGTTGTCATGTAAATTTGGGGGTTTTTTTCCTTTTTTTCTTCCCTCCTCCCTGCTCTAAAGGTTAGTACCATTAGACACAAATATGTTTGTGTGTGTGTGTGTGTGTGTGTGCATGTGTATGTCTCTGTGTGTTGTGTGGGTATATATATATATGTATATATACATACAAACATACATACATACACATATATACGTAAAATCATTCTATACATACTTCTATTCATCTTTTTTCTCTGGATGCAGATAGTATCTTCCTTCATATGTCCTTTGTAACTAATTTATTTATAATGGTCAAAATAACTTATGTGTTCAAAGTGGTTCTTAAAATAATATTGCTTTTACTGTATACAGTGTTCTCTTGGTTCCACTCATTTCACTCTTCATTATTTTGAGCAAGTCCATCTGTATTTTTTTCTAAGGTCATCAAGCTCATTATTTCTTTTGGCACAATAGTAGTCTATCGCTATCATATACCACAACTCGTTCAGCCATTCCCCAGTTGATGGGTATAACTGCAATCTCCAGTTCTTTGTCACCACAGAGCTGCTATACATATTTTAGAACACATAGGTTCTTTTCCTCTTTCCCTAATCATCTTTGGAAATAGACCTAGTAGTGGTATTGCTGGTCAAAGGGTAAAGGCACTTTAATAACTCATTGGACATAATTCCAGATTGCTCTCCAAAATGGTTGGATCAGTTCACAGTTCTACCAATGATGAATTGGTGTCCCAATTTTTCCACATCCCCTCCAATATTTATCCTTTTTCCTCTCAATCATTTCATCCAATCTGATAGGTGTAAAAAAAATAACTTTTAAAAAAAAGACAAGTAATATAGTTACAAAATTTTTAAAGCTCATAGAACTTTAAAGGTTAAGAACCTTAGACAGCAAGAATTTCATGATAAATATGATTCAACTATTCTGGAAACATGCTCTCCTCATTGATCTTTGGATAAGGATTTCCCATTTAAAGTGCCAACAGTCACATTAAAGTTTATTGACAATCTAAAAATTTTGGCTCTCAGCCCCTCTTCCCCTTTTCCTACTACACTGCCACTATTACTGCAAAAGTGGAAGGGGCCCAGGACAATAAAAAATGACATGTTAGAAGTCCTTTTTCAACAAGATGTCTCCCAAGATCCTTAAGGATACATTGGAACCTAGAACAACAGAAATACCTCTGTTCAATGACCTTTTAACAATGAACATCAGGAGAAGCATAAAGCAGAGAGATTACATCATGAAAGGCATTCATCACTAGGATGGAGGAGACTCAGAGCACAGTCTAGATTAAGGAGAGATTTTTTGTGTGTGTGAATCATGAAGTTCTCTGGATGTTCCTGTTTGTGGATGATCTATTGGGCTGACTGCATTGGGCACTAAGACGTTTCAGAGCCTCCTAGAAAAGATCTATAACAACCCAAAGAATTTGACCCACTCATCTCCATATGGGAAAGATAAAATGGATAAAGACTGCCAATTGTTCAGATTTCAATACTTATCTGAATGGACACCTTAGAGAACTTGTTTAAAAGTGTTTATGCCTGGGATAGACAGCACATGTGAACAATAAGCTTGGACCCATAGTTGCAAAGGAGGGCATAGAACAAACTGCATTGCTTTCAGGAAATTTTAAAGCACTTTTACTTACCCTAAGCTTCTCATAATAGCAAAGACTGAGGCAGAATCAAAATGGTGAAGAAAAGGCAAGGACTCTCCTGAGCTCTCCCCTAAATCCCTCCAAACTCCTTTAAATAATGCTGCAAAACAAATTCTAGAGCAGCAGAATCCACAAAAGGATGGAGGAAAACAATTTTCCAGCCTAAGACAACTTAAAAGGTTGGCAGAAAAGGTCTGTCTCACCAGGGTAAGAATGGAATGCAGTCCAGTACAGGCCATTGCAGCACAGATTGAGCCCCAGCAAACCAGAGGCAGGCTTTGAGGGTGACTGAATCAGTGATGGCAGTGATGGTTTCCAGACCTCTCAGCCCACAGATGATAAGAGGGTTGGACCACTGGTCAGGAGGACATTATGGAGTCCCTTTGCTGGCACCAGTGGCAAGACTGTCTTACATTGCCCATACTTGGATCTAGGTCTCAGTCCAAGGGAGGAGGATCACTAGTACACCAGAGCTTGAGGCCACAGGGGAGCAGGGATCCTGGTTACAGTTCCAGGATGGAAAAGTGTGTTTGTGCTCACTCACAGATCAGAGCACAGTACAGGAGAGTAGTAGACACATCTCTCCCTAGAACATACCACCTTGGAAGAACCAAAAACTTATAGGTCCACAGAATTATCTCTGAAAACAGCTGCACAAAAAACCTGAAGCTTGGGATGGTACTCCCTCCACTCTGGAAGCAAAGCTCCACTTTAGCATACAGTTAAAAGTTAAGAAATAGGCCGGAAATGAACAAACAGCAGAAAAAGATCCCAACTGTAGAAATATACTATGGTGACAGGGAAGATCAAAACACAAACTCAGAAGACAACAAGGTCAAAACTGTTACATTCAAAACCTCAAAGAAAAATATGAATTGTTCCAAGGTCTTGAAAAAGGTCAAAAAGGATTTTAAAAATCAAGTAAAAGAGGTAGAGGAAAAACTGGGAAGAGAAAGAAGAGTGATACAAGAAAATCATGCAAAAAGAGTCAACCGCTTGTTAAAGGAGGCATAAAAAAATACTGAAGAAAAAAAACACCTTAAAAACCAGAATAGGTCAAATGGTAAAAGAGGCACAAAAATCTAATGAAGAGAAGAACTCCTTGAAAAGCAGAATTAACCAAACAGAAAAAGATATACATAAATTCACTGAAGAGAACGCCTTAAAAAGCATAATAGCAAAGGTCCATGTTTTTGCTATAAACATTACAATGGTATTGTTCTTTGGCAGCGAGACCAGAAACACAACTATTTAAGTACTAAAGGCAGCTGGGTAACACAGTGACTAGAGCACTGGGCCTTGAGTCACAAAGATCTGATTTCAAATTTTGCTGCAGAAGCTTACTGTGTGACCCTGGAAATCTCTTAACCCCTGCTTGCCTCAGTTTCCTCAACTGTAAAATGGGGATAATAATAGTACCTACCTCCCAGGGCTGTTGTGAGTATCAAATGAGATGATGTTTGTATAGCATTTAGCACAGCGCCTGGCAAATAGTAGGTGCTTAACAAATGTTAATTCTATTACTAAAGGTGAACATTATCCAGAGATGTCAATGGAAAGGAATATGGTGGGTATGTAAGCAGACTGTAACACATGCAACAATGGATAATTTTGGGGGGAAAGGAGGAATCAAGGATGTCGTCTAGGAATTATATGACAGAAAGAGGAGATGAGCTGGTCACATAGAGCAAGGAATGACAAGTGAATGGTCAGAGTACTCTACTGTATCCTTCTGTTGTCAGGAGAAAGGGAGAAATGCTTCCATCATGTGGGGCATCTGCTCTGTACTTAATTTTCAGGAGATCATGAATAAGAGTCTTATGGGATAGACAGATGAACAGGCGTAGATGAGTTGTGATCTGTATCCCTGAAGGGAACTCCTAAATCTGTGAAATCACAGAGCCATTTCAGTATCATAGAGTACATTCTTGAACTTTGTTGGGAATCAGTCAAGTTTACCAGCTGATGATTTGCTGATTCCACTCTCTTCCCCCTTTGAAAGTCAAAACAACAGATGCCTTTCTCCAGTCCTACAGTACCTTTTCTTTTCTCCCCGATCTTTAAATGAACATTTATAGTGGCTTCAATCCCTGGCTCCCACTGATATGGGAAATCATTCCCCCAAGCTACTAACAACACACTTGCCTGGAATTTCTTTCTCTCCAAGAACCAAGAGCCAGACAAATGCTGCTGGGAATGTCAAAGACCTCAGGAATCACTTTCAGAACTAAAAGGTAGTATCATCATGTCGTGTGGCACATCCAAGACACAAATTGTGGGATTCTATCCATGTTAAATAGGGCAGCTAGACTGTTCAGTGGATAGAGCACTAGGCCTGGAGTCAGGAAAACCTGAGTTCAAATCTAAGCTCAGACACTTAGTAGCTGTGTGATCCTGTGCAAGTCACTTAATCTCTGTTTGCCTTAATCCACTGGAGAAGGAAATGGCAAATCACTCCAGTATCTTTGTCAAGAAAATCCCATGGACAGTATGGTCCATGGGGTCATGAAGAGTTGTACACAACTGAATGACTGAATAATAAATCCATGCTAAAGATAATTCTTAAGGAAATTGACCAGAGGAGAGAATTGAAAAGGCTCTGAATATAACTCCTTAATTAACGCAATCACAGTCATGGCTCCAAATTACTTAGAATGAAAGATAAAGTGACAAATACAAAACAAGGGAACTGTAATTACTCCAGAATCCAGCTGAGAACAAAATAGATCATATATAAAATGCTCGTTAAATGGTTATCACATTTGCTTTCATAATATACTGTTTATTAAAATAAATCTCAGTGCAAATTATCATTATAAAGAAGACTTTCTCAAGACTCCACTCTTTTGCATACTGAAAGTAGACGATATTCTGGGTGAGGGAAGCTATATAAATAGAGAGAAGCAATGTAGTATACTAGAAAGAACTCTGGCCACGGAGACAAGAGATCTGGATTCAAATTCCATGGTCAATTCTTACTGTAACAGAGATTACTGTGGCACTCACAGCCTGGAAGGCCAGGTGAGTAAGATTTTACTACTCCCTCAGGGGTTTCTGGCATCCTAAAGGGGATTGGGAGTTATCTAGGCTCTCTGCAAATGGCTCCAATCCCCACAGATCTTCCCTCAATTGTAGAGGATGGCCTCCTGCACCCTAGTTCCATTAAACCACCAATAGTCAGATTAGCTCTTATACAGGAACATCTACCTCAGAAGGTTTAATCACAGTCATATAAACTTAGTTCCCCAACTTAATCCCCCTTCCTTCTTTACTCCTTGGGGAAGGAAAGAGGATTAGGTTTACAGTTGAGTACCATTCCTATACAGCACAGTTCCAGTTCCAAGTCCAAAGCCATCCTCAGGCTTGAGTCCCATGCCCCCTGGTTTCTCAGGGCTTCCATGCTGGGCTGGCTGGTGGCACCATCCCTCCTGCAAATCTGGCTCCAAGGTTGACGTTGCTCAAACTGTCAGATCCCATGAGAACCACCTCTGGCACCTGAAACTGAGGATAAACCACACAACACCCCACAGCCCATTTCTTGGAGCTGGGGTAAAAGAGAAGGAACAGAGATAGTCCTTCCCCCTTTCACCAGTTCAGTTCATGATACCATCCTGTGAGTGAACTGTGATCTTCATCCTCTGGATACAGCACGTAAGTAAGGGTAGCTGAAAAGAGCAGAGAAGACAGAGAGCTAGATGGGGTGGAGGGAAGCAGAGGTAGGTGGAGGGAGTGAATGGCTCAATCTCACCAGTTTTAAAGCAGTGGCCAATAGCCCCATGCTAGTTACAGCTCTCCACAAGATTATAGATTAGGAGCTGGAAAAGAATTTTGAGGTGATATAGTCTAAACCCCTCATTTGATAGTTGAAAAAACTGAAAGGAAAAAAGGAAATGATTTGCTCAGTCACACAGATGGCTGACAGTATTGGGATTCAAACACAAATTCTCTGACTCCAAATCTGGCCTTCTTTCCCCACCATCATGGTACCACTTCCCTGAAGTAGTACCCAGGACTACACAGACAAGACATTTCAACTTTCTGAGCCTTGGTTTCTTCATTAGTAAACAGGGAAAATTAAACTTATTCTACTAACCTCACAAGATGCAGGGAGGAAATGCTTTATGTCTCAGAGCAAGATGAAAATGTGAGCTATTTTTCAGAATGACCAATGCACAACAATCAGATCACTAGTTTGACAGTGAGTTTTCCTTCTATCAGATCTGTCCTCTGTGGGGCTCGAGGTCATGGTCACTATGATGGACCTTTTTTCTGTCTGTAGTCCTCCACTTTAACCTCTCCCTTCTTTGGCCACCTCCCTGATGCACTACCTACCAATTCTCCTCTGCATAGATCTCTGAACTCACTGCCAAATAAATGCCCCAGGAAACATTTTCAGTCCCTCTCATTGATATTATATTTTGGCAAAAGTTATTTGTAAAGACATCCATAGCAGACACAGCCCAAGCAAGCAATTACAATGATAAGCAGCTAATTATTGGCCTAATTAGCCCCCTGTCCTCAATTTGTCATCCCAATGGGCCGATGGTGAGTATAGTTTGCAACGAAAGAGAAATGTCCCCACGTCAGTATTCATGATGGCACCAGTATGAATCTTAGTACATCAAAATCTTTTTTTGCTTCCTGAGTACCTGTTGCAAGCTATATGTTAATCACCATGTCTGTTTCCAAAAGGGCTAGAGTGGCTAAGCACTGTGACACTCATTTAAGAGGCAGACACAAATAGTCACAGAGAAGTTTATGATATGCCCAATGCCTTCTGTCACATCTTTTAAAGCATCATATAATTAGAAACAATTTTATTGTTATCTTTAGCGATTTGTACAATAAGGAAAGAACCTTAAATTTGGAGTCAAAGGACCCAGGTTCAAATGGAACTTCGCCACTACCTCTGTGAGTTTAGGCAAGTCTCTACCTTCCCTGTTACTATAAAGGGCAACGCCATACTCCCAGTCCCTCAGGCTCACAATGCAGAAGTCATCTTCCACTCCTCACTATCTGACACACACCCCCTATATCATTTTTTTGACTAGGCAATAGGGTTAAGTGACTTACCCAGGGTCACACAGCTAGTAAGCGTTATGTGTCTGAGGCCAGATTTGAACTCAGGTCCTCCTGAATCCAGGGCCAGTGCTCTATCCACTGTGCCACATAGCTGCCCCCACACCCCCCATATCCAATCTGTTGCCAAGACCTGTTGATTTTACCTTTGCAACATCCCTCAAATGTGGCCCCTTCTCTCCTCTGATACTGCCGCCGTTGAAGTATAGGCCTTCTTACCTCACGCTTGGACTGCTCATAGTCTGCTCGTGGGTCTGTCTGCCTCAAGTCTCTCCTCACTCCACTCCATCTGCCATTCAGCCACCAAAGTGATTTTTCTAAAGTGAAGATTCAACCATGTCACCACCACCCGAACTCAAGAACTCTAGTGCCTCCCTATCACCTCCAGAATCAAACACAAAATCCTCCTTTTTGGCATTCAAAGTTCTTCATAATCTAGCCTACCTTCCTAGTCTTCTTATACTTTTTTTCCCTGTCATGTACTCTTTGATCCAGTGACACTGGCCTCCTGGTTGTTCCATGATCGAGACACTCCATCTCATCTCCAGGTATTTTCTCAGGCTGTTGCTTATGCCTGGAATGTTCTCCCACCTATCAAGTCTACCTATAGACTTCTTTGACTTCCCTTAAGTCTCGCCTAAAATGCTATCTTTTACAGAAAACCTGTTTCAACCCCTCTTACTTCTAGTGTCTTCTGTCTGTTAATTATTTCTTAGTTAGAATATACCTTGTTTGTATTCATTTGTTTGCACATTGTCTGTGCCTGGCATATAGTAGGCGCTTAATAGATATTAATTGATTGATTGTTCCAGGCCTCAATTTCCTAATCTATAAAACGAAAAGGTTAGACTAAATGATCTCTAAGATCCCTTCCAGCTCTAATCAATGATTCTAAGATTTGATCATTGGCATAGATAATGACAAGGACTGCAATGATGGTAGTGATAGAGGCTCCCAAGCTGAAGGGACTTCAAAAGAAAATGGAGGGTGAGGCCAGCCATATACTGCCAGGCATAAAAATATTCACCTATCTATAGACAAACAATGGGGGAAATTGAAATAACTCTTTGCCTAACCCCACAAACAAAAGGCAATGTGGCATAGTATGTCCACAAGGAGCATACAGCATAATAAGGGAGACAATATGTAAATAATGAGGCACATAGGAGCTGCATACAGAGTAGATGGAAGATGACCTTATAGAGGAAGGTAAAAACATCTGAGGGGACCAGGAAAAGCTTCCAAAAGGAGGTGAGATTTTAACTAAGCCTTGAAGAAAGCTAGTAAAACTAAGAGGCAGAGGTGAGGGGGGCAAGGGTAATATATTCCAGGTATATGGGGCAGCCAGCACAAAGGGAAGACTATAGGAGAGAGAATATTATTTTCAAGGAAATAAAAATAAGCTATTGTAGCTGAGTGATACAGTATGTGGAGGTGAATAAAGTATAAGAAGATTGTAAAGGCTGGGCATGTGGTGCACATCTATTTTGCTTCCTACTGGAAAGACTGAGGCTGATGGATTTCTTGGGCTTTGGAGTTCAGAACTGCAATGGACTAAGCCAATAGAATGTCTGACACACTGAGTTCAAGCCCCTTGAAGCAGCAAAGGGCCATCAGGCTGCCTGAGTAGGAGTGAACTAGCCCAGGTCAGAAAAAAAGCAGATTAAAATTTCTGAGCTGATCTGTTTTGGGATACAGCCAGTTAATGGCTACAGTATTTCTAGCTTGGTGAGTTAGGGAGACTGAGTCACTGGAAAAAAAAGGGCAGGAAGGAAATAGATTCTAAAGATCTTTAAAGGCCCCCAAAAAGGGACTTTATATTGATCCTTAAAGTGATGGTAGCCACTAGAGCTCACTGAGCAATGGGGTGATATGGGCAGATAGGGAGCAATGACTGACTCTAGTAACAGAAAAATGCTCCGAATTCCTCTCTTCCCCTTGTATTATTTTGAGCGAGGGTGTTTGCAATTGGTGTCCATCTGATTCACCACAGAAAAACCAACTCCTACTACACATCCTCACGGCCAAATACCACTAACATTATCTCTGAATGCTACTGCCCGACACTTTCCAGACTCTACTCGCCTCACCTCTACTTCTGACCAAATACTCTCTCCACCCCCAAAACATAAGCTCTGTTGACCCCAAATCACATCCTATCTCTGTGTCCAACAAACAACTAGTAACCTTCTTAATTCCTGTAATTACTATAAGGGTGTTCCTCCCACCACTAGCACCATGGAAACATCAGTTTAATCATCCACTCAGCTTTCCTGGCAATGGGAGTTTGCAAAAGGAAATTTTTCTCCGTGCTCTAAAAGACCAGCCTCTCCAACAGCACAAAACGTTAATCTCCTAACAATCTAACCTTTGGAGCTAGTTTGGGCCCCTTGGAACTAGGTGTCTAAGGAACTTGAGCATACCCTCTTCTTTTCATACCATATCCTTGATCTCTTAGCTAGAAAGTACAATGTTAAAAGAAAAAAAAAATCCACCAAGTGGGAAAAAAAGTTGAAGCAGTGAGCAAGGAATTTCAAGACATTCTTTGATGGCCCCAGAGGAGATAATGAACTCTGAAGCCCAGTATCTGATGGGGAGTTGAACTAACTTAGTTTAGAGAAACAATTTTCTTCCCCTGTCAGTCAGTCTGTTGGTGGCACTCAAGAATGGTTTCTGTGCTAATTTGCAGAACAAGCAGGAAGGAAGAGTGAAAAATATGTGAACAATGGTTTGGGCTTTACCAGCAAGTATGATTTAATGACATTCCTTTACTACAATGACAGAAACCAATATCTTAGTCCAGAAACTTGCCTAAGAAAACCAATAAGAGAAAAATCAAAAAGATGAAACAGTTCACTGTTCTTTATTTTTTTTTAAATTCAGGCAATACACTGGTTTATAAATTGTGATTATTTTATCACATATGATTGTGGTTGTGGTTTGTCCTTCATTCTTGAAGGGGACTATGACATTAGGGAGATGATGACATGACTTTGCAATTGACTTTGGTTTGAGTGAGGGAGGGCCGTGCAAGGTCACCAGCTTCACTTTCTCCTCCAGAGCCATCTGGATCCAGTGGCCAGGATCAGGAAGACTGGAAATGGCCCAGGATGCAGTGGGAGACCTTGATCCTTTTAAGCTAAGGTCTTTTTAGGTTCTCACTATGAGTGAGGCAACGCCCATTCAGTGAATAGGACCCTTTAAGAAGTGAGTCAAGGGATGGTCCCTTTAATTAAAAAAAAAAATCAAACTGAGAGGGGAAGACAGGGTTGCTGGCCAAAAGAGAAACAGTTACTATTTACATTCACTCTGATCCAAGAGAGCCCAAAAATAACCATTAAGTGATACTTGGGCAGGGACTTATTGTCCAATCCATGAGATCCAGAGTGAGTTGGGTTTAAGGTCTGGTCTTTGAGAAAGAAAGAGGCCTGTTCATCATGGTCCTCTTCAGTAGTCTGAGCTGCCTGAATGGGGACCCAGCTGGCCAGTCACAGTTGAGCAGCTCACCTCATCCTCTCCTCCCCTCTCTTCTTCTCTTTTCTTTTCTCCTCTGCTTGCTTACCAAAACCTTAGAGGCAGTTACGGGTAGTGCAATGGGTAAATTAGAGTGTTGGACTTAGAGTAAAGAAGACCTGAGTTCAAATCAAGCCTCAGACACTATCTGTATGACCCTTGGCAAGTCACTTGACCTCTTACCCTCAGTTTTACCATCTCTAATACGGAATAATAATAGCACCTACCTCAGAGTTGTCCTGAGATAACACAGACACACACACAGACACACACACACATATATCATTTTGCATACCTTAAAGCACTATATAAATGCTAATTGTTATTATTAATAATAATAAGGGTTGAGAGGAAGCATATAGTGAATAGAGAGCTGGGCATGCAGTCAGGAAGACCTATACTCAAGGCCCACTTCTGCCACATACTGGCCAAGTGACCCAGAGCAAAAGATTTAACCTCCTAGTGTTCAGAGGGGACAAACACTCATCCCACTATCTGAAACTACAAATCTGCCTAGTGCTACCCAAATCAGATTAAAATAGAACTGGGAAATGTTTCACAAAATTAATAAAAATATAACATAATCATTCGATATGCTGAAGCAGGGATCCATTTCCATTTGAGTTTAAAACACCTGCTGTAGTAACTCAATTTAACATTATAGGCTGCAGAGAAGATACTGGCCTGATTTGGGAGGTCAGACTCCTCATCTTGAGATTCCTTATTCCACCTTAATTCCTGGACCTCTACAGTACAAATTATATTGTGTCTTAGAATATTACAATGATTTTACTCTGAAATTCATAGAACTTTCAAAGACATCAGTCTGACCATTTATGCTTAAAAACCAAAGTGAATAAATTATACAATTCCTACAGATAAATTTTATGTGTCTATATGTGATATACATATATACACACATGTGTATGTGTATACACACACATTTTTCCTAAGCTAAGGTGTATAACCTTTAACATTATTTTCTGTGAATGTATGTGTTTTCTTTTAAGAGATGCTGCAGATGGACAATGTATCAGACCCAAAATTCAGTAGAAGCCTGCATTTGAACTGTATCACATTGGGAAACTGTGTAGTGATTTCATTGATACCAAGATGTTCACTACTTACTGCAAAAGCCTGTCTCTTTAACACCAATCTTCTTCTAATGATGTTATAAGGCATGTTATTATGGCAAACTTTGGTTGCCCAGAGAAGTTCATCAGTATTGTGATCAGTTTCATGACAGCATGCTTGCATGGGTTCTGTGTAATGAATGATGTTTTCATGCTTTCCCAGTTACCAATAGAGTGAAGTAAGGCTTTTTGCTTGCTCCTAATGCTTTTTAGCATCATGTTTTCAGCAATGTTGTCAGAAGTCTTCAACGAGAGAGTAATGGCATCAATTCTGTCCCCTATGAGCGAAGCAGAATTGCAGTAGCTCAAAAAAAAAATGTGAGCTGCACAAATTTAGAGTCATCTCCACTCCAAATGTTCCTGTGGACTATTTGTGCCCAATCTGTGGTAGAGCCTGTTGAGCTCATTTTGGTCTGATCAGCCACACACTGTACCTTAACTCCAACGCAGTGATGTCATTTTGTTCCTCTTAAAGAACAAAGAACAGCAACCAACAACCAGCCAAGGCATGTTAGAAGTTATATTATAGATATATTATAAGTCATGGAATATAATGACCTCAAAAGAATCATAGTTACAATTGTAGTGGTGAATAGGCCTTTTTCTTTCTCAAAGACCAAGCCTTAAACCCAATTCACTCTGGATCTTGTAGATTGAGCAACAATAGTCCCTGCCTAAGCACCACTTAATACAGAGTTTTTCTTGTTGGCTTTACGATCATGACAGCTAGTCACATCAACTAGTTAGAGTCTGCAAAGTCAAGCTGAGAAACCAATTACAGCCCTGTCGCTATCTGGTTACTTCTCACTGTGTCCCCAAATTCCAATTAAATATCCTAGTATTTAGTGATCAATTTATCATTTTACTTGATATAGATCTTCTCCTTCTGTTATTGCTTCTTTGATGTATAATTCCTTACCTCTTTTGTCCTCTGTAATTCTAATTGTATCCATCCTGCCTTGTACTATATATATATTTTGGAAATGTTACTCATTGCCCATTGATTTTCACGTACCATGGGACTGTGCTCCGAGCATATAATAAACCAGTTATTAAAATGTCTCTCTGTGTTGATCAGTATGATTGAAAGTGGTATCAATCAACAAATCCCTGAATGTTTTATATCACAAGTAACTCAGAGGACAATGATAAACTTAAGGTTATGTAAAAGTAAGTAACAGAGTATTACCAACAATGACTTGTGTTAAAAAAAAATTCAGAGTAAACAACATCCTCCAGGGTATGTATGACTAGCATAGGAGAAAAGGCATTGTCATGAAGAAAGAGCAACCCACAAGTGAGAAGTCAGGGTGCTACACTGGTCCACTGAAAATAGTAAGAGAACAGAGGAAGACCAATGTAATATGTGAATCTCATGGACAAAGACGAGAATGACAAGAGTGAAAAAAGTCAGATGAGTGTTAGAGCCAACTCTAGCTCGCTTACCAGAGATTTTTAAACTTTTAGTGTGGGCATTTATATACCCTTCAGAAATCAGCAATCACTGCAAATCAAGGTCTGATTTGTTGTTTTGTTGATTACCTACATTTAAGAAAGTGTTAATAATGCAGATTAAATTTATGTGTGCAAATACTTTTTTTTTCCAAGAGGGCCCATTTGTTAAACATTTACCACCACATCCCTATATCACTCTATAAACACTGCTTGAGCTCAGCAGGAAGCCAGTAGAATACTCTGGGAATGAAGTTATCATGGGACAGAATGCCTGCTGACTATAGGCTAATGATAATAATAGCTGACATTTACATAGTGCTTTAAGATTTTCAAAGTGCTTTACATCTATTATCTTATTTGGGTCTTATAACACCCTTAGGTAGACTCAAAATAGCAGAAGAACCAGAGGAAGACTGCTGGTGTGATAATAGGTGAATCCTATGTGAAAGTTTCATATAGAAGGATATAAGTGACACAGAGTAAGGAAGGGCAGCGGAGATGTGATCTCCATTAGTAGCAAATGGAGCAACCAGGGTAAGAAAATCAGATTCAAAGTATCTGCGTATGAAGCAGGATGCCATATAATTGCATTTTAAAAGTTGTTTACCCCTCCCTTCCACTTCCTGTTTGAGTGGGGCCAATCTTGAAAACAGAATCTGGGCTGTAGGGTAAATGGTATGGGATTATAGCTTTTCTCTTTGTCTCAATAGGTGTTCTCTGGTTAAAGCATTGACAAAATCCCTGTCTTGTAAGTTTGAATTTCTAGTTTTATTTCTAGCCCATGATTGAGAGCTATTACATTAAGACACTAGATGGTTTTTTATTGTCTCTTACAAGGTAGTTCCTTTGCTCTGGGAAGCCCTGATGATATTTATTCCTGGTTATCTCTGTTTAGCACACTTGGGTAAAACCATAAATGGGGGAAAGAATAAATACAAATACTGAACTATTTCTCTTGGGAGAAAAAATGAGGCTGAGTTTCTTTGTATAAATTGAGTCCTTGCTTAGAAGGCTTACTGGGAGTAAGATGACAGGTGATGTTTAAATAGCTATTCACAAGAAAATTATCTACAGGAACCATGTTTCAATGGAATTTTCCCCCCTAGCAGCTGAAAAATATGACAGATGCTCCACTCTGTTTACCAAGGACAGCTCAGCTCCAAAGTAACACAGAGTTTATTGCTACTGTAATGTTCCAGTTGTGACTGCACGTCATGTTCTAACAGCTCCGGAATGGAATGAAAAAAAAAAACCAACTAAGTGTAAATTCTACTGGAGTGGGCAGAAAGAGGAAGGAGTAATGGGTCTGAGCCATCCCTTGAGGGAACCTGATTTAACAGTAGGTGGAGTTGAC
Organism: Phascolarctos cinereus; assembly: GCF_003287225.1. Classification (NCBI taxonomy): domain Eukaryota; kingdom Metazoa; phylum Chordata; class Mammalia; order Diprotodontia; family Phascolarctidae; genus Phascolarctos; species Phascolarctos cinereus. The sequence continues at coordinate 248,908,198 of NW_027555625.1, forward strand.
AAGTGATGTGGGAAAAGGAAGAAAGCCATATGTCTCACAAAATACCTCCCAGTAATTAACCATTCCACCATTAGAGAATCATTCCTTTGATTTATAGAGCTGTCCCTTATTAAAATGCAAATAGGAGCTAGAACACTTTAACTCTTAGTGTATTGTGGGGGGGGAGGTTAGGGGCATAGATTATTTACCTCACGGTGAAAGAGTTGATCAGATCTTCCCTTGAGAGTAGGTTTGGATGGTGGAAAAAGTCAGAGAACATAAGGATTCTAAGTTTGCAGGAGAGGAGACAATGGTAATGGGAGAAAAATGTAAAGAAAGAAACAGAGGCATCCAAAGAAAAAAATTCATTGACTTCTCCAATCCTCATAGGCATGGAAGGAAGGTGTCTCTATTTCAAAGCATGGGAGTAGCAATGGCAGCATGGTGGAAACAGGCTGCCAGCTTGCTTGGGAATTAAAGACAGGTGTTGAGGCAATGTGCGGTAATAAACTGAATGGAGGGTAATGATTTACATTTCTATTATCCTTTAAGGTTTACAAAATACTTTCCATTGTGAATCAGGCAAATAGGAGTATTACTCTCCCAATTTTATGAGCAAGGACATTGGAACCAAGAGAGGAGAAATTATTTTCCATGAACAAAAAGTTAATAAATGTTAGAGCCTGGGTTCAAACCTACATCCACTGATTATAAATCAGTGTTCTTTCTCCTACACCACTCTAAGGTGAACAATAGTTTTGTCACTAGCAAAAATGCAGATTAAAAAAATTGCTAGTTCCACCCTGCCCTCCCTCCACCTCCAGTGTTGCTAAGTGAAGCTCCCAAGGTTATTTGTATGGACCCAGGAAGCCACTAAGGGCATGATAGCAATTGAAAGGAATTTTTGCACTCTCTCTCAAAGAGGAGACTGAATTCAAAATGGCAGTTGAGAAAGAAGAAAAACAATTCTAAAAGAAAGACCTAGTACCAAACATTTCTTTCGCTGATTGGCTGTGGGTCTGAATCACGAAAGAGCTAAAATCAGGTCAGGAACTAGAGTTGAGAATACTCTCTTCTATAAAGAAAAGATTGAAGAATAGTTGCAATCCATCAGAGAATCATCATATGGCAGCAGCACAGACCTAGCAGAGATAATCATCATCATCAGAGATACCAAGAAAGGATAATATAGTGGAGAGAACAGCCTAGAGAAGATTCCCGTGGAGTGCAGCAAGTGATAGCCCAATGATATTATGAGAGCAGCATATAATATCATCAAAGAGATGATCCACAGAAACAACACTGCAAGAGAATTACTTTTCCTGGCTGCATGTGTTCCCTAGCTGTATGTGTTCAGCCTCCATATATGTACTATCCCTGTATATATTTCCTTAGGTGCAGTATCTATGGAAAACTGTACCCTTGTATATATGGCAGGTGAGGGGTGGGTGGGAATTTTCCTTATTCATAGGGACAAATAGATGGGATAGTGGATAGAATTGGACTTAGAACCAAGATGACCTGAGTCTGAATCCTGTCTCCCAACACTTACTACTTGTGCGTCCCTGGGCAAGTTGCTTAACCTTTCTTAGCCTGTTTCCTCATCTACAAAGTGGGGGCTGTAAGAGCAACTACTTCACAGTATTGTTGTAAGGATCAAATGAAATAATATGCATAAAGCATTTTATAAACTTGAAACTGCTGTATAAATGCTAACTATTATTGTCACTACTTATATTGCTATAGTACTTCATAGAATCACAGAACCTAGAATTGGACAAGACCTCAGCAACCATCTAGTCCCTTCTTTGCCCAAAAGGAATTCTCATTGATGAGGATTAGATAAGAAGTAATCGGTCACCCAACCTCTGTGCTTAAAGACTTCCAATTTAATTAAATAGTCTTTGCTTTGAACTAGTGTAATTTTTGGTTAGTCTGGTGAAAGAAACATTGATGGTGGCTTATAAGTTAAGATTTTAAGTGTGTGCTGACCCAAAACATGCTTTAAACCTGGGGTAGCTTCCAAGGACCCACAAATCAAAGTGGTGAATGGTGGTAAGGCTATACCATGAAGAGAGTAGGCTACAGACTCCATCAGAATTAGGGAGAAATTTAGGAACTAAGGGCAAAGAAGTAGAGTCTGAATGTTGGGCATAAGGAGATAATCAAAGGATCTTTGAACTTAAAGGTCGACTAGCTCAACTAGTCTCCAATTCCCTGCTGTTTGGAATTTTAGATGAGCCTACTGATTCAAGATTAGGAAAAACAAAGCCAAAGCATATTCCAGAAGCGATCAGCAGCATTTGTTGCATCAGAGCCGAGGGTAGGAAGAGGGGAATGTGTCTTTTGGAAAGGTTTGGTGCACCAAGCAGTTTCTAGGAGATCACAGAACGTAAGAGCAGCCAAAGGCGGCCTTGGGGATCATTTGGTCCAGTCCTCTCGTTTTGCAGAAAAAGCATCTGAGGCTTAGAGAGGTTAAATAATTTGACCAAGGGCACACATTTAGTTAGTTTCTGAGCAAGGACCAGAGCCCAATTCTTCCGATTCACAATCTAATGTTCTTTCAACCCCACACTGCTGCCAGACATCAGATTGAATCCTCACAGCAGAGAGCCAGCTCCACAAACACACAGCCTCTGGTATGGCAAGCTATGAAAAGTACAAAGCTTGGCTGCTGGGGGGAGAAGGGAGGGCTTTGGACAGACTCCTTCCATTACACTAAGCCAATCTCAGTGCATGATTAATGACAATAAACAGGATGTTCCTAATCAGGGGAAGTCTTTGACAACTAATTAATTGTAACCTAGCAAAGACAAAAACATAGCACAACTCCACCAGCAGATGCCAGAATGGCAGCTCCATTCATGAGACAGATCCCTATTCTTCAGTTCAAGTTTTAATTGTGGTTGGGGGTGAATTGTATGGTCTAGATTCAGCAACTGCCAGGTTTGGAGGGTGTGTGTGTGTGTGTGTGTGTGTGTGTGTGTGTGTGTATTTTACTCTACAGCCTCACTAACAGCAAGTACTCTGTTGGCTCAGATGGCCATTTAGATTTGACATTCCTTTCTAAATATTCATTTCTTCTGTTTCTAGTCTCTTGAATACAGAGCCCTTAGGTGGGCAAAGGATGAGAAAGTCACACAGGCAGCTCTCTGATTTTTTGAAGTGCCACGTGAAAATGAAACTTGCAAAAAGGTACTAATGTTAATAATGCCAATAACTCATTTTTATGGTGATTTTATAGTCCACAAGGCACTTTCCTGTTCTTTTTCACATTTAATATGCGTAACAATGCTGGGTGGGTATTGTTAACCTCTTTTTATAGATGAAGTTGAGGATAGGAGAGGTAAACTTTATTACTAATACTGATGATTATTTAACACTCTACCCTGCATTTCTCTAATGCGTTCTCATATGATATTGTGCATTATAATCATCTGCTTGTGTCTTATCCAAATATTAGACTGTGCATTCCATGAGGGCAAGGACACAATGCTAGTTAGCACTAACTAGTACTAGCAGAGTGGTCTGCATATAAGTGTTTAATAAATGGTTGTTGTTGAATGAATGAATGAATGAATGATTCAGGTTCCTATAGCATTTCACAGTTTACAAAATATTTTCTGCACAGCGACTCTGGGAGGCAAATAGTATATTAGCATCCCCATTTCACAGATGAGAAAACTAAGATAAAGAGTTCAACTAACTTACAAGGTCAGAGCTAGAAAGTAGTGGGTATGGAACACAGATTCAGTCCATACTTTTTCCTTTACAGCATAAATTCATCAGTAAGAGGCAAGGTGTCACAATAGTAAATGTGTAGGAATTGGAGTCACAAGATCTAGGTTTAAATCTTGGCTCTATCACTTTCTATCTGTGTGACTTTGGGCAAGTCAATTGCCTTCTGAGCAGCAAAGGACTGAATGCTAAGGTTCCTTCCAGCTCTAAATCAATGATCCTGTGCCTGTGAGCTGACCAGTTAGGTGCCACAGCAAATACATCTTCATGAATTCAAATCTAGCCTCAGACACTTACTACCTGTGTGACCCTGGGCAAGTCGCTTAACCCATTTTGCTTCAGTTTCCTCATCTATGAAATGAGCTGGAGAAGAAACTAGCAAACTACTCTAGTATCTTTGACAAGAAAACCTCAAGTGGGGTCACAAAGAGACAGTAATGACTAAACAACATCTGTGAATTAGGATGTACACATTGCATGCAGTGTCTTCTGGTAAGTCACACAATCAGCCCCAAACTCAGAAATCATACACAAACTCTACTACTGACTTCAGTTCTGGCTTAAGTTGGGGGTAGGCATGTTTGTTTTTCTGTTTTCCTAGTCTGGGAGTAACTCGATGGCTCTCTGGGGGAAGACAATTGCTTTGCAGTGTCTGGATCTTGGAAATATTGCAAATACAGACTCCAATCATCAAACAAACAAATCTGGAAACTTAGTTCCATGAATGTGAAGAATCCCCTTGCTTCCTCCCTGAAAACAGGGCTGGCAGGCAAAACATCAGCCCCTTAGTGGATAATACTGCCAAACTAAAAAGTAAATACTTTTCTCCATTGGAAGGAAAAGAAGATGGGGAATAATTATCCAAGAAACCTAATAGCATTTAAAAAAAATCCTCTAGAGTGAAAATTTATCAGAGAGTAGGAAGCTAGGTATGAAGGGATTTCATTAAAAGTCGGAACATGCTGGCTTTTTAATCCCAAGTACCTTAAACTGCTGGAAATATAAAATTGCTTTTCCATGTCTTTAGGAGGGCCACTGAACCCTCAACTTGTTACACCAATACATGCAGTGATTTGACTCTGGACCTGGCTAAGAATCCTTTGAGAACTTAGGAGGTACCATGGGCCTTGAACAGACTGCCTCTCCAACGTCCTGAAACTCAATAAAGGTTGAAGCTACTTAATTCAAAACTTCAACAGACTCATGATTTTATTGAAATAGGGACTCATTTTGATAATGCAGAACACAATCCTGTCAATGTTTTCTGATCCTGTGCAAAGATGTTAGTAATCAATCAATGAACATTTATTGAAGCCCTACTATGTATCAGGCACTGCGATAGATGTTAAGGATAAATGATACAAAAGTGAAGTAGCCCACATCCTCGGGAAGCTTTCATTCTATTGGGAGAGACAACATGTACATATATGTGAAATGTTTAGACACAAGGTATTTTAGTCAGGAGGGCACTAGCAGTTGGTGATATCAGGTAAGGCTTTATGTAAGCAGCTACATGGCAGAGCAGATAAAATATTGGACTAGCAGTCAAGAAGACTTGACTGAATCCTGCCTCAAATACTCACTGGGTAATTCACTTAATATTTCTCAGCCTCAGGTCTCTTATCCATAAAAAGGGAATTATAATGGCATCCATCTCATAGGGCTGCTCTGAGGATTAAATGAGAAGTTTTGCAAACCTTAATGTTCAATATAAATGCTAGCTATTATTTTTATTGGAAGGAGGTGCTTGAGTGTATCTTGAAAGAAAGCCAGGATTCTAAGAGGTGGGGATGAGGACAGTGTGGATTCTAGGCACGAAAGACAGCTAGTCCAAAAGCAAATGAAGATGGAGTATTATCTATGAGGAACAGCAAGAAATCCAGTTTAACTGGGCCATGGAGAGTGTGAAAAAGAGTAATGTGTAAAAAGGCTGAAAAGGTAGGATGAGACCAGGTGGCAAAGGGTTTTAAATACCAAACAGAAGAGTTTATATTTGCTCCTAAAAGTAATATGAAGTCACTGGAATTTACTGAGCAGTAAAGTGGGATGGATGGTCACACCTGTGTAGTAAGGGTTGAAGCAAAACAATGAAAGGTTTGCAAAATTAACACTCAGAAGAGCCAGTTAGAAAGCATATAAGCACAGCATTAGCAGACCTGCTTAAAGGTTACTGAATTTTGCCCTTTGGTTCCTAGTGGCAGGGTTTTGATTGAAGCCCCCTACATTGCCCTTCTTTTTCTGATGAGAAACTCAGAAGTGTTTTGATGGTTCCCAGTGACTCAAGCTTGTAATCTCCCCACCTCCCCGCACACACCCTTTAAACAAAAGACTTCTGACTGCATAGCCACTTTAACTACTATTCTCATTATTTTCTGAGGCCAAGTAGCTGACTACAGGGAGAAAGGATGAGCTATATCCTTATGCACCAAGCTAAACATGCTGTTCAGGTTGTAGGTTCACAACTTGTCATATTTTCAAGCCTCAATCTTCAACAATTTCACCCCCTTGCAGTGGAAACAGGGCTGTCATTTGCCAGTGGTTCTTGAATTGGACAAGAGTGTGGGAAGGTCCAGTACCTTTCTACACTGAACCAATGATTCGGGTTTACAAAAGGAGAGGCCTCACATGGATGACTTACCACCACCGACTCACTCCCATTAATAGACACAAATCTCTCACTGGTAAAGAAAAATTGAAAATTATCCATCAGAGAAGATCCTGACACATACTGGAGGGATCTTACATAATGGGTTGAGTAGGAGCCACAAGCCTGAGACATACAAAACACCTTCAGGACCTTGGAGAAAGGTTCCCATTCCAAGACAAGAAGACTGACTGAAGAGTGATGAATCGAGAAATAAACAAGAGACATTGTCATTGTATTTGACAATATCAACATTTCCTCTGCCCATAGTAAGCAGGGACTGTTGTGGGAGGAAGAGGGATGGAGAGGATACTGAAATGCAACTACTGAAAGTCCTATAAGAAGATTATCTAATTTTCAACTGGTTTAATGGACTGAGCAATGGATTTGGAGTCAGGACATGTGAGTTTGCATCCAGGCTCTACTGTTTGTTTTGTAAAGCTGTTTTATTTTTTTAGTATAAGTGTTCACATCTTTCTCCTTGGAGGATATAACATATCAAGAAGAAGGTTTCCCATTTGGCTTCTTTAAGCACCCCATCCTCCATAACTTTTAGCTTGTTGTTTTTATTTAGTCATTTTTCAGTCATGTCCAACTTGTCATGATCCCATTTAGAGTTTTCTTGGCAAAGATACTGGAGTGGTTGACCATTTCCTTCTCCAAGAGTTGTTGAGTTGTTTCATTCATGCCCAACTCTTTGTGACCCTAGTTAGTTTTCTTGGCAAGATACTACAGTAGCTTGTCATTTTCTTCTATAGCTCATTATACAGATGAGGAAATTGAGGCAAAGAGGATTAAGTGACTTGCCCAGGGTCACACAGCTAGTAAGTATCTGAGGCCAGATTTGAACTCAGGAGATGAGTCTTCCTGACTTCAGGCCTCCCACTCTTTCTATTGTGCCACCTAGCTGCCCCTAAACTTTTAGCTTGTATGCATCAAAAACAACTCTCTTGGTCATTAGATGTTGAGAAGCAAAACCTTGAAGAACAAGGCATGTCTAATCCCACAGGATGTGGACATACAACAGCAGGTAATTACTGAGGGACTCTGACAATCCAGTAGAACAAATTCCAATGAAAGAGCTATCATATAGGGAGTCTGACTTGATGTACTTGTTGCAACCCAGGAACCAGGGTCAGCCAATGCTGTTATTGTAATAAGTCAGCCCTTCCAAAACTCACAAAGAAATATCTCAACCCAATAATAACATTATTAATAGTAATAACTTACATATTCACTGTGATAAAAGGTTTGCAAAGCTCTTTAGAAGCTTGATCTCATTTTAATCCTCACAACAACCCTATAAGTTAGGTGCTATTATTATCTCCATTTTGCAGATGAGAAAATGGAATCAGAAAGGTTAAGTTGCCCAGGGCAACAGAGTTAGTTAGTGTTGGAGAAGAACTATGAATCTAGCTCTTTTTGACTTCAAGCCTGAGACACTGTCTATGAAGACATGCTGCTTCTCAAGGCAAGGCATACCTGTGTTTCTTTCTTAGGCTGTGAGTAGATGGAGCTTTTTGCACTTGGGGTTAGTGTCAGATTGGAAGCACACACACACAAAAAACAGAGCTGTAACTAGAAACATTTTCGCTTGAGGCAAAAATGATTGGGCAGAGGTAGGGAAGAGGGAGGAGAAGGTACAGAGGACAGTGTGACCTTGGGTATAGTTGCACCAGGACAGGAAGTGTTCTGACTCCTGTCTTCTATAGGGCTTAAGGTGAGGACAAGAACATCCACAATGAGACCATGGAGAAAAGACCTGGGGGGAGGGCAATTGGAGTACTTGGTAGATGAACAGAAAACCACAAGGTCAACTGTTAGGTATACAAAAGGAAAGTGCACAAAACCCCTGCCCAGGGAGGAGGTATGCTTCTCTATATCACCACTCTGAGGTAAAGCCCTATGGCCCTTAGCTGGCTATAGCTTTGTCAAAAAGCCATCTTTGGGGCAGCTAGGTGGTGCAGTGGATAGAGCACCGGCTCTGGAGTCAGGAGGACCTGAGTTCAAATCTGGCCTCAGACCAGACACTTGACACTTACTAGCTGTGTGACCTTGGGCAAGTCACTTAACTCCAATTGCAAAAAAAAAAAAAACGATCTTCAGCTTTCAGGAGAGGGAGAAGAGCAGGTTAATATTTCTTTCTGGCCAGAGACCATTTCCACAGTTTGTGTGAAGATGGGACACCAGTGCAGAGAAAAATGTACCAATAAAAAGGAAAAGGTTTGCCAAGTGAAAGAAGGAAAGCAGCATTTATTAAGCATCTAGTATGTACTAAGCTCATTACAAGTATTACCTCATTTGATCCTCACAACAATACTGGAAGATAAATGCTATTATTATCCTCATTTTATTATTCACTCTCAGGTAGGAGAGGTTAAGTGACTTGCCCAGAGTCTCATAGCTAGCAAGTGTCTAAGGCTGCATTTGAACTCAGGTCTTCCTGACTCCATGCCCAGCTCTCCAGCTGCCTCCCAGCTAGGTATGAAGGAAGCCTTCTTGCTCTGTTGCAAAGCTTCATGCCATCATGAAATGGAGGTGGCAAATCTCCCTGGAGATAGAAGTATCTTTTCACCTTTTCCCCAACATGGAAACCCAGTTCCAGTATTCCTGTTGGCTATCTTTTAGGGCATTCAGGTGGTGTGGAGCGGATAGAGTGCCAGGTCTTGAGTCAGAAAGACCTGAGTTCAAATCCAGCCTCAGACACTTTCTAACTATGTGACCCTGGGTGAGTCACTTAACCCTATTTACCCAGTTTCCTCATCTGTAAAATGATCTGGAGAAGGGAATGGCAAGCCACTCTAGTATCTTTGCCAAGAAAACCCCAAATAGAGTCACAAAGAGTTAGACGTGATGAACAACAATATCTTTCTCTTAAGTCATTCATCCTTTGGAGTCTTCATGGAGTTTGAACTAGATGATGTCTAAGGTTACTTCCAGCTCTAAATCTATGACCTAAGCTATGTTGTTACCTTATTATTTTTATAATATTATTATTGCTCTTGGGCCTTATTTTTCCCAACAAGGGAGTTCAACTAAATAAGCTCTTAGTTTTTTTTTTCCATGTCTTAATTCAATGGTGCTATGGACTTTAGGAATCTCACTGTGGATAATTCAAAAGAGATTGCAATTGTATAGGCCTGTGCTGCATGGCCAAAGGTGTATAAGAAGGAAACTTTTGCTGTCATATCGTCCCATGTTCCAAAGGTTCAATGTCTCAGTTCATGACTATGGGAACCCCTGACTTTCAACTTAGCTCAAATTTCTGTTTACTTACTTGGATCTGGTTTGGACCACTTCCTCCTCACCCTAAGTATGGCATCTCTTTCTAGGTTATTGGCTCTATGCCAATACAGGATGAGAAGTTGTTTTTTTTTTAAAAATATGTCCACTTCCAGATAAGTGGTTATGAGTGAAATAATTTTGTACATATCCCTCAAATGCTAACTCAGATTCCTTCTCATCCAGTCAGCCTTCCTTGAACATCTGTCTCTCTCTCCTTTGAAGTACTTTGTATCATTAAATATATGTTTACATTTTTTACATTATACTTTGTTTCACAATAATTTGCATTGATCATTTCACCTATGAAACTGTCATCTCCATGAGAGCCAGGACTATGTCTCAGTCTCCTTTGTATCTACCCGCAACATAGCCTAACACTGTCCAGGATTCATGGCAGTGTAGATTTGGCTGGATTAGGAGGAAGTCAGGTAGCACACAACAGCAATAATTGGATGCTGTTATTGCTCAGCACCTTGTTTTGTGTTTGATTGACCCCACTCCACGATGATTTTTCCCTTATCCCCAACTCTGACTTTTGCTTTCACATCTATTCACAACTTCCACCTAATCCCCAGAATAAATTTACCCCAGGGAACTCTTTGGATTGACCCCAAATCAGTTTTCACCTTACCCTTTCAAGTCACTATTGCCCCCTCCCTCCACGCCTACAATTATCTCCTTCTGATTCTGTTAATTATGCCTGATCACCATTACATTGGGCCCTCTTCATGTAGGGGGCAGGCACCCAACTCTACCAGCTCAGTAAATATTTGTTGTTGTTGACAAGCAGAGAAAGAGACAAAGGCTCTGAGGAAACATTATTCTGCTAAGTCAATTAAAGAATTGGCACTAATAAAAATCACCAAACATCAATAATGCCTATATTTGGGTGAGAGAAGGGGAGCCAGATTCCAAAGGGACAGAGTCTCTGCCTTGATTTTTGAAGACTCCACCAAGTTAAGGTTTGGATTCAGGTATTCTCATCGCAGTTCACTCTGCCTTTCACTCCTGCATATCTCATGATGAGCCCTGAGAGCTGTCTTCATTTGCTTCTGGAATAATTACAGAGGGAGGCAGACTGCTGGGCTGGATTTGTCTGATGCTGATTTGGGGATTGGGGGATGGAGTTTCACATGCATTTTTTCCCACCACACTGCAACTGCACTGTTATCTATGGGATATAACCAGAGGCAACAAACAGTGACCATTCAGGAGCAGGCTGGCATATTTGAAAGCCGGTTTATTGTTTATTTATTGCATCTGGGTGTGCCAGGACAGTGCCTGGCACATAGCTGGCCCTTAAATGTGTTTTTGGTTGATTGATAAATCTGCTATTGTTACTAGACCAAATTCTTGGCTTCCAAAACTTCTTCTGGCTCCACACCAATTTTCATCCCAAATCATTTTACTCCTGCAAATATCAATCATGCAAATTCTTTCAACTCTCAAAAGGTGGTGTTCAATTTTAAAAGTTCAGATAGGCTCTCAATTTAGCTGCTGAGAGATTCGGACTAGGTTTCCTTTGAAAATCTGAATTGATTCTGATTAAGTTCAACCAATGTTAATGAACTGAAGAAATGTATTGGTCTGATCCATTTCTTTTTTTTTTCTTTTCAAACTGCTAGAGAAAACCAGAACTCAATCTCCGAAAAGGCTTACTGTAATGGAAAGGACAGTAGATTTAGAGTCCCAAATCTCAGTTAAATTATGGCTTACTAGCTGTGTGACCTAGAACAACTCACTACACATCTCTGAGCTTGTTTCCCCAACCATAAAATAGGGATGATAATAATTGTACCAACTACTTCAGAGGATTACTGTGGGGAAAGTACTTCGTAAACTCTAAAGTACTGCATAAACAGAGCTCTCCTATTTCTAAGTTTCCCTTACTTTAAAAAGAAATCAGGAAGGAAACAAGAATTTAGGTACCTACTATGTGCCAGACACTATATTAAGTACTTCACAAATATTACCTCATTTGATCCTCACAAAAACCCCAGGAAGTTAGTGCTATTCCTATCCCCTCTTACAGCTGAAGAAACTAAGACTAAGAGAGGCTAAGTGACCAGCCCAGTGTCACATAGCTGGCAAGTATCTGAGGCCAGATTTAAATTGAGGTATTCTTGACTCCAGGCCCAGTCCTCTATCCACTACCACCTACCTGCCTCTTTGGGAAGTTCCAGCCCTTTCCTGCTGAGCTAAGGCAGAAAGACACCTGAACTAGCTATGCTGGCCTCCTTTCTCTGAGGCAAGACTGTAGCCCATGCAGGAAATAGTAGCATCAGGAGCTGTCCACATCTGAAGTTCAGTCAGTAACACAGTGGGATGAGGTTAGCATCACACACCAGAGATCCACGGATGGGGTAAGCTCCCTGCCCTGAGCAAGGCAAATTGTATATGGACTCTTCGTAAAAGGTTTCTTGAACTTTTGGATAACATTAGGCCACATTTTCCCATTGGTTCCCTGGAACCCACCAGTGCTGAATTTCTAACTTGTTCCTCTAAGATTCAGAACAGGTCTTCTGCATTTGGTCTCTATTTACTTGGTATGTCAAATGATATCTCTTCTCCTAACTGACCCAGCTTCTCCTAGCAATCCATCTCTTGCTTTAGGCCCTCATGAAATCAGTGCTGCCACAGACCATCCTGCCTAGACCAGATGAGGAATTTTTTTCTACTTCTGTCTTTGTATGGGGTACCTAATTAAGACCCCAAAGGTAACTGGCTGTGAGTCATGGAATGTTTGAATAGCTCATCTGTAAATATAGGATAGCATCCCATTCAAGAAATCCCGTTTACAATTGCTATGAATCCACGTATGTTTAAACACTCCACCCTACCCTGCAATTTAAGAAAGCTTTGCTTTGTTAGTTCCAACCACAAAAATAAAACACCAGTCAGAAAAGCCACACTTCCTATTTCTGTAAAAGAAGTGTGTACATATCATTAGGTGAAATATGTCAGTAAGCTTTGCTTGCTTGGCAATATTGCTGACATATTTCTGAATGAGTACCACTCTGTCTAAGATGTAAAGTTTCTCCAAGGTCATATGTCAAGGGAGCATACCATAAATAAGGCTATGACCAACAGAAAGGGGGAAAAGCCTCTTAAACTAAAGATCAAAGAAGCAGGAAATGAGATATCACCAAACCTCTTTAGCCATTAAAATTACAAGAAACTCAAAGCTGAGATGTAAAAACAGAAGCAGAGATAATACTCAGCAGGAAAATACAGAACAAAGAGGGACAATTAACTTGCACTGTCTCCATCAATGGGTCCTCAATGCTTTTTGTCACTCTGTAAAATACACAGGTCCTAAAGATGTGCCCCTGAGCAAGCCTGAGTAAAAACAATTCTGGAAGGCAAAGAGAGTCACATCTTACCTTTTATCAGAGCAGAGTGGTTTGGGAGTGTGTGTGTGTGTCTTTGACAGTATCATTGAGTAAAGTGGGATTGAGGGCATGGAAGTATGTACTGTGCTTTTTCCATGTGAAGGGCAGTTCTCACTAAAGGACAGATCTCAAAGGCGGGAGGCAGTCATTCCCCCACTTACCCATGATGTCATCACCCAGGCACTGTGAACAGATGGTCAAAACCCTATTACAACTGACTAAGTCAGGAGGACTTGAGTTCAACTCTAGTCTCAGACACTTGACATTGTGTGTGATCCTGGGCACGTCACTTAACCCCAATTGCCTCAAAAAACAAACACTCTATTACAGTCCCAGACTGATAACTGTCACCTTTAGCAGAGTGCCTGGCACATGGAGTTTAAAAAAATACTTTTTAATGACTATTTTTGTCCTTGCCTCCAGGTGGAGCTAGAAGGGAAAATAAATTATCCTCTCATTCTAGACAGTAATAATTCCATTTTGGATGGGACTATCTCTCCTTTCATCTGAGGGATATTGATATAATGTACTCTTTGAGAGACGAATGGTGCTGATGAGAAAATGTAATATGAGTGAGCAGAAACAGTCCTATCTAAAAGAAGGAAAAGGGATTGGACCTGTGATTTCATTGCCATGGTTTCACAGTACCCTTCATCAATGCATGCTGGTGTCTTCTAATCTTAGGAACCTGCCTAGAGCACTGAAAGGTTTAGCAATTTGGCCAGGGTCACACAGACAATATGTGTCAAAGGCAGGACTTGAATCCAGCTTTTCCTGTCCTCAAGGCCAGCTCTCTTTCCATTACAGCAAATTGTCTCTTCATCTAAAACAGGGGTTCTTTATGTAGTGTCTGTGAATTTCTTTTTCTTTATATTTTAATGATTACATTTTAATATAATTGTTTTCCTTTGTAATGCTAAGTATTTCATTTTATGCATTTAAAAAATATTAATCGGGGACAGCTAGGTGGCACAGTGGATAGAGCACCAACCCTGGAGTCAGGAGGACCTGAGTTCAAATCAGGCCTCAGACACATAACACTCATTAGCTGTGTGACTCTGGGCAAGTCACTTAACCCCAATTGCCCTCACCAAAAAACAACAAAATAAAAAAAAAACAAATAAAAAATATTAATCTAAGAAAGGGTCCAGAGGTTCCATCCCTATGACCCAAAGAGGTCCATGACACAAAAAAGGTAAAGAACCTCAGATCTTGAAGAAACCTGTTTTTATATGCCATTATGCTAGAGGGTCACATCACTTATTAAATTCATAGCCTCTAAGAATTGTAACATTCTGTGGGTCGCATTCTCAGTAGGCCCGACTAAAAATAAGATAATACAACTGAAGACCATGTAATTACAATGCCCAACTTGGTTCTTGAAAAGATGAAAAATCCTTCCCTTCTTTACAGAACAGGGGTACTATAGGTGCGGCACCCTGCAGATACTGTGTCTTGGTGTACTGAATAGTTTTACTAAACTACTTTCTTTTCCTTTTTTAAAAAAAATTCTTGCAACTTACTGGGGAGAGGGGAAATATATTTTGAAATAAAGATACCAGAGAAAACTATCAACAACATTTGAATATTTTTTAAAGATTAAGGCAACATATTACCAAGGAAGGTAAGGTGGTTTTTGATCAAAAGAGGGGAAAACTTCTTTAAAATTATGCTGAAGTAGAAGGGTAATCTCAGGTGGTGGCAAATTCCACACCATTGGAAATGTTCAGACAGAGGCTGCTGGCTGGGTAAGCCATAAAAGAGATTTGTGCATTAGGTAAGGGCTAGGCTAAGTTACCCCCCAACAACTAGATTCAATGATTACGATTCTAACAGCTTCTTCCTTCCCATCAAAAAAAGCCAAAAACATCCATTGAACTTGTCTACTAATCAAGGCTTCAGCATTGCTCAAGCTGGTCCCTGCTTTTGATTCTTATGTTGAATTATTTTGTGTTTACCAAAAGACAGAGAGCTGGGCCCACTGTCTCCTTGGCAAGTTTGACATCAGCCAATCAGAGGAAGCTTTCTCTTTCTAAGATACCCATCATTATCAGCATAGCAAAAGCTGTTGTTGTTATTGTTGTTTGTCTTGGTTCTCCAAGTTATTACCAAAGCAGCTCTTCAGACAAACTACTGCTGTCTTTTGTCCTGCAGCAGTGGGCAGCTGCCACATTCTTGGCTATCAGGCATAAAATATAGAAGATGCTGACTCCTTTGCCTTTCTCCTTCTCAGCCCCTTAGACTTGGGAAGGGATGAGTCAGGATGGTGCCTGAGGGAGGCTGCAAAGGCCTCTGTGAAGGCCAGAAATTTCACTTCCTCCACTCCTTTAAAGGATGAGGGAAGTCACAGGCTACTGGCCACTTTCACATCATTTTGCCTCCATCCCCCTTTCCTCAAGACACTTGAATCATGGGCTCTACCCCTGGGACAGTGACCTCTAATAGCCCAATCCAAGCAACCACATTTTATTCCTTGATAGCTCCACACCATACCAACTCCCTTTCTTTATTCCTCCCACTTTCCAACTTCCCCTCTGTTTTCTTCCCTTATTAGAATGTAAGCTCCTTGAAGGTATGAACTGTGTTTTTTGCTTGTATTTGTTTCCCCAGTGCTTAGCACAGAGCCTGGCATGTAAATGTTTAATAAATATTTTAGCACCTGTCTATCTATCAATCATCTATCACCTGTCTATCTACCCATCTAGCTAGCTAGCTAGCTATCATCTGTCTATCTATCTAAAATCTATTACCTGTCTATCTATCTTAGGAAACTAAAAGGCAAAATCAATAGGATTGGGAGTGAGTAATATTAGAGGCTTTGGGGAAAGTGGAAAAAATTTAGAATATCCACTCCAAGGAATGCTATAATAGATCAGGCATTCTTAAATAGGGATGCCCCCTAAATTTATAGATTTCAAGGTGTTCATTAACTTGGATGGGGGAAAAAATCACATTTTTATTTTTCTTAATTTCTGACTGAAATTTTGCACTTCCTTCAATTATTAAAAACAAGCCAAAACATTATTCTGAGAAAGAGCCAATAGGCTGCCACAGGAGTGCACGTCTTTCACACAAAAAGATTAAGAATCCTTTCTATTGAGAATTAACAAAGATCATAAGACTTAGACTTTTTGAAAAGGACCTTAGAATTCACCTAGTCCAACCCCCTCAATTTACAGATAAAGAAACTGAGTCCTAGAGAACTTAAGTTACTCACTCAAAGTCACTCAGGTAGTAAGGAGCAGAGTGAGGTGTCAAACCTAGGTCCTTGGACTCCAACTTCTGTGCTTTTTCCATTATAAAGCGTTTCCTCCTAATAATAAATCATCATCTTATTTGTTTAACAAACATGCATTGAGCATTTACTGTATGCAAGGCCCTATGCTAGGCACTTTTTCTCAAATATCCACAGAGAGGGAGATTCTAAACTCTGTGTCAGTGTGATTTAAGGAAATTATTCCTTGTTTCTAACTTAGGTTTTGCCTTGTTGCAATGCAGGCTATTCAATCTACCCTTGGTAATGGAGAATAACAGCCTATCATCTTATTGCTTTAATGTTTATAAGCATTTTTTCTCACAATAATACTGTGAGGTGGTAGTAAAATTATTATTATTATTCCCATTTTGCTGATGAGGAAACTGAGGCTTAGAGAGATGAACATACCATGAAATAAAATAAGTTCACTCTGCCCATTGGAAGGGAACACAAATATCCATAAGACATGAAACCTGCCCTCTGATGATTTACAATCAAAGCCGGGCAAACAGGACAAATATGTATATATAAAAATTTTAAAAGACTATGTTAAGGGACAAATGAATATCATAAACAATAAAAGCAATAGGATGTTAGCCCAATCAGTAAAATAGAGAAATTGAGTGATAGGGGCAAGGAAGTAGTATTTGTTGCCAATACCCTTGATAAAGGACACTCATCTCTGTCTCTCTTTTTCTATTTCTCTGTCTCTATCTCTGCTTGTCTCCCCCATGTCATTATCTCCTCTTTGTCTCTCTCTCTCCTCTTCTTTTCCTTTCCCCTTCTTTCTCTTTTCTGTCCTTTCTTTTTTCCTTACTTTCTTTCTTCCTTCCTTCCTTCCTTCCTTCCTTCCTTCCTTCCTTCCTTCCTTCCTTCCTGTCTCCCTCCTCCTCCTCTTCTCTCTGTCTGACTCTCTCTCTCCCCCTCCTTACTCTCTCTGTCATTATAATGCTCTCTTTGTCTTTGTGATGTGGAAGAGAATGATTGCTAGAGTCTGTTGTTCCTGGGTAGTTTTTCCTGTTTACCTGGTTGCATTCCCTGACTGCTGCCTGACTGACGTTTTTGGTTTAGAGACCACAGAAGGACTGTATCACAAAATCAATAGCAAATATATCCTTGAAAAACCTTCTGAGTCATTCTCAATCCTCTCAGATATGCTCATATCAAAGATCATGCGACCCTGGCAATTAGTTGTCAAGGAGTTGTGACATAGGAGTTTAAAAAATGGCTAGAGAACTCATGAATGGCTTCTGGGAGAACATAGAGCTTGAGCTGAGTCTTGAAAGAAAGGTAGATTTTAGACAAAAAGAAAGGAAGATTGGACTAAAGAACTGGGAGAGGTGGGGAGAGGCAGGGGTGTTGGACTTCCAATGAGATTAGAGATTCAGGATATTGACAAAAACCAAAGAAAATAATAATGAAAAAGCCACATGTGGGCCAACCTGAAATTCTTCCTGATGCTCTGTTAGAAAATAAGATCCAGCTCTGATTACTATAATGCACTGAGTAGGAAAAGAGATTTTTGAGAAAGATGTCTAGTACTGTAATAGAGCATGAAATAAAACAATTTTTGTCTTAATCAACAAGCATTTATTAAGCACTTTTGATGTGTCAATCACTATGATACGTATTGAGACACAAATATAATGCTCTCAGTTAACCAAAACTTATTTTAAAATACCCTATTCACAGAACATCCTGGTTAATTGAAATTTCATAGTGGGTTTCTGGTTTGGTTGTTAATCATTGTCATTAACAGTCAACAAGCATTTATTAAGCTCTTAATATATGCCAGGCATTGTACAAAGTGCTGTGGCTATAAAGAAGGGCAATCAAAACTAGACAAACAAGACAAATACGTTTTTTTAAAGACAAGTCAGACTATACTAATATTACAAACAATAAAAGCAATAGGCTGTTAGCCCAACCAGTAAGAAAGAGCAATTGTGCAATAGAGACAGAGAAGTCACATTTGTTGAAAATAGCCTTGATAAAGGACACTCCTCTCTGTGTCTCTTTTCTTTCTTTCTCTGTCTCTAGCTTTGCTTATCTCTTTCTGTGTCACTGTCTCCTCTTTGCCTCTCTCTTCTTCTTTCCCTTTCTCCTTCATTCCTTCTCTGTCTCTCTGTCTCTGTCTCTCTCTGTGTGCCTGTGTGTGTGCTTCTAGCTCTGCTTATCTCTCCCTCTGTCACTGTCTCCTCTTTGCCTCTCTCTCTCTTCCTCTTTCCCTTTCTCTTTCTTCCCCTCCTTCTTTCTCTCTATCTCTCTCCCTGTTTCTCTCTGTCTCTGCTTCTCTATCTCTGTCTCTGATTCTCTATCTCTTTTTCCCTCCCCAACCTCCCTGTCATTATGATGTTGTCTTTGTGAAGTGGAAGAGAATGATTGCTACAGTCTTGTTCCTGGGTAGTTTTCCCTGTGTATCTGCATTCCCTGATTGCTGCCTAATGTCTTTGGTCTAGAAACCGTAGGAGACTTTTTGTCACAAGATAAGTAACAAATATATCCTTGAAAAATGATTGATTAAGGGTTCCTATTTTCAAAAAGCTCACATTCTAGTGGAGGAAAGACAATGTGCAAATAATTGCACATATGATATATACATAGTGTACATGGAAGGTAATCAGAGAAAAAAGGCACCATTGAATGGTTGCTACCTTCTATATATGCCATTATACCATGGAAAGCATAGATGAATATTAATTCCCTCCCTTTTTGAAGATGGTTATTTACAATTCATACATGCCATTTTTTCATGGCATCTCGTTATGGTTAGGATCAGCTCAGGACTATCAAGATCATGGCCACGATGGGTTGATGATAGTTGATCTGTCCTAACTTTCCCCATTTGCTAGATCAGCTGGGTTATGCAGCTGATTAGAGCTCCATGTTACTTAGGACAGAAGAGGTTGGGTTCATCAACATGGGCTGTCTCAAAGATAGATGATGGAGGTCCAGAGTGGAATGAGGTGGGCATTTGAATGGCTCATCACAAACACATAAGTCCCTTCCCTTCTCTAGGTTTCAGATTCCCTCTCTGTAAAGTAAGGGGATGTGCCTCATGATCTATAAAGACCTTTGCAGTTCTGTGAATTTTGCCTTTATGACTCAAGGGCCCTCACATCCCCTCCAGTGGCAGAGGTTGGAAGTCTCGATCAAGCACTGCCAGCACTGGAGACTGGGGACTGGTCCTAATGACTCTTCCATGTCTCCACTCTTGATTTGAATTCTGAGCTAAGGGCATAGCTGGGGACATTGCAAACATTACTCTACACTGGTTCCTGCAGGAGAGGAGCCAGAGGGACCTTTTCTCTATAAAGCAGGAGGGAGAGAAGGGACCAAAGAAAACTTTTGTTCCCATAAGTGATACCTGGAATCACAATCCTCCCACGTGGGCTCATTATTATTGAAAATAAGAAGATGGAAAACTGCCAGACATACCAGGAAAAAAATAAATAAATGAATTCCTCTTTTCCTTCTGAATATAAACTTGTGAACATAACTGATGAGTCTGTTCGCCCTTTACTCCATTAATAATGTATTAAAAGAAGTGAAAGACCAATAGATAAATCACATTCTCTTGGTTTATATAAAGAATTTCTCATAAACAGGGCTTATATATGGTGAGGTAATGTGATGGATTCAGGTGATGAGAGTTACTCATAAAGTCTCCCTGATGGCCATTCCCAAAAATGAGTCTAAGCATGTTTTGAGTAACAACTTTTTGGGAATAAGCATACAGCCTCTCAAGGGGACTACGTTGAAAGGGATAGCCCTAGTTTGTATATAGAAGTTTAGCTAAGTATGTTTGCTAATTAAGTCTCTCCAAATGCAAACACCTACTACTGGCAGAATGTGAGACTAAAGTAGGGAGGATGAAAAATGGCAGAACATAAGCTCTTGGCTTATAGTATAATTTCAAAGCTAAGAAGAAAAGAGTATGTGTTTGATGAACAGACACTGTGTGGTGATGGCTTCATGTCAAGTAATAATAATAATAATAATAATAATAATAATAATAATAATAATAGATAGCATTTATAGAGTGTTTTTAAGGTTTGCAAAGTATTTTTAAATACTTAATTTTATCCTCATAACAACCTTGGGAGGTGGATGCTATTATTTATACCCATTTTACAAGCAAGGAAACTGAGGCAGATGGACATTAAGCAACTTGCCCAAGATCACACAACCAATTAGTGTCCAAGGCTGGATCTGAACTCAGATCTTTTTAATTCTGGGCATCTAGGTGATGCAATGAATAGAGCATCACGCCTGGAGTCAGGAAGACTTGAGTTCAAATCCAGCCTAAAATACTAGCTATTTGACCCTGGGCAAATCGTTTAACCTTGTTTGCTTCAGTTTCCTCATGCATAAAATGAGCCAGAGAATGAAATGGCAAATGACTCCAGGATCCTTGCCAAAAAAACACCATATGGGGTCATGAAGAGTCAGACACAACTAAAACAACTCAACAACAACAATAACTTCCTGACTCCAGGTCCAAAACTGTATCTATTGGGCCACCGATACTTAAAGACAGCTAGCTCACTCCTTCTTCCCCAAGATTTCTCTTCTCCAGTCTGAACAGCCACAGTTCTTTCCATTGAAAAACTGAGATGTGAGGAGTGCTTCTGTTTTTGCCTATATAGACTACATATGTCCACATGGATCTGTTCCAAGGTCGTTTGAAGTAAGGCAAAGAAAGACTTCGCTATGATTTCCACCCCCAACTCTTCATCAAGGAAGATTGATTCTTGCCAGTAGAGGAAGCAGGAAGTTGGAGTCAGAGGTTAACCACTCTGCTCTCCTCATAGAGAGGGAATACAAAGGTAGAATTACATCTATTTACTCCCTTAAATATTGTTAATCCAGGGGACTAGATGGTTCAAGCTAAATTTCTGATTGCTGTTCCTTAGTAAGGAAAGAGGACTCCAAGCTTTATGTCCAAGGCTTAATCCACTTTCTATCAGATGCCAGTTCCACAATGAACACACACAGCAAACAACAAATAAAACCCAGTAATTCAAGTTGATAGCAAAGCAAAAATTAGAGAAAATATATGTATGAAACTAGACAATATAGATTGAATGAACTCTCCTTTTGGGAGCAAAATCACTCAGCTCGACCAAGTGAGAGAGTCCTAGATCTCACCTAAGAGGAAATTTCCCAAAATCTCAAGTGTAGCAAGCTGGGGATAGAAATATGGTAGAGACTGTTTGCTTCTCTACATGGCAGCTTCTTCCACATCCTTTCTCCCATCATGGACCTGAAGAGAAATTGGAATTGTACATCTTCTCTCTCAAAAGCTGAAAGCCAGAAGAGTCCAGATCTTCTCTCTGGGTTTTTCCAACTCCACCTGCCTGTTAGGCAGGCAAAGGACATTTAGTAACCAATCAATGAAGAAAGGTGAAAAATGCGGAGAAGATCTGAAAGGCTGGACTATGATTGTGTATAATATGTATTTCTTTGGAGTCTATAGATAGGATGAAGGTACTATATGACAGGGTCTAGAAGTTGTTATTGTTTAATCAAGGAGTGGGGAGCCTGCAGCCTGGAAGCCACATGTGGCCTTCTAGGTCCTCAACTGCAGCTTTTTGACTGAGTCCAAGTTTGACAGAACAAATCCTTGTATTAAGGGGATTTGTTCTGCGCAGTTTGGATTCAGTCAAAGGGCCACACTTAAGGACCTAGAGAGCCACATGTGGCCTTAAGACTGCAGGTTCCCTACCCCTGGTTTAGTTGTTTCAGTCATGTCCAATTCTTCATGACACCATTTGGGATTTTCTTGGCAAAGATACTAGAGTTGTTTGCCATTTCCTTTTCCAGCTCATTTTACAGATGTGCAGCTGAGGTAAACAAGGTTAAGTGACTTACCCAGGGTAAATGACTGAAACCAGATTTGAACTCAGGAAGATGAGTCTCCCTGACTCCAGGTCTGGTGCTCTATCCACAGAGCCACCTAGCTGCCCTAGGACTGGGAGTAGGTAATACCAAAAAGAGGAAAGAGGCAGAAAAGAGAATAAAAATAGCTTTTCATACTTCACAATTTTGCTGGCCAAGACTTTAAGAAAATAGAGAGACAGAGGACACATATCTCTTTTCAAACATCTGTTTGTACCCAGATATGTGTATAGATAAGGAAACAGGCACAAGGGAACTGAAATATTTCTCTAAAACTGTCCAATATGCATTTATGTATTGTTTTATAGACAATATTGTTCTAAAGCAGCTTTATTTAGTACTATAAAATGTCCTCTTCTGAGGAATAAATGTAAAATAATTGTATTTCAATACATCAGTGAATTTTTGATCTCCATGTGGATATTCTTGCCAACAACCTAAACTGCAATCCATCAAAGCCTGCCTACCTTGAATGTCTGTTATCTATATCCCCTCATAAGTCTATTACAGGAGTTCGTCTCATAAGGGATTACTAATCATGATGTTTAGGTTACAGAATATAGTCAATTATATATATATGTGTGTGTGTATATATATATATATATATATATATATATGTATGTATGTATGTATGTATGTATATATACATATATATAATTTGTATTTGTGTAAAATAGCATAGTTATTCAAAATAGCCCCAAATATAATTAAAATACTAGAATATTTGATGTCCCTACATAAAACTGTTCTCTATTTAAAACATGCTATGAACACAATAATGTCAAGAACAATTCATGTTAAACATAGCATAAAACAAATTAAACAGCTCTCTCATCTCCTAGAAAACTTTCTTCAGTGATTTCAATATGTCATTTGAACTTGGGAAGTACAAAATCCTTTATATAGGTCAAGGAAAGATAAAGACTAAAGACTTCAGACTTGAATCTAGAGGTCACATCGAACCTCTGGACAAATGTGATATCTCCAAATACCTTGGTATCCTCTAGCAAGATACTAAGTGTAAGGATTTCATGAAGGAATCTGTGGCTGAATGTAGTGAAAAAAAAAAAAGACTTACTGGCATTCTGATATCAAAGCTAAATAGGAAGAGTACATTTAAAGTAATTAACACCTATGGGATCCCAGGTTTAATGTACACTTGTGGAACTGTAAAATGAATCTTAACAGATTTGGAAAGTATCCTGACAAAAAATCTGTGCAAGATTTACAAATATAGAGCCCAACAACTCTAAGGCAACTATAAGAAATTAACATTTCTGAACTAAAGAAAAAAAAGGGATTGATTGACATTTTTGGAGCACATGACAAACCAGAAATCTACAGAAATACTTTGGGAAGAAACAAACATCACTTCACTGCATGACAATAAAAGCTGATTAACAAGTACAAGTTGTTGGATTTGATTAATATAAATAAAAGTGGTTTACCTCCAGATGGAGCCTATGAAATAACTAATATCCAAGAGGGACATCAAAGGGCTCTCTGTGGGTGACACATGCATGATCTCAAACAATAATATGTCTACAGAGAAAGATCAAACAAGTGTCTGAGTCATGCAGGGTTTTCTTTTGGGGTGGGGGACATGTTGTAGAATTCGAGGGGTTTATGATGACAATTCAGGATCTGTTCATTGTTACCAGAAAATACAGAAGGATTATCCTTAAGAAGCCTAGACTTGTCAAATAATGTAGATCATGTAAGTAAAATGTGAAGAAAGTGCAGCACATCACAGCAAGATGTTACCTAAGGGCTAGAATTCTACATGAGATGCTTTTTATCTTTTGTAGACTGACAAACAACAAAGGCTGATAGTACCAATAAAGACCTTTCCCAGTATTCTGTGATTCAGTGACCCTGGCCTCTTTGCTGTTCTCAAACAAGTTACTTCATCTCCGACTCCTTATGTTTTCACTGGCTGCCGCCTAGAATTCTCTCCCTCCTCTTCTCTACCCATCAGCTTCCCCTGGCTTCCTTCAATTCCCAGTTAAAATCCTACTTTCTTCAGAAAGTCTTTCTGAGACCCCTTAATGTTAATGTCTTCCTTTTGTTGATTATTTTTCATTCATCCTCTATATAGCTTGTTTTTTCATGGTTGTTTTTACATTTCTTCCACCATTTAGAGAGTAAGCTACTTTAGAGCAAGGACTCTTTTATTTTTCTCTTATCTCCAGTGCTTAGCACAGTGTCTGGAACATAGTAGTCACTTAATAAATGTTTTGGCACAGTAGATAGAATGCAAGGCCTGGAGTCAGAAAGACCCTGAGTTCAAATCCAGCTTCAGACACTTACTGTCTGTGTGACCCTGGGCCAGTCACTTAACCCTGTTTGCCTCAGTTCCTCATCTGTAACATGAGCTGGAAAAGGAAATGCCAAACCACTCCAGAATCCTTGTGAAGAAAACCCCAAATGTGGTCACAAAGAGTTGGACATGACTTTAAAAAGACTGAACAACAACAAATAAATGTTTATTGACTGACTGATGTCAAAATACCCTGGAGAACCCAAGGGCACTAGACTTAGAGTCAGGAAAACCTGAGTTTAAAGCCTATCATAAACAATACTAGTAGCATGACCCTGTGCAATCATTGAACCTCTGTGCCTCAGTATCTCATGTGTAAAACATGGGGGTTGGACTCAGTGGCCTCCAAGTTTCCGCCTAGCCCTAATCTATGATCCTATAAAGCAGACTGTTACCACAGACTAAATCATTAACCACAGTTACCCAGCGTGCCATTGATTCATAAACACTTAGGGAATGGGCTTTGAACAGATATCACCACACCATATACTCATTCCTTCCAAGATACACAGAATAAAAGGCTTTCCAAATATAGAAACCTAGCCAAAAAGATCAAAAATATGTGGAAACAGCGTGAGGCACATATCATTCCCTGTTGTTTTATCTGCTCCTGGAGTTGTTTCAAGGATGTTTGCAGTGAGCCTACAGAGAATGAGTTTACATCCTAACACTTTCATTCAACTACAAAAAGCAGTTCTTTTTGTCTACCTGTGCTGTTCTCCATAGAACACTGAACATAAAGGAATAATAATGCCAGGACAGCAATTTGTCCCAAGACCATTTTTATCTAAACCCCAGTGAAAAGGATGAGTAGGAAATGACAACAACAATAATAATAATAGCTCAAACATAAATAGTGCTGTAAGATTTTCAAAGTACTTCACATACATTATCTCATTTTATCTTCATAACCCTGTGAGTTAGGTGTTATAATTATCCTCATTTTTCAGAAGAGAACGCTGGTACTCAGAGAGCTTAACTGACTTATTCAGAATCACACAGCAAGAGTCTCAGGTAAAATTCAAACCTGACTCTACATTTAAACCTCTAGATTGACTTAAGGTGGCAAGACAAATGAAATGGAATAGAAAAGCCTTAACTGTTGTTTGTCCTTCATTTTTGAAGAGGACCAATGACATCACAGGATGATGTCTTAACTCACGAGTGAATTAGATTTAAATGAAGCAAAGTTATGCAAAGTCATCAGCCTCATTCTCTCTTCCAGAGTCATCAAAGTCTAGTGGCAAGACAAAAGTCAAGATGACTGGCTATGGTCCAGGATGCAGTGAGTGACTTTGGTGTCTTCAGTATCTGACCAAGCTCTAAGCCTTCACAGTGCCTGCTTCAGTCAACTTCACGGTCATTGGAACAAATTGTTCTCATCCACACATTTGGCTAGGGGAAGTCTTCATGTGCCTAGGATAGAGAACCCTCTAACTCACCAACAGAGTTGAGACCCTCAACCTTGGTTAGCCTATCTGTCAAGGTGGTTTTATTGGACTGTGGCCACTGCACACGCTACAGCTTCTTAAAGCCACAGGTGCTAGGTGAACACCAAAGGTGGATGAGCAGCCCTGAGATGGCCTTGGCAAACCTTCACACTAGAGTTACTAATAGATAGGTAGATAGGTAGATAGATAGATAGATAGATAGATAGATAGATAGATAGATAGATAGATAGATGGATGGATAGATGGATGGATAGATAGATGATAGACATAGGTATAGATATATAATAGAAGATATAGCTAGATATATGAACTATACATATATTGACATATAGACATATATACACTTACATATATAAATATATGTGTTAATATATATAGAGAGAGAAATGAAGGTTTGGTTTCATGGCAGATAGAAAACTATCTTTAGATAGCTAACTTTAGTTGATTATAGCAATCCCTGGAATACTTTATAAACTCCTAAATGAGATCCAGAGTTATCAAAAAATAATTGAAGACACATGAAAAGCTAAGTGGATAAAGAATGCTTAATATCCAGAATACATGCAGTTGGTTGTCTCACCCCAAGAGTTTGGTCATTGATACATACATCTTGAACATACACTGCAAATTGATAATGAGCTGGACCCAGGACTGAAGAGGAAAAAAGAGTTATGCTGGATATTTTTAGAAAAGCTCCCAGTTCTTTTAATGATTCCAAGTTTCTCCCTGAAGCAAAGATCAATTTTTGTCACTATTGTTCTTCTGGTGGTATTACATGACTGAAAGTTATAGAATACTATGGTTGATGAAAAACTTGAAGTTGAGGATCATTTGAAGAGCAATGGAGAGTATATGGTGAGTGTGTGGTGAGTGTGAGCAGTCTGGGAAACATTACAAATGATGAATTACACAGGAGAAGTGATATGAATAGTGTAGGGAAAAGTATTTGGCTCAGTAGAACAAAATGCAGCCTCAAAGTCTCTTACAACAAGGCCCCCATGCATATGTCAACATCATATGTACAGAGACCAGGCGATGGTGTGTTGCTGAGCAGAAACAAGACAAATGTCTCCAGATTGTTCAAATTTCTCTAGTTGGGATAGTCAATGTTATATACATTTAACAGAGAAGGAGGTTACCTTCACCACAGTATTACTCAGCTCCTTTTTAGTTTGAGGAAATAGAGCCCTGGTAATGTTTGCTTATTTGGAGCGGAATGATAAGATTTCTAAGAACTAATATGGATTTTTGGCCATCAGTTAGATTACAGTTGAGGTGAGATTAGTTAATAGAAGAGTTCAGTCCAAAGAAAATTAAAAGCAATATTGTGTTTTACTTTATTCACATTACTATTTCATTAAGTGCTTTTGTTGTAAAAAAAAAAGTGTATACTCTGACTTATGAGTTGAATACATTGGTGAGCCTTGTTATCTATACTTTTGAGATGATTATTACTCACAAGGTTTTAGAAATTTAGTAGCTAATAGAAGCCTATGGGTGAAGGAAGCTGCCATGTGTATACATATACATATTCATATATATATATATATATATATATATATTATACATATATATACACACACACACACACACACATACACATACACCCATAGAGAGAGAGATAAAGGGAGAATGTGTGTATGTATATAGTGTGTGTATGTATATATATATATATATATATATATATATACACATAAACATATATATACAAACACATTGTATGTATACATATATTACTCTATATTTTATGTGTGTGTTACTCTTTGGAATACATAACCTTCTTCAACATTTCTCAGATTATTAATATCAAATGAGGCATAAAACAGGGAACTGTATGCTTACTACTCTCATGGAAAAGACCTGAACAGAAATGCAGAATAATGAAAAATAAGAAATGATCCTCAGCAGAATCCAAGTTGAAGAGAGGCTTCACATAGCTGATAAGGTTCCTAAATGCCCCTACTTGTTTATAGGTAATAGCATTATGCTGGTTGCAACAAGCCATGAAATATTGAAGAGCCTCCTAGATGAAATTAATAGCAACTTGAAAGAGCCTGGCATAACCATCCATACAGGAAAAACAAAAAAAATTAAAATGATGACATGTAATTAGGTAGATGCTCTGTGGAATTCATCTATCAGAACATATTTCTTGAATAGACCCTGAACATGGACAAGTTGGGCCCAAAATTAAACAGGAGAAGGAAAATATGTTGGATTGTCTTTGGAAAATTGCCAAGTTCAGGGGCAGCTAGGTGGCACAGTGGATAGAGCACCAGCCCTGGATTCAGGAAGACGTGAGTTCAAATCCAACCTCAGATACATGACACTTACTAGCTGTGTGACCCTGGGCAAGTCACTTAACCCCATGGCCTAGCCCCCCCCCAAAAAAAACCAAAGCCAAAGTCACTATAATTGGGGCAGCTAGGCAGTGCAGTGGATAGAACTCTGGCCTTGGAGTCAGGAGGACCTGAATTCAAATCTGGCCTCAGACCAAACTCTTGACACTTACTAGCTGTGTGGTCCTGGGCAAGTCACTTAACCCCAATTGCCTAAAAAAAAAAATTGTTTGGGAAAGCTAGGTGGCACAGTGGATAGAACACCCGCCCTGAAGTCAGGAAGACCTGAGTTCAAATCCAGCCTCAGACCAAACACTTGACACTTACTAGCTGTGTGACCCTGGGCAAGTCACTTAACCCCAATTGCCTTAAAAAAAATTGCCAAGTTCCTTTAATGACCCCATACTTCTCCATGAAACAAAGTCTCAGCTTTTTATACTAATAGCTTCTGATGGTATTGCATGGCTGAAAGTCAACAAATATTATTGCCTCTAAAGAACTAAAAATCAGTGGCCCTCAAAAGGCAATGGAAAGGTGGGTGTGCAATCATGGGAGTAACACACAACAAATAAAGACAGGAGACAAAGAAAAATCAGAAGAAAGGATGTTATCAAGGAAATGTGTGATCAAAAAAGAAAGGCTGATCCCAGGGTGGGAGTAAAGGTTACATGATAAATAGCCTGTGAGCTACACTGACATCCTCTTGATGCCGAGAGAAGGCCAAATAGGACCAAGGATGCTGGGCAGACATGCTGCATTGCTATTATGAGGGATGTGGATGAAAGTAACATAGGATGGGGAGTCTTATATGGTTGGGATCTTCAGTATGAGAAGGAACATCCAAAGTGATGAGATCCATTTGAGCATTTGAGTGACACAATGGAATATTCTAGTGCAATTAAGACCACCAAGCATAAGGAATATAAAGAAAACTAAAAATACGTTTATGAAAAAAATGTCAAGTGAAAGTAATAAAACCTGAAGGATATTGTAGTCATATAAGAAAAACTGAATTAGAATAAATGGACAAAGAAAATAATAGGAACTTAGTGTGTTATGATACTTTAGGTGTTGACATTAATTTAAATGTAAATAGGTACTAACTTAATGTAGTTTGTTTTTATGCTCATTGTCAAGTTTCAAATAAAATATCGCTAAAATAAAAAGAAATAAAGAAAAAAATACCCTTCACAACTTTGATCATACCAATGATAAGAACACCATATGAGCACTCATTGGATTGTTACAATTTCTTTGGCACCTACTTATAACTTTTGTTGTTTTCCCAACTTTCAGGAAGAGAATGAGTCTCACTAGTCTGCATCACTAACAG
The DNA here is from genome assembly GCF_003287225.1 of Phascolarctos cinereus. Classification (NCBI taxonomy): domain Eukaryota; kingdom Metazoa; phylum Chordata; class Mammalia; order Diprotodontia; family Phascolarctidae; genus Phascolarctos; species Phascolarctos cinereus. The sequence goes on from NW_027555625.1 coordinate 248,937,836, forward strand.
TACAGTAGATTGCAGGAGAGTCTCCAAGTAGAGCTTAAAAGAGCAGTGCATGGAATTGTGTAAATGCTTGGCATGATCTAAAATCTCCCTCACTAGTCCAACTTACTTCCAAGGAACCCCCATAGAATTCTGAGTGACGATCTTGTACTGATGGAGCAATAGATAAAGTCAAACATCCGCCCACATCCGTTGTTGATCACATTGCATGAAATTTTGACCAAACCCCTATTCTAATCTTCTCCCTGGGGTGTATAGGTATTCAGAGAAGCCTAGTCTCTCTGGTGTGAGGGCTGCCAAATCCTTACCAGGGCTGCTTTCCATTTTTGGTGTCTACCTGTCATGCAACTCTCACTTGTGACTCTAAGAAACTATAGCATGCACAGTGACCATATCCTGGTAAACCATTTTGGCAGACAGACTAAACCAGGTTGAAGGTAACTAGTTGATGGGCACCTGGTACCTCAGAATTGTTATAATTTTCATTTCTCTAATCAATAGTGATTTAGAGCATTTTTTCATGTAGCTATAGATAGCTTTAATTACTACATCTGAAAACTGTCTATTCATATTATTTGACCATTTATCAATTAGGGAATGGCTCTTATTTTTTATAAATTTGACTCAGTTCTCTATATATTTGAGAAATGGAGCTTTTATCAGAGAAACCTGCTATAAAATTTTTTTTTGCAGTTATGATTATTAATTACATTTCCCTCCATCCTCTTTTCCCCTGGTTTATTTTATTCTCTTTCTCCTTTCACCCTGTCCATGCTTTAAAGTGTTTTGCTTCTGCCTACTACTTCCCCCCAATCCACCCTCCCTTCTATCAGAACCCCCCTCCTTTATCCCCTTCCCATCCTAATTTCCCATAGGTTAAGATAGATTTCTGTACTCAACTGACTGTGTATGTTATTCCCTCTTTGAGTCAATTCCAATAAGAATAAGGTTCAGCATTACCTATCTGCATTTCCCCCATCTTCTCCTCCACTGTAAAAGCTCTTTTGCACCTCTTTTATATGAGATAATTTACCCCACTCTACCTCTCCCTTTCCCCTTCTCCCAGTGAATTTCTCTTTCTCACCCTTTTTTTTTTAGATATCATCCCATCATATTCAACTCACATCCATGCCCTCTGTCTATATACACTTTTTCTAATTGCCCTAATAATTAAAAAGTTCTTAGGAGTTACAAGTATTATCTTCCCATGTAGGAATGTAAACAGTTTAGCTTTATTGAATCCATTGTGATTTCTCTCTTCTATTTACCTTTTTGTGCTTTTCTAGATGCTTATATTTGAAAGTCAAATTTTCTATTCAGATCTGGTCTTTCTTTTATCAAGAGTACTTGAAAGTCCTTTATTTCATTGAATATTCATTTTTCCCTTGAAGAATTATACCTGATTTTTCTGGGTAGGTGATTCTTGGTTGTAATCCTAGCTCCTTTGCCTTGCAAAATATCATATTGCAAGCCTTCCTTTAATATTGAACCTGCTAAATCTTGTGTGATCCTGAGTGTGGCTCCATGATAGTTGAATTGTTTCTTGAATTTGGCTATGATATTCTTCAAAGTTTTCATTTTGGGATCTCTTTCAGGAGGTTATTAGTGGATTCTTTCAATTTCTATTTCTCCCTTTGGTTCTAGGATACCAGGGCAGTTTTCCTTGATAATTTCTTGAAAGATGATGCCCAGGCTTTTTTTTTAAATCATGATTTTCAGGTAGAACAATAATTCTTAAATTATCTCTTACTGATCTATTTTCCAGGCCTGGTGTTTTTCCAGTGATATATTCCACATTTTCTTCTATTTTTTTCATTCTTTTTATTTTGTTTTCTTGCTTCTTGATGTCTAATGGAATTGTTAGCTTCCACTTGCACAACTCTAATTTTTAAGGAATTATTTTCTTCAGTGAGCTTTTGTGTCTCCTTTTTTCAATTGGTGAATTCTACTTTTTAAGGAGCTGTTTTCTTCAGTGAAGTGTTTTGTATCTTTCTTCCATTTGACCAATTCTGCTTTTTAAGGTGTTCTCTTCATTGGATTGTTATGCCTCTTTTACCTTTGACCTATTCTGTTTCTTAAGGTGCTATTTTTTCCAGTTTTTTTTGTTTCTTTCAGTGAATTGTTTACACTTTTTTAATGATTTTCTTACATCACTCTCATTTCTTTTCTCAATTTTTCCTCTACCTCTCTTATTTGATTTCTAAGATCCTTTTTTAGCTCTTTGATGGCCTGAGATCAATTCGTATTTTTCTTTGAGGCTTTGGGTGTAGTAGTTTTGACTTTGTTGTCTTCTGAGTTTGTATTTTGATCTTCCCTGTCAAAAGTAACTTTTTATGGTCAGTATCTTGTTGTTGTTGTTGTTGTTGTTGTTGTTTGTTCTTGATTTTTAACTTTATGTTAAAGTTGGCTCTGCTTCCACAGTGGAAAGGGCAGTGTCCCAAACTTCAGGGTTTTGTGCAATTGTTTTCAGGGCTAGTTCTGGGGGTCTATAAGCTTTCAGTTCTTCCAAGCTGGCATGATCTAAGGAGGGATGTGTTTGCTACTCTCCTGGCCTGTGTTCTGGCAGGCAATCACAAGCACTCTTTTCTGCCCTGGAACCGTGACCAGGGTCCCCACTCCTCTGCATCCACAAGCTCTGGTGTGCTAGTGCTCCTTCTCACATTGGGACTGTGACCTAGATCTGAGTATGGACAATGCAACAGAGTCCTGCACCCAGGACCAGGAAAGGGACCCCTATAATCTCCTTCTGATCAATTGTCTGACCCTGTTACCATCTGTGGGCTGAGAACTCTGAAAACAGCACTGTCATTGCTACGGCGGATTCAGTCACCCCAGACCCTCTTCCCAGTTTGCTGGGGTACAGCCTGTGCTTCACTATCACTCTGGCATGATAGACCTTTCCTGCCAACTTTCTAAGTTGTCTTTGGCTGGAAAATTGCTTCATTTCATCCTTCTGTGGGTTCTACTGCTCCAGAATTTGTTTTTAAGCATTATTTAAAATTATTTGGAAAGGAATTTGAGAGAGCTCAGGTGAGTCTTAGCCTTTTACCCACCATCTTGGCTCTGCCCCCTCTAATGGAGAGATTTTGAATGCTGTGGATAAGTTCATTTACCTTGGCAGTGTACTTGCCAGGAACATGCACATAGTTGATGAGGTTGATGTATGCCCACGTTGACAGAGCTACCTCAGTGTTTAGGAGGTTCCAAAGGAGCGTATAGAAGAGAACAAGTATTAGACTGTCTACCAAACTGAAAGTCCACAGAGCTATTGTTCTGACCTTATTGTTGCATGCCTGTAAAAACTGAACAGTATACCAATGCCATGCCAGGAAACTGAATTGCCACATTGTTCAAATGTCAAATATATGTTTCCCTAAAAGGCTATTTTGCAGAGAACTCACACAAGGCAAATGTTCACACGACTTCACATGCAGGTCACACACAAGGATACTCTCAGAGTTTCTCAGAAGAACTATAAAATTGGTTGTGACACATGGGAGACACTGGTACAGGACCACACTGCATTGCATGTCTGCATCAAAGAATGTGCTGTAGTCTAGGAGCAAAGCAGAATTGCAATAGCTTGAAAGAAAGTGAAATGTGCAGATTTAGAGACATTTCCACTCCAAATATTCATATGGGTTGTGCTCAACTTGTGGTAGAGCCTTCAGAGCTCATATTGGTCTGATCAACCATAGCCAGGCACACTTGAACCCAACATAGTAACATCATTTTGGTCTGTGGACAACAATCAACAAACATGCTAGTCTTTCTAGTCAACTCTTGATTCTCTGTGAGTCAATTACTTGCTCTGTGAATTTTTCTCTTCTAGATCTCCAGGTACCTAACACAGAATTTGCACATAGTAGGTATTCAATCTGTATTTGCTTATTTGATTTATAATTTGCATGACAATATTGGACAATATGCTACTTTTCTGATCTCTAACTGCTTTGTGAGGTGGTGGTTTTTGGGGGGCAGGAGACATGATTTATACATGTGCCATTGATGTCTCTGAAAAAAGGGGATCTTTTCTTTTTTCTTCTCTTTTTCTTGTTCCTCTTTAGCACCTTGTCCAAGACTTCGTACACAGAAGAGGCTAACACTTTGTGGTTTTTAGCTTGGAGTGGGGGGAGGTATGTGTGTGTGAGAGAGACAGAGACAGAGTATGGAGTGTGTATATGTGTGTGTGTGTGTGTATTATTTCAAATCTTAAATGTGGTAGGAAATATCTGGAGTTAGAAGACATTACTTCCATTCCACTATTTACTGCCTGGGCCTTAGTTCCCTCATCTTCAAAATAAAAGAAGACTAGAAGATCTCCAGAGTCTTTTTTAATTTTAAGTTCCTTAAGCCATGATTTTTTGTTCAGCCATTTTTTAGTCATATCTGACTCCTCATGACCCCATTTGAAGTTTTCTTGGCAAAGACACTGGAGTGGTTTACCATTTCCTTCTTCAGCTTGTTTTACAGATGAGGAAACCAAGACAGAGTTAAGTAACTTGCCCAGGGTCACATAGCTAGTAAGAGTCTAAGGCTAGATTTGAACTCAGGTCTTTCTGACTCCAGGCCCATTACTCAGTGCACTATGACACCACTTAGCTGCCCTGCTGGTCCCATGACTGCCATGGGCAAACAGACTTCGATTCTCTCCCATTGTGATGATTATCCACTTCACTCACACCACATAAGTGGAAGCAGAGCACAATAGGCTTTGCCACTCTGACCTCCACCTTTTCTTCTCTCCTTCTTAGTTTTGGGCTCCAGGTTGAGCAGAGATGTGAGATGATATGATACATGATCAAACAGGCTTTTGAGTGAGAATCTGTCACTCTCAGGCTCTGAAAGCAGTCCATGGGCTAGGATGTGTTTTTTAGAGCTTGCCTCAGATGTAAAGGAAAGAGACTGAACAGGCTATTCTAACTTCAAGGTGTATGAATGGAGATTATCTTATTTTTGGAACCTGAAAAAATTCACTGAAAAGCTGAGAGACCATTTTTTCCCATTTAAATATTTCTAACATAAAGGTTGTTTCCATAAACAAATTAGAAGAGCAAGGAATAGTTTACCTGTCAGATCTATGGAGAAGGGAAGAATTTATAACCAAACAAGAGATAGAGAACATTGGGAAATGCAAAATGGATAATTTTGATTTAACATTAAATTAAAAAGGTTTTGCACAAACAAAGCCAATGCAACCAAGATTTGAAGGAAAACAAAGCTGAGAAACAATTTTTACAGTCAGTGTTTCTAACAAAGGCCTCATTTCTAAAATATATAGAGAACTGGGTCAAATTTATAAGAATATAACTCATTCTGCAATTGATAAATGGTCAAAGGATATGAGCAGGCACTTTTTAGATGAAGAAATTAAAGCTATCTATAGTCATATGAAAAAATGCTCTAAATCACTATTGATTAGAGAAATGCAAATCATAACAACTCTGAGGTACCACCTCACACCTATCAGGCTGGTAATATGATGTAAAAGGAAAATGATAAATGTTGGAGAAGATGTGGGAAAATTGGAGCACTAATGCATTATTGGTGGACTTGTGGACTGATCCAACCATTCTGGAGAGCAATTTAGAACTATGCCCAAAGGGCAATCAAATTATGCATACCTTTTTATCCAGCAATACCACTATTAGGTCTATATCCCAAAGATATCATAAAAAATGGAAAAGGGACCACATGTACAAACCTATTTACAGCGGCTCTTTTTGTGGTGGCAAAAGAATTGGAAATCGAGGGGATGCCCATTGATTGGGGAATGGCTGAACAAGTTGTGGTATATGAATGTAATGAAATACTATTGCACTATAAGAAATGATGAGCAGGAAGATTTCAGGAAAAATCTGGAAAGAATTATATGACCTGATGCTGAGTGAAGTGAGCAGAACCAGGAGAACATTGTGCAAAGTAACAGCAATACTGTGCAACAATCAGCTTTGATAGACTTAGCTCTTCTCAGCAATACAATGATCTTAGACAATTCCAGAAGAGTCATGATGGAAAATGCTATCCACATCCAGAGAAATAACTATGGAGTCTGAATGCATATCAGAGTATACTATTTTCTCTTTTTTTTTCTTTCTCATGGATTTTTTTCCCTCATTCTGATTCTTCTTTTACAACATGATTAATGTGGAAGTATGTTTAATACGATTGTACATATATAGCCTATATCAGATTGCATGCCATCTTGGGGAAGAGGGAGGGAATGGAGAGAGGGAGAAAATAATTTGAAACGCAAAATCTTACAAAAGTGAATGTTGAAAACTATCTTTACATGTAATTGGAAAAAATAAAATACTGTTAAGTAAGGAAAAAATTAAATAAATAAATATTTCTAAGTCAATGAAAATTCTCTTTATAACCAAGGAGAACAGTACTTTGGACCTTTGGAGGAAGCTTGGGAAGTAGCAGAGAACTTAAATTCCACTCTTCTGTCTGGATGAAGGAAAAAAAACTAAACAAAAGTCATGAAAGCAGAAGAAAAAATTATATTACAATGACCTACGGCCACTGTCTTTCCTTTTCCCCAAAGGCTTCTACCATCAGTCACAGACTAGCAAAGGGCTACACGTTAATCTAAGCCCAGTGAAATTAGACAAGGCTTCAAGAAAATAAAGTGGAGAGCATGGGTAAGAACTTTCATAAGATTTTAATAAAAATACACTCACAGAAGACACACCCTCCCATTACTTTGAAGAGGTAGAAGGTCTATGAGTGACAATTATTGCATATGTTTTCAGATGTTTTTTCCCCCATGTATTCATCAGTTTTCTGATTGTTTTTTTTTCTCTTTTTCCTTTAAAAGAAAATAATTTGTTATATGGGTTGGTTCTCTGGGAAGGAGAGGAGGAGGGCCATAGAGGAAATTTTGGTAACATAAAAGCAAAACAAATTAATAAAATTTATTTTTTAAGTTATAGCTTATTGCCATTGGTTTTGTGCTCCACAAGGGGCCCCAAGGCTAGCTGGCCAATTGCCCATCATCCCTCCAGCCGCAGGAGAGAAACACAACAGGAAACACAAATCATAATAAGTGTTATTTTTGTTGTACTTTACAATTTTATAAAATTCATAACAAATGAGTAAATAGCAAAAATTTTATTAACTCCATTTTACAGATGAGGAAATTAGGTCAGAGAGGTTAAGTGATTAACCTTCAGTTACAAAGCTTATAAATGTCAGAGCTGGTACTTGAACTCAGGTCTTCTGACTCCAAGTCTAGTATTCCTTCCATGACTAGGGTTAAGATATTTTGAAAGCAGTTCAATACATTTAAGGTGGAAAGTAAAAGCCTTCTCAAATTTGAGGCCATGGTAGTTTGGTTTTTTTTTTTCTTGGACAGTTCTCTGTCAATCATCATCTGAAAATTCCTACCCTGGTGAAATTGTGTGTCTGGACCAAAAACAAAAACAAAGTTATGTTGTAAAATAAAGTTATCTCTCAGGCAGCTAGAAAGTATAGCCCATAGAAAGTCAAATCTTCCCTTCTATAAGTGGCCTGACCTTTTCTTTGGGAAATAACATATTTCAAAATAGCAGATCACAGACTGTCTTTGACTTAGCGTTGTTGTTCAGTCATTCAATTGTGTCTAACCCTTTGTGACCCCATATACCATAGCAGGCCAATACTGTCCACGGAGTTTTCTTAGCAAAGATACTAACATAGTCTGCCATTTCCCTCTTCAGTGGATTTTGACTTAATTTTTTAACTTAGTAGATAGTGCCAAAACATGACTCTCTTGTGGCCAAAGTGATGATGAGCCTCTCCTAACTTGTTTAGACTGGCCTTTAGATGGCAAATATATCTACCACTAGAGCTAAAACGTCCATACTCAGAGATTTCACTGCTTCCCCAAGGAAGTTATGGATAAAGAGAAAGGCCCCATGTACACACTAAAATATGTGTAGCCATACTTCCTGTGGTCAAAAGGAACCAGAAACGAAATAGATGCCCACTGACTGGGAAGTAGCTAAGCAAATTGTGGCATATGAATATAATGGAATAGCACTGTGCTGTAAGAAGTGATCAGTATGATTGAAGACAGAGAAGTATGGGAAAACTTATAAAACTGATACAAAGTAAAACAAGCAGAACTAAAAAAAATACATGACTGCAAGAGTGGAAATGGAAAGAACCACCATCACAAAACGATTAAAAATAAATGTTGCAAAATTACAATGAACACATCTGACCCCAAAGAAGAAATATGAAAAACCATCTCCTTCTATTCTTTTGTGAATATAGATAGATGGAGGGATAATAAGGGAGAGGGGAGAGATAGAAAGGGGGAGGTAAGAGGCAATCAATGATAGATGAGAAAGAGAAGAAGAGAGGGATAAATGGATGTATGGGTAGATGGATGATAGGGATAGACAGAGATAGATAGAAGAGAGAGAGAGAGAGAGAGAGAGAGAGAGAGAGAGAGAGAGAGAGAATTTATTTATCTGTGTACAAGTTGTCCACCCTCCCCAGCAGAACGTCAGCTCCTTGACAACAGAGATTGTTTTCATTTTTGTCTCTGCATCTCCATTGCCTAGGAGTGCATAGTGCCTGATGTACGGTAGGTGCTTAATAAATGCTTAGTGAACAGAATTGAATGAACCTTTCTGAGCATAAACCAGTCCTCAGATGTTGAACATCCAGTCCCATACTTGAGTTGTTTCCAACATGTTAGGCCCCACCAGAGATTTTGTTTCAGTGGTATTGTCTTCTTTTTCTCAGAGGTAAAGTGGAGATAATAATAGCATCCACCTCTCCGGGCTGTTGTGGATCAAATGAGGTAATATTTAAAGTGCTTTGCAAACCTTAAAACACTATATAAATGTTTGCTTTTATTATAGAAGCCATAGCTACCTCCAAGCCTAATGAGGCACCAGGATATTAAAGGGCTTTAGTGAAGGGGGAAATGTATAAAGGAATAAACTGTTTCCCAGGTTTTGAGCAGACAGAATCCAACTTTTTCTTTGCAAATTGAACAGATGGAATTATTTGTACTTCTGAGTTAGATGAGCTGTTTGTGTGTATTGTCTTTTACCCAAGAACAAATTGCAAAAAAGAAAATATCTTTCCTCTGGGGCCCTAGTAATTAGCAAATATCCTTCCATCCCAAATTAACTGGAGGATGGGAGTGCAGGGAGGAAGAAGCAACAGCTTCAAAACTTCTAGTACAGAGCCACAGATCCACATTACTTCAGAAGGAATCTTAACAATCAGTCTGAAAGTGGAACAATCAGGTTTGTTTAAATCAGACTAAAATGGATGCTGTTTGTCTTTCTCAGGGGGAGAAACCGAGCAACATTTGGACACATGTTGGAAATTAATACCGTGGGGAAGCAATTGATCTTCCCAACACAATCCCCTTTTCTTTCTTTGCACGTATTTTGGCTGAGGTCAGAAACTTGTCAAGCTTATTCCACCCGTGTTTGGCTTTCCTGAAGGTTATTCTCAAAGCTTCTTCTGCTCCAAGTATTCTTAAACATTTTACTTACAAATGTTTCTACTCAATGTGTGACTGGAAAATGAAACTTCTCCAGCTGAACAGTCTATAAAATCGGCTTAATTAGCAGAAGGCAGCTGCATTTTGATGGAGAATAAAATTATCATAGGTTTAATGCTGGAAGGAACCTTTAAAAACTATCTAGTCAAAATGTCTTTTTATATATAAATAAGTGGGTTCCAGAAAGGTTAAGCAACTTGTCCAAGGTCACACAGGTAGGAGAGCTAGGATTTGAACCCAGACCTTTAAACTTCAAATCCAATAATTTTTTAAACTACTCCATGCTATCTCCCATTTAAACTGGATTCCAATAGAGGAAGTATGAATAAATTTCTCTGGCCCACTCTTTGGTCCCTCTACCCCCAAAGATATCACTGAGAGGCTTAGTAGAGTGAATTTGATAGATGAAAAGTCATAAAGGATGTTTCAACACAATATTTGGCAAGGAATTTGGAAATGTCAGTATTGACTAGTGTCACTCCTGGGTAGAGATCAGTATTATCTAATTAACCACCTTCTTATCCTCATCTTACATCGCTGTTCCCTAGCTTCATCCATCCCCTACTTTCACCCACATGAGAAGTCAGCTGAATAATTTTTCATTTGAAGTTCTTGGCTGTGCCACCTTCTCTGCATTGAAATTCCTCATTGTGAAAGGGATCTCTTCTTTCTTTACATTGCTTTTCTTTCCTAGTACTTTAAATAGCCCCAGACTGCTAAAGTTCTACTTGCTCACTCTAGGTAGAGCTGCCTCCATCCTAATCTCATTTTTACACCTGCTAGTTTCTATCCTTGGGCACCCTGAGAACTGATGAGTAAAGGCACCATAATAATGATATATCTGGCTTCTGGTCTGTGGCCTCTAGAACTAACGAATGAGCTAAGCTTCCTCTCCTGCTTTGTTTTGCTAGCTTTCCACCACCATCACTACCATTTTAGACACACACACAAACTCTATTAGCACATGCCTATGTGTGGGTATGGACAAGGGAGATAACAGCTCTCAGTTTATGGCCCTGTGAACAAAGCCATAAGTAACATGGGGTGAATGGAGCTTTGCTCCCAGGCACTGACATGGAGGGAACATGCTCCTCCACCCCCACCTCACTAGTCTCTTCTCACCCCAGGCACAACCACTTGAAGGCCATCTCCTTCTAAGATCCTGTTCCTATGAAATCCCTCTTCTAGAGCCCTCCTCTCCTTCCTCAGTGGAGGGAATGATAAAAGGTAATTCAGTTATTAAGCAGTCAGTACTGTTATAGAATGACACCAGCATGAATATATTGCCTCTTCTCCTGGTTTTTAAGATGGCCCCAATAGGAGTTTCTTAGAACTCCACTGAGAGCCATGATAGTGTGGTGAATAGAACACTGAATTTAGAGTCAGGACGACCAGGGGTATATTCACAACTAAGAGTCACTTAACTTCTCTGTGACTCAATTTCTTCATTTGAAAAAAAAGATAGAGTTAGACTCAATAGCCTCCAAGGTCTTTTTGAACTCCACATCTATGAACTTTTAAAAAATCTACTTTGAGTGTGATTCCTAGAAACCATTCTTAAGGAAATTATACACCTCTGTCCCTTTATGTGGTCATAATGGATATAATATGTAAATGTGTTTTTATTTATATTTGTTGTCATAATTAAGTTGTTTTTCGGTTATGTCTGACTCCCTGTGACCCCATTTGGGGTTTTCTTGGCATAGATTCTGGAGTGATTTGCCATTTTCTTTTCCTGCTCATTTTATAGATGAGAAACTGAGGCAAACAGGGTTGAGTGACTTGCCCAAGGTCACACAGCTAGTGAGTATCTGAGGCCAGATTTGAACTCAGGAATATGAGTCTTCCTGATTCCAGGCCTGGCATTCTACCCACCATGCCACCTTGTTGCCCCAACACCACCAAGCTCCACTAAAATCTCATTTGTAATAGAGGTGACCATGGGTTCTCAAAAACTATTTCAGCGATGCCCAAACTTTGGCAGGTTCTGCCAAACTTGAATCGTTTAGAGTATGGGCCCTATAGGTCTGTCATCAAAGGGCTCATCACAAGAAGGTTGGCCTCTAATGGCTGAAATTTTTTTTGGCTATACCAATTCATGAGATCTCTTACTACACAGAAGATATTGTTTAACAGTTGAGATAATAAACTCACATTGATGAACTCACAGATTTTTTCCAGTATTGTAGAGGGGAAATACACACACACATGCATATGCAAACATAAATATATATATATATATATATACATAATTATATATACATAATTATATATACATGTATATACACATATATATTACATACATACAGTTACTGTGGACCTGCTAGTTACTAGTCCTTTGCTATTGGTTTTGTAAAAAGAAAAGAAGACATCTCTGCCCTGAGCTCTCACGGTCTAACTGGGAAGAAGAGATAGGACTGAATCTGTAATTTCATTGGCATAGGGGAACTTTCAGATTAGGAAACTCGCTTCATCAATGCAAGTCAGCAGCTTCCCTGCTGGTTGTGCTTGTAAATGTTCAGCAACTGGCTCTCTGGCAAAATAAATGCATTAAGTTTAATCTGTATTCTTAATATTTTCTCCATCACTTTCTGAAGTCTAGACAATCAACAAAACAATAGATCAAGCTTTGATCTGTAGAGTTTGCCATTTTTAAGCTCTAAATGCTCACACAAAATTTAACTGACTCCAGCCCACCCCTGCCCACAGCTTAGAGTCTTAAAGAGCTGCCTAGAGCACTGATAGGCTCAGAGATTTGCAGGGAGCTATGGAGAAATATGCCTCAAAGGCAGGATTTGAACCCAAGTTTTCCTGCCTTTGAGGCTTGTTCTCTGTCTACTACACCACACTGTAGGAGGAAAAGACTACCAATTAGCTAATAGTACAAGATATAATATAATTAAGTAATAGAGTGGCACAAACTGCAAGATATACAGGAGTTTGTAAGAAGAAGAAGGAGATCTTCATCCATCTTTACCTTTGCAAACTCTCCTCAAGTTGGATCCCAAACTATATACACAATACCCATTCACTTGCCTATTGGTGAAGATCTGAGAGCTGAATTTAATGTGATATGAATGGACTTCACTTGCACCACAGATGTGTAGGCTCCTGAAATCCTGACAAAATAATTCTCTTTCTACTGGCATTACGGTTACTTCAGGGAGGTGCTATTTTCAGATCTGACAGATTTGAAGCACTCAGCTAGCCCTAAGGCTCTTGGCTCAGCACAAAGCGGAGCACCCAGAGAGACTCCCTTAACATCTGTTGAGTTTAATTGAAGGAAGTGTCTTGAGATCATGCCATAAGAAATCTTTCAGGAGGTCGAAGGAACAGTAGTGCTTAGGTTAGAGAAGACTTAGAGGAGACACACCAGTTCCCTTCAAGTATTTGAAGAGCTATCACCTGGAAGAGGGAATAGATTCATTCGACTCAGCCATAGATAGGGCAGAACTAGACACAATGGAATGAAGTTGTTAAGGGAATAATTTGGGCTTGCCATGAGGAAGACCTTTCTAAATTAGCTCACTCCAAAGTGAAGTAGGCAACCTAAGAAGTGGTGAAGGTCTTCAAGAAACTGAATGATCACTTCTCAGGAATGTTGAAAAGGGTATTTGTGCTCAGGTATAGGTCGGGCTTGATGACTTCTGAAGTCCTTTCTGCCTCTGTGATGCTCAGGCTCTTCAAACAATTTACAGATTATTCATCCAACACTGAAATGAGCAATGGTAGAATTTCTAGTTGGGCTTATTCTTTCATTCAATATTTTTAAGTATCTTTGTTCTTTGTACACATTAGGACTCCTTTTTAATATTTCTCCAACTGCCTGCTGCAACCTAATTCAGATTCAGCTAGGGGAGAATCCTCCCCTGCCTTTCAAAGTTTGGAAAAGCCAGCTACCTGTACCTGGGACAGGCTAGGCCTGGAGGCCAGAGGAACAATGACTTCAAAGCTAAAAGAATGTGAACATTTAGGTAAAGAATGGCAAGAAGGGGCAGAGAGAGCCAGGCCAGTAGCAGCTCCAGGACTGCAGAGATGCTGGGGGCCCAGCTGCAGTGCCATGTGAACAAGATTGGGTGCAAGCACTACCAGGATAGGGGAGAATGACCCTTTGTTCCCCTCCCCTTGGTGGTCAGAAGGCTGCTCCCACTCCAAGACTGCTGGAGAGACACGAATAAAAGTAAGGGCCAATGATCAGTGGTGCTAGGGGCCCTGTTTGTGCTCATTATCCTCATCCTCTACAGCTCCAACAACATTAACAACATCTTCCCCTATAGTTCTCTTCAAGGTTACTTCCACCAGCCACCCAACCTGAATAAATGGGCCATTGCTGACAGCTATGTCCCAGTCCTTGGCAACTAGACACTGATCTCCCACTGTCACCAATGTGTGATCATCACCAGCTCAAGCTGCCTTCTGGACATGAAGCTGGACCAGAGATTGAATGGGCAGAGTGGACCATACACATGAATGATGTACCCATCACAGGCTATGAGGCAGACATGGGTAGCAAGACCATCTTTCAAGATGTTGGTTGCTCCAGTGTGTACCACATTCTACAGTGGCCCCAGGAGTTTGTCAATAAGAAACTGGAGACTGTTCATTTTCTGGGGACCTCCCAGCAAAATGTAGAAACCCAATGGCAGCCTGCTATGTGTCATCCAAGGCGTGGGTCTTGCTTTCCCCAACATGGTTGCCTATGCCATCTTGCCCACCCTTGGGCATCAGTTTGATGACCTCTTCTGGAGTAAGACAGGCAAGGACAGTCTCAATCCTGGCTGAGCACAGGCTGATTCACCACAGTAATTGCCATAGAGCTCTGTGACCAGGTCCAACTGCCGCCCCAACTACTGCAGCCAGTGGCCCCAGCCCCACCAGATGCCATATTACTACTATGAGCCCATTGGTCCAGACAAATGCATCACCTACATCCAGAATGAGCATAGTCACAAGGGGAATCACCACCGCTTCATTACCAAGAAGGTTTTCTCCTGGTCTAGGCCTACAACATTACCTTCTCCCATCCTTCCTAGACATAAGTGTGTTTCCTGGACAGCCAGGGCTCAGAGGGCAGGTTCTTGGACAATCAGGGCATAGGGGGTAGGTCCTAGCCAGTTGGGACTCAAGAGAATTCTGCTGGATGATCAATATCTTAACTAACCAATCTTGGATCCTCTTCTAGTCATCCAAGGCCTGGAGGGCAAGATCTCTTACTTGGCATCTTTGAAAGTATCTTTTGGCCAATCATGGTCTTGGAGTCATATCACAGGTAAACAGGGTCTGGGGTACATTTCCTAATGAAGCAAGGTCTTAGGGTATCCTCCAGCCAGCCTGGGCTATGGTCTGATTTCTCAGTTAATTAGAGGACAAGAACATGACCCTTCCCATGAGGTCTTAGTTCTGATTTCTTTGGCCCTGAGGCGTTTCTCCCTAAAGAGACACCAGAAAAAAAAACCTTCTAGTTTTTTTTTTCCAGTTGACTTTAGAGGAGGTCCTGGGTCCACAGACACTGGGGACTTGGACCAAGAGCTGAGAGAGGAGGCACATAACATTCCCTTTGCCAAGGCTCAAACCACCTTGAATGGTTTTGGTGCCCCTGCCCACTGAAGCCTGCCTGCTCTCTCAGCAAGTCCTCTAAGTGAAGCAAGACACAGTCTCCCCTTCTCTACAGTGGCTGAGTTGCTTTTGTCCTAGCCTGATGAGAAAGCCAAGTATAGTCCTTAGGATTTCTGTGGCCCTGTGCTTTCCAGGGGCCTTTTTCTTCACTCCAAAGAACTTGGAAGTATTTGCTTCTCCCCATCCTCTGGCACTCAAAATGCAAAGAAAAGAGAAGAGAGAAATGATTGTATGCTATAGGGGACCCCTGGACTGAGACCCTGGGTTGTAGTTTCAGCTCTGCTACTAATTCACTGGACCTTGGGCAAGTGACTTTCTTGCTAAGGGATCTCATTGTCTTCCTCCATAAATTGAAGGGTTTGGACTCAATGAACCCTAAAGTGTCTTCCAGCCGAATTAGAAATTTTAGGATTCTATTTCTGACCCCATGCCCTTTACTTTCCCTCTCTTCTTCAGTCCCTATTTTATTTCTTGTTCTGGGCAGGCATGGGCTGGGAACTAACAACTAAAGAACTCTACTCTATCAGGACAGGCAAAGACCTCTCCCACACCTCTGCTCCCCTGTCCTTCTAATACCTCTTCCCAAGACTGTTATTGGCAGGGAAGGGGAGAGTACCCCACTTCTGAGGGGCTAAACAACCAACCAGATTCATCCCCTCCTCCCTGTGGCCTTACAGCTGCAAATCTCCTTAAAAATTAAATTGACAATGCCTCATTTCCTCTTCTCCATTACTTCCCCATCCCACCTCCCCAATTTGATATGTCTCAGTCTCACCCCAGTGAGGTCCTTCCCACTTGCTGAATTATTTTCCACTAGCTTGGGAAGGAACTTATGGCTGTAGGCTCAACTTATACCCAGATTCCAGGAAAAAAAAATAGGGATTCTAACTGCAATTGGAATTTTGTATGTGTATCCCTTCGGTCTTTAGGGATTAAAAGTCCTACCAAAAAGCCATCTGGCTGCTCAAGTAGCAGAAGAGGGATTGAGGAGATAAAGCAATTGGGTTCCAGGTTCCCTCCCTTCTGACCTGTCACTTAATTGCTGACTGTTTTTTCCCTAAGAAGGCAGCCCCAAAGGAACTGGTGGGGGTAGAGCAGGCGTCCCTAGCTACTCAAAATGCCATCTTGTTCCTAAACATCAAGATGAAGGATGTGGGATATGTGATAAAGCATTCCTGGATGTGTCTCCTTTTAGGGTATGGGGGGCACATCTGGGGAACAAGGAAGGTTGAGGACAGAGGCTGGGCTAGAGCTTGGTTCAAGGAGTGTACATTTCATTCTTGGGTGTCAGCATAAGCCTTCCTCACAACCACCACACCCACCACTACCACCACCCAATTTCCTCAGCCCTGAAGGGTGGTTTTGTAATGGTTTGTACAGGAACAAATATTATTAAGCTCTCAAAAAAAAATTAAATGCCAAGAATGGATGGAGCATGGTCTGCTATGCTGGGCTCAGTCTCTAGGCTATTTTTGTAGCCCTATTGCCCATTGCCCAACACTGTTGCTTACAACACAACAGAGAGCACACAGCCTTCCTGGGAAGAGGATGGAGCTCTCAGCTCCAGGGCAATGAGAAAGCCTGGGCCATTGGCCTATGAGATATACTCATACACTGTTTTCTGAGTGATGCATATCCCTGCCCCCAGCATTTTCACCTACATACACTGTACAGCACACAATGGCCAAATTGGGTGTTTCTTTCATTTTAAGATTAAGGGAAGTAGAGCTTAGAAATCTTTGAGTCTAATCCCTTCATTTTATAGAGGAAGCAGAAAAGGGTAATAAATTCGTAGATTTAGAACCAGAAGGTAACTTAGAGTTCATTGAGTCAAACCTCCTTGTTCTGGACATAAAGAAACTGAGGCCTGGAGAGGTTAAGTGACTAGCCCAGGTTGGCACAGTTAGTAAGTTTCTGAAATAGGATTTTAAATCAGGAAGGGGATTTCATATGGGAATTTCATGTGGCCAGTAAGGGTCAGAACTTCCTTTGCTTTTCTGTCTTCTGCCTGACCTTCCGTTCTCTTCACACTGGGCCCCCATCAGGCTTCTTCTTCTATCCCACATATACAAGAGTGATTCCTACCTGTACACCTTTCTTCATATTGCACCTCTCTCTTGTAATGCCCCCCCCACCATACCCATTAGCCTTTTCTGCCTAATCTAGACCACTCTGGTCTTTCCCAGATCAGGAATCCATCAGTACTTGGAGACTCTACCACATAGTTTTAGCCCATGTATTTATAGTCTTGTATTGTTTTCTGAGTGTTTCCTGTGCCTCTATGACTTTTTGATCTCCCAGCTGGCCTGTGAGCATCTTGAGAGCAGGGATCAAATCTGCAGCTTTTACAGTATTCCACATGTAACCAAGTATAGGACCAAGTGCATAGTAGGTACATAATAAAAATGTGTTGATTATTGTGATGTTTCTTTTCCTTGAACAGAAGAACACAGACAACAGACCAGCCAGGGGATACAGTAAGGTTAGATAACCCTTAGCTGGCATTAGCCTCGTTACTTAATGTCTCTGGGCTTCATAGAAAATGTTATCTGTGTAGTTCTAATGTCTCAGGGCTAAAGTAAGAACAAATTAGGTCATCCCTTAAAATCCTTGAGCTCTGAAAAAGGGGTATGATGCCAGCACATAGCGTCATTGAAGTCATCAATGTGGGAGTTTGAGGAGTGAAGGAGATAATAAGGGGATGAAATGGAAAGAGTACTAAAATTGGAGTCAAAGGATCTGGGTACAAATTCTGGCTTTGCTACATACTACCTGTATGATGTTGAGAAAGTCACTTTATATCTTTGGGTTTCCATTTCCCCACATGTAAAATGAAGGGGTTGATCTAGCTGGTCTCTCTGGTTAACTAAGCTTAAATCCTATTATCCTATGAAACAAAATCTCAGACCTAGAATGGGATTTAGAAGCCGTAACCAGAGCCGGGCAAGCAGGGTTTTGGACAAAATACTGGCAATGTTGAGAGTGCCTAATTGGCCTTGTAGGCATGGGAAATGGCTAAAGGTATTGGACCTGGAAGGAGAATAAGAGCAGAAAAAGGACTAACAATGTTCTTAATTCTGGCAAACATGGTTCTTCTGGAGTCTTTGGGGATGGGGAAGTCAAAGAGAAACAACATCCCTGATATCAAAGCAGGATAGAAGGGGATAACCTGTAGGCACTGAGAATGACCCGCATAAGTTCCAAATACTTTCAGGGTGAGACCACTTGGGCACAGGTCTGTTTGGTCTAGGTCAGATTAGCAAATGAATGTCTTAGTTTTAGTTCTTTGAATGCATTAGGGTTCCTTCAAGCATCTTTGTTCTTTGTACACATTAGGCCCTCCCCACTGTCTCTTTGTCTTGGTGGAAGATTCCAACTCTTTGCCATCTCCTGCCTTGGCTTGCATTCTATGTAACATATGGTATTATACATACATCATTATGTGCCTGGCCTCATTCCAGCTTATGCACAGGGACAGTCCTGATGGAGAGGAGAGACTGGTGCACAGAGAAAGAAGTCAAACAAACTGCTCACACATTTGCCATTCCAGGGGCCCTGAACACACTGTAGAACTAGCCCTCAGTTAGGAAGATGAATTGCTTGAAATGGGAAGCTATCTTCCTATAGCCCTCTTTTATTTCACAGCCAAATTTCTAAAAAATGCCATCTACAAATATAATGGCATGACCCTCACTTGTTTCTACCCTGGTAGGATACTTTCTCTCCTTCTACTCTGTTCAGTCCCTTGCAATCTGGCTTCCAACTTCATCATTCAAATAAAGTTGCTCATTGCAAAGCTACTGAGGATCTAAACTACTAATGTGTCCTCATTCCTCATTTTTCTTGACCTCTCTGCAACTTCTGACACTGTAGATGACCCTTCCCTCATGTGTATTCTTGCCACCCTTTGCTTTTGAAAGACTGTTCTCTCCTGGTTCTCCTCCTACCTATCTAACCACTTGCTCTCAGTCTCCTTTACTCAGTTATCCACATCCCATCACATAACTAACTATATCCTTTCTCTACACTCTTTGGTGATCTCATCAGCTCTCATGGATTCAATTATCTCTCTGCAGATGACCCCCAGTTATATACACCCAGTTCTAATCCTCTTCCTGAGTTCAGGTTCTGCATTACCAAACTGCCTACTAAGCATCTTTATGAACATGCATCCAGAAGCAACTTATTCCCATCATGTCCAAAACATAGCTCATAATACCCCACTCCTCCAAATGTCCCTATGTCAATTGAGGCCACCACTATCCTTGCAGTTACACAGGTTTACACCTTTACATCATCTCAATATGTCCCTTTCTCCCATCTATTATTTTTGATCAGTTACGAAGTCTTACTGAGTCTCTCTTCATAATATATCATATCCTTTTCCCTTCCTTCCACTCACATTCCCACCACTTTGGTTCCAGCCCTTCTCACTCCTCACCTGGACTATTGTGACTATTAGCCTTCTAATTACACTCCTGGATTCCAGTCTCTCCCCCTCTCCCAATCAATCATCCTGTACACAACAGCAAAGCAACCTTTTTAAGAAGACAAAGCTTCAATGACTCCCGGTTGTCTATAAGAAAAAGTACAAACTCCTTAGCTTAGCGCTTAGAAGTTCTTCATAATCTGACTTCTAAGCTACCTTTCCAGGCTTATTGTGCATTATTCCCCTCATACATTCTTTCTTTCAGCCAGACTGGCATACTTTCTGTTTCCTGAAACAGTAATTTTATCTCTAGCTTCCATACTTTTGCACTGGCTTGGAATGCACTTTCTCCTCATGGCCACCTCTTAGAATCTTTAGGTTTCATTGAGCTCAGTTCATGCACTCCTCTTTCTAAGATGTTTCTTATGTCCACAGTTATTAATACTCTTTTTTTCCCTCAAATTATCAGGTATATACTTATTTATCCTATTTCCCTGTTGTATCCCTCTATTAGTATGTAAGCTTTATGAGGGCAGGGAAAAACTTTTGCTTTCTCTTTTTATCTATACTATAGCTCTGAGCAAGCACGGGGCTGCCCAAAGGTGTTTTAACAAATGTTTGTTGAATTGGATTGGTTCAGAAGGGTTTGGAAGCCACTAGAGGCAATTTTTCCTCTCTACCTTCTCCCCATATGCTGTATCACAGCTTTTCTGTCACTCCCAGTCTTCTACTTTCTCTCCCCACTCTCAACACAGATACAGGAAGGATCTTGTTCTACTTCTTGCTTCACAAACAAAAACACCACAGAACCTTCCGGAGCTGGGCATGTTGGCTATGCTTCTCCTCCTCTTGTCACTCTCCCAAACCTAAGCCAGAAACCACTCTCGCCAAGCCTTCAGGACCAGATCCTATTTATGGCTTTGCAGGACTTCAGAGGTGTTGTAATCCCACCTGAGCAGGAACATCCCCAATGCGTAATCAGCCAGCTTCCATATGAATGGCTCTAGCAATGAATAGGGAACCTTGGAGTGTCCTGCAATTCAAGGCAAAGGAAGCCATGTTTTGATAGGCAAAGCTCTGTTGAATAACTCATTTAGGAAAAGAAAATGAGACAATACCATTTCCCCAAAAAGCCATGTCAGTGGATCACTGCACTTTGTCATAGCAACCGCTAAGGGGTGATATTTATTGACAAGAGGAAGGTCCAAATGAAACAATGAATGGGCAGGAGACTGAACAGGAAAGAGGGAAAAGCAAGAAAGAGAAGGGCCAACAAAGGATATAGTTCAATCATCTCCCACTCCCCCAGGGAAGGATGTCTTCAAATAGCTAAAGTACCAGCAGAGGTACCTTCGCTAGAAGTCTTTGAACCCTGGTTTCTAATTAGTCATAGCCACCCCTAACTCTTCAAACTCCTGTTGATCTATTAACAACATATTTTAAATCTGAGCAGTGGGATCTTAGTAAAAATTACTGTGGTGTCCTAGAGCCTGCAGAGGGTTGGCAGAGAGTGGACTAGTTAGATTAAAATAGCTAATGGCTCTCCAGCTTTATTTTCTTTGGGTGTTATTTCCCCTAAAGTCACATCTATGTTGAGTAGAGAATTCAAATTAATTCAAATATTTATGAAGCATCAACTATGAGACCACTGTGCTTAGAGTCTGGGAAATACAAAGTTCAGATATAACGTGATCCCTGCACTCCTGGGGCTGTCAGTTTAGCCTAGGGGTTCTTAATATTTTTTGTGTCCTGGACTCCTTTGGCAATTTGGTAATGTTGATGGACCTCTTTGGCAGTGTAGGGAAGTTTATGAACCCCCATGGCAACCTGGTAAAGTCTGTGGATTCCATCTCAGGATAATATTTTAAATACATAAAATAATGCAACACAGAGGATTATAAAGGAAGCCAATTCTAATGAAATGCAATTATCAAGATATGTTTTTAAAAATAAGTTCACAGACTCAATGTTCAGAGCCATTGATCTATGGATATGGCATATGATATGACACATAGGGAGCAGAATGAGCAATGGAAAGATGCTGAATCTGAAGTCAGAATGCCTGGAATGGAATCCTAGCTCTGCTACTTACTGGCTGGTTGTCAATAGACCATCACTCGACACCTCTGATCCTCAGTTTCTTAATCTGTAAAGTGAGAGAGTTGAACTAGATAATTTCTAATGTCCCTTTTGACTCTGAATTAGTAATCCTGTCATAGAATTTCAGCTGGAGGTGATCTCAGATAAATCTTCATGTCTTCAAAACAAGCTCCTTGAGGGCAAGAATGTTCCAATTTTATCTTTGTATCCCATATATACATATATATGTATATATGTATGTATTATATGTATATGTGTGTGTATGTGTGTGTGTGTGTGTGTGTGTGTGTGTGTGTGTGTGTGTGTGTGTGTATATATATATATACATATATTGATTGATTGATTGATTGTTTCAGAATTTCATCTTTGAGAACTTCCCAGACCATCTGGGCTGATTTTCCCTATAGAATTTTAAACCAAGGGATCCTACCTATCCTTTCTTTGAAACTTTTGAAATCCTCTCTCCAAACCTTTAGGGCACATGACAGAGGGTACCTGGCTTTTTTCTTTACTTCTCTATTACAAATTCTAGGGAGGAGTAGTAACTCTCCCCTGTTGGCAACCTCAGGATTCCTATCGTTTCTACTTCAGCGACCTGTTTCTCCTTTCATGAAAAGTGCATAAGGGAAATACAGGCAAATTGCTATGTGAGGTTGGGGTTTGGTACAAGAGTCATTCATAAATAATGTAAGAGAACAGGGAAGGTTTTGCTGAAGAAGCGTCATTGAGTTGGACTTTAAAAGATGGTTAGATATGACACATGAGATAAATGACGGATGTAGCTCTACTTCCTTAGACTTCACAATAGCTACAGTTGACTGCCTGGCGACTAGGGAGGTGAAATCAACCACACACTTGTCTCAGGCAGACAGAATTGCAGGCTTGTAACACTGGAATTTTACATATTTATTTATGGTCTCTATTTTTAAAATGCCATCGAAATACTCTAGAGTTCTGGGAGATTTGCAGTTTCCACAGTGTGGGTGGGAAAAATGTACAGCTGAACTTCATAAATATGCATATTACTCTGAATCCATAGCGTCTTTAAATAAACTTATAACACCCCCTCCCGGCCAATTATTAGTGGCCTCTTGTCTATTGCAGGGCTCCAAGTGAAATCTACCTCTTGGTTATTCTAAAGGTTTTCCTAGAAGGAAACTGGGGAAAGGTGAACGAGAGTCATCTGAAAATGTAACCCTCATTTTGATTTCCCAAGGGGTTCTCCATTTTGTAGACTGATATTGCTCTTGACCTAGGGCTTTGAAAATCAGGCCTATAACCTGCATATGCGAAATTGAATTGAGCCATATTCTCCTTTTATGAAAATTTAGCAAGGAAGTCAAAGAGGACTCTAGGATGGTAAAATGAAAAGTGCCTACTCAACTATATTTCTAGATCACAAGATCATAGATTTAGACCTTGAAGGGATATTAAAGATTATTTAGTCCAGCGGTTTTTAACTTTTTTGCATATGATGTGGAGCCCTTGGGCTCACTCTCAGAATAACGTTGTTAAAGGCATAGGATTATTTTAAAAAAAAAAACAATTACATTGAAATACAGTTGTCAAAGTACATTTTTTAAGTTCATGGACCCCAGGTTAAGAATTCCTAATTTTTACAGAGATTAAGTGATCAAATAACTAGTAAGTGGCCGAGTGGGGATTAAAATCCAGGATGTTCTGACTTTAGGTTCCAGATGATTTCCATTAGTCACAAGGGCAGGACCAGAATTCAAATCTGGGTCCATTTAATTCAAATCCAGTGCTTAATCAAAGCAGGCAGCCAGGGGGTACCGTCTTCTCCAGACCCTGCACTCTATCTACTGCCACCCAGCTGCCTCTCAGCACTATTATTAGCTAATTATTATTTGAGATGGGCAGGGAGGGTAATGGTTATGTCATCCCTCATGTTATCTTTGAACTGTTATGTGGCTCTTACTTTCTGTGATCACATCTGTTCCATGGGCTCTGAGGTTACTATCCCAACTCTTTTTTTTTTTTTAGGTAATTGAGGTTAAGTGACTTGCCCAGGTTCACACAGCTAGTAAGTGTCAAGTGTTTGGTCTGAGGCCGAATTTGAACTCAGACACTCCTGACTTCAAGGCAGGTGCTCTATCCACTGCGCCACCTAGCTGCCCCACTATCCCAACTCTTGCTTGTACTAACAAATTGGGTCCCCCTCAAAGGAAGCTACTATGCCTCCCTTCAAGACCCTAGAAGTAGACCCTGAAGGGTTGAGGGTGTCTTTCTAATACTATAGCTCATGAGTCCCCACTAGTGTGCTTCCTTTCATTGATTATCACTTGACATCAGTTCAAATTTAATTAGCTTTTAGAAAAGGGGTATTTCTCAAGGTTGTATAGTAAGAACACTTGGCACAAATCATCCCCCAAAACTCTATGACACACTGTCCTAAAACTACATGCACAATCCAGGGAAAGGTGGACTCACACTTGGAACATATGTGGTAAAGAGGAGATCTCATGGTTCCTAGAAATTCCTCTGCTAGAGGTATCAAGATGTTCCCCTTAATAATGGTGTAACTTCTGGCTGGGTTCCTTTTTGAGTCCTGAAGCTGCCTTTTCTCAGTGTGCCTAGTTTATTCTCACCTCCTGATATAAGCACATTTGCCAGGCACTGCATTCTCAGAGGTTGTTCATGAAAAGTCCAAATCCTCTAATCCTCCAATGTTCACAAGGCAATTCTTTAGTCGAGGGGTAGGGTAGGAAACAGAAGCTCACAACCTTCTCCCCCAAGCAATTCTGTTTCAGGAACTTGGCTGGGACTGTTCTCTGCTGGCTCTACACTATAATATCTTGGGTTCCAAACCAGCCTACTATTTTTTTTATTAATTTATTTATTTTTAGTTTTCAACATTCACTTCCATAAGGTTTTGAGTTCTGAATTTGATTCCCCTCCTTTCCCTCCCCCTCCCCAAGATGGCATGTAATCTGATACAGTCTCTACATATACATTCATATTAAACATATTTTCACATTAGTCATGTTGTAAGGAAGAATTAGAACCAACAGGAGGAACCATGAGAAAGAAGAAATAAAACAAAGAGAGAGAGAGAGAGAGAGAGAGAGAGAGAGAGGGAGCAAATAGTATACTTTGATCTGCATTCAGACTCCTTAGTTCTTTTTTCAGATGTGGATAGCATTTTCCATCATTCATCTTTTGGAGTTCTCTTAGATCCTTGCATTGCTGAAAAGAGCTAAGTCTATCAAAGTTAGTCATCAAACAATGTTGCTGTTACTGTGTACAATGTTCTCTTGCTGCTCACTTCACTCAGCATCAGTTCATATAAGTGTTTCCAGGTTTTTCTGGTGTCTGCCTGCTCATCATTTCTTATGAAACAAAAGTATTCCATTACATTCATATGCCACAACTTGTTCAGCCATTCTCCAATTGATAGGCAGGGTCTACTATTTTATACAGAAAGCATGATCAAGTTGAAGCGCAGCTAGGTAGCATAGTGGCTAGAGTGCATAGCCAATATTCAAGAAGACTCATCTTCTTGAGTTCAAATCTGGCCTCAGATATTTACTAATGGTGTGACCTGGACAAGTCACTTAACCCTGTCTGCCTCAGTTTCCTCATCTGTAAAATGAGCTGAAGAAGGAAATGGCAAACCACTCCATTATCTTTGCCAAGAAAACCCTAAGTGGAGTCACAGAAAGTTGGACGTGACTGACCAATATGACCAAGTTTCTTCAGCCAATCCCAAGACATTTTCTGGATGTTGCCATTTCCCTTTATCTAATAGCTTCCACTCTTTCCAATTTGATCAAGGCATTTTTCAAGCTTAGTTCAAATGACTTTGATTGATTGATTGATTGATTGTTTCAATAGAAAGTTCAAGGTCTTGTTTATACCTAATTCATACTTTAATTGATTGAGTAAATGGACAAGGCCAAACTTTCTGCAATTATTGAGGTAAGCTTATTGACTACCCCTCATATATCAACTGAGCTGGCAGGAAGGGCTAAATACCAAATCCCTCTCCACCCCTACTATATATCTATTATCTCTTTTGACCTCACAATGTCCCTACAGATTAAGCAGGGGAGGAATTTTTATCCCCATTTTTATAGAAGAGAATGGTGACAATCAGAAGATGATTTGCCTAGGGTCACACAACACATAAGCAGAAGAACCTGGACCCAAACTTGGGTCTGCCATCTCCTAGTTTAATGCCCTGTCTCCTACACAAAAGAAAAGGAGAATCTTCCATTAACATTCACATTCACAGCAGGAAATAAACTAATTCATATAGCCACAGGATCAGCAGGTCAGGGAAAGCAGCTCCAGTGGCTCCCCAGTGGGCTCAGGGTACCTCATTGACAAAAGACTCACTCCTGCACCAAGAGCCCACTGTATTTTTTTCCAGGCTGTAAAGTTGTCAGGCATCCAATAAGGTATGAGTCAGACATCTGCCAAGTGTGTTTATTAGCCAGCACTTTAATCAAATGTGATATAGACACGCTTTTCTCTAGGGCTGTTCCCCAGTACCAACCTTATTTGCAGGTTTTAGATTTCTTAAGGGGACCTGCCCAGGGAAATAATAGGAAAGGGGTAGTCAAACAGTGCGAAGACCAACAATTCTACCTTGTCAGGCTTTCTTCCCCTCCTTATTGCAGCCTAGAAGATTAATATGAAGATGCCCCCCAAAGGATTGGGTCACCAGGGAAGCCTCAGGAAGTTCTGGTTCAATGTCTTCCTGGTGACATTTTCCAAAGTGATTTTAAGCAAATGCTCCAGCATAATATTTGTCCTAAGTTGCCTTTTCATTTTATGACTTTTTAAGCTCCATGGTCGGCTACCCCCCTCAAAAAAAAAAAAAAAAAGAAAGAAAAGAATCTTTGAAAAGAAAGACAGCTTAGTAGAAAGGTCAGGTGTTCGGAAAAATAAACAGCAGGGGGTTTAGCCAGAGGCTTCAGGAAGATATTCAGGATATTCAGTGACTGCATTTTGTTTCTAACTCTCCTTCTGTTCAGTACGGTTTCCCTCTGACAAAGTAGTACTCTGGCCTAACAGGTGCATGGGGGCAATCAATCCCTGCTCTCCTCAGCCCGGGGCCCAGGGCTCCCAATAGAGAGAAGAATTTACTAGGCAGGACAGGCAGACAATCCAAACAATAAACTGCTCAAATATTTACTAGGTGTTTTGCCTGGAGAGTCCATTAAATATCAACAAATTAGTATATTATGCCCATGTTGACACTTCCAATGTGGATGGAATGGTTTCCTTACACCTTCAACAGAGACTTTTGTAGCAGTGTAGAAATGAGTTCTGAATGTGTTCGGGTGATAAAATGTGCTTGTGTTTCTTCACAAAGTTAACCATTTGTTTGAGAATATTGTTTAAAAACAACAACCATTTCATGTGCTAAGAATCTCTAATTTTTTTTGTCCAGACATTTAATTTCATATATTTGAAGAACTCTCTACATGGAGATTCCCTTTACTGCTAGAGAACAGCAATGCTTCTGTAAGTTAAAGTCCTAGAGAGGGGTCTGAGAGCTGTTAAGTGATATGCCCAAGGTCACATAGCCAGTAGATGTCAGAGGCAGGGCTTTAGTCTAAGTCTTCAAGACTCCAAAAGGATCCCCTGTATCCATTACATATGCCATGTTGCCTCTCAAGAAACTCTAACAACATCGTCAACATTATTATCCTCAAATACTAAAATGAATCCATTATTTCAATGATGTGGGTAGGCCTTCTAAGGATACAGATTATGACCAATCCACTCCTGCCCCATCCTATGTGACTCTTGTCCATGTCTTCCCATAAGTTTGCCAGGGGGATGAGGAGTAGGCATTTGGGAGATTAAGTAGGGCCTAGAACATAGCACATGATATAGTGTCATAACCTAATATGGGGAGGTCTTGCCTCCTTTTGCATCACAGGGAGCACACCAGCTGGCCATCGGTCATCCCACAACCTTACCATATGAACATCCCATTTTCTTTTAATATCTGGTGATATCATTTACTGAACTTCTCTTTAGTTGTAATGTGTTTTCAATTTGCTCACATCTGCCATACTCCTCTTCATTGCCCTCTAGGTGATATTTATTTTCAGTTCTTCTGCAACTATTATTCTCTAACTTGTAGCCATAGATCAACAGAATATTTGTATAAAAAGGCAGGACTTTGTTTAGAGAGGAGTTTGGGGTCACAAAAAGAACTTTGTAATTTCCCAAAGACAATCCAACCTGCTCCCCCCTGTTCAATTCTGGGCAAAATGCATAGTCCATTGCAAAGTCTGTCCTAGATTTTTATTCCAGTGTGTGAGTGCCACACGTTGTCCATCAAACTGAAAATCATAGTCTGGACAATAAGCACTCTTCATAATATAATAGTAATTATAATAATAGTAATAGTAAACTGGCATATTGAAAAAGAGGAAATAGTCAATGTTAGAGGGATTTTAGAAAGATAGACATACTAATGCCCTCTTGGTAGAGTTGTAAATTAATTTAACATTCTGGGAAGCAATTTGGAATTAGGCAAAGTAGCTAACACATCCCTATACTTTGACCCAGAGATTCCATTACTAGGTCCTAAGGAGCCCACTGACAAAAAGAAAGGCTCCACATATGCCATAATATTTTCAGCAGCACTTTTTGAATTAAGAACTATAAATAAATGCTTGGTGATGATTGATTGGGGATGATTAAACAATTTCTTGTGCATAAATATAATAGAATATTGTCATGCTGTAAGAAATGACAAATATGATGAATATATTACATAATGTAAAATAAAGTAAACAAAGCCAGTAAAGCTATATATAAAATTGGTATTAAAATGTAAGTGTAAAGAACAAGCATAAAACAATTAAAACTTAATGCTGCAAAAGCATAGTGCCTACAATCCCAGCTAGCAGAGAGGCCAAGGTCGGTAGACTTCTTGACCTTGTTCTCAGGTCAAAATGAAGCAAGTCAAAGCTCTCATGCCAGTGTGTGTGTGATTAGGCCTGTAAGCCTCTACACTTTCAACCTCAATAAAATAGAGAGTCTTTTTTTAAAGAATAATGCAAAATTATAGAGAACAAGCTTGGTCCCAAAAAATATATGAAAAGACCCCTCCCATCCTTGACTCCCTGGCAGAGATGAGTGGGTTCTATGGGTATAGAAGATTGCATATGATGTCAGATTTTTTTGAGGTATTGGTTGTATTTGTTATTTTTTTATTTTCCTCTTTTCTTCTTTTTTAAATTCTTCATTATAAAGGATAGTTCCCTGGGAGGGGAATGGGGAAGGATATGGAGGGAAACTTAGGCAATGTAAAAATAAAAGCTACAAATAAAATTTTATTTTAAAAAATACCAACGGTATGAGAATAATAAAAGGTATGATTTATATAGGGTATCCCAAAAGTCTTAATGCAGTTTGAAGTTTTAGTAACTTGAAACTGAACTAAGATTCTTGGGACATCTTATAAAAGACTTAAAGGCTTGCAAGGTACTTTATCTTCATGATTTCATTCAATCTTACCACACTCCTATGAAAGAGGCATTGCATTATTCCTATTCTACAGATGAAGAAGCTGAGGCTCTAAAAGTGCATTGTTTGTGATCAAGAAACTAGCAGATAACCAAACCAAGATCAAACCCTAGTTAAATAAACAAGCTACTGAATAAATTAAAAGCAGTTTAGGACATTAGTTGGCTGATAAACTTTAGACCAAAAGAAGGGGAACATTCTGAAAAGTTTTCATCTCTGGTGCATTTCCCAGAGAAGGCACTTACCAAGTACTTATTTAAGTGAATTTCTGCCATATATAGCCCCTCTTTGACCAGCATAGTCTAAATGTCCATACCATCTTTCCTCAAATGGGATCATTTTAGTCACTGATAGCAATAATAAAAGTATTCTGGTTTCCAATTCCAATTGTATGGCAGATATACACAGCAAGTTACCTTTCAAGTGAAAAATGAAACAAAACAAATATTTCCTCATCCTGACTAAAACCCATCTGATTCTACCAAACCTCCTCCTTTTCTTGTATTTCCCTTCATGTGTTTCTCAGTGTTCCACAATAAATAAACATTTAGTAAATACTAACTGATCAATTAGCTCCTCTTTGCCAGGTGTTCCTTAATACTTACATACTCTATTCTTAATTTGTACATTTTATTGTTGTCGTTGTTACTATTATCATTATATTAACTATTTATTATTGTTAGCGTTATTACATTTCAAGACATCAAAGATCTATTATTGGTCTAACTACTCCCTCCATTTGCATAGCTAGTGATCCTTTTATATCTTAGTAGAAAGACTATTTTCAGAAGTTGTTCTGGCCCTCAGTCAATGAGCTTCTTCCCCCTCAGTTAGATTTTGATGATAGACAGTCCAAACCTGAAACCCTTCTAACTTGGTAGGATCTGTCAGAGTCCATACTCAGCTGTCATAAACATTAAAAACCCAAGGCCACTTCAACTCTATGGTGAAGCATCAGAGGATAACTTCATGAGACAATTTTGCCAGTTGCTCTGTGAAAGAGTTCTCTATTTTTCCTACATAGCAGCACTGCCTCCAAAATTGGATTATAAACCCCTTAGGTGCAGGAGCTTTGCCAACCATCTCCTCCATGTCCACTCCTCCATAGGCATCCTCCAGGTACCCAGTTCAAGGCTCTGTTCTAAGTGATCAATAAATATTGTTAAGAGTTGAATCAACTGATATTGACAATCTGACTTGTCTCTTGGCCTTCTAAAGGCATTCACTGATTACTGAAAATGAATGGCTGAATACAAAAGAAAGATTTCAAGTGACACTAAGGTTCTGGCTCTTTGAACTGTTCTGATGGATATGCCTAAAGCTACATTCCCCTGTGCCAAAACCCAAGAGCACGTGTTCAGTTAATGAACTTAAAACCAGCCTAATAGAACAAGAGCTGACTGGAAAGAAAAGAGCACATGCATTATATAGACTGCTCAGTAAGGAGAGACATGTACTCTGGTAGTTCTCTACAGAAAACAAATGAAATTTTCACTGTAATGGGCTGTAAAATTATTGCATTTAACCAAAAGGCTCTAAAAAGTGCACCTAGGGAGCTTTAACACACACGCACACACACACACATATACACACACACACACACACACACATGCACACACACACGCACACACGCACGTTCCTATTTCAACACAGTGCCTGCTTGATTTTAAGAGGGTTAGAGAACAGATGCAGATTCTTCTCAGATTCTCAAGGTGTTTGGATTATTTCTGGTGCTCCAACTATGCTGAAGTATGTTTTGCCAGTAGACACAGTTCCTTCAAGTTTCAAATTTCATGAGGGAGAGGACGACCCCATACCATGGGATCTTCAGGTGGAGGAGATGGAACTCAACATGGGAAAATCAGTTCCCAAAATGGACCCAGAAGTGCCAAACATGGCACTCCTCCACCAAGATATCTCTTACGTTTCTACTAAGATCATACAAGAAAGTTTCAATGACAGATCTGATCACAGTCATGGCTAGTCAGTGATTGTCTCAGTATCTAGTAAGGCATCAAATAGAAAGGCATAGGCTCCCCAAAATTGATCACCACCGTTGTGGAGGAAATCTTGTACAAATTCCAAGTGCCACAGGAGTTGCCTATTGAGGAAAAGATTTTAATAGATACTCCTGTAGATGGATGACTAAATGCTTACTGCATCAAGGTGT
Source organism: Phascolarctos cinereus (assembly GCF_003287225.1). Taxonomy (NCBI): domain Eukaryota; kingdom Metazoa; phylum Chordata; class Mammalia; order Diprotodontia; family Phascolarctidae; genus Phascolarctos; species Phascolarctos cinereus. Next base: position 248,969,177 of record NW_027555625.1, read on the forward strand.
GGAACCCGAGTTTTTCATAAGTGGTGCAGTATACAGCTTACTAAACTTGGAGTCAGGAGGGCTTGAGTTCAAATGCTCTCTTAGAAATGCTTGTTAGTTTTGTGGCCTTGGTCAAATCACAACCTCTGTCTCCTTCAATTTCTTCCTCTAAAAAACGAGAATGATAAAAGCACCTACCTCTCAGAGTTGTTATGAGAATTAAGTAACATATGTCCTGTAAAGTGTTTTGCAAATGTGCAAGCGCTATATATAAATGCTTCTTCCCATTACTATGCCTCCTATTTTTTATTACTACTGCTACTATTTTTACCATAACTACTATCACTGGTATTACTCCTGCTATTACTCCCTAATATTATTACTGTTACAATTTTCTACTGCTGTTACTAATATTACTACTACTATTTCTACTACTACACATTATTACTACTACTATTATTATTATTACTAATTCTCTTTACCATTACTACTTCTATTACTACTACTAATATTATTATTACACCATTATTATTGTGACTATTACTACTACTATTATTATCACTAGTATTTCTAAAGATATTAGCTTTGATTGAGGAGTAACAAGATGGCAGGGAAAAGCCAGGGACTTGCCTGAGCTCTCTCTAAAACCCCTCCAAACAACTTTAAATTTAAATTTACCTAAAAACAAGTTCTAGAGCAGCAGAACACACAAAAGGATGGAATGAAACAATTTTCCAGCCCAAGACAACTTAGAAGGTCAGGAGGAAAGATTTATTTCACTGAGGTGAGAGTGGAACGCAGTCCAGAACAGGCAGAACCCCAGCAAACCAGCAGCAAGCCTTGGGAGCTACTGAATCAGTGGTATCAGTGGCAGTGTCCAAACCTTTCAGCCCACAGATGATAAGGGGTTCAGAAAACCAGTTAGAAGGAGATTACATGGGTCCCTTTGTTGGCACCAGAGGCAGGATTCTGTTGAATTGCCTGTACTTGGATCTGGGTCGCAGTTCTGGGTCTCAGGTTGAGGGTGAGAGGAGCACTGCCACAACAGAGCTTGTGGCTATGATGGAGCAGGGACACTCATCACAGTTCCAGGGCAGAAAAGAGTGTTTGTGGTCTTTTACAGACCAGAGCACAGTACATGAGAGTAGCAAACACACCTCTCTCTAGATCATACCACCTTGGAAGAAATGAAAACTCACAGGTCCTCAGAATTACCTCTGAAAACTGCTGCACAAAAAGCCTAAAGCTTGGGACAGTGCCCCCTCCACTCCAGAAGCAGAGCTCCACTTTAGTATAGAGTTAAAAGTCAAGAAATAGGCTGGAAAAATAAACAAACAGCAGAAAAAGATCCTGACTAAACAAAGTTACTGAGATGGCAGGGAAGATCAAAACATAGACTAAGAAGAAGATGACAAAGTCAAAACTGCTATATCAAGGAAAATATGAATTGGTCTCAGGCCATGGAAGAGCTCAAAAAAAGATTTTTAAAAATCAAGAGAGGTAGAGAAAAAATTAGGAAGAGAAATGAAAGTGATACAAGAAAATCATGAAAAAAGTTAACAACTTAGTAAAAGAGGAGCAAAAAATTACTGAAGAAAATAATACTTAAAAATAGGCCAAATGGTAAAAGAGTCACAACAGTCCAATGAAGAGAAGAATACCTTGAAAAGCAGAGTTGGCTAAATGGTAAAAGATACACAAAAATTCCCTAAAGAGAAAAACTCCTTAAAAAGCAGAATTGGTCCAATGAAAAAGGAGGTACAAAAATTAATTGAAGAAAAGAACACCTTGAAAGACAGAACTGGTCAAATGGAAGAGAAGGTACAAAAGGCCACTGAAGAAAATAATTCCATAAAAATTAGAATTGGACAAGTGGAATCTAATGACCTTATGAGCCATCAAAAAAATAATAAAATAAAATTTAAAAAAATGGGGGAAAAAAAGAATAATGTAAAATATCTCATTGGAAAAACAACTGACCTGGAAAATAGATCCTGGAGAGATAACTTAAGAATTATTGGACTGCCTGAAAGCCATGATAAAAAAAAAAAAAAGAACCCTAGACATCAGCTTTCAAGAAATTATCAAGGAAGATTGTCTTGATATTCTAGGACCAGTGAGTAAAATAGAAATTGAAAGAATCCATAATCATCTCCTGGAAGAGATCCAAAAATGAAAACTTCAAGGAATATCATAGTCAAATTCCAGGGCTCATAGGTCAAGCAGAAAATATTGCAATCAGACAAAAAGAAGCAATTTAAATATCATGGAGCTACAGTCAGGATAACACAAGATTTAGCAGCTTCTACATTAAAGAATCAAAGGGCTTAGAATATGATATTCCAGAAAGCAAAACAGCTAGGATTACAACCAAGAATCACCTATCCAGCATAATTGAGTATAATCCTTCAGAGTTAAAAATGGATATTCAATAAAATAAAGGACTTTCAAGTACTCCTGATGAAAAGACCAGAGTTAAATAGAGAATTTTGACTTTCAAATACAAGACTTAAGAGATGAATAAAAAGGTAAACAGGAAATAGAAATCTTAAGTGATTTGGTAGGTTTGAACTATTTACATTCCTACAAGGAAAAGTTATACTTGTAACTCCTAAAAACTTTCTCATTATTAAGGGAGTTAGAAGGAATATACATAGACAGAAGGCTTGGGTATGAGTTGAATATGATGGCATGATTATTTAAAAAAAACCATAAGAGCTGGGGCAGCTAGGTGGCACAGTGGATAGAGCACTGACCCTGAAGTCAGGAGGACCTGAGTTCAAATTCAGCTTCAGACCAAACACTTGACACTTACTAGCTGTGTGACCCTGGGCAAGTCACTTAACCCTAATTGGCTAAAAATAAAAAAAAAATTTAAAAACATAAGAGGGATGAAAAAGAAGAATGATCTGTGAAAAGGAAAAAGGGAGAATGGGGTATATTGTCTGACATAAAAGAGGTGTAAAGGAGCTTTTGGCAATAGAGAACCATTGGAGTTAATTTAGTAGGGGAATGACAGGATTGCACCTAAGCTTTAGAAAAGTCATTCTGGTGGCTGAATGGAGAATGAATTAGAGCAGGGAGAGACTAGAGGTAGGTAGTCTCACCAGCAGGCTATTTCAATAATCCAGACATAAGGTGATGAAGACCTGCACCAGAGTGGTGGCAGTGTCAGAGTAGAAAAGGGGACATACACAAGAGATATTACAGAGGCAAAATCAACAGACCTTGACAACATACTGGATATAGGAGGTGAGAAACAGTGAGTAGACCAAGATGACTCCTAGGTTGCAAACATGAATGACTGGGAAGATGGTGTTTCCCTCTACAGTAATAGAGAAAATAAGAGGGGAAAGGGAGTATTTAAGGGGAAAAATAATGAACAACCTTTCCCCCCTTTGAAGGGCATTTTTTTGGTGAGGCATTTGGGGTTAAGTGACTTGCCCATGGTCACACAGCTAGTGTCAAGCATCTGAGGCTGGATTTGAACTCAGGTCCTCTTGACTCCAGGGCCAGTGCTCTATCCCCTGCTTCACCTAGTTGCCCTTGAAGTGCATTTCATTGAAATTGGCTACCTGAGTCATATTCTGGCCTACCTACTGGCCCCTGGGTCATTCTCTCTTCTTTCTCAATGAATGTAATACCTTGCTCACTTGATTCTCCTCCCCAACTCCAGCCCTTCTATGAGGGGACTTCAGGGTCCATGTTGAAGCTGTCTCAAAGTCCCTAATCTCCCAATTCCTCAATTTCCTTAAACCCTATTACCTCCTCCTTTGCTCCACCTCAGCCACACATAGAGACAGTCACACCTTGGATCTCACCAACAACATTAAACATTAGTGGTGCATTTCCTTAATCAAAAATGTTGACATTCCTCTACCTGATCTCAACCGCCTATCATTCCATCTTTTCCTATGCCTTACCCATTGTAAACTTTTTCACCATCCTAATAATGAACCCCAATCTTTCTATCCCTAAATACATTCTTAGGACATTATCCTTGGTCTGATTTGACTTTTCTCCCTTTCCAATCTCAATTAACCAATTCAACTTCACACTGTTATCAATTCTCAAATCCCTTGCCCCCTTCTCCTATCATCAGTCATCCCTTGCCAAATCCCAGCCTTGGATGACTCCCATTATCCACCTTCTCTAGCTCCTACTTACATACTGCTGAACATAGGTGAAAGATATGACAACAGTGCACAGTGCCTGGTACATAGTAAACACTTAATAAATGCTTATTGACTTGACTTGCCACAGCTGTGCTGACACTATAAGCTCATGTTATCCATCTCCAAGTAGGCCTTCACTACAGCAAGACAATCCTCCTATTCATCTCTAATTGATTCTTTATCTCGCCCCCCTTAGAAGCTATTTCAAAATTATGCTCTTCTCAATCCTCCCTCACCTCCTTCTCCCCAACAAAAACTTAGGTTCCTTCTTCTTACCTTCTCTTAAAACCCCTTGACAACATTTCTCACTCTTTCCTCCTTTCCTTCACTCCCACTCCTCTTCCTTCTTGCTGAGGTCAAGTTATATACATGTCATATGCCCTTGATTCCTTCTCTTCCCATCTTCTCCAACAGATTACTCCCAATCTTCTCTTTTTCTCTAACTTTCGTTATCACCCTATCAACTAGTTCCTTCCCTATTGCCCTCAAACACATACAAGACTTCCTCATCCATATAAAATGTTTACTAGACCCTACCATCCCTTTAAGTTATTGCTTATATCTCTCCTTTTTTTCTTATCCAAACTCATTGCTCTTTCCAAAGTTAATAATCATTTCTTAATTTCCAAAATGATCATCTCTTCTCAGTCCTCATCCAACTTGGCCTTTCTGCTACATTTGATACTGTCTACCCCTCTCTCTTCTCTGAGATTTCATTACACCACTTTCCTAGTTCTTTTCCTATGTAACTACTTCTTGTTCTCCTTTCCTGACTTATCATCTATATCATAGCCTTTCTCCAAGACTCTGTCTTGTGCCCTCTTGTCTTCTCCCTATATGCTCTTTCTCTTAGTGAACACCCCACCTCCAGTGGGTTTAATTGTCATTTTCTATACAGATAACTTCCATATGTACATAGTATGTCTCAAAAGTCTTAAAGAAATTTAAAACTATTAAGTTACTTAAAGCTATTTAGGCTATTAAAGGTTAAAACTATACTAATATTTCTGGGACACCATATATATCCAGCACCAGTCTATCCCCTGTGTTTCAGTTCCACATCAGCAACTGCCTCTGGCTATCTCAAACAGGATGTTCCAGAGACATTTCAAATGCAACACATCTAAAACAGAACTTATTATTCCCTTGCCCAACACCCCTATTCTAAACTTCCCTTTCTTGTTGAAAGCACTACCAGTCTTCTAATCTCTCAGGTTAATAACCTTCGTGTCATCTTTGATTCTTCATTCTCCTCTATATATCCAATCAGTTGCTAAATCTGGCCATTTCTCCTTCTACAACATTTCTCAAATCCAATTTCTCTATATTCACATAGTCACTCTTTAGGTTCAAACATATCATTTCTAACCCATGTTATTGACATACTCTCCTCTTTGATATGATGATACACTTAGAAAATCCTAAAGACTCAATTAAAAAGCTAATTGAAACAATAATTTTACCAAAGTAGCAGGATATAAAGCAAATCCATATAAATCATGAGCATTGCAATATATCACAAAGTCCTGTGAGAAGAGATAGTAAGAGATACCCCATTTAAAATAACTCTAGACAGTATAAAATACCTGGGAGTATACCTGCCAAAACAAACCCAGGAACTAAATAAACAAAATTATAAAAAAACCATTTTATATAAATAAAATCAGATTTAAATAATTGTAGAAATATTAATTGTTCATGGGTAGGCAGGGCCAGTATTATATAAATAACAATTTTACCTAAACTAATTTATATATTCGTCACCATCCCAATTAAATTATCAAAAAGAGATTTTACTGAATTAGAAAAAATAATAAGAATTCATTTGGAAGAACAAAAAGTCAAGAATATCAAAGGAACTAATGAAAAATATAAAGGAAGGAGGTTTAACAATACCAGATCTTAAACTATATTATAAGGCAGTACTTATCAAAACTCTCTGGTACTGACTAAGAAATAGAAAAATAGATCAATGAGACAGAGTAGACATACAATTCATGGCAGCAAATGAGTGTAGTAACCTTACTTTTGACAAGTGTAAAGACTTATGATTTGGGGATAAGAATTCATTATTTGGTAAAAAATTACTGGGAAAACTGGAAAGCAGTGTGGCAGAAATTGGGCATCGATCAATATCCTATACCATTTACCAAGGTAAGATCAAAATGGATACATGACCTAGATATAAAGAGAGAGATTACAAGAAAATTTGAAGGCTGTAGAACACCTTACTTATCAGACTTGTGGATAGATTAGCAATTTATGAATAAACAAGAGGCATAGAGCAGAGTGAGGTGTAAAGTAAGTAATTTTGATGACATTAAATTAAAATGGTTTTGCACAAATAAAACAAATGCAGTCAATAACAGAAGGAAAGAAGAAAATTAGGGGGAAATATTTTTGTAGAGGTCTATATCTAAAATATATAAGGAATTGTGTCAAATCTACAAGGATATGAGTCATTCCCCAATTGATAAATGGTCAAAGGATATGAACAGGAAGTTTTAGGATAAAGAAATAAAAGTAATTTATAGTAAAATGAAAAATGCTCTAAATCATTATTGATTAGAGAAATGCAAATTAAAACAACCTTGAGAAGTGAGAAATGTTGGAGGGGGTGTGGAAAAATTGGGACACATCCATTGTTGATGGAAGTGTGAACTGATCCAACCACTTTGGGACTAAATCTAGAATTATGCCCAGAGAGTTATTAAACTTTCTACACCCTTTGACCCAGCAATACCACTACTAGGTCTATTTCCCAAGATGATTAGGGGAAAATGAAAGGAACCTCTTTATTCTAAAATATTTATAGAAGTTCTCTTTGTGGTGGCAAAGAATTAGAAATTGCAGGGATGCCCCTCAATTGGAGATGGCTGAACAAGTTGTGCTGTATGATTGTGATGAAATATTACTGTACTATAAATGATGATCTCAATGATCTTAGCAAAACATGGATAGATCTGCACAAAATAATGAAGAGCAAAATAAGCAGAACCAAGAGAACATTGTGCACAGTAACAGCAATATTGTTTTAAGAACAATTTTGAGCAACTAAGTCATTTTGACTATTACAAACACCCAAATTAATTACAAAGGACATATGAAGGAAGATGGTTTCTGCATCTGGAGAAAGAAGTGATAAATAAAAGTGCGTATAGAATGATTTTACATACCTACATATATATATATATATATATATATATATATATATATATATATATATATATATATATATATACACACACACACGTGTCAAATGGGAGCCATCTGTAGGGTGAGGGGGAAGGAAAAAAAGAAATTTACATGATAGCTTTATTATATATTTAAAAGAAATAACAAGTTGTACATAATAGATTTGCAGTTTCATGTGCAATTATCTTTTTTATTATACTGTGTCATGGAAATGTTTGTTTTATTCCATAAACTAAAAATAAAATAAATAAAAATTTAACAAAAACACTCTCCCAATTCATCTACTTGCCTTAGTTCTCTCTCTACTCCAATCTATCCATGACAAAGTTCTCAAAATGATTTTCCTTAAGCACAAATCTGACCACATCGCTCCCCTGATCAATAAATTCCAAGGTTCCTTATTGCCTCTAGGATAAAATGTAAATTCCTCTGTTAAGCTTTTCAGTCCCTTTACAATTTAGCCCTAACCCATCTTTCCAAATTCATTAGATATAATTTCCCCTCTCATACTTTGTCATGGAGCCAAAATGTCCTTTCTATTGCTCTGTGGCATCCCGTTCCCTATTTCAGTGTCTTTTGTACTGACTAGTCTTCCTCCTCCTTCCAAACTCCACCTCATAGAATCCCTCTCTTTCTTCAAGAGGCTTATCAAGCACAAATTTCTACAGAAAGCTTTTTCTAATGCCCTCAATTAGCAATGCCCTCCTTATTAAATAATTTGATTTATCTTGTATTTATTCTTTTTATATTTATACTGTATTGAATTATGTCTTCTTGCTGTTTCCTCATTGGAATGTATCTTATAAGTAGGGATTGTTTCATTCTTGATATTTATATACCGAAGTCTAGCACAGTGCCTGGCACATAGTAGGTCTTTAAAAAAATATTTGATTAATCCACACAAGGAAAACAAAATGGATGAAAAATACATACACATTGCCTAAGTTATGACATGCAATTGGGTGTGAACCTACTGAGTTAGTTTATCAGTACACAAAAACTCAAAAATTTCTCTTCTCATGTGACAGGTGAGGAAAAATCGGGCTCAAATGGCCTTAGCGCGTGAAACCCAGGACCCCTCACTCCTAGTCCATGGTTCTTTTCACCACACCAAGCTGTGGAAAGATCGTCTCTGGCATCATCCCTAGATGCACAACTCCTCAGAGTGATGGAGAGGGCCACCTTCATCCATGGTGCCAGTCATGATCTCCTCTCTGAAAGCATTTACCATCCCACTGTGGAGTTCCCAATTCAAGGTGAACATTTGGAGAAGGAAGCCAGAGGAGCATAAACCAGCTCCGAGACTCCCCCCGAAAGCCTGCTAGAATGCAGAATGTTTTCCTTCCTCCCCTCCCCTGCCTGGGATTCAGATTTCTCCAAAGAAGGACAGAAGTTGGATACTGCTTTGGTGGATGCTCCTTTTTACACAGTCTACTCACACTGGACTGTACAAGACAAAGCAGATTCCCTTTATGCTGCTACAGGGCTAAGGGCTTTGCACACACCCAAACCAACCTGGTGTTGGGAAGCAGCAACTGGGAGACATAGAGAAGCTCAGCTCCTCTGTCTCTCTGTCCCTGTTTCTTTGTCTGTCTTACCGTCTTTCTCTCTTCTTTCTCTTTCTCTTTTCTCTCTTCCTTCTCTCTCTGTTTCTCTCTGTGTGTCTTTCTGTCTCTCTCTGTCTCTCCTTTCTCTGTCTCTCCTCTCTCTTTTTCTCTCTTTTCTCTCTCTTCTTTCTCTCTCTCTGCTCTCTCTTCTTCCTTTCTCTCTCTTCTCTCCCTATCTCTCATTCTTTTCCCTCTGTCTCTTTCTTTCCTTTCTCTCTTCTTTTTCTCTGTCCCTATCTCTCTCTCCTCTTTCTCTCTGTCTCTCCTCTCTTTGTCTCTGTCTTTTTTGTCTCTCTCCTCTTTCCCTGTCTCTCTGTCCTTTTTGTCTCTGTGTCTCTGTCTCTGTGTGTGTGTCTCTGTCTCTTTCCGTCTCTCTCCTTTCTCTCTCTGCCTCTCTTCTCTCTTTTCTTTTCTCTCTCTTCTTTCTCTTTCTCTTTTCTCTCTCTTCTTTCTTTCTCCTTTCTTTCTCTCTCCTCTCTCCCTGTCTCTCTCCTTTCTCTCTTCTGTCTGTCTGTCTCTTTCTTTCCTTTTCCTCTTCCTTCTCTCTCTCCTCTCTCCCTGTCTCTCTCTATCCTTTCTCTCTCTGTCTCTCTTCTTTCTCTCTCTCCTCTCTCTCTCTTTCTCTGTCTGTTTCTGTCTCCATCTCTGTCTCTGTCTCTCTCTGTCTCTCTCTTTTTTCTCTGTCTCTCCTCTCTCTTTTCTTTTTCTCTCTTCTCTCTCTTCTTTCTCTATCTCCTCTCCTTTCTCTGTCCTCTCTCTTCTATCTTTCTCTCCTCTCTCCCTGTCTCTCCTTTCTCTCTATGTCTCTCTTTCTATGTCTCTGTCTCTCTGTCTCTGTCTCTCTTTGTCTCACTGTGTGCGTGTGTGTGTCCGTTTCTGTCTCTCACCGTGTGTGCGCAGAAGGGTGGGGGCTGTGTGTGTGTGTGTGTGTGTGTGTGTGTGTGTGTGTGTGTGTGTACACGTCAGTACGCGCGCCGGGTGTGTTTCTGTGAGAGCTTCTGTCGCTGTCAGAGGCGCTCTGGAGCCGGCTCGGAGCGACTTGAGGAAGCTGGCTCTGGCGTAGCCCAGGACCCACAGCCCTGGGAGTAGGACAGCGAGCCCAACGCCCGAGCCCGCTTCACGGCAGACAAAGACTCTGGGCTTTTGGCAGCACTATTCTACTGGAAATACTGCAGGAGGGCAGAGCCTGAGGTCTGCCTGCAGGCTCCCTACCTTGTATTGTCCCCTGCCTGCCCTTGCACGCAGCCAGCTGCCCCCAGCCTCTGACAGTGAACGCTTTTGCAGGGGGAGGTGGTGGTCTCTAAGGGTAGCGAGAATACAGAGAGGCAGGGCAGGCTGCGCTCTCCGCGGCTGCCTCCTAATTCTCCTCCCTGTCAGGTTGGACGCCCAGCTCTCACTCAACCCTGCCGGCCAGGATGCGCCTCAACAGCACGGCACCCGCGCCCCCCAGCCAGTCAGAACCAGGTTCTTTCAGTTTGGAGCCGTCGGAGGGTGGAGTGAGGGACCGGGCACTCCTGGCCCCGGGCTACAGCAACAGCACTACCAACTCTTCAGAGCGGCTCCTCACCCCAGACACTGACCTGGACGTGAACACAGACATCTACTCTAAGGTGTTGGTCACTGCCGTTTACCTGACGCTCTTCGTGGTGGGCACTGTGGGGAACTCGATCACTGCCTTCACACTGGTCCGCAAGAAGTCGCTGCAGAATCTGCAGAGTACCGTCCACTACCACCTGGCCAGTCTGGCCCTCTCCGACCTCCTCATCCTCCTGCTGTCCATGCCCATCGAGCTCTACAACTTCATCTGGGTCCACCATCCTTGGGCCTTTGGCGACGCCGTGTGCCGGGGTTACTACTTCCTTCGAGATGCTTGCACTTACGCCACCGCTCTCAATATCGCCAGCCTCAGCTTGGAGCGCTATATGGCTATCTGCCACCCGTTCAAGGCCAAGAGCATCATGTCCAGGAGCCGAACCAAGAAGTTCATCAGCTGCATCTGGCTCCTCTCCTTCCTTCTCGCCATCCCCATGCTCTTCACCATGGGCCAAGTCAATGCCAGCCCAGATGGCGACCCCAACGGCCTCATCTGTACTACCATTGTGGAAACTTCCACGGTCAAGATCGTCATCCAGGTGAGAGTCCTCGCGTTCCCATTTATTCAGGTTGGGGAAGGGAGAGCGGAAACCTTCCTGCTCCATCATCTCGTCTCGAAGCTCCATCCTACTTCTCAGCCTCATCATCACAACCAATAACATCCGTCTATCCATTCATTCATTCAACAAACCTTTTATTTTGTCTAGTGTATGCTGAGCACTGTGACTCTGGAGTAAACAGAAAGTTTAGATAAAACAATCCACATTCCCTACCTTCACTTTCAACATTCCCACCACCCGCATCCTACCCCACTCCCCCAACCAAAAAAAAAGGAGCTTTTCTATTGCCACAGGGAACTGGCTCGGCTGTTCCTTTTCTTTTCTTTTTTTCTTTTTCAGAAAAGGCAACTCAAGTCTTCACCATAGCTTTCAAGGAGAGAGCTCAAGGAGGGGAGGGGAGGGGAGCATAGCGGTAGTTTCCTCTACCCACTCTAATAAATGGCAGAGGTGGTAAAGGGAGCTGAGGTATTTTGCTGTAGTGGAAAGAGCCCTGCATAAGAAGGCAGAAGAGCAGAGTTCAGGCTCCAGTTCTGTTTAACAAACCCTGTGACCCCTAGTCAATCAAGTTATCTCCTGGGACCTCAGTTTCCATCTCTGTAAAATGGGGCTGTTGGAGTAGGCATTTCTAAGGTCCTTTCCAAGCCTAAACTTTTCACGAAGTTCTCTGGGTAGGGAAACATTAAAAGGGGTAGTCAGAGCTCAGTGGTGACAGTTAAGGACAGGAAAAGAGAAGGTGGCTTTTGCTGCCTCAGTCAAAGTTACAGACTGGGAAGGGGTCAGTCAGCCATCAATCGGCTTCCTCCAGCTCTTCTCACTCCTATTTCCACCCCGCTCGGCTTTCCACAACTTCTGAGTCTCTGGCCTCTGTAGTGGAGTGAGTGCTTATAATGAAAAGATTTCCAACTAAAAGGGATTTTAGAGATCGCCGAACCCAGCCCTTTCATTTGTCAGATAAGGAAACTGAGACCCAGAGGAGTGAAAGGACACTTCCAATATCAAACAGGTAGCAAATAGCAGGGCCTGCTGTTTCCACTTTTTCCCCTCATGGGGTTGCCTCCAGCCAGCTCCTTTCCTCTCTGGTTCCCTAACCCACTGTGGGAGCTGGGAACCTGGGCTTCGCACCTCCCTACCCTGCAACCTTTCATTCTGGGGGTGTGAAGTACGGGGTGTTGTGAGTTCGGGGAGGACGTGTCCACCAGTTCTCTGCCTGGAGGCTGCGCTGGGTTCTGACTTTCCCAGCTGCTATAGCTGGCATTTCTCCACTTGGACCTGGGGCTGCTTTTTCTCTGCTGTAACAAGGGATCTTTTCACCAATTTATGAGTGCTTGCAAGGATCGAGATGCCTGTGGAGAACTATTATTTAAATGCAAATTCCGCGGTTGAAGTAGAGATTTTAGAGGCAGTACACACTTTGACGCAGTAGTTAAACACAGTCCTCTTTGCATTTCTCCCACCACACCCTGCCTTTCATCCTTTGTACCACCTTTGCTATTTACAGGTGTGTCTCACTTCAAGACATCTGTCCCATAAGTTAGGGCATGATTATCCCATTTTATAAAAGGGTCCTGTTTCTGGATAGCTCCCACGGAAAAAAAAAAAGCAGGGAGCTCAATATGAGAAAGATCAAGAAATGAATGTCTTCACTCTACTGGATATACTGCTTTTTCCATAAATTAGTTCCTAGAGTTGGTCTTTGATCTAGATTTTGCTCAGAAAAGAGCTGTGCAGAGCCCATTAGTGAGACAAGCAACCGCTTTCCTTTGGAAGTATTTCAAACCTTTGCCTTGCCTGTTAATTTCGTTTCAACTTGGAGAGTAAACTCCTTTCAGCTTCTCAAATACAGCAAAATTAAATTCAATGCAACAAAAAGTTCTTAAGCAGCCTACTTTCATATACCAAGACACTATGCTGAGTGCTAATTCAGACCACACTAGCTTTGAGTGGAACTTTCACCTGTGGGTTAGTTGATTTATCAGTCCATTCACTCAGTGAAGACTTGTTGAAGCCACACTACCTGTAAGGCCATATACTAAGTAAATTAGTAGTTTAAGCAAGACTACACAGGGGAATAATGTTTATTCACATTCAAAACCCAGCTCAACTTTTACCTGCTCTAAGAAGTATTCCCTGATCTCTACAACCCACACTGGTCTCTTCTTTCTCAGAACTGCTGTACCAGAATTTATCAATTGCAATTCAACAATCACTTATTAAAATCCTACTATGTACCAAGCATGGTACTTTAGTATTGGGAATGAAAAGAAGAAAATTTTTAGTCTCTGCCCTTTAAGGTGCTTACAGTCTGATGGGAGTGGGGGAGGAGAATAGCACATATATACAAATAATTATGATACCAGATAGAATATGATCAATATTATCAAAGTCAAACAAACCACTTTATATGGCCTCTAATTTTTTCATAATAGTCTTGAGGAGCAGAATGGCAGCATACACAGGATCAGTCTTGGAATCAAGACCAGGTTTCAAATTGTACATTTTCGCTGTGTGACCATCTGCAAGGCACTTCTTAGTGCTCTATTGAAACTCTAAGTTGCAAAGAAACTGCTGATCTGCATTAGTGGAGAGCATTTCCATACTGAGAGTTTCCCATAATAGTAGAATCACAGGCAATTCTGGACTGAGGGGGGAAAAATAGCACTTCATGTTAAACCTTATGGTTCTTCCCCAGGAGACATTGTATCCCTAGCACTTTTCTCAAGTACTAGATATTCCTTTTCTCATCCCCTCCTTCACCTGCTCCCTACATTAACACACACTAAGCCAGGAAGAGAAATAGGAATAATTTTTACTCCTTTCTGAAATTACCACATTCATTCAGTAACCTCTCCTCTGTGGAGTTTCACACCATCCAAAGATGGCATCCATTCTAGATCCTATTATTTATTGTTTCCCAAGTCAATCTTCCTCATTGTTCAGGAAGAAATTTCTCACTCCCTTTCTATCCACCTCAGTGATCACCCTTCTACCTAGGTACTTCAATTTATGTATTGGTTCCCTCTCTAATACTTTCACTGTTCAGTTCTTCAACCTCTGTAATTCTCATGATGGTGAAGATAACCTTCATTTCACTTCAGTCACACACAAGGACAGTGATAGAGTTGTCAACCTACAATCGTTGCACCTGCATAATCAATAACTCTAAAATTTCTCTACCTCACCATAACTTTCATGGTCCTCTGTGCTTCAACCCACTTAAACCTGTTCTCCATCCTCACTGAAATCTCCAATCACTCTATTCTTTCCTCTTTATCCAGGCCACATCATACCCCACCCCCACCCCAACTTTCCCTTCAAAATTTTGACCCTACAGTTAACTGGTCCAAATTGATGTATACCCTTTGCCCTTGAGCCCCATTGTCCTAACACTGATAGTACTCAGATATAAGTTTCTTGAGGAGAGAAACAGTCTCACCTTCATATTTGTATCCACAGTGCCTAGCACTTAATAAATACTGTTGATTGCTTATTTCTCCAAGTAGAACTTAATATACTAGTGGTCAAGAGTTTCATCTCATTTTTGTGTGTGTGTGTGAATAAAGTCTAATATAAAATGAGATGAAACTCTTGACCACTAGTATATATTCATACAGGTATGAATTAAATGTGTCATTGCCTATTGACTTTAACTGGGGGAAAAAAATGCCTTCAAGTATTCTTCAACGGACTTTAGCAGTACATATTTGCCACAAACAATCAATATGCTAATTACAAAAGACTCTTACCTACTCACAGGGAGTCAGCCTAGTACAGTGAAAGTAGTGGACTTGGCTTCAAGGGAGATCTGGGTTGGAATCTCAGCTCTAACATTGCCTAGATTGATACCAGCAGACTCATTACTGTGTGGTCATAAGCAATTCACTTGACTTCTCTGAGTTCTGAAAAGTGAAAATGAAAAATATTTATAGAATCTACCCCCTCCATAAGAATGTTGCAAAGATAAAATGAGATGTGTGTGTAAAGCAATTTTTAAACTTTGAAGTTCTATGTAAATGTCAGCTATCATTATTCATCGAAGTGGGTCTTTGGAAGACCTCTGCTTGGCCATTCTTTCAAGCCACTGTGGGTATTCGAAAATTATTCAATTTTATTTCTTTATGGATAATTTTTGCAGTTCAGTCTTCTGCACTCATAATTTGTCCAATTGATAACAATAGTAACCGCTGACATTTATAGAGAGCTTAACATTTTACAAAGTACATTATCTCATTTCATAAGCTGCTGAGACAGGGACCACCAGTAGCACCATCCTATAGATGAGCCTCCTACAGGGTAAGGGATTTGCCCACCGTCACACAGCTAATACAGGTTGGAGACAGGATTCAAAAGTCAGCTATCTCATGATTCCAAGTTGAGGACATGGCTCTTTATATATACCAAAATGCCTCTCACAGGTCTTACTCTAGGCTTTCTTTCCCATGACCCAGAAACCTCTTCATCCTGGAAGCTCACTCCAGCCCTGGAATTCACTCTTTAGAAGTACCCTCTGCCCCAGTAACCTCTTTCTCTGATTGGATGGCTCTTTTTCCAGGCTGCAAATGGACTTTTTCTACCCTCCCCTCTCTTTCAGCTTTTTTTAATGTGTTGTCTCCCCGCCCCACATTACAGTGTAAGCTCCTTGAGGTCAGGGACTTTATTCCTGCTTGTATTTATGTGCTTGTAGCATAGTGCCTGGCATATAGTAAGTGCTGCATAAATGCTTGTGGATTGGTGGGCTGGCTGACAAGATGGATTTCTTGCATGTGTTTTTACTTTCCACTCAGTAAATATTTCAGGCACTTTTACAGCCCAGGGAAATCTTCAGAATATATTTAAACTGAGCTACCTCTTTGCCAAGGAGGTATTGAAAGTCCTTGTCTCATGTGCTCCCTTCTGAAACTGCCACATTTGGAAATGCAAGAAAGCACCCATCTGAAAAGGCTGCTTTCTCCAAAACACTTCCTGGCAGGAGCACCAGTCTCACAGTAAGTTTAGGAGATTCAGTCATGGGCCTTTCAAAGGAAAGTCATGTTTAGAAATGAGGTGATTTGGTAATAAAAAAAAAAAGTGGGCAGCTTGGATAATCATTGCTTAATATAGATGTGTATTTAATGGGCTATGTGACCTTGGGGGAGGGAATGGCAGACAGGCCAGATGAAGAAGGGCACTTATTTGATAATGCAGCTAGTAATGCTTTCTAGGTCTTTTATTACAAATGCCTAAGACCCTAAAATTTATGACCTGAGAACTGAAAGGCCCAGAGGAAAAAGACAATATGAGAAGAAAAGAAGGAAGGAAGGAAGGAAGGAAGGAAGGAAGGAAGGAAGGAAGGAAGGAAGGAAGGAAGGAAGAAGGAAGGAAGGAAGGAAGGAAGGAAGGAAAGAAGGGAGGAAAAAGGGAAGAAGGAAGAGAGGGAGGGAGAGAGTAAGTAAGGAAAGGAGGAAGGAAAGAAGGAAGGAAGGGAGGGAGAAAAAAGGAAGAGGGAAAGGGGAGAAAGGGAAGATTAAAAACAGAATGTAAGGAAGAAAGAGAGGGAGAAAGAAAGGAAGGGAGGAAAAGGAAGGAAGAGGGAAGGAAAAAAGGAAGGAAGAAAGGAAGGAAGGAAAGAAGGAATGAAGGAAGGAAGGAAGGAAGGAAGGGAAGGAGAAGGGAAGGATCAAAGGAGAGAGAGGAGTAAGAAATGGTAGGAAGGAGAATGAGACAGAGAGAAAAAGAGAGAATGTGTGTTCACTGGATCTGGAGTCAGAGGACCTGGATTTAAATCTGACCTCTGACCTCTGTGACCTCTGTGACCATGAGTAAATCACTTAACTTCCCTATGCCTCACTTTGTCATCTATAAAATTAGGAAGTCAGATCACATAGTATCTTATTTCCCTTCAGTTCTAATTCTATAATTCCATAATAATATACACTGAGAAATAACTCAAGTCGTGTAGCTACTTTAATGTAGTTTTAAAGGAACCGTCTAAGAGCACTGTCCATACTAATTAAATTTAATTCAATTGGCATTAACTGCCTATGCTAGGTGTACAGGGATACAAACAGAAAGGGAAACAGTTCTTACCTCCAAGGAGCTTATATTCTATTGGGGGAATACAAGATATATATATATATAGATAAGGAATATTTTATATATATGTATGTGTGTGTGTCTGTGTCTGTATGTGTATACACATATATACATACAATATAATATATAGTATAATATGTATATATACATATACATATATATATGTATGTATGTATGTATGTGTGTATGTATGTATGTATACACATACAAGCCAGAGATTTTAAGGGACTGAAGCGGAGAGAAGTAGCTGGTGCAAAGACATGGAGATGAGAGATGCATTACTGTGTATGAAAAACAGCACATAGGCCAGTATAACTGAACCATAAAGTGCATGGAGAGGAGTAATGGATAAGATGACCAGAAAGATAGGAAGGAGCCAGATGATGAACTTTAAATGGCAAACAGAGGAGTTGGTATTTGATTCTAGAAAAAATAGGGATTCAACTCTCTACTGTATTTGGAAGTCTCATCTCAGCACCCTCATCCTCAAATCTATCAAACTTAATTCCTTTCTGCTGCAATTTTAACTTTTCACAAGGTAGTTTGGTCCGTTGCATGGAAAGAATATTAGACATAAAGTCATAAGACTTGAGAGATGCCATTACTAGCTGTATGGCCATGGGCAAATTTCTAACCTCTCCAAGTTTCAGTTTTCCCATCTGTAAATGAGAATAATAATATTTACAATGCCTACCTCACAAATTTGTTATAAGTGCAAGATAATTTTGCAAACACTGTGTATACCATAAAATACTACATTAATATAAACTACTATTAATATTATCTCTTCTGGTTCTGAACTCCAATGGGAGGCTGGATCTGGGATCAAAGGATGATTTAGATTAGAGGAAGATTTAGAGTGTGTGTGTGTGTGTGTGTGTGTGTGTGTGTGTGTGTGTGTGTGTGTGTGTGTTACAACAGTTCTCAATCATTCAGGGTTGGATAATCCAGTTTGTTGCTTTTTTCACATATTGACTTCTCTAACTCCTAACAATATGTCATAGTAACCATGGCCTTGGGCGAGTTCCTTAACCTCTCTGACTCTGTTTCCTCATTTGTAATTTGTGGGTGTGGCTTTGTATGGGTGAAGGGAACTGGATTAGCTGATTTCTCAGATCCCTGCTAGTTCTAATTATTTATGATTCTTTCCTTCTGCTTTGTCCTCCCAACCTCGGAGCCAATTTCTCCCTAGTCTCCCAAATGGAAAGTTAGTCAAGATTTGGAGACAAGGGTCAAAATCAGTTCATTTGTTTCCCTGGTCATGTCTCTGATGGCTTAGAGAGGGAAAAAGCTTGAAGCTGTGGCCTGAAATGTATTTTTTAGATTATCTCTGGCTAATCCTTGGTTTGGTCAGATAAAGGAGAGTTGGCTCTATGCCCAGCAGCAAATTTAGTGGCCTTTGGAGCAGGCCATGGACCAAAGCCTTCAATTCCTCCGCTCTGGTAGTGCCAGTGTCAGCTGCCAGTTCCCAAAACTAGAATACAAAGAATACTGGAAGCCTAGATGCTCATTAGTCTCTGGGCATGGAAAGAAGAGAGAAGCAGACCCAGCATGGCTGTTGACTGCTTTCCTCTCCTCCTCTTGGGCATAGAAATCTTGTTGGATCTGAACTAGAGAGAAACTGCAGTGAATCAAAGCTACATGATGCCAAATAAGAAAGGCACACATCTGAGAACTGTCTGTGTGACTCGCACCATCAGGACCAAATCAAACTAGTAGCATGGAGTCAGGAGGGAGAAAGGGAAAGAGCTCTGGTCTCTGAATCTGGGAACCCAGCTTCTGGAGCTTCTTCTTAGAGCTGCCACCTCTAGGCCCCGGACAAGTCATTTCATCCACGGAGGTCTTGGTTTTGTCTTCTATAAATTAAGAAGTTAGACTAAATGACCTCTAATGTCCCATCCAGCTTCCACATTCTGAAAGTCTATGCTCTATGTTACCTTTCGGCCCTAAAATTCTGAGACTCTGAATCTAAAGAGGGCACGTACACGTGCACACACATTAAAATGTAAATGCCATACTTTCAAGTGCTCCCTTTTTGTCCCCTG
Organism: Phascolarctos cinereus; assembly: GCF_003287225.1. NCBI lineage: Eukaryota > Metazoa > Chordata > Mammalia > Diprotodontia > Phascolarctidae > Phascolarctos > Phascolarctos cinereus. Next base: position 248,988,400 of record NW_027555625.1, read on the forward strand.
ATGCCCCCTGATCTAGTTTGGAATAAAAAAGTCTAAGGATAGAAACCAAGCCTGAAGTTTTACAACTAGGTGGTGTAGTGGATAGAATGCTAGACCTAGAATCAGGAAGACCTGAGTTCAAATCTGGCCTCAGGTACTTACTAGCTATATGACCCTATAGTACCTGCCCCCAAGGTTGTGGAAGGATCAAATGAGATAATATTTGTAAGCACTTAACACAGTGCCTTGTACGTAATAGACACTTAATACATGCTTGTTAGTTTCCTTCTTTCCTTAAGGGAACTCTCAGGTACAGAAATTCTCTCAATCAAAGAAGGCCAGAACCTTCTCATCTTAGAAAGTTACCTAGAGTACTAAGAAGTTCAGTGGCTTGTCCAGGATCACATAGTCCAAATGTTTCACAGGCAAAGCCTGAACCTGTGTCTTACTTGCTTCCAGACTAATTCTGGATCCATTACATCATGCTGGCTCTCAACATGGTCTAACTGAGCAACGTCTCTAATGTATTACCTATGGAACGCTATTCATGAGTCTCTAGCCAGGAACTGTAACAATAGCAAGACACTCAGAGTTAAAATAGCATTTCTCTCCCGTGCTAAGCTCTGAAGTTCCCAGAACTGGGCTGTAGAAATTAGTTCCCATTCCAGACTGCAACAATCAAATCCTAGATGCAGAATACTTGAAAATACAGATTTTTAGCAAGCAGATCCCCTGAGAGTGGGCAGCTAGGTGGCTCAGGGGATAGACTTGCCCAGAGCTGCAGTCAGGAAGACCTAAGTTCAAATCCAGCCTCAGACACTTTTCAGCTATGTGACCCTGAGCAAGTCACTTAACCCTGTTTGCCTCAATTTTCACATCTATAAAATGAGCTGAAGAAGGAAATGGTAAACCTTTTTAGTATCTTTGCCAAGAAAACCTCAAATGGGATCACAAAGAGTCAGACACTATTGAAACAACTCAGCAACCACAACACCCCTGAGAGAACCAATATGTGTGTAGAGAAAAACCCAACACAGCCACACCTCAATTATTCATGCTGAAGGAAAGTGGGCAACGATACTGGTGATCCAAAGGCTTGAACAATAAAAAATTCCATTCGGCTTTGAAATCCATTATTTGTTAATGGTGGTTGTTGTGCTCACTCTTACTGGTTTGCAGCCCATCTACTTTCCTTGCTATGTCTTGCTCAGGAAAACACTGAAATGATTTGTTATTCCCTAAGGGTCCATTAAATTGTGGGGGAGGAGAGGGAAAAACAGAAGTTTGTGGGGGGGTCAAGGGATGCCAGTTTTCAATTCAACATATACTGTGACTTGGTAGACAATTGAAAGTTAACTGGAAGAAACAGAGGTAATTGAAGACAAGTCAGGTTTGAATTAGGGGGAAACCTGAACTATAACTTTTTTTTAAAAATAATAAATTACAGCTCTATTACTTACAAGTATATACAGTAATTCAACTAGCTAGCAAAGGGCTGCTAAAGAGAAAGAGAGAGAGACAGAGATCCCAGTAGACCTGTTATCATAATCACCATTTGTAATTTGTACCTTGGTATTTTTTTTAAATAACAGCTGCTAATGTACCCAAAACAATTTCTTTCTTTCATTCATTCATCCAACATTCATAAAGCCTATGTACAACTAAGCATAATATACAGAGCTCCACAACACACGATGAAAAAACAAATTGTATGTGATGCCTGGTAGGTTAAGCTACCCACCTGCAATCAAACCAACGTGATTGATTTTTCTCAGATACCCTTTTTCCCAGCATTAATTTTCTTCAAATAAGTCCACCCAGCTCACGTGTGAGTTATGGCGATTTCATCATAGAATAGGTGGCAATGACTATGGAGGACAAACTTGACACCTTCCAGCAAACCCAGGGCAAGTTTATCTCCAGCAGCATGTGGCATATGCCCTGACTCCAAAGAGCCTGGAAGGAATGCATGGCCAGTATCTCACCTGCTCAAAATCAATAAGTAGAATCAATAGAACTGTGAGTTCACTAGTGAGCAGGCCGTTAAGGTCTGACATGATTAAGTATGGACTGAAGACAGCTAAGATCTGTTTCCACATGAGGAGAGAAAAATTGTTTGGTTCTAGTTTCCAAGAATCATGCCATACATCATTTTCAGCGCTGCTGGCTTGCAGTACTCTACAATTCATGCTTCCTTTCCTGTTACAACTTACTTTGGAGAATCCATTCATTCACTCATTCGCTCATTGAATGAGCATTTATTGAACATGTACTATGTTCCCAACATAGGATTTTAGCATCAGGTTGGGGAATTACAAGAAAAAACTGTCTGCTATGGGCAAACTCACAAATAATTTGGGATGCGAAAATATTTGTGTAGGCAAATTAGAGCAAAAATACAAAGCAACATATGAACAAGGAGATTGGAGTTCTAGTCCCAGCTCTGCTGCTAACATTGACCATGAGTGAGTTGTTTACCCTCCTTGAACTGAGCTGATTGGACTTGACTGACCCAGAAAAAAAAATCAGAGAATAAGAAGGGAGCTATTCCACTGAGCTTTCTGAATTTCTTTGATTTGATGCATTAAAGGGATGGCTCTTAACTGTTTGAGTCCATAGACGTTTCCCATGCTACACATTGTCTCCTTGCCCCAGTAGAGGAATGGGTAGGAATTGCAAAGAGAAGGATTTTAGCTCAACATAAGGGAAAAGTTCTCAACACTTGGAGCTATCCCACAGTAGAATGGACTGTCTAGAAAGGGAGAGGTATTCCAGTGGAGGCTGAATGACTACTCAGTTCTTAGTCAGGTGTGGATTATGTTAGATGACTTCTGAGGGCTGAGATTCTATCATTTACATCCCTGTCCATCCTATGATGGCACCTGTCTTGACTGATTTCTGTTTGGGTTTCCTGAGAGGCATGGAGAAGGGAACTGAAGGGTGCAATACTGGATGGGGAAATCCTTTGCAGAGGATATAAAGAACATAAGGGTAGTTATTATTATGTAGCCTTCTGAGGTATTTATTCATGTATGCTAATGTAAATGATGATGTGAGCGTAGTGGGGGTTTATGTAGTCAATGTGCTATCTGGTCTATTTTTAATGGATTTGCTTATGTGATGACTATGTATCCAAGGTGATAGAGGAGAAAAGATTTGTTATTTCAGATAAGTTGAAATCCGACAGGATAGATTCCTATAATGGAAGCTAAGAACTGACTAGCTGCTTGATGGCAATGATTGTCCCCTAATTTTTTTTATGGTACCATATACCCTGTGGCCTCTTGTTAAACATGTCAATCAATCAACATGTATTTATTAAGCCTCTACAATGAGCTAGGCAATATTCACACTGACAGGTGGACTGATTTGGTAGTTAGATAGTGGTGTTGGGTGGTTTCAGTATGTCTACTTCTTCACTACAGTGGGATGCAACATTATAGCATCCCTAACATCCCAATGAAGGTAACACATGGAGTCCATCCTTGGCAATCTTCAAAGGGAAAATAGATGATCATCAGTGCTATATGGTTTTTGACATTTACCACGGGAAGCAGGGGAATGAAACAAGGTCCCTAGATCTATGATTTGAGGGTTCTATTCTAGGTGTTAATATAACAAGGAAAACAGGGCAACTGAGCTGCAGGGTAAGGAAGGTAGGCAGACGGAGACAGTTACCATGAGGCATTAGCTTTTATTTTTTCATTCTGGGTATCACAGAAAAACAAGGAGAAGCTGAGCTGTCACTCCTGGTGTTCAGGATCAATCAATAAACATTTATTAAGCAGCTATTGTGTGCTTGGCACTGTGACAAGCACTGGGGACACCAAAAGAGGCAAAAAAATAGTCTCTGCCCTCAAGGAGTTTTCAGTCTAATGGGAGAGATAGCATGCAAACAAATACATACAAAGCAAGCTATATACAGTATAAATAGGAAATAATTAGCAAAGGGAAGGTGTTGGAATTAAGAGGGATTGGGGAAGGCATGCTGTAGAAGGTGAGGTTTTAGTTGGGACATAAAGGAAGAGGTCAGTAATCAGAAGAGAGAAGGGAGAGCATTCCAGCCATGGGGAATAGCCAGAGATAATGCTCAGAGCTGAGAGATGTAGTGTCTTGTTCATGGAACAGCTGGGAGGCCTTATGATTTCTGCATGTTTGTAACAGTATGGTGTTACAGGCCGCACAGCACTTATAATTTGTTTCACAGGTTCGGATCTGTACCCACAAAGATACATTCACACTGTTCCTAGGTTATAAATGATTTAATAAGGATAATAATCATAAACATACATGCACATAAATGTGATTACATATGATTATACAATCTTAGAAGCAAAGACTATTAACAGAAAGGTGGAGACATAGAGAAGTAGAAATACATCACCAGACTGAGGAAGTACCAACATCTGCACATCTGGCTGGGGGAGGCCTGCATCACAGCCACCAGGGTCTGCATTGGGAAAGTCCCTCCAGCACAGCGTCCTCTCTGAGGGAGACTCCCAAAGTCACTTTCCCAAGAAAGACCCTTTTTATCATCCTTACACAGGGAACAGGTGATGAATCCTAAGGACCTGAGAGTTTTGGCCGAAACTCTTCAACCTCAAGGACAATCTTTGTTAGCACCAGCCCTGAAATCAGGGGGACCTGAGTTCAAATCCGACCTCAATCCAAACACTTGACACTAGCTGTGTGACCCTGGGCAAGTCACTTAACCGCAATTGCCAAAAAAAAAAAAAGAACAATCTTTGTTATGTCAAAAATGTCTCAGATCAATACCCAGGAACTGGCCAAGTCCCTGGATGTTTACCTCAAGACTTGTTTTTAAGGAATAGCTCCCCAAGGTAGATCTGGGTTGAAACAAATCCCAGAACAATGAGTTAGGGAAATTCCTTGTCCCTTGGCTTGGGCTGTGGGTAGGGAAGATCTTATACATTAACCCTTCAATGTTCCAGAATGGCCAAAACACTACCACCACTACTTTGCCTCAGCCTCCAATAGAAGCAGCCCAGGATCCTCCACACAAAGGCCTTAGGAATAGCAACCACTCTCCCCAGACCAATGTCCCTGTTTTGAGCCTATCGTCCTAGGAAGCAGCCCCTGTGGAAAGCTGACCTAACAATTGTTTTTGCAGGTGCTACAGCCCCTAGCTTCTCAACAGTTACAGCTACTAATGGCCCAGGAAAGAAATTTATCTACACCAGAATCCTTGGTACTGTCAAGTGGCTTCAATATGAGAAACAGATACAATTTTTATCAATAGAAATGACGCTAAAGGAAATATATTGCCATCCGTTTTTGTTGCTGTACCCTAAAGACAGCTGGGTTTTTCCATCTGCATGGTAACTCATCTTCCTGTATGTCAGGGATTTTTAACCTTTTTTTTTCATTGTGCATCTCTTTGACATCATCTGGTGAAGTCTATGAATCCTTTCTCAAAGTAATGTTTTTAAATGCATAAAATAGAACGCATTGTTCCATAAAAGAAACCAATTATATTAAAATACAGTTATCAAAAAATTGTAAGTTATTAATAGACCTCCTGAAATCTATACAATGACATCTTTGATGAGGCCCACAGACCCCAAGTTAAGAACTTCTGCTATATGTACTGTCTCCATATATTAGAATGTGAATTCCTTGAGGGCGGGGATTATCTTACATTTCTATTTGTATCTTCTGTGCTTAGCACAGTGCTTGGCACAAAGTAATCGTTTAATAAATGCTTTTTCATTCATACTGTTAAGACACAACTGTATAGTTTTGAGGGAGGAAGAGAGGAGATGCTAGGACTTCATCACAGGGGAGCAGTGCAGCTGTATGGTTCAGGTATAGTCCTGGCTCTCTATCCCTGTGTGCCTATGAGTATATCCCTCTGTGTGATTCCTGGGGATATATTATGTGCCAGGCTTTGCTGCAGATCTACTCAAGGTTACAGGTCCAGATAACACTAAAGAGAATCAGTGGTGATGATCTATGCCATGAAGTCAGTAATAGCTACATCTTTGACAGTGCCTCTTCCCCAGGACATGTCAGTACCAGTGGTTAGGGGACCTTAGCAGAAGGTTTCCATGATCTGTCTAGGATTCTTTTATGTTTTTCTATTCTAGGATTCTAGGCATCTATGCTAGGATTCTATTCTAGGATTCAATAATGACAGCTTTAGACTATAACAGGGAGCCCTATTTGGGTCTTTGTCTTAGAGTGGAAATCAAGAGAGTTCCAAAAATCACAAAATGTCAGTGCCAAAAAGGACCTTAGACATCATCTAATCCAATCCCCTCCATTTACAGATGACCAAGTAGAGGTTTAGTGAGTTTTGTTTTAGAAGAAGAAAAGAATTTATCTTGAATTATATAAATTCATTTGAGTGTTAAATGCAAGATCGGTGAGGTAGGCTCCTAGGAAATGAAGGCCTGAAGAATGATCACAGCATGAATTTTTTCATGAAGAATAGTTATAGTGTGATGATAGCTTTCAAAATCTATAATGATATACTTACAACTTAAGATTCTTAAGATGCACTAGTATACTTAAATTTTTATTTTATTTTTCCAATTACATGTAAAAACAGTTTTAAAATTCTTTTTTTAATTTGAGTTCCAAATTCTCTTTCTCCCTCTCTCCCCTCCCCCGTCACTGAGAAGGCAAACAATTTGATATAGGTTATACACGTGCATTCATACAAAACATATTTCCATATTAGTCATGTTGGGAAAGAAAACACAGATTTCTTCCCCCCCCCAAAAAAAAACTGAAGAAAAACACAGAAAGTAAAAAAAAAAAAAAGGTATGCTTTGATCTGCACTGAGACTCCATCAGGTCTTTCTCTGGAGGTCAATAGCATTTTCATACTAAGTCCTTTGGAATTGTCCTTAGATCATTGTATTGCTGAGAATAGCTAAATCATTTACAGTTGATCATCACACAATTTTTATTGTTACTATGTACAATGCTCTCCTGGCTCTGCTCACTTCACTTTGAATTAGATCATGTAAGTCTTTATAGGTTTTTCTGAAAGCATACTGATCATCATTTCTTATAGGACAATAGTATCCCATCATAATCATATACCACAATTTGTTCAGCCATTCCTCAATTGATGGGCATGACTTCAATTTCCAATTCTTTGCTACCACAAAAAGAGCTGCTATAAATATTTTTGTACAAATAGATCCTTTTCTTTTCTTTGAGCTCTTTGAGGTAGAGTCTTAGTAGTGGTATTAGCTGGGTTAAAGGGTATACACAGTTTTATAGCCCTTTGGACATAGATCCAAATTGCTCTCCAGAATGGTTGGTTCAGTTCACAACTCTACCAGCAGTGCTTTAGTGTCCCAATTTTCCCACATCCCCTTCAACTTCTAACATTTTCCTTTTTTGTCATATTAGCCAATCTGATAGGTATGAGGTGGCACCTCAGAGTTGTTTTAATTTACATTTCTCTAATTAATAGTTATTTAGAACATTTTTTCATGAGTATAGATAGCTGTGACTTCATCTGAAAACTGCCTGTTCATGATTTTTTGACCATTTATCAGTTTAATGGGGAATAGTTTAATGTTAAAGTACTAAAAGAGCCTCTACTTATGGCCTACTCTGATGCATCATCACAGCATGATTTTTGACCTGGGGTCAAAATGCTAGTTCTACCAGGTCTTACCAAGCTGGAAAGGCTTTAAGAGAAAAATAAACTGTGTGCATATCATCTGAGGGATAGTCTAAATTCAGAGAGGCTCAAAGTGATGAATTTGGATGCTAGATCAATGCACAAAGAAATTCACGGTATGAAGGTATTGGCATCCACATTATTAAAGGGAGAGCCCACGCCAGTGAAATCATGGGTCCTTGAAGTCCTGAGGTAAGTGGGATAGTAAGGGTGTATAGGTGGTAGAAAAAAAATCTGACACTGAGACTTGTGAGAAAGTATTTAAGGCCAAAGCACTTTCAGTTCATTCTCTACTCAAATGTGAGTTGATTTATAAAGTTCAGCAAACTCCTTTGACTTCTTGAGAGGTAATAGATTCCTGAGAAGCTAAAGGAGTTCCCCGTTTTGTGCCCTGGTAACTCAAAAATGGTTCTACTTTACAGTAGCCTGAGCTTCAACTCAAGATGGTTGGAAGGAAGGAAAAAAAGGAAGGAAAGAAAAGAAAGAAGAAAAGGGAAACAAGGGAAGGAAAGAAAAAGAAAGAAAGGAAGGAAGGAGGAAGGGAGGAAGGAATGAAGGAAAGGAGGGAGGGAGGGAGGGAGGGAGGGAGAAAGGAAAGCCAACAAGTCCCAAGTACCATAAAGTTAAGACATGAGCACATATGTGTCTGGGTCATTTCAATTTTGGCCTTTGCATCAGCTATTCAAGATGTTCTGGTGTTCATCCAAAAATATTGTGAATTCATGTCAGATTTCATGTGCTTTAGGCTTAATGCCTAACAGGATGTGAACAATAGGAAATAGGCTGTCTGGATCTCAGTATTTATTAACAGGGGACCAAGGGAAAGGGATTGCATGTGCAACAAACCCATCTTCCAGGACCCTACTTCAGCTTCTCCTATGGATGGACTCTCCCTGAGGGTTTAATTTTCTCCCGTAAGAACATCAGAATCATCACCCTGGCTCAGGGAACAGTTCTTCTAGCCTAGAATCTGTATTTAATGGGAGAAATGAAGGCATATTGTGGGAGGGACTGCTAGTTGCTATGACATCTGTAAGTGGTAACTATGAGATTTCTTCCTTTGAGTTAACCCTAAAATGATGAAACCTTTTGGCTTTCTTCTTACATAGTTCTGCTTTTGCATGTGGACAGCATAGAAGAGTGTTAGATAATGGAGAGGAGGATACAGACTAGCTATAAAAAGCAGACAAAAAGAAACTATAAAAAGCATAACCAGTCTGGGCAATTTAGTGTAGCAGAAAACAGTCCTCCACACTCTCTGAAGATACCACTGTATTGTACATCCTTGTATGATAATGAATGCTCATCATAGCGACCCTGACTCATCAAGAAAACATTGAATTATTATTTTGTATGTTGTGTTGAAGAAGTCAGGGGTGTGTATCACATCCTTCAGAAAGACTGTGCATTTTTTAAAAATCTCTTGAACCTTAAATACTACAGGTGCTTCACAAGTGTTTGCACATGCGCCCAACTGGGTACCTGGCAGGGTCGAAGGATAAAATAAGCAAAGGTAGGCCATCCACTTAAGAGACTTGAATATGAATACAAATCTAGCCAGTTGCCCCAAAGAACAAATAGTGACTAGGTAATGAGGATGAAGCAAGAAGAAGAATGAATCAATGAATGAAAGCATTTATTAAGTGTTTACTATGTACCAAGCACTAAGATACAAATGCAAAAGCCTGACAGTCTCTAACCTCAAGAAACTTGCATTCCAATGGGGGAGACAATACATGTAGGGGAGTAGTAGTCAGGAAAAGAGGGTATTGTCTGGGAAGGGCAAGAGATGGTGAGTGGGACTGTAAGGCAAACTTACATTTCCTTTTCCAGAAGCAAGGATAGTGGGTTGTTGTTTTTTTTTTCATTACACTTTGCAGAGAAAGGCATGATCCTGGGCAAATCATTTAAACTCTAAGTGCTCTAGGCAACTCTAGTCAAAGACTCAGTTGGAAAGGAGGTGCCAACCTGCATGGGTAAATGGAGTTTCTTCATCTTGGAGTTTCCTATATGAATGAAATCACAGATCCAGTCTCTGTACCTCTTTTTATTCCTATCTCTAACTCAGATCAAGAGGTGGAAAGGGCAGGAGTGAGGGGGAGAGATATGAGCACAGTGCCAGACTGGAAAATAACCAGGGAAAAGAGGATGTTCATTGGTCTCAGTAAGTGCCAAGACTAATGGATTTAATTCTTCCTAGGTATTATCTCTGAAGGAAGAGTTAATTGAAAAATAGATTTTTTTTGTGGGATGTCTGATGTCAAGCCTCAGCCCAGGAGAAGGGGCAGAGGAGGGAAGAGAGAAGTAGGTAAATTAGTGAAAGCCCTTGCTTTCTCTCTGCTTCCAAAAAATCCAGGACAGAGTTCAGCTAGTGATGGACTGGCACAGCTGACTGGTATCTGTTTGATAACAGCCTGTAAGAATGACCAGATCCCAGACCAGAGGATCACCTAGAACCAGAGAATGTTAAAATTGAAAGAGACTTTAGACAACATCTAGTCCATTCCCTTCATTTTATAGATGAGGTAACTGAGGTTCAGATAGGAACCCAAATCTTCCTACTCTACCTCTAGTGCTCTGAACATTACCTCCCACCTTCAACAGTTGTTGCTGTCTTCCTCCCATCCTTCCACCACCTAAAGGAAATAATCTCTTCAGGAAAAGTGTACTACATAGTGAGCTTAGCAAAAGAAAAAAATGGGAGGGAAGAAACTGAAGAGAAACTGATCACCAAAGGCACACTCAACTGCATGGCATTCCCTCCACTGCCCCTTACAGGTATATACCAAAGAGCAGGATAGCACCAGGTATTGCAGCACACTATGAAATAGTTAACACTGATTTAAACTTTATGCAATTAACTTTTCTTGACAGCTTGTTTAAAAAAGAGGCTGTCTAAGGTATTAAAAATACCTGCACTGTTGTCAGAGTTGGGACTCAGCCCACAGGCACCCTGTGAGCCTCTAGATAAACCTGAGAAGGTGGAAAAGTTCACATTTTTTTAGTCTCCTGAATTAATATACGGAATTTCTTTGTATGCACCTTATCGTGCAAAAACTGCAGCAAGTGCCCAGGAACCTTGTGACCCCAGTATACAAGGTCAGAGAACAGGGGAGGAATAGTCCTTCTCTCCTTGCCAGGTGAGAGCACATTTCTAATTCCTTTCCCTTCATCTCTCAGGTTGCTTTCCAGTTCCCCTCTTGGCATTTATTTTTCAATTCTCTTACTTCTCAGACTTTCTCCCTCCCCATTTTCAGTTCTCCGTTTGCCCTACATTTCAAATCTGCTTCATTCTGAGGGCTTTATTAGAATATTTTGTTGAAGGTGCAAAATTTAAAAATGAAATTTCTCTCCTCCCCCTTGCCATTTTCCCATAACTCTCTCCATCTCTTTCTCCAAAATGACCAGCTGCATAAATTAATACAAACCAAAATAACAGCAAAAAAAAAAAACAGGAATAGGAGCTAGAATTTAATGAGTGGGTCAGACCCAACAATTATGAAAGAAATGGCCTTCTAATGAAATTTATATTAACTATACTAGATATACTAGATATATTAACTATACTAGATATGGAGATATGCAGATAGGGAGCCAAAAATAGGTCACTCCCTATTTGGACCAGATTGCCTATGTGACTTTCCTCAAGTTTTGATAATACCCAATGGGTGGATTTGAAAGTACAATCATTTAAAGGATCAGGAATTTCAAAATCCCAGAAATGAGACAGTCTAATAGGGACATTAATGTTTACAAAACCCTGTACTGGCCACTATTTAGAGGTACAAGTGGAATGTCTCTACCCTTGGGAGACAGAAACAAGATATATTCTTGAAACAGATCATAGAATCATGGATTCAGAGCTATAAGGAACTTTAGGTCTTTATATGTGGGCCAAACTTCTCATTTTATAGATTGAGATTCAGAGTATGAAGCACCGTCCATAGTGAGCCACATAAAGGCACTAGGTAGCATGAGGTAGTAGAAAGCCAGGCAGTATCACTGGGCAGTAGAAAGAGAAGTGCATTTGGAAACATAAGTAGGGAATATAGAACTAAATGCTTAACCTCCCTGGCCTCAGTTTCCTCATCTGTAAAATAATGGGCTGAACCAGATGACCTTTCAAAGTCCCTTCCAGCTCCAGAGCCTACAAGCTCAGGATCCCCACCCAGAGGCTGGCATTGGTCTCTTGCCCCTAGATCTTGCTGGGTACAGCCTCCTGCTATTTTATCTTGTTTTCTTCTCTTGGTTGGTGCCTTAAAAAAAACAAAGGCATTTGGAGGTATGTGCTTGCCCCACGGCTTTAAGCAAAACAAGTCAATGGTGAGTTTTTAAACTATGCAAGATATTGCACACAGCCATGGAGCTTGTAAGATTTACAAGGGCCTTATATCTGTCAGACCCATTTCATTCCACCTCAAATTGTTCCTGCTCTCATTTAGACTTGGCAGAAACAAAACTGTTTTACTAAAGTCAGTTTATTGCTCTCAGCCAATACGAAGAGATGCCCTTACCACATAGGATCCAATGCTTTGCAGGTAACAACTAACATTTACCTAATTCTTGAAAATTTGCAAAGCATTTATATAGACTATGTCACTTTAACCTTAACATTACCCAGGAAAGCTGGTACTTAAGATATCTCATTTTGTAGATGAGGAAGCTGAGAATCAGGGAAGTTAAATGATTTCCCCATAGTCTTACAGCTGTTAAATGTCAGAATTCATATTTGAATTCAAGTCAGTAAATCGAGGTCCAGCCCCACCCCACTCCAGCCACTAGACCACATTGCCTGTAATCCAGATCATCTAATTCAATACTTTCACTTTACAGTTGAGGAAACTGAGGCCCAGGGAGAAGAAGTCAATTGCCCAATGTCACGTAGGTAGTGAATAGCAAAGCCAGGATTCAAACTCAGGCTTTCTGATGACTTGCTCAGGCTCCTGCCATAGTACGTAGAATCTAAAAGTCATTGGTCAGAGCAGCCCAAGTTGGAGGCAAAAGGCAGATGATGCAACAGAGCAGACCAAGCCAATTCACACCCAGCAAGACCAGTGGGCAGAGGCTGGATGGCTGGGCAGTGGAGAGACCCAGAACCACTGGTAATGCCCTGCACCCTTGCTTTCTCCTCATTCCCTTCTCTGGCTTTGGGATTCTCAGGACCCATCTGGCCTGCTGGACTGCTCCCATGGCTTAGATGAGATAGGAGATACCAACTCTATTTAGTCTGATGAGATGGACAACCAGCTTCCCACCTTGCCACCTTCCCTGATACTTCTTCCTAAGGTCCTCCGGACTTTATCATGTGCCCTGCCCCTACATCTGGCAGAAACCTAGAACTATCTGACCTATTACTACAACCTAAGGATCTCCTGGGCCTTGCTATTCACTACACTTCTGCATCCTTAGGACTTTAGGACCCTGCTATCTTCCCTGCAGCTGAACTTTCTTTTATGTGTTGTCTCTCTCAATCAGAATAAGCCCCTTGAGAACAAGACTGAACTTTTTCTGGATTTCCTCAGTGCTTAGCATGGTGCTTGGCACACAGTAAGTGCTTAATAAATGCCTGTCATTTATTCATTCCTTCTCTTAAAAATTTCATTCCACATGTATTCACCATGTACTTGCTCTGTATAAAGCACTATGTTCAGTTCTGTGTAGAGAATATAAATGTAGTTCAGGACATGGTTGTTATCATTAGTGACTGTCAAGTTCATAGTTAGAGTGATGAGTCAAATGCAGAAAAAATGGGAAAAAAATTAATAGATCACATAATACGACATATAGCTACAAGTAAAGTATATAATGGGTTTTGTAAACCCTAAAGCATTATATAAATGTTATTATTATATAAATTATTATGTAAATAATGAGTAATACAAAACGTCTGGCAGGAACAGGGTCTCAGTATGGCAGAGGTTGGTCAGTGAAGGCTTTCTGGAGGTCAGTCTTGCCCAAGGTCTGGAAGGAAATGATCGCGGTATCATATGTCAGATGCAGCTAGGTGGCGCCATAGTATACAGAGCACTGAGCCTGGAGTTAAAAGACCGGTGTAAAACTGTGGCCTCAGATACTTAACTAGCTTGTGTGACCTTGGGCAAGTCACTTAACTGCTATCTGCCTCAGTTTCCTCAACTGTAAAATGAGGATAATAATAGCACCTACCTCCTAGGATTGTTGTGAGAATCAAATGAGATATTTGTAAAGTGCTTGGAACAAAGTAGGTGCTTAATAAATGCTTGTTGCATTTCTTCATAGATTTAGAGCTATAATGGAGTTATAGGAGGTCATTTAGTCTAACCCCCTCATTTTGTAGATGATTAAACTAAAGCCCAGAAATGTTAGCTGTCATGTACAAGGTCGCACAGGTAGTATATGGCAGAACCAGCCTGTAAGTCAGGATGCTATGGGGCGCATTCAGCAGATTAAATTAACTATCCTTAAGTAGACTTACAAGAAACTCGGGCACAGACCCTGGGGGCAAGGACCACCTGAGTCATTGGGCTTCCAGACCTGGGAACTTCCCTGTGGTCACCGAGTCCGCTTTGACAAGAGTAAACCTAAGACTAAGGGGAAGCTGTTCTCAGCTGTACCTTTTCTTGGTCCAAAAGGTAGGTTACCTGAACTCCCAGGATCCAAGCTCATAGAGCAATCCACCCTCTTGGGACAATTGGCAAAAAGGTTGGGGAAAGAGGAAACAATAATGTATTTCAACCACTGGAAAAGAGCATAAGCAAATATACCAAGGTGACGCTACAGTTATACACACACACACACACACCGCAGAGCAGTTCATTAATGATGACAGGATTACAGAGACTGTTGCCAGCACCCCTGTGGAAGACACTGTCTTTCTTCCATGTTCCTGCTCACTGTCAACAGGAAATGCAAGGGGCGATATATTGGGGCCTCTTTGCTAATGTTTGTAAGGATGACCTGCACTACTGTAATTGCAGTGCTATTTGTCCTGCAAGAAAAGGGGAATAAATCAGGTGAGATTTCCTCTTGGTAGAGCAGTGCAGCTATGAGATCAAGGCACTCCTGGCTGGTTCCTGGTTTTCCTTCATGTCTCTCTATTCCCTTGTCTTGAGTGAGTGTATCCTTAGAGACCGTCTACGCAGCCGACTATACAATAAAGTAATACGAGGCCTTGTGCGCCACAAACACTAATGCATTTGGGTACAAAAAGAATTTGGGTGCTGTGAATACTAAAATATTTGGCCCATTCCTACTGTCTAGTTATTTTACATTTAACTACCCTTCATACAGTCTGCAATGAAGCCAGCCTGGCCTATTGGCTGTACCTCACACGTGTTCTGAATTTCTAGTCTTTGTGTCTTTGCACTATCTGTTCTTTATTCCTGAAATGTTCTTCCTCATTGCCTAAGCCTTCCATAGTCTCCCTGTCTTTTTTAAAGGCTTAGCTCACATTATTCCTTCTTCAAGAGGCCTTTGCTGTTCCATTCAGTTGCTGGTGCCTTCTCTGCTGAGATGACTTTCCACCTACCCTGTATAAATTTTGTATATAACTTGATATTCTCATGCTTGTTTCCTCCACTAGAGTATGAGCTCTTGAAGGCAAGAACTGTGTTCTTACCTTTCTTTGCAACCCCAGCACTTAGCACAGTGTCTGGCATATACTAAGCCCTTACTATGTGTTTGCTGACTGCCTTGCAAGGTTGACAATAGCTACATCCCTTGACAAGTCTTTCCCAGATTTTCCCTCTTTTCCTAGGCATGACTTTGTCAGAGTGTGAGACTCTAACTAGAGAAGGGAATAAATGGCATATCTGTGGGGATGATGAAAAGATCAGTCAAATAGAAAAGGAGATGGGAATATAGGAATATAATAGATGGGAGGAAAACTAGCCATCTCACAGAATACAAAGAAATAATCAAACTATAGAATCAGCTTCCATCCAGGACATTTTCTGAAAGCTAGAGGAAGTGGTCCACAGAACAGAACAATGGGTATTGGAATCAATAGAAGGAAATTTCTTCCATCTTCAACAAACTTGAAAACTTCTATGTCCTGTGTGTGGATTTCACTCTCTTTTTTTTTTAAAACAAAATCAGGCACTGACTTTCACTTTAGTACCAATGGGAAGTATCCAATTAGGAAAGAAATTACATTAGCAAATCTAACAAGAGAATACATTTCCACAAGTTTTTCCACATTCATTGTACCTTTCAAGACTTTGAAAGAGGAAACTGAACCACATGGGGTTGTAGCTGACATTTGTACACTGGTGTACCCAAGTGTTCCTTCTGAGATCTGTTTCTAGATTTTTTTATGTAATTCTTCCTTGGCCTTTGAAAAATTCAAAAGAGGAGATGAAACAGAGATGTGGTCAACTCCTCTGTTAATTACCCCAAAACTGTCAGCTGACATCATGGCAATAATACCATGATTAAAATTCCAAAGTTAATAAGGGAAGGATATGATGACCCAGACTTAACTCAAGGAAGAGAAACTTAGCAATTTTCAGGAACTTGGGAGCTATCTGCGTCTGTCATCTAAATTTCTACATCTAGTAGAAATAAAAGGAAACACTAGCCTGACACTTATTTCCATTCATACCTCCCAAGAGTAATGGTCACTGCCAGAGCTAGGCAGGAATAAAACACGAGATGGACACTGTGTGTACTGAATCTGAATTTATTAGGAGAGCCAAAGAAAAATCATGGGATTTAGAATCAAAGGCCCATTTTCTACCCTCCCTCCACCCCATTGCTGGTCTACCATTAATTTTATATTTGACATTGAATACATCATTGAACCTCAGTTTCCTCATTTATAAAATGGGAAATGAATTCCACAAATATTTGTTAAGCACCTATTGTATACATAGCACTGTGCTAAACATTGGGGGAGATACAAAATTTTAATAAGACATGGTTCCTGTCATCACAGAGCTTATAGGCTAGAAGAGGGATATGACACCCACACATGATAGCAGAAAGCCTGAGTTCAAACTTGGCTCCAACACTTACTGATAAACCTGAGCAAGTCACTAGCCCCTTGAACCTCAGTTTCTTCATTAGCAAAATGGGTTTGTTAGGATCAAAGACAGAGCTAGAAGGAGCCTTAAAAGTCATCTAGTTCACCCCTCATTTTGCTGATCAAAGAAACTTGGACATAGAGAGATTAAGTGATTTGCCTAAAGTCACACAGGTAGTAAATGGGAGAAGGAAAGAAGGAAGAAAGGAAGGAAAGAAAGAAAGAAGATTCCTTGTCATTGTTGTTCATTCTTGGTTCTCAAAGAGGACCAATGACATCAGGAGAATGATGTCTTGACTTGCAAGTGAATAGGATTTAAGTGAGGCAGGATTGTGCAAAGTCATCAGCCTCACTCTCTTTTCCAGGGTTATTCAGAGTCCAGTGGCAAGACATAGGTGATGGCCCCCAGGAAAGAAGAGAGGGAGGGAGAGAAATATGCATACCCCAAAGATATTTTTTTAAAAGGAAAAAAAGACCCATATATCAAAAAAAAAACATTTATAGCAGCTCTTTCTGTGGTGGCAAAGATTTGAAAACTGAGGGAATGCCCATCAGCTGGGGAATGGCTAAACATGTTATAGTAAATGAATGTGATGGAAAACTACTGTGCTATAAGAAATGATAAGAAGAAAAACATAGAAAGACTTTTATGAACTGATACAAAGTGCAGACAACAAAACCAAGAGAAGTAGACAGTAACAGCAATATTGTAAAGATAAACAACTGTGAAAAACTTAGCAATTGCAATGAATTAAATTACTGACCCACCACAATTCCAAATGATTTGTGATGAAAAATGCTATCCACCTCCAGACAGAGAACTGATAAACCCAGAGTACAGATTGAAGCATATTTTTTTCTCTTTCTTTCCTTTTCTTGCTTTTAATTTTTTTTTAAAACATGGCTAATGTGGAAACATGTTTTGCATGACTTCATATGTATAATGAATATTGTATTTCCTGCCTTCTCAATGGATGGGGAAGGGAGAGAATTTGAAACTGAAATGAAATTAAAGTTAAATTTTAAAATGATAAGTATTTACAAAAAATCATCATGAAAATAATGGCAGCTTATGCATTGTCAATTTCAAAGGACAAGATGAAAGAGCAGCTGAACTAGATCAAGTATATACATGTATTTATATATACATATTATATATATATATGTATTATAATGCCAGCATATGTATATGAGCTTTTGTATATGTAATATATATACATATATACATGTGGGGGAGGAGGAAAGAGAGAGACAGAGAGAGAGAGACAGAGAGAGAGAGAGAGAGAAAGAGAAAGAGAGAGAAAACATACATGTTGGAGGCAATACAATTGCAAGGGCATTGAAGGAGCAATTTACAAGGTAACTAAAGAAGGAGAAGATACCAAAGGTATGGAAAAAATATTGGATATTGTTTATTCCACAAAAAGGTGACTGAAAAACCAACTACTAACCTATATGCTTACTCTGCTATCTATACAAAATTTTTGATATACAGATTGAGGGCATCCTTGATGAGGTTATTTGTAGGGAATAAGCATGTTTTGGCAAATAATATTCAATGCTAGACTACATCTTTACCATTTCACAATTAATATAAAATCCCACTGCGCTTACTGTTTGTTGATTGTGAAAAAAAATCTTTCTCAATAGAACAAAAAAGACTCATTACAAGTTCTTGGGTAGCATGCTCTTGTCTGTGTATCAAGATCACTCAAGAGTCCTGGGAAGATGTAAAAACAGAAATAATCATGTGCAATGACCCTCTGATAATAAGCATAAGACAAGGTTTAAAATAAGGAGAGGTATGTTTAACAAAAGTACTCATCACTGTGATGGATGGGAGAGATATAAACCAGAATCCAGGTCAAGGAAGCATTTCCTGTGAAAGATATGGTCTTTCAGATGCTTCTGCTTGTACATGCCAACATGTTGATTGCATCAAAGTCCAAGGTACTGAAGAGTCTCCTGGAAGAGATCTATAATAAGTCAAGGAATTTTGCTTATCTGTCCACATAGGAAAGACCAAATGAATGAAGAATTGCTATTACCCAAATTTCAACATGCATATGAATCTGCATCCTATGGAATTTGTCCAACATTATGTATATCTTGAATAGAGAATATGTGATCTAAATCCAACATTGAAAAAGAGGAGGAGAGTATACAGGATTGTTTTTAGGAAGTTACAAAGCACTTTTACTGATCCCAAGCTTAACCTTAACAGCAAAGGCTCATCTTTTCAATGCAAGCTTTTTATTAGTATTGTTGTATGACCATCAACCTAAGAACATCACTGCCTCTGAAGAATGAATGATGAGTATCTCAAGGCACATAGTGGGTATGTGAGCAGGCTGCAATATGTAACCAACAAGGAGCTCAGAAGAAAAGTCACAAGTAAAGGATGTCATCAGAGAATTCTGACAGAAAGAGAAGATGGGCTAGCCATGTGGAAAGAGTAAGGGATGACCAGTGGATGGCCAGAGTGCTCCACTGGTACCCTTGTGATGTGAAAAAGGAAGGAAGGCCTACTTCTCACTGAATGACCCCACTAGGGCAAATTTGGGGGAAGAAATAGATGAGCATTGCAAAGGATGGGCAGGTATGAATGGGTTGTGATTTGCTTTGTTGGTGGGAACTCCTGCCAAAAACAAATCCATTTGAAAGCAGAAATTGAAAAAAATAAAATTGGGGAAAAGATATTTGAAACATTCAGAACAGAAAACATAGGCTTAGAGGCAGTCAATTCATAGGCATTTAATTAAGCACTTACTATATGCCAGGCATTGTGCTAAGAGCTGGGGAGATAAGGAACTCCCAGTCTAATGGGGGAGACAGCATGCAAACAGCTATGTATAAACACATATATAAATATATAAAAATATGTAAATTTGTATATATATATATATATATGCATACACATAAAGAAGATAAATTGGAGATAATCAACAGAGGGATGGCATCGGCTTTAAGAGGGATCAGTAAAGATTTCTTATATAAGGTGGGATAATAACTGGGATTTTAAGGGAGCCAGAGAAGCCAGAAGATAGAGAATTCCAGGTGTGGGAGACAATCAGTGTTGGAAGGCAGGAGACAGAATATCTTGTGAGAAGAACAGCAAACGGACCAGTGTCACCAAATTGTGGAGTACTTGGATGGAGGAGGAACAAGGTGTGAGAATCCTGGAAAGGTGGGGAGGAGCAAGTTATGAAGATCATTGAATGCCAGTAGATTTTGTATTTGATCATGGATATGACAGGGAGTCATAGAAGTTTGTTGACCACGTGCCATGGTCAGAGCTGTGCTTTAAGAAGATCAATTTGACAGCTAAATGGTGGAGAGACTGGAGTGTGGAGAGACTTGATGCTGAGACCACTGAGTAGGCTATTGCAATAGTGCAGGTGTGAGATGATGAGGGCCTGCACCAGGAGTATATTATGAGGTTTAAATGAGATAATGCACATGAATGTTCTTTGAAAAACTTGACACATCACACAATGGGCACAAATGGGATTCTTAATTCTATTTGCCATGTCCATAGACCCTTGGGAGTTTAGACTGTCTCTTGAACATCAAAAGTGCAAGGGTCCCTAGAGATCATCTAACCCTCTGCCTCTAGTCTCAATGCCCTTGCTTTGGCCACCGCACTCCCACTCCCACCCCCATGTCTGGAATGAGCTCCTTCTTTTGCTCTGCCTCACAGACTCCCTCTCTCCCTTTGTAATGCAGTTCAAACACCACCTTTGGCATGACGTCTTTCCTAATTCCTTACCTCCAACTGTTTGAGCTTTCCCTCTCTACTTTGTATATATTTATGCTGCTTATTTTTAGGAACGTGCTGGCCTATCACATTAGAATGTACGCTCCTTTTGAGTAGCAATTGTTTTATTTTTTGTACTTATATCCTCAGTAGGTATTTAATAAATGCTTGTTGATTGATTTATTTAAGGAACCTGGGGGAGGGGCCCTCATATACAATAATGACTTACTCAAAGTGAATTAGTAGTTCAGGTTGAACTAGGAAACCTAGGTCTCCTAACCCTCAGATCTCAGCTCTTTCTATTGCCATTGGGGCTGTTACATCTGTGGTCAAAGCCCAAATAGCCATTTTCTCACCTTTTCTGTCTCTCTTTCTCTCTGTCTCTGTGTGTGTCTCTGTGTGTGTCTCTCTCTGTGTCTGCTCTGTCTTTCTCTCCCCTCCCCCTAATTCTCTCTGTCTCTCTGATTCTCCCTCTCTGTCTCTCTCATTCACTTTCTTATTCTCTTTCTCCCTTCTTCCCTCCTCTCTCTTTCTCTCTCATTCTTTGTCTATCTCTCTCTCATTCCCTCTCTCATTCTATCTCATTCTCTCTCTTTCTCTCTGTTTCTCATTCTCTTCTTCCCTCTCCCTCTCTCTTCTTCCTTAATTTGTTCTGTCATTCTCCCTTTGCCTCTCTCTGTCTTTCTCCATCTCTCTGTTTCTCTCATTCTCTTTTATTCTCTCTTCCTCCTTCCCTCCCCCTCTCTCTTTGTTTCTCTCTGTCTTTCTTTAACTCTGTCTGTGTCTATCTTTCTGTCTCTGTTTCTCATTCTTTCTCTCTTTCTCTTTCATTCTTTCTGTCTTTTTCTTTCTCATTCTATCTCATTCTCTGTTTCTCTCTTACTATCTCTCTGTCTCTCATTCTCTCTCTCTGTTTCTTCCCCTGTCTTTCCCTCATTTGCTCTCTCATTCTCTCTTTGCCTCTCTCTGTCTTTCTCCATCTTTCTCTCTCATTCTTTCTCTTTTCATCTTTCTGTCTCTCCCTCCTTCCTTCTCTCTCTCTCTCTCTCTCTCTCCTCTCTCTCTCTCTCTCTCTTCTTCCCTTCCTCTCTCCCTCCCTCCCTGTTTGCGGCAGCTGAGTATAATAGCAATACTGGTCTAGACTAGAATGTTGCTTCTAACACCTAGTAGCTGTGTGACCATGCAAACATGCATGCACAGACACATACACAAATGCATGTGTGCATATACAAGTGGAGGGAGGAGAAAGATGGGGGGGGGAGAAGATAAAGGCAAAGGTTGGGAAATACTGTCCAGGAAGGAGAGCAACAGAGATTAAGCCTTTGTTGTACATTTACTACATTCCAGGAATTATACTAGTGCTGGAGATACAAATATAAGCAAGCAAGATGGTCTATGCCCTTGAGGAGCTTACATCCAATCAGAGAAAGAGACATTACATAAAGGACAATTGGAAAGGGGGTATGGTGGAGTGAAGTGGGTAACCCATAGTGTAAAAATGTTGGGGAAGTAGTGTGGGGGTCTGGTTCCAGGCAAAATAAGGCAAAAGCTCACTTATAAGATCTCAACATCCAAAGAGTGGAGTTAAAGCTTCTAGAGGGGGAAAAATGAGAATTATGGACAGAATTCAAGTAGAATGACATAGTAAATAGAAAGCCAGTCTCAAAGTCAGGAATGCTTGGGTTCAAGACCTCTAACATACTGACTGTATGATTGCAGGTGAGGCTCCAATTTCTCCACTGGCTTTAGGCCAATGGTTCCCAATATTTTATGTTCCTTGAACCCCTTTCAACAAAAACAACCACAAGTCATGAACTCCCTGGGTAATTTAATATGTTACTCATAATATTCTTTACAATTCTGAACTGCTAAGGAATTGTTAAAAAAAAATTTAGGATGAAATCAGAGTCACTAAATGGGAATCAATGCCCTAGGACATACCCTTTGAGACAAAAAGATGCAGAAAAGATTCCAATCTGCAATAGGCAGAGGAAGCTTGATGATGCAGGTGTTCCCTATTTCAATGAAATCATAGGTCCAATCCTATCCCTATATAATATGTGTGTGTGTGGGTGGGTGGGTGGGTGGGTAGGTGGGTGGTTGTGTATGCATGTATAATTGCAGTGTGAGTGAATTCCAAACCAACATGCTTATATCATACTGTCAGAGAGCCCAGGGCTTGGAGTAAGAGACATAATCTGGAAGCTTTTGTATGCTCAAGAGCAGTCTAAGTGGATAGTTCTGGTTTAGCATCCACATGCAAAGTTACAAATCAAGACACTGCAGGATGTTTATCTTAACGAAGAGGCTCAAAGATCCCTTTGTACCATAAAACAAGACAGAGCATTACAATCTCAAGGACTCCAATGAGAGCTTAGCAGTCACAAAATATCCACACAAACAACTCTTGTTTCTTGATAGTTCAGAACAAATAGCATTTGTACATGATTCTCTTTATGACTGGCACAGTTTCTACCTTTGTGCTGGCATGCAAGCAATGAAGTAGTTGGCCTTTGCTCTTAGCTTAGCTATTGCATTAAGATCTTAATATTCTGTTTTAACTATTGTTTCAGACTTTATCTACCTAGTACGGCTGTTGTGAAGGAATAAATAAATAAATAAATAAATATAAGGTATGTATTTTTGTTCAGTCATTCCAGTCGTGTCTAACTCTTTGTGACCTCATTTGGGGTTTTCTTTGCAAAGATTTGCCATTTCCTTTTCCAGCTCATTTTACATATGAGGAAACTGAAGCAAACAAGAGCAATTAACTTGCTATGGGTCACACAGCTAGTAAATGTCTGAGGCCAGATTTGAACTCAGGAAGATGAGTCTTCTTGACTCCAGGTCTAGCACTCTATCCATTGTACCATCTAGCTGCAAATGTCAAGGAGTTTTACTTTAGAAGAAGACAGGAAAAATCAGGAATACTGGGAAACTTCAGTTTCCCTTCCCATTCCATTTTCTGAAAATGCAAAGATTAAGAATTTGCCAGGGACTACCAATAGAGGCCAAGTTCTCAAGACGAGAGCAGAGTTCCAGCTCCAATTGAGTTTGCTTGGGAACAGATGGAGACATCATTCAGTGTTCAGCAGGAAGTGAGCAGCTCAATCCTACCACAAAAAACAAATAGGAAGCAGTTGTCCCTTACCAGAGTTGCAACTTTCTACTCCCATATATGGCATACTCAAGCAACCTAACCAAAGGAACAATGTCTGTGCATCGGAGAGGCCACCAGCAATCAACATAAAACTGCTCTGACTGATTTTCAGTGCAGAGAACCTGCAGTTCAGTAATAACCCAGAATTCCTTAGTGTGGGGTGACTGAGTTCATTTCATGAATACCACTGTGCAAGTCACTGGAAATTAATTTCTACAAGGGGATGTTTATAGTTATGAATGTGCACCTTATAGCTGCTAGCTATTCTGAAAGGTTGAACTAAAGATAAGAGTGGCTTTCTAGGAGATTAGTTTGATCAGTACATAGTGAATCTCAAATCTGGAGCTGCAAAAAATTCTGGGAAATTCATATCCATTTGTCCTCTCTCTCTGCCCTCACACTTATTCCCTCTGGGGATTAAGAAGTCTCCATACTGCTGTAACTGTATCTTGGACAAGATTTAAATGCTGAAATTATAACCATCACAATTTAAATGCTGAAATTATAACCATCACATGTCCAGCACTGGTTAAAGGATAATTCTCATTCAAAATGTGTGAGTAGCCTTAATAGGAAAACAGTCTCAGGTCCAGAGCCAATACTTTAAAAAATAAATGAGCTTGGTGATTTGGGGAACCAAATTCTGCCACTGTAACAGCCTAATGGTTTGTTGGTAGCCAGTCTAGGGCTAGTGCAAGGGGTCCATTGCCAGGTAGAATCATCTACAATTTCATACGAGCTGATATAAGAGTTATGAGTTGAGAACATTACACAGAGTTGGGTTCACATAAGCATTCAGTAAATGCTTGCTAACTGAAATGGAATTACTGCCATTTTCCACCCCCATGAAGTTCATAATAGAAGCTAAATGAATGAACTATATTTCATTCAACTCAACAAATAGCTATTAATATACAACACATGCCTGGCCCTATGCTTGCCTGTGCTGTAGAAAGAGAGAAGAAAAGATCCTTTACCCTCAAAGAACTTAAAATCCATTTGAGGAGACATGACTAGAGGAGGCAGATCTTGAGATCGATTTTGAAGGATAGGAAGTATTTGGTCAGGAAGAAAGGAAGAAGGAGGCTATCAAAGGGAGGTGCTAGAACATGCCAACCCAGAGCCACAAAGGGGAGAAAATTCTCCATGAGAGGCAACATGGTATAATGGAGAGAGTGCTATAATTGGAGATATAAAGACTGGGATTCAAATTGTGCTGCAGACACTTACTAGCCGGTGACCCTGGGTAGATCACTTAACCTCTCTAGGCTTCAGTTTCATTATCTGCAAAATGAGGGTGTTGAATTTCATGGCCTCTAGGGCCCCTTCAGCTTTGATCTGCAATCATATTATTCTGCCCTCCTGTAAAGGGTGTGTAGGAATGCACTTTCTTTTAGTGAACTAAAAGTGTGGCAGAGCAGCTGAAGAGCCAGTCTTCGAGCCAGAAAGATTTAGGTTCAGATCCTGCCTCCAACACATGCTGGTGAGTCACTTAACCTCTCAGTGTTCAAGACAACTGTCTAAGACTCTAAGTTGCTGGGGAAGTGCCAACATGCTTTGGGAGAGAACACTCCTTCCTAAAAACTCCCTACACTGATGAAATCCTAGGTCCAATCCCTATCCCTCTCCTGAATATTCATTAAGCTAACAAGTCTAGCAAACTATTTCCAACTTAATTAGCATCATGACCCCAGGGAACCAAAATAAATCACACAAGCAATTCTTCACATGAATTAGAAACACTAGACTTTCTGAAGCATATGCTGTACCTCACAGAGGGGTTTGTTTCCAATAATAATTATTTTTTGAAATAATAATTAATAATAATACTAACAGGTCTCTTTTTCAATAGTGATTTAGGGCGGCAGTCTAGGGTAATTGTTAGAGAACTGGATTTGGAGTCAGGAAGACTCAGGTTCAAGTTGTCCCTCTCACACCCTGAATGGGTGATTCAACTTTGCAGTGCTTCAGGCCATTGTCAATGACCATAAAAGCTACAGAACAGTTGTCAACTTTCCTTGATAAAATAGAAGAAATTTCCTCACCTCATCTTTTTCTACACTCATGAACTCAAAGACCCATACCAAAAAAAAAAAAAAATTAAATCTAGCACTTATAGTTTACAAAGGTTTCTCCTTACAACCTTGTGAGGTAATTCAATAATTATTTTGCTGAGTGTTTACTATAGTCTGGACACTAGGCAAATAGCTAAGGATGCAAAGAAAAGTGAAAGGTCCCTATCCTCTAGGAGCACATATTTTAGCAAAGGAGATAATATGCAAGTAACTGAACCTATTTTTGTTGAGTTATTTCAGTTGTGTCTGACTCTCTGTGACCTCATTCAAGGTTTTCTTGGCAAAGATACTAGAGTGGTTTGCCATTTCCTTCTCCAGATCATTTTACAGATGAAGACCTGAGGCAAAAAGAGTTAAATGACTTGCCCAGGGTCACATAGTTTTGTTCTTGAAGAGGAACATGACATCAGGGAAATGATGACATGACTTGCAATTGACTTTGTTTTGAGTGAAGGAGAGCTGTGCAAGGTCACCAGCTTCACTTTCTCCTCCAGAGCCATCTGGGTCCAGTGGTCAGATATTCATCAGGACAACTGGAGATAGCTCAGGATGCAATGGAAGACCTGGCCCTTCTAAGCTAAAGTCTTTTCAGGTTCTCACTTTGAGTGAGGCAGCGCCCATTCAGTGAATAGGCCTCTTTAAGAAGGAGTCAAGGGATGGCCCCCTTAATAAAAAAAAAAAATCAAAGTGGGAAGGGAAGACCCTCTGGGTTGCTGGCCAAAACAGAAAGTTACTATTTACATTCACTCTGAACCTGGAGGGCCCAAAAAATAGCCATTAAGTAGTACTTGGGCAGGGACCTTTTGTTGTCCAATCTATGAGGCTCCAGAGTGAATTGGGTTTAAGGCTTGGTCTTTGAGAGAGAATTCTAGCCAGTAAACCCCAAGTTAAGTAGGCAGCTTTCAATCATCACAATTTACTTTCCTTTGGGCAGAACACCCTCAGGCAAGGGGAAGGAAGAAGATAGGATAGGAGAGGACAGGGAGAGGAGAGGAGGGACTGAGTTACCTGACTGGAACTGGTCAGCTGGGTCCCCATTCAAACAGCTCTGACTATTCACAGGTTGTGTTTGTCCCTACATTTTTTAAGAGGACCATGACATCAGAGAGATGATGACATGACTTGCAATTGACTTTGTTTTGAGTGAAGAAGGGTTGTGCAAGGTCGCCAGCTTCACTTTCTCCTACAGAGCCATCTGGGTTCAGTGGCCAGATATTCATTGGCTATCTCTCCAGTTACACAGCTAGTAAGTGTCTGAAGCTGGATCTGAACTCAGGAAGATGAGTCTTCCTGGTTTTATGCCCAGTGCTCTATCCACTGTGCCACCTTCCTGACCAACTGAACCTATTAGATACATACAATTAAATGGAAAGTAATCTCAGAGGGAAAGTACCAACAGTTGGGTGGCTAAGAAAGAATGTCTATAAAAAAAGGTTCTTGAAGAAAACCAGGAGGCAGAGGTGAGGAGAGGTAGCATTTTAGGCACTGGGACAGCCAGAGAACAGGCATCAAGACAAGAGGTAGGATGTTATACATATAGCAAAAAGGCCAGTGCCTCTGGATTGTGAAGTGTTTCAACTACGAAGCAAAGCATTTTCAATTTGATCCTGGGAATGATAGGGAGCCACCAGAATTTATTGAATGGAGGGGAGGGATGGAAGTGGGGAGAGTCTTGAAGTAGTAAGACCAAGCAAAGGCTATTGCAGTATCCAAGGGTGAGGTGATGAGGGCCTGCATCAGATGCAGCTTTATGAGTAGAAAGAAAATAATATTGTAAAGTTATAAAATTATAAGAATTGGCAACAAAATGGATGTGTGAGATTAGTAGCAAGTAGTAAGAGAGTAGCTGAGGATGACACAGAAATAGTGAGCCTGGGTATTGGATGGTGGCAGCTTTTGCAGTAGAACAGAGGCAGAGGGGATTAGAGGAAACATAGTAAATTCTGTTCCGGACAAATTGAGAGCTAGACACCAAGACAAAGCCTCCAGGATCACCCACTGTTAGTGATCATGACCTGGATGAAGATCCAGCAAAGAAGACTGAGAAGGAGCAGTCAGATAGGTGGGAGAAGAACCAAGAGAGAACAATGTCACCAAAACCTAGAGAGGAGATGGTATTCAGGAGAAGACTGTGGTTCACAGTGTCAAAGGCTGCAGAAAGATCAAGAAGGATGAAGACTGAGAAAGTGCCATTATGTTTGGCAAATAAGAGATCATTGGTAACTTTGGAGAGAGCAATTTCAGTTCAATGATGAGGTTGGAAGCCAGGTTGAAGAGATAATAGAATAAAGTGAGAGAAGTAAAGACACTGAGTATAGATGGATTTCTCAAGTTTAGCTCACAAGGAAGGAGAAATATAGAATGATAATGGATGGGATGGTAGGATTAAATTATGTAGGTAGCACAAACATTACTTTCCCCATTAGTAAATGGAGACCCAGGGTTGTATAGTGACTTGCCCATGATTACACAATAAGTAGAAGAGGTAGAATTCACACCTGTCTTCTGATTCTAAAGTCCATAAATAGCCTTTGACTATCTGTGTGGCTTTCTCTGTTTCCCATTCACTCTCTAAAGAGAACAAACAGGACTTAATATATTCCAGAC
Organism: Phascolarctos cinereus; assembly: GCF_003287225.1. NCBI lineage: Eukaryota > Metazoa > Chordata > Mammalia > Diprotodontia > Phascolarctidae > Phascolarctos > Phascolarctos cinereus. The sequence goes on from NW_027555625.1 coordinate 249,016,642, forward strand.
TAGTTTGGTTTGATTCCAGTACCTGAGGAATGGTTTGCCATTTTATTTACTGGCAAGTATCCTATGAGATATCATTCTCCTGTAGCATCAAACAAGCCTCCTGAGAAGGACAGAAACATAGAAGTTTATTTTTCACCTGGAAAGACTTGTATGGTCTGATACTGAGCGAAGTGAGCAGAACCAGAACATTGCATACAGTAACAGCCACATTGTGTGATGACTAATATTGATAGACTTAACGCTTCTCAGCCGTACAAAGATCTAAGATATCTTCAAAGGCCTCATGATGGAAAATGCTATCCACATCTAAAGAAAGAACTATGGAGTTTGAATTCAGATTGAAGCATACTATTTGCTATTTTTTTTTCTTTTGTTGTGTTTGTTTCCTCTTTCTGGTGGTTCCTCCTATTGGTTCTAATTCTTCTTTACAACATCACTAATGTGAAAATATGTTTAATAGGAATGTACATGTATAGACTACATCAGATTGCACACTATCTTGGGGAGGGAGGTGGGAATGGAGGGGGAGAAAAATTTAAAACTCAAAAGCTTATGGAAGTGACTGTAGATAATTCAAAATGAATTTTTAAAAAAAAAAAAAGAGCTTATTTTTCCTCTAATCTTCCTCTTTTTTATAAAAGTAATTGTCAGCAAGTTAAAGGTCATACTTAGAAACTGTTGTTTGGTTATTGAATGGATTTAAAGTCAATTTCAAGTCCAGGGAATCCAAATTTAATATTGCTGTCATTAAGTCATTTCAGTTGTGACCCTATTTGGAGTTTTCTTGGCAAAGATGTTGGACTACTTTGCCATTTTCTTCTCCCATTCATTTTATAGATGAGGGAACTGAAGAAAACAGGGTTAAGTGATTTGTCCAGCATCACACAGGTAATAAATGTCTGAGACCAGATTTGAATTCAGAAATATGAGTCTTCCTGACTCTAGGCCCAGCACTTTACCCACTTTACCACCTAGCTGCATTTCATAATATAGTGATCCTTGAATCATGTGATCCTAGGATTTGAATATGGTAACTCAGTGGAGACATTAGACTGACTGATTTATCAAAGACTTCTCTTTGTGCTCTTAAATAACTGGATAAACCTGACCAGACTGATTTGGGAGCCCAAGATATGATTCAGTGCCAAAATTCATCCCTGCCCAAATTTACTAAGCAGGTTTTGTTTGTTATTGTTGTTTTTTTTTTTAATCTTCTTTAGATTGGGTGTGATTTACCAGTCCCCATTAGAATATGTGCACTTAATTTACCTACTTATAAGGAAAGGAAAGAGTCCCTTGTCTTAACTTGGGCCCTTTCCAGTGAGACTTCTTACCATTCCTTGGAGTAACTTCCATCAAGAAGAAGGGAAGAAAGTGTCCATTTTCTTAGGTTGGGCACCTTCTGGAAAAAAACAGTTATCAAGCCTTAGAGTTATATGGCCAATAGAATTCTGGACTTGAAGTGAGGAAGACCTGGAATTGAATTCTGCCTCAGACACTCTGTGAAGTTCTGGACAAATTACTTAACCTCTATGAACCACCCCAGTTTCCTAATCTGTAAAATGAGAATAATAAGAGCACCTACCTCACAAAGTCATTGTAAGGATCCAATGAGATAATGAACATAAAGTGTCTTGTGAAGCTTAAAGCGCTACATCAATGTGAGCCGATATCGCTGTTATCCTTGAGGTATGTACCAGTGCTCCATCCCTGTGAGTAATCACAGGAAAATCAGACTCCATTACATGGCCAATTCTATCTAGGTTGCTCTGTGTTGAATGATACTAACATACCAATGCACAAAGCCTAAACCTCGTTTACAATGAGAAGCTAAGTCAATCCTTGTGCTCAGTTTCCTCATCCAAAAAATGAAGACATTGGCTTAAATGTTCATTTAGGTTCCTTCTAGATTTTGTGATCCTCTCCAGGCTCCACTGGGTACCCAAAGCATAGGATTCTTTATCACTAAAAAAAAGTGTGTGCGTGTGTGTGTGCGTGCGCGCAAGCACGCGAGCACTCCTTCGCTTGGGAGTGGGATGGAGGTGGGGTACATAGGGTGTTTCATTTGAAAAAAAATTAGGAACTATCTGAAGTAGCGATCAGAGAGGTAGACTCTGAAAATAGACTAAGAAGCATACTTACAGATCATTTAGTACAAGCCCCTCATTTTGCAAATGAGGAAATAAAAGAAAATGATTTACCCCAAATCCCCACAACCCATTAGTGGTAGATCTGGGATAGGAACACTGTCTCTTCTTTTCCCTTTTGTGCCCTCTGGAGGAAAGGATGATGGTAACTAGTATATGTTGATTTCAGATATACGACATGCCTTATATACAGATCAGCTGTTCTTAAAGTGTGTCTGGGGATTCCAGGAAGTCCCTGAGACCCTTTCAGGGGGTCCATAAGTTCAAAATTATTTTCATAATAATACTAAGATGTTTTAATTTCTAAGATGGTAAGAATGAATAGATATAGCCATCACAAAAATAAATGGGTCATGATTCCAAAAAGTTTGAAAATAGATCATAGGATCACAGATTTAGAGTTAGAAGACAGCTTAAGAGTAATTTAGTTCAACTCTTAAGATTTAACTTAGGCCAAGAGAAGTGCTGACTTATTTAAAGTCACATAGGCAGTAAGTGGCAGAACTCAAATTTAAAACCAGGTCTTCTGAATCCAAATCCATTGCTCTTTTCACTGTACCACACTTCTTCTAATTATTTCATTTCATTTGGGGTATAAGACAACACGCCAATTCCTAGTGTTAGTTCATCATGTGAATCCATTTTAGAAAACAAAGACTTTCTTCCAATTTCCCCCTGGAGGGCTGTGTAGCCTGGGGGCCAGTAGCCCATAAAAAAGAGGAAAGTTCTCATGTTCCTGTTAAGGAGATTGTGCCAAGTGCTCTGCTTTGCCTCCGGAAACGGTGCGGTCATTTCATGAAGGTGATGGATCTCAGCTTGGTGACAATCATTTAGCAAGTTAAAAAGTCACCAGAAGGGAGTAGCAGGGAGTCACTGTTGGCTGTCTTTGAAACTATTGGCAATGAGTTTTTGAGCAGAGTTGAATTGAACAGGAACATAAAGCACAAGAAAAGATCACTCTTAAGGCTTGTTATTAAGTTAACAATAATAACAACAACCTTGATAATGTCATCCTAATCAGAGATAGGCCTCTTTGGGGGTCAAGAGTGCAAAGACATTCTCCTTTGGAATTGAAATACTCACCTACGGGGGAGTAATTGACCTCCCCTCTGGCCAATATCTCTTGCTAATGGATACATAATTCCCATGAATTCTGTTAGAGGTAATATCTCCTGCCTTGCTTTTCATGTTATCATTGGGATTATAAGTACAGATGTATTTGATGCCTCAGAATCCATTTCATATTCTTCTGCTGGTTAGTTTAATCTCTGATTCTCCAAGAAAAAAGTAATGGTAGGCTCAATTTCTTTACAAGTCAATTGGATCCTCTCAGTTCCCTGACCCTAGATTGTGCCTAGTCCTTACCCTCAGAATACCTATAATCAGACATTCTTGAAAATAGAATTTGGTGCAGTAGAAATAACATTGGATTTAGAGTCATAACAATTAGGTTGAAATCCTAATTCTTATACCTGCATGACCTGGGACAACTCATTTAACCTACTGGTATCTTAATTTCCTCATATGTAAAATGAAGGGGTTGGATTAAAAGATCTCCAATGTCCCTATCCGTTCTAAATCTATAATATCACAAATGTGTGACATCATCTATCAGGGATGCCAGGCAATAGACTATGGCTGGAAAGGCATACTGCTGAAAAAACAACATTGAGAGATATTAGCGAGAATGCCAAACCTGTGTTGTGTCAAATCTCTGCTGACATTGAGAAAGTCTGCTTCAGTTGTTTAGGAGGGTTGACTGCTCCCCAAGGTGCTAAATAGTGACAAATCTATGTCCCTATGAACCCAAAGTTATCCTATTGCACTGGATTAGAGTATCATTTTTTTTTATTCCAAAGACCACCTCCTTGAGTGTAAAATGAACTGATACTTCCATTTTTCCTTCTTTCGAATGATTTTTGAAAATTAGATATTCCCCCCAAAGTATAAAAGAATGAGGCAGTTCTGAGCCTATATTAGCAAAACATTCTGTAGTGACAAAAAACAGAGACTAACAGAGCTGGGCACTTAGGAGGCACTCAATTGCTTATTTTATAACTGAATCCATGAATAGTTACTGTCTATGAAGGGAAAAAATAAAAACAAACAATAGGTTTTTGTGGGTTTAAGACAGGGTGTGACCCCTTTCTTGTGGCATATTTAAAAACCCAGAAACAACCAAAAAGAAAGATTCCTAACTCCCTGCAGCTTCCTCTTGGAGAAAATTAATTGACATTTACATAGCATTTTCAGATTTGCAAATATAGATGTACTATCTCATTTGTATCTCACAACACCTTTGTGTGGTAGGTATTAGAGATATTATTGTCCCCATTTTACAGATGAGGAAACTGAGACACCAAGAGGATAACTGATTTGTTAATTGTCACTCAGCTAATTTTCAGATGTGTTGGAGATTCAAACCTAAGCCTTCCTAACACCAAGTCGAGTATCCTATCCACTACACCACAAAGAAGTATCCTTTTTTCTGAAGCTAGGCAGCACAAGAACAGATAAGAAGATTGCAATGAAATGCAGTGAAACAGAAGAAGACAATAGAATGGGAAAGAAGAAATATTTTCAAGAAAATTAGAGGTATTGAAGGAACTTTTCATGAAAAATGAGCATAATAAATGACAAAAATGGCAGCAACTTAACAGAAGCAGAAGAGACTAAGAAAAGGTGGCAAGAATATGTGGAAGAAATATCTTAACATCACCAATAACCATGATGGTGTGGTTACTGATCTAGAGCCTAACATCCTGGAGGATGAAGTCAAGTGGACCTTAGAAAGCATTGCTAACATTAAAGCTAAGGGAGGTGATAGAATTGCAGTTGAACTATTTAAAACTCTAAAAAATCATGATGTTAATAACACTGTATTTAGTATGCCAGGAAATTTGGAAAACTTGGTCGTGGCCATGAGATTGGAAAAGATCAATTTATGCCCCAGTCCTAAAAAAAAAAATGCCAAAGAATGTTCAAATTGATAAACAATTGCAATCATTTCACATACCAACAAGGTTATGCTTAAGCTTCTGAAAGTTGGACTTCAGCAACACGTGAACCAAAAATTACCGGAAGAGCTGGCCGGTTTTCAAAGAAGTAGAGTAACTAGAGACCAAATTGCCAATATTCATTGGATTATGGAGAAAAAAAGAGAGTTCCAGGGGGAACAAATCTACTTCTGCTTCATTGACTACACTAAAGCCTTTGACTGTATGGATCACAACAAAATGTAGCAAGTAGTCAAAAAGATGGGAGCACCAAATCATCTTACTTATCTCCTGAGGAAACTATACATAGGTCAAGAAGCAACAGTTAGAACCAAACATGGAACAACTGATTGGTTTTAGATTGGAAAAGGAGTACAACAAAGCTGTATATTGTCACCTTACTTATTTAACTTATATGCAGAGTATATCATGTAAAATGCCAGGCTGGATGAATGAAAAGCCAGAAATAAGGTTTCCAAGAGAAACATCAACAATCTCAGATATGCAGATAGTGCCATTCTGATGGCAGAAAGTAAAGAATTAAGAAACCTCTTGAAAAGGGTGAAAGAAGATAGTGTAAAAGCTGATTTGAAGCTTAATATAAAAAGAAATTAAAATCATGACAACTGGTTCCATTACTTCCTGGAAAATAGAGAGAGAAGAAATGGAAGCAGTGTTAGATTTTATATTCTTGGGCCCAAAGATCACAGCCAGCAATGACTACATCCATGAAATTAAAAGATGCTTACTCCTTGGAAGGAAAACTATGGAAAATTTGGGGACATACTAAAAAGCAGAGATGTGGCAGCTAGGTGGCACAGTGGATAGAGAACCAGCTCTGGAGTTACAAGGACCTGAGTTCAAATCTGGCCTCAGATATGTAACACTCACTACTGTGTGACTCTGGGCAAGTCACTTAACCCCATTGCCTAGCAGGAAAAAAAATTTTAAAAAAGGCAGAGACATCATCTTGCCAATAATAGTTTGCATAATCAAAACTATGGTTTTTCATGTAGCAAAGCATGACTGTAAGAGTTGGACTATAAGGAAAGCTGAGCATTGAAAAATCAACTTTTTTGCATTGTGATAAAGAAGACTTTTGAGAGTCTCTTGAATAGCAAGGAGATCAAATCAGTCAATACTTAAAGAAATTCATTCAGACTATTCATTGGAAGCTCAAATACTGAAGCTGAAGCTTAAATACTTTGGCCACATATTGAGAAAATGGGACTCATTGGAAAATACCCTGATGTTGGGAAAGATTGAAAACAAAATGAAAAGGGAACAGCAAAGGATGAGATGGATAGATAGCATCATGAAAAGAATGAAAATTAGCTTGGACAGACTTTGGGAGACAGTGGAGGATAGTGTGCTATGTGTGCTATGGCCCATGTGGGTCATGAAGAGTCAGACATGACCGAATGACTAAACAACAACAAGACAGCACAGTGGAGAGAGTGCTAGACATGGAGTAAGAATGATGAGTTCAAATTCAACCTCAGACATTTATTAGCTGTGTGATCCTATACAAATCACTTACCCTCTATCAGATTCCATTTCTTCACATGTACAATGGGAGCTCAATAGCATCTATATCCCTGGGCTGTTGTGAGGATAAGATGAGATCATATTTGAAAGGCACTTAGCATATATATGTATTTATGTATTTGTATATAGCACCTATAAGTTCTGGACTTTCTTTTCTATTCCCCACTTACTGGCAGGACATGACTGCTACATCCTCATTTCTTTTCAATTCTCACTGGTTGCACTCTTTGGGTACTTCTTTGACTTTCCCACAATGCCACCATTGGTACCTTCTCCTGCCCCCACCACCACCCATTTTTCAGCCTCCTTTTGTGTTTTGTCTTCCCCCATTAGACTGTAAATTACTTGAGGGTAGGGACCTCTTTCTTTTTTCTTTTTCTTTTGTGTATTTGTATCCCCAGCCCTTAACAGTGACTGGCACATAGAAAGCACTTAATAAATGTTTGTTGTTTATTACTGACATCCCCCCAGGGCTCTAGGATAACCCTGAGGGCATCCAAAGAGCTCTAGTGGCTACTTGTTCCCTCAAAGTCTAGGGTTAGCCCTAAAGGGTTGAGGGTGTCTTTCTAATACTAAACTCATGAGCCTCTACCATTATGCCCTTGCCCATAGTTATCAATGATATCAACTAGTCATCTATACTTAATTCACTTTTAGAAATGGGTATTTATTAAGATGGCATAGTAAGAACAATTGGTACAAAAGCACACTCCACCAACATAAGTCTATAACACACTTTCTCACTTACACATACAGAGTCCAGGGGAAGTACACATGATGAAGAAATAGCTCACGGCTCCCAGAAATCTTTTTGCTTGAATCTTTGAAATGTTCCCCTTAGGTACAGTATAGTGGTTTTTTTTCCTTCTAGCTTTTGTAGAGCCATAAATATGCATCTTGTCTATCACTGGCCCCCAATGCAGTCACTGCTACCAGCTATATGAGGATATTGCTGGGACCCCAGTGAAAACTCTAAATCCTCCAAAATTCACTAGGTTCTGTTTTGGTCAAGATTAGGAGAGGAGAAATAGGCTAAGGCAAAGCTACATCCTGTGCACAAAACAATCTCTTCTCAGGGGTAGCTGTCTCTCCTCTTCACCACCAGATATTTGAATGTCTTGATTCCAAAATTGGCTTGATCTTTCATAAATCATCCACAAGGTAAAACCTGATATCCTCAGCTAATATGAACATGCTTCATATGCAGCATCACTATGATTCATACAATGACTTTCAAAGACATTTTGTGCTTAAACTATAGTCTTTGATTGGGAGGAGGAGGGAGAGTAGGCTCACCTGGTTAAAGTATCAGGGCATAGCATCTTATCATTTCCTTTAAGTGTGTCTAAGTTTGTGCCCACTCATATATACATACATACACACATACTTGCATGTGCATCAGGTTTACAAACTATCTTCCTCACAACATAGAAAGGGCAAGCATTTTATGAACAAAGAAACTTAGGTTCAGAGAGATCGTAACTTTTCTAGGACTTCATAGTTAATGTGTGGTATGGAATATGGGAAACTCAGACTTAAGTATCTTGAATCCAGATCCAAAACTCTTTCCATTACACCATATTTATTGTTCTGTGTAGTCAGCAAACCCAACCCCACCCCCGCCAACTGACATGCAGCTGGGAGTAGCCAATGACATCAAAGGCAGGCAACTGGAAACCAGGTGAAAGAGAAAAGTTGTCACTGCTCAAAGTTTCTTTTCTCATCCCATTTCCACCTTAGGAATTTGAGGGCCCATAATTGCCCACATGGAAAAGAACTTTTTTTTGGTCTCTGTGCCTCTGTCTCAGAATCAAAGGACATGGGGAGAGAGAACCAAGGGAGACAGAATGAAGAAGGTAGTATTTGACCATGGTTTTAACTCTGCATAGAGGAAAATGAATTTGTAGAAATGAAATCAAACTTCCACCTGAATCTTTATTCCACTGTTTTATTCTAGGGAACTCAGTTCAATGTATTGGAGTTGAGGGGTAAAAATGCTGGGCTTTCTAAAAATCATTACTAAGGATGTCCTCTTTCAAGAGGCTTGGAGTGGAGCAGAGGCAAAGTGATATGATCCTAGGAAAGTCACTTAACCTCTCAGTGTGCTAGCCAACTCTCTAACCCTTTAGGTTACAGAACAAGTGCCAATCTCCATTGACAGTGGAGTTTCTTCTACAAGGGGTTCTCTATACTAATGAAATCATACATCTTGACAAAAGATAATATTGAGGGAGCAAAATATGGTGGCTGTGGGTGTATACGAGGGGAGAGGAGAGTTGTTGTGCTTTATTAATTGAAAGGAAGAAAGTAAGTGATGAAGAAGTTACATATGAACACCAATGAACTTCATTTTCTTGAAGTTGTTTCAATCTCCTCTTCCCACCATGCTGCCAGGGGTTATGAAGGATCTCTGACTCTGACTGTTTGGTTCTTCACAGAAGTCAGGCAAATGTCCCTACTTACTTTCTAGTTCACCTTGTCCTATTTCATGACCATAGATAGGTTCCCTGGGCATAAAGTAGTGGGGATAAGGCAGTTATGCCTTAAAATGTATCTATTGTTAACAATAGCTGAAACTCTTATCAAGCTAATATTGATATTCATCTTTTAGTTTTTAGACTAGAGCATTATACATGTATTTATAGACTATACAGAAGGCATCATTAGCTTTATCCTATATTTCATTAAATGGCCAAGAGAAGCTTTGTGTCTCCAATCAATCAATAGGAATTAATTAAATATCGTGTGTGTGTGCGTGTGTGTGTGTGTGTGTGTGTGTGTGTATACATATGTATGTGAGAGAGACAGAGAGAATGTATTAATATCAAAAGCATGAGGGGGAATATGACTGTGGAAAGAAGTTCAGGCCAGTTATGGTTACCATTGCAATGGGTCAAAGACTAAAGAAATTTACAAAACAGCATCACAGATTTAGTAACATAACCAAAGACTGCAGTTTCTGGATTAAACTCATAGTTGAAATTAAAATCTTTGACTTCATATCTAGATCTGAAAAGTAGAGAAAATAGAAAAGGGGGATAAGAAAAAAATCATCTATTGAGGAAAAACAGAGAACATTTTTATTAGAAAACCAATTTGCTCTTTGGGTTTGATGTGTAAGATATTTACCAAGGCAATTGATTCATATGTTCCTTCCAAAGTCTTATGAGAAATATGCATTGAATTGCTTACTCCATCCTTTCCATTCTATTTCTAATCTAACCTATTCTTATCTAGTTCAGTCTAATCTGGAAACATAGCTGAACCCTTTGAAATTCTTTTAAGATTGCTTCTTGGACCACTGCAAATAAATCAAAGGCTTGACATGACATGATACAGATGAAGCAATGTTATTAAAAGGTCCTTCTTCTCTGTATAGTAGCAAGGTGATTGGTTGGCCATTGTATAGGCAAGGCTCAGTCACTGACTAGACTTGTATAAAAATATAGTTGGATGGTTTATCAGAATTATGGTCCCTGGAAGAATCCTGTCAGCTCAGATATCACTATTTGATACCAATTTGGGTTAATCAAGATAACAAGTCAGTAGACAACGAACTGAGGATTGTAGTGTGAATAGGGTAGGCTTAAACAGAGGGTGGACTCGAGCTTAAGAAGCAGGCTCATCAATAGTCAACACCATGGTCAGAAGCCAGCATATATGGTAAAAGTTTGGAAACCAAAACCACAAAAAGAGATCAGCACCCTGGTCAGCACAAATGCCAGCTCTTGTGGAAACTATCTTGACTTGGGTCCTTTTATTTTAGCCTGTGGCTGATTCTATTTCTGAGACAGAGCTTACTTGGTCTAAAAGGGTCCAAGGCTTGTCTGCTTCTCAATTGTCAGGAGCTATGTATGCCTATATGCAGAATCATTGGATATCAGTCTGTATGGGCAAGGCCATTCACCTGAATATTAATGATGAAGATGATGATGATGAAGAAGAAGAAGAAGAAAAAGAAGATGATGATGATGATGATGAATAGTATTTGTATGGTGATTTAAAGTTTATAAAGTTCTTTTGATTCTACTTGAGATGCTCACCCTTAATTTGGTAGTTAGCTGCTCAAGTGTTCTCAGGTTCACCTTTGAGTTTTTGTCTTCCAGTATGCAGAAAGAGTATAGTATTATGGAGAAAGTAGTGGATTAAGAGTCCAAAGAACTGTGTTCAAATTCTTCTTTATCTCCTTACTGCCTGCATGATCTTAGGCAAATCATTTGATTTCACTCATCTTCAGTTTCCTCATATTTAAAATTAAGGGTTTACACTAGATGATTTCTAAGGTCCTTACCAGCTCTAAATTTATCATCATACAATCTTGATAGTTCAACATAACTAACCACACAGGAAAAACTAAGTGGATGAATAATATCTATATCCAGCTTATGATATGCAGATGAATGGACAATTGATAGAGCTTATCTATTAACACATATACCTTGTACAAACACTGTAAATGCACAATGAAGTAGGCACAAAGTTGAATAGGAGGAGAAAATGACCTCCTCTCAAAAGCTAGGTTGCCTTTGAGAAATTGAATGATTCTTTTAATAACCCCAAATTTCTGCCTACAACAAAAATAGCAACATTCTTGTAATATGCATGACTGTGAATAATGGAATACCTCAGTCTCCAAATAATTAAGCTTAGAGCAATGAAAAGGTATAGAGTGGGTGTAAGCAGTCTGTGACATACTACAAGTAAGAAATTCTGTAGGACAAATAATGTAAAAAATGTCATGTAAAGGAAAAATGAATGCACAGGGGGAAAAATGAGTTAAGCACAAAACAACAGAGAGGGATAGAACTAATAAACAGCCTTTATAGTTAATTGGTATACATTTAGTATCAAGAGAGCAATAGGAAATCCTGTAGCACATTGGGTAGACTCCCTGTGATGGATTTATGGAAGGACACACCACTATAGATGAGAATGAGCCCCTACGAATGGGTTTCCATCTGTACCACCCCATGGATGAGATCACAAATCCATCAAGAATCAGAGATAATCTTATGTCCCCTAGAATTGGGATAAGATTTTTGACAGAGGAGGATCTGTCCTGGGCTTTTACCAGTTTGTTACTTCCATGAATTAAACTTTGTGGATGAAAGATTTAAAATGGGTCTTCCATCTACCCAATTTTGTGATGGAACAACTCAAGGTATAAATTGACTTCTGAGCAATACTTTCAGAAACTGTTGGTATTTGCCCCCCACAAACAATACATAATGACTACAAATTTATTCACATTTTTAAAACAAAAAAAAAATCCAAGGTGATTTCTTGAATAAAATCCCTTACCCATAGGCAACATTACTTTTGAATTATTCATGGCAATAAACATTTGATTGCACGCTTAACTTGTAATGCATTGGATTAAATGGAAGCATCCAGCTCATGCAAGAGTAATGTACATCAGTCAGAGATCCCGGTCAGTTGAACTCACAGAATGAGCTGGAGTATTTCTCTGTGCGTCATCCCCTGGAACTGGTTGATAGTGAGGACAAAGAGGGAGAAAGCATTCTCACAGAAACACAGAGGGCAAAAAACTCCACTACTTTTAAAAAGTTTTGGTGAGGGGAGAATGTCACAATAATTGTGTCTGTAACCCTTGGCCTCTGCTTTTTGGCTTCATCTTTCAGAGACTAATCTAACTAGGTTTGAGACCTAGTTCCATCTTATGACAGTGGAATATCATGGAAAGAGACTGGGAATTGGAAGACCTGGGTTCTATTGGGTTCTGTCATTATCTAATTGTGTGACCTTGGGTAAATTATTTCCCCTCTCTGGGCCTCAGTTTCTCCAGCTGTAAAATGAATGTTTCTCATTACAGTCTCTCAAAGGGCTTTTCCAAATCTGAAATCCTATAATGCTATGGTCTTTACTCCTTTGGTTACTCATTTAATTAGCCCACTGGACAAACTGTTATTACTCCTTCAGGAAATCAGCCTGTTTGCATAAAGTAACATAGTGACAACAACAGCTGATGAATACTGCTTTTTGGTTTACAAAGCACTTTACATACATTATCTCATTTTATATTTACCACACCATGTCAGGTAGGCGCTACAAATATTACCCCCAGTTTACAAATAGAGGAACTGAAGCTGAAAGAATTTGCATCTTGGTTATCACACTGCTAGTCAATAACAGAGAGAAAATTTGAACCCAGGTATTTCCTAATGCCATGCCCAATGCTCTTTCCACAGTGTCTTGCAGCCTCTCTCCTACTTTAGAATGAATGGATAAAGTCAGCCAAAATAAATGTAAACACTAATCAATGCTCAAAAGCTCATGGAATAGCAGTGTACCTCCAAAGAGACATATAAGCCAGACAGATGGGGTATTATCTGCACTTGGGATTAGTACAAAAAAAACCACCACCATGAAACCCATGAGAAGAAGAGATTTGTGAGGCATTTGGGTCTTGAGAACTTGGCTTTAATTGTCAGAGAAACACAGGATCCATGGCCACCTGGGAAGGGCTTTGTTAACCCTGCTCAGAACCAACAAATGCAGAAGTTTAGAGGAGGCCTAAGTGTGTCTCCAAATTTAAGGAGGACTCTTGGGCTATTTTCAGATAGTTTTTCTCTACAGATAGGCTCATTTCCACAAATGAGTCATCTGGAATATAGTCATTGAATTAATACAGGGGAAGAAGAAGAGAAGGAATTTGCCTCTATAGGGCAGCACAACTTGTTTAATACTAGACTTAGAAGTAAAAAGATGGGACAGCTGCCTGAGAACCACAGGAGAAAGTATGCTTGGCAAGCATTTTATCAGACAAGTCAATCTTCTATAATAAACAGTGTGGTGCCAACATGGTTTGAGGGTTGTTTTGTTCTTTCATTTTCCAACTATTCCTAAAGAAAGAAGTCAAAAGTTAATTTCAAAAAGAATCACTGAGGTCTGGGTAAGTAATAACATCTTGTGCAGATATTACACTGCTACTGTGAAAAGATCTCCAGAGGTCATCAAGTAATTGAATTCTTATATTATTGTTTAGTTTTTCATATGTGTCATTTCCCCTCTGGGGGCCATCCAAGTCTAATAATCGATGAGTCAATGTCTTATCTTTCCAACAACTTAAGTATCTTAACTGTGAAGACTCGGTAGTATTATCAATTGTGTACCAAATAGGATAATATTTCTAATTGGAAGGGAACCTGGAGGTCACCTAAGCCAAACCCTTCATTTTGCAATTGAAGAAAATGAGGTGCAGAGAGGTTAAGTGACTTATCTAAGGTGACACATATCATAAGCATGAGGCAGTATTTGAATACAAGTCCTCTGCCTTCAGATTTCTTGTTCTTTCCCTTACGTCATGCATGTACTTGTTGTTCAGTCATTTTTCAGTCATGTTCAATAATCTGTGACCCCACTTGGAGTTTTCTTGGCAAAGATACTGGAACAGCTTGCCATTTCCTTCCCCAGCTCATTTTACAGATGAGGAACTGAGGCAAACAGGTTTAAGTGACTTGCCCAGGGTCATATAGCTAGTAAATGTCTGAGGCCAAATTTAAACTCACGAAAATGAGTCTTCTTGACTCCAGAACCAGCACCCTATCCACTATGCCACCTACCTGCCCTATATACTTCTTAGGTATTCAATAACTACTTATTGGATAAATGAATGAGTTGCTGAATTAATGAATATAGTTCATTCTCATACCTACAAGCAAGACTACCACCAAGCCATTCAATCAACAAGCAGATGATTTCTAATATCAAAAAAAAAAAATAATGACTATCGTTTATGTGGTGCTTTGAAGCTTTCAAAACATTTTACTTATATCATTTGATCCTCACAGAAACCCTACAAGGTAGATGCTATTATCACCCCCATTTTACAGATAAGGAAACTGAGACTTAGAAAAATTAAATGACTTATTATCAGGGTCACAGAGCTAGCTAATAAGGAAAGTATCTGAGGCAGGATTGGAAATCCATGCCCAGCATCCAGCAAACTATCCACTATGTGGACAAGAAAAGTTTGCATTTTTGTTGCAGTGACTGGATTCAGGGACTGACAATCTCACCAGGAAATTGTTTCTTATGCCTACTCTAAACCTCTCTGATATCCTACTTATCTGAGCTTAAGTGGACATCTTGTTTTCTGCTGCCCTTCCCCACTCCACCCCTTTCTTAGAAAACTCAGTTCCTCTTCATGTCGCTAGCATCCCTGGGAGGAAAGATGGAATTCATGTGGAAGGCTACAATGCACTGGGAGGCAGTGTCCAACAGGGCCTCACTGGTGAACTCTGAAAAGTAGTTGGGTTTTCTAACTTACAGGAAAACCTTCTATCCTATATCATCTAACCTCCTGGGACTGTTCAGGGCTACAGAATCTCCAAGTGGCTTAACAATTGCTGCAATGTGGAAAACCGTCCTCTCTGGCATCCACTTGTAGATGTTATGTGGAACATTTTTGGTATGTGGTGGTGGCCATTTTAGGGAAGGACCCCATATGGCTACTGAACAAGCTGAATGAACAATATTGTTCACTGTTCCTTTAAGCCTCCCCACCCCCACCCCACCCTCATCTTTTGTTTTATTTGGGGTGGAAGGAGGAGAAGATGGCAGGGGTAGCGCCTTGCTTTATCTTCCCAGTCTGCCTGGGCAGCCTCAGCTATGGACACAATTATGGACACAACTGAGCCTGGAAACATTCCAGAACTGTCTAGCTGGTCTGAAAGGAAGGTCATTGAGGCAGCTGGGTGGCACAATGGATAGAGAACCAGCCCTGGAGTCAGGATCTAAATTCAGATCTGACCTCAGACACTTACTAGCTGAGGGGCCCTGGGCAAGTCACTTAACCTAGGAAGGAAGGAAGGAAGGAAGAAAGAAAGAAGAGAGAGAGAGAGAGAGAGAGAGAGAGAGAGAGAAAGAAAGAAAGAAAGAAAGAAAGAAGGAAAGAAAGAAGGAAAGAAAGAAGGAAAGAAAGAAAGAAAGAAAGAAAGAAAGAAAGAAAGAAAGAAAGAAAGAAAGAAAGAAAGAAAGAAAGAAAAAGAAATCATTGTAAAGGCTATTATGAATAAAGTGCATCCGGTTCATGGTTGTTAGCATATGGTGCAAACCTGCATTGGCAAAGGGAATTCTCTCACCTGGGTCCTCTTTTTACAAGTGAAATCACAGGTCCAGTTCCTATCATATAAATATAAGCTATTAGTGTTTAAACCTTGAATTAGAAAGACCTAAGTTCAAATCCTGTTTCAGGCCCTAACTTGCTATGTGAGCTTGGGCAACTTGTTTATCCTTTCTCAGCCTTAGTTTCCTCATCTGTAAAATGGTGATAATAAAAGTACCTACCTCATAGGATTGCTATGAAGATCAAAATGAGAGAATATATAAAGTGTTTGCAAATCTCAGATTAAAGACTATATAAATGTTTGTTATCATTATTATTAATATCATGGGAAGGGAGATCAGGATACACCCCCTCCACCATAGGTGCCCCATTCTGTTTTCTTTTTTTTCTCCCCATCTTCTCTTCCACTCCCTTTTCATTTACCATTTCTTCCTTCCCCTCCATTTTCCTGGATATTAGCTTGTGAAAAGTACCTTCTTTTGAGACAAGCTAGGCTAGAGCCATTCCCACAGAAGCTGCTTATCCTTGCATTAAAAGGACCTGAAGCAAAAGAAGTTGTGTTCTCAATTCTGATAAGCAGCCAGAAATGCCATTGTCAAATACTTGTCTAGGGGTCAGGTATGAAGAACAAACAAAGCCCTTCTCATCCATGTCCCCAAGGCTAAAATAATTCAACAGGAATTAAATTCAACAAACACACATTAAGCACATACTGCAGAGGGACACAAGAATAGAGGAAAGGCCAATAGGGGAAAGACTTAGATAAAAAATTGGTTCCTGACCACATGTAGCACATTTTCTAGTAGAGGGGCAATACAAACGCAGATAATTTAAATCCGCAATACTACGTAAAGGTCTTAGAGAAAGACAAAACAAACTGAGTTCCAAGGGGAGGGCTATTACCAACAAGGCAGCTTTGGGAAGTCTTCATGGGTGGCATCTGAGCTAGGCTCAGATGGGCAGAAGTCATTAGGCAAAGGTGGAAAGAGGATATTCTCAGTGTTGGGAACAGTGTGAGCAAAGCCACAGAGGTAAAATATGTTAGGGCAGGCAGAGTGCCAAAGAAACAGGGCTAGGGGGAGTTAGATGACATACCAGTTTGGTTGGAGCATAGAATTCATAAAGGAGAGAGACATGAGATTAGAGTTAAAAGGTTGGGTGAACTGAAAAGGGTCTTGAGTGTCAGGCAAAGGAATTTGTACTTTACACCATATCCAATGGGGAGCCCCTAAAGATGTTGAGCAGAGGAGTGAGAGAATGATATCTATAAATACAAATACAGGTTTAACAATAGACTTGTAACACTGTACAAAGTGCAATAGCATGAAAAGAAAGGAAGTGGAGGGTGGGAAGTCTCATTAGGAAGCTAATGCAATATAGCCAGGTCCTGATTAGTGCACATAATGAATCTCTTGAAGTGGTCGCATTATTTCAATTGCCAGTGGATATTTCCATTGGGCTGGAACCAATTACCATATCTTACATAATCATAATTTTTAAAAAATGTGAATTCAATGCATGCAATCACTTCACTGGATTCATTACTCACACTCTTGGGACCTGGTCATAGTGGGGCTGTGGAGGAGGTAACAAAGGCCTGCCTCTACTCAGTCAATGGTAGTAGGAATAGAGAGGGATCAGACAGAAGAGATGATGCCTGTATGGAATAAAGAGACTTGGTACCTGATACTAGATGTGGAAAGTGAAGAAGGAAGAGTTAAAGAGAGCATCAAAAGAGATTGGGTGAATGAATGAATGGTGGTATCACAAACAGAAATAAAAGTGAGGTGGAGCAATTTCAAAAGAAAAAAGATAATGTAATCAGTTTTAGATATACTGAGCTTGAGGGAAGACATCTAGGTAGAGATGTAGGTGTGAAGCTCAGAAGAGAGGTCAGGGCTGGAAACTTAGATTTGAAAGTCATCTAAACAGAAGTTGTGGGAGTGAATAAAATTGCCCACAGAAACAATGCATTGTAAAGAGAGAATAGGGCCAAGGAGAGGAGGAAAGCCAGCAAAAGAAACAAAGGAGATAAGGAAATACAGTATGGCTAAAGACAAGGAAGAAGAGAGTACATTGCATATAGTCATATTCACACAATTTATAGTTAATTAAATAAAATCTGATCATTGGTTACAGCCCAATATGCAATATGGATTTGCATAATGCAATCACTTCATGAAATTTATTGTTCACACTAATCAGGACCCGCACTGTATAAAGGAGGAGGAAGTGGCCAGTGGTCAGAATTGGATACAAAAAGATCTCAAGTGACCATAAATAAATAAATAAACCACAGATGTGTGTACATTCATATGGGTACACACAGCTATTTAAAAAAAATCAAGTCCATGAATATTCATGACTACATTGAACTTGCAGATTCCAAGTAATTTAAATGTCATAAACAGTGTATGTAAAGTGTTTTCAGTAGAAGATATGTCAGAGAAAATTAATCTTGATTATCAGTCACAACAGAGGAAAATTAGCATTTTCTATTTGAAAATTCCCAGGATCATAGACACTTAGCATGTCCTTCAAGCCACGTATGTTAGCATGATGGAAATTAATTTTAATT